>NC_063170.1:26351298-27795797 GCF_023159225.1 Perognathus longimembris pacificus | reverse complement strand
GCTGCGCCCAGCAGCCTCTCCCTTCCCCAAGCCTCCTTTATATATCCTCAGTTTGGTTGTCATAGCAACAAAATTGTACCAAAATGTATTCTTGGAGAATGGGCAGGAACCCCCACAGCATTCCCTCAGGGCTCCAGAAAAAGCTTTGAAATCATTGGCCAGCAGCTGGGAGAGATTACAGCAAGCTCCGGGGAAGTAAACTCATCAGTCCTGCCCTGAGGGCTCTGGCTGAGGTGGAAGCCTTGGGAGGTAAAAGGAATGGTCCCAGTGGATCTGTACATTTTCATGGACAGGGGCTGCGTTTTCCATGTCCCATTCCTTCAGGGGTGGTGATCTGGGAGATTAAACAGTGTAGAACCTTCAGGCATTTGCCAATGTTCATGACAAATGACAGGAAGAAAGAAACCAATCTGAGTTAGGCTTTCCCAGCCCTATTCTGCCCCTGATGGGGACAAACAGGACTGAGGCTGCAGAGCTAAATGCCCTGTACTTGCTGACCCCCTTGTGCTGCACTTCACTGCATTGTTTTTTTTAGCTGATGATTTAAGATATGTAGATGGAGTCAGGCAGCAATGTCTCACATCTGTAATCCTAGCTATTCAGGAGGCTAAGACCTGGAAGATCTCAATTCAAAGCCAGCCAGGCAGCAAAATGCTGGGCTGGAGGCATGTCTCAAGTGGTAGAACACCAGTGGAGTGAGCAAACCGAGTGAGCATGAGGCCCTGAGTTCAAACCCCAGTATGTGGTGGGGGGGAAATCTGTGGATGGCAGGTGAGCATCCAGATGCCCTGCTTCAGAGAAAACAAAAAGTGCAGGGGGCCAGAGACATTTAAATCATGCAGCATAAGTGATTGACCTCCTCTTCATGAGAAGAATCAAAGGGAGACAATGAGCTCATCACATACTGCCGGACACAACCAGGCCTCCATTCCTCTGTGCTCTGACATAGAGACTTAGTATTGCTAAAGGGCAACTCACCTGTGAGCCCTTGTCTAACCAAAGACCCAGCCACCAGGCACTGAAGGCAGAGCTGCCCATCATCAGGAAGAAGAGGGACACCACAACGAAAGAGAGGAGATACCCTGCAAGCGGAAAGGGAAGGTCCATGGTGGTTACGGATGCCTGGGGATGGCTCAGACTACCTCCCAGAGTTCAACCCTTGGAGTCTGAGAACCCCAAAGCCTACAGGAAAGGGGCTTCCACCCTAGGAACAGACATCACAGCTAACTAAAGCCGGCTGGATGTTGGCCCCCTGTGCCCTAATAAGGACATGTATTCCACCTGCTTAGAAAATGGGTTCACATTGTCTGACATAGCAGAAAAGCTCTCCAATGGACACTTCAACAGAGGTGGCTCCATATTCTCTAAAAAAAAAACCAAACCAGTAAAAATCCCGTCTTGTTGGAGAGAGACAGGCACCTCGTATGGAGGACAGGGCTGAGCTGGCAACTGCTGTACTTAGCCATCAGAGTGTGAGCCATGTGGAGGAGCTATCACGGCCCACTCAGCTCCAATAAAACCAAGCCAGGAGGCTTTAATGGAGATTAAAGAATGATCCCATTTAAAAGGCTGTATTATCCCACTTGAGTTTTTAAAGGGGGAAAAACAAAGCTCTGATAAACAGCACTAGAAAAAGAGAGTAATTGTTAAAGCAATCATAAAAATGTGAACCCAACAGGTTAAGAACAGATTTTCTAATGCAAAGCAAACCAAGAAACTTGATGGTTTATACTAAACCTCCAGAAGCCTTAATGTATGCGTGATATGTCCTCCAGGTCACGATTCCTTCCTGGGGGGACTCAGACTGGATGAGCTGGTGCTCAGGAGCTGTGGAGACCAACATAAGCCCACGGCCCTGTGGACAAGGTGCCCCCAATACCCCCCTCTACACACCTCTCCTCACCTCCTTCCACTTGCCCAGGGCTTTCAACCTTCCAGGCTTAAACTATCTGATTTGATTTGATTCTTATTATACCCTGAGGAGGCAGCTTCCAGTCTTCTGAGAAGTATTTATTAAGCTCCTACTATGTGCTTGGCCATAGAGATGGACGAGCCATCTTAATCTCTCTCTCAGAAGAAGACTACTTAGTGTTCATAGGTTATTCATCTGCAGACTCAGCCAATCTTGGATTGAAAACATTTGCAAAGCATGGCCTCTATATAAACATACAGACTTTTTTCTTGTTAGTTCATATGTGAAAATGGAGCCAGGTAAATTGAGGGTATGGGTAGGGTTAGGAGAGATGGGGAGACACTAAATCAAGATGCATTGTACTCACAAACATGTTGAATTGAGACTTCTTTGTGTAACTACTTAAAAATAATAAAATTTTAATAAAAAATTAAAGGAATCTATATTTAAAAAAGAAATCAAATAGAGATGACAGAAAGTATACAAGTAGGTGTGCATCAGTGATAGAAAATACTACACCACTTCATAAAAGTGAAAGTCCTGAGCACCGGAGGAACTAAAAATCCCCAGGGAGTTCTGGGACCAAACCCCTGAGGCTGAGGGATAACTATAGTTGATTGGGAAGTAGAGGAGGGAAAGCAACAGGAAGAGGACTATCACTAAACCAGCAAGCCCAGTGTACAACTGGAGCCCAGCTGATTCTCTCAGTCTGTGGAGACCTAGCCTGAGAGCTTCTTCCCATGCATGTTAAGGGATGATTTTCCTATCTCAGCTCCTCTTGGCCACTGGGGAAGGCTAATATTTGGGGAGTTTCCCATTTTGACCTGTGTCTACTAGAGAAAGCCCCAGGCCAAGGGGTACAGAGGTGGCAGCTGGGAGTCCAAGTACATGCCCTACGGTAACAAGGGCACCCACATGGTCTTCTCCAGCATGAGTTGGGGAACTGTTCCCGTCTTCCCAGAGTGCATGCCAGAAGGAAGTCCGGGATGTCCTACTGGACCCACTGCTGCATGGACTTTTTGTGGCTGTGTCAAAGGGAAGGGAAAAGTTTTCCCAGGCATGTTTCAGAGCTCGAGTACTTCCATTCAGTCCAGGAAGACTTCGGAGTAGTAAAAATAAGTTTGTCTCTCCAAACGTGCAGGCATATGTCACAGCAAATGAGTGGTGCCAAATTTAATCAATTCAAGGACGTTTTTCCCTTCATATTTTAACATTCCCCAAATCTGGATGTTCTTTCCATTCCAAGGTAGGTGATATCATTTAATTGGTAGAAAGATATTTTTCCCTAAGTGTTACATGAAATTACTGAGTCAAAAAGAATACATGACATTTTAAATTTGATGAACTGTACTGAGATTTTTTTCTTCTCTTTATCTTGGATTTTGAGATAGGGTCTTACTATGTAGCCCAGGCTTGCTTCAAAGTTTCTATCGTACTGCCTCAGCTTCCTGAGCACTGGATTATATATATTTGAAACCACGTGTGACCAGAATGTATTAAGTTTTGAGGATTTTTTCCAACTACTCATTAATGGGGATCAGAAGTCTAAATACAAACAAAAAAACCTCACTTTGTATGAGTATTTTGATAAAATGTGACCACATCCTATCAGTATCTAGCCTATCAAAAGGTAGAGTCAGTCCTTAGGGATGGGAATAGACAGAGGGATGGAAGGCAGCAGGCTGAGAGAGGAAGAGAGGTGACCTCAGCATATTGGCCCTCACCAGGCTCATCTCAACTCCTTGCCTTTCTGGAAATTCCTGTGCTTTCAACCTGGAGCCCCCCACCCTCTCCTCTCTTCACACCACACTGTCCTTGGAAAATTCCTATACAGTGAAGCCCCTATGACTGGCTTATTACTCCCATCTCATTCCCCTCTTACCACAGTTTCCCACAGCTTTCCATTTGCACAGGACACCATCTAGATGCCAAGATCCTGCAGACACAGGCATTTTACCCTGGCCTAGTTTAGTGCCCAGCACTAGTACAATATTGAGAACTAAGTTGTTGAAAGAATTCATCACCTTCTTTCACCTGGATCCCTTCCTTTCCACACTTCTTGTGCTTGTTTTCTTCTCTGCTTAGTTCCCATGTGTTGCTTTGAGCTTCCCAGCTAATAACTACTGAAGATCCCTGAGGACAGGCCCTGTAGTGTGCAGGGATCCAGGAGGTTGCTCTGTCATGTCTTCATTTTATGATTGAGAAACTAAGGTTCTGATTGGTGAGGCAACTTGCTCAAGGTCACAAAACTAGTCCATGATGGAGCTAAAAATTAGACTGAGGCTCTGACAGACCTGTTAATGTTGGGGTTAATAATACCTGTGAGAACAACTCAAGGGAGAAGGATGCTCTTCAGCTCGGTTTCAGTCCATAAGTTGCATAGCAGAGCAGCTCACCTCACTGCATCCAGGAAGCAGGGAGAAGGAGCATGCCCACACTAGCAAGCTTCCTCCTCTTTCACCTCTGGGCCCCCAGTCTATGAAGCAGTGCTGCCCACATCCAGGGGTAGGGCTTCCTCCTTGGTCAACCCTTTCTGAAAACCCTTCATATATGCTCGCAAGTGTGCTTTCCTGACATAGGCCTCTCTTAATCCAATTGAATCAACAATGAAGATTCACCATTACAGGGTCATGCTACCAGCCAACTTTAGCTTCCCAGAATGACAGTCACTGTGCTCATACTTCTTTCCCACCCCTAGCTGCCCATCGTATCTCTATGGTTCTATGACCAATGGAAAGCATTGTAAATACCTTTCATGTCTGCAAGCTCTGATTCAGTTTCATGTTCTTTTCCATCAACTTTCTCATCTCCTGGAGCTGAAACTAAGATGAGAAATAGAAGTCTATGTCCATTCATGATCAAGGGCAGTAGGCAGAGTGGGATTATTAGTCTGACTATACCAGCATCTTCATCTTTCCGGGCAGAGCTCTCCTTCCGGGCTTCTACCATGGCTGTGTTGTAAATGTGCTCAGGATCCTGGAGATAAAGTGAAATTCATAAAGCTAAATGTCAATGGCTCACATCTGTATTCCTAACTACTCAAGAGGCTGAGGTCTGAGGGTCATGGTTTGACTCTTACTTCCAATTAACAAGCAAAATTAACCAGCAAAAAGTATAACTGTGGCTCAAGCAGTAGAATACCAGCCTTGAGTGGAAAATCTCAGGGGCAGCACCCAAGCCTGGGTGAGTTCAGTCTCAGTACTGGCACCAAAAATAAAAGAGCTTAAAATTCCTTCTGAAAACAAAATGCCATCATTTTTCCCAAGAAATTACAAGGAAAGGCTCCCATCACCACCACCCCCCACCTCCATCCCATCCCTATTCTACCCCTGCCAAGGTAGCGAAGCTGTTACCTGGAACTGCAACCCTCGGAGGTTGTAAATCAGTTTCGCATAATTCCCTCTCTCCTCCATCAACTCCTTGTGGGTCCCCTTCTCACAGATCTCTCCATCTTCTAACAAAATGACTTCATCACAGTACTCTAAGAACTATAGAGAGAGTAAATAACATACTCTGAACTTCTTTGTTAGCGAGAACCATGCCCAAAGCCAGATTCGCACCACAGTGTCCTGGGCTCACCCAGAACAGGGTTCTCCATCTTGACACTGTTGACATTAGTGGCCAAATAATTCCTTCTCATGAGTGACTGTCCTGTGCATTGAAGGCTATGTAATAGTCTCTCTGGTGTCTACTAACTGGTAGAAAGCCAGGAGCATGTTTTCCCAGATGTGACAAGCAACACTGTCTCCCAAACATTGCCAGATCCTTCTCCTCACCCACAAGAACACCAGTTGAGAGCTAATAGACACAAAAGTCAGTCTTCACCTGTCAATGAAGCACAATGCCTTTCTGTTCCCTAAATGATCCTCCCTTCTAACTTGATTATTAGTGGAGGTTTGGAAAATGAAATTCACATTCACTGTACCCGAGATGTAGCAGAGTGAAGAAAGATGACCTCAGCCATGGTCTTCCTCCATTACTTCATTACAAGTCTTGTCCATCCCCACTGAACCCAAGGGAAACAGACCATATACACAGGCTACACTCCCAGGTGTAAGTGTATATCAATTAGCCTTAATGGTATGAGACAACTTGGGGGGGGGGGGGCTCCCACCAGATACCAGTGTCTCATGCCTGTAATCCTAGCTACTCAGGAAGCTGAGCTCTGAGAATTGAGGTTTTAAAGCCATCCCAGGCAGTCCATGAGACTCTTGCCTCCTATTAACCAACAAAAGTCCAGAAATGGAAGTGTAGCTCAAGTGGTAGAGTGCCACCTTTAAACAAAAAAGCCAAAAGAGAGTAAAATGCCCTGAGATCAAGCCCCAATACAGTACTAGTACTACTAGTAGTAACAGTAGCAGTAGTAGTAGTAGTAAGAAATATGGCTACAACAATATAAATATACCCCATCTTGCCCAAGGCACCTCTGCTTTTCTAATTTGAACTCCCTTCATTTCCACATCACTCCTATTATCAAAGCTCTACTAAGAAAGGCTTCCTTTTGGAAGACAAAGCTCTTTCTGTAAGATGAAGCCATCCAAGGGGAAGAAGCCCCCTCTTAATATAGGACAAGATTCTGTGAGGTGAAGATGGTTAAACATAAAGAAGCCTTTGTCATAGGGGATGCAGGGCCCAATCAGGATCAAATCAACCTTGGATGCTCTTGACTTGAAGCCTGAAAGAGGTGACTGTATCTGATCATGATACACTTGTGGGGGTGGAGATGAGTTGCCCAAAAGGTCAAATTATAGCAGCTCTGACTGCCTGGACAGCTCTGGCCTCTATGCCTACCTCAGTCAGTCCAGTGTCTATCCGTTTCTCCAGATAGCCCAATCAGGAACAGTCTGGCTCTTAATGTCCACTTGAGATATTTTTTTGCCAAAATCTTTTTCCCAGAAGGCACCCCCTTTGCACAGTGTTTTATACCTTTTTCAAAGTTTGATCTCATCTGTGTCTTTCAACCTGCCCCAGTCCAGTATTTCAAGAAGGCAGGCAGGTTCATTACCAGCTGATTTTCCACCATCAAAACCGTTACTGTCCAACACGCTTTTCTCCCTGAGCCAGGGCATACATTTTAGTAAAAGCTTCTGGAGAAGCCTTCTCCTAGACCAGAGGCCCCAGTGCACTCCAGCTATTGGGCATCCTCTCAGGAATCAAACCTAAGTTAGTTTTCAGCAGTGACTAGCCTCATTTAATTTATTTCCTCAAGTAAATGGAAGAGTGATTGTCCAGCCCAGCCACTCAGGAGCCTCTGGAATAAAAGAGGAAGACACGTTCTGGAAAAGGCCCTGGGCTTCCGTTCTGAGGCTCTTTCCCCTCCTCCCAGACTATGGACAGGGATGGCTGGGCCAGGATTCTGGCACCACCTGGTGGCCATTAGCATTTCCCAGTGCTGTATGTGAAAGGCTGAGCTAAAATATGACCTTGGGGAAACACATTCCAAAGATCTAGGCTAGGGGAAATGCAGTGAGCACTTACTTGCCTAGGGTCACACTGCTAGTTAGTTTCAAACATGGACTAGGGCTGATGCTATGGTTTTCTCTCATATAAGGATTCCTGGGGGAATGGCTCTGACCTCCATTTGTCAAACATGAGGAATCCTCCTCCAGAGTCCCAGTATCCCTCAGAACAGCTGTCTTATACGGTTTATCTCCAGAGAGCAAACATTAAAACATTTGTGGGCCAGTGCTGTGGTTAGCATGTTTAGCACCTTGGCTGGGCCAGAGCCTGTTGCCAGCCACCATATGGGAGACCATAAAGAAACCCACCCCCCCTTTCACCCTGACCCAGTCTTGTGTATTGCTTCTGTTTGGCGGGGATTGGGGGGGGGGGTGATCTTACTCCCAGGAAACCTGGCAGCCCACACACAGGCAAAATTTAGACTGCTGGGAGCATCTCCTCGGGCCAGAATTCTAGCCTTGGGCAAAGGTCACTGTTATGGGAAAGCCATCATTTCCTGGGTCTTTGAGAACCTCCACCCTCTCCTGGGTGCCCCTCAGAATATCTTCAAATACTGGTTCTGTGACATCTCCTGATATCCCACCACTCCTCTGACACCTATCCCTTCCTTAGACCAAGGTCTTTGTACAACATGTTCCTGCAGGAGGGAGGGGACTGGGCTCCCACCCCCACCCCGCCATGGGCCAGCTCCTAGTGCAGGCCACTCCCCCATGCTATCTCTCCTGCTGGAGAGCCTTCTACACACGTATGCTGTACATCTCTAGACACTCACCCTGAGAAGAAAAGAGGAAGATAACATGTGAAGAAAGGTCCTTAATTCCCACCAGACATGTGGGACCCTCATATAGGATGGATACAGCAAGGACTGTCCCCATCCTATCAAATTCTCAAAGTAACTCAGCACAGCAAAATTCCTGTTTCTAAGACTGAAAGAGACTACTCTCCCCACAGAGAGCAGGTGCCAGGCAAAGGGAAGCCCCCCCTAAACATCAGTCTTAGCCCTAAATCCTGACCTCCAGCCCCTTTCCCCTGGAGATGAAGATTGGAACATAGGAACACTTTATTCAAAGGTCCACCATCCCCCTTCACTCCCAGTCAAGCTGCCCCTGGCCTCCGCCCTTGTTGGAGGAAGGGTGGGGTGTACATTGATTCTTCATCTATCTCCCCACCTTCTCACCACAATGGCCCAGCGCTCAGGAATGCCTCATGTCCACCCACAGGCCACAGTCAGTTGCTCCTGGACAAGCAACCCCCTGGTGAAGAAAAGGTCTTGTCCTCAATAAACCCAAAGGCAATGGCCTCAGTGCACCTAAAAGCAGAGCCATGGGGGTCACACAAAGAGAGGAGCAGGCCTCCATGTCTGGGTGCCAAGAGGGTTGTGGGGTCTTCTCAATGTCTCCCACATCCTCTGTGGCCTCTGCACCTTATTCAGGTGAGGGCAGGCTGGAGAGGAAAGCCAGGCTTAAACAGAACACCCCATCCCTAGACCCCATGGGTCCTGCAGGCCCCAGTCACCTGCAGCTGATGGGTCACAAGGACAACCGTCTTCCCCTTGAGTGTCTTCTTAATGCACTCCTCAAAGACATGCTTCCCCACGTGGGCATCCACAGCTGACAGGGGATCATCCAGCAGGTAGAGCTGACGGTCGGAGTAGACAGCACGGGCCAGGCTGATCCTCTGCCTCTGCCCCCCAGAGAGGTTGAGACCCCGCTCCCCGATCTGTGGACAGGAATAATGGCACTGTCAGGAATAATGGCCACATGCCACTCTGCAGTTCTTAAAAAACACAAGTTCCTGAAGCTTCTCAAGATTCAGGACAAAGACACACACGAGCATATCCTCATCCAAGCACACAGGGGAGTGGAAAAGCTCCCCTTCCAGTACCTTCCCAGAAAGCTCAGTGCCCAGTGCCCCAAAGGGAGCAGCTCTCCCTAACACTGAGTGTGGGGTGCCTGCCTCATAACACCCCATCCTAGCTATAGAAAAGGACTATATCTTGACCAGTAACACCAAAGGAAATTGTTTGCACAGAAGCTCTGAGAGATGAGTGAACAGGAGACGGCTGGGAGCTGCTGGACAAGGCCAGTTCTCCTTCAGCAGGTAGCCGCTCTGTGAAGAGACAAGGCACACTCCCCTGCCTGCTCACTGTCACATGCCTAAGCCCAGCACCAGGAAGGGCACACAATAGATGCTCAGTAAATCCTTATCAATAGGAGGATTCTCTCCTATGGAGCCCAAGGTGAACTCACCATGGTCAGCTGCTCAGATGTTCACTGGGTGCTTGGGGCAGAGAAAATGAGAATGGATATGCAAGGCACCCTACCTAGGCATTGATTTGGAGGTCACACTGTGGCAGGGGGTTGGAACACAGAAACAGCACCAAGAAGAATTCACTGAGTGCCAATCCAGAAGTACATACTGGAGTACTGTGAGGTAAATTGCTCCCACTGTGGGCTTGGGAAAGTTCTCCCCAAAGAGGGGAGCTTGGGGTGGAGCATAGAGGGTGAGAAGAGATGAAGAAACTGGGAGGTAGGTAAACAATTTAGCAGGCAGGTAAGGGGAGGTAGAGGCACAGATGGAAGGAAGGCCAGGGCTGATGACCAGGAAGGCTGGCTGCTCCCCTGACAGGCAAACTGAGGGCACTAGTAGAGAAATAGCGTGTGCTTGGAAATGATCATTTCTTCAGAGAATTTGGCTTTCTGAGCTTCTCTCAAGCTTCTTGGGGAAGTGGAGAAGGCTGTACATGGGGCCCACACAGTCTGGGGAGAGAGGAGGATGTCACAAGGACTCTCCTAGGCCACCTACGTGAGCATGCTCAGCCAGGACACAGGAACACGCACTTGAGGGCAAGGTTTGGAGATGACTCCACACTCCTGTGCTGAGGTAAGAAAGGGTCCTGAGACTCAGCTTCATGTAGCATCCTGTACCCCAGCTCTAGAGAGCAAAGATTGCCCTTGAAGTGTGGAAGCCTTTTTCCCCCCAGAACCTCTTCTGGGACAATAAGAAGACTGGCTGTGGTCCCTGGATGTGTTCACACCGAACCAAATGCCAAAGGGTTGGGTGGACAGCCATTGTAATGTTCACTAGAGTAGAGCCAGATGGAGAATTGAAGATGGGTAGCATCTGCATGTGGCCTGCTTTCTCCTGGTCTTTCAGACTTCAAGGAATTCACATATGGGCCAGGAGTGGTTAAGCAAGCAGGCAATGTGGCAGCTGGGGTGAGCTTGGGTCCCAGTTCTGCTCACCTCAGTCAGGTCTCCATAAGGGAGGTTGCTGAGATCCTTCTGGAGGCCACAGACACGGACTGTGTGCTGATACCTGTGGGCACAGAGGTCAGAAGACAGCATGGAGGTGGCCCAGCACGGCCACCCTGGATTGCCCATGAAGGCCTCACTGTCATCTCTGAGGCAAGGTCACAGGAACCAGTAGGTATGAGACTCAGGATTTCTGGCAAGTTCCCCTGCCTTTGAAGTCCCAAAGGCAATGACACTTGACCTCTGGGATCTCTCCTTGACCTGACACAGAGGCCACTCAATGTTCACCTCTCCTCTCGCAGGTTCTTGAAAATGGCATCAGTACAAATCAACCCTGAAAGGGCTTCCAACTGCTGTCACAGGTTCTTGAGCCAGGGCATAAGTTGATCACGTGGGCTAAAGTCAAGGGGACAGTTCTTGTGAAGATAAAGGGGTGGAGCCTAGCAGCATAGGCTTGGGGTGACCATAGATGCTAACTGAGCCCTTCTGCTCTAGAAAGCCCCTGTCTACCCATTCCTTCTACCACGTTGTTAAAAATAGGCTCTTCCCCATCAGGCCAACTGAGGATAGTTCGGCAGAGCAGGCTGCCTAATGGGAACAGAGACTAAAAGAGGGTAGGCCCTAGCTACTGGGTCCCTCATCTCTGTATGTTCTCAGCATCATCCACTCTCAAGTCCTGAAGCTCAGACTTTGAAAAGTGTGACATAGGAGGCCAATTGGCTCTGCACAGCCAAGTACCTTAGCCCATTGGGCCTGACCTTATTCAGCCCCAGGAAAAAGCCTACCCCCTTGGAGATTCTGGCACCCAATAATCTAGAAAAGTCAGTAGTTGGTGGAATGTACAGGCCCTATGGTGAGAGATAGGCTCATATTCCTCTCCTTTTGGTTTCTTTTCATCTCAACCCCACTCAGCCTCACCATGAATGGCATTGTCCCCAGGGCACCACAGTCACCACAGGTACTGGCATCTCTTATCAATAGCTGGCTGTGCCTACAGGCTTTCAGGTTTGTGCCCCATACAAGCAGCTATCAGACCCCACAACTAGGCTCTAAATTTATATCCCATTCTACAGGAGTTGGTTGGTTGGTGATTGATTGATGGATAATATCATCATTATCATCATACTCATCCTCTTTCCTCAATGTATGACCAAAAGCAGGCCTCACAATATGGACTATGTGGGGCCAATGAGGAGAGACAGAGAAAGCAGGCAGGCGCTGCAAGGATGCTTCAGTTGACACACGGGTACCTGGCAAGAACAGAACTCAAGTGTGGCCCTGAGCACGATGCTCACATGACAACATGGTTGGTTAAGACCAGATGCTTTGGAATCAGAATATGGGTTTAAATCCACCTGGGCATCCTTGGATGAGTAACAGCATTTCCCTGATCTTCACTCTCCACTCACTGATCTGTGAGAATGGAGGGGGAAACCCACAAACCATGATTGCAGTGTCAGGTGCACTTCACATTCTCTATCACAGGAGCCAGTCTTTGACTACAAGACTCAGACTGCTCTGTACATCCTCACCCTCTCAGCACCCCATTTTAACTTTCCTCCTGCTCCTACTTCCTACAGCTCTGAGAGCTGTGATTTTCTACCCTGGGAGCCAAAGTTCTGTGGATGTTGTACATATGAACCGTGTTCATCCTTAAAGGCCCTTCAAGAGGGATGCCATCTCTCTTCCCTGATGCCCCAGCTTCTCATGACAGCTGCTGCCTCTGAACAGTCTGCCACAGTCGCCTGTCACTGGGCATGTCCTTCCTTGAGACACTGCCACTTCTGTTTCTCTTCTACGGCCCATTCTGGACTTGAGCATCTAGGCAACAAAGATTCACTGGACCATCTCTGCGTCCCCACAGTGCCCTGCACATTGCAGGCATTGGGCAAACACTCGCCCTCTGAACTTCCTCTCTGACAAATTCAGAAACTGTCCTTCCATCCTGCTTCTATGGGCGGACATGGGGAAGGTACAGGCACAAGGGCCTTGAAAGGATGAGCAGAGAAGTTTGGCTAGGGCCATAGTGATCTTGCCATCACCCCTTGGTGATGGGATGTCACAGCCAGGAAAAGAGGAGGTGAGCTAACAGACCTCCTACTGGGCATGCACATGTTGGTTAATGCCAGCCAGGAAGGGCCGAGTGTGTGGATTCAGACAGTAAAATTAGAAAGTTCAAACTGTGGCTAGAACCCTAAGACCAACCGTCTCTTTTTACTGTGAGCACTGTGGTACTTGGGGAGGGCCTGAGTCAACCATTTAATATCATTGACCTTGAGCCAGTCAGCTCAGCTCTGTGTGCTCCAGTTTCCCCATCCACAAAATGGACTTGAATCCCAGATCCTTCCTAAACAAGTGGCTTCATCCTCAAAGGAGAGGATGCCCGAGAAAACACATCAAACTTGACCATAAACCCTAGGAAGCCACTATTTCCATAGCTTCGAGATAAATGGCTCACAGCATATCAGATAATTATAACTGGAACTTTGCTTTGATTGCATTTGATCATTTTGAGGACACTAACCACAAGACATCCCGATAATGCTGATGTGAAGTAACAATGTCAGGGGTGATTAATTGCAGGCCTGCTGCTCATGATTTCAAGCAAAGTTTTGGTTACTCAGCCTAAAGCAAAAATTGCCAGGTTCATTTTTTCCCCCAATCAGACAACATAAGCCCTGTGACAGAGAACCGCATAACATATGGTTCTGGGCTCTGGGGAGGGAGCATTGGTTGCATCCTCCTCTCAGTGTGTGGCCTCAAGTCTGCAGAAGGTGAACCTGAATTCTCCGGTCAGGAAGAGAGATGCCAGTGCCAATGCTTCATCGGAGCTCATTAGAGAAATCGACTTAGCAATCATTACCAATGGCATCAGCATCTGTGGTGGGACATGCCAAATACCAGCGTGCCTCATGATTTTAAGAGTTAGTGTTACCTTTGGTGATTGTACTTTTCTCCAAATAATATGTTTTCTCTCACATTTCCATGAAAGATCCATGCTTGCTGTGAAACATAAGCCAGAGATCCATTGACCGCCACAACTCCTCTCTGTAACTGCATCTGGAACAGCAATACCCCCCAGAAAAGGGCTCAGATGCCGTACTTAAGGCCCCTTGGCAGTGCCTGTGGTCCCCTGCCAACCACTTATTCCGTGGGTATTGGTTACAAAGGTACCAGAGGCTCAGAAAGGTGTCATATGCACACACTGCAAAGCCCAACTGAAGCTCTCAAGGTCAATCACCTCAGATGGGTTAGGAAGTAAACATCAGGGAACAAATAGTTGGGGTTCTCCTGCCCTTCAAGAGCTTCAGCCACGGGCTTGCTGTTGCACATTTTATCCCCGTGCAATTACAGTGAGACATCCTGGAGACACTAATTGTGAGACACTCCTTTCCTCCAGGCGCATTGGCTGGGTTCAAACCTCCCTTCCCAGGTCACTGGGAGCAGGGCATGGCCTGTGCAGAGTGCAGAGTGTGTCCTGCCTGCAGGGGCAGCCTCCACTCCGGGCTCAGCCTGTGCAGTGTGGAGTGTGTCCTGCTTGCAGGGGCAGCCTCCATTCAGGGCAAGGCCTGTGCAGAGTACAGAGTGTGTCCTGCTTGCAGGGGCGGCCTCCATTCAGGGTGAAGCCTGTGCAGTGTGGAGTGTGTCCTGCCTGCAGGGGCAGCCTTGATTCAGCAGCACAACTACATTATGCCATCCTGTCTTCCAGATGAACACTGGAGATATCTAAGCCCAGTACACATTGTTTCTTATGATGTCCCGAGGGTCCATGTTCTTAGGTAGAGAATTGAGCTGGGTCACCTGGAACACATCTGGCAGCCCCAGCATCAACTTAGAGGTGCACACAATAAATCTCAGGGGTGCACTTGACCCAGTCCAGCCCCTCCTCCCACCCACACCTCTACAGTCAAAGGAGGCCCAAGAAGTCACTCACATTGGAGTAACACACACACACACACACACACACACACACACACACACACCATTGCAGTGGGGTTCTACTGAAGCTTACTTCTTCAGATACCCCACATTCTTTTGCTAGAGACAATCCCAACCACTTGTTCTTCTCTTTAGGAATAGTAAAATGGAAGAGAACATAATATTTTCCCCAGAAAATTTCTCATTAATTTAAATACAACTTAGAAACTATGACAACATGAGCATAGTAAATGGCCTCACCATGCCCCCTAGTGCTAGAGGTCCCCTCCAGATAGAGGGAGCAGAGAAGAGACAAAACCCAGTTCACTGAACCACCTACCCTCCCCTGGATCAGGTGCAGTGAAACAACTGCTCTGGGTAGACACTGAGGTGGGTACTAGGGACATGGAGACAAACTAGGGAAAATACATAGAAAATCACCATGAGACCCAGGTTCCTTTGTTCTTCACCACATTGCCCTGCTAACTTTGCTAAATCAGAACAGCCCAAGTCATGGGGAAACAATGAGTTTCACATTTCTCCTTACTTAAGGAATCCAGGCAGAAGGAATCCCCATTTCACACATGGCCTCAGGGTGCAAACCCTAAGGTGTATGAAAGGGTGAGTGGCCCTTGTCTAGCCAATGGGCATGGAGCTGCCAAATGCATGAACCTCTCAATTGTCTACCAAACATGTGCGCGGTGCCCAAAGGTGTCCAAACACACCGCCTGTCCACTCTTCCGCAGGGCCCTCAAATCCCAAAGCCAGGCAGGAAGGGAGCTACTTCATTGTCATATTTATATGCCACCTTGCAGAACTCACTCACTGCTTACCTGTCCTAGGAGAGCTGAGATGAGGGAGCTCTTCCCACTTCCGACATTCCCACAGATTCCCAGGACCTTCCCCTGCCAGAGAAGTACACAAAAGACTCAGTCACACTCCTAAGTTCTCAATGGGGACAAATGCTCCGGCACGCCCTGTGAGGTGGCAGCTGCCGCCTCTTCCCCCACTCCAATGCACACAACCAGGGAAGATGCCAGGACATAAATCTTAATTAAATGTTCCCCTTTGCACAGCACAGCAGAGTGCCCAGAGGCCTTCTAAAAACTGTGTACAGGCACTGATGTAAAACAGCCTTGTGCTGGTCTGGGGAGAAACAGGCTCTGGACTTAGGCTTGTCCTGTGTCCAGACTCCAGGAAAGCAAGTCGAACAGGAGGCAAAAAGGTGAGAGAGTCTACAGGAACACAGATGACCTTTTCAAGAGTCTTTATATTAATTCCTCCACCATCGCAACTCAACTTAAAAACACTGGGAAGCTATTCTATTTAAACATGTTGGGCTCTGGATTTCACTACAGCTGCAGATCAGTTCATTCATCATCAAGTCATTACTGAGCACCTGGTAGGTGCCAGGTAGTAAGCTGAACATCAATGGTGACACAAGAGCAAGGAATGCAGGTGAGTTCTTCATCTGCCCTGGGGAAGGCAGACAAGAAGCAAGAGAAGCAGGCAAAACCTGGAGTAAGTGTGGTGAGGCGGGGACACAGAAAACCCCCTGAGAAAGCTAAGTCCTGCCAAGAACAAATGCTGGCTCAGGGTGTATAAGAATGCATTATTCTGTTTTCAGGATAATGAACACATCCCAAACAAGAGAGGAAGTGGTACAGAAAAGGAAAAGTAGCCGTAAATGTAGACTTTGAAGTCAGCTCTCACAGGAGGCAAATAAAGCTCCATGGCATAAGGAAGCTCTTAGAAACTGAGCACAGCTTTATATAAATAGCCCAGAAGTTATTGCCTGAGGCCTGTTTCCTTGTCTGCCAAAATCTTAGCACTCTGGGAGTAGGGACAGGAACTCTCAGGCACAAATGCACTCTTCTGTTGGAAAATGGCCAGAGCACACCAAGGCACAAGAGCCACAGACAGCATTTGCTATAGGTGACATTTAAGTAAGACATGAAGGAGACTGAGGGAGGGAGCAGGTAGACCTCTACAGGAAGAAGAACAGCCCATGTGGAGATTGAGGCGAGCATGTTTCTACTGCTGTGTTTGAACACATATTGCATGTGGACCACTGGAGAACATTCTCTTGTAAGCCTGCTCCCTGCAATTGCTTAGAGCAGAGATGCCCAACATGGAAACAGGTATAGCTTTTTTCAATCCTGAGCTGGGCCAGAAGTGATCATCACCTTCCATACACATGTATGAAAACAGAATAATGAGGCCCACCAGATGATGATGGCTCACACAGGTAATCCTAGCTACTCAGGAAGCAGAGATCTGAGGATCAAAGTTCAAAGTCAGGGCTGGGGATATAGCCTAGTGGCAAGAGTGCCTGCCTCGGATGCACGAGGCCCTAGGTTCGATTCCCCAGCACCACATATACAGAAAACGGCCAGAAGTGGCGCTGTGGCTCAAGTGGCAGAGTGCTAGCCTTGAGCGGGAAGAAGCCAGGGACAGTGCTCAGGCCCTGAGTCCAAGGCCCAGGACTGGCCAAAAAAAAAAAAAAAAAAAAAAAGTTCAAAGTCAGCTCAAGCTGATAAATCTGAGACTCTTATCTCCAGTTAACTAGTAAGAAGCTGGAAGTAGAAGTGTAGCCTCAAATGCTAGAGTGTCAGCTTTAACTGAAAAAGCCAAGCAAGAGCAAATGACCCAGTATTGTCACAAAAAAAATAGAAATTGTTTTAAAAGGGGAAGGAAGAGATAAGAAAATGTAATACAAGGTTGAATTTGATCAAAGTACATTGTATACATATACAGAAACATCACAGTTAAATACCTTTGTATAGTTAATATGTGGTAATAAAAATACATTTCCTGGGTCTGGGAATGTGGCTTAGTGGTAGAGTGCTTTGCCAAGCATGCACAAAGCTCTGGGTTCAATTCCTCAGTATCATATAAACAGAAAAAAAAATACATTTCCTTAAAACTCCTTGAGTCCTATCCAGCCTTGTCATGTCTCCAGCAGAAAACCCTCAAGGCTTGTATTCTCCAGGATTCTGATAGTTCATTTATTCACTCAGCAGATATTACTGGGAACTTCTGGCCAGGTTCTAGGCATATCTCTGAATAACACCCCCTGACATCCTGGAGGACAATGTCTAAAGGAATGATGGAGCTGCATTGGGAAAAACATGTAAGACCTGAATTTAAGATATCTAAGGGCAATGCTTAATCTGGATAATTACTAGAAAAAGTGTAACAATTGCTAATAGCAGTTGAAGTTAACTATCGGTTTATCATAATTTATCACAAGCATTTTCTGAAATAAGCACAATTATTACAAAAGTCACAGAAGAGGGGCTGGGAATATGGCCTAGTGGCAAGAGTGCTTGCCTCGTATACATGAGGCCCTGGGTTCGATTACTCAGCACCACATATACAGAAAATGGCCAGAAGTGGCGCTGTGGCTCAAGTGGCAGAGTGCTAGCCTTGAGCAAAAAGAAGCCAGGGACAGTGCTCAGGCCCTGAGTTCACGGCCCAGGACTGGCCAAAAAAAAAATTTTTTTTTCACAGAAGAGATCAAGAAACAGATATTAAGAGCTTAGGCAGGATACACAAAGCCACGGAGCTGCTAAATGTCAGAAACTACAACAGAAGTCTATCCGGTGGCAAAGGACTACTCATTCATGTGACTGCATGGCTTCAACTACAAATCTTCCACGTACTTTATTTACAACGTGCTGACCTTGGCCTTGATGAGCAAATCCAGACATTACAACATTCTGAGAACTGCATTTGGATTAAAACAACTGAAGGGATATACAGAAGTTTCTTCAGATGATAGCAGTTTTCTGGGACCATCTGAGCAGGCATGGTTGAAGCAATCAGACACTGCACACCAGATGCACTGGGATGCAGGAAGAAGGCAAAGTGGCTTCTTTCAGCAGAACTTAGCGTGACTTCACTCCGCCCACTGAATATCAGACATCATTCCCAATGAATACATAGCAGGCAGCCTTGTTACATGGCAGGCAGCCTTGTTAGCTGCCAGAGGGACCAATCCCCATGGTAAACTATTGCATGACAATAAGCCTCTTTCCTATTGCAGTATTTGCACAGGAAAAGAGTTAGTCAACAAGATGGGAGATTACAACACTAGGAACATCATTAGTGCTGAGCACTACAGCAAAAATCACTGTTGCCACCTTGGGAGCACTGCTGAGGAGATGTCCAGTGCTCAAAAATCTGTTTTGTAATAATGAAGGAAAGATGGGCCCAATGTTGGCCAATGACAAATGGGGTTCCATCAAGCTAAAATCCTTCTGTACAGTGAAAGATAAATTTACTAAGTGTAAAAGATGCCCTAAAGAATGAGAGCAAATCTTTGCCAGCTATATGTCTGATAAGGGTCTACTTATAAAACACAGAGAGTTCTAAAACACTAGACCTCCAAAGAATCAATAACGCGATTAATAAAACAAGCAAAGGAGCTAAGTAGAAACTTCTCAAGAGAAGTACAAATGGCCAATAACTACATAAAGAAAGATTCAGCATCCCTGGTAAATTAAAACACCATTGAGATTCCACCTCAGTCCAACCAGAATGGCCATCAAGAATATGAAAAACAAATGCTGACAAGGATGTAGGAGAAAAGGAAGACCAATGAATTGTGGGTAGAAATGTAAGTTAGCTCAACCACTACAGAAGTTGGTAGGGTGATTCCTGAAAACATTAAAACTAGAATAACCCTACTATCCAGAGATATCACTCGAGCATTTATCCAAAAGATACCAAGACAAGATACAGTAAAGGCACTTGCATACTCATGTTTTTTATAGCACTATTCATAATAGCCAAATTATGGAAATAGCTCAGGTGCCCTCCAACAGCAAATGGCTCAAGAAAATGTGATATATGTATAATGAAATTTTACTCATCTATCAGAAAGTTTAATATGTCATTTTCAGGGAAAAAAATAGACTTGGAAAACAGCATGTTGAATGAAGTGAGTTAGACTCAATCAGACAAAGTGTGTTTTCTGTTACATGTGGATATTAAACTTAAAACACAAACATACATGAAAACACATAATGTGCCATATGCAAACATAGACAATCAAACTGACTAAATATGATGATAGTATCTGCAGGTGGATTTCCATCATGTAACACTTTTGAACAATTTACAGATATTTTAACAAAATGATTATCCAAAAGCTGAAACATGCTTCATTTGAAGAAGAGCTAAGGGGAGGGAAATGGACAAGTGGAGAGAGACCTGGTGGGAAAATACAATGTATACACATGGAAATAAAACTAGAAAACTTTAGGAGATGGATGAGACAGGATGGAAGGTGAAGGAGAATGATGGAAAGAGTAACACTAATTAAGATTCATCGTATCTACAAGTAAACTTATGGATAGTAAAAGACAAATAATTACACCCAGACATGATTAATTAAATAGCAATCTAAACATTCACACAGTGAGAACAAAGGAGGGTATTCTTAGGAGATGATCAGAAGGGCTCAGTGATGCTTATTAAAATGAACTCCAGGAAATGGAAGAGGGTTTTTTTAATTATACTGTTTTCAATTCTTTTTTCTTCTTCTTTCCTTTTTTCTTTGGCTTATTCCCTTCTGTCACAGTTTTAGATTTCTGTACCTTTGTCTTGTATATAAGTTTACCTGATTTGGTGAGGGAAACGGGAAGCACAGAAATGATGGGACAAAGGGTGAACCAATTCAGCAGTGAAACCCATTAGACATTAGATATTGGAAATGGATTATACAATTTTGGGGTAAGAGACGTTGGGAGGGAAAAACCTGGGAGAGAATGAGGGAGAGGGTGGCACTGTTAAAAAGGAAATGCATTCCTCATTACTTGACTCATGTAACTGTAACCTCTCTCTATACATCACCTTTACAATAAAGTTATAAAAGATGCAATATACACATAAACGGACATGTAAATAGAAAACACTTTGTGTAATTGAAAATAATTAAAATTAAGAAAAAGAAAAATGTTATACTTAATGGTAAAAAGTTAAAGCCATTTATTCTAAAATCAAGAACATAACAAGGATGTCCACTCTCTCCACTCCTCTTCAATATAGTACTAGAATTCCTAGCTAGAGCCTTACAAGAGGAAAACACAAAGGGAATCCAAATAGGGAAAGAAGAAATAAAACTCTCCCTCTTTGCAGATGACGTGGTCCTGTGTTGAGAGACTCCACTCCCAAGTTACTTGAGCTGATATAAAACTTCAGCAAAGTAGCAGGGTACAAAATTAATCCACAAACATAGGTAGCTTTTCTATATGGCAACAATGAGAAGGAAAAAGCTGAAATTAAGAAAACAACTCCTTTTGCAATAGCCTAAAAAAAAAAAAATACGTAGGAACCCACTTAACCAAAGAAGTGAAGGACCTCTACAATGAATACTTCAAAAATTTCAAAAAGGAAACTGAAGCAGATCTAAGGAAATGGAAAAACCTCCCATGCTCCTGAATCAGGAGGATCAATCATGAAAACAGCAATGCTGCCAAAGGCTCAATACAAACTCAATGCAATACCCATCAATATCCCAAAATTATTCTTTAATGAAATAGAAGAAGCAATACAAAAATTCATGTGGAATAATAAAAGACTCCAGATGGCACAAACAATCCTTAGCAGGAAGGGCAGTGCTGCAGGAATATCAATACCAAAGTTCAAACCCCACCACAAAGCCATAGTATTGAAAAAAAAAAAAAAAAAAAAAAAGGTTGGTACTGGCACAAAAACAGGCCAGAGGACCAATGAAATAGAATCAAAGACCACAGACCTATGACCACCTAATCTTTAATAAGAGAGACAAAAAAATAGGATGGAAGAAAGAGCCTCTTCAACAAATAGTGCTGGCACAATTGGATAAAGACATGCAGAAAACTAAAACTACTTATATATCACCCTGCACCAGAATCAATTCCAAATGGATCAAAGACTTTGAGGTAAAAGCAGATACCCTGAAAACATTACAAGAAGGAATAGGAGAAACACTTGGGCTCCTTGGCACAGGTCGAAACTTTTCTCATAAAGACCCAAAAACACAACAATCAAAGAAAGGCTGGATAAATGGGATTGCATAAAGCTGCAGATTTTCTGCATGGCAAAGAACATAGCTTACAAGATAAATAGAAAGCCCACAGATTGGGAGAAGATCTTCACTAGCCATACAACAGACAAGGACCTCCTATCTAAAGTATACATAGGAACTCAAGAACTTAAGCCCCCCCTCCCCCGCCCCGCCGCAAAAAAACAACAAATCCTCAAACAACTGCCCCATTAGTAAGTGGGCTAAAGACTTAAAGAGAGACTTCTCTGAAGAGGAAATGAGAATGGCCAAGAGGCACATGAAGAAATGCTCAACATCACTGGCCATAAAAAATGCAAATCAAAACAACATTGAGATTCCACCTCACCACAGTTAGAATGGCCATTATCAAGAAATCTAATAACAACAGATGCTGGCAGGGATGTGGCCAAAAGGGAATGCTATTATACTGTTGGTGGGAGTGTAAACTTGTTCAACCACTCTGGGAAGCAGTATGGAGGTTCTTCAAGAGCCTAAACATAGAGCTCCCCTATGACCCAGCAACCCCACTTCTGGGCATTTACCCAAATGACCACAAACAAAGCCATGCTAAAGTTACCAGCACAACTATGTTCACTGCAGCATTATTTACTACACCTAAGATATGGAATCAACCCAGATGCCTCTCAGTAGATGAATGGATCAACAAGATGTGGTATATAATGCATAATGGAGTTCTATGCTTCCATCAGAAAGAATAATATTGCTCCATTTGTAAGGAAATGGAAAGACCTGGAAAAAATTATATTAAGTGCAGTAAGCCAAACCCAAAGAAAAGTTGTTTGCATGGTTTCCCTCATTTGTAAAAACTAGACTATGTATACTGGTATTAGAACTAGGAAATTGAAAGGGAATACCAAAATTGAGAGACACAGGGTAAAAAAAGACAAACAACTACAAAAGCAATACTTGCATAGCTGTTTGGTGTAAGTGAACTGAACACCTCATGGGGGGAAAGGGAAAGGGGGAGGAGGAAGGGGGCGTATGAAGGAGGAGGTAACAAACAGTACAAGTAATGTATCCAATGCCTAATGTATGAAACTGTAACCTCTCTGTACATCAGTTTGATAATAAAAATTTGAAAAAAAAAAAACTAGACTATGTCTATGATATTCTTAACACAGGATCTCAACAACCCAATTGCTTAGTACATAGGATCAGATATAATAAAGTATATCAACATGAACTCCAAGATATGGAAAGAAGAAGTGCTAATTATGTCCTTTAAGTGTTTAAGTGTTTTTCTTTCTTTCTTTCTTTCTTTCTTTCTTTTTTTTTTTTTTTGCCAGTCCTGGGCCTTGGACTCAGGGCCTGAACACTGTCCCTGGCTTCTTTTTGCTCAAGGCTAGCACTCTGCCACTTGAACCATAGCACCACTTCTGGCCATTTTCAATATATGTGGTGCTGAGGAATCGAACCCAGGGCTTCATGTATAGGAGGCAAGCACTCTTGCCACTAGGTCATATTCCCAGCCCCATTTCTTTTATTTCTATTTTTATTTTTCTTTAATCTCTCTTAATTTTTTGTACCTTGTGTCTTGTATATAAGATTATTCAACCTGGGGAAGGGAAAGGAAATCACAGAAACAGCAGGTCAAAGATGAACAAATGCAACAATGGCACTCATTTGAAACTAGATTAGATATCACCCTTACAACTTGGGGGGCAAGGAGGGAAGTAAGGAGGGGTAAGCAGGAGAAAATGAGGGAGTGAGTAACACTTTAAAAACAAATACAAGCATTATTTCACTTATATAACTGTAACCCCCTGCTCATCACCTTATCAATAAAGATAAAAAAAAATTAAACAAACTCCTTGCAAGGATGTCATTGGAAAAGCAGTACTAATATGGAATTGTGTTCTCAAAGTTTGAGGTAAACACTTCCAAGGTTCACATACATAATTTTCAAATTGAGTAGAGAGAGAAAGAGAACCTGGTTACAGACAGTCCACTGTGGCTTCCATCCAGCTCAAACTAAATTTTATGAGACATAAGAAGGCCATGACTATATAGTACAAGGAGAAACATAGAGGCCATGCCTTCATATCCACAACCACCACTATAGTTTAGATGATGAATATCCCTGTGTTGTTAGATCCTCAGGGATCCATTGGGAAGTAAAGATGACTTTCAGGAAGCAAGCTCTTATGAGTCCTTATGGACCACGATCTCTTCTTTCTCTGCTTCCTAGCACACAGACTAAGTGACCTTCTCTACTACACACCTCCCACCATACTGTGCAACTCTCAGTAGATGTTTTTGTTATGGAGAAACCCTCTGGACTACCATTTTCAGAACTGTGTCAAAACAAAGGTATTCTCTTTATAAGTTGTCTCAGGTATTTTATTACAGTCCTATGAAGCTAACAACTACACCCACCTTTCTCACCACAAAGTTTATGTTGTGCAGAACTGATTTGGGGCTGCCACTTTGCTCCTCTGTGCTAGCAACTTCCTGGGCAGATGGACTCGGCTCACTGTATATGTCTGGCCTCTGTTTCTTGAACAATTGCTTTTTCCGGTTTTTCATTTTCTTTGGATCATCTTTCAGGCAGGCTTCTTGTTCCCATGTCAAAGTGGCATTTGCCAAAAACAACATAATGTCTGGATCTTCTGGTTGAGTGATGTAAGATGGGGGGCTTTTAGCTATGAGAATTTTCTAAGATTAAAGACACAAAATTAAACAGGCAGACATCATCCACTTTCAAGAATCCCCCCATACTACCTCTATTATGAAAATTTTAAAAACCTGAAAAGGGAAATTAAGACAGAACTAAGGAAGTTGAAAAACCTCCCATACTCCTGGATTGGGAAGATTAACATTGTGAAAATGGCAATACTTCCAAAGGCTATCTACAAACTCAATGCAATATTCATCAATATCCCCAAATCATTCTTTAATAAAATAAGAGAAGCAATACAAAATTTCATGTGGAATAATAAAGACCCCAAATATTAAAAAAAAAAATCCTTAGCAGGAAGAGCAGTGCTGGAAGAATATCAATAACAAAGTTCAAACTGTTACAAAACTATAGTAATAATAATTTTTTAAAAGCTTGGTACTAGCACAAGAACAGGCCAGAGGACCAATGAAATAGAATCAAAGACCCAGAAATGAACCCACAGACCTATGACCACCTAATCTTTGATAAGGGAGACAAAAAAATAGGATGGAAGAAAGACAGCCTCTTCAACAAATACTGCTGGCACAATTGGATAAAGACATGTAGAAAACAAAAGCTAGATCCTTATTTATCACCCTGCACCAGGATCAATTCCAAATGGATCAAAGACCTCGAGGTAAAAGCAGATACTCTGAAAACATTGCAGGAAGGAATAAGAGAAATACTTGGGCTCCTTGGCACAGGTCGAAACTTTCCTAATAAAGACCCAGAAACACAGCAATCAAAGGAAGGTTGGAAAAATGGGAATGCATCGAACTGCAGAGTTTCTGCATGGCAAAGGATATAGCTGGCAAGATACATAGAAAGCCCGCAGATTGGGAGAAGATCTTCACTAGCCATACAACAGACAAGGACCTCCTATCTAAAATATACATAGGAACTCAAAAAGTTAAGTTCCCCCAAAACAAATTCTCAAAGAAACAACTGCCCCATTAGTAAGTGGGCTAGAGACTTAAAGAGAGTCTTCTCTGAAGAGGAAAGAAATGAGAATGGCCAAGAGGCACATGAAAAAATGCTCAACACCACTGGCCATAAAAAATGCAAATCAAAACAACATTGAGATTCCACCTCACCACAGTTAGAATGGCCATTATCAAGAAATCTAATAACAACAGATGTTGGCAGGGATGTGGCCAAAAGGGAATGCTATTATACTGTCGGTGGGAGTATAAACTTGTTCAACCATTCTGGAAAGCAGTATGGAGGTTCTTCAAGAGCCTAAACATAGAGCTCCCCTATGACCCAGCAACCCCACTTCTGGGCATTTACCCAAATGTCTACAAACAAGGTCATACTAAAGTTACCAGCACAACCATGTTCATTGCAGTATTATTTGCCATAGCTAAAATCTAGAACCAACCCAGATACCCCTCAGTAGATGAACGGATCAAGAAGATGTAGTATATACACAATAGAGTTCTATGTTCCCATCAGCAAGAATGATATCTCCCATTTGTAAGGAAATGAAAAGACTTGGAAAAAAATTATGCTAAGTGAAATGAGCCAGACCCCCCTCCCCAAAATAAAAACATAGATTCCATGGTTTCCCTCATTTGTAATAATTAATATATGTAGGATAGTCCTAGCAGAGGATCAGAATAGCTCAATAGCTATGTACATATGATCATATAAGATGATGCTAAGCAAAATAAATTCCAAGATAAAGAAACATGAGGTTTTTTATTGTTGTTATTTTTAATGTACTATATGAAATTATTTCTTTTCTCTTTCCTATGTTTTATCCCCTGTAATTACTTTATTTGATTTTGTTTTATTTTGGGGTTTTTTTTTGCCAGTCCTGGGGCTTGAACTCAGGGCCTGACCACTGTCCCTGGCTTTCTTTTTGCTCAAGGCTAGCACTCTACTACTTGAGCCACAGCGCCACTTCCGACTTTTTTTATATGTGGTGCTGAGGAATCGAACCCAGGTCTTCATGTATACGAAGTGAGCACTTTACCAGTAGGCCATATTTTCAGCCCTTTATTTGATTTTGCTACTCTGGGTATTGCATATATGTTTATCAGAATTAGAGAAGGGTAACATCAAAATGATGAGACAAAGGATAACGGGTGAACCAATGCAACAGAGATACTCACAAGACAATATGTTGGAAATTAACTGTACAACTTGGAGGGGAAGGAAAGTGGGGAAAATAAGGGAGGGGGTAATAAGTTTGACACAAAATGTACTCACGACCTTACGTATGTAACTGTAACCCCTCTGTATATCACCTTGACAATATTTAAATTAAATAATTAAATTTAATTTTTAAAAAAAAAACAGATCCCTCAATCTATCTTCCAATGAATCCACATCAAAATCTTGACAATGCTAACTAGGACATCCAGGATAACTCAGAAGCTCTTCCACCCTGGGATGCGGGCATTGAAGCACAAAATTGCAGCACAAAATAACTCCCGTCCCTGAAGAGGTGGGTCTGGAAGGAGCTGGAACCTGCTCAGAATGTTTCAGTGAATGTGACAAGGACCCATTGTGTCCATACATTGTGGCTCAGTGACTGCCAGAGAAGGGAATCCTGACTCCCTAGCTTGGTTCATGCAGTTGTTGCCTGAGGTGGATGAGTACAGTTGCTATACAAGCAAAGATGAGGGAGGGGTGAGAGGTTGACAACATTTAAGCAGAGGGCACATCACAGGCAGACAAAAAGCCTTGCATAACACAGGACTTGGGAGTATGGGTGAGGGCAGTAAAAAAAAAAAAAAAAGTGATTCAAGATTACTAAATTGCAGAAATCAATGAGTTCAATCAATGTGTTCAGTCTACAGGAAGAGAAGAGGACAAGGGTTCAGGATTTGGAGCTGGTGAGTATTAGTGGCCAGAGCAATATTCTAAGAGTTCTCTGTGGGCTGAATGCAATGTGGATTTGAGTACAGCAGTGTTAGTAAAGGAGGACTGGTGTGTAAGTCACTGTGATAGTTCAGATGCAAAATGACGGAGGCTCTGAATAGAGGTGGCAGCAGTCAGGAGAGAGCAGAATTAAAGAAAAAAATATCCTTCTTATAATCTGAGAGCCATTTCTATTTTTTTTCTGCAATCACAACATATACAATGAATGTGACAGTATTGATGTGTTTGGTTCCAAAAGTGATAACAGAGCACTTTCCAATCCAATCTTATAAACAGTGCCTGTTAAAATTGATGACACGGGTTACCAGGAGGTGAAGAGGGGTACCGCCACAGCTGGATTCATGGGTTGGCAGGTCCCCAAATACAAAGGGTTCCTGGTTCTTCTCATATGTGAATCTTAGACCTAAAATAGACTCTTTCCTGTAAACACACAGTGTATCGTATGCATATATTCACAATCAAGCAGACTGAAGTATAGTATATGCCTTGAAACTCCAAGATATAAACACTTGGAACAATTAACAGCCACTTTGACAAAATGATAATCCAGAAGAAATGGAAAATGGAATGGTACAAGAATACAGTCATAATGCTCAGATGTGCGTGAGTGAAAATGAAGTTGCAAACTTGATATGACTGATGGAGGAAAGGGCAAGGGGAGAGGATGATAGAAGGTATATCTGATCTCGTGCCTGTAATCTTAACTACTCAGGAGGCTGAGATCTGAGGATCAAGGTTCAAAGCTAGCCTGGACAGACAAATCAGACTAATTTTTATCTCCAGTTAATCAGTAAAACGCCAGAATTGGAGGTGTGGCTCAAGTGGTAGAGTCTCAAATTTGAGTGGAAAACCTCAAGTGAGAACTTCAGGCCCTGAGATCAAGCCCTAGTATAGCTACAAAAGATAAACTATGTATGTAAATGGAGATAATTTAACCCCCTGTGCAACCATTTGAAGATAAAAATAAAAACAAAAGATTCATTGGCCAGAGAGACACAGCAGGCTGCCTGCAAAGCTCTCACTATTCTGTCTTGGTACACACTTACTGTTCCAACTCTCAACAGACATCCTTGTCCCAATGTCAGCCCCACAAATGACCCAACCCTCCACTGGATTGGTACAGCACCCCTATTTCTGGGCATTTTCCCACCCACAACAAGATCTCTCTTCCCTACTCACCCAATGTTAGTTATACCTTCATTCTCTTTAGAGAGACTCTGGCTTCGGCCGCTGCTTTGACCGAGAAAGGCAAAATTGCAATCGAAAACTTCATTACATTAAACATGGCAATCACACTAAATGCCTGAAGGACAAAAGAGCAATGTGAGGGGTTAGCATGGTGAGCAGCTTCCCCGCTAAACCATTCTGTGACATAAGAAACAGAGGCACAGTTGGAATTCACAGAGGAACATGCTTTCATTTCATGGCTCAGAAACCATTGGTTGGCAAATTCACAACAGTGGCATCTTAATCTATTTTGCTTTTTTTTTTCTGCCTGTCCTGGGGCTTTAACTCAGGGCCTGAGCACTATCCTTGGCTTCTTTTTGCTCAAGGCTAGTCATCTACCACTTGAGCCACAGTGCCACTTCCAGCTTCTTCTGTTTATGTGGTGCTGAGGAATCAAAGGCAGGGGACTTCATGTATATGAGGCGAGCACTCTACTTTCCTTGTTCTGGTTCCCCTTTGGCAGATGACCTCACATCAGACTCCATCTCCTCAGGCATCCAACTCATGGCTAGCAGCTTCTTTCCTCTCTCATCTAAGAAATCAGTCACACAGCTTCCTTCAGCTGAGCGGCCTTGCCTCCTGTTGAACAGATCTCCAGGACAGGATCTCAGGCTTTCATTAATTCTAGATACTTTATTAAGGTGATGGTAAATTGGGCTCTAGTAAATCATGCCTCTAATTCTAGCTACTACTCAAGAGGCTGAGATCTAAGGATCGTAATTCAAAGCCAGGCCAGGAAGGAAAGTCTGTGAGACTCTCATCTCCAATAATGGAAAATGCTCGCTCAAGCTTTTTTTCCCCAACGTTGAGAGAAAAAGCTAAAGGTCACTGCCTTGGCCCTCAGTTCATACACCATTACCGACACACTCACCCAAAGGATACTGAAGGATCCTCCTATATTATCTGAGCCTGAATACATCCCTGAAGAAAACTGAGCTCTCGGGGCTGGGGATATAGCCTAGTGGCAAGAGTGCCTGCCTCGGATACACGAGGCCCTAGGTTCGATTCCCCAGCACCACATATACAGAAAACGGCCAGAAGCGGCGCTGTGGCTCAAGTGGCAGAGTGCTAGCCTTGAGCGGGAAGAAGCCAGGGACAGTGCTCAGGCCCTGAGTCCAAGGCCCAGGACTGGCAAAAAAAAAAAAAAAAAAAAAAAGAAAACTGAGCTCTCTTGTGTCCCAAATGACCACCTTTGGCTCAGGAAGCCCAGGCCTTGGTGGACCGAGTACCCAGACTACCTGACATAACCAAACTCCCTGGGGCCAATGCCACACTGCTGTGTGCAATTCTGAATCCAAAGAAGAGCTTTGTGGTCAAGGGACTGGGTTTGGGGGTAGCTTTTTTCTGAAGTATTATGTTGGAAAATATTAAGTACATGCACTTAATTTGGGCTCAACTTGATGTGTCTAATGTGCTATTGTTCAAAAGAAAAATATTACCAATAATTGGGCAGTATTCCATTCAGCCTATAGTATGTCACTGTCACTCATGGAGCTTTGTATTCAGAGCTGGGGGTCACAGTCCTAGGGTATATGAGTGTAGCCTAGTCAGAAATTATGACATGCTGGAGAACCCGAAAAAGACACACACACACACACACACACACACACACACACACACACACACAAAAGTAACAGAACTAAAATTTTTACTGGGGATGGCTCAATGAAAGCACCCCACTTTCTTAGATATTGTCTCCTTCTCTTGATACTTGTGATCTGGGGGACTGAAAGACGGAGTTTAGTGCTTCTCTCTGTCTCTGTCTGTCTGTTTGTCTGTCTGTCTCTGCCTGCCTGCCTGCCTCTGTCTCTCTCTGTCTCTCTGTCTCTCTGTCTGTGTGTATCTCTGTCTCTTTCTCTCTGTCTCTCTCTGTCTCTCTCTTTCTCCCTCCCTCCTTTGTTGACTTTACTTCAGCTATTTGTCCTGAAGACATTTAGTTTAATATCTTAGCTGAGGTTTTACTTTATTTATTGAAGTCAATGTCCATTTGCTTCAGTTCATCATTTCTTTGTCTCAGATTCCTTGTAAAAGCATCCTACTTTGCACATTCCTCCCAAGTCCCCCCTGAACTCCCATTATTCCTTTTCCTGGCCTGGGAAAGACCGCTGACACAGCAGTTAAAGGCCAGGATGCCCATGTGCTTTTCCTGAAACAATTCTTGCTTCCTCACAACTACACTGACATTGCAGATATTAAACCAACATCACACATGATCAATGATTTGCCACCAGTCATGGCCCACAAGTTGGGATTTAAACAAAGCAAACATGGCTCTCAATATGGGAAGGGGAGAATTCTGACCCCATTCATGCCTCTTTGATCTCCAATTCCCTCAGTGGGAACTAAAAGAATGACTTCAAACTCTCTGGCTTGTAGTATACAGTATACATAAAAAAGAGCCAAATAGTCTGTTAATTTCATTGTTCTTCTGTAAATGTAAAATAGTAGTCCAGTACTCAGTGCCACTTGGACTCAACCATGGCCCCAGGAAGAATCGTGGGTAGGTTCTCCCGCACTCCATGTCATTCCAAGGACTAATTTAAAGTTGGGCTGGTTCTGGCACTGTTTGGCTGGGAGTTCTGATACCAGAGTGGACAGAGGTGGGAAGTTCAGATGTCCCCCTGGGCCCAGCTGGGGACAGGGTGCCAACACAGCCATGTCTGGAACTGAGCCTTACCACAGGGGCGGTGAGCTTGCGCTTCAGGAGAACGTGGCAGGTGAAAGTGGACACAATGGCAATGGTGGATACAATGGGGGCCAGGGCCGAGTTTCCACTTTGGACATAGCCAGCTTTTTCCAGGATTTTTCTTTCCCTCTTTCTTATATCTGTGAAATAGAAAACAGTTCAGATGTGGTTTTACTTTGCATATCAAGCATTAGTATTAGGAAATGTATTACCAGCTCCTGGTCCTTCTCCAAAGGATGGTTAATGGCTCCTGTAGTGACATTGAAATGGTAAAATTCAGAAGTCCCTGGGCACAAACTCAGCACAGACTCAAGTGCATGGCTTCCAAGGTCCCTCTACCCATAAGTCCAGAGGCCTCCAGGAGCCAGGCAAAGACAGGGAATGACAGAAGTGAGCAGATGATGTGGGATATAAAGGACAGACAGCCAGACTTCAAGGAGACTCCTTTTCTGAGGTATCTTTTGTTGATCTATCTTCAACTTTGTTTTAAATAATGAATTATAAAGAAGAGGGGGGAAATGAGTATGTTGATTCTTGAGTAATCCATGAGAGGAGATAGGCTTCGGTTGGGGTATGCATGGAACAGAGAGTGGCAGGTAGATTCTGGCTGCAGTCTGGAGCTGGAGAAAAGACACCTAGGCCTCTTTTTTTAACTTAATTATCTTCCTTTTATCTTAAAAGCATAAAATTTGTTCTAATCACAGCTCCCATGGTCTTGCACAGAAGAATTTGGCATATACTTAATGATTTAAACTGATTGGAGTTACATGGAGTTGGTTGATATGAATTAAGTCAACTTGAAGTACATTAAGTTAAATTGTAATGAAGTATGTTTACAATGTGCAGAAGTGTTTCTGAATCCTTAAGAAAGTCCTCTGGGACTTTTGGTGTGCCAGCCAGGTCATTTCCTTCAGCAAGCTTAGAAAGGTATCTTTCTTTTTCTGTTTGGGGGACAAGGTCTCACTATGTAGCTCAGGCTGGCCTCAAACTCATGATCCTCCTACCTCCGCCACCTGAGGGCTGAGATGCCAGAAAGTACACCACCATGCACAGCACTAGTAAGCTTTCTAAGGCCACTTACTGAAGTATAGACTCATAGTTTCATTCCCAATTACATGCTGGTGCAAACATGTAATTGTAAATCCAGAGTCAACTATAACCTGTGATTCAGATCAGTAATCCGTCAACCTGGACCCATGCCAGTAATCATGGCAATGTTTCTGCAATAAAGATTTGGATTTCCATTTCATTGTGACAGTTTTCATATCATCTTTTTAAAACTTCATGTACATACTTGTAAACCTCCCAAGGAATAGACAGTGGGTCAAACACTATTAAGCCATTGCAGGCAAGAAAGAAGTGTGTGTGTGTGTGTGTGTGTTTGAAAGAGAGAGAGAGAGAAACAAAGACAGAGAGTGACAGAGAGATAGATACAGACAGACAAGGAAGGAGGAAAGGCCTTCCCTAAGTCAAAGAAATAGCTTGAGATTGCTCCTTTACTGCTCGAATGTGTTAGCAGATTCATTTTGTAAAAGGCAACCAGCCAGCACTAGCACGTCCAGTGAAGACAAGCCATATATTCCTCACTTTGGGGGACATCAGATGCCTGGGTCTGTTATAAACTCTCCACTATCCTTGAAAGAACCTTTGACTTACAGAACAACCTAAAGGGACCCCAACAGCTCCCTTGGCAGCACTTCTTCCTGGAACCCTAAGGGCCTCTCACAAAAGCATGTTCTACAGAGAAGTGATTCTCTAAGCAGCTTCTCCTCCTACCTTGAATGGTGTTTGTAAATGATTTCTCCCAAGCGTACATTTTAATCAGTTTGATGCAGGTTAGAAACTCATTCATTGTCTGAACTCGCTTGTCTGTCACAGAAATTGCTGATCTTCGGAAAGTTGAATTGAGTTTAGCCATAAACATCTGAAATCAAGGTACAAACACTGTGTTCAGAGAGAACTGCTGAGTTGCAGCTGGCCTAAAAATCCAGGAATTAGAGTGTAAGTGCCAGGAAAAGCTCTAAAGGAAGTTGACTGAGGTCATCAGGTGAGCGTGCCCTCGGCCTGAGGGAACCTGCTGGTAATCAGGCAGGTGATATGACAAAGAGCCAGGATGCGAGGAGGTATCTGGAACTTCAGCTAACTGAGGAAGCATGCCTCTCTCCCTAGAGTGTTCAAGTTCTAAAAACAAAATAAAACAATGGCAGCTACTGAGAAGGCTGAGATCTGAGGATCATGGATCAAAACCAGCCTGAGCAGACAAACCCAAAAGTGTCTTATCTCCAAACTACAAAAATCCATGAGTGGCACTATGGCTCAAGTAGTAGAATGCCAGCCTTGAGTGAAAAAGCTATCCCTGAGTTCCAGCTCTAATCCCCCCCCCTACACACACACACACACACACACACACACACACACACACACACACACACACACACTGTGCTGGCAGAAGGAAGCACACTTGTAAATGCCAGGTACACACTCTATGAGGGCAGCCTTCCATCCTATTCAATACAAACAGACAAGGCTGTCCTTACCTGGATTGGGATGAATATGAGATATACTGATATCCCAATGAAAGCTGTGGGCCCCAGAATGAAAAAGGCATACACTGCACAAACGACCATTAGGATGGGAATGGTGGCTGGCAAGGGACAAAATAAAGCAGCTTCAAACAAGGAATAGCTATCACTTGATAGTACGTTGAGCACCTGGAAAGAAAGCACACAGGTTCCAGTGAGAGGAATTACTCAGACATTTCCTCAACCAGAGGTTTTCCAAATGACTGAGAGGAAGGGTCAATCAAGGGACCAAAGTGAGTTTGTTTTGTTTTGTTTGTTTTGGGTGGTAGTGGTACTAGGGTTTGAACTTAGGGCCTTGCACTTAACTTAGCAGGTTCTTTGCCACCTAAGCTAGCTATGCCCCCAGCCCCTACATAGTAAGTATCGCACTCCAGCATGGCTTGAGGGAGACCAGTTACTTAGGACTAAGAATCCCAAAGAAGGAAGACTTAAAGTAATAAGTCTATCTAGGAATATGCTTTGTCAATCCTGCTCTTTTGTATTTACACAACTCTGCAACTAAAAGACTCCATCTCCTAGCTGCCACTGTGGAAGGAGTGTGGCCAGAATATGGAAGGGGATGAAGGAAGACATTCTTAAAAGGAGTCAGTTCGATGTAGAAGACAGATCTCTTTTGCTTTTCTCTATTTCTTCCTACTTACTCTTTGAAACATGGTTGGAATCTCTAGCACCCATCTTGAGCCTGTAGGAGAGCCATATGCTAGGACAGTGACAAAGAAAGAGGAGGACCTCAAAGCCCCCCACCAGCCCTGTGTATCCACCTCCAGCCTCCTGTTAAGTAGAATGAAAAGAAATCCATCCTTAATCCATGGTTTAATCCCACTGTTATCTGGGGCTCTCTGGCATAGGCAGAAACCAATCACAATTGATACAGGATACTTTGAACACATGAAAGAGAAACTACCAGAGAAAAACAAGTCCTTTTTCTTGCCTCACACCACCTGGGGTTCCCTTAATTAGGAAACCCTCTTAAGTGACAAGGATTTTATTGCTAGGGACTATGGGCACAGAAAATGCCAGTTCTGAAGCACAATTGGCAGCTGGAATTATTGGATTCATCAATCAACTTTAAAAAACAAATAAACATGGTTGCACAATGTAGCCCAGGCTAGCCCCAAACTTATCATCCTTCTTCCTCAGCCTTCTAAATGCCAGGATTGCAGGCAAGTGCCACCATGCCCAGCTAGTCAGTTGGTTTTATATAGTCAGTCGGTTTTATAGTGTGTTCTGTGCTGCCCCACTGTCTGCACTGACAAAGGGATTGGGATTAAATCATCCCTGAGCTCCATTCCAGCCAGCATCAGGAAGCAGTTCCAAAGTCTCCAGGTCTCTGAATGTCTTTCTTATTTTAAGTCCCCGCCACCTACCTCACTTGGCAGAGATGGGGCAGGATGGACAGGATGTAGACAAGCAAAGAAGGCAGGTACTACTCCCAGGAAATACACCTCACATATTGAGAACATCAGGATTGAGTTTCCAACATGGAATTCCTTCTGTCCCAGCTTACCTCTCCAGCAGAGATGTGTGTCAATGTCTTGAAGGACACCAGGTTTTCAAAAACCAGAGTGGAAAGGGCCACCTTCAACCGGATGGCTGTGCGGTAATTTATGGCCCAGGCAAGGGCCCAAAAGAGGACCTTGGTAAACTCAGTGGCAAAAAGAGCCAGGCATAGGCTGATGCCAACCCAGACTCTCCCAGAGGTACTCTCCGTGTACTTGAGGATTTGGTGAATGAGAACCGTCTGTAAAATAGCACAACACAGAGATAAGAGGGCCACTGAAGGGAAAGTGGGCGTAAGAGGCCTTGAATAATGTCAGCAAGCTACTTTACTGAGACCAACTTTTTAATTAATTTCAGTAGCTGCTGCTGTGCCTGACAAGGATTCATTTTATGGAAATTCACCCACACTTACACCCCCAGGAGCACAAATATAATGACAATGCACTAAACCCAATAGCTCGTAGAGAAAGTAAAGAATGGCACACTGCACAGCTGGGGAGCTAGAGAAAGGCAGGAGAGGGGGCCATCCCTACTCACAGGCCCGAGGGCTGCCATGACGATGCAGAGGATATTAGCTATGACATCCATCAGCACACGGGTCCTCTGGAATTTCCAGGCCACTCGGCCCAGAGAGGCCTTCTCAGCACCCACTTTTTCTACCTCCTCATCCCAAAGGACTCGGAATCTGAAGCAAAAGAAAGGGAAGGGAACAAGGAGTAGACCTACTGTTTGAAGCTTGCAAAAGTATATGACACAGTCCCTGTCCAGGAGCTGAGGCAGCATTGCCAAGGCACAAGCTGGTAAGAATCTGAATATATGGTGCTGAGACTCTTTCCAGGCCTTTCTTTCCTCTGCCTATTAGCCTTAACATCAGCTCTAACAGATCTTTTCCATAAAAGGTTGTCCATACCAGGGGCTGCTGGCTTATGCCTGAAATTCTAGCTACTCAGGAGGCTAAGATATGAGGATCAGGGCTCAAAGCCAGCACAGGCAGACAAATCTAAGAGTCTTAACTCCAACTAACCAGTAAAAAGCTGGAAGGTGTGGCTCATGTGATAGAGTGCCAGACTTCCAAAAAAAAAAAAAAAGAAAGAAGTTCCATTTAAAAAATCTAAAAGGAACATTGTGTGTGCAAAGAGGATATGAAAAGACATTAAAAGACCAGGCTGAGCAAAATCTTAAGGGCCCTTTAGGGCCTTAGGAAGAAGGATTTCATTCTGAGTACGAAGAAAGCCACTATGGGTTTTTAAGCCCATATGACAAGGACAAGAACATTTCACATTGCCTTGGGAGCATGGTAGGTTTTGAGAGGACAAGGGGCAAGAGTGAGAGATTGTCAGCCTCCAGGTGAGAGGTAGCAGTGGCAGATAAGGTTTCAAATACAGGTTGACAGGAACCATGACTTGCCAATGGAAAGAAGGAGGAGGAGGAATTGGAGGAATTCAAGTATTTTGGCTTGATCAACTATGCAAATGGAACTTGCAGAGACAGAGGAGAGAGAAAGGATAGGATTGTTAGGCAGAGACTGCAATTCTCAGTGTTTGCCTAGCATGCCGAGGCCCTGGGTTTGATCCCCAGCACATGCACACACAGAGCAGCTCTAGCCATAAATATATGTGAGGCATCCAGGTGTTCCTCTCCAGATGTTGCAGGGCACACAGATTCAGAATGTGAAAGAGAGACTAGACTGGAAATGGCAGGCCATTGAGCAGCACATGTTTGCTGTGTAAGTCCTTGGAGTGGGTGGGATCACCTAGGAACAGAGGATAACAAGAGAGAGAAGAGGACATAAGTTTGTGTTGGGTAGCTGAAAGAGAAGAGATGGATACTAATCGCCAGAGTTAGAAGGAAGATCTGGTACTCCCAGGTGCTGCTCCAGCCCCTGACTCTTCATGTTTTCTGGCAACTCTCTCCAGACTATAGATCATAGCACTGACACTAGCTGTGATTTCTTTAGAGATTCTAAAATCCCTAGTTAATAATTTAAAGGGAAAAAAAGCAGAGTCTAGAATCTCTATTTTATCACCTAAGAAGATGCTAAATAATTTTGATTCTATGTTCTATAGGATCCAGAAGTAATTGGAAAGCTATAACTATTACTCCCAGCCCTTCAGTATTTAACTTTAGGCTGTTCCATGAACTTACCCCATGTGGCCAAGGTAGGGCAACCTCCAAGAGAAATGAACACAGGGGCTTTGAGAACTTGCCCCTTGTTTAGACATCCTGGATCATCAATAGCACAGTGCTTAGTGCTGCTATTAGAATGGAAGGAGTTGATATCTTTGTGCAGACATGGACAAGTCTTTATAAGATTTAACTGAAAAGAGCGAAGTGATTGACAACTGTAGAGTGGGCTCCACTTTTTGTCTTTAAATGTGAAAAGTACAGGTAGGCAGAAAAGGGAGCCTTTCCCACAAAAGACAGCAGGGCTGGGTGTATTTAACCAAAGTAGGAAAATTCCAAACAAGACTGCATCAATGTGTTAACAGTCTAACTCTGGGTAAGAAGAACAGAAATATGGTACAAATACTTTCACTGTTCAAATTCTGTTGCTTTGATATTATTATGACAGATGTGGATCCGATAGAACCAATGACATTTGCATTTTAACTAATTAAAATTGACAAACATGGTCACTTTCATTTGGTTCAACCTAAATACATTGTGTAGTACAGAAGTCCAGTAACCATTCTGTGTGTGTGTGTGTGTGTGTGTGTGTGTGTGTGTGTGTGTGTGTGTGTGTGTGTGGCACTGAGGGCTTGAACTCAGGATTGCTCATTCTTGTTTTGGCTTTTTTACTCAAGGTTGGAACTCTACCACATAAGCCACAGCCCCACTTGTGGCTTTTTGCTAACTATACTCCTTAGATTTTAAGTAGCTAGGATTTCAGACCTGAGTCACCACTGCCCAGCAGTAACCATTCTTAAATAGAACAAGAAAAGACACCTAGAGCTGCATGCAGCAGTTCAGGTGGGGGTCCACAGTCACTAAGCAAAGCAAGTAATGCTCTTACAAACAAGGTGACTAGGCCCACGCCTCAGGCCCGGGCCCTCTCTCCACCATCTCCTCCCAGACCTCGCCTCCCCAGAGTGGAACTGAGAAGGCAATTAGCCCCACTGACACTCGGGTAGCAACCACTGTGAATCACTAACACCCCGCGGGCTTACCTCTCCAAGTAACCCACGGGAAGCCCGCTACCTTTTGGCATTGGTGTCAGATGAGTCATAGGGTGACAGTGGGGGCAGGGTGTCCACAGTGAGCGTGTGCTTGTAGCTTCTCTGCATCACCGGTGTGAGCCAGGAATATGTAGCAAAGGAGAGCAAGCCTGCGTCATCCACTGGGTTGGATGCCAGTCTGTGGAGGATGGGTGCTGGGGTTATTTTCCTGACCCCCAGCAGCCACAGGCAGAACCTGGGACTCGAGGACAAACATCTGGGACAGCACATAAGAAGCAGAGACCGTGCTCACTTTGCTCATGGGCTGGAAAGTATCCCTGTAAGTCCTGCCCTCAGTTCCCCACTTCGTCCTCCTGACTCACCTTGCATAGGGTCGCACTGGAATCATGGTCTTCAGGCTGGGGTCATATCTGTCTGCAAAGGATCTCCTCTGGCCTCTCCGGTCCAGATCCGAGATGAGGTAAGGACCTTCACCCACCATCCTGATGATAGTCTGGAGGCCTGAGCTCCTGGCCTTGAGACACTTTCACTCTAGCAGAGAGATAGGGAAAAGTGACTGAGAAATGGGGACATCTGAAGTAGAAAACACACAGCCCCCATCACCCCCAGACCTGCTTCCTTGCTTCATCCCTCACATCTGGTTTCACCAAACAGCCTTCCACATTTATGAGAGAGTGTGACCAGGGACCCACTGTACCCCTCCTCTCCACTCTAAGACCTTCTTCTTAATGAGAAGATATGTTTCCTCTTCCATTCCCATGTTGAATTAGCTGAGAGGCAAGACGCTCTCACCCAGGTGGGAAGCAGATTTTATCCTAAAAATAGCCAGCAAAAAACAGAGCCAGAAGCATGGCTCAATGTATTGCAACAGACTAACAAGCCAGAGAGATCCTGCCTGCTCTAGCAGTCAAATACAGAGTGGGCACAAACTTTACAACTTCTTTCCATCTTCCTCACAAATTCTTCTCTGCCTCTATTAGCATTTTTTCTCTCAAACTTATTGACTTTAAATTGTATTACAGAGTCATAGTAACAAAAGTAACATGACACCAGAACAAAAATAGACAGGTATACTAATGGAATGAAATAAAACCACATAGTTATAACCAACAGATCTTTGACAAAAGAACCAGAAGCATAGCTTGGAGAAGAGACAGCCTTTCCCACAAATGGTTCATGTAAAATTGGATATCCATATGCAGAAGGCTAAAACTAGACAGCTATCTCTCACCCTGTACAAAAATCAAAAAGAAATGGATCAAAAATCTTTTTTGGGGAGGTGGAGGGAGCTGTCCTGAGGCTTGAACCTCTTTGTGCTCAAAGCTAGCACTCTACAACTTGAACTTACAGCTTTTTCAGAGTACTTTATTCGAGTAAGAGTCTTATGGATTTTTCTGCCCAGACTAGCTTCAAACAAACCATGATCCTCATATATCAATCTCCTGAGTAGCTGGGATTACAGATGTGAGTCACCAGTGCCTGGCTTTGGATCAAAGCTGAAGGCTAGGGCTGTACCACTTGAGCCGCAGCACCACTTCGGTTTTCTGATGGTTAATTGGAGATAAGAGTATTATGGACTTTCCTGCCCAGGATGGCTGTGAACCTTGATCCTCAGATCTCAGCCTCCTGAGTAGCTAGGATTACAGGCGTAAGCCACCAGTGCCTGGCTGGATCAAAGATCTTAATGTAAGGCCTAAAACTTTGAAAGTACTACAAGAAAAAAAAGACAAAACACTTTAGGATAGTATACACAAGCAATGACTCTCTGAGTAGGGTTTTCATCAGGAAATAAAAGCAAGAATTTACAAAAAAAAAAGAATTTACAAATGGGATTAATTGCCTCAAATTAAGAAGCTTCTGCACATCAAAAGAAAAAAAAATGCCAGAATGAAGACACCATCTGCAAAATAGGAGAAAATCTTGGCAAGCTCATAAAGTTAAACTTGAAAGACCAAATAATATAATAAATAAATGTGCAAATGAACTGAGAAGACAGTTCTGTATCCTTAGCCATAAAGGAAATATAAATCAAAATCTCACTGAGATTTAATCTCACTGAAGTCAGAATGATTATTATTCAAAAAAATGGTGGGTGTGAGGAAAAAGGAACCCTGTACATTATTGGTCAGACTGTAATTAGTGAAGCCACTATGGTAGTCAGTATGGAGATATATTTTTAAAGAAACTAACTATAGAACTATGGTAGTATCATTCTAACTCATTCTTGGATATATATTCAAAGGAATACATATCAACATACCAGAGAGACACTTACCTATACACCCAGGTCTATAGCCTCACTAGTCAAAATAGCCAAGCTATGAAATTGGCTTAGGTGCTCAGAAAAATGATACTGGATAAGGAAAATGTGGTAAATACACACAGTGGGATAATATTCAGCCATACAAAAGAAGAAATGAAGCCAGGCACTTTTGGCTTGTGCTTGTAATCCTAGCTACTCAGGAGGCTGAGATCTGAGAATTAAAGTTTAAAGCCAGCCCAAGCAAGGAAGTCTGTGAGACTCAAAAAAAGAAAACTACTCAGAAAAAGTCAGAAGTGTCACTGTGGCTCAAGTGGTAGAGTGCTAGCCTTTAGCCCAAAGAGGCTCAGGGACAGTGTCCAGGCCCTGAGTTCAAGCCCCAGGACTGGCAAAAGGAGGAGGAGAAGGAGGAGGAGGAGGAGGAGAAGGAAGAGGAGGGGGAGGAGGAGGGGTAGGAGGAGGGGGAGGAGAAGGGGGAGGAGGAGGGAGGAGGAGGGGGAGGAGGAGGGGTAGGAGGAGGGGGAGGAGAAGGGGGAGGAGGAGGGGGAGGAGGAGGGGGAGGAGGAGGGGGAGGAGGAGGGGGAGGAGAGGGAGGGGGAGGGAGAGGAGGGGAGGGGAGGGGAGGGGAGGGGAGGGGAGGGGAGGGGAGGGGAGGGGAGGGGAGGGGAGGGGGAAATGAGGAGCTGGGCACCAAGCATTAGTATTTATAATCCTAGCTACTTAAGAGGCTAGGATCTGAGTACCAAAGTTTCAAAGCAAACAGACAAATCTGAGAGAGACTCTTATCTCCAATTTACCAGTAAAAAGCCAGAAATGGATATGTGGCTCAAGTGGTAGAATACCATTTTGTAGTGTTTATGTACATGCATATAGTGTACTTTGATCAAATTCACCCTTCTCTACTCTCTACCCTCTACCCTCCTCTCTTACCCACTTTTTAATAGTTTTTAGTGTGTTTCCTTGTGCAGTTTTCATATATCTATATCTATAATCTATTTTTATTATATTTACCCTGTCATCCTCTTCTCACCCTCTCCTGCCAAGTACTGCACCGAAGAATCCCTCTTTTGTAATCATGGATGAAGATTATTATTTTTATAATTATTACTATTAATCATTATGCTACAGCCTATACGTAAGGAAAATTATGCAATATTTGTCTTTCTGATTGTCTTACCTTGCTCATTATGATGAAACTTCTCATCATGATCTCCACTTCATTTGTTTTCCTGACATTATTTCTTCTCAAGTGGTAGAATACCAGCCTTGAGCAAAAAAGCTAAGCAAGAATGCAAGGCTCTGATATCTATAATAATGAAACTCACTAACTATTTAAAAGAGAGTAAGGGGGGTTAGGAAAAATAACAGAGTGGGTGGAATTTGACCAGTATACAATTAATTTATAGCCATAACCTTTAAAATATATGTATGTAGCAACGTCCCACAGCCCTATGAGAAAAAATTTAATCAAGTGGAATATTTGTTTCTGAGAATATAATATTAAAAAATTTAAATACCAACCTTAGCCAGGTGTTGCTGGCTCATCCTGCTATTCTAGCTACTCAGGAAGCTGAGATCTGCAGATTATGGTTCAAGGTCAGCCCAGGCCCAAAAGCCATGAGACTCTTAGCTCCAATTAAGCACCAAAAAAGCTAGAAGTGGAGCTGTGGCTCAATGGTAGAGTGCTAGCCTTAAGCAAAAAAGCTGAGGGACAGTAAAAGCTGAGGGACAGTGTTCATGCACTGAGTTCAAGCTCCAGAACCAGCAGGGTGGGGTGGCGAGGAACAGCAACTTTATATTGGAGAGGCCTGAAGACTCCACCTCAGCTGGTTAGTCATGGTCAATACTGACACCAACTTTTTATGGACAGGTACCACTGACAGCATGACACTTTACTTCTTTGGTCTTCCTCTTACACCCCATACCCCAGGCTAATCATGAGAAAGACATGAGCAAAATCCCAGTGGAGGGACATTCCTAACTAATGTGCTTCAAAGCTATCTAGAAGCTAGTTGTAGAGCTCAATAATAAAGCACAGGCTTAGTAAACATAGCTGGCTTCCATTTGCAGTGGCAGCATGCATGTGTGTACACACACACACACACACACACACACACACAAACACATATACACACACAACTGAGGTCATCACAAAGAAAGTCTGAGAAGGTGGTAGAACAAAGAGGAGCCCCAGGAGATATAACTATGAAGTATGCCATGGTGCCTTGGGTGAGATCTTAGAGCAGAAGGGAATATTGGGGAAAACTAAGGAAAGCTAAATATAGAATGGATATTCATTAATAAAGTGTTAATATCTGCTCATGAATTATATGCATACCACAATATGGGAGATGTCAATAGTAGGAATCTGGGCATTGGGCTATGGTAATTCTCTGCACTATTTTCACAACTTTTCTATGAATCTAAAACCGTACTTACAAGCTTTATCTTTTTATTTTATTTAAGTAGCTAGACAAAGGAGTTGCTATTTAACAAAGCAGTTTATTAATACAATGCATCTTGATTAATGCCACCCAGAATCTTTATTTTTAAGAAGTGAATGGGAGAGCCGTTTACTCCCATTTCCAGAGTGAGGAGCAAAAAATGTTTCTCCCTATGGTTTTATTTTTTTCATTTCTTCCTAGTTTTTCTTGTTATACTAAGATATATCCTTGCTAATTTTTCTAAAAGGAAAAGGGAAAAAGAGAGAGAGAGAACATGGAAAGGAGAGAGGGAGCAGGGGAGGGAGGGAGAAAAGGAGGGAGGCAAAGAAAGAGGAAGGGATGGAAGGAAGGAATGGGAAACCTTAAGCATGAATTCAAGATGAGATCTGGAAGTTAGATGATTCATCCCCCATTGTTAACAATTTACTGTTTTAAGAAAGTAAAGCCTAGCAGGGTACTGGTGCATCAGGCCTGTAATCCAGCTACTCAAGAGGCTGAGATCTGAGAAAGCCAGCCCTGGCCAGAAACTCAGTGAGACTCTTATCTCCATTTAGCAATCAGAAAACCAGAAGTGGCACTGTAGCTCAAAGTGGTAGACCACTGGCCTTGAGCAAAAACAGCTCAGGGATAACACCCAGGCCCAGAGTTCAAGCCCCACAAGCAACAAACAACAAACAAAAAGAATGCAAAGCCTGTCCTGGGATGCCTGTGCTCAGTGCAGGAGTCTGCAGGGCCCATCAACCATAGAATTCTGAGCACAGAGAGGTCCTTGTGGTCTGGGAGGAGGATGAGGCTAGGAGAATTTCTAGGGCTGGTTGGGAATAAATGGGGAGGAGAAGAGAATCTGAGAGAAAGTCCAAACAGAGGACACTTTCTGCTGAGCTGAGTGTGAGTGGGTGAGAGCTGAGAGATAAGGCTATTCATTTGTTCCTAATTTTACAGCCAGTAGTCAGGCCCACCAGCCCCTAAAGAGGTCCAGTTGAGGCAGAAGTGGCACTGGGTGGGACCCTTCTCCACAAGGCTTTCATTTATTTGTCCATTTATCGGAAAGCCTTGCGTTGCTAGTGGACCTTGGCTCCCTGAGTCAACGTAATCAGGCAAGAAATTACCCTGGACCTTGTGTATATGATAGCCTTGTGAGCTCATCCCTACCCCCAATGCTGCCCCTGCAGAAGAGAGCAGTTCAAGCTGTGGTCCCTACTTAGCTGTCCATTGCCTCTGTGACTTGGGGCAAAAGCACAGGGAGGAAAGCACAAAGGCTGAAAAAGGAAGAGCCCATAACTTGTGCAACCCAGAATCACAGAATCTAAGAATTTAAAGAATCTAAGAAGACATCTAAGCATGGCAGACAGCCTCTCATGGGAGAATTTCCTTCTTGGCAAGGTGATCATGCTCAAGGGGCTCCAGCAAAGACTCCCAGTCACTGTGCAAGACAGCCACATGCAGCTCTAGGCAGGAAATACAGACACACCCCAAGGAACATTCTACAAAATAAATGCCCTGGCTCTTCTAGCAGCTTAATCCAGCAAAAGGAAAAGTAAAAGTAAGGGAATGTTTCAATGTAAAGGAAACGAAGGAGACCTGAAAGCCAAACGTAATATGTAATCCTGGGGTTCTGAACCAGAAGAAAAATTAAAGAATTACCAGAACTGGAGACCTTTGGATATAAATTATAGATTATGCAACAGTTTTATATCAAAGTTAAATTTCCTAATTTTAATCGTAACACAATCATTTGGATAATTACAGTTATATGAGAGGATCTTTATTCTTGTGAAATATACACTTCAGGAGAAAAACAGCCACAATTAACTTTTAAATGTGTCAGAGAAAAAGCCAGGTACCAGTGGCTTATGTCTATAATCCTAGCTACTCTGGAGGCTGAGATCTGAAGATCATAGTTCAAAGCCAGCCTGGACAGAAAAGTCCATGGCATTCTTACTTCCAATTAATCACCAAAAAGCTGGAAGTGGAGCTGTGGCTCAAGTGGTAGAGCACTGGCCTTGAGCAAGAGAGAGTGCTCCGACTGGCAAAAAAAAAAAAAAAAAAGTCACAAAAAACAAACAAACTAATAAGCTGAGTATAGTGGTGCATAGCTATAAAAATCCTAGTCCTCAAGAAGGTAAAGCATGAGGATCAAGAGTTCAAGGCCTCAAAATAAAATAATAATAATGTGTAAGAATATAATATTAAAGAAAATGTGGCAAAATGAAGACTACTTGGAATTTCTTAGCATTATTTGTGTGCGGGAGGGGAGGGGCGGGGTGCACCAGAACCAGAGCTTGAAATCAGGGCCTGAACACTGCCCCTTTGCCTTTTTGCTCAAGGCTGGCACTCTACCACTTGACCCACAGCTCTACTTCCAGCTTTTTACTGATTAATCAGAAGAGTCTCATGAACTTTCCTTTACAGACTGGCTTTGAACCACAATCCTCAGCCTCCTGAGTACCTACCTAGTCTTACAAGTGTGAGCCTCCAGTGCCTGGCTAGCATTATTCTTGTTACTTTTCTCTAAATTATAAATCATTTAGAAATACAATGTTAAACACTTTTAAAAGAAATAGCCCCAAAGAGAATGTATTTTTCTCCTCCTATAGAATTGAATGCAACTTCACAGCAGCCTTTGCTCCAGCATTAGGAGCCATGCTGACCACACTTGCAATCATTCCTTTGCCTCACACTCAACTAGCCAGACTAAGCTCCCCAGCCCCTGAATCCTGATCACCTTCATAGAAGTGAGAACCCTTGCCTATGACTTCTATTTTGTGTTCATCTTCGTACTGGCAGCAAGCTGTCTTAAGGGGCTCTGAATCCAAAGGCCAGCCCAGAAGGCCAGCCTTCTCAGCCAGGCTTGGGGAGTCAGATTGCATAGGAAATTGGTGCTGGAGGTAATTTCCTTGAACCTCCACAGGGAACGCAGAGTTATGATTACCTAAGACTGCTTGGAAGCGTTGCAGCTGGAATGACACTTTGCTAAATTTGGCAGCTCCAGGGGGAAATGAGACTTTTTTAATCAGGAAGTCTGCTTTGGCTGACGTCTCTATCTCTATCCCGTCTGTCATGCCATCCTCTGCCAGGAGTGAGGAGCTGCCTGGAGTGAGGAATCTGCTTGCCGGCAGCCATTGGGAGGGGCACGGAGGGAGGCAGGAGGCACCGGTACAGAAGCCAGTACCTGCCCAGGGCCAGGGCCAGGGCCCCTGCAACCATCACGACAGTGTTCTTGGCATGACTTTTTCTACTTGGAGCATCTGAGGTTTGGCAGGAGATGGCCAAAGTCCCTGGTGCACCTTTCTGTTTCCACATGGGGATTTCTAACCTAACCTTGATAAGTGGGCTGGTAGGAGCAGAGAGGCTTCTGCTTAAAGCAAGAAGAGGATAGCAACTGCTGGGTTGGTGACCTTATAGGTTTTATAGGTTTATTTTATATGGTCTGCATGGTTTTGTTTAATTTGTAAGAAGAATTTAATAATTAGGAAGCATATTAAAAAAAAGAAAGAAAGCTTCTTGCCAAAAATTTAGCAGCTCTGCTCACACGGTGGTGGCCAGGTCCTGTTTAGTTGTTGCAAGGGTCAGGCAACCAGGTTCTACTAAGCCCCAATCCCCACCATTCCTCTTTGCTCCCTGACCCTGGGGTTCTGGGTCACTTAGCAGTCAGTTGACATTTGTATTGTTATTTTCCTTTTTTTTTTCCATTTTGCTCTATCCTCTGTCCAAAGTAGAAGAGCAAAAGCTGTACAGAGGACATGTCAAGAAGAACCATGATCACACCAGGTGCTGGTGGCTCACTCTTGTAATCCTAACTACTCATGAGGCTGCAATCTGAGAAGAATGGTTCACAGCTATCCCAGGAAAAGTCCACGAGACTCTTACTTTCCATTAACCAGAGAAAAGCCAGAAATGGAGGTGTGACTCATCAGGCAGAACTCCAGCAAAGAGCAAAAAAGCTAAGCAAGAGTGCCACGCCTTGAGTTTCAAGCCCCAAGTAGTACCCTGGCCCCCCAAAAAATCCACACCTGCCACCACAGGCTCTCCCACTCCACTCTCTCTACCCTGGAAAGTGGACATGGCTGGATTTCCAGTCTTCTCCTTGCCTACAATGAAAGGCATTCTTTAGGAGTCCATCAATCCCATTCAAACACATATTTCATTATCAAAATCTTCCCAGAGCAGAGAGACTGTGGCCCAATTTCATTTAGAAAGCTATTTGGGGGGGGGGGGTATTTACTTTTCAAATTATTTTGAGGGTGGCTGGAGATTAATTCCAGGGCTTCATATATGCAAGCCCTCTACTACCTCTAAAGTCCAATAGATCCATTCTTAATTTAAAGACACTCAGTGACCAGTATCTGATGGCCTCACCTCCTCTCCATGCCCAGCTCTCTCCAGAGCCTGAACAATCTCCAGCTCAGAAAAGAAGCCATGAAAGGTTTCCTCAGGCTTGCCCCTTACCTCTACTGTCCCTTCATGTTGACCGTCGTCCCCAGAGCCCATATGAGCAGCCAGCCAGGAAGGACTCTGAGGGGTGGGGGCTGGTGTCTCCCTGAGGGAAAGGCAGATGAAGGATCCTAGGGAAGCCCCACATGACACCCTGCAAAGCCTGAGACTGCTGAACGGGAAGGGAAGGAGAATGCTTAAGTCCTCATACGCCCAGATGAGAGATGGCCTGTGAAGACCTGTGATAGTGTCCCCATAAACAGGATTAACCCAGTCAACACAGAGAGGTTCTGGCAAGCTGAAGAAAGTGACCCCCCTCCCCAACTTTAAAACTTATGAGAACCACACAGCAATGCACCATGAACTCAAGTTCTTTTTTAAAAATTAATCCCCTGGTTGAATTGTGAGCAGTACTGTATTTGTGCACGCATGCGTGCATATTGAAAGAGCTAATTTATTCAATGTAGGCTTTTGTCTATCACAGATTTTGAAATCCTGTCTCAGCATTTCTATTTTTTTCTTTCACATACCAGGAGGCTCCAAAATAGCCCCAGGCCTTCTTTACCCTTCTGGGAGCCTCAGGCCCAGGTTTCCTCCTAAAGGAGCAATCATAATTGGTCCTGTCACCCAACGCAGCCTGTCCTAGAATGAGAGGCAAGAGCCCTTAGGAGTAGTTAGCAACCACTAATTACAACAAGGAGGAGCTTTACCTGAACAGGGATGCACAGTTCTCAGGATGAGAGGGAGAAAGAAGGGCCAGAAGTCAGGCTGAGAGGGCAGCACCTGCTGCCCACTGTACGTGGGTCTCCTCTCCACCAATGTTAGGTTTGGCTTCTCTCATCCCACCTGCCAGAGCTCTCCTCTCCAACTGCCCCATTCAACTGCCACTCCCACCACACCTGAGGAGGGAACTCTGAGGGACCAACATTCCCTCTGCCCCCATTAAAGGGCACTGCTCCCTTCCAGTCTGACCCTATGTCCTGTCTAGCTGCTTCAGTGATGTGAGAGCTCACACAGGGTGCTTGCTTAACTACCTCCTCTGCAATACAAGGAAAGAGTCCCCCCGCCCCAGTCCCCATTCTATAGATAAGGAAACCAGAAAACAGACACCTTCCAAGACTGGCTTGTCACAAAGCAGGCCTCAAGTTTTCTGATCTTGATCCAAGCCACTGTCTGTAAGATTCAAGGCCTGCTTCTTCCTTGGTGCTCCAACAAACATGCAACTAGGGGTCAGGAAGGGGGTAGGGGGAACCCTTTCCTCAAAGCAGAGAAAAATCTCATTCCTTCATTCATCCATTTCCCCTTCATTCAACCAAAATAAAAGGCCATTTGAGTTGGAGGTGGGGAGAAGATGTTCCTTTTCTTTTTTTCTCAAATTGAAAAGAAAGTCTGTCTGGGACTGGCATGGCGTGACTCACTTCGGTATACAGACGAGTCTTATTTATCTTGCTGCCAGGATTGCAAACTGTGGCACTTGGGTCTTGTTTGATTCTTTGGGTCCCTTCTGCACCTTATCCAGAACAGGAAGCCAATTGCAAAGTGAGCAGGACTGCACAGAAGTTAATGCTCTGTGTAGAAGGCATCAGGATCTCACTACACAAACAGCAAATCTTGCTTCATTTTGAAGCATTGTCTCAGGCTAGAGAATACCATTCCCAAACACACATAGGCGGACTTTCCCTTACTTTAGTTTCCTACAGTCGATTGAAAATATTAAATGGAAAACCACAGAAATAATCAACCTACTGTTTTAAAGTGGGTACTATTCTAAGTGTGTTAAAATCTTGTGCTATCTGCCTCATCCCACCCAGTGGTGAAGCATCTTTCTGTCAGAGATAACTTAGATCAGAGTTGCCATGCTTGTGCTCAAGTGATGCTTATTTATTGTCATTCTTTTACTGCACCTAACTTGTAAATGTAACTTTGTCATGGAGCTACATATAGGCTAGGTACTGGTGGCTCACTTATGTGCTTCTAGCTGCTTCAGGAAGCTGAGATCTAAAGGTTGCAGTTTGAAACCAGCCTGGGCAGAAAAGTCTATGACTCTCTTTTCCAAGGAACTGGCAGAAAGCTAGATGTGAAGGTATGGCTCAAGTGGTAAAGTACCAGTGTTGACCCAAAAAGTCAAGCAAGAGTTCAAGAACCTGAGTTCATGCTCCAGTACTGGCATAAAAGGAAGAAAAAGAAATGGGGGCTGGGGATATGGCCTAGTGGCAAGAGTGCCTGCCTCATATACATGATTCCCCAGCACCACATATACAGAAAATGGCCAGAAGTGGCACTGTGGCTCAAGTGGCAGAGTGCTAGCCTTGAGCGGGAAGAAGCCAGGGACAGTGCTCAGGCCCTGAGTCCAAGCCCCAGGACTGGCCAAAAAAAAAAAAAGAAATGGAAGGGAAAGAAGGGGAGGGGGGAGGGGAAGGAAGGAACAGGAAGGGAAGGGGGAGGGGAGGGGAAGGGAAGGGAGAAGAGGGAAAGGGAGGGAAGGGAAGGGAAGAGATGGGAAGGGAAGGGAAGGGAGAAGGAAAGGAAAGGGGAGGAGAGGGGAGGGGAAGGAAGGAAAGGGAAAGGAAGGGAAGGGGGAAGGAAAAGAAAGGAGAGGAGAGGGGAGGGGAAGGAAGGAAAGGGAAATGAAGGGAGGGAAGGGAGAGAAGGGAAAGGAGGGAAGGGAAGGGAGAAGGAAAGGAAAGGAGAGGAAAGGGGAGGGGAGGGGAGGGAAGGAAAGGGAAAGGATGAGAAGGGAAGGGAGGAAAAGGAAGGGAAGGGGGAAGGAAGGGAAGGGAAGGGGGAAGGAAAGGAAAGGAAGGGGGGAAGAAAGGAGAGGAGGGGAGGGGAAGGGAGGTGAGGAGAGAGGAGAGGAGAGGAGAGGAGAGGAGAGGAGAGGAGAGGAGAGGAGAGGAGAGGAGAGCAAAAGGGAAAGGGAAAGGGAAAGGGAAAGGGAAAAGAAGCACACACAGGAAAGAACATAGCACATACAGGCTTGGTGCCATCTTCAATTCCAGGCATTCTTTGGAGGGCTTGGAACACCATCCCTCCAATGTAAGGGGATGGATGACTGCAAGTGGAGCTACTAGGATTTGTTTCTTCTTGTCCTGGCCAATGCCTCCCCCTGCTGACTAATCCTGGCTTCTCCCATTCCTGGAAACAGCAATTCACTGCTTTCCTCTAGACCTAATGTTTCCTTTCCTGCACAAAGGAGAGGTGGGAATGGAAGGGCCTGGAGACCATAGAATAGGAAAAGAGGTCCTCTGAGGAAGGTCTGAGAAGGCCTGAGAAGTGAGGGCAGCTTTGTGGTTTCTTTATGCCAGTGTGAAGAGTCTCACAAACCTTGCCTCCTTTCCTTCCTCCACGAATGACTCTCCGCTAAGATTATCACTTGACATTTGTAGAGACCTAACTTGATCTTCACACCAGCAAGGATGTCTCCTAAACACAGTGCAGGCTCCTTCCACAGCATTCCAAACACACCCAGATGCTGTCACTGTCTTGTTCACAGAAGGAGGGTGCTGAGTGTTTTTCTTCAGGTTCATGCAAGATGGGACAGAAGTGAATTTCTACCAAGATAGATGATATTTTTGGCTCTTCACACCAAAGATTGGCCTGTCGGGGGACAGATTCTGGAACAGAATGATGGAGAAGGACTGCCTGGCCTCTGCCAGGGGAGCGCTTCCGAGCAGAACAGACTCTACTACTGCAGAGTGTATGGCATCGTGCAAGGTCAGAGAGCCCAGGTACAGCTGGGTGAACACACCTGGGGCACAGGGACTTGCTGAAGCAGAGGAAGAAAACTTGGGGGGGGGGAGGTATATGTTTCTCATGCTTAAAAAACTTTTATATTGCATAGTGTTAAATCAAAACTCTTCAGTCTAAGGAATCTGTGGTAAAAGGGTTTAATGAGCTAATATAAATGCTAGCCAGAAAGACGGACAGAAAGAGTGAGAGAGAGAGAGAAGAAGAAGAAGGAGGAGGAGGAGGAAGAGGAGGAGGAGGAGGAGGAGGAGGAGGAGGAGGAGGAGGAGGAGGAGGAGGAGGAGGAAGAAGAAGAAGAGGAAGACGAAGAAGAAGAAGAGGAGGAGGAGGAGAAGAAGAAGAGGAGGAGGAAGAGGAGGAGGAGGAGGAAGAACATGACTACCACCAGGTTCTGGGACTCATTAATTTCAAAACTCACAGCATCATAGCTAGATAACTAATTCTCCAGACCAAAGATAAAACTCTTGTTCGAGCATTGACTATAGAAGGGGCAGGACAATGAAGAATTAGTAACGCTTGGAAGATGGGCACAGAGGCTCACACCTGTAATCCCAGTTACTTGGGGTGCAAAGGTTGAAGAATTATAGTTAGAAACCATCATAAAGGGGGAAAAAGTTAGCAAGATTCTATCTCAAAATAAGATGATATGATGGGGCATATCTGTTATCCTAGATATTCAGGCTATGTGGATAAGGGGATCATAGTCTAAGGCTGGCCTCAGGCAAAAAGCTTGAGACCCTGACTGCAAGGTAACTAAAGCAAAAGGGACTGGAAGTGTGGCTCAGGTGGTAGAGCTTTTTCATGGATTGCTGCTGTATTGTGCTTCTACATGTTGGAAGTACATGGAAGCATTTGCTAAACACCTGTAATGCTAGCTACTAAGGAGAAGGAGCTCTGAGGTGAAGATTCAAAGACAGCCCAAGCAGTCTAATGGGGAAGAATGATGAAAAGGGTGATATTGATCAAGATATACTGTACTTATGCACTGACATGTTGAATGGTAATCCCTTTGTACAACTGCTTAAAGAAGATAAATAAAAATTTTCAGAAAAAATAATGAAAGTAGAGCATGGATTAAAAAAACCAAGTTGGATATTACAAGATATAGTTTTCTATATTGGTGCACTAAATAAAATGTCTGGCAGAAGTCTAATGGCTACTATACTTCCAAACATTGATGTGAGCAATATTTTGTGGTGTCAGAAACAATTGAAGTGAAATTTGAGAATGTCTATTGATGACAAAACCAAAGTGAGTGGTACTAGTACTGCAGTTTGTTACCTCTGTTATCAAAAGAAATGCTAAGTTCTGGCTGGTAAGAAGACATTCAAATTCATGGATCCCTTGTACCTAGCTACGAGGTATGTGGGCCTCAGTCTGACTTCCAGGAGGGAACTCACCAAAGTGGCTTCTGACTTCGACATAGTTGTATTCCACAGAGTTGTTTAAATGAGACAAAGGGATAGAACAGGGGACATTTAGGAAAATGGGACGGAATTTCACACTCTAAATAGCAGGCACCAGAATGTTTCCTAGGGTGGAGGCTGCTTTTGTTTTGAGGACTGTGTGGATATAGCTCTTCAGCAGATGAGACCCTAATGAATAGGGTTGGCAGAAGGAGCAGCAAAAGTGAGAGCTAGGGGCTGGAGGTGTAACCCAAGGTGAACATTTGCCTACTGTGCTTGAGACCTTGAGTTCAATCACACATACACACACACACACACACACACACACACACACAGATGGAGAGAGGGGTGGGAAGAGAGCAAGGGCTAACATACTTTGTGTGAAATGAATCCAAAAATCAAGATGTAGAACAGAGAGCTGGGCATGGTGGCTCAAGCCTGTAATCCTAGCTAGTTTTGATATTGAGTTTGGGAGAATCACCATTTGAGACCAGCTCAGGCACAAAAGTTTATCCGGGCAATCTATCCAGCAGATATCATTACAACAGATGACAGGTTGCCCATGCAGTGATATTTCCTATCTCATATTTATTATTTCATATTTCATGCCACCATGGGATGAATAATGTCTTTAACCAACAAATATGATTAAACTGAAGGAATCGTTCCATCCTCCACTTTTAAAGAGTTACAGGGGCTTGCTAAATTCAATAAAAATCAAAAGGGCTCCTGCCAAGAGGTAGACACTAGGTTATCCAGAAGCAGTAAAAGTAAGTACACACAGGCACCCATCCTGTCCTTTGTTTTTGCACCAGTCACATGACTCAAGTTGAGGTCCCGGACAGAGAATTGAGCTTGTTGTTGTTGTTGTTGTTTTGGTATGGTGTGTTAGTTTTTTTTTTTTTTTTGGTAATTTTTTTTTCATTTTTATTGTCAAGTGGTTACAGTTTCATACATTAGGCATTGGATACATTTCTTGTACTGTTTGTTACCTCCTCCCTCATTCCCCCCTCCCCCTTCCCCCTTTCCCTTTCCCCCATGAGTTGTTCAGTAGATTTACACTAAACAGTTTTGCAAGTATTGCTTTTGTAATTGTTTGTCTTTTTTCCTTGTGTCTCTTGATTTTGGTATTCCCTTTCAGTTTCCTAGTTCTAATACCTGTATACACAGTTTCCAATGTACTCAGATAAGATACAGAGATAGTGCAGGTACAACCACAGGAAGGGGATACAAGAAGATCATCAATAATAGAAGCTACGGTTTCACATCGCATGTTGAAAGTAATTACAACAGTGATATAACACTCGTTTCCTGGTGTGTTAGTTTTTAAAGTTCAAGGCTAGTGCTCTACCACTTGAGCCGCAGCTCCACTTGTAGCTTTTTTTTTTTTTTGGCCGTCCTGGGGCTTGGACTCAGGGCCTGAGCACTGTCCCTGGCTTCTTCCCGCTCAAGGCTAGCACTCTGCCACTTGAGCCACAGCGCCACTTCTGGCCATTTTCTGTATATGTGGTGCTGGGGAATCGAACCCAGGGCCTCATGTATATGAGGCAGGCACTCTTGCCACTAGGCCATATCCCCAGCCCCTTGTAGCTATTTTTGTAGTTAATTGGAGATAAGAGTTTCAAGAACATTCCTCCTCAGGCTAGCTTTGAGCCATGGTCCTCAGATCTCAGCCTTCTGAATGGGGTTACAGGCGTGAGCCACGGGCACCCAACTTCATCAAGTCTTTAGACAGGATTACTGCAGAAGGTCAAACACCCAGAATTCAGTGTCTTTCCCTGGACACGAGATAAGCAATCATACAATCAGCAGCTTCCTGCTGGCACTCATTCTCTAAGCACTCATACATCCTGAACCCAGTCATTTCCCAGGGGCTCCTGGGTTCCCACAGTGTCCGCCCACTATCTCCAACTCACAGAGAAGCCCAAGTAGGAGGGTTACAGTCCAGGTCAACCTAGGTATACAGTAAGGGTCTGCCTTGAAAACAACCAATGCAAAAGAAATGGAGGCTAGAGTGTGGCTCAATGATAGAGCACTGGGCAAGCAAGTGCATTACCCTGAGTTCAATCCCCAGTATGATCAAAAAATAAAAAGTGACATTTATCAAGATGTAGTCATAAATTGACATGTTGAATTGATACCCCTTTTTAAAAATCCTTAAATATAATAAACAAGAAGCTGAAAATAATGGCACAAGTAGTGAGCAAATAGAAAAAAAGAACTTAAAATGAATCTAGTAGGGCTGGGGATATAGCCTAGTGGCGAGAGTGCCTGCCTCGGATACACGAGGCCCTAGGTTCGATTCCCCAGCACCACATATACAGAAAACGGCCAGAAGCGGCGCTGTGGCTCAAGTGGCGGAGTGGTAGCCTTGAGCAGGAAGAAGCCAGGGACAGTGCTCAGGCCCTGAGTCCAAGGCCCAGGACTAGCCAAAAAAAAAAAAAAAATGAATCTAGTATTAAACATACATGGACTAAGTATGACAATGAAAATATAGAGGCTATTGAATTGCTTTTTGTAATTGTTTATTTGTGACTCATACTTAAATATAAGGACATGAGTAACAAAATTGCAAAAGATAAACAGTATGCAATATCTAATCTTAAGAGATGCAGTAAGACCATATTAGTAACACACAAAGTAAAGCTCAATACACAAAATATTGCCATAGATAAAGAGGAATATTTGATAATAAAACAAATAAGTTATCAGAAGAGGGGATTCCTTTCTTCTTCTCTATCAATCTGTATTCTTCCATCATTACTCCTTCCAGAAAGCAGAAATCTTCAAAGAAATCTGCTACTGAATTCCCAATATCACAGGAGAAAATTTGAAACACATTAATCTCTCTCTCTGAAAGTAACTTGAAATTATCTCTTATATTTTACTAGAGAATGACTCATATTTGAAATGATTACCCAAATTAAAGATTTACTTATTTTTTTAAAGAAAAGAAAAAGTAGGGCAGAGAGACCACAAATGATACTAGCAAACATCATCTAAGAAGCTGGATACTGAGGGTTTAAAATAGAGAGCTGCCTGGGCTGGGGATATAGCTTAGTGGCAAGAGTGCCTGCCTCGGATACACGAGGCCCTAGGTTCGATTCCCCAGCACCACATATACAGAAAACGGCCAAGAAGCGGCGCTGTGGCTCAAGTGGCAGAGTGCTAGCCTTGAGCGGGAAGAAGCCAGGGACAGTGCTCAGGCCCTGAGTCCAAGGCCCAGGACTGGCCAAAAAAAAAAAAAAAAGAGAGCTGCCATTGACAAGGTAGGTGTTTCACACTCAACTATAAGTTGTAGATAGATCCTCTTCTTTTGCCTCCAAAATGTCATTAAAATTGTTCATGTCACCAGGGAAAGTTTTTAAAAAGGACTGAGTTCTCCCTCCAGGTCACCATGACGGGTGAGGATGCATGGCCTAGTGTGAGGCTCAGGAAGTCTAAGCCAACAGTGGTTATGAAGACACAAGTGTGAACCAGTGCCAGTGCCTCACACCTATAATCCTAGCTACTCAGGAGGCTGAGATCTGAGAACAGAGGGGCAAAGCCAGCCAGGGCAGGTAAGTTTGTGAGTCTCATCTCCATTTAACTACAAAAACAGCTGGAAGTGGAGCCATGGCTCATGTGGTAGAATACTAGCTTGAGAAAAATAGCTCAAAGACAGTGCCCAGGCCCTGAGTTCAAATCCTAGGACTGGTACACATGCACATGCGCACGAGTGCAAGCGCGCGCGCACACACACACACACACACCTGGAGATGTGCAGAAACCCTGGGAGGAATACTGACATGGGGCGTGAACCCCTTTTTCTTGATCACATGGGACATTCTCACACTGTGGTCCCAGCCCAGAATCATCGATAACATCTGGGAACTCGATAAAAAGACAAATTCTTAAACCTCACCCTAGCCCTAACCAAACCAGAAAATCTGAAGATGAGTCCTGAGGATCTGCATGTGGCACCCAAGCAATTAGGATGATGTCAGGCACTGTCCTTTTCACTCACATCCGGGAGTCAGAGGCCTTGAAGGTATCTCCAGCAGAGGACAGTAAGAATGTCCCTCACCCTATAGGGGACAGAACACAGTCAGAAAAACTTCCAGCTGAGGGGATGCTTGTTCCTCAGTTTTCCACTCCTCAGACAGCTTTTCCAGTGAGTTGCCTATCTGTACTCCTTGCCTCACTCTTCCTTCCTACTTCCTCTTACAGAATGATTTTCAGGTACATGTATTGGGATCCATTTTCCCCTTGATGGAAGGGGCTTGATGCACCTCCCCCAGCCCTGGGGAATTCGGCCCTTCTACCCCCTCTGGATTGGAATCCAGAGGAACCGGTTGGGCAAACAGCCCCCAACCTTCTAGCCAGCCCAGCGCGCTCCAGTGACTTTAGCCCTTGGGGGTCAGGTGATACCTTTCAGCCTATTGACATCCTGGCCAAACCCCTCCCTCGGAATCATCTCCCCTTGTCCTTATCTCAATAAAGTCAGTTCGCTCTAAGAAGCTGGCCCCATTGCATGTGTTCGTTACAGGCAATCTCACATCTATGGTAGATCACGTGCTCGTCAGGTCGGAGCGACCCCCACGTCCCACTCTAACTTACCTGCAGGCCGAGGGTTAGGGGAGAGGACGAAAGGAGGGTGGAAAGAAAGAAGGAAGAGTCCAAGCCGGGAGGGGCAAAAAAAACCCCAACATACATGCCCTTGAAAGAACCTCCATTTAAGCCAGGAACCAATGACTTATACCCATCATCTTAGCTACTCAAAAGGCTGATATCTGAGGATCAATATTTGTAGCCAGCATAAAAAGACAAATCCTCAAGACTACATCTCAATAAACAACTAGAACTGGAAGCATTGAAGCAGAGCACCAGCCATGAACAGAAAAGGCTAAGCAAAAGCCCAGCAATACTCAAGGCCCTGAGTTTAAGCATGATAAATATTGTCCTTCTCAATGCTTTCTCTTTCTTTCTTTTTTCTTTTTGGTCAATCATGGGGCATGAACTCAGGGCCTGGGTTCCCTTAGCTTTTTCCACTTTAAGTCACAAAGCAATTTCTAGTTTTCTAGTGTTTAATTGGAGATAAGAATCTCACAGACTTTCCTGCCTGGGCTAGCTTTGAACCATGATCCTCAGATCTCAGCCTCTTGAGTAAGTAGATAGGATTATAGGTGTGAGCCACCAGCACCCTCCTTTACACATGCTCACGTGTGTGTGTGTGTGTGTGTGTGTGTGTGTGTGTGTGTGTGTTGGGTGTCAAATCCAGGGCCTTCTACATGCCAGTTATGCACTATAACCCTGAGCTATATCTCTAGCTATTTTGGTTTTGTCTTTTGTTTTTATTATCTATAAGAAGTTGGACAAAGGGGTTTCAATTGAACATGCCAGTTTATGAGTACAATGCATCTTGATCACTCCTTCCATCATTTCCCCTAGCACTTGGGTTTTTTTGAGACAGGGTCTTGATGGAGCTCAGACAGGCCTGGTACTCAAGATTCTCTTGGCTCAGACCTGGGACTACAGGTGTGTGCCACCATGCAGGATTTGCTCTCGTTGTGAATTACATTCCCCTATTTCATGCTGAACTTGGCTACTGGACTTGAACTTAAAAAAAACCTACAACCTGGAAACCAATTAAGGCCTTTGTAAACCCTATGCACCAACAATACAATGGTTTTTCCATCCAAATGTAACTGAAAAATAAAAAAATAACAACTATCCATTAGAAAGCTAGAACAAAAGTCTACATTCTCTCATTACAATTGCTTGTGTGCTATTTTTAAGATATCAAATGCAAAAAATATATCAAATACAAACTTTAAAAGCTTCTATTGGGCTGGGAATATGGCCTAGTGGCAAGAGTGCTTGCCTCGTATACATGAGGCCCTGGGTTCGATTCCTCAGCACCACATATACAGAAAATGGCCAGAAGTGGCGCTGTGGCTCAAGTGGCAGAGTGCTAGCCTTGAGCAAAAAAGATGCCAGGGACAGTGCTCAGGCCCTGAGTTCACGGCCTAGGACTGGCCAAAAAATAAATAAAATAAAATAAAATAATAAAACACTAAAGGAAGAAGTAGGAGAAACACTTGGGCTCCTTGGTGCAGGACGGAACTTCCTGAACAAAGACCCAGAAAGGCTACAAATCAAAGAAAGGTTGGACAAATGGGACTGCATCAAACTGCAGAGCTTCTGCATGGCAAAGGACATAGCTTGCAAGATAAACAGAAAGCCCACAGACTGGGAGAAATCTTTACCGGCCATTCAACGGACAAAGGCCTCATATCTAAAATATATGCAGAACTAAAAAAATTACCTTCCTCCAAAACAAAACCGCAAAGAACTAATAGCCCACTCATCAAGTGGGCTAAAGACCTGCAAAGAGACTTCTCTGATGAGGAAATGAGAATGGCCAAGAGACATATGAAAAAGTGCTCTACATCACTGGCCATAAAGGAAATGCAAATTAAAACAACATTGAGATTCCATCTCACCCCAGTAAGAATGTCATATATCATGAAAACTAACAATAACAGTTGTTGGAGGGGATGTGGCCAAAAGGGAACCCTACTTAATTGTTGGTGGGAATGTAAACTGGTTCAGCCACTCTGGCAAGCAGTATGGAGATTCCTCAGAAGGCTAAATGTAGAACTCCCCTATGACCCAGCAACCCCACTTTTGGGTATTTATCCAAAAAACCACAAACAAAATCACAGTAAAGCCACCAGCACAACAATGTTCATTGCAGCGCAATTTGTCATAGCGAGAATCTGGAACCAACCCAGATGCCCCTCCGTAGACGAATGGATCAGGAAAATGTGGTACATATACACAATGGAATTTTATGCCTCTATCAGAAAGAATGACATTGCCCCATTTGTAAGGAAATGGAAGGACTTGGAAAAAATTATACTAAGTGAAGTGAGCCAGACCCAAAGAAACATGGACTCTATGGTCTCCCTTATTGGAAATAATTAGCACAGGTTTAGGCAAGTGACAGCAGAGGATCACAAGAGCCCAATAGCTATACCCTTATGAACACATAAGATGATGCTAAGTGAAATGAACTCCATTTTATGGAAATGATTGTTATATCACAGTTGTAACTACTTTCAACATCCCATGTGTATCTGTAGTTTCTACTATTGATGATGTTCGTGTATCACCTTCTTGTGATTGTATCTACACTATCTCTGTAATCTTATCTGAGTGTATGGGAAACAGTGTGTACTGGTATTAGAATTAGGAAATTCAAAGGGAATACCAAAATTGAGAGACAAAGGGTAAAATAAGAGAAACAACAACAAAAGCAATACTTGCAAAACTGTTTGGTGTAAGTGAACTGAACACCTCAGGGCGGGGGAAGGGGAGGGGGGAGGGGGGTATGAGGGACAAGGTAACAAACAGTACAAGAAATGTATCCAATGCCTAATGTATGAAACTGTAACCTCTCTGTACATCAGTTTTATAATAAAAACTTAAAAAAAAAGTTTCTATTGCACTAGGTATAAGATATCATTAAAAATAAGCTATCAGGGCTGGGAAGGTGGCCTAGTGGTAGAGTGCCTGCCTATCATGCATGGAGCCCTGAGTTCCATTCCTCAGCACCGCATAAACAGAAAAAGCTGGAAGTGGCGCTGTGGCTCAAGTGGTAGAGTGCTAGCCTTGAGCAAAAGGAAGCCAGGAACAGTGTTCAGGCCCTGAGTTCAAGCCCCAGGTCTAAAAAAGCAAGATAACAGAGCCAGGGATGTAGCTCAGCATTGGAGGGCTTGCTTGCACGTGTGGAGACCTGAATTCCATTCCCAGCACTGAAGGCAAAACAAAACAAAAAAAGCTCAACAAGCCAAAATCTCAATACCTGCCTCTCAGCTTAAGGAACTAAAATATTGCTTTTTAAACTCCCTAATTCTACTTTTCTACAGAGAGAGAGAGAGAGAGAGAGAGAGAGAGAGAGAGAGAGAGAGAGAGAGAGAGAGAGAGTTAACTGGGGCTTGAACCCAGGACCTGGGCATCATCCCTTACTTTTTCACTTTTTCTACACCTTGAGTCACAGCTCCACTTCCAAAATTTTTCTGGTTAATTGGAGATAAGAGCCTCACAGACTTTTCTGCTTGGGTTGACTTTGGAACTACAATCCTCAGTTCTCACCCTCCTGAGTGGGTAGGATTGTAGGCATGATCTATCAGTGCCAGGTTCTTTCTTTAATTAAAAAATGATGGTACTGGGGCTGGGGATATAGCCTAGTGGCAAGAGCGCCTGCCTCGGATACACGAGGCCCTAGGTTCGATTCCCCAGCACCACATATACAGAAAACGGCCAGAAGCGGCGCTGTGGCTCAAGTGGCAGAGTGCTAGCCTTGAGCGGGAAGAAGCCAGGAACAGTGCTCAGGCCCTGAGTCCAAGGCCCAGGACTGGCCAAAAAAAAAAAAAAAAAAAAAAAAAAAAAAAAAAAAAAAAAAAAAAAATGATGGTACTTGTGATTGAATTCAGGTTCCACAATTACTAGGCAGGTACCCTACCACTTGAGCCACACCTCCAACTGTTCTTGATTTTATAGTTGTTTTTCAAATAAAGTCTGAAGTTTCTGCCCACTGTTGTCTGATTTCCCTCTCCCTCATAGCTGAGATTACAATTAAGCATCACCAAATCCCAGTTCAAATACTGCTTTTCCAAAAATGCCTGCTTTATTACTGCTCAGAACCAATGGTTCTCAAATTTGGCCACATTTTGGATTCTCCAGGAAAAAAAAATCTTTCAGTCGCCATGCAAATCCATGAAATCAGAGCCTCTAGGAGTGAGATTCAGACTCCCAGATGATTCAAAGGTGTGGCTGTCAGAGGTCCTGCAGTGCAGAGGTCACAGCTTGGCCTACAGAATTCTGTGTGAGCCAGTTTTGTGTCTAGCAGGTACTTCCCACGTTTGGGAGAAAACATTGCCATCTGCTGGCCACTGGAGGGAAGCACAGTGGCCATGTTGTCCCAGGTGTCTTTCAGGTTGTATAGTACTGGTGTTAAGGGCACTTTCTCATGTGTCTACAGGACATTCTCATTTCCTCTTCAGAGAAGTCTCTCTTTAGGTCTTTAGCCCATTTATTAAGGGATCAGTTGTGTCTTCGAGGACTTGTTTGGGGGGAACTTAATCTTTTGAATACTAAGTATATTTTAGATATGAGGCTCTTGTCTGTTATATGGCCAGTGAAGATCTTCTCCCAATCTGTGGCCTTTCTATTTATCTTGCAAGCTATGCCCTTCGCTGTGCAGAAGCTCTGCAGTTTAGTGCAATCACATTTGTCCAAATTTTCTTTAATTTGTTGTGTTTCTGAGTTTTTATTAAGAAAGTGCCTGTGCCAGGGAGCCCTGGTGTTTCTCCTGTTCCTTCTGTAATGTTTTCAGGGTATCTGCTTTTACCTCAAGGTCTTTGACCCATTTTGGAATTGATTCTGGTGAAGGGTGATCCTTATAGATCTAATTTTAGTTTTTTACAGAAGTTCTCAACATCTCTGGCAATAAAAGAAATGAAAATCAAAACAACTTTGAGTTTCTAACTCACCCCAGTAAGAATGGTCCTTATCAAGAAAACTAAAATCAACAGATGCTGGCAGGGTTGTGGCCAAAAGGGAATACTGCTACGCTGTTGGTGGGAGTGTGTAAACGTGTTCAACCACTCTGGAAAGCAATATGGAGGTTCCACAAAATGCTAAACATAGAGCTCCCCTATAGCCCAGGAACCCCACTTCCAGGCATTTACCCAGAGGATCACAAACAAGGCCATACTAAAGCTACCTGCACAACCATGTTCATTGTAGCATTATTTGCCATAGCTAAAATATGGAACCAACCCAGATGTCCCTCAGTAGATAAGTAGATCAAGAAAATGTGGTATATGTATACACCGGAATCCTATGCTTCTATCTGAAAGAATGGCATTGCTCCAATTGTAAGGAAATGGAAAGAATTGGAAACAAAAACATACTAAGTGAAGTGAGTCAGACCCAAAGAAACATAGACTCTATGTTTTCCCTCACTGGTAATAGTATATGTCTAGGATAGTCCTAGCAGAGGACTAGCTCAATGACTATGTACATATGGTCATGTAAGATGATGCTAAGCAAAATGAACTCCAAGATATGGAAACAAGTGGTTTTTCATTGTTGTTATTTTTAATGCATGAGGTAAATTTTTTTCTGTTTTCTTGAGTTTTTCTTCCCTATGGTTTAGCCCCTGTTGTCACTGTATTTGATTTCTGTACCCTGGGTTTTGTATATATGTTTATCTGAATTAGGGAAGGGAAGGGGAACATCAAAATGGTGAGACAAGGGACAAAGGGTAAACCAATGCAACAGGATACAGGACAATATGTTGTAAACCAACTTGGTGGGGGCATTAGGGAGGACGGAAGGCAGGAGAAAAATGAGGAAGGAGATAACAAGTTTAACAAAAACATACTTGGAGCCTTATGTATGTAACTGTAATCCCTCTGTACATCACCTTGACAATAAAATAAAATAAAATTTTTAAAGAGCACTTTCTCTTGCAACTCTGAGAAAGGGAAGGTAACAGAGCTTACTAACTCTTGCCAGACCAAGGTGGGATGGATAGATGGAATCCCAGACACTCTTCAGGACCCTAAAGAAAAAGGAAAGGGTTAGGGATCAAGAAGGAAATGAAAATAAAGGTATATTTTATAAGTATATTCAAGAGTGAAAAGACAGTCAGGTACTAGTGTCTCATGCTTGTAATCCTAGCTACTCAGGAGGCTGAGTTCTGGTGATTACAATTCAAAGCCATCCCAGGCAGACAAATCAAGGAGACCCTTAACTCTAACTAGACAAAAGCCAAAAGTGGAGGTGAGCTTCAAATGGTAGAGAGCAGGCCTTCAGCAAAAAAAAAAAAAAAAAAAAAAAAGCCAAATGAGAGCGGCCATCTTGCGTCCCTGCATGTGTGCACCTAACCTCAGCTGGTCTGTCCGAGACCCCCTGAGCGCCAACCCTAGCCCCCCGCGCGGCCCCATTTCCGCTCCAACAAGATGAAAGAGACTATTATTGTTGTGCCCAAGTCCTCGTAGACCACCAAGAAGACCACCAAAAGCCAGACGTTCTGAAATGCAAAAGCAAGGCTTTATTAGGCGAGCTGCAGCCCGGACCTCATCCTACACACCGACGCAGCGAAGGTTAGGAGGAAGGCCACGAGCAGTTTTACATGGGTATTTAAAGGAAAAAAAATCACAAAGTTACATAAACCAGGTGCTGTTGGGGATTATTATGGCCTTGGGGGAAGGCTGCCTTTCCACCAGCCTTGGGACAATGGAAGTCCCTCCCACCTTCTGGCCTCCGCCCCTTGGGAGGTGAACACGTGCGTGCCACCATGATGGGGTTGTCCCGCCCACAAAGGAAGTTTCGTGATGTCACTTGATGGACATGGTCCTTAGCCTATGACTGGCCCTTTGGCCAGCCCCCTTTCTTTCCCACCATTACTTCTATATAAGTGCCTTTCCCTATTAAAGTTTTTGAGACGCATCCCACCACCGCAGCATGTCCCTGATGCCTTCCTTTTCACCCCATCTCTTGGTAACAGGTGAGGGGACTGGGGGGAGGGGAGGCTTCAGCAACCTTTCCTCAACTTAGTGCATATCCATGCGAGTATGCCTTTGGCCTTCCGCTGGCGGAGGGCAAGGCCGAGTGCTCTTTCATAGATTTAAGGGTTCACCATTCTCCCCGTGGGATCGGGGAGAAGGGGATCGTTCAGATCCCGACAAGGTGCAGGCAGGATTGGGGTGTGAGGACAAATCTGATTGACATGAGCCAGGTGCAGGGTTGGGGTGTGGGGACAAATATGATTGGCTCAGGGCTAGGGGCTTCTAAAGCTTGATCTATGGACATTTCAGAGCGGTCAGTGCGACTGAAACGTTCCCAAACTGGTTGGGCCATCCGGGAAATGTATGGCTTATTGGTTTCGGCATAAACATCCGCACAAACAACTTTATTCCTGGAATCTGTACAAGGCCGTATAGTTTCACCATAAAGAAGCTATTTCCCAGGTTTTATGTGCATGCTGGGTTGTTATTCTTGTTATTCTTAACTTATCACCATTTCAAGATGGGGTTGTCTTAGTCCTTCATTATGAACCAAGAAAAACTCGCCAAACTGCAGGTACAAGTGCGCATTGGTGGGAAAGGTACTGCTCGTAGAAAGAAGAAGGTGGTTCATAGAACAGCTACAAGAGATGACAAAAAACTTCAGTTCTCCTTAAAGAAGTTAGGAGTGAACAATATCTCTGGTATTGGGGAGGTGAATATGTTTACAAACCAAGGAACAGTGATCCACTTCAACAACCCTAAAGTTCAGGCCTCTTTGGCAGCAAATACTTGCACCATAACAGGCCATGCGGAGACAAAGCAGCTGACAGAAATGCTTCCCAGCATCTTGAACTAGCTTGGTGCATACAGCCTGACCAGTTTAAGGAGACTGGCTGAAGCTCTGCCCAAACAATCTGTGGATGGAAAAGCACCACTTGCTCCTGGAGAGGATGATGATGATGAAGTTCCAGGTCTTGTGGAGAATTTCCATGAGGCTTCTAAGAATGAGGCAAACTGAATTGAGTCAACTTCTGAAGAAGATAGAACTTGAAGTTACAGGAGCTGCTATTTTATATTATGACTGCTTTTTAAAATTCTTTTGTTTAGGATCTGATAAAATCTAGATCTCTTAATATTTTTAAGCCAAAGCCCCTTGGACACTGCAGCTCTTTTCAGTTTTTGCTTATACATAATTCATTCTTTGCAGCTAATGAAGCTAATAAAGCCTGGGAATAAAGGTTGAAACAAAGGTTAATAAAATTGTTTGCCTAGTAACACACAAAAAACAAAAAACAAAAGCCAAATGAGATCATGTGAGGGTATGTGGCCCTGAGTTCAAGTCCCAGTACTAGCATAAAAAGGGGGCAGGGGGAGAACGCATACACCATCTTCTCATAAGGAGAGAATCCCAGGAAGGGAACAGAAGGTGATAGACACACGTCCCTATCCCCAGGTGGAAGCAGTGTTTCCCTGTGCTTGGTCTAGGATTGCAGGGATGTAGTCCACCCCTTCAAGGATGTTTGCTGTATCTTCTGCATTCAATATTCTTTCTGGCTCCATCCCCTCACCTGAGTTAATGTTAGTTCACTGCAACCTCACCTCCCCCAGGAAGCCTGATCTGCTGTCCCCATCTCCTGCTCCCATTGTCACCACCCATCACTCTGCTCTGGAATTACCTGCTTATTTGTCTAATTGTTTCATGCCATCCCAAATTCCATGAAGACTGTGATGTCTTTCCACCTCCAGGACCCACCCCAGTGTGAGAAATAATAGAAATTATCCTTTAGTAGGAAGAGCAGCCCAAGGTTTATTTGGAAGAACAATCCCCTCTATTTGCAGCCTACATGATTCAGGAAGGCCCACCCTATCCCCAGGCCTGAGGATAAATATGTAACCATGAGCCTGACAAATCACTGTATTCTAATTTCCTAATACATGATTGGTTCAGAGACAGTCACATGACCCAAGTTGACCCAATGAGATTCAGCAATGGAACTTTGCTTAGATCTTGGGATAAAACGACCTGAGAGGGCTGAGATGGTAGTGACAGTCCTAGTGACAGTCCTATTATTCAAGGAAGTGAAAAGTGGGCAGAAACAGAAGGAAAGAAGATATGAGAGAAGAGAGAGATAGAGGTCACAAAACAGGCATGGTTTTGTTATGCCAAGTCACGAAACGACTACCAAGAAGGCCACCGAGACTCAGACGTTCCGAATTGTAAAAGCAAGGCTTTATTCAGGCAAGCTGCAACTCGGGCCTCATCCTACCCACCAACACAGCGGAGGTTAGGAAGAAGCCCCAAGCTGCAATTGCACAGGGCTTATAAAGGCAAGAAACAAAGTTACAGCAATCAGGTGTTCAAGCAAGACAAAAAACAAAGTTACAGCAATCAGGTGTTCAAGCAAGCAAGATTAGGACATGGGTACAAATGTGATTGGCTCGGGGCTCGAGGCACAGGGTTCGAGGCATTCTGGGGCAGTTAGAGTTAAGCATTCCCAGAGGTTAGAGTTCTTGACCAGCTGGGCCCTAATAAGCTTGTCCTGGGTTTGCTCACAGGGCCTGCTTATCTCAGGTTCGCGTGGTAAAGTGGGGCCTGACTTCAAAATGGCTTTAGTCTGGCTCTTCAGTTTCTATACTTGCGCTTAACCCAGAACTTTCTGTGGATCTTTCTGTTACATGAACTGATACTCTCTGTTCCTTGCAATTGAACAAGCCCTAGCTAACATACATAACATAACAAATGTTATATTCCCCATGGCTTTGGGGTTTTTTTTTTTTTTGTTTGGTTTGGTTTGGTTTACAAAATCAATACTTTAGCTGAGTGTAGTAATATGCACTTGTAATATCAGTACTTGGGGATTCAGACAGGAGGATCATGAGTTTCAGGCCGGCCTGGACTACTTAGGAAGACCCTGCCACAAAAAGAAAACAAAATAAAGACTTCACTTACAACATTTTTAACACAGATCCTAACACCATAAGAAGCATTATTACACATTATTATTCAGCTATTCAGTTCATGAGTTGCAAAGAGACCTATGATCACCTGACCCCCAGGTGCCAATCAGGGCTGGGGTTGCACATTTGGGGAGCCACAGAGTGGTTTCTTTTACGTCTTGCTGCCTCGGTCCTCTTTTCCATTCCAGGAGCTCTCACTGCATTTTAGCTCTGCTTCTAGAACTAGTTTTCTCTAGACAAGAAGGTCAGAGACTGTAGCTCACACAGCCATGACCTGGTGAACTATGAGCACAGCCTCAGACCTCTGCCGGGTCTTCACTTCTCCTTAGCTCAGTGAGGAGCTGGCTGTCTCCAGCAGGGCTGCGAACCCTGGCTGCTTCTGTAGGACCTCCAGCCTCTCGGCCTCTACAACCACAGGTAGAAAAAGGAGAGGAGAAAAGGACATGGCTGACATTGGTCCAGGAAGACTGACAAACCTGAGCATTCACCAGCCCAAGGGCATGGCTTTCATCTGCTAGTTACATATGACCAGGTGAGGACAGAGGTGAGGTAGTGAGTGGTAACCATAACTGCAGAGCCTGGGAGGCCTCCGGGATCACATGCTGGAGCATGGCTTTCTCAATCAAGATGTTCTGGCTGATACAAAATAGGGGTAAAAACAGCCTCTTGGGACCCCTGAGGCTTGGGTCTCATCCTGGTTTTAACACTGTTCACCATCCTCCATTCTCTTAGAAAGAAAATGGGAAACCCAACTGAAAGCCCACTTTAAGCAATGGTTACCTTTGATGTTGCAGAAAGAATGTTAGATATCAAGCAAAAGCTAACCATACTTCAGTGACCACACAAGAGAGTTCCTAGCAATGGAAATAGTCCAGTGGCATGTGGGTAGAGGGGTGATTAGAATTGAATCCCACCCCACCCCCAGTGCTTCATACATGCTAAGCAAGCAACCACTGAGCTGTACCCCAGACCTCAGAGACAGCATCTTGCCTTGTGAGTCCTTCTCCCATTGGCCTGAATTAACGAGGGCAATATTTCTTAAAGAGGACTGTACTCACTCTGGAAGGCAAATGAGATGTTCATAGTGAAATATACATACATATTCTTATCCTAACATCTTTGCATGTGTATGTGTGCATGTGTGTGCTGGTACTGGGTTTGAACTCAGGGCCTTGAACTCTTGCTTTACTTTTTTGCTCAAGGCTGGTGCTCAATCACTTGAGCCACACCTCCACTTCTGGCTTTTTGGTGATTAACTGGAGTTTTTTGGATATGTCTGCCTGGGCAGGCTTCAAACTGTGATCCTCAGTGTGGGGCACTGGCCTGCAGCTTTAGGAGGTGGGTAGGACCGCCTCTTCTCCTGGCCTGGGGCCGCATGGCTGCTAGCCCCGCCTGCCTTCTCTGGGCCCAGAACCGGAAGGGCACTCTAACCAGCCCCACCTCCCGCCTCGGACCGTGTGTGCACCAAGATGGCGGCAGGTGATGAACCCAGAAGTGGTCCTGGGGGTCGTGATCTCCGCCCCTAGGGGAAGTCCCATGATGTCACCTGTGAAGGACAGCCTGATCAGGCTATCGCCATGTCTAGCTAGCCACTCCAAATCCCTTCCCTTCCTGCTCATCATCACTGCTATATAAACCCCACCCAGGAGATTAAACTTTGGATGTTAGCGTGACTTCACCCCGAGTTGCCTGTGTTTCTTGAGTCCTGCCTTTAAACCTAAAGGGGGGCTGGGTGGGCGTCTCGCAACTCACATATTTCTTCTTGGCTTTGCCCCGAGGAGCGCGCCCTCACACCACTCCCTGGGTAAGGAGAAGCGTGCTGGGCCGAGTGCCCGATACCTCAGCTCTCAGCCTCCTGAGTAGTTGGGATTGCAGGTCTTCACCAAATGGCCAAATAAGTGTAAAGCACAGAACTGAGAAGTGAACAAAGTATGACCTCCATATTGCAAATTTTGTTGTTCATTTCTCATACCTGCTCAGGAATCTTCCGTACCCTCCCAACTTGCACCAGCAGATTTCACATCTATCATTAATTCACTGTGGTATGTGTAGAGATGTGAACACATGTGTGCAAAAACTTGAGTATACCAATCATCTGTGACTTCTCATGGCCACTCAGTAGTGGCTGTCCTATGGGAATTCAGTTGCCATTAAACAGAAAAGCCACATTTTGAGAGGTCAAATTGGGAGTCTTTACTGGAGAGCCAGCAACTGCAGGTAGACTCCTGTCTCAAAGACTTGTGGTCCAGAATCGAGCTTGACAAAGCTTTTAAAGACAAAAACCACATGAGTGAGGTGGAGATCCAAATCCAACAGAAACAGACAATATAGGGAAGTAGCCCAGGAGGGATCAGCTTAAACCGTAGGGAAACAGTCAACGTTAAGCAGATCTAACCATTTAGGGAGATAATAGAGGTCTCCTGGGACTAAGTAGCATGGTAGCTGCAATTCAGTGAATGGCCCCTCTCACCTCTAGGTTTCTCAGAACTGGTGGAAAGCCCCCTCCACGCAGCAGGGCACCAGGATAGCTGTAAGGCAAGGAACATTGCTTAGACCCAGTCTCCTTACTTCAGTGGCAATGTCACCTTAGAGGAGGGAGGAGGGGCTTGAGCAATGCACAGCAGCCACCCTGTCCCCATGCAGAGATTATTGCCACTCCCACACTTCAGCATGCCAAAAACCTTGACATACGGTGCACCACAGTCTCCTGTGGCATTTTGTGCCATCTTTCTTGCCATATCTTCCAAGGTGTCTTATTACTGAACAGTGCCCAGTTCACTCTCATCTTAGGGCCTTTGCCTATGTCAGTTCCTGTGTTGGAATGTTCTCTGGAAAATCTTTTCCTGGAGGTCCCTACCCCCATGTTTGGTCTCTCTGCCATGTCTTTAAAGAAGGCCTGCCTGACCACTAAAGGGTCTATCATTTCTTTATCAGAACCATGTACACACTGGTCATCTGGAAAGACTTTCTCTCCTTTTCCTGACATGCCAACTCCTACTTATTCTTCAAGACCTTCCCTGTATATCCGCTCCTCGGTGAAGCCTTCCAGGAGCCACCCAGGCAATGTTCCTCATCTGCTCCCTAAGCACTTTAACTATTACTTCTGTGTGTACTCTGGGTTCTATATCTACATAAAACTGTGTTTTCAAGAGTAATATCAGCTTAGCCTCTAAGAACACCCTGAAATATCATGGGGAGATTGGGCTCTGGCTGGTTTTTCATGCATTCATCATCCCCTTTCTCACACCCATGTGCTGTTTCGCAGCCAAGGGTATTGTCCCACAGAAGCTTGGTTAAGTTTAGTCCCTGAGAGGGTCTTCCAGAGAAGCTGAGCCCACTTCTGTCCTCTCCACTGGCCACCACAGGTTCTTTCCCTTCACTTCTGGCCAGGCAGTGTGTGTCCCTGTGCAGAAGGCCTTCTTGGTAGTATCTGGGCTTTGGAACTATGAAGAGAAGTCGCATGGATTGAGCCATAGCTACTGGATTGAGAGCATTCAGTTAAAAAAAAAACCAAAAGGACAGTCAGTATGGTTTACAAAAGACCGCAATGCATGTTGGACCTTTGTCCAGTGCTTCAAGGACACCTCGATGAAGGCCCAAGCAGCCCAAAGGCCATAGAGAGATTGGAGCCCCAGAAATCAAGGCATTGACCCCTGCTCACCAGAGGCCCTGCTGGAGTCCCAGTGTCATGAGGAGGTGGTCCCCAATGCCTGGTTGGCCTCTGGCCTCACATTCACCTGGTGCGCCCCAGAATAGTTCTAGATCTGGAGGGTTCACCAACATCCTGCTGCATAGGTCCTCCAGGCCAGTGCTGCAGCTGTCCATTCAAGAGATGAGAACCTGGCCTGACTCTTGCGGCTCCACCAGGGGAAGGGAGCCAAGAAGGTCTTGCCTCTTGGGCAAGACAGAGACAGGAAAAACTCAGCTTCCTGAGTCTGCCCCAGCTCTCGTGGCATTTGTCCTGATGTGGTTTCCTCCATACTCCATTCTTAGACACCTGAAAGGGCAAGAGGGCTGGAGTCTCAGCCTCAAATAGTGTCTTAAGCTATAAGCAACATTTTAACAACCTAGATCAGAGGTCATCCTGGGTTAAAACTGCCCTTTAGTTGTTACTATGTGAGTAGGAGTTGCTTGGGGCTACAGTAGCTGCTTTGTGACCATGAGTAGATTGATCCTGCATACAAAGGCCAGACTAAGATGTCAAGTGCTGGTGGCTGATGCCTATAATACTAGACACTCAGAAGGCTGAGCTCTGAGTAATGCAGTTCAAAGCCAGCCCAGGCAGGCAAGTCCATGAGATGCTTATGTCCAATTAACCACCAAAAAGCCAGAAGTGGAGGTGTAGCTCTAGTGTCCAAGTTCCAGCTTTGAGCAAAAAAGCTAAAGGACAGACATGAGGCCCTAAATTCAAGCCCCAGGACCAGCACTAAATAAAAAAATAAAGTTAGTAAGTAAGTAAGGTAGCTGGCACATGTATAGTCTAGGAGTTGCTCTAGTAAATTAATGGAACACAAAGAAGGGTCTGCAGGAACCTCAATTTTCAGTAGGTTCTCCAGAAACACAGGTTACAGCTTGTGCTTGAGATCAGCATCTGGGAAGCATCTGGGAGGCTGCACTCCACTTGCAAGTTATGACACTAGCACCTAGCTAGTGTCTGCAGGGAAGTCTGCTGTGTGCTAGCCACCGTGGTGGGAGGAAATCTGGCATCTTCTACCCACCTTCAGTTGCCTCTGAGTCTCTGAGAGAGGTAGGTAACAGCTATCATTTATTGAACACTTAGTCTGGGCTAGCCATTATATTCTTCAAGCATCAGTCCTGATGTTTACTGTCTTCTTCACAAATCCATGATTTCACAACTTCTATTTTCATACAAGCATAGAGAAGCTAGCAAACTTACTTGAAATTACATAGCTAGTAATGGGCAGAGGCTGGTTTAATTGTGGATATCCCAGATCACACATTTTCTGAACCATGTTGTTGAAGCTCATGTACTATGACAATTAATTAGACAAGGCTGGACCACCATACAGTCCTGGGCATCATCTATTGCTACTTGCAGAGGTTTGTCTTGTCCCCTTTTGTGGTTTGGTGGCCTTTTCTCTCATTGGCTTGGGATCTAGTGAGTCTCACTGTGCTTTATCTGCCCACAAGGCTGAGTTATTTGAGTGTACAAAGGGTCTCACCTCATTTGTCCATCCTCTGAGCTGTGCCTTCCTGGCCAAAGTCCTGCAGCACCTGGGGATTTAGGCCCTGAGCTCTGCACCATCTCAGCAGGGCTGCAGCAGATCCCACCCTTCCTGTTTGAGTGACACAGAGGTGTCTCCACATTGTGTCCAGCACACACAGGGGGGAGGGGGAGAGGCTCCCTTAAAAGGAGGCGGAAGCCTTCACACTGCACAGTGACACCACAGCCTTGGCCCTGAGACCTAGAGAGGTGAAGCCAACCAGAGAAAAGGCCACAAAACCACCAGAGGTAGTTAATGAATAACAAGGGTGAGTGCCCAGACCATGGCCAGGGTTCCCTGAGGCCTCAGAGCAGCCCCTGGCCACCCCCACCCACCCACCCTGTGGACAAGCCCTCTGTGGGACTCTGGCTGGGGAACCTTGACCTGTCCCTCCCTCTCTGCCCCTCACAATGTTGGGTGTAGGACAGTTCAGGTCATAAAGCAGAAGTCACCAGGATTCTCCTAGAGGACTTGATTGGTTGGTTGGCTTTGGTGCTGGAGATTAAACTTGGCCTCAAACTTGCCAAGCAAGTGCTCTACCATTTGAGCAAGACACTCAGCCCTTTTTTCTTTTAGTTTATTTCTCAGAATGGGTCTCAAACTTCTGCCCAAACAGCTTCAGATCATGATCCTCTTACCTATACCTCCCAGGGAGCTTGGGTTCACAGACACTCTCCACCACACCAGAACTGTTTATTGAGATGACATCCTAATAACTGATTCCTAGGCCTCAAACCAAGATCCTCCTGATCGCCTCCTCTAAGTAGCTGGAATTACAGGTGGGGAACCAGGGTTTTTTTTTTTTTCTTGTTGATGGTTGTATAGCTGTTTTATTTTGTTTTGTTGTTATTTTTGTAGGTCCTGGAGCTTGAGCTCAGGGCCTAGGTAGGTGTTGTTTCTGAGCTTTTTAGCCCGAGGCTAACAATCTACCTGGGTTTTTGGTGGTTAATTGGAGATAAGAGTCTCACAGACTTTTCTGCTTAGACTAGTTTTGAACCCTTATCCTCAGATCTCAGCCTCCTGAGTAACTAAAATTACAGGGTTGCCACTAGCACCCAGCCAAGAACCTGTTTTTGAAACTAGACCCTGACTCCACCTAGGACCCCAAAATCTCTATGCTTGTTTTCCCCAAGAATATCTGGGAAACCGACAGCAACTGTCAGAGTGGAAACGGCTAAGTACAAAGACACAGTCACTCTGTTTCAGTAACTACTTCTCCTATCCCAGGCCTCAATTTCCCTACCAGCATGATAAGTGAAGCTGGATTCAAAACAATCAAAAACTGTCAAATCAGTAGTCTTAGGGCATTTTATGCAGTATCCTGGTCACCCAACACTCACACCCATGACAAGAAAATCACCAGCACTCAATCAATTGGGCTAGGAGTCTTTAACTGTGCACAGCCTATGTTCTCCACCATCAGAATGGTAAAGAACAGCAGTGAACCACCGAAAGACTGGGTTTTTAAAGGTAGAAGCTATGCGTTTTACAGCAGGTCATCACGTAGCACCAACACAGGGGGGTCAACGCTGGGGTTAGAGCAAGTCACATATGGGTTAAGCAAACTGTTTACAGAAGCAGAATTTTGCAGTCAGGCTGACCTAATATCAACTTTATTTTAACAATTGCTACCATGTTCCCCTAATATCAACTAAGCAAGCATGAGCGGGCTAAAACAATCCAATACTCAATCACAGTGAACCAACCTGACAGTCGCTATGGCATTTCTGTAACTACTACTATGATTATTTCTATAATCTATTACTATGATCAGTTCTACAATCTGTTACTATGGTTGCTACCTACATACAGAGAAGAACAAGGGCTACATATATTTTTAAATGTCGAACTATAAGGAACTAGTCTCACAGGTGGGGATGCAGCCCTCTAGCATGGAGTCACCAAAATGGAGTTACAGAAGTTAAGAGTAAACTCTAAGACAGTGAAATTTTACAAGCCTATTGTTTCTAGGAACTTGGGGTGGGGATGGCTACATTTTCCCTTGGTTTTCACATTTTACAGATGAGACTATGAGACTTTCTAGTAAAGGAACACATTAAATAAGAGAAATGAACATGCTGGCACCAGTGGCTCAAGCCTATCCAGGAGACTGAAACCTGGAATATCATTGGTTCAAGGCTAGCCTAGGTAGAAAAGTTCTTAAATCTTTATCTCGAGTTAACCAGCAAAAAATCTGAGCTGCCCTGCCCTGCCCTGCCCTCCCTCCCCACCCTCCTTCCCTCCATTTCTTTCTTTCTTTTTCACAATACTGGGGAATGAACCTAGGTTTAGGGAATGCTAGGCAAGCATTCTATCACTGAGCTATATCTCAGCCATTGGTTTGGGGAGTTAGCATCTCGATATGCTGTCCAAGATGGCCTCAGACTCACCAATACCCTGCCTTTGCCTCCCAAGTGTTGACATTATATGCATACACCACCACACACAGTCTTGTTTGTTTTTTATATAACATCTCCCTAAATAGCCCAAGTTTGCCTGGAATAACTATGTAGCCACCACTCATCTCAAACTCATGATCCTGCTGCCTTTACCCCACCCCAACCCTACCCCCATCCCAACTGCTTATATTATAGGCATGTGCCACTACATAGAGCCCTAGGAAGAGGACTTTCAAAATGGCCCTACCAGTGAATTTGAGGGAACAGCCTTGTTTGAAAAGATTTGGTGTTATACCAGGTCAGGTGTAGATCCCTGATTGAACCCAGGGTTTATATGAAAGATATCCCACACCCTTTCCTCTTAGATTACCCATCAAGCAGTAAAGATGGAAAGTTCCAGGCCACCACTGACCATGACTATGTATGCGGGAATCTTTACTTTTTATTTTAACATCATGTGGTATTTGGTAGAGAAAACGTTAAACTTCTGTGACTGAAAACAATTCTATAAAATGCAAACACGGGCTGGGCACTACTAGCTTAGGTCTATAACCCTAGCTACTCAGGAGGCTGAGATCTGGGATCAGAGTTTGTAGCCAGCTCAGGCAGGAAAGTCACTGGGACTCTTATCTTCAATTAACCAGCAAAAAGCCAGAAATGGAGCTTTGCCTCAAGTGGTAGAGCACTAGCCTTGAGCACAAAAGCTCAAGGATATTACCCAGGCCCTGAGTTTAAACCCCAAAACTGACATACACTCACACATACAAAATCCCACTATCAACTGCTGGCTGTAGGTGATCTTTTCTGCTTTTCTGAATTAAAGTTCAAAAATACACCGTAGGCTTGGAATGTGGCTTAGCAGCCAGCATGCATGAAACCCTGGGTTCAATTCCTCAGCACCACAATAAACAGAAAAATCCAGAAGTGGTGCTGTGGCTCAAGTAGTAGAGTGCTAGCCTGAGCAAAAAGAAGCCAGGGACAGTGCTCAGGCCCTGAGGCCCCAGGACTGGAGGGGGGAGGGGGAGCCCTACACTTTAAACTGGATGTTGGTGGCTCACTTCTATAATCCTAACTACTCAAGAGGCTGAGATGTGAGGATCTTGGTTCAAAGCCTACCCAGGCAAACCTGCCTCATTCCCAAGGTCAAGCAAGACAACAGCTTAACCACATGCCTGTTCATAGGCAGGTTATCCCCATCTGAGCCTGGTCAAGGACACCACCCTTGGTCCCAGGGGACAATAGCCCCTCACCCCAGGTAGAGCATTCTACTGTGGGCCTGACCAAGGACATCGCCCTGGGCCCCCAAGAGACCATACCTATTTTCTGTTTTCTGCTTCCTATATAAGCCCACCCCCAAATCCAGTCCTAGGCACAACCTCCAATCCCACAGGAAGGCCTATGCTCCTCACTGTTCCTCAATAAACAGTCCTCGCTTGTTGAGGATCAAGTCCAGCCTATTCCTTTTCTGTTCTCCTCCATTTTCCCAACACTGGACATGAGCAAAAATACTAATGACACTCAAGCCCCAGAACTGGCACAACACACACACACACACACACACACACACACACACACACACACACACACCCCACACACTTATACACATATGTACATGTGCATAGACATACAGACACATATTAAAAACAGAGAGGTCACATCCCCATATCCCACAGGGCCTCATCCTATATCACCTCTCTCTCTCTCTCTCTCTCTCACTCCTGTGTGCACATACCCACACTTTTTCTTTTTTCTTCCTTCCTTTCTTCCCTTTCTCCCTCCCCTCCCTCTCCTTCCTTCCTTCCTTCCTTCCTTCCTCCCTCCCTCCCTCCCTCCCTCCCTCTCCCTCCCTCCCTCTCCCTCCCTCCCTCTCTCTCTCTCTCTCTCTCTCTTTCTTTCTTTCTTTCTTTCTTTCTTTCTTTCTTTCTTTCTTTCTTTCTTTCTTTCTTTCTTTCTTTCACTAGCGGAGACTAGGAAGTATACAATTGAAGAGGAGACTTCAAGGTTAAAGCAAAGAGCCCAGATATGAAATTCAAAGCCACAGAACTGGAGAGGATGCCAAGGAGTAAGTATTGAAGCCTATGCAACTTGTAGAATAGCTGATAAGCCAAACCCTGCCTGACCAAGGAAATTGGCAGGGGGCTACAAAAGAATGAGGAAGAAGGACAAAAGAGTAAGACATTGTTTAAGTAAGGACAAAAAAAACAAAGAAATAAGGACAAAGCACTAAATCTTCTAGGGAACACAAAGGAGACCACCAATCAAAAGTACCTGATTTTCAATTCTCCCAATAAACTGCAGGTCAATCTTATCCTGAAGATGGTACAGGATGGCACAAGATGGGTCAAAGTGCGTCCTCTTGTGGCATGTCTATGCCACGTGCTGTCTTTCTCTGCCATATTTATTTCCCAGTAAACTTTCCTATCATCTTAAATTCATGTGTTGCCTCAACTATTCTTGACAGACACAAGGCCCAAAGTCAACTTAGTTCCCCTGAACTTCTGGTAACATTCAGTGCATTGGCCAGGAATTTAGGAACGAAGTATGTCTTTTTCTGACTTAGGTCCATTAATTAAGAGCAGGTGAGAAGAGGAGGGCAGACAACTGACCCTGGCAAAGAGTAGGCAGATAAGAGCCTGGTGAGGTGAGGTCACAGGATTAGCATGTTTAAGCACGCAGGGCAGTGCTTGGCACACAAAGAACTTGGTTAATGCTGTTTTGTTCCTTGTCGTCTTCTCCTTTCATCTTTCTGGCCCCTCCAAAGCCCAGCACATAGTATTTTACTGTTATTCAGGGTCTTGTCTATACCCTAACCCTCAATTTAGACACATGGTTGATTCACACTAGGGTGTGAAAAACTTTCTGTATTTGCTTTCCAAGAAAAAGTTCCATTTTGGGTGGAGGGGTACTGGTGATGAAAGGGTAGTTGGGGAAGAGGGGGTGAGTGGCACAAGTAGAATCCAGGTAATCATGTAAACTAGGCACTATACCCTGAGCCCCATAGATTTGAATTTTAAAAAGACATCATCAAGTGGGGCTTATTTGTTTATATTTGTTTTGTTTTGCTTTGTTTCTGTGCTGGTGCTGGGGATTGAATGCAGGGCCTGGACATTGTCCTTTAGCTTTTTTCTCAAAGCTGGCACTCTAACAGTGAACCAGAGCTTTGTTTATGGATTCTTTTGCTGATTAAGTACAGATAAGATCACACTTTCCTGCCTATGACCTTCAGATCTCTGGCTCCTGAGTAGCTAGGTTTGCAGGTGTGTTCATACCTGTATAGGGACATGGGTTACAGACATTGACTTTCTGTTAAATGGGGAAAATTGGAGACAAGTGTGAGAAGATATGCATAGTTAAAATGGTCCAAGTCATAGGCTGGCTCAGAGGTGGCATTGGGTAGGGTCTTGTTACAAGAAGAGTCATTAATACCTAGAACTTTCTGGATTCTAATATGGCTGCAAAGTGACTGAGGAAAAGAACAGACCTGTACACCAGGCAGAGTCACTCCCTAGGGTGAGGAGATTTGCTACATTATATTTGACTTCTAAGGCATGGTTTTACTGGCCTGAATAAGTAAGTTAAAGATTTTTTGCTTTACAGCTATTTGTCTACTCACTTGAAGCTAGAATGAAGCATCATTAATCCTTCAGTATGGAGTACCCCTTAAACTATAAAAGCATCTTGTGACCCTGGTGGCCACATAGGCTACTCACCTGTAAGTTGGAAAGCTTAATTACGATGCTCCGGTAACCATTCAACAAGTCTAAGTCAGAAAAAAAGACATATTTAATCCCTAACTTCATGGCCAATGCTCTAAGTATGTTACAAGGAAGATTAATACAGTGAAATAACCTTGGCCCTTGTGTCTGGTGAGAGAAGAATTCAGGCAAGGTGATAGGAATGTTTTCAGAAAGAGAGCAGATGGCATAGACATGCCACAGGAGGACAGCCCTTCAGCAATCTCAGCCATCATGTGCCACCTTTGGGGTTAGTGAGATTGGCCTGCAGTTGAATGGGGAGAATTGGAGTTATTGAAGATGGATTTCTGTTTCCTATAAGAAGGGATATTTTGTATGCGTGTGTGCCTGTCCTGGTGTGTGAACCAGAGGCTTGGCAGCTGTCCTTGAGCTATTTTGCCCAAGGCTGGCACTCTACCACTTGAACCATACTTCCACTTTTGATATTTTGGGTGGTTAATTGGAGATAAGAGTCTCATGGACTTTCCTATTTGTGCTGGCCAAGTTATATTCACATACCTCTACCTGGAGATGGGCTTAGAGAGATCCAGAAAAATACTTACTGGCAATTAGGGCTCCTGGTCTCCTTCTGAGCCCATTTTATATCTCCCTTGTGTTTGTCTACCCCTTGGGAGAATACAGGCATAATTGGAGTGGGGTAGAGGGACAAACTCCTGCACCTATGAGGAAGGACTTAGAGAAGCTCCAGTGGCTGTTGATTGACAAAAGGTCTGTGTTTGTATTCTCAGACAAGCCAAGGTCACCTAGCCACAGGACCTTTGTACTTGTCCCTCTGCCTAATCATCATGACTCAGCTGTAAAGTTGCTCAGCAGAGAGTTCTTCACTGACCTGCAGGTCCATAGGAGCTCTCAAACCTCCTCTCTATCCAAGCACTGGTGGCTCACACTGTTATCCTAGCTACTCAGGGGGCTAAGATATGAGGATTGTGGTTCAAAACCAACCCAAGCATGATCTCCAACTAGTCACTCAAAAACTGAAAGTGGTGCTGTGATTCACAGTGATAGAGGGCTAGCCTTGAGCAAAAGAGCTCAGGGACAGCACCCAGGCCCTGAGTTCAAGCCCCATGACCAGCAAATATAAATAAATAAATAAAAATCTCTAGATCATCACACTGTTGATATTCCTCTTCCTGTGACCTGATATAATCCTCTGACCATTAATGTACTCAACAATCACATGTTTCCAGCATCAGATTAACACTGTGGGACATAGGAATGTAGTGTTCTTGGTGCCTATAATACGGTAGTTGCTTTTTGAGAATGAGTGAATGAGTGATATAGGTCAAAGATCATATGCATTTAAAAGTGGGATCACTAGGAAATATCATGTTAAAATTGGTTTACATCACAGTTTTCAAACACTCATGCCTGTTGAAAAAAGACTAGCTTTGTAATTATGTGAAATAAGCCATTTCTAAGATAAATGGTAAGCAAAATGTACCTTTCATATGACAGGTGTGACAGGTCATGGCAAGGTCTGCAGCAAAATGCAACCAGACACTCCATCTAATCAGATAGCTGCCACCCTGCTAGCAAACAATGTGGTCTAGTGCTGTCAGAGCTGCTGAGGATACCTGAGAATTCAGAAATCTGAGTTTGCACCTAAAACTTCCAGGTGTGTGTGTTTATGTGTGTGTGTGTGTAGTTCCGTGTGGGGCACGCCTTGGATCATTAAGAGGCAATTAGCTGGCCCCTGTTTTCCCAGCCCTGGGGCCGAGTGGCTGTTATGCCGAAAGCTGGAGGGGGCGGTCCTAGATAGCCCCGCCTGCCTTCCGTTCCCAGAACTGGAAAGGGGGTTGTAGCTGGCTGTGATGTAGAATTAGGCTGCCTCTTAGGATTGGTCCCTCGGCCATCCACCCTTGACGGACAGCTCAGGCCTCCCCTCAGTCCCTAGCTAGGTGCGCCTACACCCCTCCCCTTCCTGCCGCTTTAAAGGCCAAAGCTCCTCCCAAATAAAGTGAGACCCTGCGTGACACTCTCTGGGGCTGTCTGATTGTCCTCCAGCGAAGAGGGGGGCTGTCTGATTGTCCTCCAGCGAAGGAGGGCTGGGTGCGGGTGGTCAGTCGACCTTTCACCTTTTCTTGGCTCACCTCAGTCGGGGCGCCCGCCTCTCCCACTGGCCAGGAGACCGCTGGGGGGGAAGGACCCCGACAGTACAGAGTTTGAATTCAGGCCCTTATGCTTACTAGGCAGACACTATCACTTTGTCATCCCCTCTCCCTGCCATCCCCCACCCCCCAGTCATTTTGCTTTCAGTTTTTTGTTTTGTTCTCACTCTTAGGCTTGGCCAGACTTGGCATACAATCCTAATTCTACCTTCAGCATAGCTTCTAGGTTTTTTGTGTTTGTTTTTGCCAGTCCTGGGGCTTGGACTCAGGGTCTGAGCACTGTCCCTGGCTTCTTTTTTTTCTACCTCTTGAGTCACAGCACCATTTCCAGCTTTTTCTGTTTATGTGGTGCTGAGGAATCAAACCCAGGTTTTCCTGCATGCTAGGAAAGCAGTCTACTGCTAAGCCCCATTCCTAGCCCCAATTCTATGTTTTAAAATGCAAACCAACCACTACATTTTTGGCTTTTTTTTTTAAGGTAAATTATCTAAGTAGCCTTATGCGAACCTGAGTGAGGTCTGCAGGCCCCACGTGAGCATGGTGTAGTTTGTACACACCATCCTGAGATCTCTTTGGGGACTTGTACACAGCCTGGTTTTTCCATCCCCCTAGGTCTCAACCAGCTGGGGCACAAAAGACCTCTTCCTCTTGCCAGTTTGATTCTGCCTTGGTTTGAGCAAATTTGGAAACAGCCCCAGGGGAACTAGAAGCAGAAGAGGCCCCAGGCAGAGGGCCAGCCAGCCAGCCTTTTGGCCATTCATCTTGAACCTGTTCAGTTTTAACTTGGAATTTGTGACCCAGAGGGCACAAAGGATCTGGACAGCTACCGGAGACTCGGGGCAGCCACTGCAGTGAAGGCTGGGAGCAGACAGCCCTTCCGGCTTCCTCCCTCCCGCAGAGGCCCTGCAGAGCCATCCTGTGTCTTTCAACAAGCAGCTTCTTCACTTGGCAGAGCCTATGTAGGCATTTAAGGAAGCTGGAAAGTGAGAAAGGAACCTGTGTCTTGATATTGTCTAGGAATCTTAGGTCTTTCCCACCAAATACAGAATTATGGGGCAGGAGAAGTGGAAGCAGAGATAAAATTTATTTGAAAGTGAGGCACAGAGAAGATGTGACTCCTTAGATGTAGGAATCTGTATGTTAACAACAATCTAGGGAGTGATAGCTGAGTTGGGGTATGACAAGAGTGTTGCTGCTGGAGAACAGGAAAGTTCAACAGGCCTCCATAGGGTAGCTAGGGTCATTCCTCAGCATTTGGGTCATTCCTCTTTGAAAATTCAGGTCCAGAGCCCCATGAGAATATCCAGACCTACAGATACTCATTTCCCATATACAATGATGTTTTGCACAGAATTTGTACATGTCTTCCAGGGTAGCTTCAATTGTGTTTAGAGTACTTACAGTGCCTAATACAATATAAATGCTATGTAAGTAGTCATTGGTAAACAGTGACAAAGAAGTCCACATGTACTCAGTGTGAGTGTAGTCTCCCCACCCCCATTATACTGTTTTAACAATATGGCAAGGCATGGATGGAAAAGATTCAGAACAGTGGTGATGTCAGTAGGGAGAGTTGAGAAATGAGATGCAGGGAAGGCCAATCAATCCAAGTGGTGTGATTGCAATGGGTTTACAGTGCCTATTTTATTATCAGAAGAAAACATGGGATATGTAATATGTAGGTATTTATAGATAGGGAGATAGATAGGTAGGGTCATTATTACCAGGTAGATAGTATCCATGAACTATTAAGGTGAGTTATGACTGAGCATTATAATTCATTTAATTCTGGAAGTCTGCCATCTTTTTTGAAAAATCAAGGGTAAAATACAAGGGCTGGGAATATGGCCTAGTAGCAAGAGTGCTTGCCTCATATACATGAAGCCCTGGGTTCGATTCCTCAGCACCACATATATAGAAAATGCCAGAAGTAGCACTGTGGCTCAAGTGACAGAGTGCTAGCCTTGAGCAAAAAAAGAAGCCAGGGACTGTGCTCAGGCCCTAAGTCCAAGCCCCAGGACTAGCAACAAAATAAAATAAAATAAAAAGAAAATACTAGAGCCGGGAATATGGCCTAGTGGCAAGAGTGCTTGCCTCATATACATGAAGCCCTGAGTTCAATTCCCCAGCACCACATATATAGAAAACGGCCATATGTACCACTGTGGCTCAAGTGGTAGAGTGCTAGCCTTGAGCAAAAAGAAGCCACGGACAGTGCTCAGGCCCTGAGTCCAAGGCCCAGGACTGACCAAAAAAAAAAAAAAGAAAATACTAGACAAAGTTCATTGATCTAATTTATGATCATTGAGAATATTTTGTAAGTTCACTTTCTTGATGTTTTGATGCTATGAAACTCTACCTCCATAGCTTAGTACTAAACCCTTCCCTGTCACCACCTATATTGATGCTGAGATTCATGAAGCTACCAGAGGAGATGGGAACCCATCTGTCCTCCCCATTGTCATTTTCAGTTGTTCTACTAATTGTTTCCAAGGAAAATCATAGAATGAGAAAAGGCATCAGTAGGGGCAGCTTAGATCTAGTCCTGAGCACAGGGAGAGACTGCTGGAGGATCACAAGGGCTGTAGACAAGACCCTGTCTCCAAAACAAAAGCAAACTCCCAAACAAATGAAGAACTCTGGTTCTTGACTTAACTGAGTCAGTAAGGAACTCTACATTTGTATGAAGTATTATGTGTTAAGACTAGATTCTCTCTTAGAGTACCTGATAAGGGCAGGGACTCTCTGATTTGCTCACTACTGACTGAATCTCTCCAGCTTGGCTTGTGCTGGGAGGACAGCAAGTGATCAGTAAGTAGAGGATGAATGGATGTTGGGTGGAGAAATGAGTCAAAGGAATATTCTTTGACCATTCTTTGGCCTCGTTTTCATAGGTACCAGGCGGAATCTGGGCACAACTAGAAAACCTTATACAATCAAGGCATTAAAAAAAATAACATTTTTTTTGTTTTTTGCCTGAGTGTGTGACTATCTCTCCAATTAACTCAGAAACATCCATATGCCTGGGGCAGGATTAGGGAGATAGTATTCCTGAGAAGATGGAAAGACAAAGTGCAGTGGGGCAGTGTCACCAGGAACCTGTGCTGCAAAGGGCCTCCACATTTCAAGGCTGGTTTAGTGCTCTGCTATTATCATCTTGAAATTATTTTCTCCCATCTATTTTATTTACTTTTTATTATCTTTAAGTAGTTGTACAAAGGTGCTGCCACTTTTTGCTGGTTAATTGAAGATAATTGACTAATTGGTGCTGGACCTAGTTTTCAAATAGTAAAAGAATGTTACTTTGGTGGGGGGGGGCTGGTTTGGGGGCTTAAACTCAGGCCATGGGTACTGTCCCTTAGTTTTATTTCCCAAGGCTAGAGCTCTACAACTTGAGCCACACCTCCATTTCCAGATTTTTTGGTAGTAAATTGGAGGTAAGACTTTCTTGCCTGGGCTGGCTTCCAACATCACTCCTCAGATCTCAGCCTCCTGAGTATGTAGAATTACAGGTGTGAGCCACGAATGCCCAGCTGCTAAGCATTCTTTAACAGGCATGATTGGAGTTTGGCCACACATTAGCTTGGGCCTCCTTCAACTTCTAGAAGGTCTGCTTCTACTTCTTGATTGAACACAAAAAATTTCCTCCACTGCTTCCTTGCGCAGTCACTTACAAATTTCCCTGGCCTCCCAACTTTCTCAGGAAGAAGCTGAAGTATCCTTACTCTAGTCAGTGGCAAGACCACCCCTCTGGTGGACAGAAAGACATGACTAGGAATGAAAAAAAAAAAGGAAACAGGTTTCTAACTTGGTGTTCTCTCCATCCCTGGGGCAAAGGTCATGATTACAAACTTGGCTTAGGAGTGGTCTATTGGTATATAAAGCTGCTTATAAATAAGAGTGGTCTACTGTAGATAGGAAGCCTTTAGCTAAGGCTTTCTAGAGGAGCTGCACAGTTTCTTACCTTATCCAGTATGGTCTATGTCTGAGATCAGGAGGTACATCACAGGGTAGGAAAAGTACCCAGGTCCTGGGGGCAGAAGATCCTGAATGTTAGCCTGAAGCAGACAGGATGTGGTCTCACTTCTCCTAGGTGTCCAATGCTATTTATCCTCTCTTGTGATTTCCTGTTGCTGCTGAAGGAACCATTGTATTTGTTCACTGTTGAATCCCCACAGCCTTGTCTCTGACCTTCACCTTTGTTCCTGAAACCCAGAAGCTCCTCCTCACTTGATCTTCCTATTAGCTTATTCTGTGCCTGGAACATTCTCCTGCCAACACCTCATGGAACCTGTCCATGGGCCACCCTGTTCTTCAGGTCTCCACTCATAGAGGAACCTTCTGGAAACTCTTTATCCCCCCCACACACACCTATACTTTTTCTCATTGTACTTACTTTTCTTACCATTTTTGGAAACTGGCATTTTTGTTGGCTTCTTTTCTGTCTGCTTCTCTAGCATGAAACTCTTTGAATACAGAGACCTGGTCCATCTCTATCACCAATGTGTCTTTAAGTCTAGATTAGTGCCCAGCAGGTACCTATAAATATATGATGGGTAAATGAAAGAAGTACATGCAGATCCCCTCAAAGGAGCTAAGATCCTCTCTAATGACTAAAGCCAAAAAAGCCTTAGTCATTAAATACTTCACATGCAGATTCTTGGTTTTCTCCCAAGTGGGCTGCAATCTCATCACAGAAATATATGGACCGGTTTGAAAGAACATGTTCACCAAGCCAGCAACTTAAATTCAGGACCATATGACACTATATCACATCACACCTTTAGTGTGCAGTTTGGTATTTCTACACCACTGAGATAATCATGAGAAACATCAGATAAATCCCAATAGAGGAAACTTCCACAAAATAATCTGGGGGGATGAAGGGGTGATCGCTTATACAGGGGCTTAAACTTCGGGTCTTGTCCTCTGGCTTGGCTTTTTCCCTCACAGATGGCACTCTACCACTTGAGCCATGCCTCTAATTCTGGCTTTTTGCTGGCTAACTGGAGATAAGAATCTCTCAGGTTTGTCTTCCTGAGCTGGCTTTGAAACCCCAATCTTCAGACCTCAGCCTCCCCGAGTAGCGCAGACTACAGGTGTGGCCATCAGTGACTGGCAGTATCATGGTTTAAAAGACAAAATAAAGGGGGCTGGGGATATGGCCTAGTGGCAAGAGTGCTTGCCTCCAATACAGGAAGCCCTAGGTTCGATTCCCCAGCACCATGTATACAGAAAATGGCCAGAAGTGGCGCTGTGGTTCAAGTGGCAGAGTGCTAGCCTTGAGCAAAAAGAAGCCAGGGACAGTGCTCAGGCCCTCACCAAGGCCCAGGACTGGCAAAAAAAAAAAAAAAGACAAAATAAAGTAAGATAAACGAAAGCAAAGGCCATTGTCAAGCAAAACAAAAGACCTAGGAGATATGATGGAGGTAGGGGGACACTGGTGGGCTCTACAGAAGGCAGTGAGAAACCCAGCAAAAACGGGCGATGCCAACTTCCTGGTTTTGACAGAGAACCCTGGTTATGCACGATGGGGATTGGAAGGAGCTAAATGGAGTTACACGGAAACCCTTTGCCATAGCTTTGCAATCGTTTTGTAAATCTGAAAAATTCACCGAACTGTCAATTGAAAACACTTCTAGTGTACGGAGTCGAAACATTACTATGCTTCCCAGCACTGAGTGAGCGGAGGACTCCAGGGTACCAAGAGGAGACTCTCACCCGAAGTCTCCATAAGGAAGCAGCGCCTACCCGCGGACCTGGCGACCGGTCGTAGTACGGAGCCGGAAGCTGCGTTAGGAGGTGGGGGCGGGCCGTAGTGCGGATCCGGAAGCAGCAGCGTTTGGAGGGGGGCGGGCCGGAAGTGGCGTTCGGAGCTGGGGGCGGGCCGTAGTGAGGAGCCGGAAGCGGCGGCGTCTGGACCTGGGGGCGGGCCGTGGCCTGGGGGCCGGAAGGGGCGGTGTGGTGGCGGCTGTGAGGTGCTTGGCTCCAACTCCTGCGGCCGCTGCTGTCTGACCCGCTCTCCCGGACAATTCTGCGTGCTGACTGCCTGCGCCATGTCATCCGTGAGCCCTATTCAGATTCCCAGCCGCCTCCCCCTGCTGCTGACCCACGAGGGCGTGCTGCTGCCGGGCTCCACCATGCGCACCAGCGTGGACACGGCCCGCAACCTGCAGCTGGTGCGGGGCCGCCTGCTGAAGGGCACCTCGCTGCAGAGCACCATCCTGGGCGTCATCCCCAACACGCCCGACCCGGCCAGCGACACGCAGGACCTGCCGCCCCTGCACAGGTGGGCCGCGGCCTCCCCTGGGCCACCTTTCGCTGGCGGCCCAGGCCCGACCACCCGGGGCGGCCTCTCCCGGGCCAGGACGCCGAGCCTGGTTCTAACCCTTCCGCCTGCGCCTCGAAAGTGGGGGTGACAGGTGCCTGCCCTGGGACCTCAGTGAGATAATTCATCAAGAAGGTTCAGTGGACCTCTGTCAACGTTGTTAGCTTCGACCTCTCTCTCCCTGCGCCACCTCCCTACCTCAGTCTTCTGTGCCCGGACTCTCAACTTCATCCTCACTGAGTACTCTCTTCACTGCTCCCTTGTCTTACCTTTCCCTAGGGTCCAGTTTTTCTTCTCCTTTCCTTTTTATCCTGTCTGGAACTCCACCGGACACACTGCCTTCCTCGTTTTCTTGCCCCCATTGCCCACTGCAGGACTCTTGTTAACTTTGGGGTGTTTTATTTATATACTCCATCCACCCTCGCTCTTCGCCCCAGGACTTTTTTCTTGTCCTTCTTAAAGGGCATTTCCAGTTCCCATTTTCCTGTGTGTCCTTTTCTTTGCTACTTTTCTCATGTCTTACTGTGGCCCATCTTTCTCATGACTTTTTTTCTTAAACTCTAGGCTTGCCATTCGATTGTCTTGCATCAGTTGTATAATTTCAAGTGATAGACTTAACCTATGTCTACTCATCTGCAATTTAGAAAATAACAGCATTCATTTCTTAAGTGTGTTAGAATGTTAAGTATGTGTGGACTGCTTTGCACTTTGCTTCACAGATGGCTGTGTTGTGCATTGGCCTACCTGGGACTGTACAATTCATGAGGCTCTAGAACACTTGACATATAGTTGGGCTAAATTGAGATGACTCATTGTCATGGTTTGCATAGGTGGTCTTGAGTTTTAGCATTGAAAGGCCTATGTCCCAGGAAGTTGCTTTAGGCCCAGGAAGTTGCTTAGTCCTGAGCAACACCTCAATATGCTGTAAAAGTGTAATGCATACCAGATTTTTACAAATCTTAGTATGAAAAATGTTCTGTTAAGCCAGGTACTGAGGGTCATGCTTGTAATCCTAGCTGCTCAGGAAGCTGAAATCTGAGGATCATGTTTTTGAACATTCCAGCTAGTGAGACTCTTTATCTCCAGTTACCTACCAAAAAGCCAGAATTGGAGCTGTGGCTCAAGTGGTAGAGCCTTGAATGAAAAAGCTAATGGACAGTGCCTAGGCTCTGAGTTTAACCTCAGTATTGTCACGCACACACATAAAAGTGTCCTGGTGATTAATAAGTATTATATATATGAGATATTGGAATGGTAATGTTTTAAACATTTGGGATTAAACAAAATATTAACATTTCACCTGTTTTCACTTTATAATGTTTTCACTATGTAATAATACTAAAATCATGTGGCTTACTTTTTTTAATCAGTACTGGAATTTGACCTCTGGTCCTTGTGCTTGCTTGGCTGGCATGCTCAGCTGGTGCTCATTTAAGCCACGCCTTCAGCCTGCCCCTTTATCTTAGAGATAAAGCCTCAGATTTTTCTGCCCTGGCTGGCTTCAAACCACAATCCTTCAGATATCAGCCTCATGAGAAGCTAGGATTACAGGCCTGACTACTTGCTGGGGTTTACATTTTTATTGGACAATGCTGTTATCTATATAATATGCTCTCAACCAGCAAATAATATCTTTAAACTCAGCTTCCAGCTTTCTGTTTCCTATCTAACTGCACCTGAGGTCTTTTGCAAGCGTGGATATCATTCCTCTGTCTTTAGTCCTCATTTTCGAATCAAGAGTTGTTAACAAAGTGGATTTCAAGAGAGTTAAATAGCCTTATTTTTACTTCACTGGAACTATGCACATAACTTCAAATTCTCTAGGGAGATTGCTATCCCCTTTAAAACAAAACAAATCACAATAGTCTAGTATTTACATTGTAAAAGCCTTGTCTTTGTCAATTATGAAAAATATTTGGCTTTCATTTTATTTACTTTGGTTTTGAATGACTAGAATTGGACATTTTTCAAGTTTCATTACTCTTTGACAAATTGTTTTGGGCTTCGGTTTTCTAACATTTCACCTCATTTCTTTTTTTTTTTTTTTTTGGCCAGTTCTGGGCTTGGACTCAGGGCCTGAGCACTGTCCCTGGCTTCTTTTTGCTCAAGGCTAGCACTCTGCCACTTGAGCCATAGCACCACTTCTGGCCGTTTTCTATATATGTGGTGCTGGGGAATCGAACCCAGGGCTTCACATATACAAGGCAAGCACTCTTGCCACTAGGCCATATTCCCAGCCCTCACCTCATTTCTTAAAACCTTATTTTGCCTATAGTTTTGTTTTGTTTTTTGCCTTCTGTGCTTAGATATTTGGTTGAGGCAAAAGAGTTCATGATTAGATTTTCTTTTGTTTTATTTATACTGAAATAATATTGATTGCCCAATACACTGAATTTTTTTTTTTGGGGGGGGGCAGTCCTGGGCTGTGAACTCAGGGCCTGAGCACTGTCCCTGGCTTCTTTTTTGCTCAAGGCTAGCACTCTGCCACTTGAGCCACAGCGCCACTTCTGGCCATTTTCTGTATATGTGGTGCTGAGGAATCGAATCCAGGGCACTCTTGCCACTAGGCTATATTCCTAGCCCCCCAATACACTGAATTTTAAAAGTAGAGTTAGGCATTTTTAGATTTGAATCACTGTTGATACTATTCTGGCAAGGTTTTAGAGGATTTTTTTCTTTCATGTAAATGATTCCAAAATAACAGTAACTAAACTCATATGGAACATAATCACTGATATTCAGATATTGTGTTAGCTGATCCTGAATATGTTACCTTTGTTTTAAATTACTAGAAGTGTTAGATAACTCATTGAAACTAGTAAACATATAATGAAAAGTCTTCATTTAATTTTCAGCACTGTAAATCATTTAGTTATTGTTAAAATCATCTAGTTACTTAGAAATTGTTCAATACTTGGAAAGTATATGTAGAAACATTGTACCATAATCCTTAGCAATACTTTCCAAAGTCTTGAAACATCATGGTTTTCAAAACACTCTTTAAAAAGACAGTGATTTAAGTACAGATATGGAGCTGTCCATAGCTTTAGTCTGTTTCTTTACAGACAGATCTGTCCTTTTGCAAGTTTTTTTGTTGTTGTTCATTTGTTTGTTTTGGGTGTTTTTGTTTTGTTTTGCCAGTTACCTTTGCAGACGATTGTGGTGCCCGGTTGGGAGATAGAGTACCCTGAATCAGCCTCCCAACAGTAGAAGGAATTTACTCCTCCATGTTCTTGCCACACAGTAATGAATTCCCTATGACACTGCCTTTGCCTTTTTTGCTGCACAGTCCCTTCTGCATGCTACTTACTGTGCAGGCATGTTGCCTGACAAGATCCTTTTTGAAAGAGTGTGGCACTTTTCTCCTATGCTACTTCAGGATTCTTTGCATTTCTTTGCCTAACTGAAATGTATTTTTAGTGGATCCTAAATGACCAATTGTTTCCTTGGTGTCACGTTCTGAAGTCCCAGCTGTGAGCGAGGCAGAAATAGTCCCAAGGCCACCTAGGTAAAAGTACAAGACCTTATCTGAAAAACTAAGAAGTGAAAGGGTTGGGAGCATGCCTGAAGTGGTAGAACATTTGCCTACCAAGTGAGAAGTCCATCCTCCAGCAGATGGACAAGATGGATGGCGGTAGACAGACAGACAGACAGACAAGCATAGATAAGCACTACATGTGCTATATCCTTTCAGGCATTTCAGGTCATTCATTCTTATTCCCTGGCTGCCTTTCTTCCAAGTCCTGATCTCATTCTCTGCTGGCTTTCTTATTCATCCATAAGAGTTAAGTTTCTCTTGTCATTTGTCTAACAAAATAGAAGTATTTTATACATAGATGCACAGTTCCATAGTCAGAATTAGTCCTCTTCTACCATTAGACATCTAAGGAATATTTCAGGATCCTCTTCTGCTTTATAAAGCTCAGAGCTATTCTAATGTCTGCTTTGTTTCTAAATCATTATTCATAATGGTGACAAATTCTTCCCCAAATTACCAACTATTTAAGAACTAAAAAGCTGTTTCTGTGGCTCTTTCTCAGAAATTAACTTTTCAATTTTTGCAGAGTTTTGGCAGAAGTGCTTCTTTGTTATTAAGATATAAGCATTATGTTAATAGCTGTGGTTCTACTGCCTCAGCTTTTAGAAGTTATAGTAATAATTATTTCTATACTTATGCTATGTATTCATATTTCCCAGTGCTGCGAAAAATAAAAACCTTCATAAAACCTAATTCCACTGAGCACCCCTGACTCAGACCTGTAATTCTAACAACTCAGGAGGCTGAGGACTCTGAGGCTGAGATCTGAGGATCATGGTTCAGAGCCAGTAGGGGCAGAAAAAGTCCCTGAGACCCTTATCTTCAACTAACCCTTAACTTCAAATGCCAGAAGTGGTGCAGCAGCTGAAGTGGTAGAGCAGAAGAAAGCTCAGGGACAGTGCCTAAGCCCTCAGTTCAAGTCCCAGGACCAGCAAAAAAATAAATAAATGAATAAGTAACCTAATTCAGGAACCCTGTTGCTGTTAAATATACTTGTAATGGTGGATAACTTAATGTTTGTCCAATTTCAGCATCAGTTACTCATTTGTAGTATCATTTGTAGTATGATAATGCTATCTTCCTCAGAGAAGCAAAAAATACATAATGAAATAATGTTTCGGAAGTCTCTTGTAACTTCAGATCATTCTGAAGCTTTTTGTTCCCCCAGATGGGTAGTTTTAAACATGGGTTTCTCACCAGAGGTGTAAGGGGCGTGCTTCACTCTCCTCATCTGGGCACACTGGGCTGTCATTTCAGAAAGGACTCAGGTGGTTGAGGACTCCAGTAAAAAGGGAAGGCTTTAAAGTAAAGGGGAAAAAAAGCAAAATCACATGTTAATATTTACATTCTGTCCTTATCTTAGAAAGCTGCTTTTTTCCCCAATTAGTAGTAGCTTTTAGGTATTCCTTTCACTGCATTTGATGGATTTAAAATACTTTTTGAACTCCTTTATTATGTAAACCATTTTCCACATTACAGAAACCATGTCCCTGTGTGGATTAAAATAGCATAATATTATAAAACTCTGAAGGTAGTATATTTCAATTATGAGTTTCAAGATTTCTTTGACCTGTGATAATATCAGAGTTCTTATAGTATAGATTTATTACTGAGCTACCATGTAAAACAAAAGACATTCGTTTGGATATATGAATTTGAATCTGAATTTGTTATAGATTTAGAGTTGCTTTTTGTCATATTCAGTAATGCATGTGTTAAAATAGGAGAACAGGAATATTTAGAAGGATGACTAACAATATAAAGACTTGGGGATCATAAAGGAAATTATATTAATTGAATTATTTGGACCAAGTAGACAATATAACTGTCTAACACAACATTAAACATGGTTCTTTTTCATTGTTCCTTTACCAGGTGTTCTGTCTCTAACCATCTATAAATTTGCAGGTCAAGTTTTACTTTGAAAAGGTTGTATTTTAGCCAACATTATGTGTGATCATAACAACCAATTAATACATTTAAGACCGTTGTCTCATTAGGAACCTTAGCAGAGGCATAGTGGAACATCATCATCCTCTCTCTCTCTCTCTCTCTCTCTCTCTCTCTCTCTCTCTCTCTGTCTGCCATGGGGTTTGAACTCAGGACCTGTGCACTATCCCTGAGCTCTTTTGCTCAAGGCCAGTGTTCTCCACTTTGAGCCACAGTGCCACTTCTCATTTTCTGGTAGTTAATTGGAGATAAGAGTCTCATGGACTTTCCTGCCTAGGCTGACTTTGAACTGAGATTCTCAGATCTCAGCCTCCTGAGTAGGATTACAAGTGTGAGCCACCAGTACACAGCATCATATTTTCATTATAAGCAAAAATATTTTGTTAGCTTTATAAGAAAATTTATTTTTAGTACTACCACATTTAGTACAATCACATAAGCCAGATAATTTGCCTTTTAATCTGGAGGTTTGGATTTAGCTTATGTGTCTGCCTGTCTCTCTTTTTGGTTTCTTCTCAAGTTCTGTTTTGTAGACCCCTTTAGCCAAGGATTTATTTTCATGTCTGTGGGTGTTTCTGTATACAAACAAAACATCTCTTTCAGGATTAGTAAATTGGTAGTCTAACTTGACTTCCAATCAGTTTAGATATTGCTAACTTTCTCAAGCAATTGAGGTGGTTTTCAGGAAATGGAAAATATAACCTGTCGATTAGTGACTCAAGAAAAGTGGCCACAACAAAAATAATTTATTTGGGTTTTATTCCTTTTATATGTAATATGACCAAGAAAGGGCAAGGAAGGTTAGGTATAGCTCGAAATGAGCTGAGTAGTATAAGGTAATCAAAGGTTACCCATACTCCTCAGGAAGTAAAACTGCTACAGAAGGAATCTGGGTTCACTAAGATGCAAGGTAATCCACCAAACTTCTCCTAGACAGGACTTCTTTTTAACACATTCACTGAGCTACTACTATTCACTGAGCTACTTCTCTACGGTACTCCTGTGAAATTCCTGTGAAGTTCAGCCCATTCACCAACTACAGTACTCCCATCAAGTTGAACACATTCACTGAGCTACTCCTATACAGTACTCCTGTAAAGTTCAGCACATTTGAGGTGAGCAGGAGCATTATTCCAGTCTTACCATTACCCCAGGGTGCTAGTCACTTTAAACTAGATGCTTTTCTGAAATTATTACCTTCCCTATGTCTGTAGAGAGAAAAAACTTTAGTTTCTGACCTGGAAGCATCTCTTATGTAATTTTGGCTTAGTTTTAGTAATTCTTTCTGTGAGTTAAGTTTACATGTTGAATTTCTTGATGAAGAGCTAAGACTTAAAACTTTTTCACCAATTATTAGTAAAGTGATAGTCACAACTAGGTTTATATCTTTTTGAGATGTAGACCCAGTCATGATAATGAGTTATCTCAGATTGTGACCTAAGTTTGTAATGTGGATGTATAGACGTTTTATAGATTCTGTAAGATAATTGATTTGATGTTAGCAATAAAACTGATATTAGAACAGATTTCTTAGATTGGTTTATGATGTTTATACATGTTTATTTAAAATATTAATATTCTGGAATTAAGCTATAAAATTGTCAATTAACTTGTACATTTTTGGGCTTCAATAATACATGTGTGGGAATTTATACCTAATTTTATTTTATTTTTTTCTGCTGGTACTGGATCTTGAATTCAGGACCTCTTACTATGGCTTGGCTTTTTTTGCCCATGGTTGCCACTCTATCCCTTGAGCCTTGCCTTTAGGTGTAGTATTTTACTGGTTAAATGGAAATGAGAGTCTTGAGGTTTTATCTGCCAGGGCTGGCTCTGAACCTAGATTCTCAGGTCTCAGCCTCTTGAGAAAGTAGGCTTACAGGTATGAGCCACCAGGGCCTGGCTATTCCTGTTTTTAACAGCGGTACCAGTTATAGTAAGATCGCATGCTGATGTTAGTGACCCAATGTACCACCTACTGGACGCTAAATTAAGAAAGGGGCTCATTTACACTTTAGATGTTCTTTACTTTTAATGAGTTGTGTTGAACATGTGTAATTCCACCATTTCCTGTTTTTCAGGATTGGGACAGCTGCCCTGGCAGTTCAGGTCGTGGGCAGTAACTGGCCCAAGCCCCATTATACTTTGCTGATTACAGGCCTATGCCGATTCCAGATTGTCCAGGTCTTAAAAGAGAAACCCTATCCTGTTGCTGAAGTGGAACAGTTAGACCGGCTTGAAGAATTTCCCAACACTTGTAAAACTAGGGAGGAGCTAGGAGAACTGTCAGAACAGTTTTACAAATACGCAGTACAGGTAAGTGATTAGCTTCTACTTGTTACTTAAAACTCTTTTGTCTTTGGTTTCTTTGATACCACGAATATTTTGAATCTATTAGGTAGTGATGTGTGTGTTTTTTCAAGTAAAAAGATGGACTCATTGGGGAATTAAAACATATACTGACCGGCCAGGGTCACAGCCCAGACTCAGAAACTGGAATCTCGACCGTAAAAAGCAGGCTGGCCGGCCAGGGCTGCAGCCCGGACTAGGGAGCTGAGACCGACCCGGTAATGATGTTTTTGAGTGGCACACATTTAAATAGTTTAGTAATACTTTAATTTGGTTTTGTCTGTGACTCTACCTAAATCATCCAGACATATTAGCCAATCCTGTCTAAAATTTTTCTAAATGGTATTAATAAAACATTCTTTATAACTTTGAGAGTTACCAAACCAGATCATTATTAAACCTAAATATTTGAAATACTACACAAGTTATTTATTACTAAAATATCCAGGCTCCAATTATAGAAGTTATATTGCTTTAGAGATGTAGGTGGCACTCAGCTATGAATTAAGCCTCTGATGGACTGACTTCAGATCTGGCTAAGACTTTGACTAATCAGAAGATAGAAGAGTGAAGGAAGAGGTGACATTGTCCAAAAAGAAATGTACTCACTACCTGACTCATGAAACTAATGCCATATCACCTTTATAATAAACATTTTTAAAAATTAAAAAAAAACCTCAAGCACTAGGCGTCTTAATTCTAGCCTAGTTTTTGGTTAACTCTAGATAAAACTTCTTTCCATCTTATGTATCAAACCTTAATGAAATATCTTTTGAAATATAATCTTCCACTTTTCTATTGATATAATCCAGTGACTATAAGTAGATCTTTGAGGAATCCATGAAGAGTTGTTTGCAGCCTGTGGTGTTTGTACCCGGTGTGTCTCTTGAAGTAGCATACTCCTATCATGTGAGCATTAACAGAAAATATAGAAGTTGAGAGGTGAACTTTCTGTGGGGGCTAAAAGTGTACTCTGAAGAAGGCATCTTGCTTTGGAAGTAGAAAGTTGCATGCTATATTGAGGAAAGGCAGATACTGGGGGTCAAGTTCCTTTCCTAAGTAAGGCACCTTGGCCTTCACGTTTGTGTTAGAGGCAGTTTTGTGGCTTTTTTTTTTCTACTTTGCCTTTACTTTTCTCCAATTTGAATCTATAGAAAGCTTTTTTAAAGAAGTAAAGATTTTGCAGTGGCACCAGTGAGGTAATGTTTAGCATGAAGCTATCATAAGTTTTATCACTATTAAAACATTTTATATGTAATTTTGTTCTGGTTTTTGTTTTTATGAGCCAGTATAGGAGCTTGAACTCAGACATGGGTATTGTCTTTGAGATCTTTTTGCTCGAGGCTAGTGGTCTACCACTTGAAGCTCCACTTCTGGTTTTTGGTGGCTAATTGGAGATAAGTCTCACAGACTTTCTTTCCCTGGTTGGGTTCAAGCCAAGTACCTCAGGTCTCAGCTTCCTAAGTAGCCAGGATTATAGGCAGAGCCATCAGCACCTGGCTTCTGGTTTTTATTCATATCCAATTAGTGGGGGGGGAGGGGGAGATTGTTTTAGGGTTTTTTGTTTGGTTTGGTTTTGGTTGTAGGGCTTGAATTCAGGGTCTGGGAGCTGTCCCTGAGCTTGTTCACTCAATGCTAGCACTCTATCACTTTGAGCCACAGCTCCACTTCCATTTTTCTGGTAGTTAATTGGAGCTAAGTGTTTCATGGACTTTTTCCTGCCTAGGCTGGCTTGGAACTGCAATCATCAGATCTCAGCCTCCTGAGTAGCTAGTGAAGATTACAGGCATAAGCCACTGGTACCCAGCCTTGTTTTTGTTTTATGTTAAATACTTGCATAAATTTCATTGGCCTTGGGTATCATCATTATTCCTCTTTTAAGTAGTAAGATTTTTAATTAATACTTTTCTTTCATCCCTTTTATAGTTCCTTCTACAGCCCCATCAACAGGAATTTTCTAACAGAAGTTAGGAAAAATTTTATCTGTGTGCTTACCAAACTTTATTTAAATTCAACAGTAGGTCCAAATTTAAAAAAAACTAACAAACTGAAAATACAAGGAAGTTTGGAGTATCCTTTTACTTTGAGTAAAAGGTTCTAATTGGCCATGGGTATAGGTTAAATTTCTTAGTATAGTACAAGAACCCTTTGTAACTTGTCTGAGGCCTATATACTTTGCCTCATTGAATAGCAAAGAGTCTCTCATCTTCTTTTTATATTTCTGAGACTGCCTTCTGTTCTCTGCTGGGAGTACTCTTCCTTTTCTAAATTTTCATATTTAATTCATAGTTTCCCAATTCCTATAAGGTTAGTGTACCTTTCTCTGTGACTTCTCAATTCATTATTAGTGCTTATCACTTAGTATAGGATGTCTTATAGATTGTATCGCCTTAGAGGTCAAATATCCCTTCTAATATCTGTTAGCTCTCTTGTACTGAACAGTGAGTGTATTTGGTCCAGGAAGTAATTCCCACTCAGCAAAGGCTGGGGGATGAGTTTTATGTTCTTAGGTTTTTAGCATGAATTCCTAGGAACAAGGATCTTCAAATTTTTATTATTTGTTTGCCCCATCTGAACATTTTCATCCTAACTATACTTTTAATTCCCTTAATTCCTAGCAAGTAATGGATAAGTTTCTGAATTACAATGTTTTTAGAGGGCTTTGCTTATTACTTATTTAGCACATCATTTGTGAAGTACTGTAAACTAAGTTTTGCTGTTAACTACAAAATCCCAACCACATAGTATAATAAACATTTCATGCTTAAAACTGATGAGTGTGGTGATACATCTTCCTTCTAGAGTGGATCAGAGATTAATCTGAACATTCTTCCCTTGTTACACACTAAAGCAAAAGAAGGAAAGGTGGCAAATCTTTCAGTGACTTTTAATGTTTTTGCCTAAAAGAAACTCAACCACTCCCTTTGTTTTAAGCACCAACTTAAGACTCAGCTGCCTCTATATTCAGAAGAGGTGAGAAAGAGTATCCTACTATATGCCAGAAAAAAAGGAATTCTTTAATAGTCCTAGTGACTATCACAGGACTATAAGCTTTTTGGCTTAATCTGTTTTAATTCCAGGTTGTGCTCTGGAAGGTTTTTTGGTTTTTATTTTCCTTCTAAAAATCACTCAGTGTTCAGATTCAGGTTAACCCAGCTGTTACACAGAAACTCAGTATTCCATACCCCTGATTGACTCACAGTGGCATCAAAATATTACCAGTTTCCAGAAGACCATAACTACATTGAGATTATGTAAGAGACTGTCTTGTCCTTAAAAACAAGGGTGACGATGTACTTATTTGCAGATGTTCAGCAATAGCATGGGGGTAGTGAGAGAAAGAAAGCAAATGTCATAAAGGTTAAAAATTGGTGAATCTAAGATATATGGGAGTTCATTGTACTTTGTTCTTGCAACTTTGTTGTAAACTTGAATTTTTTTCAAAATAAAATTCAAATCATAGCACAAATTTTAAATAGCACAGAATTTAAATATTAAATACACTTGAACTATGTTTGTTTTTCATACTGATATTTTGAAAATGTCCTTTCCTCTGAAGCCTATTACATGCCTGCACTTTAGAAATCAGTGGTGTTTCAAAACAAAGGTGGAGGCTCAAACCTTAAACCTACATAAGGATCTGAATATGTTAATTCTCAATGCCAGATTTCATTACAAAGACACTTTTTCTCTCCTTCCAGTTAGTCGAAATGTTGGATATGTCTGTCCCTGCAGTTGCTAAATTGAGACGTCTTTTAGATAGTCTTCCAAGAGAAGCTTTGCCAGACATTCTGACTTCAATTATCCGAACAAGCAACAAAGAGAAGCTCCAGGTACAGTGTTCTCTTCTTGAATGCCATGTTGCTTTGTCACTTTTTATTTATATCTGATAGCAGTTAAATTTTGACCTTCAAAGAAAGATAATACATGAAACTTTCTAAGAAGTAGTCAAAATGCTTTTATATTTGCATTGACGTTCAACAGCAACATTTTAGCAGGTTGTGCAAGCTTGTAACCTCAGCACTTGAGGAAGCCAAAGCAGTTCTATGCCATCCTGAGCTACTTAGTGGGACTCTGGTCTCAAAAAGGTGGGTGGGGAAAATGGGTTGCTTTATATTTTTGTGTACATAAGCAACCCTTTTATTTTCACAATTATTGTGAGTATAAAATTTTAATATAATTATGTAAATACACTTTGTTGCAGGGTTTTCTAGATTTGTAGAGCCATGCCCTTTATATCTCATATATAGACCTGCTTTAATAAAATTCTTCATGATGTATGTTGGTGGGGTTTTTTTTTTGTTTTTTCTTAAGACAGGTTCTCACTGGCTAGAAACCATCCATTTGTCCATCTTTTTTGTTCTACCTTCAGACTGCTGGGATTATAGGCATGTATCACCACATTTGTCTCCCTTCTATTTTTTTATATTTCACTCTTAAGAGGAAATATGTGACTTTTCATTTCTATTTCCTTAAAATGAAATGAGTTATAAAGACCCTCGAACCTAATTTGAGAGTAGAATCCTAGATTTACAAGGCTAAAACAGTTTTTTCTGACCCCTATTTTATAGTATTATTTAATATTTATAGAGTATTTTTACTAGAATAAGTCTGTCTTATTGAATTTCTGCTTTCATTGAAACAACTCTATTTTACCAGCTCACTTGATACTTAAATGCCACAATTTTAATAGGAGGAGTTCCTTATACAAACTGATAGGACACACTCATAAACAGTGAGTTGGGAGCAGGAGAAGCCACTCTCTTTGGGCATTAGAAGCCAGCCTATCGTCCTGAGGGAGTCAGGGATCAGCAGACACAGCACACTATCTTGAAGGTTGGTTAATTGTATATGGACAAATTTAACATTTGAATTTAGAGTCTGAAGAGACTCAAAATGTAGGCACATTTTGGGCTTTAATACAATTATTGCTAAAAAGAGTTGACATCAACCTTATAATTGATTCTTGATGGAACTTGGCTTTTTAATTTTCTTTTTTTTCTTTTTGCCAGTTTTGGGGCTTGAAGTCAGGGCTTTGCATCCTCACTGGTGCTTTACTACTTGGCCCACACTTTCACTTCCAGCTTTTTGCTTAATTGGAAATAAGTCTCGTGGATTTGTCTGCCTGGGCTGGCTCTTGAACCTCCATCCTCACATGTCAACATCCTGAGTAGCTAGGATTATAGGTGTGTCGTTGGCATTTCAGCTATGCCTTCATTTTTTTTTTATAAAAAAAATCAAGATTTTTGCTTCTTGTTCACCTCTTCTTGCCGATTATTAAAATTAATTTGGTAGCTAGCTATGTTACAGCATAGAGCCTATCGTGATTATTGACAGGAATTGATGGGGTTCTTTTGTTTTTTAGTGGTAGGCATATATGTCAGAGGTGAGCAGGAGGTTGGATCCCACAGCCCTGTAAAAGCCTATATCCAAGGAGGCTACATCTAGACATCCGTGCCCCAGAATGTCGAGAGTTGCAAGGGACAGCACATTAGGTGGTGGGGTTAACCCCAGATGGCTGCACCAAAGTGGCTTAGTGGTAACTGCCTAAGCTCTACAGCATCACCCTAATATTACTGTTGCAGTGACAATGCCAAAAGGATTTTAGGGTTTGTTTCTTTTGTTTTTTTAATTCAACAATGTAAGTCATTGCTCTGTCAGTGTTTGGGGCCTGTGTTTGTGAAAGAGTTACTGCTAATAGATTGACCTTTTTCAGATCTTAGACGCTGTGAGCCTGGAAGAGCGGTTCAAGATGACCATCCCACTACTTGTCAGACAAATTGAGGGCCTGAAATTGCTTCAGAAAACCAGAAAACCCAAGCAAGATGATGAAAAACGAGTAAATATTTCTTATGTGCCATTTTCTTCCAGTTTTTTTGGTTTGTTTTGCTTTTTTCAAGTGGTGTCAGCAGAGATAAATGGCAAGTTCTTGGTCTTACCAAAGACAGTATTCAGGGTCTGACGCACAGGAGTTTTCAGAGCAAGAATATACTTAAGCTAAAGTTAGAGGCAGATGCTAAGCAACAGTGTATGAGTACACCCTCAAAGGAACCAGAGGATGGCAGTTTGAACAGTAGTGAAATTCACTGATTTAGTTTTGTTGAAAACAGAGTAAGTTGGAAGCCAGGTATGTTGCTGTAGTCCTAGCCACTGGGGAAGCCAAGGCAAGTGGATACATTGAGACCAGGAGCTTGGGGTCAGCCTGGAAAACATAGCAAGACTCAGTCTCTAAAAACAGAAGCGGAACCTTGTCTCAAAATATAATTTAAGGGGCTGGGAATATGGCCTAGTGGCAAGAATGTTTGCCTCGTATACATGAAGCCCTGGGTTCAATTCCCCACCACCATATATATAGAAAATGGCCAGAAGTGGCGCTGTAGCTCAAGTGGCAGAAGGCTAGCCTGGAGCAAAAAGAAGCCAGGGACAGTGCTCAGGCCCTGAATCCAAGGCCCAGGACTGGCAAAAAAAAAAATATATATATATATATATATATATATATATAATTTTTAAAAGGCTGTGGATTTAATTCAGTGATAGAATGCTTGCCTAGCATATACCAGACTCTGGGTTCAATCCCTATTACTGCTGAAAAAATATCTGAATTGAGTCTGTCTTAGATTAAATTACAACCATCGGATTAGTGATTTATTTATTTTGTACAGAAGTAAAACACTGTAGGCTTTATATTAAGAGTCATTAAAATATGCAGTTTACTGTGAGTTCATATACTGTTTAAGAAGAAATTTGTTAGATAAGCATCAGAGTCTCACATTGTAATCCTAGCTAGACAGGAGACTGAGAGCTAGAGGATCAAGATTTGAAGCTAGCCTGGGCAAAAAAGTCCATGAGACTTTGTTTCCAATTAACAAGCAAAATGCTGAACTGGAAGTGTGGCTCAAATGATAGAGCTCCAGACAAGCAAATGGAAAAAGTGTTAGGTCCCTGTATTCATCTCTTGATACTAGCACCAAAAAAACAGAAAGAAACAGTAATTGTAGGGGTCAGAGAGTAACAGAATTAGCTTATAACGACCTCCCTTTAATTGCTTGTAAATACTTTTTTCCTCAACAATGAAATAATTGATTTTTTTTTTTTGAGACAAATAGCTGTGAATCTCAGGTTGGCCTTGAACTGATCCTTTTCTCTCAATTTACCAACTATTAGAATGATTGCAGGAATGTACTACCATGCCTAGTTCATTGATGTACTTTTTAAACTTCAAATTTTTCATATTTTATTATTTTTTTATTTTCATATTTATCGCCAAAACATAATTTTTTAATTTTCTCTCCTAATGACTTGCACAAGAACAGAAGTTTGTATTTGGTATTCATGGCTTTATTCCTTCTATACTTGATATTATTTCCTTAGATTAATTTTTTTTCCCTTTAGTAGTACTGAGCTTTGAACTCATGTCTTGTACTTGCTAAACAGGCACTTTGCCATTCAAGTCAACCTAATATACATGTTTTTATAGAATTATATTTTTATTTACTACTGCTTGTTTACATTTTCATGTTTTGAATATTAAATGGAAATTTGCACAGGTTATAATAGTTGTGAGGGCTTTTAAATATCACCATATCATTTTATTCTAGCAGTAGTTGGAGTTACTTCATGATATTTAGTCAAGAATTTAAATAGTACATAAAATACTTTTAGTATTGGGAAATATGGTGATTTAAGGGAACTATTTCAACATGATGAAACCAAAGTTTGCTAAAGCATTGTAACTGATGGGAAAGGAGAAGTGGTGGTTAGAGCTACTTGTTGGAGAATCATAAGGATAGTAAACAGTGTGGCAGTTAACTCTTAGGGCCCATTGATGAGATTTTTTTTTTTTTTTTGTCGGTCATGGGAGTTGAACCCTGGGCCTGGGTGCTGTCCCTGAGCTCTCCAGCTCAAAGTTAGTGCTCCACCACTTGAGCCACTGTGCCACTTCTGAGATAAAATATTTTCAAAGAAAGAAATCAGTGATTGTAGAGGCAAGTATGGAAAAGTTGAAGATGCTAGAGATTTTGTAATATAGCAGAAAACATGGAATTTATTCAGTGACCAAATGATAAATGATAATGAAAATGAAAATGACTAGTGACTGCAGTAGTAGCTCAAAGAAAGAATTCTTGGGTGTTTAATTATTTTTAATAGGCACTTCCTTTCATTTTTCCCCTGTGTATTACAAGTATGTGCCAAAAAGTCTTGCCTACTCTTTAACAGTGCTTTTGAAATTCTGCTGCCTACATATACACATCTGCTTTTTTATTATTCTGAGTTTTATTTTCAAAAGGTATGTATCAGAGCCACAAAGGTATATATTCTGTACCGATTATAAACTTACTTGTAATAGGGCACTTCATTTTTCCTTACACTTGACACACAGTTTTTTGTTGTTTTTTTTTCTGTTTAGGTTATAGCAATACGTCCTATTAGGAGGATTACACATATCCCAGGCATTTTAGAAGATGAAGATGAGGATGAAGATAATGATGACATTGTCATGCTGGAAAAAAAAATAAAAACATCCAGTATGCCAGAACAGGCCCATAAAGTCTGCGTCAAAGAGATAAAAAGGTAAATTATAAAAGACATTACTTTATTAGTGTTTTTCTTATTAACTGATGCTTATGGAGTCTTGATTCTGCTAGTTTGTGTATCAAGCTGAAAGCTGAATTGTTTGTTTTTTGATCTTTCTTTTTCTTTTGTTTAATCTGTATGTAGACTGCTCTGTCCCATTGAAAACTTTGGTCTTCTGTCTTTTCATGGATTTTCTAATGGTTTCTACCTTTGTGAAATGTTTTCTCCCTTTTTCTTTATTCCTCAGAAGACTAATTCTTTTATTTATTTACTTATTTTTATTGCCAAGGTGATTACAGAGGGGTTACAGTTACATACTTAAAGTAGTGAGTACATTTCTTGTCAAACTTGTTACCCGCTCCTTCATTTTTCTCCCAAGATTCTAATTCTTTTTTTTTTTTTTTTTTTTTTTTTTTTGGCCAGTCCTGGGCCTTGGACTCAGGGCCTGAGCACTGTCCCTGGCTTTTTCCTGCTCAAGGCTAGCACTCTGCCACCTGAGCCACAGCGCCCCTTCTGGCCGTTTTCCATTTATGTGGTGCTGGGGAATCGAACTGAGAGCTTCATGTGTAGGAGGCAAGCGCTCTTGCCACTAGGCCATATTCCCAGCCCAAGATTCTAATTCTTAACGTAGTTTTTAAAATTTTATTTACATACTTAGTTTTTGAAACAGGGTCTCTTTGTGTGTAGTTTAAGCTGGCTTGGACCTGAAGACCTTCCCCAAGTGCTGAGATCATAAGCAGATGTTACCCTACCAGCTATTAAAACATTATTTTTAAAAAATCTGTTTTACAACACCATGCTACATGTCTCCATGTTCGCATCATGTGTCCTGTCTCCTGGCTCGTCTCCAGTCACCATGGCGTCCCTATTCAGATCTCCATTGGAGCTGAATTCGTTTATTAGTATTGTTTTTGTCCTATCTTTCCTCTCTAGCCTGTTTCCTAACAGTGTTAAGGGTATTTGTAGGCTGCAGGCCTTTGTAACAACTGGCTGCCTGCAGACTGCTAATGCTCTAATAAAGACTCCAAGATTCAATCCTTCAAAAAAATTTTTACATTTTAAACATTTAAATACATTGTAATCATCCTCCTGAATTCAAAATACTTTCACTACACCCCCCCCCCCTTTGTGGCAGTACTAGGGTTTGAACTTGGCTTCACACTTGCTGCATTTCCTTGCTTGTTCAGCTATGCCATGTGAGCCACATCTCCAGCTGTAATCTTTTCTTAAATACTGAGGAGACATACCATTTCCCTGTATTTCTACATTCTGCTACGAGGCTTAAGTGTTGTAGCTTCCTTTTCACTGTCTAGAAGAATAGACCATACTTCTTTGTTTAGATACAGTGTTTAGTTATTCTTATATCTTCACCTGACACTGAGATCTTTTCTTTCGTTTGTGTTGCTCGGGTTGAAACCCAGGGCATTCTAGGCATGCATTCTACCACTGAGCTACTTCCTCAGCTCTGTTTCTTTCTTTAGATTGTAAATTCCAGAGAACAGTAACTGTAGGTTTTTCTTTGTACAGGACAGAGTCAATGTGCATTGATAACAAAATAAGACATACAGTTATTTATATAACCTTAGTTAGAATGTCATTTTTCCTTTATATTGCAACATGTATGCTCTTGTGTGTATGTTCATGTTTGAGTATGTGGACTGGCTAAGGCTTGAACTCAAGGCCTGGGCACTGGGCACTGTCTCTTAGCTTTTTCACTCAAGACTAATGTTCTGTCACTTGAGCCACAGCTCCATTTCCAGCCTTTTGATGATTAACTGAAGATAAGTCTCACAGAATTTCCTGCCTGGGCTGGCTTCAAACCTCTATCCTCACATCTCAGCTTCTTGAGTATCTAGGATTATAGGCGTAAGACACCTACACAAATTATTTTTATTAACTAGCTATTTAAAAACATTTCTCAGGCTGGACACCTGTAATCCTAAGAGATTTGAGGATCACAGTTTGAAGCCAGCCCAGACAGGAAAGTCTATGAGACTAACCTCCAAAACACCAAAAGAAGAAGAGTAGAGGCTTATGTGGTAGAGCACTATTAGCACAAAAGCTTCAGCCCCCAGTCTCTTAAGTTCAAGCCCCAGGATGGGCACCAAAAAAAAAAAAAGCCACCAAAACCTTTTCAGATTTTTTGTTTAAATATGCATGATGTAGAAACATGCTTGATTTTATTTTTCTGTTCTATAGAGTTTTATCCTCTTGAATATATCTGTTTTGTATTCTTCCCCACAGACTCAAAAAAATGCCTCAGTCAATGCCCGAATATGCTCTGACTAGAAATTATTTGGAGCTCATGGTGGAACTTCCTTGGAATAAAAGTACAACTGGTAGGCCAACAAAATAACACTTCAGTTTTAGTCTAGTTGTCACTAAGAAAGCTTACATAAATTATTGAAAGAGATTATCCTTTCCCTATTTAGCATTTTTGGTGCCTTACTGAAAGTTGATTGTGCATGTATAAGTTTATGTCTGAGCTGATTTTTCTATTGGCTTGGGTGTCTGCTTTTATGTCCAGAACCATACTTTCTTATTACTGTAGTTTGTAAAATAACTCAGAATCAGGCAGCTGATGGTCTTTATTCTCTTTGTTCAAGATTGCTTTGGCTAATTTGAGTTCTTCTGTAATTCCCTATGAATTTTAGAGGTTTTTCCTATTTGCACTAAAAATGTCACGGGAATTTTTCTATTCTGCCATTTTGATGATGTCACAGCCTGTATTAGTGTTTTAGTTTTTGGGGTTTTTTTTCCCTTTGGTGTTGGTTGTGGGGTTTGAACTCGGGCCTGGAGCTCTTTTACTCAAGGCTAGCACTCTACCACCCTTTTTTTTTGGTCAGCCTTAGGATTTGAACTCAGGGCCTGGGCTGTTCCTGAGCTACTTTTTGCTCAAGGCAAGCACTCTACCACTTGAGCCACAGCACAACTTCTGGCCCTTTCTGTGTATGTGGTACTGAGAAACCCAGGGCTTCATGCATGCTGGGCAAGCGCTCTACCAATAAGCCACATTCCCAGCCCTGCAGTTGTGTCTTATAAAGACTGTTGGCTTAGACTTCCTGAGCCTCACACTAGGCCATGCATCCTCACCTGTCATGGTGACCTGGAGGGTCAGTCCTTTTTAAAAACTTTCCCTGGTGACATGAACAATTTTAATGACATTTTGGAGCCAAAAGAAGGGCCTCTATCTACAACTTATAGTTGAGTATGAAACACCTACCTTTTAAACCCTCAGTATACAGCTTCATAGATGATGTTTGCTAGTATTATTTGTGGTCTTTCTGCCCTACTTTTTGTTTCCTTTAAAAAAAATCAGTAAAGCTTTAATTTGGGTAATCACTTTAAACATAAGCACAGAGAGGCTCTGGTACAGAGCCTAGGCCCTGAGTTTAAGCCCAAGAACCAGCAAACAAACAAAAAAATAATTGCCATTGAAGAGAGGATAATAGTAGAGCAGATTTACTATTTTGAAATTTTTCTCCTACCAGAGCTTATTTAAATTCTTTTTATCCCTTAATAGATTTTTTCCTATATCAAATGCATTTGATACCAGTTTTTCTATGTATTTCCTTGGTGGCAATATACATTCTGTTTTTTTCTAGTTTGCATTTGGTTTTGTTATTGGTTAAGTTTACGAATAGATTCATTGAGTTCTCCAGATGTTAGTGACATGCCTATGATCCTAGGCTGAGATCTGAGCATCATGATTGTAAGCCAACCTGGATATGCATATTTGTGAGACTCCTATCTCTAACCAAAGAGCAAAAGAAGAAAGCTAGAACTGGAGGTATGGAAAACATCAAGTGAGAGCTTGAGGCCCTGAGTTCAAGCCCTATGAGAGACACACACACTTACAAACACATACACACACACACATACACATACAATTACAGGATTTACTGAGTTTAATAGTAGATTGCTAGCTTAAATTACTGTTGATATAAAAGTAACTATATGAGTCCCTTTAAAAAAAAGAACAACTATATTACCCCATTAACACAATATCCACACAAAAAATAATGGATACTTCAAAAACACTAGTTTCCAAAATACATTCAGGGTTTTTCTTTTTTTTTTTTTTTTTTCCAGTCCTGGGCCTTGGACTCAGGGCCTGAGCACCATCCCTGGCTTCTTTTTGCTCAAGGCTAGCACTCTGCCACTTGAGCCACAGCGCCACTTCTTGCCATTTTCTATATATGTGGTGCTTGGGAATCGAACCCAGGGCTTCATGTATATGAGGCAAGCACTCTTGCCACTAGGCCATATTCCCAGCCACATTCAGGGTTTTTTATAGATTAGAAAATAGTAATTTATAGCCGGTATCAGTGGCTTACTCTTATAATCTTAGCTACTCAGGAGGCTGAGATAGGATAACAGTTCAAAGCCAGCCTGGGAAGGTAAGTCTGGGAGACTTATCTCCAATTAACCACCAGAAAACCAGAAGTGGCGTTGTACCTCAAGTGGTAGAGCACTAGACTTGAGTTGAAGAGCTCAGGGACAGTGCCCAGTCCCAGATTTCAAGCCCCCCATGACAGAAAGGAAGGAAGGAAGGAAGGAAGGAAGGAAGGAAGGAAGGAAGGAAGGAAGGAAGGAAGGAAGGAAAAGAAGGAAATAGTAATTCTTAATTTATTAAAAGATTCTTGTCTAGCATGAGGAAGTCCTGAGTTTGATTCCTACTTCCACAAAAAAACAGGGAGGGGAGGAGGGAAAATAAAGAGGAGAGGAAGTACTGTAAGAAAAGAGGAAGGGAGAGAAAGGAAGAAGAGAGAAGGAAACCAGCCTCTTAGACTTAGAAGACCATCCTTTCTGGCACTAGGAATGTTTGTTTTTCTCAAAGAGGTTAAAATGAAGCATATTTATGTTAAATGAACTATGCTATGAGTTTCCGGTTTAAAACTCCCCAAGGTTAGCATTTCTGGATAGGGTGCTTTAACACATTTGCTTATGAATATGGCTTGTAGATCTTCCTATAGATTTTATTCCTCTTAAGGTATTGGTTTAGGGCTGGGAATATGGCCTAATGGCAAGAGCGCTTGCCTCCTACACATGAAGCTCTAGGTTCGATTCCCCAACACCACATATATGGAAAACGGCCAGAAGGGGCGCTGTGGCTCAGGTGGCAGAGTGCTAGCCTTGAGTGGGAAGAAGCCAGGGATGGTGCTCAGGCCCTGAGTCCAAGGCCCAGGACTGGCCAAAAAAAAAAGATATTGGTTTATCCATTCATCAACTAAAATGATAGCAGCACAGAGATTAAATTTTTAGTGTGTATTATCTCAGGCAATATTAAATCTTAAACAGAAAAACTAAAACCAAGTATAGGTCTCCTCAAAGACTCATTTAGAAATTTGTCTTTTTTTTCCTTTTTGTTTGTAGTTCTGGGGTTGAACTCAGGGCCACGTTTATCATTCACAGCTTACACTCTACCACTTCATGCCTCCAGTTAATTAGAATCTTATTGCCTGGGATGGCTTTAAACTATGATGCCTTCAGAGTAGGAATATAGATATGAATCACTAGCATGTGGCTCCAAATGTATTCTTTTTTAAAATTATAATTTTATTATCCTTAGTTGTACATAAAGGTTACCATTCAACAAATCAGTTACAAGTACTTGACTGATATTACCCCTTTCATCATTCTCCCCCATCTCTCCCAACTCAACCCATCCCGCAACATTTGCAATATTAATAACATTTTTTTCTAAAAAAATATTTCTGCCTTTGCCAAGTTTGAAAGGAGTTCTTTCACTTAGATATTCCATGATATTTCTGTTGGTGTTTTGACAGATCGCCTGGACATTAGAGCAGCCCGGATTCTTCTGGATAATGATCATTATGCCATGGAAAAATTGAAGAAAAGAGTTCTGGAATATTTGGCAGTTAGACAGCTGAAAAACAACCTGAAGGGTCCAATTCTGTGCTTTGTTGGTCCTCCTGGAGTTGGCAAAACAAGTGTGGGAAGATCTGTGGCCAAGACTCTTGGTAGAGAGTTCCATAGGATTGCACTTGGAGGAGTGTGTGATCAGTCGGATATTCGAGGACACAGGTAAAATACTTGTCTCAGCTTAATCTTTGATTCTGCCTTCCTTACACTGATTAGAGCTTCTCCCAAGCAGATCCATAATATATATCCACTTTTCTTTAAAAGGACTGTTTGTGGTATATTGAGCCAAAGGGGCTTTTCCAAGATGTTAGCTAGTCTAGATCCAATAAACACAATGGGCTACCCAATTAAATTTGACAGTTTTGTGGTAGTGAGTAAATAGTCTGAGTTTCAGCTTTTCTGAAATTTCAATTGAATGTAATTGTAAATTACTTTTTAATTGTTTTTCATGTCTTTACATTCATTTTGTCCTAACATTTCATAAATAATGAGGACTAAACCTTCAGGGCAGATAAGAACAGGTTAAAAAAAAAACAAAACAAAACCTTTTTTTTGGCAATACCAGGTTTGAACTCAGAAGCTTGCACTTACTAGACAAATGTCCTACCACTTAGGCCATATCCCCAGCCCACCCCATAAGTAGTCTTTGATAGCAAATCATTCTGCTTGCACTTTGAATTTGCTTTTGTGAAAGCTGGCATGTATATTGTGAATATGAGTAGTAAAGAGGAATGTCAGCATAATTACTAAAGCTTAGCCTTCAATATTGGACTCATTTTCTATTACAATTATTAAACTATAAAACTGTGTCTCTCATTAATCTATATTATTAGAATCATATTTGTGTTAAATATATTGCTTGCTTTTCTTGTCTCTTGACTTGATTGGAACAGCCTTAGGGAAGAAGATAGATATTTCATGGCTTAAAGGTTTTATAAGAGCTGGGCACCAGTGGCTCATGGCTATATTAGCCACTAAGGAGACGGAGATCTGAGAATCATGGTTTGAAGCCAGCCCAAGCAGGAAAATCTGAGACTCTTATCTTCAACCACCAAAAAGCCAGAAATGAAGCTTTGGTATAAATGGTTAAACATTAGCCTTGAATTCAAGCTTGGGGATAGGGCCCAGGTCCTGGTAAGCTCCAGGACATACATACATATTTCATAACAGTTGTAGGTTGTGAGAAAATGCATCTATAGTGTGTTTTAAAATAGTGGAATGTTTACCAATATTTGTATTTTTTCCTCCCTAGTAGTAACTGCAGGAATAGCCTAGCATATGAAAGGCCCTGGGTTTGAACTAAAACATTACAAAAATTTAAATATAGAAGTCCAATTATGTGTGAAATAATACATATTATTTTAACATCTTAACTTCCCATTTTTTTATTCACAAGAATTTCTGACCTCAGGTGGAAATAGGAAACTTTTAAAAACAATTCCTATGAGCAATGGTTATTTTATTCTTTTTTTATTTGCTTGACATTCTTACGCATCAAAGAAGGATCATTCCAAGGTTTTAATAACTAAGCAATGAGAATACAGATCAGGATCCGGAATTGATTTTGAACATTTCTCTTCTTGGCAATTTCAAAATGGATTTTTATTCTCAAATGTGCCACTAGAGGCTGTAGTTTGCTTTCCTAATAAAATTGACATTGATACTCTTGGACCAACAGAGGAGAGCTAGAAGTAGAATAAAAATACTCTGATTTTACTTTATAAGCTTTTAGGAGGTGTTCCCCATTCAAGTGACTTGGATTCAGTGACACTGGTTTTGATTATTTCTTATCTTTAGTATTCTGTAAGTGTTTGATGGTATCTAGAGAATGCCTCTGTAGGAGTAATGTTATAAAGAATTGATGTTTTGGGTATGTGACATGCTGAAGATTTGTCCTTATTTTACCATGGTACCAGTTTTTCTGTAGTGCTTGTAAAGTATTTACAATGGGCTTGAAACATAGTGAGTATTCCGTAGTATTCACTTTATTATTCTTTATTAAAGCTACTACTCTTGTAACAGATTTATAAGCTCTTCAGCTCAAGGCCAGCACTTTACCACTTAAGCCACAGCACCACTTCCAATTTTCTGGTGGTTAATTAGAGATAAAAGTCACAGACCTTCTAGCTTTGGCTGGCTTTGAACCTCAGTCCTCAGATCTCAACCTCCCAACTAGCTAGGATTACAGGCATGGGCCACTGGAGCCCCAGCTCAGTCCGACTTCTTTTTGTGCCATTACTGGGGCTTGAACTCAGGGCCTCATACTCTCACTTGGCCTTTTCCACTCATAGCTGGTACACTATTACTCGAGCCACACCTCTAGTTCGTTTTTTTGTTTGTTTGTTTGTTTTTGCTGGTTAATTGGAGACTAGAATCTTGGCATATTTGTCTGCCTGAGCTGGCTTCGAACAATAATCCTCAGATCTCAGTCTCCTGAGTAAGACTGTAGGTATGAGCCACTGGTACCTGGCTCAGAGTGAATTTTTATAAACTTCAATCTGATTTTTAAATTGTATTCTAAAACATTCTATTCTCAGCATTAAAAATATGCCTAACCAGGTTCCGATGGCTCATACCTATAACCATTCAAAAACCAGAAGTGGAGCTCTGGCTCAAAGTGGTAGAGTGCTAGCCTTGGGCAAAAAAGCTCAGGTACAGCACCCAGGCCCTGAGTTCAAGTCCCACAACAGCCAAAAAAACCCAAAGTATTTCCTAGTGGTAGAGCATATGTACTTATCATGGGTCTTGTTACATCTTATGAACATTGTTAAGTTTAAGCAAATACCTCTTTTAAATCTTTACATAAAATATGTTCACTTTTTCCAAAGGAGTATACTTTAATGTGACTATAGTATAACAACCTGTCCTTGTGCTATTTGAAATTAGTATCATCTCTCCTGTTAAATTATTAAAGTCTGGTGAAACTGTTTATTTGGAAACCTGTTTGGAGGTATGTGGAGAAGGGGCTGTGGTTGTTAAGGAATGGAGACAGTGAGGGCCGTATGTGCTCCTGTCACACTTGTGAATTGAAGGTGACTAAGAGCAAAGGAAAAAGAACAGTAGGGGATTATAACCTGGCCATGGTGGTGTCTGTGGAGCTTGGGGGTTCCATGTGACACTGATGGCATCTGGAAAACACCCAGCTCTTGGCATTTGAGTGCTGGTCACATGCTCATAATAAAAGTTCATGGAAAGTGTTGTTTCCCTCAGCCTTTGAGTAGGCACCACTGTTCTGCAATCTTAAAATAGCCAAGGAAAAACAGAGCTGCTTTATGTTATCTCCCTTGCTATTTTCCACTTGGACCCTTACTTCCCTCCTTTTCCCATGCTGGAAAACACCAACCATTTGCTAGAAGTACCTGTTAAGTACTTGTTGAAGTGCCAATAAGTTGGGCATTGATTTTTCAAAACAATAGAAAATATTTTTCTTAGAGCTACTTAAGGTAGAAATGTAAAAGAAAGAAGAAAGGTGTGGTTTACATTTAAATCTTTAATTGGGAAAATCATAGTGATATGAACATTGTGCCTTTGCTGTTTTCAGTGCTTAAAAGAAAACTGATTTTTAAAGTTTTATTTTTATTTTTTACTATTATATGGGTAATGTACAGAGTAATTACAGTTGCAGAAGTCAGGTAAAGAGTACATTTCTTTTGGGGCAATGCCTCTCTTCCCTCTCCCAGTTTTTCCCTCCCATCCCCACCCACACATGTACTTCATTGTCAACATAGTGCCTCTTGAGTACCACTGCTGTATTTGTTCACCATTGGGGGTTTTGGGGGTTCATTTTGAAAGTCACAAAATGCCCGTTCCTATCTATCTTTGTCAGTTTGTTTCAGAAGTTTAAACTTTATGCTAAATTAAGTCATTTGGTAAAAGTTCAAAATAATTTTGGTTTTGTCATTATTGTTACGTAGTTTGGGCTGGCCTGCAACTTGCTGTGTAGCCCAGGCTGGCTCAAATTTATGATCTTTCTGAGTGCTTAGATTACTAAAACAATGAAACTACATTTACTTAAGTCTGTTTTGCTTTAGTTGTTCTTTGGTAAAATAAAATATACAGGGCTGGGAATATGGCCTAGTGGTAGAGTGCTCACCTCGTATACATGAAGCCCTGGGTTCGATTCCCCAGCACCACATATATAGAAAAAAGCCGGAAGTGGCGCTGTGGCTCAAGTGGCAGAGTGCTAGACTTGAGCAAAAAGAAGCCAGGGACAGTGCTCAGGCCCTGAGTTCAAGGCCCAGGACTGGCAAATAAACAAACAAACAAACAAATAAATAAATAAAAATATACATATTTTTATATTTCAAGTCATTGTTGATAGTAACTCTTTGGGAAAACTCTACCAGCTGTTTGTACAGATAATAAAACTATATGACTACAAGGAATCACTGGCTCAATTTTTAGACAAGATGAGAAAAATAATCTTACAATTTCTATGTTTATAGAATTTCATATGTAATCTGAAATGGTGAAGTTATAAATTAGCTGTTTCATTATTAGTCTCCACAAGGTAAAAGATAATTGCCACAGCTAGCTTTTAATATTTTTAGCATATTGTGGTTTTCTCACTATTATAACTTACATTTGTATATAGCTCTTATTTGCATTTCTAAAACAGGTTTATAGTCTCAGCAGAGATTTTCTCCATTGATGTAAGCGCATGCAATTATAAGCATTCTCTCCTCTGTGTCCAAGTATTGTCTTCTGTGCTCCCTTAATAATTAACTCATGCAGGTCTCTGGCATTTCTAAGGTGCATTTGTGGAACTAAAACTTAAATACAAAGTGAGCATCACTAGTCTGGAACTCTAGAATGCCTCAAAAATCCAGAACTTTTTGAGCGTTTACATACACCAAGTGGGAAGTTTTGACCTCATGTAATAAGACTGAGTCAAAATATAAATGCACTGAATGTTGCATAAAGTTACGTACAAGCTTTGTGCATAAAGTTTATATAGAATGTAAAAGAATTTTGTGCTCAGGTTTGGAACCTGTCCCAAAGGCATCTGCTGGATATATGCAAATATTCCAGAACCCTACAGCATTCAAAATCTGAAACACTTATATACAATCCTAAGCATTTCAGACAAGGGATAATTAGTTGTATATTTTTAAAAATCAACCTAGTTATTCAGAAACTTGAAATTTAGACAGTTAAAGGTTCGAAGCTAACCCCGTGGAATGACTCCATCTTCAAAATAACCAGTGAAAAGCCAGGCTGGAAGTGCTGTTCAGGTGGTGGAACACCAGCAAACAGACCAAGCAAAACAGAAACCCTGAGTTCAAGCCCTGCTAACCAGAAAGAGAGAGAGAGAGAGAGAGAGAGAATTGTGTTTTGAAAGTCATGTGTGTACTTTAAAGAGCCCATTTGTACAAATTATTCTAGGAAAAGATATAGGAGTGGTTGCTAGAATTTCATTAGACTTTATATATTAAATCATAGTTCCTTAAAAACTACTTTTTTAGCCGGGTACAGGTGGCTCACACCTGTAAGTTTAGCTACTCAGTAGACTGATCTGAGGATCGCAGTTCGAAACTAGTCTAGTCAGAAAAGTACCCATGAGACTCTTATCTCTAATTAACCACTCAAAAACAAAACAAAACAAAATGGAAGTAGAGCTGTGGCTCAAAGTGGCAAAGTGCTATCCCTAAGGAAAAGAGCTCAGGGACAGAGCCCAGGCCCCTAGTTCAAGCCCCAACCAGTACAAAAATTTTTTTCTTCTTGAGTCATTAGAATTTCTTTTAAGTCTGTTCCTTTTTGCAATTTGAGCTTATATATGCACACACATATGTATAAATGCATATCTTGGTAGAAATTTTGAAAAACGAATGAAATAAAATCTCTATGTTTTTCTACCATAAGGTAATCACTGTTAAATTTTGTTTATTTCCTGGGCACATTTTTTGCCTGTTATAGTCATACCCTTTCCACTTAACATTATGAAACATGAACTTTTCTCTATTGTGAGTTCTTTGTAAATATAATCTTAGTAGTATTTATTATAGACTATAAGAATCCTTTGATAATTAGAAAAGTTAATGGTGAAATGAATCTTATTCCTGAGTTTTAGATGTTATTAGTAAGAATAGGTTTGCCAGCCTTTTGTGTTACATTAGGTTTGTAGATAATCTGCAAGTAGAGTGGAATAAAAGGTAGTTGATTACTGTGGAGCTGCAAATGGATATTGAAATTCTCTATAATTGTCCTTGAAGCATAAACTAGCCTCTTTGTTTCCCAAAATGAAAAATGCTGATCTTGTTATTTAAATCGTTGAAATATTAGACATTGGGGGGGCACGCACGTGTGCATGTGTGTAGGCACGCGTGTGTGTGTGTTTGCGCGTGCATATGTTTGTCCTGATCCCGGGACTTGAACTCAGGGCCTGGATGATGATATCTCTGAGATTTTTTGCTCAAAGCTAGCACTCTACCACTTGAATCATAGCTCCATTTCCAGCATTTTGGAGGTTAATTGGGGATAAGACACTGGGCTAGCTTTGAACTGTGGTACTGAGATCTCAGCCTCTGAGTAGCTAGGATTATAGGCATGAGCCCCTGGCACTTCACTTAGACAGCTTTAGTTTGTTTATCTTATATACCACCTGGAAAATCATAGCTGAATTTCCTGTATCAATTACAAGAAAAATACAAGTGAATTTTTTTTCTTTTAGTAATTTTTATATAGATATTTTTTTTTTTTTTTGGCCAGTCCTGGGCTTGGACTCAGGGCCTGAGCACTGCCCCTGGCTTCCTTTTGCTCAAGGCTAGCACTCTGCCACTTGAGCCACAGCGCCACTTCTGGCCGTTTTCTGTATATGTGGTGCTGGGGAATTGAACCCAGGGCCTCATGTATACGAGGCAAGCTCTCTTGCCACTAGGCCATATCCCCAGCCCAAAAGTTTCATGTTTTCTCTTGTATGTTGATCTTGTTTTTTTTTTTTGCCAGTCCTGGGGCTTGGACTCAGGGCCTGAGCACTGTCCCTGGCTTCTTTTTGCTCAAGGCTAGCACTCTGCCACTTGAGCCACAGCGCCCCTTCTGGCCATTTTCTGTATATGTGGTGCTGGGGAATCGAACCCAGGGCCTCATGTATATGAGGCAGGCACTCTTGCCACTAGGCCATATTCCCAGCCCTTTTTTTTTTTTTTTTTTGGCCAGTCCTGGGCCTTGGACTCAGGGCCTGAGCACTGTCCCTGGCTTCTTCCCGCTCAAGGCTAGCACTCTGCCACTTGAGCCACAGCGCTGCTTCTGGCCGTTTTCTGTATATGTGGTGCTGGGGAATCGAACCTAGGGCCTCGTGTATCCAAGGCAGGCACTCTTGCCACTAGGCTATATCCCCAGCCCTAGTAATTTTTATATATATATATACATACATATTTATTTATTTATTTAAATCCATTTGGGATATTTTTATTTTTTTTACCGTGGAAGTTAATTGTCCTGTGGAGTTTCACTCTAATATTTCCATGCATACAGTATGCTTTGATCAAATTCACCCTTCTATTATACTTTATTTTTTTCATGCTAATACTGGGACTTGAAATCAGGTCCTGTGCTCTGTCCCTTAGCTTTATTTTTCAAGGCTGGTGCTTTAACATTTGAGCCACAGCTCCTCTTCCAGCTTTTTGGTGGTTAATTGGGGACAATCTCACAGACTTTTCCTACCTGAGCTGGCTTTGGACTTTGAGCTTCAGATCTCAGCCTCCTGAGTAACTAGGACTATAGGTATGAGCCTGTGACGTGGCTTTTTATTTTCTTTTGTGTGTATGTGGGAGGAGGTAGTATTGTATTTGAACTCGGTACCTTGTGCTTTCTAAGCAGGTGCTCCACTACTTGAGCCATTTTGCCAAACCCTTGATATGTTTGTTATTTTTCAGATAGAGTCTTGGTTATATGCCTAGGTTGGCCTGAACTAAGATCCTCTTATTTGTGCTTCCCTCTGTCACTGGATGACAGTGTATACCACTGTATTCAGCCATTGTACTTCCACTGTAGCTTGGGATGGCAAGAATGTGCCCTTACCCCAGCCATTGGTCATGATAAAATCTTAAGGAATATATATGCATGAGTGTATATGTGAGTGCATGCAGTCATATATATATATATATGCATATATATATGACTGTACCAAGCTGCTATTTTCTTAACCTTCTTCCTTTTTAAAACATTAATGGGGGGCTGGGATTATGGCCTAGTGGCAAGAGTGCTTGCCTCCTACACGAGTCTCTCGGTTCGATTCCCCAGCACCACATATATGGAAAACGGCCAGAAGGGGCACTGTGGCTCAGGTGGCAGAGTGCTAGCCTTGAGCGGGAAGAAGCCAGGGACAGTGCTCAGGCCCTGAGTCCAAGGCCAAAAAAAAAAAAAAAATTAATGGGTTTCATTATTCTCTTTTCATACACATTTTTAATATGCTTGGATCATGTTCACACTCCTGGCATCCTCTTCTCCTCTGCCCTTTTCTCTGCCTCTTACTAAATAGTCCCTCTTTCATATTCATATCCTATTAACATTTTTAATTTTTATCTGATGCATAAAACAATATATATATATATCCATAAATAAATGCATGCACATGCGTGTTCTCACGCACACACATGTGTGTGCTGGTTCTGGGGCTTCAACTCAGAACCTGAGCTCTGATCTTGAGCATTTTACTCAAGGCTAGTGTTCTACCACTTGAGCAACAGCTCTACTTCTGGCTTCTTTGGTAGTCAATTGTAGATAATGTCTTGGGGACTTTTCTGCCTTGGATGGCTTCAAACTGGCTTCAAAACTCAGATCTCAGCCTCCTGAATAGCTAGGATTATAGGCATGAGCCACAAGCATCCAGTGAGTTTATTTTTTTCAGTTTAAGTGTGTGTGTATGGGGGGCTAGGGAGCAAACCCCTATATGCTAGGCAAAGCACCCTACTCTGAGTTGTTACACTGAGGTGCCATCAGAATTCATTTATCATTGCATTAATCACATTTTTTAAACTTTTATTAGCATGGACTAGTAATACAAAGGAGTATAATTGTGATAATTCCATAGCCATGTACAGTAATACTTTGAACAAGTTCACCCTCTGTATTTTATTGCCTCAACTCTTCCCTCCTCACAATTAATGTATTTTTTTTTTTTTTTTTTTTGGCGCCAGTCCTGGGCCTTGGACTCAGGGCCTGAGCTCTGTCCCTGGCTTCTTCCCGCTCAAGGCTAGCACTCTGCCACTTGAGCCACAGCGCCGCTTCTGGCCGTTTTCCGTATATGTGGTGCTGGGGAATCGAACCTAGGGCCTCGTGTATCCGAGGCAGGCACTCTTGCCACTAGGCCATATCCCCAGCCAATTAATGTATTTTTAATAATCATGTTTATTTCCATTTTAGGAAAAAAATAATAGGTAATTATATATCCAAGCTAATGAAATCATTAAGGTAATACATTCTGTTTAACCCTGTTATACTGTGTTGCTTTCCATATACTCTACTGTGAAGAAATATAGAAAATATTCATATTTAGCCCTTAAGAAAATTAGTTTATATTTTGTTTATGCAAACTATAAACATACAGTTTAGTATATTGATTTATTAAGAAATTGTTGTAGTCTGGCGATACAGAAAGAGAACATTTTTATTTTATATATTACTATATTTATTTTTTCACCATCTGATTTTATCACCCCCATGTTTGTTCAAAGTATATTCTATGTCTTTAGTGAGTATATTACATGTTACCATACTTATGGCAAAAGACAATCCTAAATATGTGCAGGGCTGGGGATTGGCTCAAGTGATAGATTTTGCCTTGCCTAGCAAGCATGAGCCCCTAAGTTCAAAGCCCAGTTCTTCCAAAGAAAACTAGGAAAACATGTGCAAAAGATTCACCATTTATAAGATGCTGAATGCTGCATTTCTAGGGTGGTTTCTTTAGAACTATTTTTCCCCTTTATACAGAGATATGTAATATATCTATCTGTTCTTTAAATAACCAGTTATCTAACCAGTTAGTAGTGAATCGGTAATTTTTATTTTCTCTGATCTTAGATGTATACTTTGTAGTGAGGCTCTGCCTCCTTATGTAGACTCAAGATGTCAATAAAAGGTGGCAAATTTAGCTGTTGCTTAGTGTATTATTCTCTACTTCAGTATGAAATCACACTGTAGGCACTGTGAGCTCTGTGGTGATGTTTATCTTCCTGATGTGTCCTCTAGATTACTAGCACACATTGGGTAGGTGTCACCCTGACTGAAAAACACCAAGGACACTGACTGTGCTTGCTACTATAAAAAGACAAGTGTGGACTGGAGGCAAGTGGTACAGTACTTGCCTTGCAAGAGTAAGGTTCTGATTTCTGTTCCCACCAACAACAATAACAAAAACAGGAGACATTTGTAAGAGATGCTTTTCTGAGGCAGAAATTGAAGTCAGACTTTAATTCTGATGTACTGATTTCTGCTTTTGTGTTTTTTCCAGGAAAGTAAGATTAGACTTTCAAATAGCTGATAATAATAACAATTAACGTTTTAACACCCAGTGTGCTGAGAACTATGCTATGTGCTTTACTCATAAGTTCTCATCCCCATGTAACCCATGCATGCCATTTACTTTGTTATTACCTCCATATATAGGCGAGGAAACTGAGACAAGTCCTCTCTCCAAAGTTGAGTTCACCTTAACAGTGATGATAGGTGTTGATTATGGTCAGTCTGAAGGGGAACAATGTTACAGTTTTATATCCAGAATCTCCAAAGCATTAAGACCTGGACTCTGTCATCAAAGGGCTTTACCGGTTACAGTACTCATGAATAAAAAGCAGGTCATGCCAAGTACCAGTGGCCTATAATCTTTGCTACTCTGGAGACTGAGATGGAAGATGGAGGTTTTTAAGCCAGCCCAAACGGAAAAGTTTATCAGACTCACCATCTCCAAAATTATCATCAAAAAGCCAAACTGGAGTCTTAGCTCACCTGGAAGGGCACCAGTGGAACAAGCAGTTTGAGCTACCTTGACATCCTGAGTTCAAACCCCAGTACTATTTTAAAAAAGAAAACCCAAGTAGGTCATAAATAGACATCATATGAGTTGTTGAGTTAGAGATGCTATAAGGGTTTCTCACTTTGTGAGAAATAAGTCAGGAAAGATACCCTAGGATTTGGGGAATTACATGGTCAAGGAGGGCAAGAGCAGTGTTTGGTCAGCTATTTGTCACTGTAAGCCAGCAACTGATGAAGGAAAGGTATTCTATTCATAGTTGGGGGGAATTCAAAGTCCAAACAGCATGGCAAGGGTTTTGAGGGTTGCCCTTTTGCTATATCGCCTGGTTGGGGGGAGCAGGGGAATGATTTTATTGAAAACAGGAAAAAATATTAAATGGAATCAGGCTTGCTCCTTTTAGAAGAACCTTTTCCCAAGAACGAACTCAGAATCAGCGAGAAATTCTTTCATCCCTTTGAAAGGATTGTTCCAAATGTCCTCTGTCTAGGCTCTGTCTCTTAAGTTTCTATTACCTGCTAATACCATTGTCTTGAGGATCCAACTTTTATCACATGAAATACACTCAAATCCTATCAATAGCAAACAGGAAAGCATCATATTAACAAAGGTGGGGGGAAAAAAACCAAAGGAGATTTTGATTGTGGAGGAGGCAAGACTATAATAGGCCTTCAATGAGGTTGCTAGGTAGATTGTGAAGATCCTAAACAAAGGTGTTTGGACTTTGATTTGTAAACTCTGAGAAACAGTGGAAAATATAGTGGGGCTTGCTTCTTCGCAGTGACTACCACCCAGATTTTTTTTTAATCACTGTGACTTTAGATCTATAACTGTTAATACCCAGTTTTGAAACCTATCTATCAAAAAAGGGCAGGAAAAGAAACTACTACAAGAAATGACCCCTAGAGCCAGGCACCAGTGGCTCATGCCTGTAATCTCAGCTACTCAGCAGACTGAGATCTGAAGATCATGGCTAGAAGCCAGCCTAGATAAGAAAATCAGTGTTTGGCTCAAGTGGTAGAGTTCTAGCCTTGAGCAAAAAAGCTTAAGGGCAACACCTAGGCCCTGAGTTCAAGCCCTAGAACTGGTATGAATGCACACACACACACACACACACACACACACACACACACACACGAGTGAGGCACAGAGGTTTCCAGATTTAAAAGAATTTTCCTTTGCCTGACACTCTTAAAAATCAGAGTAATGGCATATGTGTAGGAGTTTAGTAATTTTGAACTTTTTTCTTTCTGTATCACAGTCTGAAATCTGGGTTTGCTAATTCCTTATTGTGGCAGGACAGTGTTTATTGTTTCTGGCTCAAGCACTGGGATCACCTTCCCTGGATGAAAGGCATTCTCACAACATTTCTCAGGCTTTCTTATCTTCAAAGGTCACTCTGTATTCTGTCCTACTTTGGTCATATGGCAGAACTGAAGCTTGTTCAGTAACCTGGCTGTGTGTGGATCCTGAGATAACTGGGTGAGGTTGCTCATTTCTTTCCCACACTCAGTGTCATAGTCCCTTTCAGAAGCAGCATTTGCCCTTAGGATTTAGGCAGCAAATAAAAAATTAGTAATCAAACTTAGTAAATTGCTGTTAATATCAGAGTTTTCCAGCAAGATATGTCTTTTCATGGTTGATATTGTTTTATTTCATGTTTACATAAGTCAGGTGACAAGCACATTTCTTTTTGGACAGCTTCTTCAGAATATGAAATGGTGGTTGTGTTGGGCAGGAAGTTAGTCTGACAAACCAAGCAGACTTCAGGAATTATAGGAAGTTTATGAACCTTTTGGAATCTCCAGGAGCAAGACCAGAACTATGTGACTTAAATGTGTCACTTTCCATTTTACTAAATGCTAAAAATAGATTCATTTCTTTTATTGTATTTGTTAACTCGCAACATAGATTAAGAAGAAAATAAGAATTGTGTCTAGTAGCTTTTTGATATGTATCATAGTACTTTTAAATGTTTAACAGCTCTTCACTCTATTGTGGTAGTAGCTAAGTGACTTCTTTAAAGTCCTGAAGTTTAATTTCTCAGTAGTGGATTATCTCCTGACACTTCATTGCTGTGGATTTACTACTGCTTTTTTTTTTAGACGCACCTATGTTGGCAGTATGCCTGGTCGCATAATCAATGGCTTGAAGACTGTTGGAGTTAACAACCCAGTGTTCCTGTTAGATGAAGTTGACAAGTTGGGGAAAAGTTTACAGGGTGATCCTGCGGCTGCGTTGCTTGAGGTAACATGTAGAAAATTCCCTGTTTGTAATAACACTTGAAGAATGTGAATGAAAGTAGATCATATTTGAATAATGTGTGCATTAGACTGTGGTTAGTTATGGGAAGAACATATGATACAGGAGCCAGGTGTGTTAGGGCAGGCCTATAATCCCAACACTTGGGAAGTGGAGATAGAAAGATTAGTTTGAAGCCATCCTAGCAAAAAAGTTAGACTATTTCAGAAAAGAAGCCACTATGTTCCTGTAGTCCTAGCTGCTTGGAAATGGAGGTAGAGGATTGTGGTTCCAGGCTGGCTGTGGAAAAAAACCAAGACTCTGGATATGACTCAAGTGGTAGAGTGATTGAGCCAGCTAGCAAGCATCAGACTGTGAGTTCAATTCCTAGTGCTGCCAGTAATAATAAATTTGATACAGACTGAAGTCTGAAGCAGTTGACATCTACATAAAAGCATCTTATATTTCTTTCTCTTTTCTTTTTTGAGACAGAGTTTTGCTCTATAGCCCACAATGGCCAAGGACTCATGCCTCAGCCTCCCAAGTGCAGAGATTATAGGTGTAACCACCATGACCAGCCTGTTTGGTGTTTTTACCCTTATTTCTAATTGGGCTGATATGCTTTTAACCATTCATCATTTTTATTGTGTACTAGCATAGCTTTTCTATGTTTTTAAAAATATATATTTTATTTTATTAATAATTGCAAAATCTAGAAGTAACCAAGTTACCTTTCAATAAGTAAATGGATAATCTGTGGCCCATCCAAACTATAAATTTACTCAGTATCAAAAAAAAATACTCTCAAGCATAAAAACGTAGAGACAAGCCAGCTAGGACCTGTAATCCTGTAATCCTCACACCTGTAACCTGCCTATACTTAGAAAGCTAAGATCTGAGAACTGTGATTTGATGCCAGGCCAGACAGACAAACCCATAAGATTATTATCTCTGTGTAACTAGCAAAAAGCTGTAAATAGAGGTGTGACTCATGTGGTAGAGCTGCAGCTATGTGTAAAAATCCACGTGAGGACTTGAGGGCCTGAATTCAAGCCCCAGTACCAGAAAGAAAAGAGAGAGGGAGGGGGAAGGGAGAGAGAGAGAGAGAGAGGAGGAGGAGGAGAGGAGAGAGAACCAAAAATGCATATTATTAAGTGAAAATCAATATGAAAAGCTACATATTTATGGATTTATGGCTCTAATGCTGGGTAAGGCCAAGCTGTGGAAACAGTAAAAAGATTAGTGAAACCATTCTGTATAATCCTCCTGTAAATAAAACTTATAGTACCTAAACCAAGTGAACCTTGATGTTAATTTGTATGAATATTAGTTCAGGTACTTGGGAAGTATATATTGAGAGGAACATAGTTCCAGACAACCTGGTCAAAAAGTGTGAAGTGCAAAAAGGATGATCTCAGTCAGGCCTATTCATGAATAGACCTGAAACACTACATGAAAAATAACTATAAGGATTAATATCCACATTACACAAAGAGATAAAAAATTAAATAGCAAAAGAACATATAATCCAACTAATAAATTGGCAAATTAATTGGACAGTTCTTAAAAGAAGAAATACAAATGGCTAGATGAGTGCCAGTGGCTTATGACTGTGATCCTGGATCAGGAGGTTGGACGTTCATAGACAGCCCAGGCAGAACAATTGTAGAGGCTCCCATCTTAAAAATAACCAGCAAAAAGCTGGGCTGAAGAGTAATTTAATAGTAGAAACCCAGCCAGGCAGACAAGCCAAGCCAAAAATAAACAAACAAAAAACGGCTAACATATACAAGAAGAAAAATTCAATGTCCCCAGTCAGAATGGCTATCATCAAGAAAACAAACAAGTGAGGAAGTACCTGGGAAAAAGGAACCATCATAGAGGACCCCTCATACACTGTTGATGGGCACTATAGAAATCAGTCTGGGGGTTCCTCAAAAAACTAATAGCCCTTCACTGTGACTCTATCATACTACTATTAAGAATATATATCAAGGAAAAGAAATCAATATAAAAAAGAAGATACCTGCATATCCATATTTATATTGCGGTACTATTTCCAATAACCAAACAATAGAATCCCTGAGGTGCCCAACAACAGATGAGCAATAAAGAAGATATAGTACATATCTATCATGAAACATTACATAGGCATAAAGAAAAAAAATGAAACGATGTCATTTACAGGAAAATGGATAGCATTTGAGAACATTAAGTTGTCTAAGAACAGTCAAATTCCCAAAGCCAAATACTATGTTTTCACTCATATATGGACACTAGACCAAAAAGACAAGTATATTCATGGGCATGTATATGCATTTATATACGTCTATCATCTATCTTTCCTTCTTTCTGTATAGAGATTTATGTATATATGTACATATACACCTGTATATGTACATATATACACACACATATATGTACCAAAAGACTGTACTTTTATTTATTTTTTTTGTCGGTTGTGGGACTTGAACTTTGGACCTTTGTACTATCCCTGAGCTCTTCAGCTCAAGGCCAGCACTCTACCACTTGAGCCACAGCACCACTTGCACTTGTGGTTTTCTGGTGGTTACTTGGAGATAAGAGTCTCCTGGACTTTCCTGCCCAGGCTGGCTTTGAACCTCAGTCCTCAGGTCTCAGCCTCCTGAGTAGCTGGGATTACAGATGTCAGCCACCGAAGCCCGGCAAAAGAATGTGCTTTATATTCCCATAGCAGGTAGAAAAGGGTCTGTCACCAAGAGGGAAACCAGTTCTGTAGGATTGGCCACTTGTAAGGCCACATGCTGAGCCTAAATTAGGGAACAGATTGAAGAGCAGCGTTTGAGACTAATTTTTGCATCTTTGTGCTGTATGCTACCTTGTTTTTAGATATGACACTAAACATGTAACAATTTTAACATCATTTAGAATGTGAGAAATGCAAAGAACAATCCTTAGGTTTTTGTATTACCCATATTTACTAAATAACTACATTGCACGCTTTAGTTTATGCATCTTTCTTTTGAAACTACTAAATGTTTGAATGTTTATTGTTCTCTTCTAGGTGTTGGATCCTGAACAGAACCATAACTTCACAGATCATTATCTGAATGTAGCCTTTGACCTTTCCCAAGTTCTTTTTATAGCTACTGCTAACACCACTGCTACTATTCCACCTGCCTTGTTGGATAGGATGGAGATCATTCAGGTTCCAGGTACACCATTGATAATAAAATAAGTATTTTTTTATATAGCTTGTCTTTCTTAAGGATACCTTTATAATGGATCATGTGGGGCGCCCATGACTCACGCCTGTAAATCCTAGCAGCCCAGGAGGCCAAGCTCTGAGGATTGCCATTTAACACCAGCCCAGGCAGGAAAGTCCATGACACTCCAATTAAGCACCAAAAAAGCTAGAAGTATAGCTGTGGCTCAAGTGGCATGAGCACTAGACTTGAGCAAAAAGCTCAGGGAGAGTACCCAGGCTCTGAGTTTAAGACCCAGGACCAGCACAGAAACAGAAAACAAAAAACTAACAGAAGCCAATTTGCCAATGTATAATCTTCAACAGTCCTGGTAAGGGATATAATTATACCAGATTTTCTGTAGATTCAGACTTGGGAACAACAAAACTTTGTGCGTGCCAGATAAGAGTATATGAATATTCTGTAAACATGCTCAGATTTAATTTATTACTGAAGAATGATCACATTTTGTGGAAAGGAAGATATTCTTTGAAGCTATTTCAGAAATTACAGATAGAAATAGTTTATTTCTGTGAAACAGTGTCTGAACTCTTTGCCAGTTCTCTGGGAAAGCATTATGTAATATTTTACTCTGAATAAGAAGTGGCTCCCAAGCAAACTGGACTATCTGGCCTCCTTTCTTTAATGTAAGCTTGCATGTGCCTTTCAATTCCCAGTGTAGTTGATTATCAGGTAGTCACATGTTTTTGTTGTTGTTGTTTGTTTTTACCGTACTTCACTGGCATCTTTGAGAAGTCTTTTAGTTTTTCTTAAATTATAGTCTCTCCATCTTACTTTAATTACTCAGAATTATTTTACCCTAAGAAAAATCAAATACCAGTGAATACTTATTAAAATCTAAATTGGGTAGATATAATCTTAATGCATTGTATTAATCTGAAAGATTTGCTATTCAGTGAGGGTAATTGATTTCTTAATCATCTGTGAGCCTTGCAGACCCTTATATGTAGTTTTAAACTGCGATGGAGTAAAAAGTCTAAAATAAATAATGTGATTCACTTGCTTGGAGACTCCAGGTTAAGACAGAAACCCCATAGAAAAATGGTGAAGATAGCTCTGCTGAGGGGAGTGTGCGACATGCCTTCTGCCTCTGACAGGCTTGCTAGTCCTGCCTTATAACTTCTCTGCTGTTTTAAACTCCTTTTTCTATATAAAAGATGCTTACCAATTTATACCTAACTTTTTATTTGTTAGACAGAAAGGGTACATTAATTAAGGTAGATTTTTTAAATTTTTTTTATTTTTTTACTGAGTTTAGGGGTAAATTAAGACTATACTCACTGAGGGGTCCCAATCAGTAAAAACATAAAGCCTCTTAAGTATGTTATTTCTAGTTTTTTCCCCTAAAATGTGGGGATTTTTTTTAAAAAGCATTGTTTTGTTTGTGAAAATTTAGGAAAATTATGAGCTATCAATTAAGGTTAATTTTTCTTATTCCAGTTATGCTATTAGAAGTTGTACTTGAATTCATTTTAAATGTAAGATTCATTGTCTTTACAATGACTCACTGAAACCCATGGTATTGTGGGAGCCATGTGAATAACTACCCAGTGAGGTCCTTTTTTTCCCAGGGTATACACAGGAGGAGAAGATTGAGATTGCTCATAGACACCTGATCCCAAAACAGCTGGAGCAGCACGGGCTGACTCCCCAGCAGATTCAGATCCCTCAAGCGACCACACTTGCCATCATCACCAGGTCAGTCAGCCATCATCTCCATCTCTGTGGGTCCATAGCATCCATTTCTCTCTCCAACAACTGCTCAGCAGGCTTGGCCCTGCTACCCATTTACACAGGGCTCTGTAGGAGGCCGACTTCCAAAGAGAAACTTAGATCTTCATTGAGAAGACCTTACTGAACCAGGATTTCTACCTTGCCACAAGAGCAATACAAGGGATTAATTTAATAAATCAACAAATACTCTTTATGCCTAGGATCTTGAAAATTGTTGAGCTCACTTGAAATGAGCTTCTGCTTTCAAACATCTGTTTTAGGTTATTCAAATATTTTTTCCTTTAAGAAATTTAAAAAAAAAATTCTCAGTTTTAATCTTCAGAATTAACATTAGAACAATAGTGAAAGTATGTCTTAAATTTGTTAACTAGTGCCTGTGGCAAGCACTGCTTAAATTAACTGAGTAGAGGCTTGATAAATTATAGGTTGTGTATTTGAATGGAAAATATATCCTGTTGAGAATTTATGTCACCACTGCCTCTTAGAGTTTTCATGGCTCACTCTTACAGATTCATTGCATCACCCTGTAGGTTGGGTCAGGCTACCAAACCCTCCTCAGCGACTGTTCTGCCAAGGGATGTGTAGTTTCTCTCCACCTTGACTTTGAGTTTGGCTGATCTGACTGCCTTTTGATCTGTGCCAGCCTTCCTATGGGTCTGTTTAAATTTATATATACAACAGCAGGACTAAATATAACCTTGGGGTTTCTTTCTTCACTTGTCTTGTGATAGTGTATACATAATGCCAAGGGAAAGAAATTTGTTTATTTGCCCAAATATTCCAACAAGATCATTATTCAGATAACAACTTAAATCTTTGGGTATTTGCAACAAGGTGCTTATAGTTTCCAAATCAATAAAATGGAAATGATGGAGAAAAGTGCATAGCTTATCTGACTTTGAATTATGAGTCTAAAATATAATCATTGGCTGTATTTTCCAGTTGTTGCTTAGAGTACTATTTCATTTTTGTATACTTTTTTATGTCAGTACTGGAGTTTTATGTCAGAACTCAGGGCTTCATACTTGGTATACCATTTGAGTACACCCTCAGCTGATTTTTACTTTTTTAGGGGGTAGAAGTAGGAGTCGGTCACGGGGCTTGAACTCTGGGCGCTATCCCTAATCTCTGTATCCCAAAGCTAGCTCTATACCACTTGAGCCACAGTGCCATCTCCTCAGCTCGTTTTTATATGCTTTTTATCTGTAGACATTAGGAACTCTCTTTGTTTTAATGGCTTCATATGGTTTTTATTTTTTAAAAACAAGTGTATGCTAGTCTAAGCAAGGTTTAGATTGTAGGTGAGGACATGGAGTATTACCATTGAGGTTTTCATCTTTTAGCATATATTACAGGTACAGATCCTTTTTATTTTCTTTTTTTTTTTTTGTGCAGTCCTGGGCCTTGGACTCAGGGCCTGAGCACTGTCCCTGGCTTTTTCCCACTCAAGGCTAGCATTCTGCCACCTGAGCCACAGCGCCCCTTCTGGCTGTTTTCCATATATGTGGTGCTGGGGAATCGAACCGAGAGCTTCGTGTCTAGGAGGGCCCTGATCTTGTTTTTTGCTTTTTGTTTTTTGTTTTCTTAGGTACAAATCCTTAATGTCCTAGTCTCACCCACCTCCCAGTGTAACCAGCCTGCCAGTCCTTACTTACTTACTGCTTATTATCTCTTGTGTCAAGCCCTTAATTTCCATGGGCTTTTCTGTCCAGACTGGCTTTGAACTGCGATTCTCAGATCTCAGCCTTATGAGGAGCTATGTTAATAGACATGACACTGGCACCCAGCTGAACTTTTTATCTAGCTCTCTTTGATTGAAATTGGTTTCACTTTACAGTATTTAACCAACAGGTTTTTATCTGTTTTTCTCACAACATTGAAAATCTGCTTTCGCCTAATCAAATTTAGTTAAGATGAAACTGCATTTATTTTATTTTATGTTATGTGGTGTTGTTTTGTTTTGTTGTTTTGTGTTGGGTTTTATTTTATTTTTTTAGTTGAACTCAAGGCCTAACACTCACCACTGTTTTTGCTCATAGCTAATTCTCTACCACTTGAGCCATGCCTCTGGCTTATTTTTTTTGCAGGTTTTTGTTGTTGTTGTTGTTTGTTTTGTTTTGTTTTTGTTTTGGGCTGGTTAATTGGAGGTAAGAGTCTTCTGGACTTTTCTACCTGCATGGTTTCAAACCTTAACCCTCTATGACATCTTTTACACAATCCCAATGAAAATGTACCAGAGTGGTCAGTGATTCAGCACAGTTCATGATAAACACTAAATTCCTGTTTTGGACTCTTTACATTAGTTAAAAAAAAAGTGTGGGGCTGGGAATATGGCCTAGTGGTAAATTGCTCGCCTCATATACATGAAGCCCTGGGTTCGATTCCTCAGCACCACATATATACAAAAAGCCTGAAGTGGTGCTGTGGCTTAAGTGATAGAGTGCCAGCCTTGAGCAAAAAGAACTAAGGCCCTGAGTTCAAGCCCCAGGACTGGCAAAAAATAAAAATAAAAATAAATGTAACTCCTCTGATTCAGCAATATTTCAAGTACAAATAAACCAGAATGTTTTTTAATTGACTGATATCTGTATAAAAGAAAGAAAGATATTGTACCATTCATAAGGAAACGGAAAAAATTATCTTAAGCAAAGTCAGCCAGATGCAGAGAAACATAGGTTGCTTGGTTTCCCTCATTTGTGGTAGCTAGAATGTGCTGATAAGTCTACAAGTAAACACATTGAATGGTAAAAAGTAAAATACACTGGGACATGTGTTTCTGATCATATAAAATAATGTTAATCAAAACAAACTCTAGGATATGGACAGTAGAGGTTTTTTCCTGTTTTGCTGTTGTTGTTTTCTCTTTGTCTTATTTGTTCCTTTATCTATCTGAGTGGATAAGGGAACATAGAAATGTAAGGACAAATGCAGCAGTGGAACTCATTAAACACTATGTTGAACTTGTAAGTGGGGATGGGAAGGAAAAACTGGGAGAGAGCAAGGAAAGGGATGACATGGTTCAAAAAGAAATGTAGTCACTACCTGACTTACATAACTGTAATTCTTCTGTATATCACCTTTATAACAACAGTTTTAAAATGCATGAAGATAAAAAAAGCATCTAGTTGAGGCTGAAAATATACACATATATTTAAGAAATAATACTATTTTAATGAAATGTTTTAAGTGTGGAGAAGTTAGTACTTAAGAAAGAGCAATGTACTTGTAAATATGCATTTTTTAAATAAATTTTATTTTATTTTTTTGCCATTCCTGGGCCTTGAACTCAGGGCCTGAGCACTGTCCCTGACTTCTTTTTGCTCAAGGCTAGCACTCTACCATTTGAGCCACAGCACCACTTCTGGCCATTTCTTTTTTTTTTTTCTTTTTCTTTTTTTAAGTTTTTATTATAAAACTGATGTACAGAGAGGTTACAGTTTCACACATTAGGCATTGCTTACATTTGGCCATTTCTTATATATGTGGTGCTGGAGAATCAAACCCAGGGCTTCATGTATACAAGGCAAGCACTCTTGCCAGTAGGCCATATTCCCAGCCCTAATAACTTTAAAAAAAAGATAACATTACTTTTCTTTTGTCGGCCATGGGGCTTGAACTCAGGGCCTGGGTCTTGTCCCTGAACTCTTTTGCTCAAGTTCAGAGCTCCACCACTTTGAACCACAGCTCTACTTCTAGTTTTCTGGTGGATATTTGGAAATAAGATTCACCTGGGCTGGCTTTGAACTGGGTCCTCAGATCTCAGCCTCCTGAGTAGTTGGGTTGCTAACTTTTTGCCCTGGCTAACCTGGAACTGCAGTCCTGTAGAGCTCTACCTCCTGTACTGAGGGTATAGTATTTTTATAGATGGTGGTTTGCCAAAATATAAAATATTTTTATTTGATGACAGGTATACCAGAGAAGCAGGGGTTCGTTCTCTGGATAGAAAATTTGGGGCCATATGCCGAGCAGTTGCTGTGAAGGTCGCAGAAGGACAGCACAAGGAAGCCAAGCTGGACCGTTGTGATGTGACTGAGGGAGAAGGTTAGTGGCCTCTCATGCCCTGAGTCTAGCAGCTAGGAGTAAGTGACACTACTGAGTATGGAGGGAAAGGGTTTGCTAGTTCTTAGAGCAGTGGCACATAGGACTCAGTTGGAAAATGCATCCCGTGAACGTATACTAAGTTAAGGTTTGGTACAGTTCATCAAGAGGATTCTCCTTTGCACATAGTACACAGTTGGGTTTTGTTTGATTTTTGCTTTTTCTAATACCAGAGTTTGAACTCAGAGCCTCATGCTTGCTCTTCTTCTTTGCTTGACTGGAGCTCTACCACTTGAGCTACACTCTAGTCTGGCTTTTTGTTGGTTAATTTGGAGATGGAGTCGTCTAGATTTTTCTTCCCAGGTGGCCTTTGAACATAGATTCTCCAAATGTAGCCTCCTGACTATGCAGGATTTCAGACTTAGCCTTGGCACCTGGCAGTATGAAGTTTTAACTGAAGTTATATTATTAATGCTTTAAGAATATAGTAACTATCTAGATTTGTAATGATGGTACACTTAATATATAGGCCTAACATTCTCTTACTCAGGCAGTTACTAACTTATTGAATAATTTATAAACATAAAAAAATTGCTATAAGCCAAGCATGATGGCATACACACCTGTTATCCTAGCACGTGAGGGAGGCTGAGGCAAGAGGAATTGAGTTTGAGGCCAACCTGGGCTACACAAAAATCTTTGTCTCAAAAAAAAAATAATTTAAACACAATATTGTGAACAGCATTTTTAAAACCCTAGGTGTCCAAGACTGCCAGGACAAATATTTTGCTCTGTAGAGCTTCTCATATAATCATTTGTTTTTCTCACATCTTTTGTAGATATATAATTAAATGTAATATAAATTATTTTTTTCTTCAATAATTCAGGAGGCAACTTCATTAGGAATGTTGTGTTACTAGAATTACCCAAATGTGGATATTTCCTTTGCTATTCAGTTAAAATGTTTGAACTTTCTTACCCTTAAACCATAAGAGCGTTCAGTTCATCATACCGTGCTGTTTGCTAAAACTTTCTTTTAAGAAAAATGACTTTAAGCTGGGCCCTAGTAGCTCCTGCCTCTGTAATCATAGCTACTCTGGAAACTGAGATCTGAGGATTATGATTGGAAGCCATCCCAAACAGGAAAGTCCATGAGACTCTTATCTCCAATTAACTACCAGAAAACAGGAAGTGGAGCTGTGACTCAAAAGCACTCAGAGACTGGGCCCAGGCCCTGAGTTTAAGCCCCATGACCAATTGCAGGGGGGGGGGGGGAGGGAGGGAGGATGGAAAGAAAGAAAAATGACTTTAGTAGGGAGGAAAAGAAGATTTCTTTTCATAAAGAGATTTATTAGATATACCATTTCTGAGGCTCTTTCCAGAAAGCAGCTGGGTAAGTGTGATTAAAGAGTCTTAACTTGTAGTGGGCTCAGTGGGCTGATGTAGTTAACATCCATATTTTGCAACAAGAAAACCTTCCTCAGCTCAGATCTGGTCCTTGGTCTTAGACTTTCAAACTCAGGAGACAAATTAATTTCTGTTTATTGTAAATTACCCAGGCTGTGATACCACATAAACTTAAGACTTTTCTTTTCACCTGTACTCCCAAGGATACCTAGGATTTCTGAAGCTTTGTAGAATTCCACTGCTCAAATCTGCTCCTTGTTAGGGCTCATCCCTACCCTGCAGACTCCAAGCTTTCTATTTTCTTTAGCTTACTATATTTTTATTGTATTTTTGTCCATCTACTTTCTGACTTACCATCTTTTATCAGTCATTTTCATCTTATTCTTTTTGTCCTTTAGGTTATACTTTTATTTCTATTCATTTTACTAGAGACATTTAATACACTGTAATCGAAGAATTGTAAAATAAACACATGTTCTATCTATAGAAATAGGAATTTTATTTTTGAGAGAGATTATCACTACATATAGTTCTAGCTGGCCTTGAACTCAACTCCTGAGTTTTGGAATTTCATCTCACCATAATATATCATTTCTTTTTAACTTATATACCAGTACTGGAGCTTAAACTCAGGACCTCAAGCTCTCGGCTTCTTTGCTCACAGCTGGCACTCTACCATTTGAGCCAATGCCTCCAGAAATTGGAATTTTTAAATAACTTTCTTAAGTGAGAGAGTGCTTTCTAAGAATGAGGGCTGGCTTCAGTTGTAGAGCACCTGCTTAGCAAGCCCAATGCCCAGTACTACCCAAGGAAAAAAAAAAGAGCTCTATATCTATGTAAATGATCCTAATTTTCCCTTTATGTTCTTCCAGCAATTTCTTTGTGATATGGCCTTCAGCACAGCCATCATAGCACATAACCTCAGGCTTTTGTCTTTCTCTTTTCTGTGATCGTTAGAAAGGGAATGTGTTGAATCAAGTATATGTGATTAACACATTTTGAAAATTATGTTTAAGATTTAGTAAAATATATTGCACTGGGCACTGGTGCCTCACACCTGTATCCTAGTTACTCAGGAGGCTAAGATCTGAGAATTGAGGTTCAAAGCTGGGCAGGAATGTCCATGAGACTCTTTATCTCCAATTAACCACCAGAAAACTGGAAGTGGAACTGTGGCTCAAAGTGGTAGAATGCTAGCCTTGGAAAAAATTCTCAGGGTCAGTGCCAGGCCCTGAGTTCAGGCCCCATGGCTGACAAAAAAAAAAAAAAAAAAAGACATATATTGTGTAATATGTGTATGTATATATATACCTATGTTTGTATATATTGCATAATATCCATTACCATAGTTATAATATTAGCATTCATAAATAACTCACAGATCTTCAAGAACTTAAGATCTATATGTAAGCATATGATTTTTAAAATAATATTATTGCTAAAAGGTTTTGTACAGAGGAGCTACCATTTCATAAGTCAGGTGATGAGCACATTTCCTTTTTACTTTCTCCGAGTTTCCCCCTCCTGTCCCTGCCTAAAAGTATCATACAAATTTTTATGGTAACATTTGCTTATGATGTTTCTGTGATTATTAGTTTTTAAATCACAGAACATCTCCTAAATGATAATGTAGATAAGCAGTACTACCCAAGTCATCCAGATGAATAAATATTTAGGGCAAATATTTGTTTTTTGTTTTTTGGATTTTTTTTTTTTTTTTTTTTTTTTTGGCCAGTCCTGGGCCTTGGACTCAGGGCCTGAGCACTGTCCCTGGCTTCTTCCTGCTCAAGGCTACCACTCCGCCACTTGAGCCACAGCGCCGCTTCTGGCCGTTTTCTGTATATGTGGTGCTGGGGAATCGAACCTAGGGCCTCGTGTATCCGAGGCAGGCACTCTTGCCACTAGGCTATATCCCCAGCCCCAAATATTTGTTTTTGAGGACAATTTTGGTTGTATTCTTTATTAGAGATTCAGATATGATGCTGTGTTGGCTCTAGTCTTATAATATAACCTTGAGTTACTGTAAGCCATTGTCCTCATTGTTTTTTATCTCAATTAAGCCAAACTAAAAATATGGTCTATAAGTCTACAGTAGGTTTTCATGCCATAAAGCTCAACTGGACAGTAACTGAAAGTTACACGTTAAGAAATGAATTACTTAAAATTGGAGTATAGAAGAAAACAGTTTAGAAATTTCAAGTAATGCAGTGTAAGAGTTATTTTTAGTGTTAAAAACTAATAGCAAACTTAGTTACTGCCAGAAAGGAAAATAATTTCAGGCCACAAGCTTCAAAGCAGGGAGAAACTGCCTGTGTACCAAACTCTGTGGAACAGGCCCCAAAGCTCTGGACTCATTTGTGGGATATCAGCTGGTAGTTACACCAAATGGTAACCGGAAATGTAGAAGACAGACAAGGTTCATAGTTGATTAGTGTCAATTTTATTATTTATGTCACCTGTAGGGATATTTAACAGAAGCAATACTACATGATTCTTTTTCTCCATAGTAGTAGAGTATTCTGAATTTCTTGTGTACTAGTTAATTATATTAACTACATACAGTAATATAACTATACTGTAATCTCTTGGGTTGAGGAATAAAAGTACATTCTCCTTTAGCCAAGTCAAATATTCCATGTATTTAAGTTTACATACTGTGGAGCCAGACAAATATCCATGCATTCAGTTACACAGGTGTCATATATGTCTAGTTAACATCTGTGAGAAAGAAAGAATGTGTTGGTTTGATTGGCAAGTGTCTTGTCAGCACTCTCGTGAACACTGCCAGGCCTGGGCTCTGCTTCCAGACTTGCTGCAATGGTGCAGGAAAGGAAGTGGGCTTTGTATACTGTTGCTCAACTTGAGGACTTCTTACTTTTCTTAACTTGTCTGCCTTTTACTCTTCTCTCTTCAAATATTCTCCCCATTTTGTTCTTCCTTCTTCTGCATCTCTGAAAAGAAACATTTACCTGTCTTATCTTCTGTTCTATTTTTTTCAGTAATTTTTCTCTCTAATTCAGTTTTGTATATTTTTGTTTCCCTATATGCCAGTTCATTATTTCATTGTCTGCTACTAAACTTACAGAATTCTAATTTCTAGGGATTCTATTTTCTTTTTGAATATCCATTTGATTCTTTATATAGATTCTAGTGGGCTCTTCGTTGAAATTTTATCTTTCCATCCTTTTTTTCCTTTTTCTTTCTTTTTCCATTTTTTACCAATCCTGGGGCCTGAACTCAGGGCCTGAGCACTGTCTCTGGCTTCTTTTTGCTCAAGGCTAGCACTCTACCACTTAAGCCACAGCACCACTTCCGTGTGTGTGTGTGTGTGTGTGTGTGTGTGTGTGTGTGTGTGTGTTGCTGAGGAATCGAACCCAGGGTGTGTGTGTGTGTGTGTGTGTGTGTGTGTGTGTGTGTGTGTGTGTGTGTGTTGCTGAGGAATCGAACCCAGGGCTTTATGTTCACAAGGTGAGTACTTTGCCACTAGGTCGTATTCCCAGCCCTCTTTCCATCCTTTGATCCATCTTTTCCTTTGTTTTCTTGGCCATACTACTTAGAGTTTTAAAGCTGTTTGACTATACCTTTGATCCCCCTGGGTTTTTTTTGTTGTTCATTTGGTGGTTGTTTTTCATTTATTACTTAGTGTTACATAAACACTTCTGCTGCTTAGCTGTAACTCCAACTCCTTTTCTTGGTGATTAGTCATTTGTTCTATATTATTTCAGCATTCACTAGAAATTTTTTTCTTGTAGATGAAAGAATATAAAGGCTGTAGTAATCATCATCGTCACATTTCCTCCTGGTAGATCACTAGTAATACAGACTTCTTGATTCTACCGAGGCTTAATTTAGACTTTGTTAGTACTTGCCTTATTCATAGGATACAGTCTTTGGTTCTAGGATGTGGTTTTCCAAGGATGTGGTTCTCATAGTCTTTAGTTTTTCAGTTGCTTTTCTCTCTCGGGTTTCTTGGAGACTTCCTCAGTGTGCTAAAGTTAGTTAACAGCTTGAGTTGGAATTTGAATACAGAGTTTTGAGCTTCCTCTTAGATTCTTCTTTGCCAGATTTTGCCAATGAAGTGTCAGCTACTTTGCCAACCTTGATTTCTCAGTTACTTTTTCCCCCCATTGAATTCAAAGCTTCATGCTTGCAGTCTGCCACTTGAGCCACATCTCTAGCCTTTGTTTACTCTGGTTATTTTTAAGATGGAATCTTGATTTGGGCCAAAGCTGGCCTTTGCTGAGATCTTCCCAATCTTAGCCCCTCACATGGCTGGAATGCCAGGAGAGCACCACCACCCCCCGTAACTGTTTGAGAATTTTTTGAATGACTTAAAGTGCTAATTCTCCTAAACTTTACCTTACAAATAGCTAGAATTTAGTTTGTTCATTTATTTATTTTTATCTTTTTGGTCCCAGTACTAGGGCTTGAACTCAGGGACTCACTCTTGCTTGGCTTTTTCAACTCAAGAGTGGAGGTCTGCTACTTAAGCCACACATCCACTTCTGGATTTTTTTTCTGCTCTGGCTAGCTTTGAACCATGATTCTCAAGTCTTACCTTCTGAGTAGCTAGGATTACAGGAATGAGCCATCAGTGTCTGACATCTGAGTAGCTACAATTTGCTACAAGCATGAGCCACTGTGCCTGGCTCAGAGTTACTATTAACTAAATCATTTTCTGATTATAAATATACCTTATTTTGTAGCTTTCAATCATCAGATCATCATTTATTGTGTAAATTATGTAAAACAGCTGATTGACTGTTTTAAAAACTGTACTTTGATCATGGTTTGATTCATATGTTCCTTCACAGTGTTCTTTCATCTCACCTTTTCTTGCTTGTGTTGACACAGTTAGCAGGTACACCTTTATCTTGGCTGTCTGCTTCCATGTCTGTAAAGTAGGAGCCATCAGTTGAAGCATTGGGCTGGGCCGGTGGCTTGATGATAAGAGTCATAAACACTGAGATTTGATGTCAGTGAAGACAGGCCTGTCCTCTCATGATCGCTTTCTTGGGTTTCTGCTGACCACAAAACACTGGGCTAGCTGAACCACAAATCTGTCTCACTTAAGGACAATTTTTATAATTTAGGATTCCATGTTGCCTAACTTGCATTTTGCCATGTGTGGTTTTCCTGATATTATTTGCCTTTTCATTTAAAAGAGAGGTGGGGTGGTACATGCATGCACAGTGCTGGTACTAAGGCTTGAACTCAGGGTTTTATGCTTTCTCAGCTTTTTCCATTCAAAATTGGTGCTGTACTATTTGAGTCACACTTCCATTTCACTTCATGTAGTTGTCTTTTGTGATGGAAAATGGGTCCTTTCCAGATAGCTTCACACTGAAAATACATAGAAAGGTGTGTGTTGGTTCACTATTATAATCTTAGCTACTCAGGAGGCAGAGATCAGGAGGACTGTGATTTGAAGCCAGCCTGGGCAAGTCTGTGAGATTGTCACCTCAGTGAGTAGCTCAGCATGTTAATGCATGCTTGTCATCCTAGCTACACAAGAGGCTAAGATGGGAGGTGGGGAGGGGATGATTGCCATTTCAGGCCAACCCCAGGCAAAAGGTTTGTGAGACCTTCCCTCTCCCAGCAGAAAACCTGGGCTTGGTAGTGTACACCTGTCTTCCTAGCTGTGGTAGAATGCATAAATAGGATGATCATGGTAAGGCTGGCCTAGGCATAAAGTGAGACCTGTCTCAGAAGCAGCCAGAGCAGAAAGGGCTGCAAGTATGGCTCAAGCAATAGCATGCCTGCCTGGCAAGTGTGAGCCCTGACTTCAAACCTCAGTACCAACAACAAAAAAAATGAATTTGGTGTTGCTAGCTCTCATTGCATTCTCTTTCATTCTCCCCAGGTAAACACAGCCTTGTCTATAAGCAAGAATATGATGGGTGGGAAAGATACTCTGCCACTTAAGCCAGTGTACTTAATTACAAGCTTCAAATACCTTGTGAGAGTCTCAGGCTCCTAATTTGCACTGAGTTTGTCATTTCCTGTACTACTCACAGTCCCCATCAGTTCTTCTCATGGCCCATTTCTTCAGGAAGAGTTTCTCCTGCAGGGTTGCTTTCAGTGTTCTTTATTACAGCTTCCTGCCATTTCCTTCTTAAGCCAGAAGCATGCTTTATGCCAGTTATTTTAAGTGTGGCTCTTTTCTAACCAAAAACAGGAAGCTGTCTCTGTGAAGAATCCTCTCAGCTTTTTTTTTTTCCCGGAATTTTGACTAGTCTCCAAGCCTGAAGGTTTCCATTCTCTCACCTGTTGCCTTAAGTACATTTCTTATATCATCAGAGAACAGTATATATAATATTTTGTATAACATTTTGCAAGATTCCTTTGTCTTCTTGGATCAGTCTTTTAATTGTGTATCTCTTTGTCTTTTAGATCTTATAGTAGTTAACTGTTGCTGTGTATATGTACCCAGTGACTATAAAACTAAGCAGATTAAAACATTGAACAAACATTTATCATCCCACAGCGTCTGTGGGTCAGGGATCATTGCAGCTTAGCTGAGTAGTTCTGGCTGAAGACTTCTCATGAGGTTGGTCAAGCTGTCAGCCAGGTGAAGGCTGACCTTGGAAAGTTGACTTCCAAGCTCACTTCCGTGGTTGTCACTTGACCTAAGTTCCTTGCTGTTGGCCAGAGGCCTTAGCTTCTTACCACATAGGCTTCTCCCTAGGCTAAGCTGCAGCTGGCCTCTTGTAGAAGGAGTGATAATGTCTGAGAAGGGAGAAGACAGAGAGAACCCAAGACAGAATGTGTAGTCTTTGTATACCATCTCTGTTGCCTTATTCTTTTAACCAGGCAGACCAGCTCGCATATCACATGAGAGGCAGGGGGTACTGACTCCTCCAAGATGTGTGAGAGCCAGGAGGTAGGTGGAGACGGGCTGTTCCAGAGCCATTAGCAGACTGGCTCCTACTGATTTATTTTATTGATTGCCTTTTTCTTTTACATATATATACATGGTCATGCTATGTAGCTCAGGTTGACCTAAATCTTATAATCTTCTTACTTCAGCCTCCTGAATGGTGAAGTTACAAGCATTAATTTATTGCTCATTTAAAGAAGGGTTTTGTACATTGCATTTCTCTTGATAAAGTCCCTATTCCCCAGAGTTGAAATACTTTGTGTGGAGTTCTAAAGAAAATTTTATGATTTGCATTGTTGATAAAAGAATAGAAATTTATGGCAGAGTAGTATGAAGAGCTTTATTACCTTCTGTTTGGGTCTTCAGGGGGGAAAGCCTAATGAGACCCATAAACACTGAAATCATCCTTAGTTGTCAGCCTTTAATGCAGATTTTGGTGCATTCTTGTTTGGAGATATAACTTTATTAGTTGTTTTTAGTAAAATAAGCATAATGGGAAGTTTCCCATTACCTTGTTCCATTTATGTGTAAAAGTCCTCAAATACATTAACCTCTAACTCATATCTTTCTGGTTTAAATTAGAAACAGTGAGGTATGTGTGCCTCTGAACCCTAAAACCACAGACCAAATGCTTTGGCTGTTTGTTTGGGATTGTTCACAGTACTAAGAAGTAAGATTTGATTTCAGAAGAAATGCCTGGGTCTAGTGGTAAATGTCCTTCGTCACAGGATGGCAAGGATCATTTTAGCATTATTACGGGATGCTGAGTTAAATTGACCTTTTTCCCCCTTGTATTTAAGCAGCACAACTTTGAAAGTTTCTGCCTATTTCCTGTTCAGTTTACTAATTTAAAAGGTGATAGCAGGTCAACAGTCACCATGGTCCAAGATACTTTGTCATTAGAAGAAAGTTGTAAGCCAACATTATGCTGTTAAATATAAATCAAAATGAAATAATCCCCTTATTATTAGTAGTATTATCATCTTTAAGTAATTGTACCAAGGTGTTTCCATTCAACTTGTCGATTTATGTATACAATGCATGTTGATCAGTGTCACCCCTTTTGTCATTCTCTCCCTCACGTATCCTAACGCCCCTATGTCAAGTTACCTGATTCCATTTTCATATACATACATTGAGCATTATGACTGTATTCCCCTACTATTCTACTCTCCATTTGTTGAGATGGTTTCTTATCCAAGTTACACAGACAGGTTAGACTCTGTTTCAGTACTTAAAGAGTTTCTTCATCTTATTTATGCTTATCTTTCCTTTGATTGTATGCTCAGAACAAATAAAAATTTTAAATTGTCAAGGATACTGATGAGGAATATAAAATTTAGAAACAGTTTTTCTTTTCCAGTGCCTCTCTTGCTGGTACTAAAGCTTTCAGCTTTGGTAGCCTCCTGTAGTTCATTGGACTTTGCAAACAAACTAGGATTATTTGAAAAATTAAGTTTAGAAAATGAGATTTTTCTGTGGCAAATTCTGCTCATTTGGTAGAGGTATCAGGCAGTATATTATGTCCAAACATCTAAACTCAAGTAGTAGTCTAATGCTGCGGTAATGAAAATACATTCTTGTTGCAATCTACAAAGCATATGAAGATATACTAAATATTCTTTCCTAAGCCTGACACTTACACTGACTCATCAGTGTGCACTTGGTTTAAGAGATACTTGTTTGCATATGCTTTTTACAAAGCCAATTGAAAAGTGTACAATCCATCCTAAGTCAAGTTCTTTACATTCTAAAAGAAAATTATTGTCTTTTCTTTCTGCCAATTCACAGATCCACATCCTTACCTGGATGATAAAATTGGCTAGATTCGGGGGCTGGGGATATAGCCTAGTGGCAAGAGTGCTTGCCTCATATACATGAGACCCTGGGTTCAATTCCCCAGCACCACATATACAGAAAACGGCCAGAAGTGGCGCTGTGGCTCAAGTGGCAGAATGCCAGCCTTGAGCAAAAAGAAGCCAGGGACAGTGCTCAGGCCCTGAGTCCAAGCCCCAGGACTGGCAAAAAAAAAAAAAAAAAAAAATTGGCTAGATTCCCAGAATTGTCTCTTTTTTAAAATTAATCAACATTTTTCATCAAAGACCTGAAGACATCGGCTCATGATTTTTGCAAATATTGATCAACTCACAGAAACACAGTCTTCTTTCCTGATTTTAGAATATAAAAGCAGAGGGGTTCTATATCTTTCCTTTTAAATATAGCCAAAAATTATATATTCTTTAATGGACCAAATGTGCTGCAACTTCCACACTGCTGTACTGGTAGCTTGGATTTGCTGTGATAATTCATTAAATTGAATAGGGTTTAGCAAGCACCAACTTCAGTTACTATTGAAAAGAAGATAAAATCTACATGCTGCTGCCCCCAACCCATATAGTAGGAGATGGATTTGATATCCAGGCTCAAGTTGTGAAGTCTCAGAACTCTCAAGCTCAGCAATTGCTTTGGTCATAAGAAATGGGGCTGAAAATTTGAACAAACTCAGCTTAGGGAATCAAGGAATTCCAATCTTCCTTTGATTTGTGCCCACCATCTGTCTCATGGTCCCTTCAAATGCATATAACCCTAAGTACATTTCCCATCTGCAAATATTATTCCCAATTAGCAGTACTAATTCTTTATTCAATAAACAGTATTGGCAATAAGGAAAAAAAAGATACTTGTTTGCCTATATACAGATAGAAAAGAAGCTGGAAGGGGAAGCAGGGAGGGGGAAATGATGGAAGAGGTAACAAACAGTACAAGAAATGTATCCAATGCCTAACGTATGAAACTGTAACCTTTCTGTACATCACTTTGACAATAAATAAGAAAAAAAAAAAGAAGCTGGAAAGAAAAACCTTACTTATACTTCATAGGAACTAGATGTTGTTTTCGTTCTATTTTATTTTTTTTTTAATTTATTTTTTTTTTTTTGGTCAGTCCTGGGCCTTGGACTCAGGGCCTGAGCACTGTCCCTGGCTTCTTCCCGCTCAAGGCTAGCACTCTGCCACTTGAGCCACAGCACCGCTTCTGGCCGTTTTCTGTATATGTGGTGCTGGGGAATCGAACCTAGGGCCTCGGGTATCCGAGGCAGGAACTCTTGCCACTAGGCTATATCCCCAGCCCTCGTTCTATTTTAGACAGGAAGATAAAATATCTTATCTCCAATTAGCTGGCAAAAAGCTAGAGTTAGGATGTGGCTTAAGGAGGTCCTGAGTTCAAGCCCTAGTACCAGCAAAAAAAATTTAAAATTCAGAGGCTTGGGGCATGGTTTAGGTGGTACCAGCCAACGAGCAAAGGTATCAGATACCAAGTTCAAGTTCTAGTCTTGGACCAAAAACTAATAATAATAATCAACCTTTCTAAGTTACATCAATACTTAGGATATGAAAGCATAGGTCCTAGCCATCCCAGAGGACCATGCGGAGATAATGACAGGCAGGAGAAGAAGGTTCATAAGGAGGTTTATTAGTGGGGCCATCGTTCCCACGGGAGAGGGAGCTACATGGCGTCTGCACCTTATCCAGGTGGCAGCTTCTCTCGGGGTAAAGGGGAAGTAGTTAGGTAGTGAGTAGGAGTGGCTCATTAGGTATGGGTGGATCTGGGGGCTAGTGGGAGGAGCTGAGGACCTGAGGCTAGGGAAATGCTAACAGGATACTCTTGAGCTTTAAAAATATTACACACAAGGTGGGCACCGGTGGATCATGCCAGTAATCCTAGCTACTCAGGAGACTGAGATCTGAGGATTGTGGTTCAAAGCCAGCCGGGGCAGTAAAGTCCATGAGACTCTTATCTCTAATAACCACCAGGAAACCAGAAGTGGCATTGTGGCTCAAGTGGTAGAGCACTAGCCTTGAGCTGAAGAGCCATGGACAGCACCCAGGCCCTGAGTTCATGACTACCCTTTACATGTATGTATGTATGTGCCGGAGCCAGCCGGCAACAAAAGGGAATCCTGTTTGAGGGGGTGAGGATTAAAGAAAAAGAAAGATACAAGACAAGAGACAAAAGACAAAAGATGGGGTTCGGGAGGTCTGCAGCTCAAGACCTAAAACCTGCCAAGAAACCATGATAGCCATTATAACCATGATGAAGACCCTGTTGAGTCCTTTACATATGTACTGACTCAGTCATGTTTACTGTATATTTAGTATATGCTAAGCTCTGAATTGGATTCTGGAAACTGAGTAATTTTAACAAATATGTAGTCTACTAGACTAGGTAGATATAAAAATGAATCATTTTGGGGCTGGGGATATGGCCTAGTGGCAAGAGTGCTTGCCTGGTATACATGAGGCCCTGGGTTCAATTCCCCAGCACCACATATACAGAAAACGGCCAGAAGTGGCGCTGTGGCTCAAGTGGCAGAGTGCTAGCCTTGAGCAAAAAGAAGCCAGGGACAGTGCTCAGGCCCTGAGTCCAAGCCCCCCCCCTCCCAAAAAAATGAGCCATTTTAAATTATGGGTTAAATGTTGTTATTTAAGGTCTGTGGGGACACTGAATTAATTGACTTTTATAGATGTGGCTTTTTAAAATTGTTTTTAGTAAGTAGGACAAAGAATTTCTTTACTTACATCTCCTAAATTTATGTGGATGGAAAAAATGCAAGTATTTTTGGCTCTTTAATATCATCCATTGACAAGTGCCACTAAGGCTCACAGTGATTCACCGATCACATTTATATTGCCATGCTTTTATGTAGTGATGTTTAATAGGTAAGCTTATAAGAAAATGTGTATTGTTAAAGTACATCACTATCTCCAAAATAGAAAGGAAAAAAAAAAACTATTGACTGGAGGAAAATAAACAATTTATTGTTATTTATTGTAACTTCAAGATTCTTCTAAGTATTTGAGCCACATGTCCTGTATTATTGCTGAGGGCTTCTTTTTTGTTGTTTTCTTTTTTTTTTTTTTTTTTGCCTTGAGCTTCTTTTGCTCAAGGCTAGCATTCTACCACTTGAGCTGCAACGCCACTTCTGGCTTTTTCTGTTTATGTGGCACTGAGGAATCAAACCCAGGGCTTCATGCATGCTAAGCAAGCACTCTACCACTAATCCACATTCCCAGCCTGTTGTTTTCTTCTTCCTTTTTCTGTTTAGCCAGTCTTGGACTCTGGGCCTGAGCACTGTCCCTGGCTTCTTTTTGCACAAGGCTACCACTCTACCTCTTGAGCCACAGCACACACCACTTCCAGCTTTTTCTGTTTATGTAGTGCTGAGGAATTCAACCCAGGGCTTTGTGCATTCTAGGCAAGCACTCTACCACTAAGCAACATTCCCAGCCCCTATTGTTTTCTTTTTATGAAGGAGCTGGTGCTGAGGATTGAACTCAAGGCCTCAAATGCTAAGCTTTTCACTAAGCTACACCTCAATAGTGAGTTTCTTAAGAAATGAAACATTGAAGGTGCACAGTTGTGGCCCACTCCTGTAATCCTAGCTACTTAGGAGGCTGAGATCTGAGGATCACAGTTTAAAGTCAGCCAAGGAAGGAAAGTTCCTGAGACTCTTGCCTCCAATTAACCCCCAGAAAACTGGAAGTAGCATTGTGGCTCAAAGTGGTAGAGCGATGGCTTTGAGCAGAAGAGCTCAGGTATAATGCCAGACCTTGAGTTCAAGTCTCAGGACCAACAACAAAAATAGGAAATGAAACATTGGAAGTATTCAGGCAGAAAAAAATTTAAAAAGGAAAGTATGCAAGCAGGTCTGTTGAATAATTTGAATCTCAATTTCATTTAGCATACTTCCTCTCTGAGAAGAGCATTTTTTGGAAAAGATTACCTTGAAACTGACATCACAAGTTATATAGTTGGAATATTCAGGATATTCTGATTTTTTTATGTTCTTCAAAGTACTTTGTTTTCCCTTTCTTGTCTTCTCCTGAGAAAGTTTTTGGATGGTCTGTATTCATGCCAGTTTATCTTTGAAGCAAAGAATTCTATTATTTTGTAAAATAAAAGTCACTGTAATCTCACTTTTTTTTCCAGTATGAGTTCGAATTCAGGGCTTTGCACTTGCTCGAGATCCCCCCTCTTTTTGTGTTAGGTTATTTTTCAGATACACTATTGTGCTTTTTGTCTAGGTTAGCCCCAAACAGATTATCCTACGTATTAGCCTCTCTAATAGCTAAAAACATAGGCCTGTTCCACCACTCCCAGTTATTGATTGAGATGAGGACAGGGTTGGATTTTACCAACTTTTGCCCCCAAGGCTTGTCAGAAACCTTGATCTTCCCAGTCTCTGCCTCCCAAATCCAAATAGCTACTACACTCATCCCTCACTTTTAAAAATAGTGTTAAGGGCTGGGGATATGGCCTAGTGGCAAGAGTGCCTGCCTCATATGCACGAGGCCCTGGGTTCGATTCCCCAGCACCACATATACAGAAAATGGCCAGAAGTGGCGCTGTGGCTCAAGTGGCAGAGTGCTAGCCTTGAGCAAAAAGACAGGGACAGGCTCTGAGTCCAAGCCCCAGGACTGGCCAAAAAAAATAGTGTTGTTTGTGTGTGCACGCATACACTGATCATGAGGCTTTAACTTAGGGTCTAGGTGCTATCCCTCTGCTTTTTTGCTCAAAACAAGTGCTCTACTACTTGAGCCATAGCTCCACTTCCAGCTCTTGGTACTCAATTGGAGATAAAAGTATCATAGACATTCCTGCGGGCTGGCTTCAAATTGGGGTCCTCAGATCTCAGCCTTCTGAGTAGCTAGAATTACAGGCATGAACCACTAGTGCATGACTAAAGTAGGGTTGTTTAAAAAAAAAAACATAGTTGTTTTTTGAAACTATAGCTATGTATATCTTCCTTTCCACTTTTAAACAGCATCTGAGTGCATCTGTACCTACATTTGCTGGAGTTGAGATGTAAGCAGGGCTCCCATCAGGTTCATGCATGAGCACTCTGCAAACCAGCTGTGTATGTGGGAGTGGCTTTCCTCCTCCACCCTGACAGGAGAACAGTACAGCACATTGGTCCGCCCTGCTTCGGAGGCTCAAGTGGTGGAGCTATGAGAAAAAGAGCTGAGTGAGAGTTTGAGGTTCTGAATTCAAGTCCCAGTACCAGCAACAAAAAACCAAAAAGTGCTTATGTGTATTTGACAAAATCAGCAGCAAAAGCATAGTAAATTTTTGGCAAGTGGATTATTTAGGTGAGCTGTCATTTATTTATAGATGTTATTAAAATTTAAGAATTAAATACTCCTAATCCAATAGCCCTCAGTTGATTACCTGTTTTTTGTGTGACACTGGTGAATAGATGGGAACAATGGAGTCATCCAAGGGTCTGGTTATTTTACAAATAAGCCAAACCAGGGCCTCATTTCTTCCCAAGGCTGTGTCCTGTAAATGTTAGCTTCATTGCTGTCTGGTGAACACATCATCAGACTAATAGGCATTCCAGGATAGAGACACAGGATTATAAAGGTAATTTGGCACTGAGTTGTGGTAGGTCATGAACAAAACAGGAGTTAGGGAAGTTTGCTATAAAATTATGATGTATTACACCAGAAGAAGCCTCCTATGCCTCCTTTTACCACAATTGTTGTTTGCAAGGAGAGGCCCCACCAACCAAGGAGTGACCATCCAGGTTTATATAAGTCCATTGTGGTATTTTCACAGTAGTGAGATTACCTGATCAGACATATCTCAGTACATATTCCATCCAATAGCATGTGACTAGTTAGAGCACTGAAGAGAAAGAGTTCTTTGCAGGCTGTAAGTTAGATTGATAATAGAAAAACTAAACTAAGAAACCAATTTAGTAGACTATTGTACTAGTCTGCTCAGGAAGAATATTTGCCATCTCTACAGTTTCTACTCCGAGCCAGACTGTATTGTAAAAATTTTACTTATTTAATCTTCCTATTAGCTTTTGAGAAAGATGTTTTTAGATACATTTTACAAGTAACAAAACTAAGTTACACATGATTAAATATTTTGGCTGGGGTTCACAGCTAGTGAGTGTTACAATCAAGGTTCTAACCTCAAGAGATTAGCTCCAAGTCTAATCTCAGTATTCATGACGTTATCCCTAGAGCTTATATTCACTATCCCTTTAACAACTATTTGATGTATAGGTACTGTTTTCCTGATTTCATACAAGGAAATAAGATCCTACCAAGGTTAAGGTAATGAAGCCAGACCTGTAATTTCAGCTAAATCAGGAGGCTAAGGCCTGGAGATCACAGCCAGCCTGGGCAAAAAAAAAGTCTGTGAGACTCCATCTCTAATTATCAGCAGAATGCAAGTACATAGACATGGAGCAAGAAAGCCAGTGATAGTATGAGACTCTGAGTTCAAGCCCAGTTACACACATACAAAGAGGTTTAAGAAATGAACAATCTGAAAAGGAAATTAAGAAAACAATTCCATTTACAAAAGCATCCTTAAGAGTTAAATACTTAGAAATAAATCTAACCAAGAAAGTGAGAGATTGGAATGCTGAGACCTGTAAAACATTACCAACAACAAATTAAAGAAGACCTTACTGGAAAGATATTCCTATTCATGGATAGGAAAACTTAAACATTGTACTACTGAATGTGATCATACAGTTTTTTCCAAATTCCAACAGCCTTTATTAATTTATACTTATGTATTCTTGTTGTTACTATAAAGATGATGTATAGAGGGGTTACATAAATCAGGTAGAGTATATTTCTTTTTGGTCAATGTCACCTTGTTTTTGTTTTTAAGCAATGTCTTACTATGTAGCCCAGATGGGCTTTGAACTTGCCTTAAAACTTGTCATTAGCCTAGCTCCCACAGTCTTATTTTCAAAGAATAGAAGAGACTATCTCAAATTAACTTGGAATTGCAAGAAAAATGGACCAAAACAGTCTTGGAACAAAAAAACAAATGTGGTTGTCCCCCCCCCCCCCTTTTCTTTTTGTTAGTAGTAGCTCTTGAACTCTAGGCCTGGATGCTATCCCTGAGCTCTTCAGCTCAAGGCTAGCGTCTACCACTTGAGCCACAGTGCCAGTTCTGGTTTTCTGGTGGTTAATTGAAGATAAGAGTCTCACAGACTTTTCTGCCTGGGCTGGATATGAACCATGATTCTTATTAGTTCTCAGCCTCCTGAGTGGGATTACAGGCATGAGCCACCGCTACCTGGCTGTTTTCCCCTTTTGGTTTATGTACAGAGAACATAAATATACAGATAAGTATCTGACTTGCAGGTCTTTTGGTATTATAGTACCTAGGAATGGAATTGCTGGGTTATATTGTAGTTCTGTGTTAAACTTTATGAATAACTGCCAAACTTTTTATTTCAAAATGTAATACAAAGGTATAGGCTTGGCTAAAGTACAAGAGCATCACCCTAGCAAGCATAAGTTCAGTACTGGAGTTCAAACTCCAATATAGCTTTAAAAAAAAAAAATCCTAGTACAAAAGTATAGTAATTAAAATAGTATGATTTAAAACACAGACCAATGGAATAGAATAGAGAGTCCCGAAAAAAACATAAGATTGGTTTCTAATAATGGTGCTAGGCCCTTCCATGATGAAAGAACAGTCTTTTGCAAACAAGTGATGCTGGGAAAATTTGATTTTCACACGCAAAAGATTGCTGGAATTTCTACTTTACACTGTAAAAATTAACTTGAAGTGATTAAAGATCTAAACTTAACAGCTGAAAATATAAAATTTAAAAGAAAACTTTGGGGGAAATCTTTGTGGCACTATATTTGATAGATCATAGACAAAACACAAGAAGCACAACAGTAAAAGAAAAAATAGATATGAGTATCAAAATTTAAATCATACATGAAGGAACATTATTGACAAAGTAAACAAAACCTGCATAATGAGATAAACATTTGCAAATCATAATAATAAAGCTAACTAAAAATGGGCAAAATAAAGCAGAGCGCTGGTGTCTTATGCCTATCTGTAATCCTAGCTACTTTGGAGGCTAATATCTGAGGATGGGGTAGTAAAGTCTGTGTGGCCCAAGTGGTAGGTAGCTCACTAGTCTTGAGCCAAAAAATTATGGTACAGCACCCAGGTGTTGGGGTCTCTGGGACCCCTCTCCCCACTTCTCCAGAGGAAATGCCCAAATGTTGCGGGGCTCATGGCCCCCTTTCCCCCCCCCCCCCCATCTCCCAGGGGAATGCCTGAATCCCAAACTGAAAGAAAACCCCAGCGTGTTCTTATGGATTGCGCTAAGTTGAGGAGAAATGCCGATACCCCCCTCCCCGGTCCCCTCACGTGTCAGGAACAGCGGCGGAAAGAGACATTGGGGAGACAGTTCGATGGGCCATGAGTCTCACAGGATTTAATTGGGGGGGGGGGGGTTTATATAACAGTAATGGCGGGAAAGGAGGGGGACTGGCCAAAGGGCCAGTCATAGGCTAAAGACCATGTTTGTCTCAGTGATGTCACGAACTTCCTCTATGGGCGGGGACTACAGCCCCCCAAGGGCCGGGCCTCCGCCATTAGACAGGTGGCCAAGCCTGGAGGCTTGCTTCTCTTCTGGTTGAGGCCGGAAGGTGGGAGGGTCTCCCTCCCACATTGCCCAAGGGCTGGTTGAAGGGCAGCGTGAATCCCCAACACCCAGGCTCTAAGTTCAAGTCCCAGGACTGGCACACCACCCACACAGGCAAAATATTTGAAGAGACATTTATTAATATAACCTGTGTGGGCTGTGAGAATCTAAAATTTTTAAATGTCAGTATATCAGCTCTTCTTAGTAGTTAAGTTACCTACTTAGACTACCTGCCACTCTTTAGAGACAAGGATTTTGTAAAATATTAAAGGATAATTATAATGATTTTATTAAGTTTAATTCAATTTTTAGATGATTACTAGAATATGAATAAAAATTATGTGTCAAAGATACTGATTTATCAGCTTATGAGAGAATAAAGTGTTATGCCTGAATCAGTAGAGAATCAAAAAAAAAAAAAAAACCCAGCCTAGTCTCACTTATAGGCAATCAGGAAGGCTGAAATTTGAAATTAACTTGTTAATATACAGGGTGGTATGCACATGTGTACCAATGTATTACCTAAAGTATGGTTTACATGCACGTGAGAATTTAATTGGTGTAATTCCTTAGAAACAACTAAGTCACCGTCTAACAAAATGAACATCAGAAAGCAGATACCTAGGCTGGGATGTAACAGGCAACCCAGGCAACATCCTGGGCTCAGTCCCTTGTACCAAAAAAGAAAAGACCTCCCCCCCCCAAAAAAAAAACCAGCTAAAAAATATAAAGTCAGGTAGTGGAGATGGGGGGCAGCAGCTAAGGAGAGAGGGGTAGATGATGAAGAGAGGAAGATGGGGAGAGAATGCGGTCATAATGTTCAGTGTACACTCTATGAAACTGGGAAAATATGTCTCTTTTGGACAAAATTCACTTTTATTGCTACAGGTTAAACATTTTCATTGCTATAAGTTATGCCATTTACAGAACTGAAAAATAGATGTGGGTGTACATTTAACTATACAGCCAGTAATCCATTTGTGTTTGTTTCCAAGTTTTTTTGTGGTTTTTCTTTTATTATAATCACAGAAAGGAATGGAGCTTTTTATTTTCTGTTGGAAAACCTAATCTAGTTCCTCTCCCACCCTCCCACACTCCCTCCTCGGGCTCAGGTTCTCTTGTCTCAGCTTGTGGCAGACATGAAGTGACAGGTGGGCACCACCACACCAGCTCCATAACCAAATCTGAAGGTGGAGCACCTGCATTTAGGGGGCTTTTCTGGATTGGACAGTAATGTGGGACCCGTGGGGGAGGGGGTGGGTCAGAAGGGACGACCACAAGGCCTTCTGCCACCTGCAACCGCTGCAGTGTCAGGCAGCTCATTTAACCTCCCAGAATCTGTTTCCCTGGGTATAAAATGGAAGATGGGATGAGATCTTTGAGGTTTTGCCCAGCTTTTAGAGATACATATATAATTTTTATTTTGGGTGGTTGTAAGGCTTGAACTTAAGAGTGTCTGGGTGCTGCCCCTAAGCTCTTTACTCAAGGCTCTACCACTTTGAACCACAGCACCACTTCCAGTTTTTTCCTGTGCTTCTTGAAAATGTCCTGCCTGAAGGTGACATTAGCATTGTCCTTGTACATCCATCCTTCCTTTCTCCATCTTGGCCCACAAGCATTAAAAGCCTGCTTTTTGTGAAAGTGAACACTTTCATAATCTAGACGATTGTATTACCCCCACCCCTCCACAAAACATAGCTTTTGAACTCATGGGACTAGTACATCAGGGTGAATGGAGTGGAGATAATAAAGAATAAGAAGTAATACCTATGATTTTTCTGCAGAGATGCCTAACACTCTTGTATTAGGCTGTTTACCTCTGGCCTCTCTGCTGCTTTCTCTTGGTTACATCATCTGCAAGAGACCTTTTTGCTACAAGGAGGTTTTTGTTCATTTTCCAGAGAGCAACTAGGATTTCCTTTTTTTTTTTTTTTTTTTTTTTGGCCAGTCCTGGGCCTTGGACTCAGGGCCTGAGCACTGTCCCTGGCTTCTTCCCGCTCAAGGCTAGCACTCTGCCACTTGAGCCACAGCGCCGCTTCTGGCCGTTTTCTGTATATGTGGTGCTGGGGAATCGAACCTAGGGCCTCGTGTATACGAGGCAGGCACTCTTGCCACTAGGCTATATCCCCAGCCCCATAGGATTTCCTAAGCTTTTACATTAGTATATATTTTCTCCTCTTCTTGCTTTTCAGTATTTTCCTCTCTTCTCCCATGCCACGGTAATTTTATAGCTCTGGTACCTGCTTTCTTTGAAAGCACTTTCTGTGGCAAAGGGAAAAGAACACTGAGTTCCCAGCACTCACTGCTGGGGAAAACCAGCACTCTCTGAAGCACTCAGAGTGTGCTTCTGCCCCTATGATAGGCAGCTCAGGGCTTTCAGGCTGCTCTGCCCATTTGGCTGTTCTGAATTAGACTCCACACAGGCTGCAGAGCCTGTGAAAGAAGAGCCGAGAGATACATCAACTTTAAAAACCCTAGCTCAGTTTCAGGACAACTTTAAGTGAAAAAATATTTGAAGTGGGATGAGGTTAAGCTACCTCATTCCCATTTTATTTTTCATTTCCTTTGTAACTATCTTTTCTTATTGGCAGTACTTGGATTTGAACTCAAGATACCATGCATGAAAGACATTTAAACCATATACCCAAGCTCACAGCCTGTTTAATAGGATTTTAGGATGTTTATTACTAGAATGCTTAGGATGTTTATTACTAGCACTTATTGTTGTTGTTGTTTGCCCAAAGCAGAGTTTGAATTCAGAGCCTTGGGCTTGTTTGGCAGTTTTGATTGGCTTGCTTACCTCACTGGCGATCTACCACTTGACCCACACCTCCAGGCCAGATTTTTGCTGGTATTTTGGAAATAAGAGTTTCCATGGGATCTGTTTGCCTGGCTGGCTTCAAATTGTGGTTCTCCAAATCTCAGCCTCTTTAGCAGCTAGGATTAGTCCCCAGCAATACTGCATTCCTTTTAAAGACTGTATTAAAATAGATAAATAATATATAGCATAACACAGGGGTGAGTCGTGGTATCTTTTTTGAATATGCTTAATTTACATAATTGGCAAAAGTTGTGTCATTATGGCCAGAGCCCTGTCTATTCCTGGTTGAAATTTGATAGTGAAGAACACTTTGTTTTCTTAATGAAAGCTTGTGGACTGAAAATATTAATCTTAGAAGTTTGTATAGTGAGTGTTACACTACAAGTGAACTAATGGTGTTCAGTTGCTGTCATCATTAAGCTCTCAGCAGGTTCTTGGAGGGTACTGTAGTAATGCTAGTTATACTAATTAGAAAACCAGGTACAGTGAAGCAAAGTGGTTTTGTTCAGGGCCAACCAGAAAGCTAGTGTCAGGATGTCAGGACTGGAGATTGTAACTTACTGTTTCTTGCAATGTTAATCTGGTAATACTCTTACATTTTCGGTGCACACTTATAATTCCACTAAGGCAGGAGGATCTCAAGTTCCCAACAAGCCTTAAGTACATAATGAAACCTTGTCACATATACAAAAATAAAAGCCAGCACAGAAAGGGCCATTTTCACTGTATGTGTGTATGTATCATGGGAAGTGACATTTTATGCCCTCTTCCTTCACCAGTTCAAACTTTCTTCAAAACAGTGTTTTTACATTTCTTGGTCTGTGTGTGCTAGTTCTGGGATTGAACTCAGGGTCTGAGCACTGTCCTTGAGCTTTTTACTAAAGGTTAGCACTCTACTACTTGAACCACAGTTCTACTTCTGGCTTTTTGATGATTAAGAAGAGATAATGAGTGTCAAGGAGTTTCCTGCCCGGGTTGGCCCCAAACCATGATCCTCAGATCTGAGTCTCCTTGGTAACTAGGATTGCAGGAATGAGCCACCAGCACCCAGCTGTTTTTATCTTTCTTTTTTTCTTTTTTTTTTTTTGCCAGTCCTGAGGCTTGGACTCAGGGCCTGAGCACTGTCCCTGGCTTCTTTTTGCTCAAGGCTAGCACTCTGCCACTTGAGCCACAGCACCACTTCTGGCCATTTTCTGTATATGTGGTGCTGGGGAATCGAACCCAGGGCCTCATGTATATGAGGCAAGCACTCTTGCCACTAGGCCATATCCCCAGCCCCCTGTTTTTATCTTTCTTAAAAACAACTTAGTGCCTATAGTTTTCGGTTTGTTCCCAGTGGGATATTTTTGGTCTGGTGTTTTGGGATAAGGTCTCACTGTGTAATCTAGGTTGGCCTCCAACTGGGATCTTCCTGCTTCAGCCTCCCAACTACATTAGCATTTTATCATGTGGATGTGCCAGGATTTAGTTAACCGTGTTCTGAATGTTGAATTTTTTTCTAGTGAGTCTAATTTTTGCTATTACAGTGTTCTGTGAGTAACTCAGTGTGTAAATGTTGTTTAAGAACAAATTGCAGCAGCAACAAATCATGGAGTCTGAGATTATAAATATTAGGAAGAATTTTAATATATAGCCAAATTGCTTTCCCCAAAGGTTGAGCCAATTATATTTTCTCGCACAACACTGTCTGAGACCGGTTCCCTTTCTTTAATATTGGCCTTTGTCAGTCCTTAAGCTTCCTGAAACTTGGGTGGCAGTATGATTATTATAAGTTGGGCTGGGAATATGGCCTAGTGGCAAGAGTGCTTGCCTCCTATATATGAAGCCCTAGGTTCAATTCCTCAGCACCACATACATAGGAAAGGCCAGAAGTGGCACTGTAGCTCAAGTTGACAGAGTGCTAGCCTTGAGCAAAAAGAAGCCAGGGACTGCTCACGCCCTGAGTCCAAGCCCTAGGACTGGCAAAAAAAAAAAAAAAAAAAAAAATTATTGTAAGTAGCTGGTTAATTTATAATCATCCTGATGCCTGTGGCTAATGCCTGTAATCCTAGCTGCTTAGGAGTTTGAGATCCTAGGATGAGGGTTACAAGCCAGCCCAGGCAGGAAAATCTATGAGACTCTTATCTCCAATTAACTAGTACAAAAGCCAGAAGTAGAGCTGTGGCTCAAATGAGTGCCAGCCTTGAGCAAAAAAGCTCAGGAATAGCACTCAGGCCCTGAGATCATGCCCCAGGTCCTGCACTATATATGTAGTAATTGCTTTCAGAATGGAGAATGAAGAAGGTGATAGTTTTTTTTTAAAGTACTTCATGAACTAGTTCGACTAGTAATTGTACTAAAAGAAGAGTAAGGCTAGCAATGAGATATAATAGAAACTAATTATTTCCCACATTTAAAATTTTTTCTTTTCAGATTCCTGACCTCGGGTCATAAAATATTTTTCTTGACTCAGTTACAAAGATTAACAAAGAAGATAGTCAGTTAGGTCTGTTGGATCTGGTTCCCTGTGTGAAGGCCCAAACCAAAATGAGGCAGTATGTTTTAGGTATATCAGCCAACCTGGGCTCTCAAATAGGCAAAGGAAATAGGCCACCATTATTGTAATTTCAAACCAGGCTTCCTATTCGTTCACCATGTCATTGCCAATTACATTTAATTACTGGCAAACGATAATCTCAGAGTTGAGCCATATGCTTACAAGGGCTTGCCTGTAATCCCGGTACTCAGGAGGCTGAGAAAGGAGGATTCTGAATTGGAGCTTAGCCTGGCCCACATAACAAGACCCTGTCCCAAAAAGAACAAAACGTACCAACAAAACCTCACAATTATTATGAGTTCTGTCATTTCCAAGTTCACATTACTCACTAGAAAATGGGACCGACCTGTAATCACAGCTCTTAGTGGAGCCTAAAGTAGGAAATTCACAAGGTTAAGGTCAAACTGGACTTCATAATTAAAACCCTGTCTCAAAAATAAATAACACCTGATGAAATTCCTTTGAAGAAGGAATTGAAAATTTGTTCTTAAGCCCAGAATTACATTGATCTATAGAAAATTATAGCAAGTAATTCATTTCATTTAACCCTTCGGTACTGATCTCTGAAGGACATTAGTTGTGTAGTAGCAGACACTCTGATACAAAAATGGCACTTTCAAGCCATCTCTATAAAAGGAGAAATCATATAACAAATTCATCTTGAGAATTTTTTAAGAAAAAATAATGGTATGCTAGGACACTGGTGACTCACAGGTGCAATCATACCACTCAGGAGGCTCAGCTCTGAGAATCAGGGTTCAAAGCCAGCCAGCAAAGACCATGAGACTCTTATCTCCGATTAAGCATCAAAAAAAACAAAAACAAACACAAACAAACAAATGGGCTGGGGATATGGCCTAGTGGCAAGAGTGCTTGCCTCCTATACATGAGGCCCTGGGTTCGATTCCCCAGCACCACATATACAGAAAACGGCCAGAAGTGGCGCTGTGGCTCAAGTGGCAGAGTGCTAGCCTTGAGCAAAAGGAAGCCAGGGACAGTGCTTAGGCCCTGAGTCTAAGGCCCAGGACTGGCAAAAAAAAAAAAAACCAGAAATGGGAGCTGTGGCTAAAGTGGCAGAGCACCAGCCTTGAGTGAAAAAAAAGCAAAAAAGCACTCAGGCTGGGTTCAAGCCTGAGTGCCAGTCTCCCCACCCCCACTCCCCCAAAAAAAATCAAGAAAAGGAAATGCAGTAGTGAAAAAGAAGACAGGCAGTGTTTCTCCCCTCCTAAAATTCACACTTAAATGAGAGTGATAGGGCTCGGAATGTAGCTTAGTTATAGAATGCTTGCCTAGCATGCATGAGCCCTGGGTTCAATTCCTCAGTACCACATAAAGAGAAAAAGATGGAAGTGGCACTGTGGCTCAAGTGGTAAGAGTGCTAGCCTTGAGCAAAAAGAAGCCAGAGACAGTGCCCTGAGGACTGGTAAAGCCTCAGGACTGGCAAAATAAAAAGACAATAAGCAAGTGAGGGCAGTGACCAAGGCAATTGTAATATCACAGGGGCCCCGAAAGATGAGCTTTTCCACCTGTATCTGCAGATATGCAGGTAAACTTCTGTGACTCTGTAAAAGCTTCAAGGCTGAGCTGTTGAAGTCCACTGCACTTCTGTTTCACTAATTTACAAACTTGTAGGTCTTCTTTAGGATTTCTAAACAAAATTTTCTCTCTTAGGTTGCAGAGAACATGTCTTAGAAGATGAAAAAGCTGAAGCTATCAACGACACTACAGACTTGGCCTTACCGCCTGAAATGCCGATTCTGATTGATTTCCATGCTCTGAAAGACATCCTTGGGCCCCCCATGTATGAAATGGAGGTGATTTTTCTCATTTCTTTGTTGGTAATTACCAGTTTACTAGTGGTTACTTAATAGTTCAGGAAGAAAATAGAGCTGGATATTTCTGGAGGCTAAATTTTGTCTTAAGATTAGAAGCTTGCAGTTGAGTGCATGGCTCAGACCTGTAGTTCTAGTTACTCAGAAGGCTAAGGGCAGGAGGTTTTTGAATTTGAGGGTATCCTGGGCTGTATAGCATAGCCCTGTCTAAAAAAAAAGTTTTCAAGATTCCATTTCAACCAGCAACTAGGTGTGGTATGTTCCTGTCATCCCAACACCTGAGGAAAGCACAGATAGCCCAGGGTGGTCTGGACATAAGCTAGACCCTATCTTGAAAATAACCACCATGGGAACAAAGGAGCAAGGGAAGGGGTGACATTGTCCAAACGGAAATGTGCTCTTTACCTGACTTATGTAACTGTAACCTTCAAGGAGGATATTGCAATTTAGTACTTAATTTCCTAATAGGATTCTGCAGATGACCAGAGACCCTGCTGTCACCTCTTTCAGACCACCCCTCCCCGTCTTACTTTATTCTAGTCTTCTAGCTCTATTTTTTTTAAGTCCCACTTTCTTTGACTTTCTATCCTTAGAAGAATTCTCTGTTCCATTGTATGTACTTGTGATATTAAAGGCCTTCACCCCCTGATATAGCATGCTGAAAACATGAGCAGACAGCTGCTTTCGCTTCAGACTGCTGCTAGTGCAGTTTGTATCTTTCAGGAACCACCTATTCTTTCACCTCGTACAGCCCAAATGCAAGTCTGGTCCTAGTTCCATCTTTCTCCTGTCACTGTACCTCAAGCCTGATCCCCCAGGATTGAGTTGAAGGAGCTGATAGAAAGAGTCTTTCAACTATGAAACACTTCGTAGGATATCTAGGTGAATTGTTATACCTAAATGTTTCCTAGACTACTGCATTAAGCTTAATTATAACCATCTTTGTGAAGCTGAGGAAAACATTTTAAGAAAAGGAATCACATATTATGTATAAGATCTCCATCTAATATTTGAAAGCATCAGTAGCTATAGTATTCCCCAAGGCCTTACAGTTAAAGAGGAAAGAAACAGTCCCTGTAACCATCTTGTTACCTATTTAAAGTCTGGGTTAGTCGTTAAGGCTAATAATAACCTTTCCACAAAGCCCTCAGCTACAAGAATAGACCTTGTTTGTTCTTGCCAACAAATCTGGACTTGAAGAGTAGAATCCAAAGCATTATTTTGAATTGTTGAGATACCATGGATTTGAGAGCTGGGCGATTTAGCTCTGTGGCAGAATGCTTATATAGCAAGAATGAGGCCCTGGGATTGATTCCCAACACAGAAAAACAAGGATCATGGATTTGAAAGAACTTGAGCTAAAGTTTGGTTGGAAATGGGAACCAAACCTGCATGATTGTTCTATGAGAAGCAATGATTTTGTAAGTGAAGATATACAGGTCTGGCTCCTACATGCCTCGTGGTCTTTTTTTCTCCCAGGCTTCTAGTACATTCTAGGAGTTTGAGATTTAGACTGTATAAACCCCAAAAATTCGTACATTGTGTTATTTGTGGCCTTTTTCTCCCAGTTGTTTTCACTGGTGGTAGGTTTGGAAACATTGCTGACATTCTCTCAGCTTTGGCAGAGGAGAAAAAAAAAACAAAAAACAGTGAGAACTTTTATAAACACTGCTTAACAGCTCTCTTTGTCACTGGAGAAACCTCTTTATTTTCTTGCAGTATCTAAGTTTTTACATATGAATACATCTGCCAACACGGATGCAAAGAGGACTCCCTGGACATTTTGCCTTCTATAAGTAGAATCAAAGATCTGATGTCCAAGAGAGCCTTCTCTTTTTCTCCCTGTAGACTAGGTTTCTGTCTCCAGCATACTCTGACTCAGCTTTTAAACTTATAAAGTTAAGATTTATGGAACATTTTCTTACTCCCCATAAGGGGACTCTTAGGTCTACTTAATCACTAAAAAGCTGGAAGTGGAGCTGTGGCTCATGTCTTAGAAAACTAAAAGCTTGGGGACAACACCCAGTCCCTCATTTCAAGCCCCTAGTCTGGCACCAAAAAGAAGAAAGAAGATGACAAAGAAGAAAAAGAGGGAAGTAAAAAGAAGGAAGAAGAAAAGTAAAAGGAATCCTAAGACACATCTGCTCTACATTACATTTTTATTTACAGTATATTCTTCCCAACTCTAGTGCTATATTGGAAGGGGAGCTATTGGGCCCCACTTCTGGAGCACTCCCACTTGAGAATGTGAGAAAGGAGTCTACAAATGACTTGTCATTTAATCTTCCTTCATGGTGTCTTTCCAACTATAGATAAGAAAATAGCCTTAGAGTATTTAAGTAAACTGCCAGGAAACACAACATAAGCCAGTATTAAGATCTGGTTCAAGGCCTGTCTGACTGAAGTTTGTGCTCTCAATTAGACAAATAACAGAGCACACCTGAGCTCTTTGAATGGAAGTCCCAGAGATACATTGGACAGTCCCTTCCTTTCCTTTTTTTCTTTCCTTTTTCTTTTTCTGTTACATAGTTCAGGTAGGCCCTAAACTACAGATCCTCCCATATCAGCTTCTAGAAGTCAAAGGCTGGGTTTGAGGTTGGGGATTAGAGGTATATACCACTGTGTCCAGCTTTCTCCCTTTTGTGTTTTCTTTGGTAAAGAATCTGAAGAGAGATTATACTAGGAATATTGGAATACATATTGAAGTGTTCCAAACAAGATGATGTAAGATACCTCATGTTTTACTTAAATTCCTGTGTTCTCCAGAAGATAAAAGTTTAGAGTCTATCATTTCTTCTTAAAGAATTTTATTTACTTAGTAAATACTTCTGACAATACAGTAGCAAATAGATGAAGTACAACTTCCCCCTTCGAATAGGGTAGGACAAAAGAAGGAAACATAATTACAAATTTGGACTGAATTATCAAAGAAAACAGCCATATTCTGAAGTAAGCAGTAGAGTAACTCTACCTATAGTCAAGAGTTGTCTTAGGGGTAGACTTGACAGAGATAAATTTGTCGATGGATTATACAAGGAATGATGCAATAACCTCTCCAGAGGGACTGAGAGGTTTCTGGCCAAAGTGCTAGGGCATGAGTGTAGTGGTGCTGTTGAAGGAAGACTGATACTGCAGGGTGAGGATTGTTGCAAAGGAACTAGAACTCTTTTGAATATGTTAAATGTCAAATACCTGAGACATCTGAGTGCTGACATTTGAACATACAGATCTATTGCTCAGATATAGAGATTAAATAGTGGAGGTTTTAGAATATAGAGGATATATAAAGCCCCAGAAATCTTGAGATCACCCAAGGTATCAAGCAGACAGCCTAAGAACAAGCCTTAATAAATGCAGTTATTTGGGAATCATATAGAGGAAATAGGGAGCCATTGAAAACGAAAGAGAGACAAGCACCATACCATCATGGAAGAGGAAAACAAGGCAGTCTGTCATTCAAGAAGAAGGGAACATCAAATTCTGTTTCCTGCTTGTTGAGAGACCAAGAATAATTTCAAAAAGATGGTTCTTCAAGCTTGACACCAGGGAGGGTGCAGGGGAACTTGAAAAGGGTGATTTCAATGGAAATGGCTGGTAGATTCAAGTATGCTACAAAGAGAATGGTAGATGAGGACACAAATGGTGTGGAGGCAGCTTTCAGAAGCCTGGCTGTGAATGGCTACGGAGAATTGATGTGGTGAGAAGTGGGTATGGATGCCACAGGGAGAATGTTTTCAAGTCAATAGTATATTTGCCAGTAAGACTCCAGTAGCAAGAGCATTGTTACTGAAGGGAGCTGGCACAATAGGAACAAAAAAGTGAGATAGAATAGATCCAAATAGGGAATTGAGGCTGTGGCTTGTGATGGGAGAACTATGATGAAAGGGTAAAGAAGATTGTTTATGTACAAGGAAAAAGCTGTAGTACTGGAGCAAAGGTAAGCTAACTGCATAAGAACAGTGAAGTTAGGACAGCTAGCCTAGGAGGCTACAGTAATTCATGTCAATAGGTGGGAAAGGCGTGAGGCTGTGCGGATCTCATAAGTATGTTGGTTTCTTGTTTGTAACAAAGACCTTCAAGAGACTACCTGAGTTCAGGAGGTGTTTTAAGTGTACTGAAAAGCCAAGTACATACAGGATGATACTTGTGAATTTGTGCAAGATACCAGAGTGACTCAGGAGTGGGGTGGTGAAAGAGAACAGGGGATTTGAATGAGGGGAGTAGATATGTCAAATCAGCTGCCATCATGGGTTCAGTAGGTGTGGAGAAGCCTGTTACATAAATGAGAAACCCAATCTCAAGTTGAAAGTCATGATATTTGTGTTATTAGAGAGTAAGTGGAGTTTGGTGAGTTTATACCTATAATGCACCCACCATAATTCCCATCCTAAACCAGGAACAAACCACACTCCCTGTAAATAAAGTTTTACTCCTAATCATCAAAAACTCTGGTTTTTACAATCCTGATATTTTATCCAAATTTAATAATCATATACCACCCTTTATTGTTTCTTACCTTCACTGACAGTGTGGCTACACAAAGGTATTATACAGAAAAATGTTTGTGACCTAGTAAACCAGCACTAGCAAAGTTGAGAAGGCACACGTCCATTAACAAGTTAGATCCCTTTAGAATTCTCTAAACAGGCTGAAAATAGGTTCTAGAACTTAATCTGGATTTCAGGAACAGTATCACAGGTCACCTTTTAAAATACCATAAAGTTTCCCCCAAAAAAATAAAATTGGCTAAACCCACTTAAAATAGATAATAATACAAGAAATGTATCCATGGCCTAACGTATGATACTGTAACCCCTCTGTACATCACTTTGACAATAAATAAGTAATTACTATTAAAAAAAAAAAAAGAAAAAAGAGTTCTCCCTGTGTGGGAGACAGAACAGGGAAAGGAAGGATAGCAGAGGGCACAAAGTCCAAGATGTCTAGGTTACTGGGCACATACTACCTGTCCTGTGGTAGTCATAGCTCAGGCTTCTCTTCAGTCACTTCTATCATGTCCTAGGGGCTCTGATTGGGCATGGGGGCTACATTGCCTGCCTGTGTCCTTTACCATCTCCTCATGGAGACCAGCAAAATAAACCAGGCTGTTTTGAAGAGGTATAGATAACTCAAAAATGACAAAAGATCAATATGGATCAGGATTCTGTTAGAAGACTATTCTTGGCTCCACTGAAGTATTCTACCTTGTGTTAAAGCCCTAATGTTGGTTTTTGACCTTGAATTTGATAGTTCGTTCGTTCTTTCTTCCTTTTTTTTTTTTTTTGGTTAGTTGTAGGTCTTGAACTCAGAGCCTAGATGCTGTCCCTGAGCCTCTTTGTGCTCAGGGCTAGCACTCTACCACTTGAGCCACAGCACCACTTCTGATTTTTGAGATAAGAGTCTCATGGGGACTTTTCTGTTCCAGTTGGCTCCAAATCGCGATCCTCAGATCTGAGCCTCCTAAGTAGCTAGGATCACAGGTGCCTGGCAGATACGACTCTTAATAGAAGGAGCCAGGTACCAGTGGCTCATGCCTGTAATTCTAGCTACTCAAGAGGCTGAGATCTAAGGATCAAGGTTTTTTTTTTTTTTTTTTTTTTTTTTTGCCAGTCCTGGGCCTTGGACTCAGGGCCTGAGCACTGTCCCTGGCTTCTTCCCGCTCAAGGCTAGCACTCTGCCACTTGAGCCACAGCGCCGCTTCTGGCCGTTTTCTGTATATGTGGTGCTGGGGAATCGAACCCAGGGCCTTGTGTATCCGAGGCAGGCACTCTTGCCACTAGGCCATATCCCCAGCCCCAGGATCAAGGTTTTAAACCAGCCTGAGCAGGAAAATTAATGAGACTCTTATCTCCAATTAATTACCAAAAAGCCAAAAGTGGGCTGTAGCTCAAGTGTTAGAATGCTAGCCTTGAGTAAAACCTTAAGGACAGTGTCCCAGCCCTGAGTTCAAGCCCCAGGACTGGCAGTAACAAGAACAACAATAATAATAGGAGGAGGAAACATGCTGGTGGCTCGTGTCTGTAAGCTCAGCTACTTAGGAGTCTGAGATCTCGGGATTGTGGTTCAAAGCTATCCAGGGTGGGAAAAATTCTTGAGCAGTAAGTGGAGGTGTGTCTCAAAAGGTAGACTGCCACCCTTGAACAAAAATACTAAGAGATAGCACCTAAGCCCTAAGTGCAAGCCCCAGGACCAGCACCCAAATAATAATAGTAATAAATAATACTAATAGAAATAAGATGGATATGTAGGTTTTATAAAGCATTCTGAATTGAATGCATTCAAAGGTGAATTTTGAAAGATTCAGTCACATGTGCATTTCATACAAACCACATGATCTGTTAAGCAGTTAGAAAAGAGCAAAGAAGTCATAACACTATGGAAAGGCCACAAAGAACCACGCTAGTAAGGATTTCTCGGTCCTGCTGCAGTCTCCATTGAAGACAGCTTGATGCTGCATAGGCAGACCACCACACACCTTTGGAATTGTCTGCACCTAGAACAGGCCCTATTGAAAGGATGCAAGGCAGCTGGTTCTCATGGTACAGGAGCTGGTGTGGGAGTCAGGCCAGACTGCAGCTGCCACGCTGCATTAAGAAGAGCAGAGAAGACCATGGCATCTTTCCAACTGAAAGAGCATCTGCCCTTCCCTTTTTTTGGTGGTCCTAAAACAAATCCACTGCCAGAAAAATCCAATATTCATGAATTTCAGGCTTTAGGATATCGGCACAAAGACTTTAAAGAGGCTGCCAGATTGATAGTGCCTGTGGTCACAGCCCTAATGGGAACACAAAAGTGCTACACAGGCTGTAAATAAGCCAGTTGCCCTAAAACATCACTGCGGAGCAAGACTATACACCCAAAAGCACTCTGACAGCTCAGATTTTACATTACCATAGCAAGTACTATGATTGCTCCTGGAAAGAGAGCCCATGATGTTACTCAGCTCTCCATCCCTGGTACCACTGGGCAGCCCTTCAGTTCTGAGGTCTGTGCCTTATCTGTTCAGAAAACTCACACATTTTAAGTCTCTCCTCAGCCTCTTCTGACTCTTTTCCATCTCTGAGACGGGGCCTTCACCTCCTCAAGGCTCCTTGCTCACTTCTGCTTCTTTGGCCATGCTTTTGATATTGTTTTGACAAGTGTTTTGTTCATTTTAGGCAATACTGATACTTGAACTCAGGCCCTTGAGCTTGCTTGGTTTCCAGCCTCCTTTTTTCAATGGTTATTTTTAAGATCAAATCTCGCTTCCTATTCTGGCTGAGATAATAGACATTGCCTTCATTTCCAGCTTTCTCTGGACCTTTGTGTCCAGTATGCCACTGAGATCCTTCTGAAGCCTGTGATATTGCACCCAGCTATGAACTTAGAAGGGGATTCTCAGGCCTGTCTGCCCAGACGGGCCTTGAACCATGGTCCAACTCTCAGCTACCAGATACTGGTGGCTAACACAACTGTACCAAATACCTTTCTGTTACATTCAGCATGACTTAGTATATTGAAAACCACTCTTTAGGGTTAGTTTCCCTGCCCTAGAAAGAAGATGCATGATTTTGAGAGCAGGGTAGGAAGGGGATGGGGGGGTAAGGAGGGAGGAAAGAAAGCAAGGGAGGGAGGGAGGGAGGGAGGGAGGGAGGGAGGGAGGGAGGGAGGGAGGGAGGGAGGGAGGGAGGGAGGGAGGGAGGGAGGAAAGAAAGAAAGGAAAGGAGAGGAAAGGGGAGGAAAGGAAAGGAAAGGAAAGGGGAAAGGGGAGGAAAGACCCCTTGCAAATTCCTACCCAAACTAGATGTCTTTTGGTTATAGAGAATTAATGTTAGGGAAGAAATAAACTTTGTGAAATATTTTATAAATAGTTGGTTTATGCTTCCTTAAATAGAACTTTTTTTTTTTTTTTTTTTTTTTTTTTTTGGCCAGTCCTGGGGCTTGGACTCAGGGCCTGCCTGAGCACAGTCCCTGGCTTCTTTTTGCTCAAGGCTACCACTCTGCCTCTTGAGCCACAGCGCCACTTCTGGCCGTTTTCTGTATATATGGTGCTGAGGAATCAAACCCAGGGCTTCATATATATGAGGAAAGCACTCTTGCCACTGGGCCATATTCTATTCCCAGTCCTGATTTTTTTTTTTTTTTTTTTTGTATATTGATCTGTTGTGTCTTCTCAAGCATACAACAGGTCAGGAACCAAAGCCAGAAGGAAGCGTGATCTGTGGTGGGTGGTGTCAGCTTAGCTGACACTGGTATTTGGCCTTCCAGGTCTCTAACCTAGCCTATGTTAGAGTTGAATGCTAAAACAAGCTTTTTAAATAGGCTGTTGAGTTCTCAGTGACCTCGGTGAATGTATATTGGTGTATTGAACGTGAGAGCTTTTACCATACAAGCCTGCTGAAACAGAAATGAACATTACAATGGGAACAAGAGGTTTTTTCCTCTTTTGTTTCATTTTATTTTTATCTTGTTTTGTTTCATTTTATTTTTATCTTGTTTATTTATCTGTCTTTGGGAGGCTAAGGGGGCACAAGGAGGGAAAAAGGGTGAACAAATGCAGCAGAGGTGCTCCCTGGATACCATGGTGAAAGTGAACTATACAACTTGTGGGTGGGATGGGAGAGTGAAACTAGAAGAGAGTAAGGGAAGGAGTGACATTATCCAAAAAGAAATGTACTCATTACCTGACTTGCATAACTGTAATCCCTGTGTACATCACCTTTATAATAACAAAAAACATTTTTTAAGAATAACAAGCAAAAGAGAAAGAGAGATGAGTATTAGCAGTGTAGCTTGTTAGCCATAAGCCATCTCCAGACTCTCCTGCTTCCTTGGTGAGGGCCAGACCTCTCACAAGAGGTCTCCTATGTGCATAGTGTTTGGTAACACTTGCACTCCGTTCCTGTGACTGAAACTCATAGGATGGGATGTAGGAGGCTTGGAGTGCAAGAAACTTGCTGTTCCCTTGTGTTTTCCTGACTTGGATGTTTACGTTTGTGACTTATCGCCTAGACTCAAGTTCAGTTTAAAGAGGCAGCCAGACAGCACTAAAGAAAGAATCCCCGGGAAAGACCCCAAGGCCTCAAGAAACCTCTGCAGAGATAACCGTGGCAGTATATCTATGGTGATCAAGTAATATCTTAGAGGCTTGTAGGACACACCTCACCCTTAACTAACACTTCTTAAATGTGTATTAATAGGGGGTTCATGGGCTGGCTTATGCTGTAACTAACGTAGCTACTAAGAAGGAGATTGGGAGGATCAGGGCTTAAGGCTATCCAGGCAAAATATTTGAAAGACTTTTATTGTAAACCAATAAAAACATGATGCTCGTATGTGCTGTCACCCCAGCCGTGCTTGAAGCATAAAATGAAAGGGCTGCAGGCCAGGCAAGCCCCAGCTTAAAGGCAAGGACCTATTCAAACAAGAGCTATGGCAAAAAGGGTTTGAGAAGCATGGCTCAAGGGGTAGACCATCTGAATGGCAAACACCAGATCCTGAATTCAAAACCCAGTACTACCAATAAAAGAGAGGGAGAGGGTTTCTACCTCCTAAAACAAATCCATGACTAGTTAAAATGAGGTTAATAAATTTAATTATTCTAATTAAAGTTAAATAAGGTCTAAAGTGTCTAACAAAGATTTAAATAAGAAAAACTACTGGATTTTTTTTAAAGTTAATGCATATGTAATTGGCTCTTAAAAATCAGTTATTAAGGCCAGGTACTAGTCGCTCACACCTATAATCCTAGCCACTCAGAAAGCTGAGAACTGGAAGGTCACAGCTTGAAACCAGCCAAGGCAGAAAAAAATCTGTGAGACTCCATCTCCAATTAGCCGCAAAAGTAGGGCTGGAGTACTGACTCAAGTTGTTGAGAACCAGCTACAAATAAGCAAGCCAAGAGAACAGGAGGCCCTGAATTCAAACCCCAGTACACACATACACTACACACTACACACACACACACACGGGTGGAGATGGGAGGGAGGGAATGGGAGAGAATGAAAAAACAGATGACACTGAATGAAAGGAAATGTACTTATTCCCTGACATATGTAAATGTAACCCTGCTATATATCACCTCCAAAATAACAGTAAGTAAAAAAAAAAAATCAGTTACCAAGATTTTAAGGTAAAATTCTTCTGGGAGAAAGCCATCTGTAAGTGGTCAGTTATAACCCAGAAGCACAGTGTGAAATAAGTACTCTGAGGTATACAGCTAAGTATTCCATAGAAAAAGCAGATTCTTAGAAGATAATGTGGTTAGTCAGTCTCATCATTTTTCTTATTTCTTCCAAGGTATCTGAGCGTTTGAGTCAGCCAGGAGTGGCAATAGGTTTAGCTTGGACTCCATTAGGCGGGAAAATCATGTTCGTAGAAGCAAGTCGGATGGATGGAGAAGGCCAATTGACCCTGACTGGCCAGTTAGGAGATGTCATGAAGGAGTCTGCCCACCTTGCGATTAGCTGGCTTCGTAGCAACGCAAAGAAATACCACCTGACTAACGGTATGTGGCCTGGCCGTGCTGGGGCGCAGCTAACCTCCAAGTCCTGGCCAGGAAGCCCTCATCCTCTGTGACAGAGCCGAAGATGACTTTAAATGGTCACTGATGCCAGTCAGTGAAGTGCCAACTTATGCTTTTGAACTTGATTTAGTGCTAAGCTAGAAAATGATTCAAAAGGTTTATTTTGTTTTGGATACCTAGAACAGAGTTAGTCTATTCTTCCAGACCCTCATTCTACTCGTACCGTTAAGATTTTGTAGCATTCATTTACACAAAACAATTATTTTTGTCTCTGGTTTATTAGCAGAAAAGAAAAGCAGATTTAATTTTTCTACATTGAAATCTTTTTTTTTTTCCTTTGTTAAAGCCTTTGGAAGTTTTGATCTTCTTGACAACACAGACATCCATCTGCACTTCCCAGCTGGAGCTGTCACAAAAGATGGACCATCTGCCGGTGTTACCATAGTAACCTGTCTCGCCTCACTTTTTAGTGGGCGGCTGGTACGTTCAGATGTAGCCATGACTGGAGAAATTACTCTGAGAGGCCTTGTTCTTCCAGTAAGTATGGAAAAGCCTGTGGTGTTAAAATTTTAATTAAATTAGAAGTACTTTTTCATTTAAATTAATAGTGGTCTGCCTTCTGTGAAAACTTTGGCTTTAAACATCCATTAAGTATTTATACCTGTAATGAATTCATACTTGAAACTTTTGGTCAAATACAAGAAAACCTAACCGTTTTTCCTCACCTAAAAAGAACTGTTCAAGGAAAATAAAATTAGTGTTGTCATCAAAAACATCAGTCCACATAGACATGTACAGTGTTCTAATTAGTGGTCCTTAAATATACTGGGTGTATATAGAAGACTTGTTTCAAGCTTAGCTCTTACCTTTTTAAGATCCTGTAAGACTTACAATCTTACAGATATCTCAAGATTGCTATAGTTTATAGAACAGAATAGAATAGAAACTGAGGAGATTGAGGCACAAGGTCACACGTTTGATGCTAGCCTGGACAACTTAGTGAGACTATCTCAGAGTTTAAAAGAAAAAAAAGAATAAAGATGTAAGCTGGTGATAGACTAAGCACAGGAAGAAGAAAACTGCTAAAAATGCTGACCATTTTCTTTGCCTTTTTCTCCTCCTGCTTGTCTTCTTTTTTTTTTTTTAATAGTGGTTCTGGGACTTTTCTGTAATCAGGAAGTCATATTCTAAACTCTGTTTCTTATGCTGTATTTGTAGGTCTGTATTCAGAAAGAATGGCTCATCTTTTCACCCTGAAACTACTATATTTCAAGTAATAGTTCATAGTAGCTGTGCTACTTGAAGTAAATGAGTGGTGCTTCATTTATAATAACTCTTACTTCAGTGTCTGGTTTAAGATGATAGACTAGACAGGGAATCAAAGGAAATAGTAAAGTCTAGTTCTCAAACACTAGTGGGACCAGTCAGCTAGCTCTTATGAATCAGAACCATAGGTAAGAGGCAGCCTTCCCAACTGATATCCAGGGTAAGGTCTGGCTCAGAGCAGAGAGACAGAGCAAGAGAACAGGAATGGAATTCACTTAACATCTTTGTGGAACAAACTGTCCTCAGACTTGGTCCCCGAATGTTCAGAGCATCCAACAGCCCAGGCAGAGGACTGCCTATCTCTGGCAGCTCTGGGCCTGTAATTTTAAACTAACAAAGCCATGAAGGAAAGGAAAGCAGTGGCATATAAAAGAAAGATCTGCTAAGGTTAAAGAAAACTATTCAAAAGCAGAGGATTAGACAAATCTTTTGGATTTTTAAATGTAGTTCCAGAATTATTCAGAAAAAGACTGCAGTCAGTAAAAAATAGTGTGACAGATCCAGGGAATATAGCAAGCAGAAAAATAGAACAAATTGTCAAAGAAATAATGGAACATTTCCTAGAAATGAAGGTGTTGTTAGGTTGAAAGTACCCATCTAATCTAGGGAATATGTCAGCCTCTAGGCTTTTCAGATCATTGAGGGCATGTGACTGAGTGTGCAGCACCTCAGATTCTTAAGTGAAAGTGATCTTAAATCCAGTATTGTGAACACAGCTTACTATAAGTAAGTGTGAAAGCAAAGTAAGACATTTGTGTACATATAAAGAATCAGTCTATCTGACATCCTTTCTGAGACATTTGAGATGTACTTCATCCTTCGAAATAGGATATGGTCAGATGGCAGTTACAGGGAAAGCAAAAGAGCTCCTCCAGTCTTGATTGGAACAGTGGCTAGAAGGCTGTCTCCAAGGATTACATCATCTAGATGGTATTGGTTATTCTTCATGAGAGCCATGTGTATTGTTCTGAACGTTTCTATGGTGCAGGAATTTAGGGACAGCTCTTCTGGCTCAAGCTACCAGCCAGGTCATAGGCATCTGCAGGTTGGCTGAGGCTGGTGGATCTATATCAAAGCAGTTCATGCATAGTAGCTGGCAAGTCGGTCTTGGTTGTGAGCAGGAGGCCCCAGGTCTCTAACTTTAAACATGGACCCTCTACTCCCAGGCTAAGTGATCTGAGAAAGACCAATCCAGGTAGCAGCTCTCTTTTTATGAGTTAACTGTTTAAGTCACACATCACTCCAGTGCAACTTTGGTGGGGGTGGGGTACAAGTTTTTTAACTCAGGACCTCAACCTTGTTAGGCTGGCACTCTCCTAGTTGAGCCAAATACCCAGTTGTTTTTGCGAGTCTCATGTCCTGCCTTGGCGCATTCCTGGCCCTCAGCCCTAATACTATAAGTCTCTCCTCATTGCTGGGATGATAGCTGTTTGCCACGGTCAGCTTCCCACTGTAGAGATGAAGTCTGAGGACTTCTTCCCTCCTTGGAAATGGAGACTTTTGGGCCTGGATTGGCCCCGAAGCACAATCCTCTCAGTTTCAGCTTCCCACATAACACCATTTCTTACAATTGAGTCCCATAGACTAGCCCATAATCAGAGGGTAAGGGGGAACAGTAGAGACTATAGCCTACTTTTTGATGAAGGAATCATTGTAGTTATATTTAAAACACCCATTGGAACCTAGAGCATTCTTACTGGGTGGCACAAAGGTCCTGGCTTTATTATGCCTGTGAAGAAGGAAATAACTCTGCAACAGAGAACTAAGCTCTGTAGGAACAGTTTTGTTATAGCAACCAGATAATTTATTTTTATATATCTTCATTTTTAACTAATATGCAAAATCATACGTTGTGTACATTAATGGAGTAACCTGTAATTTCAACACATACAGGCTGCAATATTTAAATCAGATCAAATATATTTATCTCATTTATGGTAAAAATTTTCCAAATGCTTTCTTCTTGTTAGAAACTGTATTCATAATCAAAACACTTTTTCAAAACCAATCTAAATACAAGACGGAAATATTTGTCTAGAAAAGGATAGAGTAGGCTAGGTGCTGGTAGCTCATGCTTATATCAATCCTAGCTACTCTAGAGGCTGAGATCTGAGGATCACAGTTCAAAGCTAGCCCAGGCAGGAAATTCTTTTTTTTACCCCCAGTCCTGGGGCTTGAACTCAGGGCCTAAGCACTATCCCTGAGTTTCTCTTGCTCAAAGCTAGCACTCCACCACTTGATTTACAGCGCCACCACTTGAGCTACAGCGCCACTTCTGGCTTTTTCTGTTTATGTGGTGTGGTACTAAGGAATTGAACCCAGAGCTTCATGCATGCTAAGCAAGCACTCTACCACCAAGCCACATTCCCAGCCTTCTATCATAAGCTTCTTGCATCCAGTTAACCAGCAAAGCCAGAAGTGGAGCTGTGGCTCAAGTGGTAGAGCACTAGACTTGAATACAAAAGCTCAGGGATAGCACCCAGGCCCTGAGTTAAGCCCCAGGACCAGCACAAAGAAAGAAAAATGATGGAGGTATTCCTTTTTTTAAGTCAATTTTATCTCATTAAAAAGGGGGGAAACTACTGTGTATTGAACCATCCTGTGGCCTTCTTCAATTCATCTGTAACATACTGGAAGGAGGCTTAGATGTCTTAAAGTAGTGGTAGCTAAATTCAGTGAAAGCAGGGAGAGCCAGGCAAAGTGATCACAGACTTTAAAAACTATCTTCTCTCCTCAAAGGTAGGTGGAATTAAAGACAAAGTGCTGGCAGCCCACCGAGCAGGACTGAAGCAAATCATCATTCCTCAAAGAAACGAAAAAGACCTTGAAGAAATCCCAAGCAATGTTAAACAGGACTTAAGTTTTGTCACAGCGAGCTGCCTAGATGAAGTTCTTAATGCAGCTTTTGATGGTGGCTTTACTGTCAAGACCAGACCTGGTCTCATCAATAGCAAACTGTAGACCTAAATCTTAAGCTGTTGGAATTGTAAGCTATGAAGTGCTAAGATACTAACAAGGTTTGTCTTATTCACAGCAGAGGAGTAAGGAAAATGTCTTGTGAACACATTCACAATAATATTGAATCTCACCAAAGGAATGGCTAGTGCTTATTACAAAAGACATCAATTTAATAAACTGACAAAAGGGGAATTCTTGTCTTATCTTAAGTGTGGTCATCAGCATCCCTGGAAAGGCCAAGGGAAGAGGTTCTCTGTGGTCCAGACTGAAATATCCATACCAGTTTAGAAATGCAGGCACAAATAGGAATCCTCAGGCCCTCTGCCGTCCTTAATTTCTGGGCCATGGAACCAAATCTGGTTTGGGGATGGTGTTCTTTGGTTTATTGCTCTTAAAAATGTCTTGGTATGTAGCTCAGACTGGGCCTCAAACACAAAACTGTCATGCCTCAGTCTCCAGGTGCTGGGATTATAAATGTATACCCCACCCCTGGTCAGAAATCTTGTTTTAAGCAACCCTCCAGGTAATTCTGATGCACAGTCAAGTTCAAGAACCACTGGTAAGAGTAGGTTGCAGTGGTGTACATCTATAATCCCAGATACTCAGGAGGCAGATTTAAAGGATCTGAGACCAGTTGGGCAAAACTTTGAGACCTTAAAAATAAAGCAAAAGAGCCTAGGGATGTGACTCAAGTAGTAGAGTACCTGCCTAGCAAGCACAAGATCAAGTTCAGTTCCCCAGTCTGCCTTAACAAATGGTATAGACAATTAGCTTAGGTAATTCACCTGTAACTTTTTTTGGTTTTTGGTGCCAGTCCTAGGGCTCTAATTCAGGACATTTTCCATGAGCTTTTTTGCCAAAGGCTAGTGCTCTGCCACTTGAGCCACAGTTCCACTTCCAGTTTTTATTTTTGTTTTTTTTTTAGTAGCCAATTGTAGATATGAGTCTCAGAGTTTCCTGCCCTGGCTGGCTTAAGAAAACCACAATCCTCTGCTCTCAGCTTCCCGAGTAGCTAGGATTAAACACATGAGCCACCAGTGCTTTTATTGGATCTTGAAACTACTCACCTAAAGGGTAACTAGGCACAAATACAAGCAACTGTTTGTCATTGTGGGAATTAAAGTTAACTTAGCCCTATAATGATGTCTACACACCCTAATATTAGGTCCCTTCTCATGTCAAGGGAAGCAGTACTCTGAAGTTTTAGATAGTGTGGCAAGTGCCAGCAGACATAATAAAAACACACAGGCCCTGGATTCCTAGAATCTTAGAAAAGTCTAATAAACTCTACCTAGAGGGGGCAGCTGTCCCTCCCAACATGGTCCCTAAGCTCAGAGTCCTGACTCCTGCTGGTCTCCTGCGGGGTTGAGTGAATTCCCACCTCTCCGCTTCCATGCCACCCTGTTCCCATGAAGCTGCCCAACTATGGAGGCAGTCTCTTCTACTTACCAGCTACATAAACGTTCTGTATTTTAGTTTTCCTCACCTGTGAAATGCGAATAATATCTTAGTGTCACTGAAGATTGAATTCAAATGCAAATATCATGTTAAGAAACATGATACAAAAAAGTTATGTAAAGACAGTCTAGAATGCCCTGGATGAGGTCTAAAAGCTGTTGTGAAAGTCCAGACTTAGAATGGCACGTCACTGTGAGGAAGACACTAAAACACACCATCTCAGCTGTTTAACTTTATCCTGTCAGTAACCTCACACAGGGAGAAGAAAGATCCAACCATTCACTCACTAGCACCAAAGGGAGGCACCTGAGGGAGGGAGCCCACATTGGCACAGGCACCACTCTGCCTCTTTCCTCCAGCATTGCGTTCGCTTTCTGGGGTGGGGTGGAAGTCAGGGGTAGTTAAGTGCTTGCTTTCTCATGTCTTTAATAGGGCCATTTTATCCATTTTAAATGTCTTAATTGTAGAAGTTGGGCATCGCATTCAGTGCTGCCACTGCTTTTTTTTTTTAATCACATTCATTCCACATCATAAATAATTGTCCATTTGTTTCTCACCTGTAACTATACCAACTTCCTTTTTATGGCTGAATATCCCATCATATACATATGCCACATTTTGTTTATCCATTCATCTGGTGCTTTTTAACCACTGCTATGAATACAAACATAAAAATAAGTCCTTTTCAATGTATACCCCAAAGTAAAATTGCTAGATCGTGTGCTAACTTAAATGCCCCCAAAATTCACTCAAATCACCAAGGTGATACTAAAGAGGTAGTTATGAGATCTCTGCCCTAGCTAATGGACTTAGTCTCCTTTTAAAGAAGTGTAAGGGACTAGCTAGCTTTTTTTGCCCTGTGGTTCCTTCTAGTAAGCAGCAACAAGGCATCCAGCACTTAACCTACCAGAGCCATGATCTTGGCTCCCCAACTTCCAAATCTGAAAAATGTGCTTTATAAACTATCCATGCTTGAGTACAGCAGCACAATTACTAAGACAAAACAATTCTTTATGAGCAGACTTTGTATGTGTGACACTGAGAATGGAGTCCCAGACCTTGTACACTTGGCTTACCCCCATCTGCAACCTTCGTGGTGCACCTTTTGCAGAAATGCCGTTTTCTCATTTTTTCTGTCCTTACCATCCCTAATGGGTATGACAGCATTTTCTTTCACTCTTCTAGTGACTAGAGATATTTGACGTGTTTTTCTAGCATTTCTTAAAACAATGTTACCCTAAAATCCTAGCTAGGCCTCTACTGAAAGTGCAGATTAACCTAGTAAGTTCTAAGTCTATAGGCCCAGGGAGTAACCTGTATTTCTGTACTCACATGCTTACATTTTTTAAATTTAATTTTGTCACTCATGCTTTTAAATGCAGTTTTTCAATAAACCTTTAATTGCCTTCATTACCAGTTTCATATGGTCTTAATTTAGGCATATTCACGTTTGCCCATTTCCTGGTTCCTCTGATGAACTTTACCATGAAGCAGGCAAGCATAAAAGGCTAGAATCCTAAGCCACATATGTATGTAAATTCATTGTAACTGCCATCTGTTTAAGAGACTTCCTAAAGTATTGCACATCGGTTGGTAAATCTGTGACCAGGGTAAGGTTATCTGAGTGTGAAGAATGTCACCATTTTCTATAAACAAAACCAGTGGTAGAGCCAGTGTGCTGAGTAAAACTCACCTTCTTCCTGACAGCAATGAAGATTTGCATTCTGAACTGTGAGTATAATTCAGTGGTACAGTGCCTGCTTAGTAGTATTTGTAAGCCCAACACTCAAAAAGAAAAAGAAGGCTTTCTGGCCATACCACAGATCCTTCTCAGACATTTCTGGTGCCATCTCCAACTGATGGGTAGTGGACATATTAGAGGACTCTGACTCCTGTCTGGATGGACACAGTGCTTAGTGATGTCTAGCATTAGCTTCCAGTACCAGGTAACTGGTACAATGTGAAATCACACAGGTAACTGAAAAAACAGATTCATTTTGGCTATGGTTTCAGATGGCCAGCCACAATGTTGAAGGTTTGTTGCTGAGACAGGACCTTGTGGTGGAGAGAGGATGGCTAAGCAATGCTGCTCACTTCATGGCGGCTGGAAACAAGTCTAAGAGAAAGGGTATAGGACAAGACAAATGCCTTGAATGGCACACCCACATCCCTCTGCCCCAGTCCATTCAGCTACAAAGTCATCAATGGATTAACCCTTTGGTGTACAGAACCCATACCCATCTACCTCAGTAGTGCTACCAGCTGGGACTAAGCCTTCAACAGGAGCCCTTGAGAACTCCTTTTATCTAAGCTATAACCCACACGATGCCCTCACCAAAATCAACTCCACCATGTACACGAAAAACTGGGTCTTACTATTAAGGCTCTTGACACTGAACCACACAAAAATGGTAATTATTAAATTAGCATTCCCAAAACCAAAGTTTAAAAGGGATTATTTGATCCCAAAACATCAGCTGGTTCTGTTTTAGTAACTTACTTTGGCCAAAATGAGCAGCTGTACCTAGTCCAGTACCCTCGGTTCTTTGTTTTGCTACTGTGAAAACTATGACCTTTAGTATAAGAAGCAACAAACAGGAAGGAAAGACAACAGGCCAACTCAAAGAATGGCCACTGAGCTCTTTTAAAACAACTGAATCAAGGATTTTAATTCAGAAAAAGATCATTTGCAATAAAATGACTTATTCACAGTTTGTACTTAGTAATGAACTAACTAGTCAATGTGTTAAAATTTTATATTCAACTCAGTATTGTCAGTACATAGGAGGAATAGGAACAGTCTGCAGGCTAAATCCTCATCTGTCCATAACGATGCAAGCCTGTTAGGTTTAACATTACCAAATCAAGTATCTTTCATACCACTGTTTACCCTTTTACAAGCCTCTTTATACGCCTCAGAATTTAGATGAACTAAGAAAATGACACCTATTAAAAGGTACTTAACAAAGAAATTGCTTAAAGTTGTGTTAAAGATAGGGAAAATGTCTGGCTTGGCAAAAAAAAAAAAAAAAGGGAACCCAAGCAATAAACTACAAATACTTTACAGAACATTTAGCCTTCCTCACGCCCTAACACAATAGAATAGGCCCTTTTACAGAGGAGGAGCCCAGCAGGGGGAGGCTGCGCACCAGTGAACACACACAGAATTTTCAACCCAGGCAGCTGAAATCTACAGGTCAGTTAGGTAATCTAAAGACCAAATTCAAGAAAGGGTCTTGTTATGTATGTAAGCTCAGATAGGCCTCAAATTTGCTATGTACCTTAATTTTGCCCCAACCACTTCTTAATGAGTCCATATAAAGGATGCCAGTATTAGTTAGAATTTCAAGCACTATATTCACCCAATTACATAATGATCTTACTTTGTCCATTGTATTGCAGGAGTCAGACTAACCCCAGGTATGTTAAATTCAGTAATTTTTATTTGGATTACTAACTCTTCCACTTAAGAATCTGAATGAAAAATATTCTACCATTTAACATGAATATTGGAGATGTTCTTGAATATATATATATATATATATATATATATATATGTTCTTTGCTCTTGTAGTATGCCAAGCTATCCACAGCTACTCATTTAAGTTCAATCTGCAAAGATGTGGGCTTTAAGGAAAAGTCACACATATACAATAGAAATCAAAGCAAAAGGAAAAAGTTTCCTCCAGTGATCATTAACATACTGAACTGGCCAACGACTCAATTCAGTATGATAAATTCAAGTTTGAAAGTATAGAAGTAGGGCAGGCGTATAGTTCAGTGGTAGACATTAGGAGGGCCTAGCAATGCATACAAACCTAAGTAGTAAATGCAAAAGAATAAAGTAGCCATCCACACCTACCTCAAAATTTGAAAGAACAAAAGATGAGGCAAGGACAGTAACAGAAATTATTGTCCAAACACTGAACAAGAAATTGGCTAAAGCTACCAAAGTTAGCAAAAATGGTGTTTATCCAGGCAGACCACTGCCTCCAACTCCCTAGCACCGAAATTACAAAGAGGAGCCACCACCCCTGGCCTTCCAGAGATTTCTAAAATAGCAAGTGCTGAGTGGTTCAAAGAGGTTACATAATTACACAGTCTTAACTATTTTTTTAAATTAACATAGCACTTGTACATGCACTTAACTAGCAAAATAAGTTAAGCCATCTCCGAACTTATAAAATTACAGGTAGTTATTGGGTATGCCATTCTGAGATTTCAAAGCCTGTGCAATATGGTATGCATTGTTTTGTTTCATTTTTGGTGCCAGTCCTGGGCTTTGAACTCAAGGTCCGGGCACTGTCACTGAGCTTCTTTTGCTCAAGACTAAAATTCTACCACTTGAGCCACAGTTCTACTTCTGGCTTTTTTGATAGTGGAAATAAGAGCCTCAGATTTTCCTGCTCAGGCTACCATCAAACTGCAATACTCTGGTCTCAGCATCCTGATAGTTTATTTTTATTTATTTATTTATTTTGTTGCCAGTCGTGGGGCTTAGACTCAGGGCCTGAGCACTGTCTCTGGCTTCTTTTTGCTCAAGGCTAGTACTCTGCCACTTGAGCCACAGCACCACTTCTGGCCATTTTCTATATATGTGGTACTGGGGAATCGAACCCAGGGCTTCATGTATACGAGGCGAGCACTTTACCACTAGGCCATATTCCCAGCCCCCATCCTGATAGTTTATAAATATATTCAATATACTACAGAATTAAAAACTGCTTTTCAAAGCAAACATGCTAACATAACAGATTAAACCTGGAGAGAAATTTATGGCTGAACTATTTTTTTCACTCCAAAAATGGCTATATAAGCAGATTACCACCAATTTAAAACATGATGCTGCTTGGAGCCAGTGGTTAACACCAGGAAGTTGAGACCTAAGGATCACAGACTTCAAAGCCAGCCCAGGCAGAAGAGTCCATGAGGCTTTGCTCTCCAGTTAACCTCCTCCCCAAAAGTCAGAAGCGAATGTGTGGCTCAAGTGGCAGAACACCAGCCTTGAGTGAAAAAGTTAAGGGACAAACATCCAGGCCCGAGTTTAAACCCTAACACCAGCAGACATACAACATACAACATGCGTTGTTTATATAGAGGAGAAACTAAGCAATCTTCTTTCCTGCAAACAATTAGCAAAAGTCTACTTCTTTATCCAGACTTGGTTGTGGTATTAAAAAAAAAAGTCCAAATTAATTTTTGATTTGCTATGCTTGGGATACCCAATAAAACAAAATAAAATTTAAAAAAATTAATATCACAAAATTATCTCTGGCCCTTCAACAATTTCAAATATTTACCCTCTGCCTAAGGATGGATAATTAGCAAGTTGACTGTACAGTACTAGATAGAAGCATAGTATTTTAACATTGATTGGATGTTTATCAGGCAAAAACTTCAAGTACAAAGTAACTTGTACCACATTTAACCCTTCAAGATAGCTCCTACAATTTATTTGCCCCCTATATGGCCTAAGTCAAAAGCTGGTAAGTGGAGGAGAGGCTGGATAGACTGCTGCTATCTTGGAAGGCTGGCTGCAAAGTCATGACTCCTAACTACTAAATTGCCTTTATTTTTTTTTTTTTTTTAGGGGAAAAGCCTGTCTTTTAATTTCCCAGTGAGAATCAAAATAGAGAGTGAAAGGGACTCCATAGGGCATACTCAGCCTTGCTGTGTTTCATAATAAAACCACACTTCAAAATGGTACACTGCTTTTTGCTACGTATAGTATAGAATGGTTTGGATCTCATCAAATTTGGAGCTAAAGCAGACACATTAAGATTTTTTAATTTGCAGATAATCTTTTAATGGAGTTATAAAAGACCAAAAACATTTTTGTTGCAAACTTCCTTTTTCAACAAATGATTTGCCTTAAATTACAAATACTGTATGATGATGCCTTCTTTTGTTAAACCAATAAATACAAGAACAATTTTTAAATATGTGATTTGTCCAAGACATTTAGGAAAAGGAGGAAGCCTGATTTTTTTTTCAGTATTTATATAAATCAGAATGTATTTCTTAACTTTTCAAAGAAAAGCCTGAAAGCAGGACAATAGAAAAGAGTGAGATTCTGAAAAGAATGAAAGACCATCTTGTTGCTGTTCCAGAGCTCTGAGACTGTTCTAATGTTACTTCCCTTTCTGGAACTTGTATCACAATAGCTGAATTTAGAATATTTCTAATGAACTGATTAGTGAGGGAAAAGAAAATGTACTGAACATAAAGTCTTACATAAACAATTATGCATATCACAAAAATTAACTTTAAAAAGGTACAAAAAATTGAGAAAATAACCTGAATTACAGAAGTCAAATTTATTTAATGAAAAACTAGAATAAAAACTAGCAAATATACACACACATCAAAACAAAACACAGCAGCACTATGTATTGACTTACAAAGGGGGGATAGCAGTGGTCTGAGACCACTCAGATGGCTTGTCAGTTAAAGGAAACACACACACACACACTCTCTCTCTCTCTCTCTCTCATGCGCGCAAAAATTTTTTTTCAACAATATAATCAATCTACAACAAACACAAAATCCAGAATTATTTTACAATGCTTCCTTTCTTAATACAAAAGATGCCCATCTTGGGTGTGTATATATATTTTTTCAGTGGTTTACTGTTGACTTATTTTTAAATATATTAGTGTTACTACATGCAACTGTTTCCTGTATTTAACAGCCTTTCTTCTTAGTTACCTTCATGTGAAGACCTTCTACCTACCAAGAGTATCAGGTTAGCAGGCAGATGGGTGCCTTATTCTCTGTGAACACTGGCCAGAAAATGATTGCCAATTCAACACATGGAAATAGTTACATTGATGCCTAAATTACCATTTTCTGCAAAAAGCTGTGCAATGCTGGTGTCAAAGACTAGGCAGTCACTATTCATAATGGCTGTTGCAATTCCCTCATGAATAGACCGAGGAGTCGCTTCCCAAGTCAATCGCCGCCTATGACCATTTAGCTCAAGTCGATAAGCAAAATTTTCAGCTTGCTTGCGTGTTCCTATCAGCTGTACGATTGCGAAGAACTGCTGGTGACCATCATATTTTTCCTGTTTCTCCAAGACTAACATGAAGTGAAAGCCAAAACAGGACTGCATCATCACCCAGTCAACAGCACCAGGAAGGTTAATGTCTGTAGCAAGGAAAACTATATCCTCTCCTTGTAGGGTTGTAATGGACTTGTGTTGATGCATCAGATGTGGCATCACGGCATCCAAGGAGCCTTGCCATTTACAGGAAGCACCAGGGCATGGGCAGGAATAAGGCCGAAACTCACAGAGCTCCTCGTGATCAGCTTTCTCTGTGTGTGGCAGAGTTATTTCACATCCAGAAGAGGCATATTTACAAGGGAAAAGTACTGAATTGGCCACCTTCTCCATCGCCAAGTTGCGAATGGATCCCAACGGCCCCCGACAAGTTGGACAACATGTGAGTTTGGGGCGACAGTTGCTACAAACAAGATGGCCACTCTGACACTGAAGAATGGGTGGTAACACATAGTCAAAGCAAACCGGACACTCGAAAAGACTCGCCAAGTCATTGTTGGATGCAGTTGTGCCAGTCAGGGCAGGCACCCTCTGCGATGGTGGACACTTGGAGGTACCAGTAGGTAATGCTGTGGCAGTCTGACGGCTCATTTCTGTTAAAAAATAAAAATAAAAAAAGAAAGAAAAAAAGAGTAAATAGAAAGAAAAATAATTATAACTTTTTATAAATGTTTACATGCCTAAAATACCTTTAAATGTTCATGCAGAATTGTGAGCAAAACAAAGTTAGGTAAACAGGACTAAACAAAGCATATACAAACAAAACAGATACATTAAACCTGCAATTTGTTATTAGGAGCTGAATACTGGGTAAGCAATTTCATGTGGCAGAGCAAAGTTAAAATTTTCCTTAAAAGGGGGCCTGCAGCTCACACCTATAATCCTAACTCTTCCGGAGGCTAAGATCCAGAGAATCAAAGACTGAAATTTGCTCCACATTTAGCAACAGAATGCTGGGCTGTAGGCATGGTTCAAGTGGCAGTGCACCAATAGAACAAGCAAGCTAACCAAGGCCTGGACAAACCGCAGTTGGAAGAGTGGGAAAAGTGATAGAGGGGCGAGGTTGATGGAGTACACTATATGCATATATGGAAATATCACAGTGAAAAATTCTTTTGTACAACTATGGGTGTGCTAATAAAAATCTTTTAATTTTCCTTATTAAAAAGTACTGAGAATCATCTTCAAATAGATTAAGAAAACTAGGGCTGGGAATATGGCCTAGTGGCAAGAATGCTTGCCTTGTATACATGAAGCCCTCAACACCACATATATAGAAAACAGCCAGAAGTAGCACTGTGACTCAAGTGGCAGAGTGCTAGCCTTGAGCAAAAAGAAGCCAGGGACAGTGCTCAGGCCCTGAGTTCAAGCCCCAGGACTAGCCAAAAAAAAAAAAAAAAAAAAAAAAAACTAAAGTAGAAACTCCCATAAACAACTAAGAAGACTGTAAAAAGACCTTAAGTACAACCAGTTTCAATTGTATTTTTATCCTCTTCTCTCTCTTAAAGGTCTTAATCATTTTTTTCGATTCAGTCAGTTGTCTGTAGCTCAAGTGCCACACAGTTGGTACGCCAAAGAGCATCAGAGTACTGACTTGATTAACTACTACTGCAATGTTTTAGGAATGATATGCAAGGTCAAGGGTGTGTTGCCATCCCATAATCAACCTTCACCTAGTCAATCTCTCTCAAAAGTGAAGGGAGACAGGAAGAAATGAAGAACACTCTTAAATTAAAAGTTTGCTAGTTCGGGGAGCTGGGAATATGGCCTAGTGGTATAGAGTGCTTGCCACGTATACATCAAGCCCGGGGTTCGATTCCTCAGCACCACATATATAAAAAAACGAAAAGTGGTGCTGTGGCTCAAGTGATAGAATGCTAGCTTTGAGGAAAAAAAAAAAAAAAAAAGGCCAGGAATAGGGCTCAGGCCCTGTGCTTAAGCCCCAGGACTGACAAAAAAGTTTGCTAGTTCATTATTTAGAAGCAGGACCTCATTCTGTTTACTACCACTCTATAATATAAGTCAGTACACAGAGTCAGAAAGGGTAAAAAGGAAAAAGAAAAAAAAAGAAAGCAAGCAGGAGGATAAAAACACTTCGGGGACACACACAGCACTGGACTAAAATGCGAAATGCAGGGAAGCTGAAACATTCAGAAGAAGATTAAGCATTAGTTAACAGATAATTATCACTAGTAGAACAAATCAACTAACCAGTGAGAATGAATCAAACAAAACAAGCATCTTTTCCCTGATATGATAGGTTATTTGTCTTGGCAGTGACAAAAGACCAAACATGTTATAATATCCTAAAATAAACTCCCAGTACATATACAATGCACCTTCCCACAAAATTAAAGCCTCAACTTTAACATTTTCCCAATTATTCATTACTCTGCTTCAAAAAACTTAAAAATTTGATTCTCAGTCTTATGGAAACAAACATCAGAAAAAGAAGGGAGAGTTCCCATAGTATTTGTGGAGCTGAAGTTGACCCACTTATCCAGGTGACTAATCACTTCAAGTCCCTAGAACATTCAATTCCCCATATACAACTAGTATTCTTGGAAATTCAACAAGAAAAAAAACAAAACCCATTCAAGGCTCCTGTAGGAGGCTGTAAGTACTTTAGGGCCTACAACTAGAACTCTGCAAATTCAAACCACAGAACTGCTATGGCCTAAAGATTCACCCCCAAAACTCATACTAAATTAACTGCCACTGTAATAGTACAAACAGATAGGGCTTTTAGAGGTGATTAGGCTATGAAGGCTCAACCCACATGAACAGATTAAGGTCATGTTAGTTCTCAGGGCGTCATTTACAAAAAGGTGGGGGGATTCAGTCCTACTTTCTCTCTCTCTCTCTCCTCTCCCCAGCTATGTGTCATCTTACATCATGTTATGAGGTAACAAGAAGGTCCTCACCAGATGTGGAACTTCAATCTTGGAGCTCCCAGACTACAGAAATGTGAGAAATAAAATCCTTTCTTCATAAATTAAAAAAAAAAATTAAAAAGTGATGGTAAGAGATGTATGAAAAAATGTGGCATATACACATTACCAAGTTATTATTCAACCATGAGAATGAAATTGGTATTTGTAGGAAAGTAAATAGAACTAAAAATTATGTCATGTTAAGCAAAATAAACCAAACTCAATACCCAATGTTTTTATTCATATGTAGAAGTTGTGCCTTAAAAAAAAAAAAAAAAAAAGAACACTAAGGGAGGAGTACTGGGGCAGGGACTAGGTAAGAGGTAGGAAGGGAAAAAGAAAGGGGGAGGGGAGGGGAAGACATTATGATCAAAGTACATTGTAAGTATATATGAAAAAAAATGAACCCATTTTAAAATTTGCAAGAAAGATATAAATGAGAGTAGAGGGGAGGGATAAGGGTAATGGAAGGAAGTCAGGAGCCAGTGGCTCACATCTGTAATCCTAGCTACACAGGAGTCTATTATCTGAGGATCTTGGTTCAAAGCCAACCTGGGCAAGAAAGCCCAGGAGTTCTAATCTCCAATTAACTATCAAAAAAGCCAGAAGTGGCTCAAGTGGTAGAGCAGCAGCCTTGAGCGAAAAAGCTCAGGAACAGCACCCAGACCTGGAGTTCAAGCCCTAGGACAAGTGGGGGGAAAAAGTGCAATGGAGAGAAGTAAATACGAAGTTTATGCATGTCTGGAAATACCACAATGAAATCTCCCTATACCGCACAATTAATATTTGGTAATATAGTAAAACAGCGTCATTTATGAATGTGACCAGGGACTCGAGTGGTCACCAACGATACTGTAAATGGTTAAAGTGGCTAAAGTTGTTCCCTACCAGAAGAAAAAAAAAATTAATTCCTCTGTGACCAAAGGATTAGTCTAAATTACAAAATTCAACAGACAACAAAAGTGTTACAACAGACAACAAAAGGATTATTGGCAGACATCTGTAATCCTAGCATTCAAAAATCTAAAGCAAGAGGTAAGTGGCCAACCTGGGATATACCATGAGTCCATTTCCAAAGAATGTCAAAGGTATCTAACATACAGCAGTTCCCACACAGACATAGACATAGACACAAACAAACACACACACAGCATAAAAAAATATGAATGAACTCTCATCACCTGGAGCCTTGTAAAATCCAGGAGAACTGACAAAAGAAGTACATAAAGGAGCTCTCCTGAAATCCACTTTCCCTGAGTAATTTCTTTGTGCATATGTTGTCTATCTTATGTTGTTCACAAAATGGTGAACTTAGCATTGCAAACACTCTGCCTGTGTGCTTATGATCCATTCCATTCCGCTCACCTAAGTAAACGGAAAGTGTTCCTTGAAGCTGGGTGCTGGTGGCTTATGTCTATAATCCTAGGTATTCAGGTTTGAGAACCAGGGTTTAAAAACTGCCAGGATAGAAAACTCAAGAGGCTCTTACTTCCAATTAGGTAGCAAAAAGCTGGAACTGTGGCATAAGTGGTAGAACATCTGCCATGAGTGAAAAAGCTAATAAGCACAGGCAAGTTCAAGTCCTAGTACAGGTACAAAAAAAAAAAAAAAAAGAATGTAAGCAGTTCCTCAGACAAAAAGTCTCAAACCAAAGCCTTTCAGAATAAACCAAATAAACAGCAACTCACAAAGAGCACTCAGCCCTTTGTATTTAACGTAACAACTGATCAAGAAAAACACTGTTGTGTAATTCTTTACCTACCAAAAATTATAACATTTATCAACAATTACTCAGGCTCTTTCCCAAAAACTTTAGAAAGCTCATTTTAATTCCTACCCAAAGTGTGAACAACAAATAAAACACTACCAATATTTCTTGTGAATGGAGGACAGAACCAGGACAGGACCGAACCTGCTTTAAAAAAAAAAAAAAAAATCTCCTAAAGCTCCAAAGGAAAGCAGCTCCATCTTAAACAAGAAAAGGGATTCCAACCACAAACCAAAAAGAGGAACCAAGCACAACCCTGTAAAAGGTATACAATAACTGATCTAAACAAAAGTACAGCAGCTTAATTGAAACATCACTTCCAACCTCAGAAAAGGCTGTCATCCAGCAGCCATTCCCAGAGTCAGATTCCACAGGTTTACAGCTAATACATTTTCCAGATACGTGGTTCTTTAATTTCAGTACCTTTGCTCTTCCTGGTCCTAACTGTGGTGGTAAGCACAAAAACAAGACACTCCCCAGGGGGCAGGGCAAGCTTTCCTGTCATGGGAAGTGAGACAGCTCATCGGTGTTCCCAAGAAGCACAATCTATGACAGGGGCCTGCCTCTCCCAGACACTAGGTTTCCACCAAACAGAAAGTTCAAAGGCCTGTCTGAAGTCAGCCTCCTTTCATCCAGCCAGCCTTAGAAGCAACAGAGGTGGAGCAATGAGGGCCTCCAATACCCAGGTGTAGCCACACCTCCTTGGAGCCCAAATTCGTCTGGTCTTCAAAAATGGGGGCCAGAGTGAGCCATCCTCCTGTCCTCAGCTATGCCCAGAGCCTTCATTAGTCTCTCCCTGCCCCCCAAGTTTGCCTGCCCTAGATTCAAGGGCTAGCTAGTCCCTCCACCCCACCTCCAGACAAGAGAGACAGGCCAGAGCTGGAATGCCATGGAGCAAAGTGTCTGCACCCAGAGCCATAATAGCCCAAGTACCCTGAGCTAAGAAAGCAGGCAAAACCCAAAGGCCCGCCCAGGGCTGAGGCAAGGGGGGCCGGGCGCAGGGAGGTGAAGCCAAAGTAAGGTGGGGCCAGAGCAGGGAAGCCAGGGAAAAGGCAGGGCTGGCCCTAGGCCCAGTAAGGGAGAGGCTCATCAGGGCCAAGGCAGCAGGAACTAGCAAGACCCAGCCCTCCACCCAGCCCTAGCTGCCCTGCCCCACCAGGAGACGCAATGCCTCCAGGTTTCCACCAGTTGCCCTTAGGTAGTTCTCAACCAAACACCTATACACTGTTGTGGGTAATGTGTGGCCAGACAAGTGGTCTTCTCCAAGTTATTCCGTGAACTCTTGCTTTCAGAGTGGAAGCATTCTCCCTAATTCATCCAGTAAGTACAGTATTTGACCAGGCGTCCACTACCAATTTCCTCAATGCTCTCTCACTCTTCCACATCTTGCCCATTTAGCAGCATAGTGTCAACACCCCAGTGAGAGTAGTAAACACACCGAAGTTACATAAACTTCAACTTCCAAATTGGGATTATATTCTCTGGGAAAGCCATTTTGATGGGGCTCATTAAACCAAGAGTAACTTGCTTGTTTGTTTTTTAAAAACAAGCACTACCCTTGCCCCATAAAGTCCTGTGGGCCTCAATTGGCATTGCATCAGCCGTTTAACCTGTCATTTCATCATGCTTAGAACAGCCTTTAAAAACAGCTAGAACTAAGAGTAAGAGTCCAATCCAACACATTTCAACCCTACTAATTGTGTGTTTAACTGCCTCAACCTCCTGTTAACTGGGCTATGCAAAACATCCTTGGGAACAAATAAAAAGATTCTGTCTGCCTCATAAACTATACTTATCCATATTTTTATAGTCTGATATGTAGTAATTCTATATAGGTCTTAATTTTTCTAGTAGAAAACTTCATATATTTTAGGCAGAAATACTCTTACAAGAAGGCCTAAATCTCTCAAACAAAAGGAATGACTGATTATCTATAAGCAAAAGCTATTTGTTGGCCAACTCCCCCCAAAACTAAACAGCCTTACAGCACAATCTGAAAACCATTCATCTGTACACAAACCCTCCAACATAGGAGTCAATACAGTAAAAATGCAAGTGTTCTAGAGTCATACCCAGGTTCTATCACTTGGCAAAAATTTTCAGCTGTTATTTCAGACTTCAAATGGCTTTTGTCTGGATTGAGGTAATTTATGTATATAAATAGGTGGTATATATTCCCGAATTGATTTAACTGAGGTCACAAACTATGGAGAGACCTAAAATTTGTGGGTTCTGGATACATACTCTCAAAGAAAATATTCCTTCCAGACTTTGTGGGTTCTGGGCACATACTAAAAGATTACTTCCAGAGATTATCCACCATTTAATTTTTGGCACAATAAAAATTTAAAATTCTTGCCAGAAGCTAGTGGCTCATGTCTGTAATCTACTCAGGAGGCTGAGATCTGGGGAGGTCATGGTTCCAAGCTAGCCTAAAGTCTGAGACTCTTATCTCCAATACACTACTCAAATGGTAGAGCACTAGCCTTGAGCAAAAAGAAGCTCACAGACAAGGCCCAGACCTGTGTTCAAGCCCCAGGACCGGCACACACACAACATAAATATTCTTAACAAGGTATGGTATTTTCTTACTTTGGTCATAACAGCTGAAAATTTCACCGAAACTACATTTCACTAAGTTTACAGAACCTAAAATCAGCAAAAGTTCAAAATTAGAGTGCTATGTTACGTAAAGCCTATTTACCTAAGGCTCTATTTCTAACCTGTATATCAAGCATGATTTGGTACAAAGTTTAAACAGATGATCACTTTGGTATTAGGCTTTAACGTTGTCTTAACTTGTAAAATAAAAGTCTAAATAGAGAAGTGCAGTCAGATAAAAAGGGACCACCACTATATTGTAAAGCAGGTTACAACAAGATTAATGGGCAGGTAAGAGAAATTAGAAGACTATGGGATATGTGTTTAATGAATTATCTGTGATGGACAAATAGATAACTTTTCCTGAAGATAACTCTGAAAACTGATGTAGTTGCAGAAGTTATAGGTCTAGTAAAGACTGATAACTAATGCAGCAGAAAAGGTCCAGAAAAAGGACCTGACAGGAAGCTACCTGTAGAAATCTGAAGGAAAAGTGCTGAACACTTGATGGTTCACCCCTGTAAATCCTAGCTCTTCAGGATTATGGATCAAAGCCAGCTTGGGCAGAAAGTCCATGAGACAACACTTGTTTAAAAATGTAGAATCAGAGGTGTGGTTCAAGTAGTACAGCATCAGCTGAGCAAGCAAACTGGGCAAGACAAAATAAAGATAATAGCTGTAAACTCTACAGAGGGTAGAAAGGCAGAGAACTGGAAAACATTCTGATAAGCAGAAGTCCTAAAATCACCTACAGTCCCTGTTTTCAGTGGGCCTCGACCTCAGCACAGCACCCATCATATCAGGGCATATTTTCCCAGGTCAGAAAGTATAAAGGCCATTTTCTGCCTGGTAAGCAAAAACTGTTTCTTTTATCTGTTATACTAAATAAATCCTTGCTGAAACTTCCACCCTGTAAATCACCTTTTTATAAGACTCTTTGAATTTCTTTACATATGTGGGTCTCTCAGGTACCTGTGTGATTTTACAATGAAAGTGGAAAGTAATGGAACTCTTTCACCTCTCTCACCCAGTGACAGCCTTACTAGACTGACAGTTAATCTTACTAGATTGAAAGCTCAACCTGTAAGAGCTGACTGCAGGGCAATATAGAATCAGAACTGAATTGTAGAATATCCAGTTGGTGTCCATTGGGAAGCGCTTGGTGTATAGGCAAACCACCATACAGCTGAAGTTAAGTGGTCTTGAAAATAAAATAGCAGACAAGTGTTTTTCCTCATTACATATGACAAGATGCAAGTCATTATAAATATTTTCAATCATATGGTAAGGAAACAATAAGGAATAGGAATGTGGTTAATAAAAAAACTGCCATGGACTGATGTTTCCCTAGTACCTTAAAATCTGCAATATGTAAAACAAATGACTGATTATCCACAAGCAAAAGATGTTGACCAACTTCCCCAAAAGTAAACAGAGCTTTATAGCACAATCTGAAAACCATTCATCTCTATGTAAGTCCTTCTATATATGAGTCAAGACAGTGAAAATGTGAGTGTTCTAGAGTCACACCCAGATTCAAGTGGCAGAGACACACCCAACAAGCATGAGGCCCTGAGTTCAAACACCAGCATCACCACCACCGAAAAAAAAAAGTGAAACCAAAAAAGTAATGGCAGGTCCCAATCCAGGCACTATGGAGGTAACCTCTGCAAAAGCAACCTAGAGAAATCACACTAAAAACAGTGCTAAATGGTGATGTTATCTGAGACTATGAGTAAATATGACTACAAAGAAGAGAAGCACCCTTGGGTGGCTAGAAGACCCAGAGTTTTCAGCTTCTTTCTTTTAAGGGACAAACCAAAAGTCTTTTAAAAAGTCTAAATAACCAGAAAGAAACTGAGTAACTCAACAACATCAAATTCTTGTTGAGGAAGTAGTTCAGCAGCAGACCCCTTGCCTAGCATATACATCAATCACTAGCACTGCAAAAAGAAAAATAGAAAAAATAGCCGGGCGCCCATGGCTCAGGCCTGTAATCCTAGCTACTCAGGAGGCTGAGATCTGAGGATCATGGTTCAATGCCAGCCTTGGCAGCAAAGTCCATGAAACTCTTATCTCCAATAAACTGCCAGAAAACTGAAAGTGGTACTATGGCTCAAAAGTGGTAGAGCACTAGCCTTGAGCTGAAAAGCTCAGGGACAGTGCCCAGGCCTAGAGCTAAAGCTCCATGATCAACCAAAAAAAAAAAAAAAAGAAAAGAAAAGAAAAAGTAAATTCTTAATAAGATGGGGAGTGAGGGAGAAGTTGGACTAGACTTTGTTAAAAGACAGAAATTTCTCCATGGTAAGAACAATGTATGTCTTGTTTAGGCTACTGAAGGCTAAAGTTTTCAGCTTTCTATTTCTCTGGAAGCATAGTCATCTCTTGGGGGTGGCTGTGTGAGAATAAGGAAATAAGGAGAGTAAAGATATTACAGATTTTAATGTACCAATCTAAGCATCAGTCCATTTGGGGGGTTTTATGGTTTGTTTGGTTTTTCTCCAGTCCTGGGGCTTGAATTCAGGGTCTGGCACTGTCCCTAGGCCTCTTTGTGGTCAAGGCTAACACTTGAGCCACAGTGCCACTTCTGAGTAGTTTACTGTAAAGACTCTCTCAGACCCAGGCTGGTTTTGAACCATGATCCTCAGATTTTAGCCTCTTACATACCTAGGATTACAGGTGTGAGCCACTGGCACCTGGCTATGGCAGTTATTTCTTTTATGAATTTGTCAATAGGACACTGAAGACACAGATCTAAGTTTTTATATTACTATAAACATTATTGTGGGTCCTCTAAACTTCCTAATGCCTTTCTTCAGCCCAAACGATTTGCCATCAACCTAATATATTCTCCATATTGGTACTATCAAAACCTAGAATATCTAAATGTATCATGTGAGTTCTGTTGAAGGGCTTGGGGGAAGGGAAGTATGGCTCAAGTGGCAGAGCATCTGCCTTGCAAGCAGGAGGCCCAGAGTTCACACCCTCCCAAAAAGAAAAACAAAGAAACTGAGCCTATAGAACTCTGGAAATCTCATAGTTTGCCTGTGGGAATACAAAATGGTTTAAACATACTTTCCGGGGCTGGGGATATGGCCTCGTGGCAAGAGTGCTTGCCTCGTATACTTGAGGCCCTGGGTTCAATTCCCCAGCACCATATATACAGAAAATGGCCAGAAGTGGTGCTGTGGCTCAAGTGGCAGAGTGCTAGCCTTGAGCAAAGAGAAGCCAGGGACAGTGCTCAGGCCCTGAGTCCAAGCCCCAGGACTGGCCAAAAAAAAAACAAAAAAACAAAAACAAAAAAAAACATACTTTCCTCACTGCAGAAAATTCTACTGACACAATTTTACATCCTATTTTACTAGCTAGAATCCTTATATATTTCTTATTGCACTTGTAACATGGTTATAACAACATGCAGTATAACAACATGTAGGTGGTGAAAAATCTCGTGCTGTTTTTATTCTTAATGGTTTTCAGGTAATTTTTACAACCAACAGGTTACTTCTAGAACTCTGTAAGAATTTTTCATTCAAACATATAAGGGACACCCTAAATCTGACACCTGACATCCCTAAATCTGAGATGCTCTGAAACCCCCAAATTATATGATATTCAAAAAAGATGGAGGGGGCTAGGAATGTGGCTTAGTGGCAGAGTGCTCACCTAGCATTCATGAAGCCCTGGATTCAATTCCACAGCACCACATAAATAGAAAAGGCCACGGGCTGGGAATATGGCCTAGTGGCAAGAGTGCTTGCCTCCTACACATGAGTCTCTCGGTTCGATTCCCCAGCACCACATATATGGAAAACGGCCAGAAGGGGCACTGTGGCTCAGGTGGCAGAGTGCTAGCCTTGAGCGGGAAGAAGCCAGGGATGGTGCTCAGGCCCTGAGTCCAAGGCCCAGGACTGGCCAAAAAAAAAAAAAAAAAAAAAATAGAAAAGGCCAGAAGTGGGCGCTGTGGCTCGAGGTAGAACACTAGCCTTGTGCAAACAGAAGCCAGGGACAGGGCTCAGGCCCCAGTCCAAGCCAGGACTGGCAAAAAAAAAGATGAAGAAATTTCAATTTATAGATCAGTAATGCTTAATAGAAAGTCTATACAAATAATTCCAAAATCCACAAAGTCAACCAAATCAACAAAAATGTCTACTTTAAACACTCTTGCCAAAGACTTAGGTAAGTCTTCTCAATCCAAAGGCTCAGGTCTCTTAGTGGAATTTTTTCTAAATTATTCTTCAATTTTTTTTTTATTCTAGAACTGATACTGACTCTCCATACAGCTATCTTCCAGTCATACATTTTTGTTCTCTTAAACCCAATATTTTGCTTTGCATTTTAAGAGAAATTTATCAAGTCCTAATTGTTGAGTTTGATTTCCCTTTAAAAACACATTTTTAAAAACTGGGGACCCAAAAAAAACTTTTTTTGTAGTTTTTTATGTATTTATATATATTAGAAATTAATCCAATAATTTTGAGTTTTTAAATTGCCATTATATTTCATATACCTTGTAAAGGCCCCACAAATGTTACAAGTTTATGAAAAATTACTGCTATTTCCCATGATAACAGTGAGAAGAATGTGAAGCCTCCAGAAAACTGCACCATACTTTCATGTCTTGTAAGTCTTCAGAACTCCCAGAACCCATGAACCAGTGAGAGAACCCCTGTACCAGAATATAATGTGGAAAGAAGAAACCATATTTGTTTCACTCACCCTATCTCCAGAGACCAGAACAGTCAAAGTTCCAACCCAGAAAGGGGGGGGGGGGGGGGAAGAGGGTGGAATGCCACAACTCAGTTAACAATATGAAGGAACAGATGTTCACAACTAGGACTCACTTATTCTTCATGTCTCTATAATTGAATATATCTGTTGCTTGATAGGCCTTAAGAAGAATTCTCAGGGCTGGGAATATGGCCTAGTGGCAAGAGTGCTTGCCTTGTATACATGAAGCCCTAGGTTCGATTCCTCAGCACCACATAGAAAAGGCCAGAAGTGGTGCTGTGGCTCAAGTTGGCAGAGTGCTAGCCTAGGGCAAAAACGAAGCCAGGAACAGTGCTCAGGCCCTGAGTTCAAGCCCCAAGGACTAGCAAAAAAAAAAAAAAAATACAAGAATTCTCAGCCAAGCACTGGTAGCTCATGCATGCAAACCTAGCTACGAAGAAGGCTGAGATCTGAAGATCTAGGTTTGAAGCCAGCCCAGGCAGGAAAAGTTCTTGAGATTCTAATCTCCAATTAAACACCAGAAAATGGGAGTGATGCTATAGCTCAAAAATAGTGAAGCACAAGCCTAGAACAAAAAAGCTCAGGGACAGTGCCCAGGCCCTTAATTTAAGCCCCATGACTGACCAAAAAAAAATAAAAACCTGAAATTTATATTCACTTCAAAAACAGAGCAATAGCTGAGGTTAGTCTGATTTAATTATAATATATGCATGTGTGAATTACAATCTCTTGTGTAATTAATGTAGGTTTAAAATAGGAGGTGTGAACCACAGAAAGTGAAACAGGGTATGTTGGTTGGTGGGTGCCAGCTGGATTGGGTGGGGGGCAACAGAGAGGGTGAGTGAGGGTGGGTATGGCTGTTTTGATATGCTTGTATAAAAACAACAATGAGGGGCTGGGGACATGGCCTAGTGGCAAGAGTGCTTGCCTCGTATACGTGAGGCCCTGGGTTCAATTCCCCAGCACCACATATACAGAAAATGGCCAGAAGTGGCGCTGTGGCTCAAGTGGCAGAGTGCTAGCCTTGAGCAAAAAAAAAGAAGCCAGGGACAGTGCTCAGGCCCTGAGTCCAAGCCCCAGGACTGGCCAAAAAAAACCCAACAACAATGAAATGTGTTTTATCAGGGCACAGGGTATATGTGCACAAATGGAAATGTCCCAGTGAAACTCCCCTTTGTATATATGTATTTGTGTTTGTGTATACACACACAAATAAAACCTTTGTAAAAATTAACTTTAAAATAATACTGATGATAAACCATTTTTACCATAGTTTTGAAAATCTGTTTACATACCCATCTCTAAAGTTTTCAAAATATTCATGTTCATGACAGAATTCACCAACTCCTAAGCAGTAATCTCACTTTTTTATCAACACACTTCAAAAATGTCATTGCATTCCAGCTTTAACTCTTACAATTGCTTATCAGAAAAAATTATAACATCCTGAGTCTCACATTATTCCATCTATGAAACAATCAAATGAACATCAACAACAGATCTTAAAACATTAAGTGAGATCACCTATGTGGAAACATTCAGTATACTGAGAACACATGACCTTTCCAGAACCACACTACAAATCCTGCACTGAATCATGACATAAGACCAAGACTTAAGTACAGTAGGATTCTACTGCAAACTGTTACTTCAGTCTACTATGAAAACTGTTCCTACACTGTAATATAACCTAAATTTGGGTTTGTGCTTAAAATACAGGCCACAGAGTATTCTATGAAAGAAGCTTCACTTAATGGGTACCTACTGACTGTTATAGGGAGTATAGCTGATTCCATCTTGATTAGGGAAACATGGTAGGAAATGTTGAGGGCAGTAGATTCAGTCAACCTGACCCCAAAATTCTGCTTCTGTAAATGGCTTCCTTGTTTGTTCCTTGCTCTACCTCTGGCATCAACCTCCTACATCTACCTCCTACATCTGTGCCACGCTTGCTTGTTTGCTTGCTCAACCCCCTGTGTCAAGCCCCTACATCTGTGCTATGCTTTTACCTTTATAACCCCCAATTTGAGGACTGCCCGGGGTCACGGTGTTAGCTCCCCAGTCTGCACTGTGTCCCTGACCAGTCAGCCCGTTTTCACTGTTGCAGTTCAGCTCCCAAGTCTGTGCTGCATCCCTGGTTGGTGAGTTCGCTTTATGCTTCCCCAATAAATCCATCTTTTTGCTTGAGACTCTGATTGGTGGACTCTTGGAGGGACCAGGAATCCCCTCGAGCCCTGTAACATTTCTAACCCTGTAACACTGACCAGCAGTAGAATACAGAGCTTCATACACATAATCCTCAAACTAAATTCCATCCTTATTTCATAAAAGAGGAAACTGAAAATTTAAAAAAAAAGTAAGAGATGCATTATTATACTCAAACTGAATTGAAATTGCTTCGTGTAACTATTTAAAGATAATCTAAAACTCTTTTTAAAAATAAAAGAATTTTCAAGCATGAAGAGGGAGAAAAATTAGGAGCAGAATCAGATTGTCTGCTTTGTCTACAAATCTCATCATTTTAAAAATAAATCTGAAAATATGTACACTAACCAGGCACCCGTGGCTCCTGCCTATAATCCTAGCTACTCATGAGGCTGAGATCTGAGAAGAAGTTGGTTCAAAGCCAACTTGGCAAGAAGATCCATGAGACTCTTATCTCCACTAAACTACCAAAAAAAAAAAAAAAAGGTGATAAGCACAAAAGCTTGGGGACAGCACCCAGACCCAAAGATTCAAGCTCCAGGATTGGTGGGGGTGGGGGGAACATGCTCTCTACACCCTGGTATAAACGTTTTAACTTAGCATTCAACACATCTTTAACAAAAATAAAAAATGAAAAATAAAAAATCAGACCCCCCAAAAACTATCTTTATGCCTTTTATTAAAGTGGTAAAATCTGATACAAACTCATGAATGATCCATCAGCCTCAGCCAAAGTGCTGGGATTATAGCATGTGCCACACAACCTACTCTTAAAAAGGTTTTCATAACTTTTGATTTCAAACAACACACTGTTGTTGTTTTTCATTTTTTTAATTTGAGGAAATATCTGAAATTAAATTATTGAAAGTCATAACATGACCTCTACTGCAATAATAAAGTCTCAAGATCTAATGCATCCAAACACTATTCATTTAGCCATTTGTGTCTAAGTTCTAATAAAAATATTTATTGTCCTGAATGTTTTATATTCTCCAAAGTGCAAAATTTTCAAACATTTTAGTATATGCTTTCTCTTTTACCCCATCCTGGCATTAAGCTGCTCTCTTTAAATCTTACTTAGAAAATATGTTGTCAAAATTCCTAGTACTGCAGTATTTTTACAACTTACACAACTCCTCAAAAGTTTGGGAAGTAGACAAACATGCACATTTTGAATGTTCACATACACTCAGAACAAAAATTCTGTAGCATATGAAAATGGACACTAAGAATCAGTGATAATAAGCTAAACATAAAAGAATGTTGCTTGGCAGATACAAGAAATTAAGAAGAGAGCAAAGTCACATTAAAGTCTAATAACATTTTGTGACCAATGGCTCTTCACTAATGAAAATGGAAGAGTAAAATAACCTGTTAGAAAAGACATTTTAAAATTTATGGAACAACAGAAAATTCATGGAGTCTCAGAACTGGAAGTACAGCTCAATGACTGGAGCTTCAGTGGCGAGTAAAAGGCCATGGCTGCCACTGAGTTCAAGCACAAGTATTGGCACAATAAAAAAATTTAATTCATGAAAGTCTCATTAAATTATATTCATTTAGGAGCTGAGAAGTGGTAGAATGCTTGCCTAAGCATGCATGAATCTCTGGATTCTATTCCTCAGTACCACATACACAGAAAATGCCAGAAGTGGTTCTGGGACTCATGTAGTAGAGTGCTAGCCTTGAGCAAAAAAAAAGCACAGGGACAGTGCCCGGGCCCTGAGTTCAAGCCCCAGGACTAGTATGTGCATATGCGCATACACACATACACACACAGACATACATATATACACACATACGTACTAATTATAAAGTGTCTATGTCTAGTATTAAATCTGAAACTAACCAAACCATTTATTTCACCTAAGGATATAAAATATGAATTACGATATATACTAACTTTCCTTAAACTAAGATTCTATTCAAGGAATTCACATTTCTGTTCAAAATAAAGATAAAAACTTTTTTTTGTTTGTTTTGCTGAGTGCCAGTGGCTCACACCTGTAATCCTAGCTTCTCAGAAGACAGAGATCTAAGGATCAAAGTTCAAAGCCAGCCAGGGCAGGGAAGTCTATGAGACTCTTATCTCCAATTAACCATCCAAAAGGCAGAAGTGGAGCTGTGGCCCAATCTATTAGGGCACTAGCCTTGAGAGAAAAAGTAAATAAATAAAGGATCATAACAGAACCCAGACCCTGATTTGAAACCCAGGAATGGCACATACTATCTTAGTATTGCTATCTCATCAATCCTTCTGTCTCCTTTTGTCTCCTTTTGTCTTTTGTCTCCTTTTCTTCCCAAGCTCATAAAACTGGAGAGTCTGCCCAGGGTTCTGTTATTACCTATACTGATGACTTTGATGATGCCCATTTAGTCTTATCATTTTAAGTTCCACTAATATGCTAAAGAACTTAAAATTTCATCTCTAGCCTAGATTAAAACAAAAAAAACTCCCAGATCCATCCTAAACTAGTCATCTTCTAAGGGGAAATGGCCAAAGCCTAACACTTCTGCCACAGACTTGCTTTTTTTTTTCTTTTTTCTTTTGCCTGTTCCCAGGGCTTGGGGACCACTGTCCCTGGCTTCTTTTTGTTCAAGGCTAGCGCTCTACCTCTTGAGCTACAGTGCTACTTCCAGCTTTTTCTGTTCATGTGGTGCGAAGGAATCAAACCCAGGGCTTCATGCATGCTAGGAACTCTACTACTAAAGCCATATTCCCAGCCCCTGCCATAGACTTTCATTCTAACATCCTTTCCAATTGATGGCAACTCTATCCTTCTAGCTAAGTCTTCTTTGACTTCTCTTTTTCATATCATATACCTAACACAACCACAATCCTTTTCTTTCCCTTAAAAATAACTTCTTAGCCAGGTGACAGTGGCTCACACCCGTAATCATAGCTACTCATGAGGCTGAGCTCTGAGGATCATGGTGCAAAGCCAGACCAGGCAGGAAAGCTGGTGAGATTATCTCTAATTAACTACCAAAAACCACCAAAGTGGAGCTGTGGTTCAAGTGGTAGAACACAAGCCTTGAAACCTAAAATTTTGTTTATGTTAAAATCCTCTTCCTTCTTCCTCTTCTCTTCCCTCTCCCCTCACTTCTGGACAACCCTACTTTCCCTACCATCAGTTACTGTATTGCATTTCACAGACTATACAATTTACTCAAGTTTGTTGTTGTAGGCACACCCACCCTTGCTTGGAAGGCACACAGGCATGCTCAAAAAATATGTATTCTATGAATAAACAGAACAAAAGAGCATCACACTTTCACACACACAACTACAACCTTGTGTAGAATAGAGAATAAACCAAACACAGTCCTTTAAGAGAGTGGCTATTTTGCCAGGAGCTGATGACTCACACCTGTAATTTTAGCTACTCAGAACTTAGATCTGAGGATCATAGTTCAAAGGCAGCCTAAGCAGGAAAGTCAATGATATTCTTATCTCTAATTAACCACTAGAAAAACCAGAAGTGGCATGCTGTGGCACAAAGTGGTAGCACACTAGGCTTGAGCAGAAAAGGCTCAGGGACAACATCCAGGCCCTAAGTTCAAGCCCCAAGACCAACCAAAAAAAAAAAGAAGTGAACAAGGGGATCAAGTAAATAAACAGAAACCACAGAGAAAATAGAACCCTGAACTACAGGCCCACAAATACCAAAACTATTAATATAGAGAGAGAACAAACTTCATTTGGAATAAAATAGCTAAAAGTTATTTTCATTGGGAAAATAACTAAGTCAGATCAAAGAAATTAACTTTAAACTATTATTGGCTCAAAAAACAATGAAGCTTATCAATATCTATGATGGCTCCTTTTCAAAAATCACAAGATGAATTATGGGAAGATATGGCACATTTCTGCATTTTCAAATATTTCATAAAACAATTATTTAGGTAATAAGATTATACTTAAGATTATACTTATATCTTTAATCATGTAGTCATACTTTCCTACTAGTGAATTGGTGACTTGCTATGTAAAATGAAACAAAGAAAGTTAATTTTGTCTACTTCCTACTTTCTCTTAAATTCTTTTTCTTAAAATATCCCAAAAATACTGAAAGTAAAAATTAGGATCTTGGAACTATCTTGCTCAAGCCCACTCCCACGTGGTTAAGTGTATTCCAACTTTACTCTTGCTTTCATTTCAATTAAGCCTGTTTCTCTCATTTAAAAAGTTAGAACAAAATAGAGCTGAGCACCAGTGGCTCACACTTCTAATACTATCTATTCAGGAGGCTGAGATCTGAGCATAGCAGTTTCAAAGCCAGCCTGGGAAGAAAATTCCATGAGACTCATCTCCAATTAACCACCAGAAAACCAGAAGTGGCACTGTGGCTCAAGTGGTAGAGCCCTAGCCTTGGGCTCAGGGACAGTACCCAGGCCAAGTTCAAGCCCCATGACCAACACCCCCCCCCCAAATAGAACAAAATATTAAACCACACAACATATTTCACACATTTTATTTTTATGTTTTTAATTTTTTAAGTTTAGATTTTAAAAATAAGTTTTATCTCATTGCCCCTTTCACCAAGCAAAACTAAAATAGTATTCAGGAAAATACAAAATTGTTCCCAACAAAGTTAGTTCAGAGCCTTTGAGAAATCTTTAAGGCTCTTGTATCTACCAACCATGGACCTTAGCCACATACAAAACCATGAAGTTCTTAACAATTCAAGAGTTATTTCATTTAGTTAAATCAATTATTGAAGTAATCTTTCCAAGGTGGAGTCTTTGCCTGAGTCAACCTACCTGCTAGATTTTGGGTATATCAGACATCTCAAATTTAGCATATTAGAACTCTAATTAATTTTTACTGCTTGCTAATCTCTGCTTAATCACCCAGTCTTTTCCATCCTGTGGCACCATGATCCAAAGACATAGCCTAAAACATAATTTCTTCATTCTCTTACTTCTTATCTAACCCATCAGGTACAGTGTCTGATTAATTGTCCAAAACATGTCAATTTCTCATTTTCACTGTCGCTTTTACCAGGTGATAATCAACAGTCATTTGACTAAAGGATCTCCTAATCAATCAAATCTCCTAATAGCTAAAGTAATCCTTAAAAATTATTACAATGCATATTGCCTACCTGACCTAGGGAAGGGAAAGAAAAACGAGGGTGTAAGATATCACAAGAAATGTACTCACTGCCTCATTATATAACTGTACCCCTTTTGCACAACACTTGTCAACAAAGTTTAATTAATAAAATTTTAAAAAAAGAAATTAAGGTGGAGGTTCGGAGTTCAGGTCAGAACAGGCCTCAGATCTGGGTTCTGGGTAACTAACCCAGGACAAAATAGTCACAGACTAGAATTAGGAGGTGGAGGGTGGCTCTGGTTCTGGGTTTTAGATTGTAAATAAAACCCCTTCCCACCTTAAAAAAAATTATTACAATGCCCTTTTAATTAAACTTTTTATTTCTCAGCAGTCAAAATTCACATTTTTTTTTCAAATTCTGGCACAACAGTATCTGATTCCTGCTTGTCTGCCCCCTCATTCTTTCATCTAGCTGCTAGAATAATTCAAGTCCATCTAGCTTCAAGGACCTTCACCATCAGGGTACTCCTTAGATCCCACTCTCTTCCAAGATCAAGATCCTCTATCCTTTTAGTAAATATCATCACCTCAGACAGCCAATAAGTCTTGCTCCCATCCCCGATCACTATTCAATACCTTGGATTCCTTTATAGTATGTATCACAACTTGTAATTTTATTTCTTTCCTCACTAAAATTTAAGTGGTAATGTTTAGAGAAGTAACTTACTACAACCGTTTTTGCCTTATTTAAGCTTTTATAAGTGCTAGGCAATATGAATTTGGATGGGGAAGTAGGAAGTGTCTCTGCTCAACACACAATTGTTAATAAGTCAAAAGACTCACTCGGGTCTGACTCTTTAAAGGTCTGCATTCTTAAACCACTCAATTACACTGCCACTCTAGGACCCTGGAAGAAGGGATAGGTAGCAATATACCTAAGCTATTCTTCTCATGCTAGTGGAAATTAAGGCTTAGACATGAGGCGCAGACATAAGAGATTAAACACAATCATGAGGAATGAAAAATATGTCAAAGTAGTGTTCAATGAACAAAAAAAATTCTTGTTTGAATAGGGAGGGCAGATAAAACATGCTAGAACTGGATACAAGGCTGGAAAGATCTGTTAAAGTCACTGTGAAGGTATTATTCACTGAATAAATTTACTGAGCACCAAGTATATGTCAAAAGCACAGCTACAGAGAGACAAATGGCACATTTTCTTTCTCTCTGTTCGGGGAAACTAAAATATATCAGGACATGAGAAATTACACCAGACTTTAGGCATTCACTTAGGGGAGTCACACAAAGGTGCAAAGCCTCTGGGCCTCTGACATTTAAAACTAATATTTACCAAAATGAACTCAAAGAAATGAAAAGAGGGATTGTTTTTCTTTTTTTTGTCTTGTTTGTTCATTTTTCTGTCTTTGGAGGGGCAAGAGGGATACAAAAATGGAGGGACACAGGGTGAACAAAAGCAGCAGCAGTGATACTCAGTAGAAATATTGAAAATTAACTGTACAACATGGGTAGAGACAGAACGGGAAAACTGGGAGAGAACAGGGGTGACACTGACCAAAAAGAAATGCAATCACTACCTGACGTATGAAACAGTAAGCTTTGTATATTGCCTTTATAATAATAAAAAATTTTAATTACTCAAAACCAAAAAATAAAATAGGCCATACCCCTTCCCCACCAAAAAGTACAGCTAGCCTCTAAACAAAGGAGAACAAGATCCAGTCTCAGAAACTACAGTTTATTTGAAGATACAAAGAACTAGAGAAAAACTAGAATTCAGGAGGCTACATATTACAGTAGGGACAAACAAGAGAGTTACAGAATCATGGAGAGAGAGCACCCAGTTCCATGCAAAGAGTTCAGGAAACTCTTCTCCATTCTAGAGGATCAGACCCTAGTTGGAAAGAGATTTGCAAGAATGTAGTCCTTTAAGGTAGGGGAGCAAAACAGAGGCCAGCTCAAGAGAGGCTTTGTATTTACAATGGTACAGAAACACTTGGAGCTACATATTAAAGACCTCTGAAATTAGGTTGATCTACTAAAAAGCTCACTTAAAATATCACTACACACACGTGAGAATGTCCAAATCCAACACTGACAACATCAATTCACTTCTGAAGAGAACGCAGAGTATAACAGCCATTTTTGGATGACAGTTTCACAGGTTCTCATATGTTGTGGTACTTACACAAAGGAAATGGAATCTTAGAATGGAATGGAATGGAATGGAGGTTTATAGCAGCTTTATTCCTGCCAAAATTTGGAAACAACCAAGACTTGATTCAGTAAGTAAACTATGATACATCTAGACAATGGATTATCACTCAGAATAAGAAAGAATAAAAACTGCTTGGGTACCAGGAGCTCACATCTATGATCCTAGCTACTTAGGATGAAACTCCTATGGATCAAGGTTTCAGGCCAGCGAAGTCTTGAGACTCTCTCTCTAATCTCAAAAAAAAAAATCTGTAAAAGCCAAGTTGGAGCTGAGTGCCAATGGCTCACATGCCTATAATCCTAGCTACTCAAGACGCTAAGATCTGGAGTTGAGGGTTCAGAGCCAGCCCAGGCAGTAAAGTCCTTGACACTTATATCTTCAATTAACCACCAAATAGCCAGATGTGGAGCTATGCCTCAAGTAGCAGAGCACTAGGCTTAAGCAAAAAAAGGTCAGCAACAGCACCCCAGCCCTGAGTTCAAGTCCAAAAGTGGCACCAAAAAAAAAAAAAAAAAAAAAAGGAAGAAAGAAAAAAAGGCCAGGCTGGAAGTATGGCTCAAATAGTAGAGTGCCAGGCAAGTCAGCCAAGCTCAAATCCTAGTACCAGAAGAAAGGAGGGAGAAAGGAAAAGGGAAGAGAGGATGAAAAGAGATGGGGAAGAAGAAAAAGGGAAGGAAGAAGAGGAGGAAGAAGAGGAGGAGGAGGAGGAGGAGAAGAAGAAGAAATGCTTCTGCTGCTGAGCAGTCTAGCCAAGAAACATTTAATACAGGAAACTTTAATGCATTCTGCTAAGTGAAACAAGCCATTGTGAAAAGTCTACATACCACATGATTTCAACTATATGACATCTGGCAAAAGGCAAAAAGGACAGGTAGAGTGCTGAGGATTTTTAGGGCAATGAAATTATTCATGTACTCATGTACATCATTTTATTATGTAATTGTCCAAATTCTTATAAAATGTACACCACCAAGAGTAAGTCCTAATAAACTATGGACTTTGTCTGATAATGTATCAATGTAAGCTGATTTCCACAAATTCATTGTTTGGGTAAGGGATGTGATAATGAAGGAAATTATAAATGGTAAAGTTGTCTATCTTCTGCTCGATTTTGCTGAATCTAAAGTTGCTCTCTAAAATATTAAAATCTAAACTTTGTTGTGGTGGCACATGCCTGTAATCCTAGCACTACAGAGAATGAGGTAGGAGAATAGCAAGTTTCAGACCAGAATATTTGATGAAACACATTAAGATGCAAATTAAACAGATGTATACTAAATTACATTTGTTTCTAAATTTGTACTCTGTGGAACACTTATCCCGAAAACCTAACAGTTCTATATCTGTATTTCACTGTATAAAATTAAATGTTGGTACCTATGCTGGAAAGATGCCAAAGGGGTCATTTAGGCCAATTCTGTTATATTTATATAAAAAACATCTTGGCGAAGTTAACTTCAGTGGGAAAAAATGTGAAGAGAACTGTAACTGACATATCCAGATTACAGAAGTCCACAATGTTTTTTAAATTTCCAGAATGAAACAAATGCAATTTATGTAATCCACAAAATCTCATTCTTTATGTGGCAATGTTCTCCTAAAAGCTAACCAAAATGCTCCCCACCATAATTTTAGCTAATAGCTAGCTCCCTGATAAAGTTACTAGACCATGACATTTGTCACATTACACCCTGCTCTTCAGTAACTTCTAAGAGATGGTGATACTTAGATATCAGACACTCAAAGGGATTCAACTGTCCCACTTATCCAAATTAATTACTTAAAGTCCATGACAATGAACTCATTTCCGTAAACCTAAAATTACTAAAAGGAAACTTCACTTTAATCACTATCACTTCGATTTTCTAAGTTCCCCCCCCCCAAAAAAAAAAAACCATGAGAGCTACCCATTCAAATCCTCATCATCGAAATTTCCAAAACTCCAACACTGCAGAAAGCATGTCAATTTATCACGGAAAATGCCTTTCCTTTTTCAACAACAAAACCCAAACACTAATGATTTATAAAGTAAATTCACAAGATGCGGCTATTCGCTTCCAGTGCATCCATCGTGCCAAGATAACCACTTTGAGGACGCTAATTACACCACCTCCTTAGCACTGAGCACTCACTTCGAGCCGCCTGCCAGTAATCTAAGCACTTTCGGCTATTCCTATCCTCAATTCTCCACAGTACACCCATTTTAGAAAGATGAGGAGACAAGGTCATAAACCGGCGAGCAGGAGGACCTGAGACCAGGCAGGCGGTCTGAATTCGGGACCCGCGCTCCCAGCACTCGACGGGGTCTGAAAGCGTTCGCGACGGACCCTCGACGGCCGCTCGTCCGGCGCCGCTCGCCGGGCTCCGCACCGAGAGCGCTCGGCGCCCTGTCCGGCACACGCCGCCTACACGGCCCCCGGACCCGGACACTGCGGCGCGGCCTACTTTCCACCACCCACAAACCGGACTTCTGTCAGAGCAAACGAGCGCTACGCCTCTCGAGGAGCCGGCAACGGCTCGGGAAAGCCCACGGGTCCCGTGGCCCAGGTGTACCGCGCGCCCCTAAGTTACGCGACTGACGGGGTCGAGCGGAGCCCGGGCTGACAGGACTCCGGGTCGGTGAAAAGCTAGCGCCGTCCCGACGAGCAGCTCCGGCGCGCTCCTCCCAGACACAAACAAGGGAGGAGGCCGCACAATGAGGCTCAGGTCGAGGACGGGCGCGGCGCGGCCCGGCCCGCCCAGGGGTCGGGGGCGGGAAGCCAGGCCGCCCCGGAGCTCGGGGCCGCGGGGAGCGGACGGAGCAGAGGGCCGACCGCCGCCCGCACTCAGTTGACCTCCGCCATGTTGGCCGCACACCGGACCCTCCACAACAAAGGCCCGCACGAGGGCGCGGGGCGGCGGGGTGCGTCCCCCCGCCGGGCTCGCCTCCGGGGCGTGTAGGGGCTGGGTCCAGCCCGCAGCCCGGGGTCCCCCGCCGCGGCGCCACTGGACCCCTTGGGCCAGAGCGGGTAGGCTCGAGGCAGCCGGCGACCGCAGAGGACCGGGGAGGGGCGGGGGCGGCGGGCGGCCGGGCCCGGCCCAGACAAAGGCGCCGCCGCGCCGAGACTACTAGAGTCCCCGGATCGGGAGGCCTAACGCGGCCCGGCCGCCCGCGCGCCGCCATTACCGGGCCCGGGAACCCTCCTCCCGGAGCCCCTCTCCGCCGGCTCCTCCCTCCAGCCCGGGCCCCACGTACCTATGGGCGGAGAGCGCGTCGCGGACCCCGGTCCTGGCTCAAACGCGCCCCGTCGCCAGCCCCCGCCACCGCGGGCAGCGCCACCGCCTCTCCCTTGCGCCAAGTCCAACGGGACACCCTAGGCCGCTGCCACCGCCGCTCGAGAGCGCGCCCCGCCACGGCCGCCACGGCTCCCCCCCACGCCGCCGTGCCGCGCGTTCCCGAACCTGCCGCGCGCACTCGCTAAATACCACACACTGCGGCGGCCGCCATAGGGAGGCGCGGCACCGCGCGCGGGGAGCTCGGGGGCGGGGCTTCGGGCCGCGCAGGCGCAGAGCTGTGCGCGGCGGGGACCCCAGGTCCCGGGGATGGTTGGCGTTCCGGTACTTCAGTTACACAGGCTGCACCCGGCACGCCGCGCGCCCTGGTAATGCTAACGCGTCGCGTTCGATTCGCAACCGTCAGGGCCGCGACAAACTGCCACCGGCCCGAGGATTCGTCTCGCGCCCGGCCCTCGTGTTGAGTCGGCTGGGTTGCCATCGCGCCTCTTAGAGCCTCCCAAGGCAAAGGAAACCGCCGGCCGAGGCCCGAGGCCCGCCGAGGCTGGGGAAGCAGGAAAGTGGGCAGTGCAGGCCGTCTCATTTAGAAAGTTCCCACTCGGGGACAGCGCAATCGTGCTTAGCTTTTTCTGCTCAAGCCTGGCACTGTACCACCTGAGCCACACCCTCCTTTCCAGTGTTTTGCTGCTGAGTTGGAGAAGAGTTGCTCGGATTCATCTGCCTTGAGTTGGCTTTGAACCAGGATCCTCAGACCTCAACCTCTTGATTTAGCTAGGATTACAAGCCTGAGTCACCAGCATCTGGCATTCAAGTCTGCTTTAAATAAAAATAAAAAAAGATGAAAATCTTATTTCTTTGGTGACTGCCTCAACCTTATTGGGTTAATTTAGGCCAGTGTCTGAGACACTTGCAGAATCCACAGTTTTCTGTGTGAAGAGAAAAAAAGTACTTCTTATATGGGATTTTAGAAAACCAAAACCTTCCCACTATGCAGAGCCTAAACCAGCAAATCTCTTTCTGTGGGAGGTTTTTGTGCAAACACTCCCTGGAAAATACAAGTTTCTGCTCACAGAGGGGGCAGGAAACCAAAGATATCTTAAGTATTAATGCAAGTTGCTAATTTTCAGCTTCCTTAGGCAAATTTGTACTCTGTGCCTGTGTTGTTCTTGTACATCTGTTCTCAACCTAGTATTTTGCTTGTTATGGCTGCCGCCTTCCTCTGGGACCATTAGCACATCCAAACAATGTTTCTTGAGGTTGAGAAAATAAAAAAAAACAACACGTGTTCTTAGCCGCAAGCATACTATACTACTACTAATGTGTTGGTCCCCAAAGCCCAAAAGTCAGCTAAAGAACTTGAGTTATGTAAGTCTGTGCAGTTATCAGGGATGTTCGTTTCAAATAGTACTTACAGAGAGATTCTAAAACGTTCTACCATACACTCAAGAAGGTTGCCAAATGAGGAAGGTGTTCATTCACTTATTCAACAAATGATTGCTCTGGATTGTGGATCAAGGTCCCAAGTTCAAAGGCCCTGTGTTTAATCAAAGAGTTTGTCATCTTGAGAATAATACAGAGCCTCTGGCCCTTGCTTATACAGTTGGGTTGGAAACACCTAAATTGATTAATTTTATATACATCACTATATCGCTAAATATTTTTTAAGAGGGGTGGGGGAAGGAGGGAGCACCTGGCACTAAGAAAATTTTTAACAGGTCAGATGAGTAATAGGACCAGTAATTGTGCAGAGAACAGAAGAATTAAAAGGAACTAACTAGATTTGGGGGGAGGAGGATACTTGAAACTGGGGAAGATTAAAAAAAAGGGGGGGGAAGTATTTCAGAGGAAAGCCTTGTTTGGTAAGAACCAATCCAGTTCTAGGAATTGGAAAAAATCATCACTGTGAGTGTTTGTCCTTGGAGGGAGGGGGAGGGGAGCACAGGCACTGGGTGTGGTGCAGACCAGAAGTCAGTGGGCTTCCCAGTAGACAGCTGGATTCTGTGGGCCTTGTTAGCCAAGGTTCCTGCCTGTAGAACAGGCAGAAGAAAGCAGCTGGAATTCGGGACCAGAACTTAGCCCTTTGAGGGGGCTGGCAGTGCTCCATGCAAAGCAGACTTCCTGGGGTCAAAGGAAGTCTCACAAAGCCCAGTGGTAAATGCTACAAATGAATGCCTGTAGAAACCAACAAGGGTTCATCTCAGAGTAGGCATTTTGAGGTTTGTCCATTTTATTTACGGCATAACTAGACACTACAAATTATAAGAAACACTTTTCTTTTGGTGGTACTCAGATTTGAATTCTGTCCTCAAGCGTGGGTAGGAAGCCTTGTTTTTCTGCTGGTTATTTTTGAGATTGAACTAGCTTCATGCCCAGGTCCTCAGGTGAGAATCACTTATGTTAGGCCTCCCATAGCTGGGATATCAGAGAAACAAGCTGTCAATCTGGCTCTTCATTTAGAAGGTGTCTTGAAATCTTTTTCTTCTTCTGCCCAAGATGGCCAAAAGACAAATCTCTGGCTCCCAAGTAGCTAGGATTGCAGGTGTGAGCCAATGAGTCCTGACTGGAACATCATTTTAAGTAATAAAACTCTGATCTCAACAAGCTGGCAGACAAAAATTTTAAAGTTGACAAGCCAGATATGTTGAAATGTGCTTGTAGTCTCTGCTACTCAGAATCAATCATCAGGCAGGAGGATCAATCTTGAGACCACTAATTTGAGACCATCCTGGGCAACAAGAGACCAGTCTCAAAGAATAATCACAACAATAAAGCCTGAAGGACATACCAGCATTGGACATTTTAGATCCATACAACCTAAACAATACCCAATCCATCTTATCTACTTAGACCCCTTTTCCTATCCAGTCTGCAAGCTTGTCAGGATGCTCTTTCTTCAGAGCCAGGTGTGGTTACTCTCACCTGTCATCTCAGTTACTTGGAAGGCCAAGTTCCAGGACTGCTGGAAAAAAAATCTTATCAAGACCTCTCTCTTAACAATAAGCTGGGTGTGGTAGTGAGAGCCTGCAATCCCATCTCTGAGACAAAAAACAAACAAACAAAAACCGAGCCTGTAATCTTAGCTACCCAGGAGGCTGAGATCTGAGAGTTGCTGTTCAAAGCCAGCCCAGGCTGGAAAGTCAGTGAAACTCTTATCACCAATTAACCACCAGAAAAAAAGTGGCACTGTGGCTCAAGTGGTGGAGTGCTAGCCTTGAGCAAAAATTGCTCAGAGACAGCTCTTAGTCCCACAGCTCAAGCCCCATGATTGACAAGAGAAAAAAAGGAAACAACAAAAAAACAGGCACCTGTGTTTGTAGCTACTCAGGAGGCTGAAGATCATTCATGATTCAAAGCCAGCCTAGTCAGGAAAGTCTGTAAAACTAATCTCCAATTAATCACCAAAAAAAAAAAAGCAAAAGTGGTATGTGTCTTAAGTGGTAGAGTGCTAGCCTTGAGAGAAAAAGCTAAAGTATAGCTAGGCACTGAGTTTAAGCCCTAGTATCAGTGTGCACATGCGTGTGTGTATGTGTGTATTTTTCCTACCAGAAAAATAACTGAAGCAAAAAAGTGGCTTCAGAGTATTTGCCTACCATGCAAGTTCAAGCCTCCCTTCCCCAAAAGATGTTCTTCCTATATATTTTAGCAAAGCAAAAAGCAAACATAATAATTTGGAACTTCACAATTTTTAGGGAAAAGTTATAACTCTTGAGTATATGAGAAGGCCAATAGGTCTGTTTCCTCCAGTTTGGAGGTTCACAGGCATTATGAAGAATAGCCAAAATCCGGGTTATAAAAGATGCAGCTCTAGGGCTGGGGAGATAGCCTAGTGGCAAGAGTGCCTGCCTCGGATACACGAGGCCCTAGGTTCGATTCCCCAGCACCACATATACAGAAAACGGCCAGAAGCGGCGCTGTGGCTCAAGTGGCAGAGTGCTAACCTTGAGCGGGAAGAAGCCAGGGACAGTGCTCAGGCCCTGAGTCCAAGGCCCAGGACTGGCCAAAAAAAAAAAGATGCAGCTCTAGAGGGCCAGCTCCTCTGGGGTTGGACGTGATCTTCCCCTCCCTCTTGCCACATACACACATTGGCCTCTCTGCAAATAGCATGTAGACTTAAGCTGAAGGGAACCTCCCAACATGCAAATCTCTTAACATCCTCACTTTGCCAAAGACAAACCTTTGGCTCTCATTTCCTTCTACCCAATAGCATAACCATGTGAAAACAGATCTCTCTGCCCTCTGCTAACAGAGGGCTGTGAGCTTACCTGGTAAACTAGTGAAGTCTCTGAATCTGTAGAGGGGGCCACAATAGGCAGGTCCACAGGTACCAAAGGCCGGATGGTTGGTTATATCAGCCACCTTGAAACAGTTTCTCACTGGGATCGCCAGTGTGACTGGGTCTATGCCTGCTCTTCTCCTGAAGTGAAAACTTCTCTGTCCTGTTCCCACTCCTTTTTAAACAAAGATAATCTCACCAAACTGACCTCATCTCAACAAATTTCAATGGAATTTAGAAGGGGCTTAATCCCATCTGGTTGATTCTGAATGAAAGATATATGCAGAATGCAACCATCACTATAAAAAATTACCTTCCATGTGAAGGAAAACAGCCCTATTTGGGAGGAAGGTTAGGAAGGCAGCACTGGTTCCCTGACAGCTAATCTATAGAATAGCATTTACTAGGACTTGAACTCAGGGCCTTGCATTACTCTGCTTTCTTGCTCTACTGCTTGACACACACCTGAAGCCAAACTTTTTACTGGTTACTTTGAAGGTGGAATATTGTAGACCTTTCTGTCTACTCTGGCTTGAGTAGCTGGGATCATAGGTATGAACCATCAGTTCCTGCCATTTCATTATTATTAGTGAAAGGAAAATTATCCCAGAAAACCACAGATCATAGACGAAGTCACATAGAGCAGAAGAGTTTATTGCCAGCAGGGCTGGCAAGGCCAAGTTCTCACAGAGGAGTAAGGAAAATGGCGCCAGAGCTCTCTCTCTCAGGGGGTCTTTATACCTTCATGCAACTAAGGTGGGAGGTACTCTGCCTGCCCCTCAGTATCATCAGCCAAGGACAGAGTCACGTTGCCCAAGGGCAGATCTTATGTCTAGGCCCGGGGGCATTCTATAAGCTTACAATTAGTATATTTATTATTATTATTTAGTAGTAGTAGTGGTGTGGATGAGCTCAGCCTTGTGCATGCTAGGTAAGAACTGAGCTGAGCTACATCATCAACCAGGAAAGCATTTTGTAATTGGTAAAGCAGTGCTCTGATAGATGGGATTTAGGGAGGGAGGGTTTCCCCTCAGAGTTAATCAAATGGCAGTTCATCTCCACTGGGGCATAAAGTGCTGGTCTGATACAAAGTAAAGGCCCCAGTGGCAGCAATGACTGTTTTCCCCTTAGGAGTGATCTAGGTCCAATGGTCACATCTTTTGTTGGAGGTTTTATATGGATTCATAGTAACATGATATTTGAGACAGCTTCAGCTTCAGACACCAACTCACAGTCATCTTTTCAAAAACAACTCTTCCTTCTGTGATTGGGGGGGGCGGGGGTCATTTTACTAAGAGATGAAGTAGGAGCAAGTGGAATAAATAGTGCTTTGTATTGGTCCATGACTTTTAACAATGTTTCCAAAATTAACACCATGTATTCTCTAGAAAGACTCCACTGTGCACATATGCCTCCCTTCATACACATTCTCACATGACTATGTTTATACCACTCCACAAATTAAGAGTGCTGGGCACATTTATCTAACCTGTTTTGGGGACACACCAAAATACTTATTTATTTGTTTTTGTTTTCTGAGAGAGTCTTTCTCAGCCCTAGCAGGCCTTGAAATTTCTATCCTCCTATCTCAGCCTCTCCAGTGCTGGTAATACAGGTGTGTACCAGTATGCCTAGCAACACTGCTTAAGAAATATTAAGGCCAAGTGCTGGTGGCTCACACCTGTAATCCCAGCTACTCAGGGGGCGGGGATTGCTGTTCAAAGCCATCCCTGGCAGAAAAGTCCACGAGACTCTTATGTCAATAAATTACTCAAAAAAATCCAGAAGTGCTACTCAAGTAGTAGAATGCTAGCTTTGAGCAGAAGAAACTCAGAGACAGCACCCAGGAGGCCTTGCCCAGCCCCAGGACTGGCAAAAGGAAATAAAGATTAATTTGAGGCAGCAATTGAAGAAGTGAGACTGATAATAATATACTTAAACATGTGGAAATGTCACAGTGAAATATTCCACCCTACCTTCTCTATAACTAAAGTAAGATAATAGAAAAAATATTCAAGCCTGTGCCAGTGGTTCATGCCTGTCATCCTAACTACTAAAGAGGTTGAATTCTAGAGGATCGAGGATCAAGGTCAGCTCAAGCAGAAAAGTCTAAGAAAATCTGTTTTCAGGGGCTGGGAATGTGGCCTACTGGTAGAGTGCTTGCCAAACATACATGAAGCCCTGGGTTCGATTCCTCAGCAACACATACACAGAAAAGGCCTGAAGTGGCGCTGTTGCTCAAGAGGTAGAGTGGTATCCTTGAGCAAAAAGAAGCCAGAGACAGAGCTCAGACCCTGAGTTTGAGCCCCAAGACTGGCAAGGAAGGAAGGAAAGAAAGAAAGAAAGAGAGAGAGAGAGAGAGAGAGAGAGAGAGAGAGAGAGAGAAGGAAGGAAGGAAGGAAGGAAGGAAGGAAGGAAGGAAGGAAGGAAGGAAGGAAGGAAGGAAGGAAGGAAAGAAGGTTGGGCTGGGAATATGACTTAGCTGTAAAGTACTTGCCTAGCATACATGAAGCCCTGGGTTTGATTCCTCAGCACCACATAAAGAGAAAAGGCCAGAGGTGGCACAGTGGCTCAAGTGGTAGAGTGTTAGCCTTGAGCAAAAAGAAGCCAGGGACACTGCTAAGGCCCTCAAGACTGGGAAAAAAAAATTCTGTCTTCAAAGTAACCAGCAAAATGTAATGTTAAAGACGTGGCTCTGGTCTGAGAAGAGCACTGCTGGGCACTGGCAGCTCATGCCTGTAATCCTTTCTACTCAGGAGGCTGAGATCTGAGAATCAAGGTTCAAATCAAGGGCAAACCAATCAGGGAGACTCTTAGCTCCAATTAACCAGGATAAAAAAGTTGGAAGTGGAGGTGAGGCTCAAGTTGCAGGACACCAGCCTTTAGCAAAAAAAAAAAAAAAAAAAAAAAAGCCAAGTGAGAGTACAAGGCCCCGAGTTTAAGTCCCAGTACTGTCAGCAAAAAAATTAAAAAGGGAGAGAAAGATGGCGCCGAAAGAATAGGGAGGCACCCCGACTCGCACCAACTGAATAGCGAGCTGGGAACTCCAACACCCAACACCCCATCAAGAACCCAGCAAAACCAACATCCAGAAGCAGTGGAGAAACGCAGGAAAACAAAAAGGAGCAAAAAAGAAGAACCAAAAACCTACACGGAGCCGGAGATTCACCGGGGCACCCTCCCCCCACCAGCCGACCCTGGCCCAAACAGGGCCAGGATGGGAAAGGGGAACCCGGTGATCGGCAGACAGGCTGCCAGGAGCGCCGAATTCATATAGCGGGAGACCCCACGGACACAAGGCAGGGTGCAGACCAAGACACACACCGGCAGCGACGAGAAGGTCGGGTCCACACCGGGTTCGGACAAGGGAACCCAGAGCGGCAGAAAGAGGGAACGGGGGGAAGCCACCACGACACTTCGCCAACCCCTGAAGGGCCAACGGCTGCGCGGGACACACACACAAAGCAGCAAAAGTGAGTCCCCCATAATCCCTTCCCCCAACGGGAGACCCAAGCCCGAAAAGAAGCTAGATCTCCCTCCCTCCTCCTCCCCACACCCGAGGGATCAAAGAACCCCAAATCAGGCGGGAAGCTCCCATCAGGCGCTGGGAAGCCAGTTTAGCAGGGGAAGGGCGGAACAGCCCCAAGCCCCCAAAGGTTCCTGAACTGGCAGAACCGGCCCCGTCCCCTTCCCAACAGGGGCCGGGGGACGGCCGGCAGGGCAAGCCCCACCCGAGGCGCCTGGACCTTGCGGACTCTTACAACTAAAATCACAGGCGCTGGTGGGCAATACCAGCCCAGCAGGGTCACCTGAGCCTGATCACGTTCCCCCTCCTCGCAGAGGCGAGGTCTGAGGGTGCCAAGCCACACCCGGACAGTCGATCCCACTGGGCCCCACACATACTGCCTCCCGCAACGGGCTCGCAGGAGGGCGCAAGCACAACCCAACAACCCAGGGCTCGCTCTGGGAGGCATATCCCGCTAAAGTGCCTGTTGTAGGGGACTCAGAGTGCACAGGAGGGCGGGGGGCCCCCGGCGAAAGCGCCCACTCTGGTAGGCGTGCCCTGCACTGGTGGGCGGGGCCACAGCCACAGCACCTGCTGCCGTAGACACGCCTACACAGAAGGGAGGGAAGACCTACACAGACCTCCAGATGCGCAAATCACAAAGAAACATAACTCAGTTCATCAAAGGACAAGCCAACTCGCCATCTCCAAAAAGCAGCACGACTGAAGAGGAGATGGAGACTAAAAAAGCAAATGAGGCCATGTTAACAGGAATGATCGAAAGCATCAGAAATGAAATCAGAAAACAATTCCAGGAGTTTAGAGCGGAAATCTGGAAGGACACCCAGGAAGCCAAGAAAGAAATGGAAGCAAAACTGGATACAATGCAAGCCTCGTTTAAAGAAATGAAAGCAAAAATGGATACAATGCAAGCCGCCTTTAAAGAAAATCTCCACATCCTGAGAATTGAAATGCATGAAAAAATAGATTTAAAATACAACTCTTTAAAGGAAGAAATTTCCACGATCAGAGCTGATATGACAACCATGAATAGCTCTCTGACATCCATAAACTCCGCAATTGAAACCATAACACAAAGAGTGGACCATATGGAATCCAGAATCTCTCACCTGGACGATGAAGCAGCTGACAACAACCAGAAAATGACCACACTCCAAGAAAAGGTGAAGCTTCAGGGAAGATTAATCCAGGAACTAATGGACAAAGACAAGAGATATAATCTGCGCATAATTGGAATAGAAGAAGGAGCCGAATATCAGAACAGAGGGCTTAAACATGTTCTCAATAAAGTTATTGCAGAAAACTTCCCCAATCTCACAGGGGACCCCATCCAGGTAACCGAAGCCTATAGGACACCTGGCAGGCCAGACCCCAGGAAAACCACCCCAAGGCACATAATATTCAAGACTACAGACCTCAAGATTAAAGAGCAAATTCTGAATTCAGCCAAAGCGAAGAAGGAAACTTTTTTCAATGGGAAGAGGATTCGAATAACATCCGACTTATCCACACAAACTTACCAAGCTCGAAGTGAGTGGAAGAACACCATCCAAGTACTTCAGAATGACAATTTACAACCTCGGATCAAATATCCAGTGAAATTGGAGTTCACATTCGAAGGGAGAACCAGATCTTTCCACACCAAAGAGGAGCTAAAGGAGTATGTGAATAAAAAACCAGCCCTACAGCGAATATTAAGAGGGGAAGCCCACCCAACAGAGATCGTAAAAGACACACAGACAGAATCAGAAAGAAACTTCAATAGCCAAAGTCCAGCAGAAAGACCAGCTCACTAAAGACAAGAAGAAAAAAAAAAAAAAAAACAGGAAAAAACAGCCCAACAAGAAAATGGAAGGAGAAAAAACACCCTTATCCTTGATCTCTTTAAATATAAATGGCTTAAACTCCCCGATTAAGAGGAGCAGACTGGCAGAATGGATCCGCAAACAAAAAGTTGACATCTGCTGTCTACAAGAGACCCACCTTACAGCAAGGGACAAAAACAGGCTTCGAATGAAAGGGTGGAGAAAGATCTACCAAGCAAATGCACCCACCAAAACGGCAGGTGTAGCCATTCTGATCTCAGACAAGCTGGACTTCTCTTTAAAGTCCACTCAAAAAGACAAAGAAGGACACTACATATTAATACAAGGAAAAATCCAGAATCAAGACATCACAGTGATAAATGTATACTCACCGAACAAAAGAGGCCCGACATATGTCAAGCAAATTCTCACAGAATTACAGAGCAAGATAGACGCAAACACAATCATAGTGGGTGACTTTAATACTCCTCTCTCTCCAAGAGACAGATCCAACACCCAGAGGATTAGTAAGGGAGCTGAGGACCTAAATAAGACCATTTCCCAAATGGATCTAACAGACCTATATAGAACCTTTCACCCTACAGAGACCCAATACACCTTCTTTTCAGCAGCCCATGGATCATATTCCAAAATAGACCACGTCATAGCCCACACAAAGAACCTCAGCAAATACAAAAGTATTGACATCATCCCATGTATTATATTTGACCACAGTGGATTAAAGGTAACCCTCAATAACAACGGTTACCACAGAGGCTATACACATTCTTGGAGGCTAAACCCCACGCTGTTATCCAACACTTGGGCCACAGACCAAATTAAAGATGAAATCAACGAATTCATAAGCCACAATGACAATGAAAATACATCACAAAGAAACCTATGGGACACAGCTAAGGCAGTACTGAGGGCCAAGATCATTGCCCTCAGCACTCACATTAAAAGAATGGAAGCAGAGCAGGTGAATAACCTCACGATGAAACTAAAACAACTGGAGAAACAAGAAATGATCGAATCTAGAATGACTAGGAGGAGAGAGATCACAAAGATTAAAGAAGAGATAAATCTGATTGAAAATAGAAAGACCATTCAACAAATAAATAAGACTAAAAGCTGGTTCTTTGAGAAAATAAATAAAATTGACAGACCCCTGGCAAGACTTACAAAAAAAAGGAGAGAAGAGACTCATATACGTAAAATCAGGGACTCCACTAGAAAAATTACAACAAGTACACACGATATTCAAACAATCATAAGAAGCTATTTCCAAAACCTCTACTCAGCAAAAAACAATAATTTTAAAGAAATGGATCAATTCTTAGAGAAGTACAAACTGCCCAAACTGAACCAAGAAGAAATAAATCAACTAAATAAACCAATAACTTACGGTGAGATACAGGAGGTAATCAACAACCTCCCTACTAAGAAAAGCCCAGGGCCAGATGGATTCACCAACGAATTCTACAAAACCTTTAGTGAGGAGCTAATTCCAATACTCCTCAAACTCTTCCGCGAAATAGAAACAGAGGGAGAAATCCCAAACTCATTCTATGAAGCTAATATCATACTCATTCCCAAACCAGGCAAAGATCCAACAAAAAAAGAGAACTACAGACCAATATCACTAATGAACACAGATGCAAAGCTCCTCAATAAAATATTAGCTAACAGGATCCATAAACTGATCAAGAATATCATACATCATGACCAAGTAGGCTTCATCCCTCAGTCACAAGGATGGTTCAACATCCGTAAATCAATCAATGTAATTCACCACATAAACAGAACTAAAATCAAGAATCACATTGTTATCTCAGTCGATGCCCAAAAAGCCTTTGACAAAATACAATATCCATACCTATTAAAAGCTTTGGAGAGAACAGGAATAGATGGAACATTCCTCAAAACAATAAAAGCCATATACAACAGACCAACTGCTAATATCATATTAAATGGAGAGAAACTTAAATCATTCCCCCTAAACTCAGGAACAAGACAAGGATGCCCACTCTCCCCACTTCTTTTCAACATAGTGCTGGAATCCCTAGCCATAGCAATAAGGCAAGAGGAGGACATCAAAGGGATCCATGTCGGCAAGGAAGAAATCAAGTTATCCCTATTCGCAGACGACATGATCTTATATCTGAAGGACCCAAAAAACTCAGTACCCAAACTCCTATACCTAATAAACCAATTTGGCAAAGTAGCAGGATACAAAATCAATCCACAAAAGTCAGCAGCTTTTCTGTACACCAGCAATAGACAAACAGAAAAGGAAATTATGGAAACAATTCCATTTACAGTAGCCAAAAAAAGAATAAAGTACCTAGGGATCAACTTAACCAAGGACGTGACGGACCTATTCAATGAAAACTACAAAAATCTAATAAGGGAAATCAAAGAAGACACAAGGAGATGGAAAGACCTCCCATGCTCATGGGTAGGCAGAATCAATATAGTGAAAATGGCCATATTGCCCAAATTTTTATACAAATTCAATGCAATACCTATCAAAATCCCAGCCACATTCTTCACTGAAATAGAGAAACCAATCCATAAATTCATATGGAACAGCAAAAAACCTAGAATAGCCAAAGCAATTCTAGGCAAAAAAAATAGTGCAGGAGGTATCACCATACCAGACTTCAAGCTCTACTACAAGGCCATCATAACAAAAACAGCATGGTATTGGTATAAAAACAGATCGGAAGACCAGTGGATTAGAATTGAAGACCCAGAAATAAAACCGCACTCTTACAGCCAACTGATATTCGACAAAGGAGCTAAAGACATGCAATGGAATAAACATAGCCTCTTCAACTACTGGTGCTGGGAGAACTGGGCAGCCATATGCAGAAAACTCAAAGTAGACCCAAGCCTATCACCATGTACCAAGATCAACTCAAAATGGATCAAGGACCTCAATATCAGACCTGAATCCTTGAATCTACTGAAGGACAGAGTAGGAAAGACACTAGAACTTATAGGCACAGGAAGGAACTTCCTGAATAGAGTCCCAGGGGCACAACAAATAGGGGAAAGACTCAACAAATGGGACTACTACAAATTAAAAAGTTTCTGCACAGCTAAGGTCATAGCCACCAAAATAGAAAGACAGCCAATGATATGGGAAAGGATATTTACCAGCACAGCAACAGACAAAGGCCTAATATCTGTCATCTACAGAGAACTCAAAAAACTAAGCCCCTCCAAGCCCAATAAACCTATTAGGAAATGGGCAAAAGAGCTAAAGAGAGACTTCACAAGAGAAGATATAAAAATGGCAAAGAAACACATGAGGAAATGCTCAACATCCCTGCTAGTAAAGGAAATGCAAATAAAAACAACCCTGAGATACCACCTCACCCCAGTTAGAATGGCCTATACTCTGAACTCAGGAAACAACAAATGCTGGAGGGGCTGTGGGGAAAGAGGAACCCTTCTCCATTGTTGGTGGGAGTGCAAATTAGTACAACCACTTTGGAGAACAGTATGGAGGTTTCTCAAAAAGCTCAATATAGACCTACCCTATGACCCAGCCATACCACTTCTAGGCATCTATCCTAAACAGCAAACCCCAAGATATCAAAAGGACATTTGTACTTCCATGTTTATCGCGGCACAATTCACAATAGCCAAAATTTGGAAACAACCCAGATGCCCCTCCACAGATGAATGGATCCAAAAAATATGGTACTTATACACAATGGGATACTACATAGCGATTAGGAATGGTGAAATATTGTTATTCGCAGGGAAATGGTCAGAACTCGAACAAATAATGTTGAGTGAGACAAGCCTAGAACACAGAAAACAAAGGGGCATGATCTCCCTGATATATGACTGTTAACAAAGGGAGACGGAGAGACAGTAGAGACCAAGTCTGTGAACACTGTATATGTGCTTGATACATTGTATATTGCATATGGGTCTACCTGACCTAGACAAGGGATGGAAAAACAGGTTGTAAGATATCACAAGAAATGTACACACTGCCCTACTATGTAACTGCACCCTCTTTGCACAACACCTTGTAAAAAAATTTATGTTCAATTAATAATAAAAAAAAGATATTGGAAAAAAAAATTAAAAAGTTGAACACAAGCAGAGCAAACAAGCTGAGTGAACTCAAGGCACTGAGTTCAACCCCTATACAAAAAGAAACATAAATCCAAGTCCAAATTACATAGATGTACAAAATTCTAAACCTCCATATCATCCCTACGAATGCTACAGTAGCTTTCCAATTGTGTCCCCGAAGTTCAATTCTAAGTTGAAGGAGATGACTTTCATTCAGTGTGGGTCTTCCTCTCCCTCAAAGCAGTTACCAGTGCCCTTTTCCCAAAACACAAATCTTCCCAGTCTTGCTGCTGCTCTAATTTGCAACTTTCTGTGTAGGTCTCTGCAAATCCTGAAAGGTTGGAAAGCTCATTTCTCACACTTCTCCATCAAGCCCCTACTGGTTCATGGTCTTACTTCATGAATGGTGAATGTGTTCTTGATGTCCAAGACACACAAGTGGGCTGTCCTCTGTACAGGCAAAGCAAGTTGTCCTCTGCATGGCTTAAAAAGCAATCCCTATGTCAGTGGCTCACAGCTGTAATCCTAGCTACTCAGGCGGCATAGATCTGAGGATCAAGGTTTGAAGCCAGTATAGGCATATAGGCATGAAAGTTCATGAGACTCTTATCTTTAATTAATCATTTAGAAGCTGGAAGTGGAGCTGTGGCTCAGGATGTAGAGTGCCAGCATTGAGGGGAAAAAATAACTAAGAGGCTCTGAGTTTGAGTTCTAAGACAGCCAAAAAATAATATATGCATACATAGATACATATCTGTGAAAAATAGAGAGAATAATCCATTACAGTACTGTCAAGTTGGCCAAACAAACCAAAACTTTTTGGAAGATCTCCAATGAGCTTCTTGTTATAGTACTCTTCACAACAGACCACTTCTCAAGACCAAACCCATCTGTTTGGATATCTGAAGGTTATACTTCTCTCCAAGCAATCACAGATGTCATTTGTCCAAGAAGCTATCTCTATCTTCTTTTGTGTGATGTCATGGATACTCATTTATCCTTCATTTTATGTGGACAGCTCTAGAGTAGTGGCATTCCCTTCAGAATTTAGCAATGTTGCTAGCCAGACGCTGAGCTTTTCTAGGCCTGAAACTGAGATGTGCTCCTCACTCAAAGATTCCTATCAATTATGCAAAGGAAAACAGCTCCAGAGGGCATCAGACTTGCCTAAAGCAGGGTCAAAGCCATGATTTCTCTATCAGATACACCAGTGGCTAGTCAGTCCCACTGTCTGGGGGTTGGTGAATGCATTAAACCACATCCAAAACAAATCCTTTCCAGCTTGGTGGAAAAATTAGAGATTAGACACATCTGCCCTCCCCCTCCTGGAGCTTGAAGTGACAGCCTGGGCTCTACCCCCTACAGGTTCCTGAGCTTTTGTGCTCAAAGCTAGAGCTCTACTACTTTAGCTACATATCTACTTCCAGCTTTTTGGTGGTTGATTGGAGACTTTTCTGCCTGGGCTGGCTTTGAACCATGATTCTCAGATTTCAGTCTCTTGAATAGCTAGAATTGCAGACATGAGCCACTGGCACCCAGCTCAACACAAATACTTAAGAATGGAATTAGAACTAGTTGCAAAGGAAGTAAGCTGTTGCTCAAGTGATAGAGTGCCAGCTTTTATCAGAAAAGCCAAGTGATAGTGTGGGGACCTGAGTTCAAGTCCCAGTACTGGCAGAACTAGATGTAGAGAGGTTCCCTAGAGTCCAGGTGATCAGGAAATGCACTATCCCATAACTGTAATTTTTTTTTTTTTGGCCAGTCCTGGGCCGTGAACTCAGGGCCTGAGCACTGTCCCTGGCTTCTTTTTTGCTCAAGGCTAGCACTATGCCACTTGAGCCACAGCGCCACTTCTGACCATTTTCTGTATACGTGGTGCTGGGGAATCGAACTCAGGGCCTCATGTGTACGAGGCAAGCACTCTTGCCACTAGGCCATATTCCCAGCCCCCCATAACTGTAATTTTGATTCCATATCATCATGTATCTTCAGGGAAAGATGATGTGCTAGGCACCACATTTTGTAAAAAGTTAGAAAATTATCTATAGTTTTATAATTTTAATCATTTTGGTGACTTGTTGAAGTCGGTAGTATTGATAACACTCTAAATAAATCATTTTTTGCCATTTTTTGAGACAGAGTCTCAAGAATTTGAAGTTGACCTCAAATTCACAATCTTCCTGCTTCAGCTTTCCATGTGATGAGATGTCAGTTTTTATCAACTGGACTGCAATTAGGAACAGTGCCAGGCCCTGAGTTCATGTCCTAGGTTTGGCACACAGCATGCACATACACACGCACAAAGGAAAACTACCTACATCTGTTAATTTAAAAAGAAGGGCATGGCTGAGATGCCAATGGCTCATGCCTATATAATTCTAGCTACTCAGAAGATTCAGACTGTCTCAAGGCTCAAGGCTCAAAGCCAGCCTAGACAGGAAAGTCTGTGGGACCCTTATCTCCAATTAAGCACCAAAAAATGCTAGAATTGGATCTGTGGCTCAAGTGGTAGAGGACTAATCTTGACCAAATAAGCTCAGGAACAGTGCCCAGGTCCTGAGTTCAGGACCAGAACAAAAAATAAAAATTGGATATAACAAGCTGGGTACTAGTGGCTCACATATATAATCCTAGCTACTCAAAAGGCTGATATCTGGATTAAATTGCATTTGGAAGCCAGCCGGGGCAAGAAAATCTGTGAGACTCTAACATCCAATTAACTACCAAAAAGCCAAAAGTGGAGCTGTAGCTCAAATGGTAGGCCTTGAACAAAAAGGCTCAGAGACAGCACCTAGGCCCTGAGTTCAAGCTGGCACACAAAACTTAAGGTGTATCATTTAGGTTAGGGTAGAGAGCACAGGTCACACTAGATGGTAAATGTAACAAGTTCATTAGCACTTCCAGCTGTGAAGAGGTCAAGGAGTTTAGGTGAAGATGGGGTGGGGAAGGAGAAAATTCATCTGAATCATTTTTAACCACATCTAGTTGACTTCCCATGTCTATGGTTACTATATTATATATTCAACAAACTGTAGATCCCGTTCTTGCCATTGTCTCTTCAACAATCCTATGCATTATAATTGTATGCATAGATTTGCCTTGTGTTTGGGAGCCGTAGTCATCCAGAGATGACGTAAAATACACAGGAGTATAACTCAGTGGTAGCAAGCCTCAGGCCCAGGTCCAATCCCAGCACTAGTAAAACAAGCAGGCAAACAGACCACATTGAGCAACTGCACTTTTTTTTTTTTTTTTTTTTGGCCAGTCCTGGGCCTTGGACTCAGGGCCTGAGCACTGTCCCTGGCTTCTTCCCGCTCAAGGCTAGCACTCTGCCACTTGAGCCACAGCGCCGCTTCTGGCCGTTTTCTGTATATGTGGTGCTGGGGAATCGAACCTAGGGCCTCGTGTATCCGAGGCAGGCACTCTTGCCACTAGGCTATATCCCCAGCCCCAACTGCACATTTTGGTATCTGCAGAGGCTCCTAGGAAATAATCTCCACAGATGCCAGGCATCTGGGGAGACAACAATGGGTTAATTTTTTGAGGAGGGATTATTTTCCTATTATTTTGATTTCTCATTTGTGACAAATATTCCACACACACAATGAATGTCCTCTGACCAGAAGTTCTTTTAAACCCTATCATCAATTTGCCAATTGGAGAACATACCACCTGATTTACCCATCCTGCAAATGGCCACTGAAACTGCCTGTGACCTTGTTAATCTTGACAATATTTATTGGGATGGATGTTGGTCCGTGACATGTACAGATCCTTGAACTTACTGGTGTCCTTCTGCATGTCCTGGCTGCCCCTTCTGCCCCCCACAGCACAAGCACAGAGAAGCCATATTATGTTACTTTAATAATTAAAAATAATGACAATAGAAAATCTTCAAATGACAAAATTTATGTGATCTTTGAATAAGTCTGTAGGGTAGGAAGGCAGTTGTTCTAGGCTTAAGTGTGTAATTAGTAATCCAAGCAAGTAACTTAACCTATTCTGTCTAGTTTCCTCGTCTATACTAACAGATCCCTCTTCTGTGCTGGCTATGGAGATTGAATGAGTTAATATCTGTATGGCGTTTGGAATAGGGCTTGGCTTGAACAGAGCGGAAAAAAGAAAAGCAGGGAGTCAGGTAAGACAAAGACCATAGTAGACAGGATAATGTCCACCCAAAAAAGCCTACAACCTAATCCTCAGAACTTGTAACCTCATTGTTATCATACATAGTAAAAAAAGCAAAAAAATGTTGCCAGTGTGACTGTGTAGATGTATCCCAGACCAGCCTCAAACTCTTGATAAGCCTGCCTCTGTCTCCCAAGGGAAGGGATTACAGGTAAACATCATGATGTCTGCCTAAATAAAAGGTCTGAGAGCTGGAAAGCCTCCTGGCCTCCTTGTGGGTCCCAGTGTAATCATGAAGGTCTTTAAAAGGGAACGAGGCAAGAAGGAAGAGTCAGCGAGACAGCAGCAGAGGTCTGAGCGATGCAGAAAGTTGGCCATGAGCCTAGGAATGCAGGCAACCGCTGGAAGGCGGAAAAAGGCAGGGAAACAGATTTCCTCTTTGCAGCATGCCGAGGACACAGCCAGTATGACTACGTTAGGCTTCCAGCCAGTTTGACTATGCTAGGCTTCTGACTTTCAGAACTGTTAGCAATACATTTGCATTGTTTTAAGCCACTAAATTTGTGGTAATTTGTCAAATCGGCAATAGGAAACTAGTACAGATGGATGTGGATGGTGCTCTTTCAAATAACACAGAACATCTGGAATCAAAGTAAAATGTCCCTGAGCAAATCTGCCACCAAAGAAAAAGCAGAAGGCTATTTGCCTCATCTCATTTTGTTTTATTGTACGTATTTGTTTGGTAGTATGGGTTTCAACTCAGGGCTTTCTATTTGATAGGCAGGTGCTCTACCATTTGAGCCATATCTCCAGCTATCCTCTAATTTTATTAAGACAGAGAAGGCCACCAAAGTTCAGTGAACTCCATGCTTCTTGTTCACCATCTCAGTCCTCAGTCCTTTGATTCTAGAATCAGAAAGCAAAGGCCTGCCTGCTAATATTTTAGTGAATCTATCCCTACATATTTGTGTATGTGTGTGTGTGTGACTTGAGTGTGTGTGTGTGTGTGTGTAGGTGCACAGTACTGGTATAGGTGCTGTCCTTTAGTTTTTTTTTTTCACTCATAGCTGGTGCTCTATCATTTGAGCCACAGTTCTATTTCCATGTTTTTGGTGGTTAATTGAAGAAAAGAGTCTCTTGGACTTTCCTGAACGTACTGGGTTTGAACTGTGATACTCAGATCTCAGCCTTATGAGTAACTAGGATTGCAGATAAGAGCCACTGGCATCCAGCTAGCCCTACACATTGAAAGAACTGATTCTCAGTAACTGTCTCTTTGGTAGTCAGAGAGAAATTTCACATTCTAGGTCATATTTTTAGTCAAGAGAAACACTGATTAACCCACTTGACTTTCCAGTACTATCACATTTCTGTTTCATTCTTTCTCTTAATAAAAATGTAGCTCTCAAAGAAAATGGTGCTCTGACTTACATTACAACTTTAATGAGCCAAGAATACCATTTTTAACCTATTACACAGAACAATAATTCTTACCAACTTAAATTTTCATAGCACTTCACAAGCATTTAATTAATCCTCTCCAGTGCCAGAGAGAAGAAAGTGATATTCATAGTATCTTATTCTGACATCCTTTAATTTGGCAAGGTTTCTGCTGGCTTTGAAAAACAGTGTCTGTCCCAGGAAGGTTATTGGGGCTGCTGTTGCTTAATCCATCCTCCTCACCTAATGAAACCTGGTAATCAGAGCTGTGAAAACGGCCATCTCCCCAGGGCTTAAATGGGAGGGGGCGGGCAGCTTTGAGCCTGGAAGAGAAACAGCAGTGATTCCCTTTGAGAAATGACAAAGCTCCTCTGTAGAGAACCTACGAGATGGGGCGCGTGATTCAGGCTCACTGCCAATTGCATCAGCGCCTGATTCACTCGGCAGAACTGGGGCATGATATGTAATCGCCAAGCCCTTCTCAGGACTGTGCTCTCCTGAGGCCAGAGGATTCAAGGCTGAATCCCACTGTTCTCCCTTCTTAGTCTCTCTGGGTGCGTGGGAGGTGTCAGGAAGACCCACTTCTCTCTATTCAGACCTGCATCTTTCCAAGGTCAGAGGAAGCTGCATGGGCCAATCATTATTATTATTATTTTTGCCAGTCATGGGACTTGAACTCAGGGCCTGAGCACTGTCCCTGGCTTCTTTTTGCTCAAGGCTAGCACTCTACCACTTGAGCACCACTTCTGACTTTTTCTGTTTATGTGGTGCTGAGGAATTGAAAACAGGGCTTCACGCATGCTAGGCAAGCACTCTACCACTAAGCCACATTCCCAGTCCCGGGCCAATCATTAACTTGAAGACAATGGGATATCCTCCAGCTGTGCCTACCAGATGTGATCCTCCTCTTACAGCCTCCCATCACCTCCTTCCAGACCCACTCCATTTCCCATAATTCCCACTAGCTGATCTCTTCCCTTTCTGTATGTCAATTACAGTGGTCAGAATGATATTGAATCTCATTTTCAATAGCAAGAAACACAACTTACATGCTTGTTGTGTGCTGGTTGCTGTAGCGTTCTGAGATAAGGGACCAGATCTCAAGAAGCTTTATTTTAAATAAGATAATTGGCATGGAGGCATCAGCAAACTACTGTGGAGGGAACAGGGTCAAGGAAAAAGAACAAGATAGGAATATATTATCTGTGTATTATGCTGAGAACTGAATCCAAGGCCTTGTACATGTTGGGCAAGTGCTCTATTACTGAGTTAACCCCAGCACATTGAAGGGTTTTTAACAAAGGTACATTCAATGCAGCACAGTTTGTTTGTTTTTTGCCAGTCTTGGGGCTTGATGAACTAAGGGCCTTGGCACTATCCCTGAGCTTACATTTTGCTCAAGGCTAGCACTCTACCACTTGAGCCAGGGTGCCACTTCTGGCCTGTTCTGTTTATGTGGTACTGAGGAATCGAACCCAGGGCTTCATGCATGGTAGGCAAGCACTCTACCATGAAACCACATTCCCAGCCCCTTTTTTGCTCATTTTATTTTGGTTTTCAGTACTGGGGATCAATTTTTGTGTGTATGTGCTGATCCTGGGGCTTGAGCTCAGGACCTGGGTGCTATCGTGAGTTTCTCTTGCTTAAGGCTATTGCTCTACCACTTGAGCCACAGTTCTATTTCTGGGTTTTGTTTCTTTAGTTGTTTACTGGAGATAAAAGAATCTCAGGTCTTTCTGCCTAGGCTGGCTTCAAACTATGATTCTCAGATCTCAGCCTCCTGAGTAGCTAGAATTATAGATGTGAGCCACCAGCACCTTGGTGGGGATCTTTTTTTTTTGCCAGCCATGGGGCTTGAACTCAGGGTTTAGGCACTGTCCCTGAGCTCTTTTGCTCAAAGCTAGCTAGTGCTCTACCACTTTGAGCCATAGCTCCACTTCTTTTTGATGGTTAATTAGAGATAAGAGTCTCACGGACTTTTCTGCCTAGGCTGGCTTCGAACTGTGATCCTCAGATCTCAGCCTCCAGAGTAGCTAGGATTACAGGTGTGAGTCACCAGTGCCCAGTGGGATCGAAGTTTTTATGTTGCAGTCTTGAAATAGGATCTTACTATAAAGCCCAGGTTGGTCTCAAACTCACATTTCCCCTGTTTCTTCCTCCCACATACTTGAGAGGTTAGAGATATGTACCACCATAGCCAATTCAGTTTGCCTTTTAATAATGGCAGAGGAGGAATAGGCTAGATCAAGGGGTTGGGGAAAATCGGCAGCCTGTGTTTGGGGAAACAGCAGCTCAATTTGATCAGGGCCCAAAGGACATGTAGCCAGACAGTTAGGTTGAACCAAATTATAGATTTTTTTTGTTTTGTTTTGGTTTTTTTTGGCCAGTCCTGGGGCTTGGACTCAGGGCCTGAGCACTGTCCTTGGCTTATTTTTGCTCAAGGCTAGCACTCTGCCACTTGAGCCACAGCGCCACTTCTGGCTGTTTTCTGTATATGTGGTGCTGGGGAATTGAACCCAGGGTCTCATGTATACGAGGCAAGCACTCTTGCCACTAGGCCATATCCCCAGCCCCAAATTATAGAGTTTTATAGACAATAAACATATATTTCTGCAACTTAGATAATTTTTGCACTATTGTCATATTTTAAAGACCCACAAATTATCTGTGCTCTTCCTTATTTCACATGATTTTTTTTTCTTTTCTTTTTGGATTTTTGTTGTTGTTGTTCTGGGTTTGATCTCAAAGGCCTTGATCTTGTTAAGCAGGCACTCTTCCATTTGATCCTGCCTTCAGCTCTTTAAAAAACTGTTTTATTGCAAAGGTGATGTACAGAGGGGTTACATGGTCAGGTAATGAGTACATTTCTTTTTGAACAGTGTCACCTCTTCCCTCATTTTCTTCCTGTTTTTCCCTTTCTACCTTTCTCCTCCACAGGTTGTTTAGCTCATTTTCAACATAGTGTCTAGTGCGTCTCTCTGCTGCATTTGTTCACCCTTTGTCTGTCTGTTTCTGTGCTCCCTCTTGCCTCCCCCAAACAGATAAACTTACATGTAAGATGAAAGGTACAGGAATAAAAAAAAGTGACTAAGGAGAGGGAAATAAGCAAGATAACAAAAAACCTCTTTTCCATTTATAGGAGTTCATTTTGATAAACGTCATTATATATGATTATATGCGCATAGCTATTGAGCCTTTGTGACCCTCTGTGTGAATGTTCCCTATCACTTGTCAAGTCTAAGTATAATTGTTTGTCTTTTACATCACATGATTTTTAAAGGCTTTTCACTGTCTTATGCTCAAATTAAAAGAATAGACTGGGCATGGTGGCATACACCTAATCCTAGCACTACAGAAATCAAGGCAATGGGACCTCAAGTTCAGGGGCCAGCCTAAAAACTCAAGACAAAAAATGAGGACAGTGTGAGGGAAGGGGTGACATTGTCCAAAAAGAAATGTACTCTTTACCTAAGGTATGTAACCATAACTCCTCTGTATATCACTTTATAATAACAGTTAAAAAATTAAAAAGACAGTATGTTGAGGGCATTTGGTTCAAGAGGTAGAGTGCCTGCCCGAGAAGCATAGTCTTGAGCATAAAAAGCTAAACAAAAACCTAAAGTCCTAAATTCAAGCCCCAATACTGACTTGCACGTGCATGTGCGCGCGCGCGCACACACACACACACACACACAGAGTTCCAAAGGCAGTCTGAGCACAATGACTTCTCTGAATTTTGTTTCCTCCCAGAAGATGACAACTGTGATTGATAACTTTTCAGTGAGGGAAGGAAGGAAGATGTGGAGAGAAAGGGCTAGGACTCAACTCCAGAGTCCTACAGGTTAATTGACTGGTGATGTACAAAGAGTCCATTTTGTTTGTGCTGTGACATATATGTGCCTTTCTAGGATCTTCACACATACCTCCAGTGATAATTTCCTTCATCTTCGTTTTGTCTTGAATAAGACAAATGTGTGCCCATTTATTGTCATGAGTTGAGACTTTCTTCAGTCATTAAAGGAAAAATGGGATAAAAACAGATTAGAAACAGAAGACCAGACATCATTGTGTTAGGGCATCTATAAGATGCTGTGCGTGTGTGTGTGTGTGTGTGTGTGTGTGTGTTGGGGGAGGCTGGGTTGGAACCTGAGGCTCCTACATGTTAGTTAAATGCTGTACCTGAGCTATAATCCTAATCCAAAATTTACACATTTTAAAAGGCTCAAATTTGTAGATAATTCATTAATCTCTTTCTTGCTAGCTGGATTCAAAGCAATCCTTCCTTACTTCCTCCTTTTTTCCCCTCCCCTTTCCTTCCCTCTTCCTAGCCCTTTCTTCTTCTCCCTCTCCTCCCTCCCTCTTCCTCCTCCTATCTCTTTCCTTCTTCCCCTCCCCCTCTTCTCTTTGAAAGTCTCTTACACGTGAAACTAGTGATCCTTCTGTCTTAGACATCCAAATAATTTTTTTTTTTTTTGGCCAGTTCTGCAGCTTGAACTCAGGGCCTGAGCAGTGTCCCTGGCATCTTTTTTTTTTTTTTTGTAGTGACAGTGGCTGATTTAATAAACAAGAGAAAGGTAAAAGCCTAGAAGTAGGTCAGTTTGCATCTCAGAACTTCCCCAAATCTTAAGCAATGGGAGATGGACACCTTTGAGGGTGGTATGTAGGCAACACTGTAAAGTTTATACTAGATATTATTGAGACCTCTCCCTTACCCCCATCTCCATTCCCTCAGAGTCTCTCCATACCAGTGGGTGAGGATCCCCCCCGCCCCAACCTGAGAGTCATCAGGAGACTTATTTTCTAGAGAGATTGAATTTGAGTGAGTCTAGACTTCAGAATACCAGTTAGAGCTGAGCTTGGTACAAAAAAACTTCAAATCAGAGAAGGCACTGGAAATACTCTAACCCCTTTTCCTGTGTGGCCTGTTTGAACCCCTATTTACAATTCTTTTAGGTACACAGTAGACCCTACTATCCACAGGTGTGCAGCTCCAAGGATCCCACAGTTGAGGAGCACTGCGTATGCTCAGGATACAGAATTCAGCATGGTACTCAGGGTGCTTGATTCATTTTCCCTTAATGCTGTCTGACTTGCTAAAAAAAAATGCTGCCTTCTAACAATTCTAAAATTCTTTAAGTAAGCACAATCCATGCTCCTCTGGGCTTGTGAGTATTACCATTCACCTTGTATTTTTGGATATTATTTGCCCTTTTAAAAAAAATGCCAATCTTGAGGTTTGAACTCAGTGCCTAGGCATCATCCCTGAGTATTTTTGCTCAAGGCTAGTGCTCTACCACTTAAGCCACAGCTCTACTTCCATCTTTTTGGTAGTTAATTGGAGATAAGAGTACACAGACTTTCCTGCCTAGGATGGCTTCAAACTGAAATCCTTAGATCTCAGCTTCTTGAGCAACTAGGACTTCAGGCATGAGCCATCAATGCCTGGCTGTTTTTGCCTTTCTAATTTTTTTATTTTTTTATTTATTAATTAAATTTTGTTGACAAGGTGTTGTGCAAAAAGGGTACAGTTACATAATAGGGCAGTGAGTACATTTCTTCAGTCTAACGTTCTCCCAACTGAGTTATTTCGGCTGTCTCTCAGTGAGTACATTTCTTATGATATCTTACACCCTCGTTTTTCTTTCCCTTCCCTAGATCAGGTAGGCATATATACCATACCCAGTGTACCAAAAACATATACAGTAGCCACGTGGCATACGCCAAAGGAAATTCACCTAGAACTTTAAATATAACATCAACAATAGAGTTTGCTTATCCTTGTCCTACATGATCATATATACATAGCTGTTGAGCTATTGTGATCCATTGAAAGGTCTATTTTAGACCTTTTTATGTTCAGTAGTTGTTTGGTTTTAGTTACATAATGTAAGGTCACTGACCCAAACCCGTGGGAAATACCATTTGACAAGAAGTTTTTTGTTTCGCAGATCTGGTATCTACTGTCCCTCCCTCCCCCCACCACCTTAACAGTCATATATCAAGGAGATCATACCCCTTTGTTTTCTGTGTTCTAGGCTTGTCTTGCTCAACATTATTCAAGTTCTGACCATTTCCCTGCGAATACCAATATTTTACCATTTTCTAATCGCTATGTAGTATTCCATTGTGTATAGGTACCACATTTTTTGGATCCATTCATCTGTAGAGGGGCATCTGGGTTGTTTCCATATTTTGGCTATTGTGAATTGTGCAGCGATAAACATGGATGTGCAGATGTCTTTTTGATATCCTGAGACCTGTTGTTCAGGATAGATGCCTAGGAGTGGTATGGCTGGGTCATAGGGTATGTCTATGCTGAGCTTTTTGAGAAACCTCCATACTGTTCTCCAAAGTGGTTGTACTAATTTGCATTCCCACCAACAGTGGAGAAGGGTTCCTCTTTCCCTGCATCCCCTCCAGCATTTTTGTTGGCTGAGTGCAGAGTATAGGCCATTCTAACTGAGTGAGGTGGTATCTCAGGGTTGTTTTTATTTGCATTTCCTTTACTGCCAGGGATGTTGAACATTTCCTCATATGTTTCTTTGCCATTTTTATATCTTCTCCTGTGAAGTCTCTCTTTAGCTCCTTTGCCCATTTCCTAATTGGTTTACTGGGCTTGGAGGGGGTTAGTTTTTTGAGTTCTCTGTAGATGACAGATATTAGGCCTTTGTATGTTGCTGTGCTGGTGAAGAACCTTTCCCATATGGTTGTCTGTCTTTCTAGTTTGGTGGCTATGTCTTTAGCTATGCAGAAACTTTTAATTTTGTAGTAGTTCCATTTGTCGCCCTGGCATCTTTTTGATCAAGGCTAGCACTTTACCTCGTGAGCCATAGCACTACTTCTGGCTTTTTCTATATATGTGGTACTGAGGAATCAAACCCAGGGCTTCATGTATGCGAGGCTAGCACTCTACCACTAGGCCATATTCCCAGCCCCTCCAAATAATTTTCTAAACAAAAAAATAGTAAGTTCTTCTGCCTCATTTGTGTTTCCTTCTCTAAATATTATTGATACAATCTTTTCTTGTTCACCTCCATCTAATAGGATAAAACTTATATGAAACACATTTGAGGGGGCTGGGGATATGGCCTAGTGGCAAGAGTGCTCGCCTGGTATACATGAAGCCCTGGGTTCGATTCCCCAGCACCACATATACAGAAGATGGCCAGAGGTGGCGCTGTGGCTCAGGTGGCAGAGTGCTGGCCTTGAGCAAAAGGAAGCCAGGGACAGTGCTCAGCCCCTGAGTCCAAGAGCAAAAGGAAGCCAGGGACAGTGCTCAGCCCCTGAGTCCAAGGCCCAGGACTGGCAAAAAAAAAAACACATTTGAGATGTTCTGGTCAAATACTGATTGTTTGGCCCAAGAAAATGAAATAGTCACATAGTGAAGAAGGGAGCCCTTCCACTGAACCCAGCCATTTTGCACTGCGAAAGGGAATGTGCAAGCAGGTCAGATTTCTAGAAGTCCTTTGCAGCTTAATAAATATCGAAAGACCTGAAGACCACGACAGAGTGTGTCCAGAGCTGAGAAATGAAGCAAAGGCTGGATAGGTAAGAATCTTGCTAAGCAAGTCTTAATTAAGCAGCTTTCAATTTTTTTTGTAATAAAAAAACCTATGTTATGGTTTCATTCTATGCTTTATTTTGTTTTTCCTTGGAAAAGGTATAAGATCTGAACTGTCATTCTTCTGAGTGTTAAGGGACAAGGCAGGATATTATACACCAGCAACTCCTCAGAACCTTGTTGTTAAGGGGTTCAGAGAGCAAGCAAAGATTCCTGACACTAAGGGATCCATGTCACGTTGGTGATACCCAGAAATCCCATCCCCCTCCTATTCCCTGGCTGCGCCTACACAAGACAGGGGTTACAGTGATACGGGGTTAAATTTCTCAACTCTTCCTTAGAGAAGGATCTCAGATAGCCTTCCTTCCATCTCAGGGACTGTGTTCCTGAGGGCCACAGAGATGAAGACCAAGTGATTGCTCTGAGTTGGAAACGAGAGCTATGCAGGGGAGTACCTTCTTCCTGAGTTTCTCTTTCTTTGAACTGAAGGTACCTGCTGAGAAAATAGTTTACAGCTTTGTTTCTGGATGTTCAGGAAAATCTTTAATTGAGTGGAGGCAGGCTCTAGGAAAACTATGAATACTTGAACAGCTACTTTCTATTACCACACTTAATCCCCATGGTTCAGGAGGCATACCATTTTTTTTTTTTTTTGGCCAGTCCTGGGCCTTGGACTCAGGGCCTGAGCACTGTCCCTGGCTTATTTTTGCTCAAGGCTAGCACTCTGCCACTTGAGCCGCAGCGCCACTTCTGGCCATTTTCTGTATATGTGGTGCTGGGGAATCGAACCAAGGGCTTCTTGTGTACAAGGCAAGCGCTCTTGCCACTAGGCCATATCCCCAGCCCCGAGGCATACCATTTTTCCCATTCCATAAATTAGGAAATGAGACTCAGGAATGGAACTTGTCCCACCAAGGTCATTACAGTTAAGCAGCCTTCACATTCAGATCTGTCTCCCAAGTACATTTCTTCCTATCTGCTTCCCTGTCTACCACCCTTGATTTCTTTCAGTCCCTGCCCCTGACTGAGTTGGTAGAAATGACAGCTGGAGCCATGTTGCACTCTCCTGAGTCTTCTGTCTATTTGTGTTCAGGTTTTGCTCCTTGTTTTCTGGGCCATTCCATATCTTGACTATGTACATGAGTTGAACTCTGCTTTGGGCTGGGCACTGCGAAGCTCACTCTGAATTCCTGGGAGCCTCTTACAGGCTGGGATGCTCACTGAGCTTCTCCATGTTTCACACACCTGGAGAGGTCACAAAAGTCAAAAGTCTGCAAGCCAACTGTGACAGAAACTAGAGTTCTCACAAATGAGGCAAAACAGCTGCCCTTCAATAACAATACATGCTGTGGACAACACAGGCTGTGGAACTGAGATTGATCAGCTCTGCAGATCCCCAGTTCCTGAAGCTGGAAATTAGATGTTGAGCTCTCTTCATTCTCATTTTTGTTGTCATTGTGATGGCATTTGGTTTTGTGCTGATATGGGGGCTTGAGCTCAGGGCCTCACACTCTTGCTTAGCTTTTTCATTTCCCTTCTTTTTCTAAAAATGTAATTTTAGGGCTGGTAATGTGACTTAGTGGTAGAGTGCTTGCTTAGCATGAATGAAGCCCTGGGTTCAATTCCTCAGTACCACATAAACAGAAAAAGCCAGAAGTGGCACTGTGGCTCAAGTAGTAGAGTGCTAGCCTTGGACACAGAGAAGCTCAGGGACAGTGTCCTGACCCTGAGTTCAAGCCCCAGGACTGACCAAAAAGTGTAATTTTATTGTTATTATTAAGGTATTGTATAGTGGGTTGCTGTTTCATAAGTCGGGTAGTGAGTACAATTCTTTTTGGACAATATCACCCTGTCCTTCACTTTCTCCAGTTTCCCTCTCCCATCCCTGCTCACAAGCTGCATATTATCTACTGAGTACCATGAATACATTTGTTCACCCTTCCTCCATTCATTTCTGCATCACACTCAAAAGACAAATGAGGGCTGGGAATATGGCTTAGTGGCAAGAGTGCTTGCTTCATATACACGAAGCCCTGGGTTTGATTCCTGAGCACCACATATATAGAAAAGACCAGAAGTGGTGCTGTGGCTCAAGTGGCAGAGTGCTAGCCTTGAGCAAAAAGAAGCCAGGGACAGTGCTCAGGCCTTGAGTCCAAACACCAGGACTGGCAATAAATAAATAAATAAACAAACAAACAAATGTTTTTTTTAAAAGACAAATGAAAACAAAGCAAATACCACCACCGGTTGTGCCAAGTCGCGAGACAACCACCAAGAAGGCCACCGAGACTCAGACGTTCCGAAATGCAAAAGCAAGGCAAGACTTTATTCAGGCGAGCTGCAACTCGGGCCTTGTCCTACCCACCGACACAGCGGAGGTTAGGAGGGAGCCCGAGCTGTGATTACACAGGGCTTATAAAAGCAAAAAACAAAGTTACAACAATCAGGTGTTCAAGCAAGCAAGATTAGGACACAGGTACAAATCTGATTGGCTTAGGGCTCGAGGCACTCTGGGGGCAGTCAGAGTTAAGCATTCCCAGCGGTTAGAGTTCTAGACCGACTGGGCCCTAATGGGCTTGTCCTGGGTTTGCTCACAGGGCCTGCTTATCTCAGGTTCGCGTGGTAAAGTGAGGTTCACGTGGTAAAGTGGGGCCTGACTTCAAAGTCTGGCACTTCACACCGGCAATAACAACAAAAAACTATGTTTCCATTTCCTAGAATCCATTTTGATAAATATAATTTTGAATGTTCAGAGGAATTATACCTTTGTGTTCCTCCCCTAAAAGTTTCCTTCTTTAGTGTGACTGTTTGTGTGTGAATACGTAGGTTCTGTAGAAGATGCCATGCACAGTTGTATCTTAGATCTGGCTTCCACATATGAGAGAAAATGTATGCTGTTTGTCTCTCTGAGCTTGGCTTACCTCACTTAAGAGGATTTGTTCTAGGTTCATCTCCTCTTCCTCACCCTCCTCCTCCCTCCTCCTCCTCCCTCACCCTCCTCCCCCTCAAGTAAGACTCCAGCGACCTGACCACTTTCAACCTTCTTTTGTTCTAGGAAGACAGAGTTTTTCATGCTTCCAAGGTATTGGTTAATGTCATTTCTCATGTCTTTATCATGATGTCTATCTCCTTGTTAATACTGTCTTTCATTGAACTGTTAAGTTTCTGTTTTCTTATTGATGTCCTGTACTTTCTGCTTGTCCTTTTTATGTTCTTCTAGTTGTTTGTGGGTCTGCTCCTTTATATCATCAGCCAATTCTCTCATCCTCGCTTTAATGATTTTTGCTCTCTTCTTCTTTGCTCTCTGAGTCATTCCTGGTTTTTGAAAGTGACCTGTCTCAATTGTTCATGAATTTGTGATCATTCACTGTGATGCCCACATGTGGGTTCATGTCTTCAGAATAACTGGTTAGCTTGCACATGAGATAAACACTGAACTCTTTCACAGTACATTTAAAAAATTAGACACCAATTTTAAAATTATTTTTTGTGTTAACATCTTTGTTAATGCATTTTTATGGTTATTGTGAAGGTACAGAGGGGTTGCGGTTACGTAAGTCAGATAGAGATCATTTCTTTTTGAACAATGTTACCCCTTCCCACATCCTCTCCCAGTTTTTCCCTCTCTTCCCCACCCACAAGTTGTATAGTTCATTTTCAACATAGTGTATAGAGACTATCACTGCTGCATTTGTTCACCTGTTGTCTCACTGTTTCTGTCCTCCTGTCCCCTCCTAAAGACAAGTAAAGAAACAAACAAGACAAAAGGAAAAGGGGGAAAAAGTAACAAAGAAAAAAATCCTCTTGTTTCCATTTCCTGGAGTTCATTTCAATAAATACTTTATATGATCAGCTGCACATAGGCATTGTGTTCTTCCCCTAATCCTCCTTTGGTCTCACTATGTGTGAATGCCTAGAGACCTGTATAATTTATCATGTCCCTGTGTATTTTTTAGAACTTATTGGGGTATTATGAAGAATTATGTTATTTCAGTATTTTAATATCTTTTTTGTATGTGTTGGTACTAGAGCTTAAAGTCACATCTTGCTCTCTCACCTGGCTTTTTCCACTCACTGCTGGCACTCTACCACTTCTAGCTTTTTGCTGGTTCATTGGAGATGAGTCTCATAGACGCTCATCTTCCCAGGCTGGCTTTGAACCACAATCCTCAGATCTCAGCTTCCTAATTAGCTAGGACTATAGGCATTAGCCACTAGTTCCTGGCTTAAAAAAAAAAATCTTGGTTTTTGTTGTTATTTGTCGGTCATGGGGCTTGAATTCAGGGCCTGGGTGCTATCCCTGAGCTTCTTTTTACTCAAGGCTGGCGCTCTACCACTTGACTCACAGTTCTAATTTTAGTTTTTTGGTGGTTGGTTGGAGATAAGAGTCTCACAGACGTCCCTGCAGAGACAGCCATCTTGGTTCAGAGCTTCACTTCGCCAAGAGCCCTTTGGTTCAGGACTCCTGTTCACTAGAGCCCTTTGCTGCAGGGCTTCTCTTCACCTTTTGGTTCAGAGCTTCCTTCACCAAGAGCCCACACAAGAAGCCCCGTAGTCTAATGGTACTCCTGGTAAAGATGCAGTCTCCAGGTTAGTTTAGGACTTCCTTTCATCAAGAGCCCCCAGGTTAGAGCTTCTTTCCACAGAGAGCTTTCTGTGTCAGGGATGCCAAGTCACCCAATGGTATTCCTGGCAAAGACATGATCTCTAAGTTACTTCCAGTTTCTCTTCACTGAAAGCCCTTTGGCTCAGGTCTTTCCTTCACCAAGATCCTTCAGGTTTAGGGCTTTTCTTCATCGAGAGCCCTCAGGTTCATTCAGTGCTTCTCTTTACCAAGAGCCCTTTAGAGTTGCCCCATAGGCCAGCAATACTTTGGGAAAAAATGCAGTCTCTGGGTTAGTTCAGGGCTTCACTTCACCAACATTTGGATTAAGAGTTATCTTTACCAAGAGCCTTGTAGTTCAGGACTTCTCTTCATCAAGATCCTTTCAGTTTAGGGCTTGTATTCACAGAGATCCCTCTGTGGTTCGGGGCTTCTCTTTATCCTGAGATGTTTGGTTCAGGGCTTCCTTTCACCCAGAGTCCTCCAACAGTACTCTGAGTGATGCCATGTCCAGGTTAGTCTGGGCCTCTCTTCATCAAGAGCCCTCTTGGTTAGGGATTCTTTTCACTGAGTGCCCTTTGGTTCAGGATGTATCGTCACTGTGAACCCTTGGGTAAGGCCTTCTCCTTATAGAGTGCTTTTTGTTTCAGGTCTTTTCTTCATGGTGAGGCCAATCTCTCTAGTTCAGGGCTTCTCTTCATTGAGAGAGCTTTGGTTCAGAGTGTCCCGTCACTGAGACCAATTTTGAGATGCCCCGATGGTACTCTGAGTGAAGATGCAGTCTCCAGGCTCCTTAGGGGCTTTTTGTCACTGAGAAACCTCAGGTTCAGGACCTCTCTTCACTGAGAGCCCTCTGGTTCAGTGCTTCTGTTCACCAAGAGAATGTTAGTTCAGAGCTTCTCTTCACCACCACCCCCTGCCCAAGATGCCCCATAGTACAAAAGTACTCTGGGTGAAGGTTTGGTCTCCAGTTGGTTCAGGACTTCTTTTCACTTAAAGCCATTTTGTTAATGGTTTCTCTTCACCCAGAGTCCTTTGGTTCAGGGCTTCACTTCATTGAGAGCCCTTTGGGTTAGGGTCTCTCTTCCCCAAGAGGCCTCCTGAGACACCAGGTAGCCTGACAGCATTCAGGGAGAAGATGGGATCTCCAGGTTGGTTCAGGGCTTCTCTTCAGTGAGAGGCCTTTGGAGCAGGGTTTTACTTCCTTGATGGCCCACTGGATTAGGGCTTCTGTTCACAGAGAGAGACCCTAAGTTTCAGAGATTCTCTTCACTGAAAGGTCTCCCAAGATCCCTGGTAGACCAACAGTTTTCCTGGTGAAGATGCCATCTCCAAGTTGGGTCAGGGCCTCTTTTCCCTGAGAGCCTTTTGGTTCAGGATTTCTCTTCACCTATAGTACTTTGGTTCAGGGATTTTCCTTACTAAGAGCCCTCTGTGTCAGGGCTTCACTTCCTTGAGAGCTCTAGATCAGGATTTCTCTTTACAACGAGGCCTTTGAGAGACCCAGTAGCCCAATGGCATTCTGGGTGAAGAAGTAATCTCCAGATTGGCTCACAGCTTCTCTAACCAAGAACCCTCTAGTTTAGAACTGCTCTTCACCAAGGCTCCCCTCAAGATTTAGGGCTTCTCTTTGCTGAGAACCTTTTGGCTCAGGGATTCCTTTTACCAAAAGGCCTCTGGAGATGCCCAGTAGCAGTATTGCAGGTGAAGAAATTATCTCCAGGTTGGTTCAGGGCTTCACTTCACCAAGAGCCCTCTGGATCAGGATTCCTCTTCACTGGAGCCCTTTGGGTTTGTACTTCTCTTCATAGAGGGCCACCAGTCTAGGGTACCTCAAAGGGGAGAGGAACTATAAATGATTTGCCTGATTCACTTGTGTCTTAGGTTCGAGTTTGAGGCTCCTTCCCTGAGTCCGAGTTGGTCTTAACTTGCAGTTTTGTGGTGACCTCATGGGGAATTGCAGTGATTCACATCCCATAACAGAACCTCTGACTAGCCTGGGGCTTATAAGGGTATAAGGCAATAAGCACCAAAGTTTTTGTGTGGGATGTGCCCAGGGAAGACACAGTGGTATCTTTACTTGAAGGGGCACCCAATGCTTGTTTGTCTTGGAAAGTACTTTTGACTACCATGGGTGGACGCTCTTCAAAACCTACAGCCCTAGGCTGCATGGGCATCTGTATGCTTAAAAAAGGGATTCTCAAGAGACTGTGAGATCAGAATGTCTCCCCCCACCAAAAAAAAAAAAAAGAATTGTGCATGCTGTGTGAATTGAGATGGCCCACTTTCAGTCTCAACAGGCCCTCTGGAGGCACCCTAGAGTTACCTACTGTTAGGGATATCTGTCTGGTTGTAATAGGAACCCCCATATGCTCAGATCCATTCCTCTATATTGACTCCTGGCCCCAGATAGCCCAGACTCTGTCCCTACCCCCCAGCTCTGTATCTCCAAAAGGTGACAGAGCAGAGTTTTCATGGCCTAGACAAAGAATCCCAAAGACCACGAGCCAACCAAAGCTTACACAAAGGTTTCCAGTGCAGAGCCCCTCCTTGACCGCCCAGCACCTACTGGACCTGCCCAATCCTTTGTTTGCCCCTTCTCCCTCTGTATCAGCACCAGATTCAAATTTTCCTCCAGCTTAATTGGCCAATCACAATTAGCGTGTGAGCTGGCCAGGCAGTCATTAGACTGAATGACATGTATATGACCTCAAAATACCAATAAAAAAAATGAGTGGGTCCACGGAGTGATTCAAAATCCACAGCCTTAGACTGTATGATTAAGAATTTAGGAACGGGCCTACTGCCAGTGGATGCCTGAGGACAGAAGGCATGCCCTCACTGGTCCTCTTCCTCATTCCCTTGAAGGAGTCTAGCAGTCTGAGTCCCTGAAGGGTCCCCACAAATGAGTGTTTTTGGCTTTTCTCAGGGGTACACAAGAGATCTCTAACCAAGATGATTGAGTATACAGGAGGATACTGGAGGGATCCCCACAGACATGTTTCTACCTGTCTTCAATTACCCTGCCATAAGATCAGGAAATATGGCCTAAGGGTGGGGGGGGGCACTGCAAATTACAATCTTGTAGGCCAATTAACTCTTAACCCACACTGTGTGACTCACCTTAATAATACTCTGATAAGTTTTCTCACTGCTCAGGAACTAGGACTCAGAACTAAAAAGAAAGGTGTCAGTGGCTCACGTCTATAATCCTAGCTACTCAGGAGGCTGAGATCTAAGGATTGAGGTTCAAAGCCAGTCTGGGCAAGAAAGTCATGAGACTCTTATCTCCAATAAAGTACTCAGAACAAAACATAAGTGTCATTATGGCTCAAGTGGTAGAGCACTAGCTTTGAGCAAAAGCTCAGGGACAGAGTCCAGCCCCAGTATTCAAGTCCTGGGACTGGCACAAGAAAGAAAGAAAGAAAGAAAGAGAGAGAGAGAGAGAGAGAGAGAGAGAAAGGAAGGAAGGAAGGAAGGAAGGAAGGAAGGAAGGAAAGAAGGAAGGAAGGAAGGAGGGAAGGAAGGAAGGAAGGAAAGAAGGAAGGAGAAGGGAAGGGAAGGGAAGGGAAAGAAGGAAAGAAGGAAGGCAAGCTGTCACCTCAACTGTAGTAGGCATTATTATATCAATGCTAACATTAGGTAAAATCACCTATGAAGTAGTTGCCAATTATATAATGGCAAATTTAACCAATACTGTACAGTGTCAAGTAACTTTGAACAGGCAGAATTAGCTATAACTCAATGGTCCATATCTCCTCTTATCTGCTACTAACAAGTAGATTCCATCCTCTAACAGGTCAGATGGCTAAGGGAGCTGTTTTTGCAGGCCCACCTAAGCTCTGAGGTATGAAAACAAAGTCTTGGCTCCTGCCATTTGGGGGGCTCCTAACAGGACTGCTCATATTCCTCATGCACAAGTTAAGAGAGCAGCTGTCCCAAAAGGGCCAAAGACCTGGAATATAGACGCTCACCAGAAAGAACCTCTGCAAAGAAGCTTGAGGAGGGAGTAAGACCCAGCCTTGCTTTGTTCCCGGACTGACCTATCCATACATGGCCAAAACTTAAATGTACCCTTTTGGAGCAGAGTATCGGTAATAATCACCATGACTGGACTGTGTACACACCACCCAATCAGGACATTAGTTTGTCACTAATACTATTCCTGTTCAGTAAAGACAACCCAAGGCCAGCATAACAAATAGTGGTACTTGATGAATTAAAAGATAAAACTGTATGTTTTGACCCCCAAGGTTAGCCCCAAAATGTGACTTAAACTAAGGGCCAAGGAAAAAAAAGGGCTTCTGTTGAGACGCCCCAGACTCACCCAATGTGGACTGTTTCTTCCCTCTTTGATGTTTGCAAGGCCTTTTCCCTCCAGCACACTTGGGTTGGAGGATTAAGCTAAGAGAGAGAGAGAGAGTAAATGCATAAAAATATATGTGTTATGCTCTAGTAAAACCTGACTGCATTATAGAAGGGGACTACCACAATTTTTACTAGCCTTTCTAGAGCCGTGTTACATGGAGCACCTAGCAAAGAACAACCTGGAAACTCTAGAGAAAAGAGGGGAGAGGAGTCACCCACTCAAATCGTCAGGAAAGTAGGGGGTAGGGGGCTATGTCTCTTCCTTGGTGAGGAGTATTGTTTTTATACAAACAAGTCAGACTTAGAGACATGGCTCAGCAACTTAAAAAAAGAAAGCCAAAAGACGACAAAAATTCACCAATTCTTGGGGCCTCTAAAGTAACCCCTGGAGTTGGACCTACTGGCTCTACCTTTTAGCTGGCCCCCTCCTTATGATTCTTCTAAGACTTCTGTTTGGTCCTCACAGCCTCAATCTCATCATCTGCTTTATCAGTTTGTAAATAGAGTCCATCAAGCTACAATTATTAGTAACTCAGTATAGGCCCCTGGACCAGGAAGAACTAATGTAAATAAGGTTGATGTATAAACATTCACGTGAAAAGCATCAAAAGTGGGGGATGTACAGGAAAAGTACCCATAGCAGGGCTAAGCTGGTAGGCCTCAGGAAATAGAAATTTACTAGTTCCACCAGAGATGAGCCCAGGGTCCATTTCAAAGGACCAGCTTGAGCAAGAAATGACCAGCTTTATCTGCTTCTGTAAACAGGATCCTCACCACAAGCTTCCTGCACTACCCTAACTGTGATTCCCACTTAAGCAACCTCCAATTTAAACCCACCTGTTAGCAACTAGCACAGCCCTAAGAACCTGACCCTTTACATTGCCCTATACCAGCCCTGTAACCCCATTCCTCAGGCCCTGATTTTCAGGAGTGAGCTCGTCAGCATGAAGCAAAACTAAATTCTCCTACTTTTCCAAGTGTCCCTTTGTTTCTCATCAGTCTGTCTTTCTGCAGCATGTGTAGTTTCCTAACTGTACTGTTTGGTGGGGTATAGAAAAATGTATCTGTTTTACCATCAAGGGATTTACATCTCACTGGGGAGATAAATGTCACACAGACAATGTAAATAAAAACAGAGGCCAGTCTGCAGGTTCAGTGGAAGGACAACCACAGGTAAAGGAGAATGGTGAGGAAGGAGCAGTAAGGAGGCACGTGGGAGGGCTGGGAGTCAGAGCAGGTTGGATAGGAGAGGAACTAAAGCTGGATACCTGAGCTGGAGTCAGATTCGACCTGAACGCCCAAGAACTTTGACCTCTGCTTGATTGCCATGTGTTTGACAATGTGGGATCAAGGTGCCAACTAGCAAGGAAGGCCATGTGAGGGTGGCACATGAAGAATGAGGAAGTGCTGCAGGGCTGAACGTTGAAATGAAGGGAAAGGCAATAATATACAAAGGAGGGAAGAAGGCAGAAGGAGGCAAGGGCACCTGCAATATTCCTCTACCTGGAAAAACCTGCTCCCCTTTGCCCTGGTCATAGAGAGGCGGCTGTGAGACACTGGCATTGACAGAGGAGGGATTAGCAGAAGTCTTAGGCCATTATCTTGCTACCTCAGAATATCGATTCAGCAAAGTTACAGCTTGCCTTTTCATTTTAGTGGATTGCCAAGTCATCCTTATTCTACTTTACTGAACATATTGAGTAACATGAATCTTATCCCTAGTACCATAAATATAAATTATATAACATATCTATATAAAACATTATATATTTCTTCTTCCTCTCTCTTTCTTTCCCCCACCCTTTTCTCTTCTTTTTTTGTAAATTATTTATTATTTAAACACAAATTTTTTGACAAGGTGTTGTACAAAAAGGGTACAGTTACATAGTAGGGCAGTGTGTACATTTCTTGTGGTATCTTACACCCTGTTTTTCTTTCCCTTCCCTAGGTCAGGTAGACATATGTACAATACACAATGTACCAAGAACATATACAGTAACCACGTGGCCTACGCCCAAGAAAATTCACCTAGGGCTTTAAATGTAATGTCGATATTAGACAATATGTCGACAGTAGTCTTTTTTTTTATTTCTTTATGTGTTTTATTTTTTTTCAAATTTTTATTATCAAACTGATGTACAGAGAGGTTACAGTTTCATACGTTAGGCATTGGATACATTTCTTGTACTGTTTGTTACCTTGTCCCTCATGCCCCCCTCCCTCCCCCTCTCCCAGGTGTTCAGTTCACTTACACCAAACAGTTTTGCAAGAATTGCTTTTGTAGTTGTTTCTCTTTTTTTACCCTGTGTCTCTCAAATTTGGTATTCCCTTTGAATTTCCTACTTCCAATACCAGTAAACACGGTTTCCAATATACTCAGATAAGATTACAGAGATAGTGTAGGTACCACCACAGGAAGGTGATACAAGAACATCATCAATAATAGAAACTACATGAACATACATACATAGCTTTTGAGCTATTGTGCTACACTGAGAGGTCAATTTTTTTTTTTTTTTTGGCCAGTCCTGGGGCTTGGACTCAGGGCCTGAGCACTGTCCGTGGCTTTTTCTTGCTCAAGGCTAGCACTCTGCCACTTGAGCAACAGCACCACTTCTGGCCATTTTCTGTATATGTGGTGCTGGGGAATCGAACCCAGGGCCTCATGTATACGAGGCAAGCACTCTTGCCACTAGGCCATATTCCCAGCCCCGAGAGGTCAATTTTTGACCTTTATATGTTGAGTAGTTGTTTGGTTTTAGTTACATAATGTTGGGTCGCTGCCCCAATCCTGTGGGAAATACCATTTGACAAGCAGTTTTTGGTTTCACAGACCTAGTCTCTACCCTAGTCTACTGTCTCTCCGTCACCCCTTCTTAACAGTCATATATCAGGGAGATCATGCCCCTTTGTTTTCTGTGTTCTAGGTTTGTCTCGCTCAACATTATTTGTTCAAGTTCTGACCATTTCCCTGTGAATAACAATATTTCACCATTCCTAATCGCTATGTAGTATTCCATTGTGTATAGGTACCATATTTTTTGGATCCATTCATCTGTGGAGGGGCATCTGGGTTGTTTCCATATTTTGGCTATTGTGAATTGTGCCGCGATAAACATGGAAGTACAAATGTCTTTTTGATATCTTGGGACCTGCTGTTCAGGATAGATGCCTAGAAGTGGTATGGCTGGGTCATAGGGTAGGTCTATATTGAGCTTTTTGAGAAACCTCCATACTGTTCTCCAAAGTGGTTGTACTAATTTGCACTCCCACCAACAAGGGAGAAGGGTTCCTCTTTCCCCGCACCCCCCCCTCCAGCATTTGTTGTTGCCTGAGTTCAGAGTATAGGACATTCTAACTGGAGTGAGGTGGTATCTCTGGGTTGTTTTTATTTGCATTTCCTTTACTGCCAGGGATGTTGAACATTTCCTCATATGTTTCTTTGCCATTTTTATATCTTCTCCTGTGAAGTCTCTCTTTAGCTCCTTTGCCCATTTCCTAATTGGTTTATTGGGCTTGGAGGGGCTTAGTTTTTTGAGTTCTCTGTAGATGACAGATATTAGGCCTTTGTCTGTTGCTGTGCTGGTAAAGATCCTTTCCCATATCGTTGGCTGTCTTTCTGTTTTGGTGGCTATGTCCTTAGCTGTGCAGAAACTTTTTAATTTGTAGTAGTCCCATATATCGAGTCTCTCCCCTATTTGTTGTGCCCCTGGGACTATATTCAGGAAGTTCCTTTCTGTGTCTTTAAGTTCTAGCGTCTTTCCTACTCTGTCCTTCAGTAGTTTCAAGGATTCAGGTCTGATATTGAGGTCCTTGGTCCATTTTGAGTTGATCTTGGTACATGGTGATAGGCTTGGGTCTACTTTGAGTTTTCTGTATATGGCTGCCCAGTTCTCCCAGCACCAGTAGTTGAAGAGGCTATGTTTATTCCATTGTATGTCTTTAGCTCCTTTGTCGAATATCAGCTGACTGTCAGAGTGCGGTTTTATTTCTGGATCTTCAATTCTAATCCATTGGTCTTCCGGTCTGTTTTTATACCAATACCAGGCTGTTTTTGTTATGATGGCCCTATAGTAGAGCTTGAAGTCTGGTATTGTGATACCTCCTGCACTGCTTTTTTTTTTGCCTAGAATTGCTTTGGCTATTCTAGGTATTTTGCTGTTCCATATGAATTTATGGATTGGTTTCTCTATTTCAGTGAAGAATGTGGCTGGGATTTTGATAGGGATGGCATTGAATTTGTATAACAATTTGGGCAATATGGCCATTTTCACTATATTGATTCTGCCTACCTATGAGCATGGGAGGTCTTTCCATCTCCTTGTGTCTTCTTTGATTTCCCTTATTAGATTTTTATAGGTCTCATTAAATAGGTCCATCACGTCCTTGGTTAGGTTGATCCCTAGGTACTTTATTCTTTTTTTGGCTACTGTAAATGGAATTGTTTCCATAATTTCCTTTTATGTTTGTACATTGCTGGTGTACAGAAAAGCTGCTGACTTTTGTGGATTGATTTTGTATCCTGCTACTTTGCCAAAATGGTTTATTAGGTGTACGAGTTTGGGGACTGAGTTTTTTGGGTCCTTCAGATATAAGATCATGTCGTCTGCGAATAGGGATAACTTGATTTCTTCCTTGCCAATGTGGATCCCTTTGATGTCCTCCTCTTGCCTTATTTCTAGGGATTCCAGCACTATGTTGAACAGAAGTGGGGAGAGTGGGCATCCTTGTCTTGTTCCTGAGTTTAGGGTGAATGATATAAGTTTCTCTCCTTTTAATATGATGTTAGCAGTTGGTCTGTTGTATATGGCTTTTATTGTTTTGAGGAATGTTCCATCTATTCCTGTTCTCTCCAGAGCTTTTAATAAGTATGGATATTGTATTTTGTCAAAGGCTTTTTGGGCATCGACTGAGATAACAATGTGATTCTTGATTTTAGTTCTGTTTATGTGGTGAATTACATTGATCGATTTACGGATGTTGAACCATCCTTGTGACTGTGGGATGAAGCCTACTTGGTCATGATGTATAATTTTCTTGATCAGTTTCTGGATACTGTTAGCTAATATTTTATTGAGGAGCTTTGCATCTGTGTTCATTAGTGATATTGGTCTGTAGTTCTCTTTTTTTGTTAGGTCTTTGCCTGGTTTGGGAATGAGTATGATATTAGCTTCATAGAATGAGTTTGGGATTTCTTCCTCTGTTTCTATTTCGCAGAAGAGTTTGAGGAGTATTGGTATTAGCTCCTCACTAAAGGTTTTATAGAATTCGTTGGTGAATCCATCTGGGCCTGGGCTTTTCTTTGTTGGGAGGTTCTTGATTACCCCCTGTATCTCGCTGTAAGTTATTGGTTTATTTAGTTGATTTATTTCTTCTTGGTTCAGTTTGGGCAGTTTATACTTCTCTAAGAATTGATCCATTTCTGTAAAATTATTGTTTTTTAGTGAGTAGAGGTTCTGGAAATAGTTCCTTATGATTGTTTGAATATCGTGTGTACTTGTTGTAATTTTTCTAGTGGAGTCCCTGATTTTACGTATATGAGTCTCTTCTCTCCTTTTTTTTGTAAGTCTTGCCAGGGGTCTGTCAATTTTATTTATTTTCTCAAAGAACCAGCTTTTAGTTTTATTTATTTGTTGAATGGTCTTTCTATTTTCAATCAGATTTATCTCTTCTTTAATCTTTGTGATCTCTCTCCTCCTAGTCATTCTAGATTCGATCATTTCTTGTTTCTCCAGTTGTTTTAGTTTCATCGTGAGGTTATTCACCTGCTCTGCTTCCATTCTTTTAATGTGAGTGCTGAGGGCAATGATCTTGGCCCTCAGTACTGCCTTAGCTGTGTCCCATAGGTTTCTTTGTGATGTATTTTCATTGTCATTGTGGCTTATGAATTCGTTGATTTCATCTTTAATTTGGTCTGTGGCCCAAGTGTTGGATAACAGTGTGGGGTTTAGCCTCCAAGAATGTGTATAGCCTCTGTGGTAACCGTTGTTATTGAGGGTTACCTTTAATCCACTGTGGTCAAATATAATACATGGGATGATGTCAATACTTTTGTATTTGCTGAGGTTCTTTGTGTGGGCTATGACATGGTCTATTTTGGAGTATGATCCATGGGCTGCTGAGAAGAAGGTGTATTGGGTCTCTGTAGGGTGGAAGATTCTGTATAGATCTGTCAGATCCATTTGGGAAATGGTGTTACTTAGGTCCTCAGCTCCCTTGCTGATCCTCTGGGTGTTGGATCTGTCTCTTGGAGAGAGTGGGGTATTAAAGTCTCCCACTATGATTCCTTTCTCTTCTCTTCTTTGTACCAGTATCAGGGGCTTGAACTCAGGGGTTCATGCACTCTCTACAGTCTGTTGCTCACAGTTGATTGTCTACTGCTTGAGCCACATCACTAGCTAGCATTTTGTTGGTTAATTAACAATGGAATCTCAAGTTTTTTTTTTGCTCAGGCTGCCTTTAAATCATGATCCTCCAGGTCTCAGCCTCGTGAATAATTGGTATTAGGGGTGTGAACCACTGGAACCTGACTATAATAATAATCTATAATCCCAGAAGAAAATGTAAAAGCAATTTGTCCTTCTTTCCTTCCTTCCTTCCTTCCTTCCTTCCTTCCTTCCTTCCTTCCTTCCTTCCTTCCTTCCTTCCTTCCTTCTTTCTTTTCTGCCTTCCTGCCTTTCTGCCTTCCTGCCTTTCTGCCTTTCTGCCTTCCTGCCTTCCTTCTTCCTGCCTGCCTGCCTGCCTACCTGCCTTCCCCTCCTTCTTTCCCTCTTCTTTTCTCAGGTCCTGGGGCTTAAACTTAGGGCCTTGGTGCTGTTCTTCAACTTTTTAACTCAAGGCTGGCACTCTACCACTTGAGCCACAACTTCCAGCTTTTTTGCTGGTTAATTGGAGTTAAGAGCCTCACATACATTCCTACCTTGGCTGGCTTCAAACCATGATCCTCAGATTGCAGCCTCCTGGGTATGAGCCACCAGCACCCCACTCCCTTCTCCTTTTAATAAAATAGATGAACAAACCTACTGGCTATATGGAATTTTTGAGGCCCTTATCAAGACATCCCTTCATGATGGCCTGAGATACTCAAAGTTGGCCTCACTTAGTATCTTCTAAAAGTAGGCTCAAATCCCTGTATGGCCATACTGTGGAGAGGGCTTATCAGTCACTTTTATGAGTCAGCTAGGCTGTTGCACACATTAATTACTTAACATGCAATAACAAAGTAGAAGGAGGCCGAGGGTCATGGTGCCCTTGCTTGAGCAATACTCACACAGGCCTGCAGAGCTGCCTTCTGTGCTATCCCCCACTCCCACATTACTGTCTCAGTGACCCTCAGTAGCCATCAATGAGGTGGTTTCCTTGGGAGTCTTTCAGAGCGCAAGTGTGGGTGGCCTCCAAGACATAGGAACTGCCCTTGAGCTCACAAGGTGAGACAAGAATCTCTCCTGTCTAGTCCTGCCCTTTGCCTGGCATTCACACAAGAATTTGGTGACATCCCTCTACACCTCCTAAATGTTAATTACCAATGTATGTCCACACACGTGACCAACCACCTCAGCCAGCCAGGAGGCAGCCTCCACCATGGAAATAGCTTGAGGTAGTCAGGGTGAGGACAGAATTGCACAACTTTTGCCTAGGCTGATTTTCCCACTGAATTTGAATTGTTACCTAGCAACCAAAGTAATTTGGCCCAGCTTAGAAAATTGCCCATTCCCAAACAGTACACAAAGACAGCCTATACCCTGCCATAATTCAAACCTGGGTACATTAGAATAAAGTAATTCATGTATTTGCTGACATATGTGTGTATGTGTATGTATTTGTACTGGAACTTAAACTCAGACCACCATGCTCCTGGCCTACAGCCTTCTGTAGATCTCTTGACTATAATGGTTTTAACCTTGTTTGTGCTGGTGACTCCCTCCAGTACCCTCTGAACACATAGCCTTCACATCCTAATAAAAGTAGGGTTGGCCTCCCCCTTCACAGGACTTCAGCCCAATTGGCTCTTCACGCATTGCTCCACATGGAAGATGTTAACAGAAAGTACTGACTATACATGTATGTATACTTGTATATACTTGCTATTTGTTACATTTTTTACAATTCCTGTATAGTATGTTTTATGTACATACATATATACAATATAGTTTACATGCATATTTTACTCTATACTTAGCATGTCTAGTAAGATATCTACAAGTAGACACATATGTATGGATGCAATAAAATATGCTACACATATGTATTATATATGTAGGTAGTAAAAATTCAATATACTAATGATAATAATGAATGTGCTTCTACCTAAGGGACTATGTAGGAGGATGAGGGGAAGGAGAGAGGGAGAAGGAAGGTTGGCAGTAAATAATTTCAAAATATACTTTTCATACAAAGATGGTATAAGGAATTTCAATGAAAACTGTGAATCAATAGAGGGTCAGGTGAAGAGAAAGCAATAGGATTATTCTGAGCAAAACATAATATATGAGTGTCTGAAATGCCATGGTAAAACCTCTTTGTGCATTTAATACACTAAAAAAAGTGACAATGGGGGCTGGGAATATGGCTTAATGGTAGAGTGCTTGTCTAGGATGCATGACGTCCTGGGTTTGATTCTTTAGCACTACATAAACAAAAAAAGCTGGAAGTGGCACTGTGGCTCAAGTGGTAGAGTATTAGCCTTGAGCAAGAAGAAGCCAGGGACAGTGCTCAGGCCTTGAATCCAAGATCCAGAACTAGCAAAGAAAAAAGTGACAATAAAGTAAAATAGGCTCAGAATGGGAAATGGACATAGTGGAAGAAGGAACGGCTAATGAAAGGAGTGAATAAGGATGAATGTGATTGATGTAGTGTATTTGAATGCATGAAAATACAGCAATAAAAGCTGTGGAAATTAAGAAAGGGGAGTGGAGTGGGAGTGAAAAGGGAGTAAGGTTGCTCTGGATCTATTGTATACCCATGTGGAAATGTCACAATGAAATCCTCCTCACACAGCTCTCGTATGCTAACAAAATAAAAATACAATGATAATAATAAAAACTAAACAAACACAACAGAACAAAGATGGATCTCAGCCTCCTGAGTAGCTAGGAATACAAGAATGAGCCACCTACACCAGGCTTTGTCCCTTCACTTCTTTTGCTCAGGCTGGTGTTCTACCACCTGAGCCACAGCTCTATTTCTGGCTTTTTGGTGGTTATTTGGAGATAAGAATCTCATGACTTTCCCTCTGGGGTTGGCTTTGAACCTTGATCCTCAGACCTCAGCCTCCTGAGTAGCTAGGATTACAGGTGTGAGCCACCAGCACTTGGCTTCTGTCTCCTTTCTCTTTCCTTCACATCCCACACTCCCAACACATAGATCTTTTATGGAAACGTATTTGATTTCTGCTATCCAGGAGGATCCAAAGCAGAAACTTTGCAGAGCTTGCTGCCACATCCATTCATCCCTCAGATGTGCAGTAAGGCACTAGTCTTGGTCTGGACTAGTGTTAGCGCGTGAGAACACTTTTCACAAGCCTGTTTAGCTCACTCTGGGGCTCCCAGGAACTTCCCACTATGGAGTTGGCTGGGCAGAAAACAATTATCAACAGAGTGCTGTGGACGGGATTAAGCAGTGGGTGATATGTGTGGAGCAATAGCTGAGCAGAAATTGGGGTGGGGAAGCCAGGAAAGCTTCTAGAGATCATATTTTAGCAAATAATTGAAATGATGAATGGAGTTAGCCAGGAAAGATGGGGAGTTTATTAGGAAGAGGGAAATTAAAGAAAGGCATGGTGGTACATGGCCATAATCCCACACAGGAGGATCTTGAGTTTGAGGTCGGCCTGGACTACATAGAAACACACTGTTTCAAAAGAGAAAAAAAGTGGAGAGAAATACAACTTCAAATAAGGGTGACAGAGTAGGGAACAGTGAAAAAATGAAAAATGGTACTTTAAGAGGTACAAGATGTATTGGTAGCTGCACACCAGTGGCTCATACCTGTGATTCTAGCTGCTCAGATGGCTGAGATCTAAGAATCAAAGTTCAAAGCCAACCCAAGTAAGAAAGTCTGTGAGAGCTGGGAATCTGGCCTAGTGGCAAGAGTGCTTTCCTCGTATAGATGAAGCCCTGGGTTCAATTCCCCAGCACCACATATATAGAAAACGGCCAGAAGTGGCGCTGTGGCTCAAGTGGCAGAGTGCTAGCCTTGAGCAAAAAGAAGCCAGGGGCAGTACTCAGGCCCTGAGTCCAAGGCCCAGGATTGGCAAAAAAAAATAAAAATAAAAAATAAAAAATTAAAAAATTAAAAAAAATAAAACAAGAAAGTCTGTGAGATGTCTATGTCCAATTAACCATCAAAAAGCTGGAAGTAGAGCTGTGGCTCAAGTGGTAGAGCACTAGCCTTGAGCAAAACAAAAGGTAAGGGACAGCATCACTGCCTGGAATTCAAGCCCCAGTACCAACACACACACACACACACACACACACACACACACACACACACACACACACACACACACTATACTGGTTAGATCTGACTGTCACTGTCCAGGCAGTGTCCCCAGGCAGGTTACTCTCTAGGTTCAGCTTCCTCATCTGCAGAATGAAACTGCTAAATGTAAAACCCAAACATTGCTCTGGGAATGTGGAAAAGCACAGGACAGGCACTTCAGAAATCATTCTGGCAATTCTTCAAAGGGGAGCCCATAGCTCAGGCCTGTAATCCTAGCTACTCAGGAGGCTAAGACCTGGATGAATAAAGTTCAAAGCCAATCCCAGGCAGAAAAGTATGAGAAATTCCATTTCCAATTAACCAGCAAAAAGCTGGGATGGAAGTGTGGCTCATGTGCCCACCATGAGCAAAACAATCAAGTTGAGTGAGCACTAGGCCCTGAGGTCAAGCTTGAGTACCAGAAAAGAAGGGATGGGAATAGGGGAGCTACCATATGACACAGCAGTCCAATTCCTATGGGTGCACCAAGAAAATAACAGCGTATGTTCAAAGAAACATGAATGCTCATAGAAGCATTACTCATAATAGCCAAATCATGTCAATGCCCCCAAATCTCTCTGCTGATGCATGGATAAGTAAAATGTGGTTTACCAAAACACTGGAATATTTCTTCATCAACCAAGATGAATAAAGTACTGTTGGAGCCCAAAGCAGATAAACCTTGAGAAAATGCTAAGGAAAAAAGCTGATCACAAAAGACCACATATTACATCACTCCATTTATGTGAAATGTCTAGAGTAAGCAAAGCTGTAATAAAGAAAATGATCTGTGGTGGTTTAGGATTAGGGGAGGGGCTTGGGAGAGAGGGGAACTTGAATATTGAGGGGTCTGGGATCTCTTCTAAGGGTGAATAAAATGTTCTAAAAGTGGTTATGTTATGTATTGCCCATGCTGCAACTATTGAATTGCTAAAACTACTGAATTGGGGGTCTCCAATGAGTGAAGAGAATGGGTGGATAGCCTATCAATAAAGCTGTTTAACAAGATCACATTAAAGTCACTGCCAGAAGGGTATTTTCTCTCTACATTTCCCAAGTAAATTATCTGCCAAAGGCACTAAAAGCCACTCATCCTTGTTCATAAAATACACATTTTTGTAATTTATATTTTGGTGTTTTAACTTAATTTGATACATATGCTTTCATTTTAGACATGCTATTCCAATAACTACTTTTAAAAACTAGAACACTGCAACCCATAGGAGTTAGGGACAGGACAGTGCAAAAACATGTCCAGTCTGCCATGAAGACTCTGTGTGTTAGGGAAGAGGAGGCCTTGAACTCAAGGTGTTGGCATTTTTGCTCAAGGCTGTTGCTCTACCACTTGAACCACAACTCCACTTCTGACTTTTTCTTGGTTAATTGGGAGATGAGAGTTTCACATTTGTCTCCTTGGGCTGGCTTTGAACCTTGACCCTCAGATCTCAGCCTCTGGAGTAACTAGGACTACAGAGCTGATCCACTGGAGTTCAGCTAAGGGTGTGTGTGTGTGTGTGTGTGTGTGTGTGTGTGTGTGTGTGTGTGTGTGTGTGTGTGTGTGTGTGTGTGTGTGTGTTAAAAGCTTTATTGAGCTTTAACTCACATAGTACACAACCACACATTTAACCTTTTGGAGGAGGGTGGGGCACACTGGTTCTTGAGTTTGAACTTAAGACCTTAAACTGTCACTGGGCTTTTTCACTCTCAGCTGGCTCTTCCACTTGACACAAGCACACCTTTGAAGTATATAATTCAGTGATATGCTCACAGAATTGCATGATGGTCATTACCATCCATCTTCATTACACCCAAAAGAAACTCCATATCTATTAGAAATTACCTTTCATCCTTGTGTCCCTACTTTGATCCCAGACAACCAGTAATCTGCTTTGCTCCAATATACATTTGACTATTCTGGACATTTCGCATAAATAGAATCACACAAAGCCTAGTCCTTTGTGCTTGGCTTTTAAAATTATTATTATAAAATGTAAGCCATGGAAAGCAGTGTGGACATTCCTCAAGAGACTAAATATAGAGCTTCTCTATGACCCAGCAATTCTGCTCCTGGGCGTTTATCCAATAGACCACAAACAAAGCCACAATAGAGCTACCAGCACAGCCATGTTTATTGAAACACTGTTTACCATAGCCAAAATATAGAATCAACCCACATTCCCCACAGTAGACAAGAAAATGTAATTCTATGCTTCCATCAGAAAGAATGATATTTCACCATATATAAGGATATTGAAAGACTTGGAAAAAATTATATTAAGTGAAGTAAGCCAGACCCAAAGAAACATTTATTGTAACAAAATGTGCCTCTAAACCTGTAAGTAAACATACTGCATGGTAAAAGACAAAAAAATATACTTGGACCTGATAAATGATAGGGGACTCTAAACATGCACACAGTGAAACCAAAGGAGAATATTCTTAGGAGAGGATCACGAGGGCTCAATAGCTATGTGCATGTGATCATATAAAATGATGTTTATCAAAATGAACTCTGGGAAATGGAAATAAGAGGGTTTTTTTTATTATTTTGCTTTTTTTCTCCTTTGTCTCTGTTTTTGATTCCTGGACCTTTTGTCTTATATATAAGTTTAACTGTTTGGGGGAGGGCAAGAGGGAGCACAGAAATGGAGGGACAAAAAGTGAACAAATGCAGCAGTGATTCTCACTAGACACTATGTTGAAAAAAAAACAACTCTACAATTTGTGGGAGAGGGGATCGGGAGAGAACAAGGGAAGAGGCAACACTATTCAAAAAGAAATGTACTCACTATCTGATTTATGTAACTGTAACCCCTCTGTACATCACCTTTACAATAACAATAAAAATGTAAAACTAAAAAGTATGCCATTCAATATGAAGGAAAGAGAAAAGGAAAGAAAGAAAGAAGGAAGGAAGGAAGGAAAGAAAGAAAGAAAGAAAGAAAGAAAGAAAGAAAGGAGGGGAGGAGAGGAGAGATGAGAAGAGACAAGAAAGGAAGGGGGGAGGGGAGGGGAGAGGAGGGGAAAGGAGGCTTGGGGAGGGGGAGGAGAGGAGAGGGGAGGGGAGGGGAGGGGAGGGGAGGGGGAGGGGAGGGGAGGGGAGGGGAGGGGAGGGGAGGGGAGGGGAGGGGAGGGGAGGGAGGAGAGGAGAGGAGAGGAGAGGAGAGGAGAGGAGAGGAGAGGAGAGGAGAGGAGAGGAGAGGAGAGAAGAGAAGAGAAGAGAAGAGAAGAGAAGAGAAGAGAAGAGACGAGAAGAGAAGAGAAGAGAAGAGAAGAGAAGAGAAGAGAAGAGAAGAGAAGAGAAGAGAAGAGAAGAGAAGAGAAGAGAAGAGAAAAAAGACAAGAACCATGGGAACAGAATCAACAGACTCACATGAGAAGCAGCCCTGGACAGGAGGTGCAAGTGGTTTTCCTCAGGCACTCTATGATAGGAAACTGGCTAAGAGACCCCTGTAAAAGAAAGTAACAACAACTTAAAGCTATCAGATGCTAACAGTTTGTACATTCCGTTTGTAACTCTGAGAAAAAATACTGCAGTCAAGCACCTGGTCCTGCTGGCCTCTGCTGTCCTTATTGAAAATTACTTTAAGGGCTGAGTATGTTCTTTCAGTTTAGCTTCTGCTTATCCCAGGGTACAAATCCTGAAATCCATATGCAATCTCCATATTCAAGTACCAAGGTTTGTTTCAGGATAACGCCAGGTTGCTGTAACATTTATATGTGTGCTCTGTAGTGTCTATTAGGTGTTGCAATCTTAAGAGACTGGTCAAGTGGCAGCAAGATGCAGTGACAGAAACGAACACCCATGTTCAACCTGAACACTGACAGTTGGGGCTGACATCAGTGGTGACCTTAGTTTTCATGTTAGGAAAACAGGAATTCATTTCTTCACCATTAATTAAAAGACATTAGGAAGCCAGATGCCAGTGGCTTGTGCCTATAGTCTTAGCTACTCAGAAGGCTGAGGTGTGAGGATCATAGTAGGATCACCCGAACTCTCCAGCTAATCAACAAAAATCCAGGAGTGGAACTGTGGCTCAGGTAAGTAGAGCATCAACTTTGAGGGCAAAAGAAACTGCCCAGACCCTGAGTTCAAGCCCCAGTTCCAGAACGAACACACACACACACACACACACACACACACACACACACACACACACACACACACCCCATTAAGCATATTCTTATGAAGCATCCTAAGATGGATCCTGGCTCTTAGGGTCTGGAGGTAAAGCCAGAAGAGCTCCTCTTTTCAGGGTCACAAAAAACTTCTGAATTATTTAGACTGAGACCTGAAGATGGTTCAGTTTTGAATCCATCACCCAAGAATATAATCCTTTTTACTCCTGCTTCCAACAACCAACCGAACCGCCTTCTGCCCCAGGTTATTTCACAATTGGTTCTTTTACATGGTAGAATTCCATTCCTGCTTGTCTAGTTGTGTTGACACCAAATTATCCCCTTTCTTCCTGAGCTTTTGCTAAGCTAGCGTGGTGTCCACCTTGGAAAGACAATCCCAGAAAGCTGTCAAACAAGCCCCAACCCCTAAGCTGCTCTTCCAGGAACATGCAGGCAGGCTGGGTCTCTGTCACTGTTTCCACCCCAGGCCTGGCCTCTCACCACTGAGCGAGCTCTGCCTTGGCAGTGATCTAGACCCTGAGGGAACCCGAATACTGTTTCTACTGTCCAGAGGAACTGGCTCATGCAGAAGTAAAGGCAATGCCCGGCACAGTGGTGGTAACCGCAGTGGTGGCAATCGTGCCTGACTTCTTCCACTCCACATGCTTTCCAAGTTCATCAACACTTCATCCATCTTTTCATGGCTGAATAGCTTTTCAATGTATCACTCTATACCACATTGTATTTATGGATATTTGACTATTTCTACTTTCTGCTTAATGTTACTAAAGCTGTTGTGAGATATGACTAAAACCTTCATAGCCATTTCCTAAGATCATAGTAGGATATTAACTAATAAATTTTATTTGAAAGTACTAGGACTTGAACCCAGGGCCTCATGCTTGCTAGGCAGGTACTCTATCAGTTGAGCCACCAACAAAGCCTGAGGATGTTAAGATAGCTGTGCAACAGGAATAAATAGGAGCCAAGAGCCAGTGCCTCATGCCTGTAATCCTAACCACTCAGGAGGTTGAGATCTGAGGATCATGGTTTTAGCCAGTCCAGGCAGGAAAGTCTGTGAAACTCTTATTTTTAATTAGCTACCAAAAGGCTGAAAGTAGAGCTGTGACTCAAGTGGTAGAACACTAGCAAGCCTTGAGCAAAAAAAGCTCAGGGACAGCCAAGGCCTTGCATTCAAGCCCAAGGACCAACACCAAGAAAAAAAAGTGGATGGTTGTCTATTGATTCCAGTTGTATGATGGTGAATTCCCTTTGTCCCAGGAAATCCGGCCACCCACACCACATCCTTAGACTGGGATATACACACAGATTAGACTACTTAACTTCACCATGCCTGCATTTAGTCATTGTGTGGAGCCAGACAAAAATGGCCAATAATATTAATATGTCTTTTTTTTTTAACGTTCCTGCACTGGAGACTAGGCAGGCATTCTTTATATATTTATTTTTACTTTGAAACAGGGTCTCTCCAAAGTGCCCAGGCTGCTGGCTTTCTTGGGATCTTCCAGCTTCACTCTCCCAGGTGACTGGGATTACAATCATGGTGGCCCTGCATATCCAGCACATTAACAAACCTGATAGTAAACCTTGGATGCAACCATCTTCTCTTCCTTTATATTTCTATTCCATGATCATTACAATATGCTACTTCCCTTCCAAAGCAAAATGAGAGAGGGTACAAATAGTCCCAACCTTTCTCCCTTCTGCTTACATACTCCCACTAAGAGAGAGAACAGAGCAATGGCTCCCTCAGGTACAAGATCTAGCCAGCCCTGCACCAGCAGGACTAGGTATTTTCATCCAACCTTGTGCTTTTTTTTTCAAAAAACTTTGATAAAATCTATAAAACATAGGAAATGCTATCTTAAGCCTTGTGTCAGTGGCTCACATCTGTAGTCCCAGCTACTCAGGAGGCTGAGAACTAAGAATTGTGGTTTGAAGCTCGCTTAGGCAGGAATCTATGAGACTTATCTTCAATTAACCACCAGAAAGATAGAAGCCAAAGTATGGTTCAAGTGAGATAATGAATAAAACGAAGGGACAATGCCCAGGCCGTGAGTTCAAGCCCTAGAACTGGCACATGCATATGTACATATAAACAAAATGCCATTTTAACCATCCTATTTTATTAGTTTACACTAGTTAAACAGAGGAGGATTTCCTTGTGACGTGTCCATACATTTGCAGTATATTCAGTTCCTCTATCATACCTTTTACTTCCCTCTTTCTTCCTTTCTCTGCTTTCCAAAACAATTTCAACAGCTTAGCCACTCTGTGTGTGTGTGTGTGTGTGTGTGTGTGTGTGTGTGTGTGTGTGTGTTCTGGATATGGGGCATGATTTTCATATAGAAGGAGATACTTCACATTTTATCAGTCTCTTGGATCTCCATCAAAGTGGATGATTTGAAAGAGATTTGTCTAGTCCAAGAATCCACTACCCCTTCCTAGAAGCTGCCCCAATATGTCTCCTCCATAGGGCCCCTGGAGGCCACATGTCCCCATTATCCTACTGTTTCTATCCTCAGAATCAGTCTTGAGTCTGAGGAATGCTATTGATTACTCTGAGGGACTCTAAGGGCTTGACTTCACCCTGTATCCAAGCTGTGCTATGGAATCTGGGGGTCTATGTGAGATCCCTGGTTCTCTTTCAACATTATCTTCTTCAGGGCTGGGGATATGGCCTAGTGGCAAGAGCACTTGCCTTGTATACATGAAGCCCTGGGTTCAATTCCCCAGCACCACATATATAGAAAATGGCCAGAAGGGGCGCTGTGGCTCAAGTGGCAGAGTGCTAGCCTTGAGCAAAAAGAAGCCAGGGACAGTGCTCAGGCCCTGAGTCCAAGTCCCAGGACTGGCAAAACAACAACAACAACAAAAATTATCTTCTTCAATTTATCAGAGTTAATTTCATATTGTCAGGGAATGTTGAAGTGATATTTTATGTTCTCATATTGATGATCGGTTTCTCTCCCTCCCTCTGTTTGTAACCACAGAAACCATGAACCAGGAGCCTGGACACACAGGGAAAAGGGGAAAGCCTGCTCTTTTCTGCGCAAAGGACGGTGAAGAGAAGGAAGCCAGGGCAGGGCGGGGTGGAGGTGGGGGCGGGGGAGGCTGAGCCTTCCTGTTCCTTGTCTCTCTGGGCTCTGCCTCTGCCTCTGGCCTTTGGCTATTGGGGATTAGGGCGGGCGGGGAGGGGGGGCGGGGAGGAGGTCTGAAACCAGTGAGAGCAGGCTGGCACTGTCAGGCTTTTGTCTAGGGGAGGCTGCTAGCACTGAGGAGGAACCTACCCCCTAGTTTGGCCCCATTCCAGAGGACATAGCAAAGATAGTGAGGATGTGGGATCAAAGGCAGCTACCACAACTAGTCTGTGGGAAAACATCTCAGCTCTCTAAGAAGTGACACACCCTGGTGAGAACTGTCAGAGGCCTGGATGAAGAACAATGGAGGGGCTGGGAATGTGGGTTAGCAGTAGAGTGCTTGCCTTGCATGCGTGAAGCCCTGGGTTTGATTCCTCAGCACCACATAAACAGAAAAAGCCGAAGTGGTGCTGTGGCTCAAGTGGCAGAGTGCTAGCCTTGAGTGAAAAGAAGCCAGGGACAGTGCTCAGGCCCTGAGTCTAAGCCCCAGGACCGACCCCCCCCCCCAAAAAAAAGAGAAAAGAACAATAGAGGCCCAAAGGGTAGTCTCATTTCAGGGTCACCAATTCCCAGGGCTGGAAGATGAAGTATCAGCCTCAGACCCATAAGTACCTATGCCTGGGTGGGAGCACTCTGTTGTCCATGTGAGGGTCCATGCAGCTCTGTACCAAGGTACCATCCTAGGGAGCAGGAGAGGGAGTCAAAAGGCAGCTAGAAAGTGTTGCCCCAGCTTCTTGTCTACTAGACACAGACATCACTCTCTCCCTCATCCTTAACCTCTCTGAGAGAATCATTGAGAAAAACCAAAGAATCCATGGTTTCGTACCGCAATTCCAGTACTCAAGAGGCAGAAGTGGAAGCTGGGCACTGGTGGCTCATGTCTGTAATTTTAGCTACTCAGGAGCTGGGATCTGAGGATCAAGGCTCAAAGGCAGCCCAGACAGGAAAGTCTGTGAGACTCGTATCTCTAATTAGCCACCAAAAAACCATAAATGGAAGGGCGCTTCAAAGCAGTAAAACAAAAGTGCTCAAGGAAAGTGCCTAGACCCCAAATTTAAGCCCCGTGACTGACACACACACACACACACAAAAGAGGCAGAAGTTGAAGTGCCAGACTTTGAAGTCAGGTCCCACTTTACCATGTGAACCCCACTTTACCACTTGAACCCCACTTTACCACGTGAACCTGAGATAAGCAGGCCTTGTGAGCAGACCCAGGACAAGCCCATTAGGGCCCAGTCGTTCTAGAACTCTAACCTCTGGGAATGCTTAACTCTGACCACCCCTAGAATGCCTCGAACCCTGAGCCAATCAGATTTGTACCCGTGTCCTAATCTTGCTTGCTTGAACATCTGATTGTTGTAATTTTGTTTTTTGCCTTTATAAGCCCTGTGTAATCGTAGCTTGGGGCTCCCTCCTAACCTCCGCTGTGTCGGTGGGTAGGACAAGGCCCAAGTTGCAGCTCGCTTAAATAAAGCCTTGCCTTGCTTTTGCATTTCGGAACGTCTGAGTCTCGGTGGCCTTCTTGGTGGTCATCTCGCGACCTGGCACAACAAAGTGAGAAGATCATAAGTTCAAGGACAGTCTGGGCTTCAGAGCAAGACTTTGCCTTAAAACAAAAGACAAAGGGAAGCTGTTTTCTTTGTACATTTGGGTGCTCTATGAAATCAGATTTAGATCATATTATGTGAAAAACTTCAGAGTCTAAAATCTATAGATATGATTATTAGGTCCTGGAGATTCTATGACTTTTACAATGACTCCTTCTCAGAGCTCATGGTCCTGATGAAGCTGTGACAAGCTACCCATCTTCCCAAACAGGCCATAAGGCTGCCACCAATGTTATTCCTTCTCTTACTCTTTCAACAGCTGTCTTCCTTCCTTCCTTCCTTCCTTCCTTCCTTCCTTCCTTCCTTCCTTCCTTCCTTCCTTCCTTCCTTCCTTCCTTCCTTCCTTCCTTCCCCCACCCCCCTCTCTCTTTCTTTCTTTTGCTAGTCCTGGGGCTTGGACTCAGGGCCTGAGCACTGTGCTCAAGGCTAGCACTATACCACTTTGAGCCATTGCACCACTTCCAAATTTTTCTGTTTATGTGGTACTAAGGAATCAAACCCAGGGCTTCCTGCATGCTAGACAAGCACTCTACTGCTGAGCCATATTCCCAGCCCTCACTGTTCTATTTTTATACATACAATCTACTTTGACCATGTTGTTGTTGTTTTGTTTTTCGTGCAGGGTCTCACACTGTTGCTCAGGCTGGCCTTGAACTCTTGATTCTAATAACTTAGACTCCCAAGTACTGGGATTATAGGCATGAATTGCCACACTTGGCTTTATTTTGTTTCTTCTTATTCTCTAGTTTTAATTAGGATACATTAGTTACATACAAAAGGCGATTTCATTGTGACATTCCCATGCTTGTATATAATATATTCCAATTAATCCTCCCGCATACCATCACTCTTCCTTACTTTCTCTCTCTCCTCTTCCTAATACCATTTTAAGAGGTTTCATATCCTGTTTTCACAATTGCCAATAATCTGATTCTGTTTCTACTGTATGACTCTCTGGTTCCCAGGTCACCTTTTCCATCTAGCTGTGGCTTGTGACTCACTTGCTAGCCAGCTTGGACAGAACCTCACACATTGGATAGACAGACTGGTGCCAGCCCTTCCTGGCCTTGCTGCTTGACAAGACTGTGATCCCTGGAGCACTGAGTCGCCACCTGTCTTACAGCAATGATGATGAAATTCAAAATGCTAAGACAGCAGAGAGGAAAGGAGGAAGAATTTGACTTCTGCAAGCCCTTGCTAGATTGTTGCGCAAGTACTGGAATATCTGCCTCTAGGTCCTTGATGTCGAAAAAATAAAACAAAACAATCGTCTGTGAATTGAGTGTTTTAGAAGGCATGACTACAAATATTCCTAACTGACACAGTGTTCTAGAGGAGAGACGCTTACTCAACATTTGGGGTCCAATTGACTCAACTGGTTGACTTCTTTCTCATCCTGAAGCAAAAAAAAAAAACAAAAAAAACGAGTCTGTGTACCTAGTTGTGGTGGGTAGAATTGTGTCATCCCAAATTCATATGTTGACATTTTAAACCCTGCATGACTGTGTTTGGAGATATAGTCTTTAAGGAGGTAATAAAGTTAAAGGAGGCCACAAGGTTGGCACCCTACTCTGGTAGAACTGGTGTTCTTAATAGGAGGAAACACCAGGAGAGCATGCGCACAGGGTAAAGGACACTTGGAGTAACAGCAAGGTGGTGACTGAAAGCCAAGCAGCTAAGGGTAGGACCTATGTGTTAATTGAGATTGTTAACAGGATTGGATTGAGAGAGGTCTAGGAGATTGGGAAAGGGTACCACTGGGTGTGTCTGAGGATATTTTCAGAGAGGATTAATCAAAGGTCAAAACCCTTCCCTGAAGGTGTACAGCACCATCCCAGAGTCAGGGGGCCCAAATGGACTAAAGGAAGAAAGAGACAGGGATTGGGAATATGGCCTAGTGGCAGGTGTCCTTGCCTCATATACATGAAGCCCTGGGTTCAGTTCCTCAGTACCACATGCATAGAAAAGGCCAGAAGTGGCGCTGTGGCTCAAGTGTCAGAGTGCTAGCCTTGCTCTGAGTTCAAGCCCCAGGACTGGCAAAAAAAGAAGAAGAAGAAGAAGAAGAAGAAGAAGAAGAAGAAGAAGAAGAAGAAGAAGAAGAAGAAGAAGAAGAAGAAGAAGAAGAAGAAGAAAGACATTTGCTCTGTCTGCTTCCTGACCACCATGCCTGGATGTGAGCTGCTCTCCTCTGCCACACCTTCCCCGCCGCCCTCATGGACCAAAACTGTGAGCCAAAGAAAATCCTTCCTCCCTTAAGTTGCTATGTAAGATATGTAGTTACAGTGACAGAAACGGAATCGCTATGGATATTTCTAGGAGATGGTTTTTGTTTCTTGACCTAGGTGCAGGTTACACAGTGTGTCCCATTTATTGAAATTCATCAAGTTGTACTCTTAAGATACATATACCTTTCTTCCTTTCTTCCTCCCCCTCCTCCTCCTCCTCCTCCTCCTCCTCCTCCTCCTCCTCCTCCTCCTCCTCCTCCTCCTCCTCCTCCTCCTCCTCCTCCTCCTCCTCCTCCTCTTCTTCTTCTTCTTCCCCTTCCCCTTCTCCTTCTCCTTCTCTTCCTTCTTCTTCTATTTTTGAGGCTGTTGATAGGTGGATCAAGTTTCAGGCTAGACCCAAGCACAAACAGGAGACCTTATTTAAAACAACAACAACAAAAAGCATAATTGTCTGGGGACATGGTTCAAGTGGCTTCATACCTGCCTAGCAAGCATAGGTAAAAGAAAAGAGAAACATCAAAAAGAAAGATGGGATGGGCTGGGGATATGACCTAGTGGCAAGAGTGCTTGCCTCATATACATGAAGCCCTGGGTTTGATTCCCCAGCACCACATATACAGAAAACAGCCAGAAGTGGCACTGTGGCTCAAGTGGCAGAGTGCTAGCCTTGAGCAAAAGGAAGCCAGGAACAGTGCTCAGCCCCTGAGTCCAAGGCCCAGGACTGGCAAAAAAAAAAAAAAAGGAAAGAGGGAGGGAGGCAGGAAGGGAGGGAGGGAGGAAAGGAACACACCTGGCATAGAAATACAAGTCTATAATCCCGTCACTCATGATCTGAGACAGAGGATCTTCAGGTTGAGGCTATACAGTGAGAGCCTATCTCAAAGCAACAGCAAAAAAAAAATTTTTTTTAAAGGTACATTTGTTCAAGCCCCATTTTTTTTCCTTCCCTCCCTTTCTTCTAGCCTCTACTACTTGAGTCTCAACCCTATCTCTGTGTACCTTTCTTTTGTTTTGTCTTTTTGGTTTTTTTGGCTCCCTGACCGGGAATCGAATGTACCTTTCTTTATGCTGTACTGTAAGTGTTTTTTTCTTTATCTTTTAAAAATATAGTTAACAAAAGATGAAGTAGGGAAGGTAGAGGAAGAAGGGTGGGGAAGATGAATTAAGATAGTATGTCAGGTTGATGGGAAAGAGATGAAGTTCTGAATGTCTAGATTGACTGTAGGAGTCGTAGATGAAGGAAAAGTAATGCCAGCACTAGGAACATTGGCAGGACCGGTGGAGGAAGACAAGGGAGTGTGTCTGGCCCCATGTCCATAGCCCGAGCCAGCTATTCTCTAAGCATCCAACCACCTGAAGAACTGACATCTCTAGTGGTGACAGGGATTGCTTCTGGGAGAGGGAGGGGAAATTGTGGTCACCATTCATTCTGAATTATTTATTATGTACATTTACTATTTTATTAAAATGAGCCATAAAAACAACACATGGCAATGAGTAAGTATTGAGGGGGTAGTACCAGCTGTAGGGGTTGAAGCGGAAGTGAGGTTTCAGGGCTACAGCAACTCCCTTTGCCTTTGCTACCCAACAATGTCCAAGATGCTCAGGAAGTCTAAAGGAGCCCTTCCTTGGCTGTGGGAAGTGTCTGGGGGAAATGCTAAAGAATCATTTCCCCTGTACTTCCTGTTTCCTCTACTGGAAAATTGTGTTTCCAAAATTTAGTTTTCAATTTCAGAGGGTGATGAGGGAAAGCAATGACAAATTTCAGGGTGCTAGGGATCTGAAAGATGCCCTCTTGTTATGCCATGTCGCGAAATGACCACCAAGAAGGCCACTGAGACGCAGACGTTCTGAAATGCAAAAGCAAGGCAAGGCTTTATTCAAGCGGGCGCAGCCCGGGCCTCGTCCTACCCACCGACACAGCAGAGGTTAGGAGGGAGCCCCGAGCTGCGATTGCACAGGGCTTATAAAGGCAAAAAACAAAGTTACAGCAATCAGGTGTCCAAGCAAGACAAAAACCAAAGTTACAGCAATCAGGTGTTTAAGCAAGCAAGATTAGGACACGGGTACAAATCTGATTGGCTCAGGGCTCGAGGCACTAGGCTTGCCGAGGCATTCTCGGGCAGTTAGAGTTAAGCATTCCCAGGCGGTTAGAGTTCTTGACCAGTTGGGCCCTAAATAAGCTTGCCCTGGGTTTGCTCATAATTTAAACAGACAACAAAATGGGGGATGCCTGAAAATGGGGTTTACTTTAACTCTTCATTCCCCCCTTCATTCCCCCCTTCTGATAGGTAACTCAAGAACCAATCGTGGTTCTCCTTGCTTATTAGTTTGATTCTGACAGAATCGGTAGGGACAGGTTGGTATTGTGCCCGCAATACCATAAGTCGTTGGTGGCGCTTTTCTTGGTAGCGGGTGTGGCTCAGGAGGGGGTCCAGTCTCATAAAGGGCCTTTAGCTTGGACTGGATCTCTTGGTGGACTTGCTATAGGGCTCTGAGGGGGCGAAAAAAGCTCATAACAAATGCAATTGCAAGTTAGGAATAACATTTAGATGACATCACACAAGTCCCTTAGCCCTGCAGATACAGGTACAGATATAAACATAGTTTTACACCAAAGCCCCAATTCTGACCCTATTATATTATAGCCAATTTGATTACATACCAACTTTAGGGATTGTCTTTCTCACTTTTAACATGCCAAAACCTTTTAATCTCAAGGAAACATTTTTGTTTTCTCTCTAAAGTCTTTCCTTATATAGTTTTATAATCTGTGTTTTATAAAATTTAACATATCCCCACTCACACCATCTTCTACTTCCTCACACCATCAGTGACTTACTGGAACATTCTGTGACAATTTACTTTTTAAATCCCTTTCTTATCCAGAGGAAACCCTTTCTCTATCCCTTTCTCCAAGGCTTTCTATACTAACCTTCCTCTTTACATTTCCTGGGGCTTCTTTGCTGCTAGAGTTTTTGTTTTTTTTTTTGCCAGTCCTGTGGCTTGGACTCAGGGCCTGAGCACTGTCCCTGGCTTCTTCTTGCTCAAGGCTAGCACTCTGCCACTTGAGCCACAGCGCCACTTCTGGCCATTTTCTGTATATGTGGTGCTGGGGAATCGAACCCAGGGCCTCATGTATACGAGGCAAGCACTCTTGCCACTAGGCCATATCCCCAGCCTGCTAGAGTTTTAAACTGTCTACATTTTCTGGTTTATCTCAACTACATCAAGGCAATTTACTGTGACTCCACCCACAGGCTGCTCCTAAGAAGCCAGACTAGAGTCCACTATCATAAGCCAACTATTCTATATCTATATTCTATCTCTATATTCTATATGTATATTCTATATCATGAGCCAACTATTCTAGAGTGGAATTCTCCAGTTTCCAGTTCCTCCAAGTGCCCAAGGTTGGCCAGTGGCATATGTAAGTTTCACCCCCAGGAGGGCTCCATGAAGATGCCCCCAGCAGTTTAAATCTCTGTCCAGTTATCTTGGTACCTGGCACTCCTGATGGCAGTTACCTCCCTCTCTTCTGAGGTCACACCCTAATCCATCTGGACACATTTTAATACTCTTGGACACACCTCCCACCCCAGGCATTGCCTGGAAGTGACTCTCCAGCCTGTCATACATGCTTTGAATTTAGCAGCAGGCCAATCTGCTTGAAAATTTCTTACAATATCCAATTTTCTTAACAGAGCTAATTAGCAGATCCAAAGCACTTTCCAGCAGAAACCAGCTGCATATGTTAAGAGTCTGATCTGAAGATGTAGTTTCTTCCAGATAACTGTTAGACTCTCCTTGATCCTCACTCAAATGCAATGGGTAGGAGCCATGGTGGTGTCAGGCAGCAGTGGCTCCAGTGGTTCCAGTAGAATGTCACATCTTCTGGGTTACCTGCAACTTTCTCCATAGACTGGTTAGAGAAGCTTAACCTAAGTTAACCTAAAGCCTAACTTTAGTCAAATTTCCTAGTATTTTCCTGATTCTTTCTTAAGCACACTAGCTTTTGCATGCTGGCACATTACTGAAAGTCAAGACAGTTTTAGGCAATCAATGGCCCTTGGGTCATTTTGCCAGGGCAATAAGTTTAAATCAGATATTTCCAATAAGGCTAGGATTTTTTTTTTTTAACCAACATAGGCGGCTTGGCCTGTAGCCATTTCTCACAGGTGCAGTCTATACTGTTACCTCTGTTTTCCATGCCTCTAGTTTATCCTGCCTCATCTTCCCCAAAACAACTCTGGTCCCTTGGTCCTAAAAGGGGAGGCTGATGAGCAAAGATCATCCATCTTCTATAACTTCTTCAGGCTGACTCAGGGACGTTGACCTTACCTAGCCAGGAACCTATAACCTTAGTCTACTTTACCAAGGGCCTGCAGGATCAGATGTCCATTAGGAGCTTTACTCCAAACTGGAAATTACATTCAACATTTTAACTTTCAACTATACAGACTTCTTTTTGGGCTATCACAGTGTAGTCTTTTAACATTCTAGTTTGTAAAAGCTTTTTCTTGACTGGCTCGGGAACTGATCTCTGATGACTTAACAGATCTCAGTAAGGACACAATCTCAGGTCTCTTTCCTGAACAGATGTATCAGCTTAAAATTCTCACTGCCAGTCAAGGCTTTGAGTAGATGCGGGGGGTTGGGATTTTAAACTTATCCTCTCATTTGACAAACTTATCCTTACTACCCACTATCATAGATGACTGGCAAGTTCTTGCCCAGTAGACAGACATGGGCATTAGAAAGGCATGCTTACGAACTATTCTTCTAGGACTTCCCGGCTTTGATTAACTTTTGAAAGGCCAAACAGGGGTGACTCTAGGATCTGACACCATCTCTGCCATCCAAGCAGTGGCTTACTGCCTCTGGATGCTCTATCACTTTTGTCCCAGGAGGAGTGACTTTCCACTGGACTTGGACTCAGGGCCTGAGTGCTGTCCCTCAGCTCTCCAGCTCAAGACTAGCATCCTACCACTTTTGAGCTCCACACAACTCTGTTCCCAGCACTCTGCTGGCTAATTAGAGACAAGTTTCTCACAGGGACCTTTCTCTGCCTGGGCTGGCTTCGAACTGCAGATTTCAGATCAGTGAGTCTTACAAGAGGCCACTTTACTCCAATTAAAGCAACAAGGTGGTCCACAGAGAAGTAGTTTTTTAAGCATGCTCTTACCTGGAACTTATTAAGGGCCAGTATTAGATCTTGACAAACTTGTAGGAATCACCTGTGCTTCTCTGTGGGCCTGCTGGAAACTTAAAAAAACCTACAGAGAAACTGGAATGGCAATTAAACATTTTGGTAGCCATAATTCTCCTTTTTTCACTTTGCATAGTGAGAAACATTGGCCCATTTTGCCATTTCTTCCTACATACATAGAGTTAATGAGAGTTTACTTCTATCCCCATTAGTTTAATATATATCCTTTAAAATCCAAATTACAAAAATAGTATAGGAATCGAATCACATCAAATAAACTTTCTAACTTCTCAAGGGGCAGTTTTAGCAAATCATTCATTTTTACCATAAGGTTTCCAAAGTTTACCTGAAAACAAAAGAGACAAAAGAGAGGCCTTCATTGGCCTGTCCTACTCCATAGGGCTTAATGAGTTCACGCCAGCTTGCCCTTTGTTAAATCAAGTCTTAATTTATTAAGATACCCACTTTTTTTTTTTTTACTGCTAATTAAAGAACCCTGAGAAATCCTTTTTTTAACTCTAGTTCATTCTTAAAACAATGCAATAATCCTTTAAAGCCTTTGGTAATGCCCAAACTTGATGACCATTTGAATTTAAACTTAAACTTAGTTTTGCATCATACTGCAGTCTTGAACATGTTCACACTCTGGTTCTGAGCTATCTCCTTAACCTCCCTCCAATGAAGTAGGATAGAGTCTAGGGGCTAGATGGAGGTTCCCATGATAGAATGTTACCCATAGCTCTGATCAGATGTCCGGTCCAAAAGGCTACAGAAAACAAAACAACTATAACAATACAAAAGGAAGAAAACACAGGCAAGAACAAGAACAAGAAAAAGAAAAACTGGAGATTTCCCAAGTTGGCCCGCACAACCTCCTGCAAGGGTGCAGAAGGAGAGGACTCAAGTTGAAAGCGGGGCTCCAGAGGTCCCCCTTCAAGAACAAGAACAAGAACAAGAACAAGAACAAGAAGAACTGGAGATTTCCAAAATTGGCCCACACAACCTCCTGCAAGGATGCAGAAGGAGTGGACTCAAGTTGAAAGTGGGCTCCAGAGATCCCCCTTCAAGGGTGGGGAGTCTGGGGCATCACCCAGTCTCCCCAGGATTGCCGAGTAAGGGCATCTGCTTCCACAACCCCTTCAAGAAATAAGACAAAGCAAAACAGACAAACAGACGCATTACAAGACAAATGAACAGCGCTGTTTTCTTACCTTCGGAGTCTGGGGTCTCGGGGGTCTCTGGGGCTATCCCGGATGAGCCCCCAAATGTTGTGCCAAGTCACGAAACCACCACCAAGAAGACCACCGAGACTCAGACATTCCGAAATGCAATAGCAAGGTAAGACTTTATTCAAGCGGGGCCGCGGCCCAGGCCTTGTCCTACCCACCGACACAGTGGAGGTTAGGAGGCAGCCTCGAGCTGCAATTACACAGAGTTTATAAAGGCAAAAGACAAAGTTACAGCAATCAGGTGTTTAAACAAGCAAGATTACGGGTAATCTGATTGCCTCAGGGCTCGAGGCATTCTAGGGGCAGTTAGAGTTAAGTATTCCCAGTGGTTAGAGTTCTCAACCGGGCCCTAATAAGCTTGTCCTGGGTTTGCTCACAGGGCCTGCTTATCTCAGGTTCACGTGGTAAAGTGGGGTTTGTGTGGTAAAGTGGAGTTCGCGTGGTAAAGTGGGGTTTGCGTGGTAAAGTGGGGCCTGACTTCAAAGTCTGGCTCTTCATTTCCCCCTGCACATCACTGAAAGTCAAGACAGCTTTAGGCAATCTATGGCCCTTGGGTCATTTTGCCAGGGCAGTAAGTTTAAATCAGATATTTCCAATAAGGCTGGGATTTTTTTTTTAAGCTAACATAGAAGGCTTGGCCTGTAACCATTTCTCACAGGTGCAGTCTCTGTATACTTTTACCTCTGTTTTCCATGCCTCTAGTTTATCCTGCCTCATCTTCCCAAAACAACTCTGGTCCCTTGGTCCTAAAGGGGGGCTGATGGGCGAAGATCATCCATCTTCTATAACTTCTTCAGGCTGACTCAGGGACGTTGACCTTACCTAGCCAGGAACCTTAACCTTAGCCTACTTGTTACCAAGGGCCTGCAGGATCAGATGTCCATTAGGAGCTTTACTCCAAACTGGAAATTATATTCAACATTTTAACTTTCAACTATACAGACTTCTTTTTGGGCTACTGCAGTGTAGCCTTTTAACATTCTAGTTTGTAAAAGCTTTTCCTTACTGGCTGGGGAACTGATCTCTGATGACCTAAAAAAAAATGCCTACATTGCCTTTGCAGGCCTTTAACAGATCTCAATAAGGACACAATCTCAGGTCTACAAGTTTTCTTTCCTGAACAGATGTATCAGCTTAAAATTCTCACTGCACATCAGGGCTTTGAGTAGATGCGGAGGTTGGGATTTTAAACTATCCTCTCATTTGACAAACTTACCCTTACTGCCCACTATCACAGATGACTGGCAAGTTCCTGCCTAGTAGACAGACATGGGCATTAGAAGGGCCAATATTAGATCTTGACAAACTTGTAGGAATCCCCTGTGCTTCTCTGTAGGCCTGCTGGAAACTGTTACAAAAAACCTACAAAGAAACTGGAATGGCAATTAAACATTTTGGTAGCCATAATTCTCCTTTTCTCACTTTGCAATATTCATTTAAAGCATTTGGTAATGCACAAACTTGATGACCATTTGAATTTAAACTTAAACTCACTCAATTTTACATCATACTAACAGTGTTCAAGCAAGACAAAAAACAAAGTTACAGCAATCAGGTGTTCAAGCAAGACAAAAAACAAAGTTACAGCAATCAGGTGTTTAACCAAGCAAGATTAGGATACAGGTACAAATCTGATTGGCTCAGGGCTCGAGGCACTAGGCTCGAGGCATTCTGGGGGCGGTTAGAGTTAAGCATTCCCAGGCAGTTAGAGTTCTTGACCAGCTGGGCCCTAATAAGCTTGCCCTGGGTTTGCTCATAGTTTAAATAGACAACAAAACGGGGGCTGCCTGAAAATGGGGTTTATTTAACTCTTCATTCCCCCCTTCACTCTAAACTAATTTTAATATATCTTGTGGTTTATCAAAGGACTTTATAAACCAGGCATGGTGGCACATTAAATCATGACACTCAGGAAACTGAGACAGGACAGCCAACTTGGGCTACATAATAAAACCCTGTCTCAAAACAAACATAAGGAAGGAGCTATGCCCTTTAGTAAGGCATGAAGAACACATAAAATTAAGGAAGCATGCATAAAATTCTACAAAGAATGGTCATTTAATCTAAAAAGTATTGGCTGAACCACCTTAGCCAGGCACTGGTGGGTCATGCCTGTAATTCTACTTAGGAGGCTGAGGTCTGAGGATCAAGTTTTTGTTTTTTGTTTGGCCAGTCCAAGGCCGTGAACTCAGGGCCTGAGCACTGTCCCTGGCTTCTTTTTTGCTCAAGGCTAGCACTCTGCCACTTGAGCCACAGCGCCACTTCTAGCCGTTTTCTGCATATGTGGTGCTGAGGAATCGAACCCAGGGCCTCATGTATACGAGGCAAGCACTCTTGCCACTAGGCCATATTCCCAGCCCTGAGGATCAAGTTTTGAAGACAGTGTGGGTATGAAAGTCTTAAGATTTATACCTCCAATTGACCAAAGTAGAAGCATGGAAGTGGAGGAAGGAGGGTGAAGAAGATGGTAAAGTGAAACGTTAAGACAATACTTCAGGTTGATAGAAAAGAAATGAAGTTCTGAATGTCTAGATTGACTATAGAAGCCATGGATGAAGGAAAAGTAATGCCAGAACTAGGAACATGAAAAAAGCTAGAAGCGAAGGTGTGACTCAAAGCAAAGGTGTGGTAAAGTGACAGTCTTCCATGTGGCTTCTCACTTAGCTTTTCAAGGAAGCCGCTAAGTTTAAGCCCCAGTATTGGCATACACACACACACACACACACACACACACACACACACACACACACACACACACACACACAGAGGCCCAAAGCACCTTAAATTCTGGGCATTTTTATCTATTGGACTGAAAACTGAGGTGGAGGATATTATCTATTCATGAATACTCATTCACTTCACTCCACAAACATTTTTATTGTGCTGAGCCTGGAGACTCAATGCAAACCCATCAATGCTCAAGGCCCCTTTAGGCTGAAGCCTTATTCCAGGCTGAGAAAACAAGGAAGATGACCTTTTGGCATCAGTGTGACATTCCAGAGGCTGGACATGGTGCACACACCTGTAATTCTGGAACTGGGAATCAGAGGCAGGAGGCTGGAAATTTTGAGGGTAGCTTGGGCTGCTTAGTAAGACCTTGCCTCAAAACAAAACAAAATGCCTAAAAGTGAAAAATACACTCCATTTGCTCTCCCTCTGTGTATGCGGGCCCCTCCCAATACTCACAGTCTGATGAAAAGACCAAGTCCTGGAGAGACAAAGTGACTTGCCCTGGGTCACAAGGTGGTGACAGACTAGAACCCAAGCCTTCTTCTGCCTCCTCATCCTGGGCCCTTCCTGTCATGATACCTCTTGGGGAAATGGCAACTCAGTGTTTATGCCTTGTGGGTGAAGCAGGCATCTGGTGGGAAGAAAGGGGCTGTGTAAGATCTCAGGCCAACAGTCCAGGAGGAAGAAAATTCCACAGATGGATGGTTAAAGGCCTCCATTTCCTCATGTGTATAATGGGGGCCTGGTCTTTCCTGAAGGGTAGTAAAAGGCTTCACCCCATGGGAGTGCATATTGCAGGGTAGTTGCTCACTAGCAACAAAACTTTGACTACCTTCTAAATTTGTACTTCTTTTCTGTAGAGGGAATCTCTTCTTCAGCAAAAACCTCTTATAACCTGAGCCAAATGACCTTTCCAGGATCATCTTCCCCAACACTAGACCAAACATACTTATACACAATGGAATACTACATAGCGATTAAAAAATGGTAAAATATTGGTATTCGCAGGGAAATGGTCAGAACTTGAACAAATAATGTTGAGCAAGACAAGCCTAGAACACAGAAAACAAAGGGGCATGATCTCCCTGATATATGACTGTTAAGGTGGTGGGGGGAGGGGGGGACAGGAGAGACCAGATCTGCGAAACAAAAAACTTCTTGTCAAATGGTATTTCCCACAGGTTTGGGTCAGTGACCTTACATTATGTAACTAAAACCAAACAACTACTGAACATAAAAAGGTCAAAAATAGACCTCTCAGTGGATCACAATAGCTCAAAATCTATGTATGCATGTTCATATAAGACAAGGATAAGCAAACTCTATTGTTGACGTTATATTTAAAGTTCTAGGTGAATTTCCTTTGGCGTATGCCACGTGGCTACTGTATATGTTTTTGGTATACTGGGTATTGTATATATGCCTACCTGATCTAGGGAAGGGAAAAAAAACAAGGATGTAAGATATCACAAGAAATGTACTCACTCCCCTATTATGTAACTGTACCCTTTTTGCACAACACCTTGTCAACAAAATTTAATTAATAAAGAAACACATGTAATTCAAAAAAACAAAACAAGACACTAGACCAAATAGCTCACAATCCCAGCCACATCCAGTTCTTAGCCCTGGCCATTCCCTGCCAGCCCTCTTGGTGTCTTTGCCTTTAGGCTCCTTCCATAGCATGGGCCTGGTCATGGAGAAAAGTCTGTCCAGCCAGCCCTTCTGGCTGAGTCTCTAACAGTCTGCACATTATTCTCCTTGGGCAGATCTTGGCCATCTTGACTTGGTAAGGTCCTTGCTTCCCTTTACCATGTGGGTTTCTGTAGAGTAGCAGTCCCTTCACACTGCTATTGTGTCCCTCCTAGTTTGCAGTACCTGCTCCTTTGTGTCTGTGAGAAACATGACAGAGGCCTTCCTGGGACAAGGCCAGGGAGGACAGACTCCAGGCTGGGCTTCAAGGCCACCTACTTCCAGGCATAAGGAAATTGTTTTACAGAGCCCCCTCCCCTTTGTTGCTTCCTTCCTTTCCCTACTTCTCTGGTTGTTTCAGCCTAACTTTGATGTCAGTACCTTTCCACCAAGGCCAAGCAGGAACCTTTCTTCCTCCTCTCTAGCATCCGGCCTTGGCCTCACCAGACATTTGCCTCTGCATTGAGGAGCTTAAATATTTCTTTTGTAACAACAATGAACTATAAGCAGCTGTGTGGTTTTGGGAAGTGACTTAACCTCTCTGAGCTTTGCTTTTCCTTGTCTCCCAAACAGCAAATGCAAACAGCACCCAAGTCACGGGGCCTCTGCCCTGATCAGATGCATGCAGGTCCGTGGTGAGTCTTTAGCCAGAGTGGCCCAAGAGGGGAAGAAGTAGCCATGTCTCTCTGTTGCCAAAACGGGCTCCAGATCCATTTCCTCTTTTATTGTTTGCTAAGTCCTGTGGGGAGCAATTTTACAGCTGCTCCCTATCAGGAGACCACATGGCCCTCAGCCTTTACCAGCCAAGCCCTTCAGAAAACCAGGACCCAGGAAGAATGAGGCTGGGGCCCAGGCATGATCTAAAGTCCACAGTTGCATCAGATTGCCAGTTTTTTGTGGGCTGTGGGAACAATACATGAGGTACAGAGGGTAACAGATCTGTGTAATCTTAGCTACTCAGGAGGCTGAGATTTGAGGATCGAGGTTCAAAGCCAGCCTAGGTAGGAAAGTCTGTGAGATTCTTATCTCCAATTAATCACAGAACAAGTCAGAGTGGTGCTGTAGCTCAAGTAGTAGAGCACTAGCCTTGAGCTAAAGGACCTTAGGAAAGGACCCAAGACTGGTACACACACACACACACACACACACACACACACACACACACACACTTTTTTTTGTTGTTGATTCTAGGACTTGAGTTCACTGCTTCACACTGTTTGCTTGAGGCTGGTGCTACCTATGTGAGCAATGTCTCAGCCCAGTTCATTGGAGATGGAACCCCAAAAACTTTTTCTATGGGTGCTGGCTTTGAACTTCAACCTCATGAGTTGCTAAGATTATAGGCATGAACTACCAGTTCTTTTTTTTCTTTGTAAATGTTTGTCACAAATGGGACTGCTTCCTGCTTTTTGGGAAGTCCATGTGTCTTGGGCTAGTCTAAGAAGACTGATGAAGTCTAAGCTACTCAAAAGAGTGGGGCCCTAGGTACCTATGGCATCTCCAGTATGAGGATCACCTGGGCTCTGGCCTGCTTCCCCTTTGCCCCTTCACTCATGGCTCCTCTTTAGTCATGAAACATTTCGAAGGAGGAAATGACCACCATATCCTAGGTCCATCATCGGAATCCTGTCCCCAGCTGCACCTCATCATCCTTCCTGCTCCCCCATCCCACATACAGATACACCTGCAGGAGGCAGTGCTGGTGCAAGCCCTCACACTCACAGTGCATGTGCAGAAACGACACCAGGGTTGGGTCCCCAAAGTCCTCCATTTAAGTGGTTCTAAACAAATCCCACTGTGGTCTATCTCTGGCAATCTATGTCCTGGTTATAAACGAGAGGCCCTGCTGGACAGGTGAGAAACTTTTTTATATAAACCAGCAGAAAATCATTAGTCCCACTACCTGATTGTCAGCAAGGGGAAGAAGAAATGCTACCTGGAAAAGAGAAGGGAAGAGCAGAGTCAGGGCTAGGCTACTCCATATCTAGAAGTTTGAGGAAAACTCTTCCTCCTTCCTCTCCCTCTGTTTTATATTTCATTGCAAGCAAGTAAATATGGGATCAATGACTCTTCCTTTCAGCCTGAAAATATAAATTTATTGACTGAAATTGCTCTTCTACTGGGCATTGGTGGCTCACATCTGTAATCCTACCTACTCAAGAGGCTGAGATTTGAAGATTGTGATTCAAAGCCAGTCTGGGCAGAAAAGTCTGTGAGACTCATCTCCAATTAACCAACACAAGGCTGGGATGAGGGAAGGAGTGACATTGTCCAAAAAGAAATGTACTCGTTACCTGACTTATCTAACTGTAACTGCTTTGTACATCACTTTTATAACAACAGTTTAAAATTGAAATAAAAAATAGCTGGAAATGAAGGTGTGGTTCAAGTGGTAGAGCACCAGCCTTGAGTGAAAAAGCCAAGTAAGGGTATTAATTAGGACCCGAGTTCAAGCCTCACTACTGAGGTTCAAGCCTCAGTACTGGCCAGTACATAGGACTGGCACAAAACAAAACAAAATTGTTCTTCTATGGTAACACTTGTATGGTCTAGCAAAGGAGGTGTGAAAGAGGGGCGCCACCCACATTCTCTGCTTAGTTTCTCATGTTTCTGTTTGGGAAGCTCATGTTGAGAATGGCAGTTTGACGGCACCATGTCTACTCCCTGATGTGATGTCTCCTTCTCTTCCTTGGTCCCCTCTGCACTATTCTATGATTCATTATTGCAGGCAGCAGTGGTCTGAGTTTCCTCACAGTTGTCTTCTAGTCTCTCATCCTCTGTGCCAGGTCAATTTCAGAGTCTATACCTGCATCATCCATTTAAGTTCTCAGGGTGCAGAAAGCCATTCTTTTTTTTTTTTCTTTTAAGTTTTTTGTCCTTTAATTCTTTTTCTTTTTTTCTTTCTTTCTTCTTCTTTCCGCCCCCCTCCCCCCTTCCTGGGGCTTGGACACCAGACCTGAGCACTATCCCTGGCTTCTTTTTGCTCAAGGCTAGCACTCTGCCACTTGAGCCACAGCGCCACTTCTGGCCATTTTCTATATATGTGGTGCTGAGGAATCAAACCCAGGGCTTCATGTATACGAGGAAAGCACTCTTGCCACTAGGCCATATTCCCAGCCCAGAAAGCCATTCTTTTTTTTTTTTTCCTACTTATAATGTACTTTTATTTTTTTATTTTTTTCAAATTTTTATTATCAAACTGATGTACAGAGAGGTTACAGTTTCATACGTTAGGCATTGGATACATTTCCTGTACTGTTTGTTACCTTGTTCCTCATGCCCCCCTCCCTCCCTCCCTTTCCCTCCCCCCCCCCAGGTGTTCAGTTCACTTACACCAAACAGTTTTGCAAGTATTGCTTTTGTAGTTGTTTCTCTTTTTTTACCCTGTGTCTCTCAAATTTGGTATTCCCTTTGAATTTCCTACTTCCAATACCAGTAAACACGGTTTCCGATATACTCAGATAAGATTACAGAGATAGTGTAGGTACAACCACAGGAAGGTGATACAAGAACATCATCAATAATAGAAACTACGGGCTGGGGATATAACCTAGTGGCAAGAGTGCCTGCCTCGGATACACGAGGCCCTAGGTTCGATTCCCCAGCACCACATATACAGAAAACGGCCAGAAGCGGCGCTGTGGCTCAAGTGGCAGAGTGCTAGCCTTGAGCGGGAAGAAGCCAGGGACAGTGCTCAGGCCCTGAGTCCAAGGCCCAGGACTGGAAAAAAAAAAAAAATAGAAACTACACATACACATAGGACGTTGAAAGTAGTTACAACTGTGATATAACAATTGTTTCCATAACATGGAGTTCATTTAACTTGGCATCATCTTATGTGTTCATAAGGGTATAGCTATTGGGCCTTGTGATGCTCTGCTATGGCTTGCCTAAACCTGTACTAATTATTCCCAATAAGGGAGGCCATAGAGTCCATGTTTCTTTGGGTCTGGCTCACTTCACTTAGTATAATTTTTTCCAAGTCCTTCCATTTCCTTACAAATGGAACAATGTCATTCTTTCTGATAGAGGCATAAAATTCCATTGTGTATATGTACCACATTTTCCTGATCCATTCGTCTATGGAGGGGCATCTGGGTTGGTTCCAGATTCTCGCTATGACAAATTGTGCTGCGATGAACATTGTTGTGCTGGTGGCATTACTGTGATTTTGTTTGTGGGCTTTTGGATAGATACCCAAAAGTGGGGCTGCGGGGTCATAGGGGAGTTCTATATTTAGCCTTCTGAGGAATCTCCATACTGCTCTCCAGAGTGGCTGAACCAGTTTACATTCCCACCAACAATGAAGTAGGGTTCCCTTTTGGCCACATCCCCTCCAACAGTTGTTATTATTAGTTTTCTTGATATATGACATTCTTGCTGGGGTGAGATGGAATCTCAATGTTGTTTTGATTTGCATTTCCTTTATGGCCAGTGATGTAGAGCATTTTTTCATATGTCTCTTGGCCATTCTCATTTCCTCATCAGAGAAGTTTCTTTGTAAGTCTTTAGCCCACTTGATGAGGGGGCTATTGGTTCTTTGCGGTTTTGTTTTGCAAGAAGGTAATTTTTTTAGTTCTGCATATATTTTAGAGATGAGACCTTTGTCTGTTGAATGTCCGGTAAAGATCTTCTCCCAGTCTGTGGGCCAGAAAGCCATTCTTGATTGTCCTTTTTTTTTTTTTTTTCTTTTGCCAGTCCTGGGGCTTGAGCCACAGCTCCACTTCCAGCATTTTCTGTTTCTGTGGTACTGAGGAATCAAACCCAGGGCTTCATGCATGCTAGGCAAGCACTCTACCACTAAGCCACCTTTCCCGCCCTTGATTGTGCTTTTTACTTGAAATTGGACTTTTGGGGAGTTATTACCAGAAAGGTTCCTGTTTGTAGCAAATGCTGTTGGACCAATAGGATTTAAAGAAATGTGAGCACTTGGTCATTGAGCTCTTGAATCACTTTTTTTTTTGCAAGATCTCCAAAGGATTCTGATCTGTCAGCAGGCCCATTTAAACACCCCACATTGACCAGAGGGGTCAAGTCCCCTAGTCTAGGTTAAGGAGAGGGACACTCTTGTCCATAAGACTTTTAGAATGTTCCTCTGACAATCACTGTACTCTACATCTCTTAACTGGCTCAGAAAAATTGGATTGACAGGTCCCAAAAGATCTTCCCTTGTCTTCAGGAGCATCTACATTCACTGAAGTAAAAAAGGGCATTAGACAATTTCTTCTAGATAGTTCACAGATCTGGTCTTTCCTGGACCAACAGAGTCTGGCTGTGCTACACTGATTCCTCAAAGATGATGGAAGGTACTTGGGTATAGATGGCTCATGCCTGTACTCCTAGCTACTCAGGAGTCTAAGATCTGAGGATTGTGATTCAATTCCAACCTGGGCAAGAAGGTCCGTGAAATTCTTATCACCAATTAACCAGCAAAAGCTCAGGAACAGTGCAGGCCCTGAGTTCAAGCCCCGACCCTCCTGCCTCCCACATACACAATGGCAGAAGGGCAGGGGCAGGTCTAGCAACTCAGGTTTCATCCCTGCACTCTGTTCACCCCTTGCCCTGTATATCCCCCAGTCTGGACCCCATTGCCTCCTGGACTGCTCTTCCAGCAGGAAGCTTACCTCAGGAACAAGTGGTCCTTCAAGCGCTAAGCATGTTCTCATTGGCCACCTTCAGTGACATTCACAGCCCGGTGACGTGAGCATCTGATGGCTGGATACAGAACTGATTGTTGGTGGCTTTGACACACTCAGGTTATTGCTAACTTGCATTTTGTGTTTGCTTGAGACAGAGTTCCACTGTGTAGCCCAGGCTAGCCTTCAACTTGTGCTCCACCTCCAAGTGCAGAGGTCCCACATATGTACCACCATGTCTGGCTCTAGCTTGTTTCTCTGTGTCAGTCAAAGTGGAGAAGCAGCCATAGACCTTCCAAGAGAGAGAATTTAACACAAGGTGTATTTTGTGCAGATAATGTAATAGATAAATGCTGAACAAAAGACAATGAAGAACACAGTTAAGGAGCAGCTAAAAAACCCTGTGTCCCCAGGCTGGTGCCAGGGCTGGCAGCAGAGGCTAGCCCGTGGAGTGGACGTGGTAGAGATAAGCATGGTCTTGCAGGAGATGGAGACACATAAGACTCCTGGGAAGTTAGAACCACAGAAATGCAACCACTGCTGCAGGTGCCACCAAACACACACAGGAAGGGGAAAATTGCATAACCCTTTTCATGTTTGTACCTTGTTCTCCCATCAGGCAAAGTGAACAGTGGAAAGTGCTGAGTAGACCCGAGAGTCAATAACAAACAGCCTATCCAACCAAGGTAATTGCTAGATGAAATGGCTGGGGGATAAGAGAGCCCCTCCGAGAGAAGGGGAACTGAATAGAAAGAAAGGGAGTGCCTAAGAGGATGACATTGGGAAACAGATATAACAGGACATTCAGGAACAATGTGTCTTTGAGTAACAAAACCACTCCTTTCTCTCTTTCTAATCATCAGATGGCTTGAAAGAGAAGATGTCTGGGGCATGCTGTGGTTTTCTGGGTTTTCGTGGACCCCCTAAAGGTCACACGCTTATAGCTTGAGCTCCAATGTGGTGGTGTTGAGGTGGTGGAATCTTTTTTTTTTTTTTTTTTAATGCTGGTCCTGGGGCTTGAACTCAGGGCCTGGATGCTGTTCCTGAGCCTTTTTGCTCAAGGCTAGTGCTCTACCACTTGAACCACAGTGCGACTTTCAGCCTTTTCTGAGTAATTTGTTGGATATAAAGGTCTCACAGACTTTCCTGCCCAGGCTGGCTTTGAACTGCTATTCTCACATCTCAGCCTCTTGAGCAGCTAGGATTACAGGTGTGAAGCATAGGTGCCTGGCAAAGTGGTGGAACCTTGAAGAGATGAGACCTTGTGCAAAGTAATTAGGCTGCTGGGCACCATTGCCCTCACAAGAGTTTAAGGCTGGTCTCATGGACTAAGTTTGCTCTGTCCTCACAACAGGCTAGGCTGGGTCTCTTGTCTGTGTGGGGCCATTTCCTTTTCTGCTTCTCTAATATCTTGTAGACGCCAAATAGATGAAGCGTCCTGAGCTTTGGCCTCTGAACTGTAAACTGACTAAATAAAACTTTTCTTTATAAAATACCCAGCTTTGGGCTGGGAATGTGGCTTAGTGGTAGAGTGTTTGCCTAGCATGCATGAAGCCCTAGGTTTGATTCCTCAGTATCACATAAACAGAAAGAGCCAGAAGTGGGACTGTCGCTCAAGTGGGGGGGGGAGGGGAAGGAGGAGGAGGGGGAGGAGGAGGAGGAGAGGGAGGAGGAGGAAGAAGGGGAAGGAGGAGGAGGGAAGGATGAAGGAGGAGGAGGAGGAGGATGAAGAGGAGACCTCAATTTATTTTTTTTTAAGTTTTTATTATCAAACTGATGTACAGAGAGGTTACAGTTTCATACGTTAGGCATTGGATACATTTCTTGTACTGTTTGTTACCTTGTCCCTCATACCCCCCTCCCCCCTCCCCCTTACCCTTTCCCCCCATGAAGTGTTCAGTTCACTTACACCAAACAGTTTTGCAAGTATTGCTTTTGTTGTTGTTTCTCTTTTTTTACCGTGTCTCCCAATTTTGGTATTCCCTTTCAATTTCCTAGTTCTAATACCAGTATACACGGTTTCCAATATACTCAGATAAGATTACAGAGATAGTGTAGATACAATCACAGGAAGGTGATACAAGAACATCATCAATAGTAGAAGCTACAGATTCAATGGGACGTTGCAAGTAGTTACAACTGTGATGTAACAATTGTTTCCATAACATGGAGTTCATTTCACTTAGCATCATCTTATGTCATCATAAGGGTATAGCTATTGGGCTCTTGTGATCCTCTGCTGTGACTTGCCTAAACCTGTGCTAATTATTCCCAATAAGGGAGACCATAGAGTCCATGTTTCTTTGGGTCTGGCTCACTTCACTTAGTATAATTTTTTCCAAGTCCTTCCATTTCCTTACAAATGGGGCAATGTCATTCTTTCTGATAGAGGCATAAAATTCCATTGTGTATATGTACCACATTTTCCTGATCCATTCGTCTACGGAGGGGCATCTGGGTTGGTTCCAGATTCTTGCTATGACAAATTGCGCTGCAATGAACATTGTTGTGCTGGTGGCATTACTGTGATTTTGTTTGTGGTCTTTTGGATAGATACCCAAAAGTGGGGTTGCTGGGTCATAGGGGAGTTCTACATTTAGCCTTCTGAGGAATCTCCATACTGCTTGCCAGAGTGGCTGAACCAGTTTACATTCCCACCAATGAAGTAGGGTTCCCTTTTGGCCACATCCCCTCCAACAATTGTTATTGTTAGTTTTCTTGCTATATGACATTCTTACTGGGGTGAGATGGAATCTCAATGTTTTTTTGATTTGCATTTCTTTTATGGCCAGTGACGTAGAGCACTTTTTCATATGTCTCTTGGCCATTCTCATTTCCTCATCAGAGAAGGGAGACCTCAATTTAATACCCAAGCCCTGAGTTCAAGCCCTATGACTGGCCAAGAAAAATAAACAAAACAAAAAAACCCAGCTTCTACTATTCTTTTTTTTTTTTTTTGGCCAGTCCTGGGCCTTGGACTCAGGGCCTGAGCACTGTCCCTGGCTTCTTTTTTGCTCAAGGCTAGCACTCTGCCACTTGTGCCACAGCGCCACTTCTGGCCGTTTTCTGTATATGTGGTGCTGGGGAATCGAACCCAGGGCCTCATGTATATGAGGCAGGCACTCTTGCCACTAGGCCATATCCCCAGCCCTCTACTATTCTATTATAGTGACACAAATATACTAAGACCACTCTAATAATTTCTGATATCTTTTTTTGTGTGTGGCATGGGGATCAAACACAGAGTCAGGCTTTGTCTCTGTCTCTTGGCCTCTAACAGATAGAAGACCTAAAGCCTTTGGGGGAGGTATTTGCCCCACCTACATTCCCTTGATCCAATGGATATGCTCACACCTGCCCCCCAACTGCAGAAAGGTGTGGCTACTAAGAGTTCTAAGCTGAGCTGGGGATATAGCCTAGTGGCAAGAGTGCCTGCCTCAGATACACGAGGCCCTAGGTTCGATTCCCCAGCACCACATATACAGAAAACGGCCAGAAGCGGCGCTGTGGCTCAAGTGGCAGAGTGCTAGCCTTGAGCGGGAAGAAGCCAGGGACAGTGCTCAGGCCCTGAGTCCAAGGCCCAGGACTGGCCAAAAAAAAAAAAAAAAAAAATTAAAAAGAGTTCTAAGCTGCCCCCTTCTCAGAGAATTTAATCTAGAAACAGAGACATTATACTGTCCCCTCAAGGGTTGTTTATGACTGTGGGACACAGGAAACAAAAGCCTGCCCTGTGCTTCAGGAAGTTCAAGTCCAGGATACCATTCACTTTCCAGAGCTCCCCAAATATCAGGCAGAAGCTGGACCTCAGCTTGCCCCACACCCTTGTCTGGCCTTTGTTTCTCCTTCCTGCTCCTGGAGTCTGCTTGGACATGTTGCTTGCACAAGCATCCCCATTTCTCACTTAACTTCCACACAATCTAAGATAGCAAGCAACAGAGCTGGTGGAATGTCAGAACTTTATTGCCCTTTATTTTTGCCTGGCTGATTTGTGACAAGCTACAGAGTTTCCATTTAGGCTAGTGATGGTTTCACTTGGAATTGCTTGTTTTTAAAATTCAGCATAGCCAGGCACTGGTAGCTCTTGCCTGTAATCCAATCTACTCAGGAGGCTGAGATCTGAGGACAGCATTTCAAAGCCAGGAAAGTCTGTGAAACTCTTATCTCCAATAAACTACCCAAAAAGGCAAGAAGTAGAGCTCTAGCTGAAGTGGTAGAGCTCTAGTCTTGAACAAAAGAAGCCCAGGAACAGCACCCAGGTCCTGATTTCAAGCCCCAGGACTGACACCAAAAAATCAATCAAATCAATATAATTTAAAGAAATACATAAAAACCTATTGTCAGTTGTATACAAATGTTCAGAGCAGTTTGATTCATAGTAGCCCTCAAATAGACACAACTTAAATGTTCTTTGACTGGTAAAGGAATAGGCAAAATGAGGTAAATCTTATCATATACAAAGAAATGAGTTATAATGCTCAAAAGCATTATGCTAAGAAGATGTCACAAAGAAATGGGTTCTGTTTGCTTCATCTTACATGAAACTCTGAAAAGAGAGCTATCAGGACAAAAGATCAGTTTCCAGAGGCCAGGAAGGAGGAAGAGAAACTGCCACCAAGGGAATTGTTTGGGAGATGAAAATACCCTGTCTCTTTGTCATTGTAATGGTGGTTATGCATCATATACATTCATAAAAACTTACCACATTATACACTTAACACAAGCAGATTTTAAAGTGCATATATTGTATCTTATGAAGCTGATTTCTGTTTCTTAAGTGAATTCAGTATACCTATGTGGAAAATGACATATGCAGTGGGTAGGGATAGGAGGAGGAAACTGAGGAAGAGCAAAAGAGGGGGTGACATTGTCCAAAAAAAGAAATATACTAGGTGCTCCACCCACCCACCTGGGAGCAGCCTTCCCCCTTCTCCACTTTCCCCATCCAGCACCCCTGACCCCTGGGATCAGCCTCCCATCATACTCAGTTTGTCTTCCAGGAGTTGTACCTATGGGGAGGACCACAGGGCCAGCCCTACCTATAGTCATATCATGTCTACAAGAAAGCCAGGAAATACAGGTTTTCTTAACTAAAAAAAAAAAAAAAAAGAAACACACTCATTACGTGACTTATGAAATGGTCACCCCTCTGTACAACACCTTAATAATAACAATAAAGGTATAGTTAAAGAAATAGACATTTTTAGAAAGAGGGAAACTGTGATGGTGGCAGAGGGGTGACGCAGGTGAAGTATGGCTGTGCTTCAGAAGGAGCCTCCCATGCCTTTGCAGAGTTGCACGAGCTTGGGAGGCTCTGCTTGGGTTAAGGGGAGGAAGAGAGCAGGAGCCAGTGTTAGTTCCATTTGATGCCACAGTCCCTAGTGTGCAGTCTTGGTCTTGATGCTATATATATATATTATATATATATATATATATCTTGCTCTTTAGTCTCAAAATTACCATTATACAGCCCAAAACTCCCATAAAAATGTAGAAGAAAAATTTTCCCCAAATTATGATTAACAAAAACACTCCTTGATATTCAGTATTTTTTACCTGTTTTCTTTTTTTATATTTATTATTTTAAAATATATACTATATTAGGTTCCTAGGCTGCCATTAAATAATTACTACATGCTTGGTAGCTTAAAACACTAAATATTTTGTCTTGATGCTTTTTTTTGGCCAGTCCTGGGCCTTGGACTCAGGGCCTGAGCACTGTCCCTGGCTTCTTCCCGCTCAAGGCTAGCACTCTGCCACTTGAGCCACAGCGCCGCTTCTGGCCTTTTCTGCATATGTGGTGCTGGGGAATCGAACCTAGGGCCTCGTGTATCCGAGGCAGGCACTCTTGCCACTAGGCTATATCCCCAGCCCTGTCTTGATGCTTTTGACAGATGTAAACATCCAGGGGCATGGGACAGAAGTGTAAGAGCTTTCTGTTCTTGCCCATGGTCAGGAAGAGTCAAAAGCAAGCAAAGCATTGCAACAATGCCACCTTTCTTTTTGTTTGTTTGTTTTAGTTTCTAGAACAGGACTAGAACGCAATAACTGCTGCTTTCACTCATTGGCTAGCACTCTACCAACTGAACATGCCTCCAGCCCCAGTAACATCTTTCCTGATCTATAGTGTTTTGTTTTGCAAGTACCAGGGCTTGAACTCGGGGCCTTAAGCTTGGCTTGTTTGCCTAGCTGGCACTCTACCACTTGAGCCAGAATTCCAGCTTTGCTTTTCACTGGTTATTTTGGAAATGTAGTCTTGTGAACTTTTCTATCTGGGCTGACTACAAACTGAGATCCTTTACATCTCAGCTTCCTGAGTAAGTAGGATTATAGGCACAAGGCACCAGCACATAGTAGAATTGGTTATTCCCTTTTCTTAAATTCCTTAGCACATTAAAAAAATCTACAGAATTCTTCTAACATGTGGTAGGTACCCAACAAATAGTTGTAGTCTGATCTCTGCCAGCTTCAGCCAGCAACAAAAGCTTCTTGGAGGAGGAGGCTTTGGGACAGGGTTTAGAGGGAGGGGTCTTGTGCTGGCAAGAAGAGTTATTAGCTTTAGTAAAATGTCAGATGTGTATTAAATGCTGAAAAACATATTATAGATGATGATGGTAATCACAATTACCCTGACATGCTGGGCATCAGTGGCAGAGGCTAAAGCCAATGGAGCTATCCAGTTCACAATCTCCACCTCTCCTGTGCCATGGCAGCCTGTGCCAGCAGCTTTGAGGGGTACAACTGCCCTGTCCTTGGATGTCCGGCCCAGCTGGTGGCACAGCCTTCAGCCACCTGGGTTGCTGAGGGAAGGATTGAGGGCAGTGACAGATATGACAAACTCCATGGACTAGAAGAACACTGCAGGCCATGTCCCCTCCTAGGTCCTGGTTAGAGGCGGGTTCTCAAGTATTTCCCCTCTGGTGGGTTGGGAAAGGAGAGTGGGAGCTCTCTGTATCTTCCTGTGATCAGAGGAAGAGACTCATTGTTTTGCAAGGGACCAGAGAACCTGCTTAGCACTGCTGCTATTTATAGCTGAAATGCTATCAACTTGCCTTCTTCCTGCAGCCTGAAATTCCAAGCATTTCCTTTGAGTGTTTCTCTTTCCCTCCTCCCCTTCCTGGACCTAGTATCTTTGGGGTTTACATTTTTTATTTCTAGCCCAGTGCTGATGACTCATGCCTGTATTCCTAGCTACCCAGGAAGCTGAGACATGGGGCATTGAGGTTTGAAGCTACCCTAGACAGGAAAGTCTGAAAGACTCCATCTCCAATGAACTTATAAAATGTGTGGCTGGAGGCATGGCTCAAATGATACAGCACCAGCCATACCAACAAGTCAAATGAGTGCAAGGACCTGAGTGGAAGCTCTCGTTCCTCAAGCCAGCAATCTGATCTCCTCATCATTTTCCCAGAGCTACATGAAATTATTTAGGGAAGTAACAATTCAACATTCAATTTTTTTTTTTTTTTTTTTGCCAGTCCTGGTGCTTGGACTCAGGGCCTGAGCACTGTCCCTGGCTTCTTTTTGCTCAAGGATAGCACTCTGCCACTTGAGCCACAGCGCCTCTTCTGGCCGTTTTCTGTATATGTGGTGCTGGGGAATCGAACCCAGGGCCTCATGTATACGAGGCAAGTGCTCTTGCCACTAGGCCATATCCCCAGCCCCTCAATTTTTTTTTTTTAATAAAGAGTGTCACTATGCTTCCCAGGCTAGTCTTGAATTCATGATCCTCTTAGTCATATAATAATTCAAGCCAACATCTATTGAGGACTATGTGCAGGGCCTGGTCCTGCTACTTCCCGGGTCTTCCCTCATTTAGTCCTCACAGCAGGCCCTGTTCCCATGTTGCCACCTGCCGCTTTGCCAAGAAAGGGTAACACAAGTGGTAGGTATCAAAAGGTGGGCCCCCATCTTTTTTTTTTGAGGTTTCAATATTTTATTCAAGTTTTATTTTAAGTGATGTTAATTACAGCATTTGGAGGGGGAGGTCCTAATTCCACACAAAATGGAAGACTCTAAACCCATTGAACTGCTAAAAAAAAAAAATAATTGAGTGGTGAGAATACAACAGAAGTCCAATTTAGATTTTTAGTGTTGTCACCATGTGATTACAATCACACAGGCTCTTTCCAGCATGTATCTGGAGCACCTGGAAGCAATTTCAAACTCCATGCAAGAGTGGAAAAAAAAAATCACAACACTAAAAGGAATTATGTCCTGAATTATTGGCTTCATCACACCCACCCTCTCCACCCAAAAATGGCACGAAAAGAAACAGCTAACATGCCCTGCTGACTACTTTTGGTTGTAAAAGAGGTTGGATGATGGACTAGAGTGGAAAGTAGGGTATGAAGATCTGTCTAAAAAAGTCCCTTTCAGATGAGTCTGTCACACACCATCGAGCAATGACAACCTCTCATCAATAAGAGTTAAGGAAAGCAAGGTTCAAATCTCAGGAAGTCACAATTTCATTCGCTGACTCAATACAGATTAACAAAGGGCCTACAGTTCATTATTAGCTTCCACTTGCAGCAACTCTTTTATTTAAAAACAAAGAAACCTGGCATCTCTAGAGGGGGCCACTAAGATCTCCCCTTTTCTACAGCTGAAAGGATCTTTTTTGGAATCAGGTTTCTTCTGTAACACCTTAAAGCTGAATCATCTTTAAATCTGAAGATCTAACATGATATTTAGCGTTCTTGCATCCCAAACAGACAACATTAAAAGGTACACTAAATTCTGAAGGTAGCTATGCTGCTTAAAATTAATGATTGTACAGTATTCATTTATGCTTGAAATTCCAGTCCTAGACCAAGCTTGTGGCCACCAGCGTTGACATTTTTGCCATCCAGCAGAGCTGACAGCCTCAGTTTGATACCTGGCTTTAGGGTCTGAGTGTACCCTAGTCCAATCAGGCTGGAGTTGTTCACTTTGGCCGAGAAGCAGGGATCAGGGTCGATCTGATACTTGGCTGCTATTCCAAAGCGAGTGTTACTATTCCCTGCTGTCCAGGCAAGATTGACAGCAGTCTCCAACTTCTTGTTCACCTTCTGGTAAATGGAGCCACCAAACTCTGTCCCATCATTCACATTAGTGTGAAGCTGGAATTCATCCCTCTTGTAGCCAACTGCAAAGTTGCTCTGGGTCACTCGGGATTTTGCAGTCTCAAAATTCATCTGGTAGCCCGCCAGCAATCCCTCATAACCCAGCACCAGAGCACCCCAGATCGAAGGCCCAGCGATGTCAAAGTCCACGTCGCAGGCCAGACTGATGTGCTCACGTTTGTACCCTGTCTTGATTTTAGCATTTTTTCCCCCCAGTGTTTGGTGAGAAGGATGAATCGAAGGTCAGCTTCAGTCCTCGCGCAAGCTGATCCTCCACAGGAATCTCAGTGCCTAGTGTGTTGTCAGTGTTCCACTTCTCAGTAAACGTCAGGCCATACTCGGTCCACCTGTACTTGGTTTCCAGGCTGCCGTTCACTTTGGTGGTCTCAGTGTTGGCTGAGCCCGAGCTTGTAAATTCCAATCCATTCTCAGACTTTGTTTTCAAGTCAAGTTTTATTAAACCAAATCCATAGCCCTTGGTGAAGACATCCCGGGCAGATTTGCCAAGATCGGCATACGTGGGAGGCACAGCCATCTTCTGCTCGGAGGCGGTGGAGGCCGGAGAAGCGGCAGCTATGGCGAGCCCCCATCTTTTAACCATTAACACTCAGAGCTCCAAAAGGCAGCTCAGTTTCTGGAATTAGACTCAAAGACATCAGAGAACAGCTCATTTGCAGGTGGTAGCAACTACAGGATGAAATGCTTGGTGGTTGGATGAAAAAATGGTTCTATGTTTTTATCATACTAGGGTTTCAACTTGGGCCTAGCCCTTGCTAGGCAGATGCTCTATACTTGATCCATGCCCTCAGCCTGAGAATGGTTGGGTTTTGTTGTTGTTTTTTAATGTCAAACATTGAGCCTGAAGGCCAGGCACTGGTAGCTCATGCCTGTAATCCTAGCTACGCTGAAGGCTGAGATCTGAGGATCATTGTTTAAAACCAGCCCTAGCAGAAAAGTCCCTGAGACTCTAATCTCTAACCAGAAAAAGGAGCTGGAAGTGTAGCCTGGTGCTAATATCTCATGCCTGTAATCCTGGCCATTCAGGAGGCTGAGATCTGAGGACTGACATTTGAAGTCGCCTGAAAAGGAAACTCATGAGACTATCTCCAATTAACCACCAAAAAGCCAGAAATGGAGCTATGGTTCAAGTGGTAAAACTCAATGCTTAAGCAAAAGGACTCAGGAACAGTGTTCAGTCCCTGAGTTCAAGCCCTATGACTGGCTCATGCACACATAAATATAAATAGAACCTGGAATACTGCTTCATTTTTAGTTCCCATACAAGCAAGACAGCCTTTCCTGTTCCTAATCTTCTACCATCATCATCCCAGTACACAGGTCAGAGGTGGATAGTGGCTAAGGAAATGCTATGTTTGAGCAAGGGCAAGAGGAATCCAGGGAGGCAGTGAGGTTGATTGCTTTTCCCCATCTTTCCACTTCACAAGGGTCAGCAGGTCCCACAGTCAGAGGAGCAGGGGCCCACGCCTCCCTCCATAGACCAGCCAGACAAGGCTTGTCAATAATTAATGGAAATACCAGACCTTAGGTGGTTCCTTTTTTATCCTAGGTTGGCAACTAAGCCCAGAGTCCTTGATGCCTCACAGAAAATGTGAAAGTGGAAGAGAAATACTCTTTTGCTGGCTTTTGAGATCCCAAGTCTGGGCTTTTAAGCAACTGGAAAGTACTAAATTATCTATTGTTTAAAGATGAGGTATGCCCAGGAGTGACTTAACACCCCTTCTCAGTTAGTGGGTTCTTTTCATTTAGTAGGACTGAGACTTGAAGTCAGGACCTCTTATTCTTTCTTGGCTTTTCACTCAGGGCTCACCCTCTACCACTTAGGCCACAGCTCCACTTCCAGCTTATTGATGGTTAGTTGGACATAAGAGTCTCACAGACTTATCTGAGTTAGCTTGAATCCACAATCCTCACATTTCAGCCTCTTGAGTAGCTAGGATTAGTATTACATTCTTTGGCTTAAAAGAACACAGACAGGGTTGGGAATATGGCCTAGTGGTAACATACTCGCCTTGTATACATGAAGCTCTGGGTTCGATTCCTCAGCACCACATATATAGAAAACGGCCAGAAGTGGTGCTGTGGCTCAAGTGGTAGAGTGCTAGCCTTGAGCAAAAAGAAGCCAGGGACAGTGCTCAGGCCCTGAGTTCAAGGCCCAGGACTGGCAACAAAAACAAAACCAAACAAACAAAAGAACACAGACAATAATGCCCTCCCCTGAAGGGGACCCTCAACCCTGTGCCCTGCTTGAGACCTAAGTTACTGGCAAACATTCAGCATATACCCAAGCAAAGGGACCTTTCCCAGGGAGACTCCCTGAGCCTGTTTGGCAATGTCACACTCAATGTGACAGTCATGTTTCTTCCTCACTTCTTACCTCCCTGTTTAGTTTGGAATTTCAAACCCTGAAGAGTAAACATCTAAAATTTTAGAGTCCTGAGCTTATGCATTTTAGCTGGCTGTTCCCTGGCCTCCATCGGCTGCCTGGGCTCTTCTCCCACAAAGTCACTCTGATAGCAACTTCCTAAACAGGGCTGGGCTGGCTTATCCTTTCCTCTCCTTGTGTCTCTGCCCTCCCACCTCCTGCCACACACTACCCCTTGATAGTTAAGTGCTTAATGGAGACAGCTGTTCCTTTCTGTTGTTTCCCAGGTCAGCCTGCCATGCCCTGTTTCTCACTGGGGGCCACCCACATCTTCCTATAGAGCCTGCAGGTTTCTATGTCTTTTCCTTCCTTTTTCTCCCAATTTTTTTTTAAATTTCTCTTTTTTTTTTTGTCAGTAGTGAGGCTTGAACTCATGGCCTGGGCTCTTTTCCTCAAGGCTAATGCTCTACCACCTTGAGACATAGCACCACCTCCAGTTTTTGAGTAGAAATAAGAGTCTCACAGGCACTTTTCTGCCCTAGCTGGCTTTGAACTGTGATCCTCAGATCTTAGCCTTCTGAGTAGCTAGGATTACAGGCCTGAGTCACTGGCACTTGGCTTCTCCCAAGATTTTTAATGTTTCAGGATGAGAAGTGATTGTCAATAGGTCTCAACAGACCCTTGGAATTAAGGATAGTCCCTCAAAAGAAGCTTTGACAGCATTTACATTATGTACATGGCACCATATGTAGCCCTTATTTGCCTTCTACACAGAATGGAGACTTTAACATATTTATTTTTTCAGGATCTCTCTATGTAGCCCAGGCTGTCCTGGAGTTTTCTACATAGCCCAGACTAACTTAATTTTTTTTCTTCTTTTGTGACAATACTGGGGCTTGAACTTAGGGGCTCACACTATTGTTTGACTTTTTCATGAAAATCTGGTGTTCTGTCACTTGAGACACACCTCCACTTCCAGCTTCGTGTTGGTTAGTTGGAGCTAAAAGTCTCTGAGCTTTATCTGCCCAGTCTGGCTTTGAAATTTGGTCCTCAGATCTCAGCTTCCTGAGTAGTTAGGATTATAGGCATTAGCCCCTGGTTCCTGATTTGACTCCAAATTTTTGATTGTCCTACCTCAACCTCCTGAGTACTGAGGTGACAGGTAGTACATGCCTGCCCACATCTAGCCTAAGAACCAATTTGGGGGCCCTTTGTCTTATTTAGGAGCCTCAGCAGGGATGCCTAATGGTTCTGGAGCTCACTCTCCAGCTGTTGAGGTTGCCCTGACAACCAGAACCCTAGGGATGCCTTCCAGAGACTGCCTGAGGCCTCTCCCTTCTTGGTTCATTATGAGTTGGTAAGTCCCACAGGAAGCCATCAAGGCTAATAGCATCATCAGGAGAGTCCCAGTGTGGTGCATCCATTTCAGTTGAGCAAGGGATTTTCCCTGCCAGTAATTTCCATTGGATTTTGGAGCCCCAGCATAAGGTTTGTGAGATGAGGGACTCCTGAACTTCACTCAATGACTAGAAAAACAGGAAAAATCTAGAATATGACCATCAACTCCATGTCCCCACACTCTCCATGTTTTAACCTTGTTTTACAAGTTCATATGATTATTAGGGTTTTTTTGTTGTTGTTAAATTTTGTAGCTCAGTGTCAGTGGTTTATGCCTGTAATCCTAGGTGTTCATGAGGCTGAGATCTGAAGGTCCAGATTCAAAGCCAGCCCAGGAAGGAAAAGTCTGGGAGACTCTGATCTCTAATTAACCGTAAAAAGTTGGAAGTAGAACTCAAAGTGATAGAGCACTAGCCTTGAACAAAAGAGCTCAGGGATAGTGCCCAGACCCCGAGTTCAAGCCTAGTACCGGCACACAAATAAATAAATAACCTTGTGACACTAGGATTTAAACTCAGGGCCCTTGTAATCTGTACGTGTTCACCAGTGAACCCCATCTACCACCAATAACATCCCCAATGTGCCTCTCTTATAGCAAATATTTTGAAAACTTCCTACACTGTTCTGAAATCAAATCTACACATATCCATTCTATATGCTATATGTGCTATGGAAGGAAAAAAGCTTGTTTTCCTCAGTTGTCATTTCACTAGCAATCAACATAGAATATTTCTGTGACCTCAAATGAAGTGGAAATCTTGAGGTGTGGCTCAGTGGTGGAGCACTTGCCTAACATGTCAAGGCTCTGGGTTCCATCTCCAGCACCACCAAAGAAAAATATCACTTTTTTTTTGGTTGTCATGGGGCCTGAACTCATGGATTGGCACTATCCCTGAACTCTTTTGCTCAAGACTAGTGCTCTACTACTTTGAGCCACAGCTCTACTTTCAGTTTTCTGGTAGTTAATTGAAAGTAAGTCATGTAGACTTTTCTGCCTGGGTTGGCTTTGAACTGTGATCCTCATATCTTATGCTCATGAGTAGTTAGGGTTATAGACATGAGCCACCAGTGCCTGGCTTTGTTGTTTGCCTTTTTTTTTTGCCAGTCCTGGGGCTTGAACTCAAGGTCTAGGCACTGTCCCTGAGCTTCTTTTGCTCAAGGCTAGCACTCTACCACCGGAGCCACAGCACCATTCTGGCTTTTTCTATATATGTGGTGCTGAGGAATCGAACCCAGGATTTCATGCATGCTAGGCACTAAGCCCAGCCCATTCTCAGCCCCTTAGCTCTTTCTTTAAAAGGTGGGATTTCTTTCTCCAAGTGCTGGTGGGTCACACTTGTAATTGTAGATACTTAGAAGGCTGAGATCTAAGGACTGATATTTGAAGTGAAATGGGGAAGAGAAGGCCATGACATTATATCCAATTAATCAGCAAATACCTGGAAATAGAGGTGTGGCTCAAATGGTAGAGTGCCAGCCTTGAGTGGAGAAGGCCATATAAGACTGAGAGGCTCTGTCTGAGTTCAAGCCACAGTACTGGCACATACACACACTGCAAAACTGGGATTTTTGCCAGATACTAGTGGCTCATGGCTAGAATCCTAGCTACTTAGACAGCTTAGATTTACAGGATTTTGGCTAAGAGTTCTCCTGGGGAGAAATGTTCTAGAGACTTCATCTCCAATGAATCAGCAAAAAGCATCACTGGAGGTGTAGCTCAAGTGACAGAGCACCAGCCTACAAAAGCAAGTCACTGAGTTTAACTCAACACTTGCCAAAAAAAAAAAAAGTATGATTTCTCACCACAAGCAAGAAGTAAGCAATTAATTATGCAGCAAACACCAGCTGGGCATTTTCTAATCCAGTTTCTGTGTCACCATCTGCCTGGTGATAGCATCTACAAAAAGTTGAGATTCAGTTACCAAGACTGTTCTTTAACTGGGGGTGTGGCTCAAGTGGTCAAGTCCTTGCCCAGGAAGTGCAAGGCCCTGACTTCAAACCCCAGTATGACTACAAAAGCAGAAAAATAAAAATATGAGAACCTGAGTTCAAGTCTCACTACTGGAACAAAAAAAGAAAAAAAAAAAGGGAAAGAAAGCCAGGTGCTGGTGGCTCACACCTGTAATCCTAGCTACTCAGAAGGCTGAGATCAGAGGATCACAGTTTGAAGTTAGCCTGGGTATAAAAGTCCCCATAAGACTCTTATCTTCAATTAGCCACTCAAAAACTGAAAGAAGAGCTGTGGCTCAAAGTGGTAGAGCACTAGCCCTGAGTAAAAGAGTTCAGGGACAGCACCCAGACCCAAGTTCAAGCCTGACAACTGATTTAAAAGAGCAGGGAAGAAAGAGAGAGAGAGAGAGGAAGGGAGGGAGAGAGGGAGGGGAGGGAGGGAGGGAGGACTGAAGGAAGGAAAAAAGGAAGGAAAGAAGAAAAGGTAGGGAGGAAGGAAGGAAGGAAGGAAACAAAAAGGCTATTCGCACTATTTCCATGTTAAATTCCAACTGGAAGCTCTAGCTCATTTTGTTTGTGCCTTCCATCATAGTTTCTTGCCCTGTGCCCAGGCAGGCCTTGAGCTCCTCCTGCCTCAGCCTCCTCAGTGCTGAAATTATAGGGATGCACTACTACTTTGGTTCCCTGCTTGTTAGTTTGATATGGTCCTAGGGTGTGAACTCAGGGCCTGGGTGCTGCACCTGAGCTTCTTTTGCTCAAGGCTAGTGCTCTACCACTTGAGCCACAGCTCCACAGACTTTCCTGCCCCAATCTAGTTTCGAAGTGAGATCTTTAGATCGCAGCCTCCTGAGTAGGAACATAGCCACAAGCTGTTGACATTCAGCTTAACTATCATTTTATTGTGAGGGAAACTCAACTTCAAAGAGGTTACATGACTAGCCTAGCTTGTCTTGGACATTAGACCTCCTGTCCTTGCTGAAGATTGCGGCTCAGCCTGCCTGCTCCAAGCAAGCCACTGTCTCCTGGCTGGGACCTCTGGTCTCTGGGGAGTGCAGATGGGGTGGGCCGAGCCCTAGGCAGCTGCTAGGGCTGGACTCCACACAGTGCCCTGGGGATCCCCTGTTGCCAGTGCCTCCCACACCTACCTTGCCTCCTAGCAACTGATAGTGGCACCATCAACAACTTGGCTGTGAGAAGAAGGCCCAGATCTCATTTCAGAGCTCCCGAGCTCCTCAGAAGTAATTCGTTCTTCCCCTTGGTAGTTAGGTTTCCTTGAGCCTGAGGTTGGCCTTACCAGCACAGGCCAGAACTGGGCTGCCCGGTGCCCTCCCCTTCCCCTGGCATCCATCAGGGCCTGAGCTATGAGCATCCAGTGTGCAGTTTGCTCCTCCTTGGCCTCTTTCCCAGCACCATGATAGGAGATGTCAGGTCTGGGGCACCCCTGGCATTCTAATACACCAGGGATTTCAATGAGTGCCAAGTCCATGGTATCAGGGGAAATGACCTAGAAGCTTTGGATGTGGCTACCAGGCCACTGTCCAGACTTAATGGTCTCCCTGCAGGCACCTGTCACTCAAGCTTGGAAGTCTCCTTTCTTTTCTTGCCTGAGACTTTCCGGAAGGGAGCGGAGGCTTGAGGGAAGAGGCAGACTAACAACGGATGGAGAGACCTTGGAATTTCAAAGCTCTTTGCCTTGTGCTTAGCTCCCCGTAGTCACTGTGGGATGAGGAGGCCAGCTGCTGCAGAGCCGCTGAGGCAGGCACTGCCCAGGATGCATCTGTCGCTGTAGCTCACAGTGGAAGGGCTCTGGCTTGGGCAGGCAGTGGGCTCCCATGCCCTCCATTCTGAACACTTCATCCTAGCTTGGGCATTTTATTGGAAGGTTCTAGAGGCTTTAGGGGCTGAAGCCTAGCTGGAGGATGCAGGTCCCTGGGGGCTGGCTTTGAAGGCGGGCCTTGTCTCAGGTGCCTTCTTTAAGCTCTGTTTCCTGTCCTCCATGAGGTCAACAGCCTCAACCACACACATGGTTCTGTCTTGAGGTTCTGCTCAAGTGCCTGGGGCCAAGCAACCAGTGCCAGAATACTCTGAAGCTGTAAGCATGAAAAAAAGTCCTGCCTCCAACAATATACAAGCAGAAAAGGAAATCATGAAAACAACTCCATTTGCATTAACCTCAAAAAGAATAAAATATCTAGGAATTAACCTAACCAAAGACATAAAGGATCTATTTATTGAAAATTACAAAAATCGGGCTGGGGATATAGCCTAGTGGCAAGAGTGCCTGCCTCGGATACACGAGGCCCTAGGTTCGATTCCCCAGCACCACATATACAGAAAACGGCCAGAAGCGGCGCTGTGGCTCAAGTGGCAGAGTGCTAGCCTTGAGCGGGAAGAAGCCAGGGACAGTGCTCAGGCCCTGAGTCCAAGGCCCAGGACTGGCCAAAAAAAAAAAAAAAAAAAGAAAATTACAAAAATCTAAAGAAAGAAATCAAAGAGGACACCAGGAAATGGAAAGAAATTCCATGCTCGTGGATAGGCAGAATAAATATTGTGAAAATGGCCACACTGTCCAAATGATATACAAATTCAACACAATCCCCATCAAAATCCCAATCTTTACTGAATTAGAGAAAACAATCCAAAAATGCATATGGAACAACATAAGGCCTAGAATAGCAAAGCAATTCTAGGTAAAAGAAGCGATGCAGGCGGTATCACATTAAGACCCGTAATAACAAAAACAGCTTGGTATTGTCACAAAAATAGACCTGAAGGTCAATGGAATAGATTAGAAGACCCAGAAATAAAACCATATACTTAAAGTCAGCTGATTTTAGACAAAAGAGCCATAGACATACAGTGGAAAAAACATAGCCTCTTCAACAATTGATGCTGGGAAAATTGGGCAGCCACATGCAGAAAATTCAAAGTAGATCCCAGCCTGTCACCATGCATTAACATCAAGTCAAAATGGATTAAAGACCTTAACATCAGACCTGAAACTCTGAAACTACTGCAGGACAAAGTAGTAGGAGAGACACTAGAACTTACAGGCACAGGCAGGAACTTCCTGAACAGAGTCCCAGAGGCACAACATATAGGAGGAGGGAGACTTGACAAATGGGGATACATTAAAATAAAAGGTTTCTATACAGCTAAAGACATTGCAAATAAATTAGGAAGACAGCCAACCAATTGGGAAAAGATATTTACCAGCAATACAACAGTCAAAGGCCTAATATCCATCACATACAGGGAGCTCAAGAAACTAATACCTCCCAAATCTAATAAACCATTCACTAAAGGGACAAGGGAACTAAGCAGACACTTCTCAGAAGAAGAAGTAAAACTGGCAATGAAACACATGAGGAAATGCTCACTATTTCTGGCAAATGCAAATAAAAACAACCCTGAGATACCATCTTACCCCAGTCAGAATGGCCTATACTCTGAACACAACAACAAATGCTGGAGGGGATGTGGAGAAAGAGGAACCCTACCGCACTGCTGGTGGAATTGTAAACTACTACAACCACTCTGGAAAGCAGTCTGGAGGTTCCTCAAAAAACTCAGCATAGGGGCTGGGGATATAGCCTAGTGGCAAGAGTGCCTGCCTCGGATACACGAGGCCCTAGGTTCGATTCCCCAGCACCACATATACAGAAAACGGCCAGAAGCGGCGCTGTGGCTCAAGTGGCAGAGTGCTAGCCTTGAGCAAAAAGAAGCCAGGGACAGTGCTCAGGCCCTGAGTCCAAGGCCCAGGACTGGCCAAAAAAAAAAAAAAAACAAAAAAACAAAAAACTCAGCATAGACATACCAAATGACCCAGCCATACCACTCCTAGACATCTATCCTGAGCAACAGGAACCAGGATATGACAAGGACACCTGCATTTCCATATTCATTGCTGCACTGTTCTCAACAGCCAAGATATAGAAACAATGCAGATGCCCCACTACAGATGAATGGATCAAAAAAAGCTGGGTAGAGGGCCTAGAATGAGTGAAAAGTAGGATGTATGTGTGTGTGTGTGTGTGTGTGTGTGTGTGTGTGTGTGTGTTCTGTCTGAGATATATATATATATATATATATATATATATATATATATATATATATATATATATATATATATATCAGACAGGCCCATCAGCTACATAGGACATTGATGAAAGTGAACCAAGCAACTCAAGGGCGGTGATGGAAGGGAGGGAATGAGAGAAAAAGAGGGAACAGATATTACTAAACAAAAGGAGAAAATGTACATATAACACCAATTGGAAGAAATGGTTTTATTTCTAAAGTTCAGAGTTTGTAAGCTTTGTAGAGTAGAATGATGATTTTCATCATTGTGAAGGTTAAAATTTGTACTGTTAAGTATATATATAGTAACTTAAACTCAATAAAAAAAATCCCTGCCTTCAGTTGCTTTTCTCAGGCATTTGGTCACTGTGATATAATGTTTGAATAGCACAGAAAGGAACCAGGACAAGGACTGCTCCTTCCTCTGGCTGCACATAGAGTCTCTGCCTCTTCCCTCCTGTCCATCTCTCCTGCCCAAGAGGTGGACAGTCAATTCAGCAAGACCATTGTCACATCTGAGGAAACCTAGGCTCAGAAAAGTGATTCAACCCTTTAAAGGCAGGGGGCCAACTTGTCAGGACAGAGTTTGGTCTCCAGTGTACATTGTCAACTTTTCCTACCATAACCAAAACACATTCATTTGAAACTAATTCCTTTGAAATTAGTCCAACTAGGAATGTACACTTGATGGGGTTGGAGGCATGTCTCAGTTGGTAGATTGCCAGTCATTTAACAAAATGTCAGGTACCAAGTTCAAGGTCTGATCTTGGGGAAAAAAAAGAAAAAAAAAGGAAGGAAGGAAGGAAGAAAAGGAAAGGAAAGGAAAGGTATACTTGAAAATTCTTTCATGGAGTCAGTAGGCTGCTGAAGGATAAATACTTAATGCGTTCTGAATACAAGTTGGTAGTATGTCTCTAAGTCATCTGAATACCACTTGGCTTAATGTTTCAATTTCAAGTAATTCACTTTAATGAAAAAAAAAAAAGAGGGCTGGGGATATAGCCTAGTGGCAAGAGTGCCTGCCTCAGATACACGAGGCTCTAGGTTCGATTCCTCAGCACCACATATACAGAAAACGGCCAGAAGTGGCGCTGTAGCTCAAGTGGCAGAGTGCTAGCCTTGAGCGGGAAGAAGCCAGGGACAGTGCTCAGGCCCTGAGTCCAAGGCCCAGGACTGGCCAAAAAAAAAAAAAAGAACAGTTAAGTGAGAATTGGTTATTCACAGAAACTCTAAATTTTTTACTAGAGTTTGAACTCAGTATTTTGCTCACTAGGCAGGCAGTATTCCACGAATTAGCTATATCTTTATCCTTTTTTACTCTGGCTATTTCTGAGATAGAGTCTTGCACTTTTTTTTTTTTGCCCAGGCTAGCCTGGACCTTGGTCCTATTTACACTTCCTCCATGGCTGAGTTGACATGCATGTGCCAACATTCTCATCTATTGGTTGGAATGGGATCTCATGAATAGTTTTTGTGCAGCATGGACTCGAACCATGATCCTCTAGTCGTAGACTCCCAAATAACTGTGCAAAGAGGTATAAGCCACTTTGCCTGACTCTAGAACATTTAAAGCAAAAAGTGGGAGATATGGTCATGATACTTCCCTTCCCTTCCCTTCCCTTCCCTTCCCTCCCCTTCCCTTCCCTCCCCTCCCCTCCCCTCCCCTCCCCTCCCCTTCCCTTCCCTTCCCTTCCCCTTCCTTCCTTGCTTCCTTCCTTTTTTTGTCAGTTCTGAAGCACTTAAGACCTGGGCACTGTCCCTGTGCATGTTTTGCTCAAGGCTAGTGTTCTAACCCTTGAGCCACAGCTCCACTTTCAGCTTTTTGAAGGTTAATTGGAGGTAAGAGTCTAATGGACTTTCCTGCCCAGGCTAGCCTCCAACTTTTTTTTTTTTTTTTTTTACAAAATTTTATTTTATTTTATTGTCAAGGTGATATACAGAGGGGTTACAGTTATATATGTAAGGTAGTGTGTACATTTCTTGTTATACTTTTTACCCCCTCCCTCATTTTTCTCCCACCTTCCCTTCCCCCAATTCCACCCCCCTGCTAGAGTTGTACAGTTACTTTTCAACATATTGTCTTGTGAGTATTATTGATGCATTGGTTTGCCCTTTATCCCATGAATAGTCTCCCACGTTCCACATGTCAATCAGTGTGCACATGTGAGCATTTTGTTGGGTATATACCTATCTGGCAGAAGGGTATACTGATTATTTAGCTTTGGTAAAATGTGCAGAGACACTTACCCAAAAACAGTGCAGGGATCCTATATAGTCTTTTTCTTTTCTTTCTTTCTTTCTTTTTTTTTTTCTTCTTCTTTTTTGGCTAGTTCTGGGGCTTGGACTCAGGGCCTGAGCACTGTCCCTGGCTTCTTTTTGCTCAAGTCTAGCACTCTGCCACTTGAGCCACAGCGCCACTTCTGGCCATTTTCTGTTTATGTGGTGCTGAGGAATTGAACCCAGGGCTTCATGTATACGAGGCAAGCACTCTTGCCACTAGGCCATATCCCCAGCCCCTATGTAGTCTTTATTCAAAATGAATGATTTGTTCTGTCCACAATCAGGTTGGAGAGTTCCAGTTCCACCGCAAGTCTGCCAGCAGGAGACATATCACCTCAACTTTGGGTAAACTAGTTGGTGAGTATTTCATGGTGCATTTAACTTGGGTTTTCCTGATAGCTAATGAACACTATTGATTTCAAAGTTTCCTCTTTGCTTGGGTATCTTTATGTGTGTATGTGTTCTAACCATTTTCATTTTTTCTATTGAGTCAATAACTTTTTTTATGAATTTGAAGTCTTTTTAAAAGTCTTACTCTGGCCTTGAATTCAAAATCTTCCAGCTTTTGTTTTCTGAATGCACAGATTATAGATACATTCTGCCATGCTTGGCTTTGAAGGTCTTTATATATTTGAGGTGCAGGTTGAGCATTCCAAGTCTACAAAATCCAGAATTTTCCAAAATTCAACTTTCTAACACTATAGTAGGTCACTAGTGGAAAATTCTATACATGACCTTATGTGATAGGTCACAGTCAAATAACATATGTACTAAGAACATTGTAAAAAAATAATTACTTTCAGGCTATGTGTGTGCATGAGCATTTACACACATATGGAATATATGAAATATAAAGGAATTTAGTATTTAGTGTTTTGTTTTGTTTTGGGTCCTGGGTCTTGAACTCGGGGCCTGGGGGCTGTCCCTGAGCTTTTTGCTCAAGACTAGCACTCTACCATTTTGAGTCACAACTCCACTTCTGGTTTTCTGATGGTTAACTGGAGATAAGAGTCTCACTGAGTTGCTTGCCCAAGCTGACTTTGAACCACAATCCTCAGATCTCAGCTTCCTGAGTAGCTAGGATTAGAGGTGTGAGCCACTGGCACCCAGCTTGTATTTAGTTTGGTGTCTTATTCCACTCTCTTTGATTGAACTTATTACTTATAAGGTTAAGAAAGTTCTTGCCAGGTGTAGAAGTTCATGCCTATAATGCCGGAATTCGTAATGTTCAGTCAGAACTACAGCTGGGTGTCAGATGAGAACACATGAGGTGCTTCCCACATCCCAAGGGTTAGAGGTAAATTACTAATATCTACGATGCACCAGGACCTGGGTTCAGTCTCCACACCACACAAGCAAACTGATTGCTGAGATAGGGGGAGGGAGGAAAGAGGAGAGAGAAAGAGAGTGTGAGAGATGCAGTAATTCCCACAGGCCAGGAGATGAAAGTAAGGAAACACAATAATGGCAATGGATCTACAGACAAGTTGGATCCTGGATCAGATAAGATATTCATTGTAAATCTAGAAAGAAAAAATAAAACTTATACATTATTTAATCACATTGTATCAATGTTAATTTCTGAAATTCAATAACTGTGCCATCCTTGCATAGATGACAGATTAAGAAACTTGGATAAAGACTATATAGGACCTCTGCACTATTTTTGAAACTTTTCTGTAAGTTTACAATTTTTTTCCTTCTTCTTTGGTTCTGGAGATGGAACCAGGAATGAAACATTTTTCTCTTCTTGTCAGTACTAGAGTTTGAACTTGTGGCCTAGAGCTTGCTAGGCTGGTGCTCTATCCTTGAGACATACCCTCATCCTACAATGCTTTTTGTATTTTGGGTGGTTCAGGGGTTTAAACTCAGAACCTCAGGCTTCTTAGGTAGGCACTCTATTCCTGAGTCATGCTCCCAGTCCTTGAAGTAATTTTTTTTTTTTTTTTGCCAGTCCTAGGCCGTGAACTCAGGGCCTGAGCACTGTCCCTGGCTTCTTTTTTGCTCAAGGCTAGCACTCTGCCACTTGAGCCACAGCGCCACTTCTGGCCATTTTCTGTATATGTGGTGCTGAGGAATCGAACCCAGGGCCTCATGTATACGAGGCAAGCACTCTTGCCAGTAGGCCATATTCCCAGCCCTTGAAGTAATTTTTAAAGTCCCAAATGTTGCCTTGTCTTCTTAGTCCACCCCCCTGCCACTTGGCAGTACTAGGGCTTGAACTCAGTATCTTACATTGCCAGCAAGCACTCTATAATTTGAAACACACCCTTCTATCCCTAGTTTGCTAGAGATTTGTTGTGAATGGAATTGAATTTCAGCAAATGCTTCTGGATCTATTGATCTATCACATAATTTTCCTCTTTAGTGAGTTACCCTGACTGACATTGGGGGGGGGGCGGTAATTACAGGTGAAAACCACCACGCCCTGCCTTTGGGAAAGCTTTTCTACTTTCCTTTCTGTAGTTCATATTTAGCATATTCCCATTGCAAACAAAGAAACACATCCATGTTGAGACATGCCTTATGGACAATTACGTTCACTTTTAGGAATTTTCCATCTACATTTGAAAAGGAAATCTATTATTCAGTTGTTGAGTATGTATGTCAATTGAATGAAATGTACAAACCATGTTCAATGTGCTTATCTACTTATTGTTATATTAGTTGCCAGGTAAGTATGTTAAAAATCTTCTGTGGCTTGTGGATTTGTATATTTCTCCTTCAATTCTACAATTTCTACTTTATATCATTAGAAGAGATGTTGTTAAAGAATCGAGCCTTAGAACTGTTGTTTCTTGCTAGTAGAGTAGTTGTATTTACAATGAAATGCCTCTGCACTGTCTCTGTTTAGTTCTCTCATCCAAGGACTAGTCATTTCTGACACTGCTTGGCTTCCAAAATGAGACAAGATTGTAAGACAAGATTTCTGCTAATGCTTCCAGCTTAAAGTCTACTTTCCTTTTTTTTTTTTTTTTTGTTGATCCTGGGGCTTGAACTCTGGACCTGGGCACTGTCCCTGAGCTCTTCAGCTCAAGGCTAGCGCTCTACCATTTGAGCCACAGCGCCTCTTCTGGTTTTCTGGTGGTTGATTGGAGATAAGAGTCTCTTCGACTTTTCTGCCCTGGCTGGCTTTGGCAATCCTCAGATCTCAGCCTCCTGAGTAGCTATGATTACAGGTGTGAGCCACTGGCACCTGGCTAAGTTCTATGTCTTTTAATGATATTTTCTACTTGAAAAGAAAACATAGGTTTGTTTTTTATTGTTTTGTCTGTAGTACTGGGAACCAAACCTCCAAACTCAAGCATGCTTTAAGAAAAAGCAGTTATCACCGAGTTATATTCCTACCTCTCAAAACCTTGTTTTGATTTTTCCCGTGGGTATAGTAAGAATAGCTGATTTTAAAACTTTGGGAAATCCAAGTTGTACTTCCTCACTAACAGCTCTCCCTACCTGCACAATCCACACTCTCCTGTTCTCATGCTTCATGATTTTTGTTTAAAAAATGGGCATTTAAAATTATATAAGATCAATTATATAGGCTCAAGTAGTACAGCACTAGCCTTGAGCAAAAAGAACTCAGGTCCCAAGTTGAAGCTCTGGGACTGGCACACACAAAAAGTGCTCTACTGGGAATGTAAGAGGAGGTACAGAAATGGAGGGATAGAGGGTGAACACATGCAACACTGGTACTCACCAGGAACTATGTTGGAAATTAGCTATACAATTTGTGGGTGGGTTTGGGAGGGAAAAACTGGGAGAAAGTGAGGGAAGGGGTGACATTGTCCAAAAAGAAATACATTCTTTACCTGACCTACATAACTGTAACCCCTCTGCACACCACCTTAGCAATAACAAAAATAAAACAAAATAAAATTTAAAAAATATATAGTGTGACAACTCTGAAATAAAAGTTCCAATTCCCCAGCATTTGTTTTTGATGCTGATCATTAGCTAGGTTTTTGTTTGTTGACTTGTTTTATATGTGGGTGTGGGTGGGTGATTCTTTACTCATGTGTGTGTGAGTGTGTGTGTGTGTATGTGTATACATACCTGTGTGTGTGTGTGTGTATGTGTGCTGGCACTAGGACTTAAACTTAGGGCCTGGGCACTGTCCCTCGATTTTTTCAATCAAGGTTAGTGTTCTACCACTTGAGCCACAGCTCCACTTCTGGATTTGGGGGATTAACTGGAGATAAGAGTCTCAGAGACTTTCCTGAAAGAGCTGACTTCTCATCCAATCCTCAGATCTCAGTCTCCTTATTAGGACTCCAGACATGAGCCACTGGTGCTCAGTTCATTCCATGTGGCCACTGATGGTCCATTAACTAGTACTCCAGTCTTTAGATTTTTTTTTCAGTTCTTGAGCTGGATGAACCTCTTCCTGTTTGCAGAGGGCTCTGTAGGTATGTTGGGGCAGTTTCCATATTCAGCCAAAACAGCAAGAACAGCCAGAGGTGTGCGATTAAGGACCAGAGAGGTACATTTATTAAAATTATAGAATCTGAACAGGCTCATAATTATCACTTAAACTTTAGGTTTCCACCTTGGTATTGTCCACTCTGTGGGTTTTCACAATGTGTAGTGACATTTAGCTATTGCTTTAGAACCATATAGAGTACTTTCACTGGCCTAATTGTCTATCCTCTGCTTATTCCTATCTTCCTCCCCATTTCTCTTGCCAAAAATGTATCTTTTCTACTAACTCCATAGTTTGTCCCTGTGCAGCCTTTTCAGACTGGCTTCTTCATTTCATTCAGTAAATGTGTTTAACTTTCCTCCAGGTCCTTGTGTCGTTTAGTGTACGTGGTAATTTTGTTACAGGGAGGCATGAAGTGCTAGGAATAGACCTTCAGTAAGGAGGGGAAATGGGAAGCATTCTGCAGTTCCAAGATGAGAGGCTCAGTCTTTTGGTGAGCCTGTGCCTGGGAGTGTACTTGCTCTGTACTTCTACTTTTACCCCCTTAGGTGGGTTAGGATGTTGAACGGGGGTTTAGAGTTGGTGTTTTTCAATTGCTAGGTCAGTTAATCTCTGATAAAACCCCAGTAGGTTACATTCTGATACTACCACTACTACTATTGCTACTGTTGCTGCTGCTGCTGCTGTTACTACTGCTGCTGCTACAAGTGCTGCTGCTGCTACTATTGCTACTACTACTACTTCTGCTGCTGCTATTACTACTTCTGCTGCTGCTGCTACTAACTGCTGCTACTACTACTAGTAGTAGTAGTTTCTCTGGAGCTTAGGCCTCTTAAAGAATGGAATAGTCTGGAGTATTTAGAAATGGTACTTTTTCCTCTGCCTGTTGGAAAGTCTGAGAAGATCTTTTTCTTGGGAATACGAGAACTGTAAGGTAAATCTTGGAAAGCATGCGGAGGCTACACTAAGACCTTTCAGGGTGTTTTGCTGTTGGTTGATAGGTCATTCATTCATTTGTTATTCATTCATTCTTTCTTTATTCTTGGAACTGAGGTAGAACCTGGGGCCTTGTGCATGCTAAGCACACAATAGGCTTCACCTTCACTGTGCCCTTCACATCAAAAGGCATTCTTATTATTTTATGTATTCAGTATACGTTTAGATTTAGCCCTTAACTTAATCCCTCTCACAGTGCTGTGCCTCCATCTTCAACAATCTTCCTTCTATTGAAAAGGATCTTCAGTATTTTTCTTCCTACATAATAGAAACAAAGTCCCTCAGTTTTTGTTCAGATTAACTTGTTTTCATGTAACTTTCCCTTCCTTCCTTCCTTCCTTCCTTCCTTCCTTCCTTCCTTCCTTCCTTCCCTTCTTTCTTTCAAAGCTGGAATTTGAACTCAGGACTTTGCACTTGCAAAACAAACACTCTACCTGTAATCCACATTTCCAGCCCTTTACCTCCATTTTTGAAAGACATTTCCTCTAAATTGTAGATTGGCCATTATTTTGTTTGGGACCCATTAGATTATTCTTTAGATCTCCATAATTTTCTGTGGAAAAACAGACTTAATGGTAATTTTTTTTTTTTTTTTTTTTTTGCCAGTCCTGGGCCTTGGACTCAGGGTCTGAGCACTGTCCCTGGCTTCTTTTTGCTCAAGGCTAGCACTCTGCCACTTGAGTCACAGCGCCACTTCTGGCCATTTTCTGTATATGTGGTGCTGGGGAATCGAACCCAGGGCTTCATGTATACGAGGCAAGCGCTCTTGCCACTAGGCTATATCCCCAGCCCTTAATGGTAATTTTTTGAAAGTAGTGTACTCTTTTTTCCTCTGGCTGTATTAAGAATTTTTTTTTTAATTTTGATGTTGTGAAGTTTTATTTCATAAGTGTCTTGCCACTCAAGCTTCCTAGGCCTGTGACTCAATGTCTTTTTTCACTCATATTCTTTCTCTCCTGAAATTCCAGTTACGTGTACAGTTGACCTCTTCACCACATCTCATGTGTCACTTAAGTGTGTGGGCATACATTTAAGTGTGTGCTGGATATTGCATGAAGTACTGTAAGATAATATGAGTCTTTCATGATGTTATTTTCCTCTGGCAGGTAGTTCAGGTAAATGCACAGTTCCTCAATCCAATCTGAGCCTGAATTGGTTTATACCAAGTTTTAGTCTCTAGGAAGAGTGGGCTTCATTTCACTTTTATACCTAAAATGTATTCTTTGTTCCATTCTCTTTTTTTCTCTCTCTCCTTCCCTCCTTCTTCTCCCTCTCCCTCTCTTTGTCCCCCCCCCCCTTTATTTAAGGTACTGAGGTTTGAACTTAGAGCCTTGTGTTTGCTCAACAGGTGCTTCACCCCTTGAGCTATACCCCAGTTCCTAGGATGTGTTGCTGTTGGGTTCTAATGAGGTAATTTCTACCCTTGAATGAAGCCCAAATGCTAACCTTTGTCTCCCTAGCAATGGCAGACTGTTATCAGATGGTGTTTGTGATTTGTGTTTGGTCCACATTTTTGGCATCTTGAACCAAAAATTGAATAAATGAAACATGAGTAATGAAACACATTTATTAAGTGAAGTTAGAGAATTCCACAGTGTGGGAACAGACTGAGCAAGAGAACTCCAAGGAAAATTTATAGCTGATAAGAATTGAGGGTAGGCAAAAGATTACAAACAAGAACACACTAAAGCCACCAGCACAACAATGATCATTGAGCACAATTTGTTATTGCTAAAATATGGAACCAACCCAGATGCCCCTCCGTAGACGAATGGATCAGGAAAATGTGGTACATATACACAATGGAATTTTGTGTCTCTATCAGAAAGAATGACATTGCCCCATTCGTAAGGAAATGAAAGGACTTGGAAAAAAAATGCTAAGTGAAGTGATCCAGACCCAAAGAAACATAGACTCTATGGTTTCCCTCATAGGGAATAATTAGTGCAGGTTTAGGTTAGTCACAGCAGAAGATCACAAGAGCCCAATAGCTATGCCCTTACCAACACACAAGATGATGCTAAGTGAAATGAACTCCATGTTATGGAAACGAGTGTTATATCACTGTTGTAATCACTTTCAACATGCCATGTGAAACCGTAGCTTCTGTTGTTGATGATCCTCTTGTATCCCCTTCCTGTGGTTGTCCCCACGCTATCACTGTATCTCATCTGAGTACCCTGGATACTGTATATACTGGTATTAGAACTAAGAAGGGAAAGGGAATATTGAAATCCAGAGACAAAGGATAAAAAGACAAACGACTCCAAAAGCAATACTTACAAAACCATTTGGTGTAAACCAACTGAACAACTTATAGGGGGAGAGGGAAGGGGAGAGGGGGAGGGGGGAAATGAGGGAGGAGGTAGCAAATTGTACAAGAAATGTACCCACTGCCTTACATATGAAACTGTAACCCTCTGTACATCACTTTGACAATAAATAAGTAATTATTAAAAAAAAAAAGAATTGAGGGTAGGGTTGGAGTGTCCTGCCTACAAGTAAAATACTTTGTGATAGACAGTTTTGAGTGACAGGTGGTGGCTTTATAACAGTCTTTTGATTGTCTGTGCCTAGTCCCACAGTGCATTCAGTTGTGATGATAGTCATAATATGCAACACATAAACATGAGGGCTTAATCAGGATCTTTTCCTGAAAGGTCCACATAAGGAAGCAGTTCTTGCTCTCTGAATGTGCCTTTATGACATGTTCTGTGTCACACAAAAATCATCCTGGTTCTCAGGATGTGACACCTACATTAAGCTGACCACAGAATGGGGTAGATACAGTTTTATAGAACGTTGAGGGAAGGGTTTTGGGATGATCTTGGAGAGTCCCTTAGGCAGGGGTGGATCTATGGACCAGTCCTACAAGTGATCATGGCCACTGAAGATCCTGACCTATTTGGCTGTCTCTAAACCACTGAGATCTTGCTATTTGCAAGTCACCAGGTCCAGCACTATCCGTGATCCAGACCAGGCCCCAAAAGGAAGCGCTGAGCTGGGCAGGCCCTGGCACCTGAGAACTGGATGATGCATCAGAGCTCATCCTCACTATCTCCAAAGGGATTTTAAATACTGTATAAAGAAGATGTTTCATTTTGGTAAAAGGCGAAAGATTTATATGATCTGAAGAGAAACCAGAGTATAGATGTTTCATTTTGGAAAAAGGAACTCTAGGACAAGTGCCAGTAGCTTATGTTTGTAATCCTAGCTACTAAGGAGACTGAGATCTAAGGCTCATGGTTTGATCTAAGGATCTAAGTTTTGAAGCCTGCATAGCCACTAAAGTCTTCGAGAGTCTTATCTACAATTAGGGGCCACCAAAAAGCTGGAAGCTATGGTTCAAGTGATAGATCACCATCCTGAGCGAAAAAAAGCTAAAGGACTGCACCCTGCACCCAAATCCTGAGTTCAAGCTCCAGGACTAGAACACACAAGATTGCTAGGGTTTTTAGTAACTAGGATTACAACTATGAGCCACCAGTGTTTGGCCTAATTTATTTTTCCAAAATGAAAAACATGATCTATACTTTTTTTGGTTCATTTGGAGATAGTAAGGATGAGAGGCAAAATGCCTGAGAAAATGGCGATACATTGAAATAAGCCTTGCATTGTTAACTGAAGATAAGAGTCTCACAGACTTTACTGCCAGAGCTATCTTTGAACCTCGATCCTCAGATCTTAGCCTCCTGAGAAGCTCAGATTATAGGCATGAGCCACCTGATCCCAGCAAAAATGAAAATTTTAATTAGAGAAATGGCAAAAAGAATCAAATTACTAGAGATACTTCTCTAGTTCCCTCTAATTCTCACCTATTAACCTTGTCATACTTGACAAAAACAGTGAGTAAACACTGATGGAATGCTATTCATCCAATTATACATTTTATTCAGATTTCACCAGGTTTTCATAATGTCCTTTTTCTGTTGTGCTGTGTAATCCGTGTCTCTTTCGTATTTTACTATCTGAACAGTTTGATCACTTTTTTATTGTTCATTACTTCAAAGTTTTGAAGAGTGTGAGTTTGACAGGTCATGGTCATGCACACCTGTAATTCCAGCAGGATTGTGAATTGGAGACCAGCATGGGCTACATAACAAGAAGAGAGCTTCCCTTTCCTTTCCTCTCTCTCTCTCTCTCTCTCTCTCTCTCTCTCTCTCTCTCTCTCTCTCTCTCTGTCTTTCTCTGTGTGTGTCACCATCTATCTGTCTGTCTCTGTCAGTGTCTGTCTTCTCTCTCCTGTATTCTCTCTATCATGTATAGCAGTCTGATGCTTTGTAAAATGTCCCTTTTTGGGTATTTATCTAATATTTTCTCATGATTGAGAAGGATCCTGGTCTTAGGAAAGAACACCAGAGCTGCAAATTACCCTTTTCATCACTGCTTCCTAGCAAGGAATGCACTGTAACACGACTCCCCTTCTAGAAATGTGTGTGCGTGTGCGTGTGCATGTGCGTGTGTGTGTGTGTGTGTGTGTGTTATAGAACCTAGGGCCTCATATACAGTAGTCAAGACCCCTGTCACTGAGCTACATCCCTAGCCTAATATTACTAGTCATTTTAACCTTTATCACTTAAAGCAGTGCCTTCCAGAGTTTCCACTCTAGGCTTCCTGTTTTCCCTTCTGTCCTTTCTTTGAAAGTAAGTCTGTGAGAACAGTCCTACTCAGGAAGAGCTAAGCTCCACCTACTGGAGAGAGGAGTATCTACTTATGTTTGGAGCTCTGTCTCTCTCCCCTCCAACCCCGCCCCTCAGGGCTGGAACATGCTAGACAAAAGCTCCAACCCTGAGCTAAGGTATGTGTGCTAGTCCTGGGCTTGAACTTAGGGGCTGGGCACTGGTCCTGAGCTTTTGCGCTCAAGGCTAGCACTCTACCACTATGCCAAAGCTCTAATTCTAGCTTTTGCCTTCCTTCCTTCCTTCCTTCCTTCCTTCCTTCCTTCCTTCCTTCCTTCCTTCCTTCCTTCCTTCCTTCCTTCCTTCCTTCCTTCCTTCATCTCTTTCTTCCTGTTTTTCTTTCTTTTTCTCTGTTTTTGTCTTTCTTTCCCTCTTTGTCTTCTTTCTATCTCTCTTTCCCTCTTTCTCTTCTCTTCCTTCCCTCCCTCCATCTCTTTCTTTCTCTTTCTCTCTCTCTCTTTTTGTCAGTTGTGGGGCTTGAACTCTGGGCCTGAGTGCTCTTCAGCTCAAGGATAGTGCACTTCTACTTGAGCCACAGGGCCACTTCTGGTTCTCTGGTGTTTAATTGGAGATAAGAGCCTCACAGATTTTCCTGCCCAGGCTGGCTTTGAACCATGATCCTCAGATCTCAGCCTCCTGAGTTGCTAGGATTACAGGCCTGAACCCCCAGCATCTCTCTCTCTCTCTCTCTCTCTCTCTCTCTCTCTCTCTCTCTCTCTCTCTCTCTCTTTCAGCTAATTGGAGATAAGAGCATTACTGGATTAGAATCATGGTCCTCAGATCTCAACCTTCCAAGTAGCTAGGATTGTAGAAGTGAGCTACCAGCCCCTAGCTAGTATTTATTTTTCTTTTCTTTTTTTTCAAAATTTTAGTATCAAACTGATGTACAGAGAGGTTACAGTTTCATACGTTAGGCATTGGATACATTTCTTGCACTGTTTGTTACCTTGTCCCTCATACCCCCTTCCCTCCTCCCCCTTTCCCTTCCCCCCGCGGAGGTGTTCAGTTCACTTACACCAAACAGTTTTGCAAGTATTGCTTTTGTAGTTGTTTGGTTTTTTTTACCCTGTGTCTCTCAAATTTGGTATCCCTTTCAATTTCCTACTTCTAATTCCAGTATACACGATTTCCAATATACTCAGATAAGATTACAGAGATAGTGTAGGTACAACCACAGGAAGGTGATACAAGAACATCAATAATAGAAGCTACAGATACACATGGGACACTGAAAGTAGTTACAACTGTGATATAACAATTGTTTCCATAACATGGAGTTCATTTCACTTAGCATCATCTTATGTGTTCATAAGGGTATAGCTATTGGGCCTTGTGATGCTCTGCTATGACTTGCCTAAACCTGTACTAATTATTCCCAATAAGGGAGACCATAGAGTCCATGTTTCTTTGGGTCTGGCTCACTTCACTTAGTATAATTTTTTCCAAGTCCTTCCATTTCCTTACAAATGGGACAATGTCATTCTTTCTGATAGAGGCATAAAATTCCATTGTGTATATGTACCACATTTTCCTGATTCATTTGTCTACTGAGGGGCATCTGGGTTGGTTCCAGATTCTCGCTATGACAAATTGTGCTGCGATGAACATTGTTGTGCTGGTGGCATTACTGTGATTTTGTTTGTGGTCTTTTGGATAGATACCCAAAAGTGGGGCTGCTGGGTCATAGGGGAGCTCTATATTTAGCCTTCTGAGGAATCTCCATACTGCTCTCCAGAGTGGCTGAACCAGTTTACATTCCCACCAACAATGAAGTAGGGTTCCCTTTTGGCCACATCCCCTCCAACAATTGTTATTGTTAGTTTTATTGATATATGCCATTCTTACTGGGGTGAGATGGAATCTCAATGTTGTCTTGATTTGCATTTCTTTTATGGCCAGTGATGTAGAGCATTTTTTCATATGTCTCTTGGCCATTCTCATTTCCTCATCAGAGAAGTCACTTTGTAAGTCTTTAGCCCACTTGATGAGGGGGCTATTGGTTCTTTGCAGTTTTGTTTTGGCAGAAGGTAATTTTTTTAGTTCTGCATATATTTTAGAGATGAGGCCTTTGTCTGTTGAATGTCCGGTAAAGATCTTCTCCAGGTCTGTGGGCTTTCTGTTTATCTTGCGAGCTATGTCCTTTGCCGTGCAGAAGCTCTGCAGCTTGATGCAGTCCCATTTGTCCAACCTTTCTTTGATTTGTAGCCTTTCTGGGTCTTTGTTAAGGAAGTTCCATCCTGCGCCAAGGAGCCCAAGTGTTTCTCCTACTCCTTCCTTTAGTGTTTTCAGGGTGTCTGTTTTGATTTTGAGGTCTTTAATCCATTTGGAATTGATTTTGGTGCAGGGTGATATATAAGGATCTAGTTTTAGTTTGTTGCATGTGTTGAGCCAGTTTTGCCAGCACCACTTGTTAAAGAGGCTATCTTTCTTCCATACTATTGTTTTAGCTCCTTTATCAAAGATTAAGTAGGCGTAGTTCTGTGGGTTCATTTCTGGGTCTTCAATTCTGTTCCATTGATCTTCAGGCCTGTTCCGGTGCCAATACCAAGCTGTTTTTATTACTATAGCTTTATAATACAGCTTGAAGTTGGGTATTGTAATTCCTCCAGCACTGTTCTTTCTGCTTAGGATTGTTTTTGCTATTCTAGGTCTTTTATTGTTCCATATGAATTTCTGGATTGCTTCCTCTATTTCATTAAAAAATGGTGTTGGGATATTAATGGGTATTGTATTGCATTGAATTTGTAGATAGCCTTTGGCAATATTGCCATTTTGATTATATTAATCCTCCCAATCCAGGAGCATGGGAGGTTTTTCCATTTCCTTAGTTCTGACTTAATTTCGTTTTTCAAGCTTTTAAAGTTCTCATCAAAGAGGTCTTTCACTTCTTTGGTTAAGGTTATTCCTAGGTATTTTATGTTTTGGGGGGCTATTGCAAAAGGAGTTGCTTTCCTGATTTCAGCCTCGGTCTTTGGGTGGTTAGCATAGAGAAAGGCCGTTAATTTTTTAAGGTTTATTTATTTATTTATTTATTTTCTTCCCTGGATCCTTGTAGCTCTAATTTCTGAGTAGCTGAGACTACAGGCACACAACACTGCACCTGGCTTCAAGTGAGTTCTTACTAACTTCTTGTGGGGCTGATCTCAAAATGTGATCCTCTCAATCTCTGTGTCTTGAGTAGCTGAGATTATAAGTATGTGTCATTGTACCCAGCTTTTCAGTTCTTCAAAGACAAAACAACAACAACAACAAAAACTGTAAACATTAGCTTTATGCAAAACACGACACAATGACTTCTATTTTGGGAAGGAGCTAAAGAGAATCTCAGGTGTCTGTGCCGGTTCAGAAATTTGTATTCTGGGAACATTGTGCTATATTTTCTTATATTTTGGCTCCAAATTTTCTCCAGGTAACAGCTCCAACCTGAACGTTTCCAGTTATGTTAGCATTTCTCCCATCTCCAAGCTCTTTCTACCCTTCTTCCTCTGTCACCTTCATGCTCTCTCTTCTCCACTTACTTAGATTTCATATATGGTACTTACGAAGGTCAATTTTTTTATTCCTTCGTGAAGTCTTTTTTTTTTTTTTTTTACCATTTTTTTTATTATAAAAGTGATGTACAGAGAGGTTACAGTTTCATACGTTAGGCATTGGATACATTTCTTGTACTGTTTGTTACCTTGTCCCTCATACCCCCCTCCCCCCTCCCCCTTTCCACCCCCCCCCAGGTGTTCAGTTCACTTACACCAAACAGTTTTGCAAGTATTGCTTTTGTTGTTGTTTCTCTTATTTTACCCTTTGTCTCTCAATTTTGGTATTCCCTTTCAATTTCCTAATTCTAATACCAGTATAGACAGTTTCCAATATACTCAGATAAGATTACAGGGATAGTGTAGATACAATCACAAGAAGGTGATACAAGAACATCATCAATAGTAGAAACTACAGATACACATGGGATGTTGAAAGTAGTTACAACTGTGATATAACAATCCTTTCCATAAAATGGAGTTCATTTCACTTAGCATCATCTTATGTGATCATAATGGTATAGCTATTGGGCTCTTGTGATCCTCTGCTGTGACTTGCCTAAACCTGTGCTAATTATTCCCAATAAGGGAGACCATAGAGTCCATGTTTCTTTGGGTCTGGCTCACTTCACTTAGTATAATTTTTTCCAAGTCCTTCCATTTCTGAAGGTTTATTTTATATCCTGCAACTTTGCCAAAGTTTTGGATCAGCTCTAGTAGCTTGGGGGTAGAGTCTATGGGATTCTTTAGGTATAGGATCATGTCATCTGCGAAGAAAGAAAGTTTAACTTCATCTTTTCCTATTTGGATCCCCTTTATATTTTCTTCTTGCCTAATTGCTCTGGCTAGGAATTCTAGTACTATGTTGAAGAGCAGGGGAGAGAGCGGACATCCCTGCCTTGTTCCTGATTTTAAAGGAAATGGCTTTAGTTTTTCATCATTTAGAGTTATGCTTAGTATTTATTTTTCTAAACCAGTGCTCCCAGCTGTTCAGTGTAAGCCAGGGTGTTATGGCTGGAAACTGAAGTTGGCTTCATTCATTTTTAAGAAGTATAACATAGATATGCTTTTTAAAATATATATAATTTTCTTTAGATATGTAGAGACATATAAATAGATATACACTTCTTAAAATATATAATTATAGGAGCCAGGCCCTGGTGGCTCACAGCTGTAATCCCAGCTAATCAGAAGGCTGAGATCTGAGGATGGAGATTCAAAAGCAGCTCAGGCAGGAAAATCAGTGAGACTCTCATCTCCAATTAACCACCAGAAGACCAGAAGTGGTGCTGTGGTTCCAAGGGGTACAGAGCTGGCCTTGAGCAAAAGAGCTCAGTGACAGTGCCCAGGCCCTGAGTTCAAGCCCCACAACCAACAAAAATTTTAAAAAGAAACAATGTATATCATATGTATTATATAATATACATAATAAAAATCAGAGTAGATCATTGTTTGTACAAGTTTGTACAAGGCCCCAATCGATGTGAGTCAGTTCTATCACCAAACTGACATCAAGGTGCCATCTTACTTTCTGAGAATCAGAAAAGATAATGGTAAATTCCCCAACCAGCATAATAATGAAATTCTCTTGGTATTAACCATCCAGTGACTGTTCAATTGTCCTGTCTCCTTGTCCCCACCTTACAGGGAAAGTAATTTTGAAATAATCAATGTGCTTTTATGTTTTGTTTTGTGTTTTTCTTTTCAAAGAAGATGAAAGAAAAGTTTATTAGAAAAGACATATGGCAGAGAGAGCACAGGAAGACAGCCCTTTAGCCCATCTCCACCATCTTGACCATCTTGGGTTAATGAGAATTGTAGTCCTTGAAGATGGGTTTCTAATTTTGGGGCTTCTTTTCTGTTTTCTATAAGTTTGTGATGCCAAAAATGCACTGTCCTGTCTGTAATTCCTTATTCTTCATTCTTTGTGTGCATGTGTTGGTCCTGGTGTTTGAATTCAGGGCCTAGGCATTGTTCCTGAGCTTTTTTGCTCAAAGCTAGGGCTCTTCTATTTGAAAGACAGCTCCACTTTCAGTGTGTGTGTGTGCGTGCGTGTGTGTGTGTGTGTGTGTGTGTTTAATTGAAGATAAGCTGTGGCTCATGTGGTAGAGTGTTGCCCTTGAGCAAATAAGCAAAAGTGTGAGGAAAGCCTGAGTTCAAGCCCCAGAGTTGGCATACACACAAAAAAAGAAATGAAATATTAAGTTTTTGGTGTGACTCAGTGATGGACCCAAGAGTCTGGTGTTCAAATTTGGCTCTATTGCTTCCCATGGGATGAGTGACCCTGACCAAACTCACTGACCTCTCGGTACCTCTGGGGTCATTAGATTTACATTGAGGTGGTTTAAAGGATAAATGAGGTGGACTTCGAATTTGTGGCACAGTAACCCTCTCTGTGTCCAAGCCTTATTAACTATTATTATTATTTTGTGTTGGTACTAGGGTTTGAACTCAGGGCCTGGGTGCTGTCCCTTAACTTTTTTTTTTCTGAATAATTGCTTATTTATTATCAAAGTGATGTACAGAGGGGTTACAGTTTCATATGTAAGGCAGTGGGTACATTTCTTGTACAATCTGTTACCTCCTCCCTCATTTCCCCCCTCCTCCCTTCCCTCTTCCAACATGAGTTGTTCAGTTGGTTTGCACCAAATGGTTTTGTATTGCTTTTGGAGTCGTTTGTCTTTTTATCCTTTGTCTCTGGATTTCGATATTCGCTTTCACTTCCGTAGTTCTAGTACCAGTATATACAGTATCCAGAGTACTCAGATGAGATACAGTGATAGCATGGGGACAACCACAGGATGGGGATATGAGAGGATCATCAACAACAGAAGCTATGGTTTCACATGGCATGTTGAAAGTGATTACAACAGTGATTTCCATAGCATGGAGTTCATTTTACTTGGTATCATCTTGTGTGTTCATAAGAGCATAGATATTGGGTTCTTCTGATCCTCTGCTGTGACTAGCCTAAACCTGTACTAATTGTTCCCTATGAGGGAAACCATAGAGTCCATGTTTCTTTGGGTCTGGCTCACTTCACTTAGCATGATTTTTTTTCCCAAGTCCTTCCATTTCCATATGAATGGGGCAATGCCATTCTTTCTGATAGAGGCATAAAACTCCATTGTGTATATGTACCACATTTTCCTGATCCATTCATCTACTGAGGGGCATCTGGGTTGGTTCCATATTTTAGCAATAACAAATGGTGCTGCAACGATCATTGTTGTGCTGGTGGCTTTAGTGTGTTCTTCTTTTTTTTTTTTTTTTGGCCAGTCCTGGGCCTTGGACTCAGGGCCTGAGCACTGTCCCTGGCTTCTTCCCGCTCAAGGCTAGCACTCTGCCACTTGAGCCACAGCGCCGCTTCTGGCCGTTTTCTGTATATGTGGTGCTGGGGAATCGAACCTAGGGCCTCGTGTATCTGAGGCAGGCACTCTTGCCACTAGGCTATATCCCCAGCCCTTTAGTGTGTTCTTGTTTGTAATCTTTTGGGTAGATGCCCAAGGGTGGGGTCGCTGGGTCATAGGGGAGTTCTATGTTTAGCCTTCTGAGGAATTTCCTTACCGCTTTCCAGAGTGACTGAACAAGTTTACATAAAAACAGATACCCTGAAAACACTACAAGAAGGAATAGGAGAAACACTTGGGTTCCTTGGCACAGGACGAAACTTCCTTAACAAAGGCCCAGAAATACAACAAATCAAAGAAAGGTTGGACAAATGGGACTGCATCAAATTGCAGAGCTTCTGCAGGGCAAAAGACATAGCTTGCAAAATAAACAGAAAGCCCACAGATTGGGAGAAGATCTTTACCGGTCATACAATGGACAAAGGCCTCATATCTAAAATATATGCAGAACTAAAAAATAAAATTCCTCCAAAACAAAACCTCAAAGAACTAACATCCCCCTCAAGTGGGCTAAAGACCTAAAAAGAGACTTCCCTGAAGAGGAAGTGAGAATGGCCAAGGGACACATGAAGAAGGAAATGCAAATCAAAACAACATTGAGATTCCACCTCACCCCAGTAAAAATGCCCATTATCAGGAAAACTAAGAATAACAAATACTGGAGGGGATGTGTCCCTTAACTTTTTTTTTTTTTTTCTGGTCTGATACAGATACTCAAACTTGGTATCTGACACTTTTGCTCATTGGGTGGCACTCTACCACTTTCACCATGCCTCCAACCCCCCCCCCACCCTTTAGCTTCTTCATTCAAGGATGGCAGTCTATCACTTGAGCCACAGGTTTAGTTCATCTTTTTGGTGGTTAATTGGACATATGAGTGTCACAGAACTGGGTGCTGGTGGCTCACACCTGCAATCCTAGCTACTCAGGAGGCTGAGATCTGAGGGTTATGGTTCAAAGCCAGCCTGGGCAGAAAGTCCATGAGATTCTTATCTCTAATAAACCACCAGAAAAGTAGAAGTGGTGCTGTGGCTGTAGTGGTAGGGCACTAACCTTGAGTTGAAGAGCTCAGGGACGGTGCCCAGGCTGAGGGTTCAAACCCTTTGACTGACAAGAAAACAAAAGTAAAAAAAGTATCATAGACTTTCTTGTCTGGGAGAATTTTGAACCTTGACCCTCAGATCTCAGCCTCCTGAGTAGCTTAGGACTATAGGCATGAGCCACTGATGTCCGGCTTAACTATGATTTTTATTAAGCTCCATGTGTAGACTAGATAGGCAGTCAGCCATGACATTTCTCATTTAGACTTTTCTTCTTATCTTATCCCTGTTTGTCCTCATGAGTCTTTCAGATAGAATTTTTCTCAATAAATTTGGTTGCTTAGCAATAGTGAATTTTCCATTTTGACTAGGCATTTTAAAATATGTATTTAAAATAACAGGAGCCAGGAGCCAATCTCGGGCCAAGAGGGTTGTGCTTGACTCTTTGTTCTATAACAATGGATTCTCCACCCATCCCCTTACCCACCTACCCTTTAAAAAATTTCAGTCAACATAAACAAGCCAGTCAACACTGTTTAGTCTCACAGTGATGTCTCTCTTCCTGGAAGGGCCTGGAGAGAAGCCCAGTACTTGGGGGGGGGGGGGGTCACGTTGAGGTGGCTGAGGGTGCTGGCGCATCCCAAATCAGCAGATGCTGGTACAGCTCGCCATTAACATGAGGCACCAAGGGACCAAGTGAAGAAGCGCTGCATGTCCTCTGCAGTGTGATTAGCTGATTACCTCACGGTGGGTGTTTTGTTTCTATTATGGAAACTAATTGGAGACTCTAGCTCCAATGAAGACAGAAGTGACCATGAATAAATGAAACATGTTTGTATGCCCAAGTCATGAACTGGAATTTTACAGTTCTATTTCCCCATCAACATCTCATTGCGGTAAAGCATTCTAGGTCCTGGATTCCATCCAAAATGAATACATTTTCAGGCTTTAAAATGCAAAGGAAACTGGATATTAGCGAAATATAATCAAGAAACCTGGGCCTTCATTCTCTGGCCTGAGATGATTGTGTACAAAGATATGTGTGTGCTCCAGGCCTGTGCCAGAAAATTTCAATACATGACTTTATTTCCTCCTCTCCACATGTCCATGAGGCCACTATTATGCTATGCCCATCCTTTATCTTGCTGCTCAGTGATTGGATTCAGCTTCAATGTGGGCCCAGTTTCCCTCCTCTCCAGAATGCATGGGTGTGCTTTTTCCTTTCGTCAGTTTATTGCAAGTAAAAATAGTTACCATCAACACCTGGCCTTTAAATGTGACATCTGTTGCTTTTAAACCAAAACATTGCTTGCTGAGGAGCAGATACAGTGGTGCATACCTGAAATCCAAGCTAGGCTGGAGTGGAGGTGGAGGATTGAAGTCTGAGGTTGTCCTAGACAAAAGCAGAAAGCACTTCCTGAAAAACAAACTAAAGCAAAAGCAAAAGCAAAAAAGAGGCTAGGGTGTGGGTTAGGTGAGAGATCACCTGCCTAGCAAAAGAAAAGAAAAGGAAAGAGGGAGAGAAGAAAGGAAGGAAGGAAGGAAGGAAGGAAGGAAGGAAGGAAGGAAGGAAGGAAGGAAGGAAGGAAGGAGAAAGACAGAAAGAAGGAGAGAGAGAGAGGAATTTCTTCTCATTCCCTGGTCACCCTTCCTCACAGGAACTCTGCCCTGCTTCTCTATTCCCTCAAGAAACCCTAAATGTTTCAAAACATTCTTGCTTTCTTACCAAAAATTGTCTTGGACCTTCTTGCTTGTCTTTGCCCCTAAGTTCCCCACCCTACTCATCAGAGAACCTCTGGTGAATGGTAAATAAAAATCTTGTACTGTTTTCTTCCTTTATTTTCCTTCCTTCCTGCCTTCCTTCCTGCCTACCTTCCTGTCTTTCTCTCTTTTTTTTTTTTGCCAGTCCTGGGCTTGGACCCAGGGCCTGAGCACTGTCCCTGGCTTCTTTTTGCTCAAGGCTAGCACTCTGCCACTTGAGCCACAGCGCCACTTCTGGCCATTTTCTGTATATGTGGTGCTGGGGAATTGAACCCAGGGCCTCATGTATACGAGGCAAGCACTCTTGCCACTAGGCCATATCCCCAGCCCCATGTCTTTCTCTTTTTTTTTTTCCTCTTCTTTCTTCTTTCTTTCCTTCCTTCTTTAATCACTGTGACATGATACTTTAAAAATGATCAACTTAATAGAGACACACAGCATGTTACATTTACTGTTCTCATTGGGGTGACCCCAGAGATGACAGCCCATTCGGTTTTTTATTGATAATCCAAAAGCTTCACTCAAGTCCTTTCCTGTCCTCCTTCCTTTTCAGTGTTTACTTCTTTTCCTCATTTCTTTTTTCAGATATGATTTGCCACCATATGTAATATACCATACTACCTGTAAGGGCTGTTGAAAGGAAACCGCCAAATGATTCAGGCAGAAAAAAGTTAATTTGAAAGAGCCAAACTGCCAGGCTGCATTCTAGAGTAGGAACTAATGGTGGGGGGAGAGTATATAGGAAAGGATGTGTGACACAGAGGATGTGGAAGTGACCTCAGAGCCTGGGGACCTCCCATAGACCTGCAGGTGCTCAGCTACCAATGACTTGGTGGTTACAGGTATTTGGCAGGGACTTCTAGGGAGGGACACATGCAGTTTTGCCCAAAGACAGAACAAAGGGGAAGGAGTTCACACGTGGTTCTGCATGGAGAGAAAACAAAGGGAGAGGGCCGTTTTCCCAGGCAGACCTAACACTACCTGTATATGCTCAAGTTCAAGGCTCTTCAATAATTCTTTAACATCAACTGTTAAACACCAGTGGCCTACCTTATCAGGCTCTTGAGTTAACTTCCCTATTTTACTCAATACTACAAAAATAGCTTACCAAGGGACACTGGTGGCTCATGCTTGTAATCGGAGCTACTAAGGAGGCTGATATCTGAGGATCACAGTCTGAGGCCAGCCCAGGAAGAAAGGTCCCTATGAGAATCTTATCTCCAATTAGCCACTCAAAAAACAGAAGTGGAGTTGTGGCTCAAAGTAGTAGGGCACTAGCCTTGAGCAAAAGAGCTCAGGGACAACACCCAGGCCCTGAGTTTATACCCTACCACTGACAAAAAATATCATTTACAGCTGGACATAACAATACACTTCTATAATCCCAACACTTTCGAGTCTGAGGTAGGCGTATAACAAGTCCCAGGCCAGTTTGGGCTGCATAGCAAGACTCTGTTTCAGGAAAAAAGAAAAGAAAAAAAGTTTTAAATTTCAGAGGACAGTGATATTTTCTTCTAGAATTGTATAATTTCTTGTGACTATAAAAATCACTCTGTCCAAATGTTCCATAAAAGAAAACGTCAAATATATGTGCATATCATTGAACACAGGGTGAAATGAGCCCAACTTATAGAAACTTTTTAATGACCTCATATTCCTATCTGCTTCCTCTCTCTCTCTCTTGCTTGCTTTCTCTCTTTCTCTTTCCTTCCTTCCTTCCTTCCTTCCTTCCTTCCTTCCTTCCTTCCTTCCTTCCTTCCTTCCTTTCTTCCTTTCTTTCTCTCTTTTTCTTTCTTCCCTTCTTTCTTCTCTTTTTGTTGCAGGGTTTGAACTCTGGGCCTGGGTGCTGTCCCTGAGCTCTTTTTGCCCAGGAGCCACAGCACCACTTTCCATTTTCTGGTGATTAGTTGGAGACAAGAATCTCATGGACTTTCCTGCCTGGGCTGGCTTTGAACCATGATCTTTAGATCTCAGCCTCCTGAGTAGCTAGGATTATAGGCATTGGCCACCAGCACCCGACTCTCCTTCTTATTTTTTTGAGCTTCTTTATAGAAATACCTTCAAAAGAGATGCCTATTACCCATCATGCCCTCCCCAGATCCTCTTAAACAGTCCAATACAGCATAGGCCTCCAGTACTTCACTGCAATGGCTCCAAGTTGCCTAATGACCACTGTGGCCACATTGATGACCTCCCCTCCATCCTGGTGCCACTTGATCAACAGGAGCATCTGATAGTCAGCTATTCTTCCCAGGACTTTCAGGACACCCCACTTTTCAGGGGCTCCTCCACTTACCTCACTGTTCCTTCTTAGTCTTCTCAGATCCCCAACTCCTTGGGGTGACCCAGGGCTCCATCTTTGGGATGGTTATCCTCTTCATCTCTACTTTCTTGGCTATCAGTTTCATGACATTAAATCCCAAGTACATGCCAATCATCCTGATATAAATCTCCAACTCTGACCTGCCTATTCACCCAGATTTGTCTATCCAAGCTCTGGATAAACAACCCTGATGTGGATGTATCACAACCATCACAGAGCTAACATGCACCCAAAAGGAACTGCTTTTCTCTCTCACATTTGCTTCTCTTTTGGCCTTTTCTCCTTCTCTCATGTTTGGTCAGTGCTTTGTACCTTCTAACAGCTTTAGGACAGTAACTCACTTAAAATTCAAGACAATGTTCTAATACAGTTGTCCCCATTCCATAGATTATAACAGTGAGGCGTACGCCGATTAAGTGAGAGAAGGTTGAGTACCTATAACATAGTACGTAGTTCAGAAATGGCTCCTGATTAAGACATGAATGACTGTGTCTCTACCTTCTCCTGGTAGTACCACATTGTATGAGTATCTTGGGATACTGTTCCTTTTCCCTGCTTTCCCACTGTGACTCTTGGGTGGGACTCTTGCTAGGGAAGTTAATTTTTTGTGTGTGCTAGCACTGGGGTTTGAACACAAGGTCTCATGCTCTCCCTTAGCTTCTTCACTCAAGACTGATGTTCCACCACTTAAGCCGCAACTCCACCTCTAGTTTTTGGTGGTTAACTGGAGACAAATATCATAGAAGCTTTTTTGCCCCAGGCTAGCTTCAAAAGGGTAATTCTCAGATCTCAGATGACACTGTCCCGGAACTCAAGATCCTCCTGCCTCTGCCATCTGTGTACCAGGACTACAGGTGTGACTCTCCATACTGAGCACAAACTGCCATCTTTAAAAGGCACTGGTGGCTCATGCCTGTGAGCCTAGCTACAAAGGAGGATGAGATCCGAGGATGACATTTCAAAGCCAGCCCAGTTCAGAAAGTCTGTGAGATTCTTATGTCCAATTAACCACCAGAAAACCGGAAGTGGAGCTGTGGCTCAGAGTAGTAGAGAGCTAGCCTTGAGCAAAAGACCTCAGGGACAGTGCCCAGGCCCTGATTTCAAGCCCTATGACAGACCAAAAAAAGAAAAGAAAAAGAAAGATGGGGCTGGGAATATGGCCTAGTGGCAAGAATGCTTGCCTCCTATACATGAAGCCTCTAGGTTCAATTCCTCAGCACCACATATATAGAAAAGGCCAGAAATGGCGCTGTGGCTCAAGTTGGCATAGTGCTATCCTTGAGCAAAAAGAAGCCAGGGACAGTGCTCAGGCCCTGAATTCAAGCCCCAAGACTGGCCAAAAAAACGGATGACTTAAATGGCCCATGAGTTAATGTTTCAGTAAACAAAACAGAAACAGCCATAGTGCCTGAGCACTAGAGACATGGGGGTCTACTGAAGGTAAGCTGGAAAGCAACTCTTTCTTATATGCAGCAGACTTGTGCTGAACAAGAAATTGCTTTCCAGTCATAAACTAGTCTTTAGTTTCAAATATGGTTTTTGCATTACTTTCTAAGACAATTTAAAGAAAGAAGTGATAGCTATTTCCTTCTGTGTAGCTGTGGGTAGGGAGGCCAGCTACTCCAACAAGAAGAGCCCTCCTGTCTCATTGCTGTGCAGGCTTCCAGTCAAAGGCAGAAAAGAGAGCAAAACTTTTTTTTTATTTATTAAATTTTGTTGACAAGGTGTTGTGCAAAAGGGGTACATAATAAGGCAGTGAGTACATTTCTTGTGATATCTTACACCCTCATTTTTCTTTCCCTTCCCTAAATCAGGTAGGCATATATACAATATCCAGTGTACCAAAAACATATACAGTAACCACGTAGGGTATGCCAAAGGAAATTCACTTAGAAGTTTAAATGTAACGTTAACAATAGAATCCTCCTGTGTCCTTCTCTTGGAGTTGTTTTTGCTTATCCTTCTCTTATATGATCATGTCGTACATAGCTGTTGATTTATTGTGATCCACTGAGAGGTCTATTCTAGACCTTTTTATGTTTAGTAGTAGTTGTTTGATCTAAGGTCGCTGACCCAAACCTGTGGAAATGCCATTTGAAAAGAAATTTGTTGTTTTGCAGACCTGGTCTCTACTGTCCCCCCCCCCCCCCACCCTAACAGTCATACATCAAGGAGGCCATGCCCCTTTGTTCTCTGTGTTCTAGGCTTGTCTTGCTCAACATTATTTGTTCAAGTTCTGACCATTTCCCTGAGAATACCAATATTTTATCATTTCTAATCGCTATGCAGTATTCCATTGTGTATAGGTACCACAGTTTTTGGATCCATTCATCTGTAGTGGGGCATCTGGGTTGTTTCCTTATTTTGGCTATTGTGAATTGTGCAGATGTCTTTATGATATCCTGTTGTTCAGGATAGATGCCTAGGAGTGGTATGGCTGGGTCATAGGGTATGTCTATGCTGAGCTTTTTGAGGAACTTCCATACTGTTCTCCAAAGTGGTTGTACTAATTTGCACTCCCACTAACACTGGAGAAGGGTTCCTCTTTCCCCGCACCCCCTCCAGCATTTGTTGTTGCCTGAGTTCAGAGTATAGGCCATCCTAACTGGAGTGAGGTGGTATCTCAGGGTTGTTTTTATTTGCATTTCCTTTACTGCCAGGGATGTTGAACATTTCCTCATATGTTTCTTTGCCATTTTTATCTCTTCTCCTGTGAAGTCTCTCTTTAGAGAGCAAAACTTTTAAATAAAATCACACATTCACAATTCTTTAGGTACATGACCAGGACAATGTATTTCATAACCTTGAAAAGATGAGAAGTGTAACTCAAAAACAAAGCAAAACCTCCAAATCCTTCTAATAGCTTTTCAACTAGAAAAAGAAAGAAGCAGGTTAGGCGACAGTCACGTCCAAATGTGGATTCCAAACAAAGAAGCAGAAGTCAGAACTGGGCAAGTATCAAAATAGAAGTTTATACTCCTAGCAGGACCACCTACCCTCCTGCAAGGTAATTTTCTCCCTGCAAAGACTTACCAAACGTTCAGCCAACTGATCCTTTAGATCTCCTCCTCCTCCTCCTCCTCCTCCTCCTCCTCCTCCTCCTCCTCCTCCTCCTCCTCCTCCTCCTCCTCCTCCTCCTCCTCCCCCTCCCCCTCCTCCTCCCCCTCCTCCTCCTCCTCTTCCTCCTCCTCCGCCAATCAATCAATCCTTCACGAATCTACTATCTCAACTCTTAAAAATGCAACAGAGCAGGGCTAGAAATATGGCCTAGTGGTAGAGTGCTTGCCTCACATACATGAAGCCCTGGGTTTGATTCCTCAGCACCACATATATACAAAATGCCAAAACTGATATACAGAGCGGTTAGTTTCATGTTAGGCATTGGATACGTTTCTTGTACTGTTTGTTACCTCCTCCCTCATTCCCCCTCCCCCCTCCCCATTTCCCTTTCCCCCATGAGTTGTTCAGTAGATTTACACTAAACAGTTTTGCAAGTAAAAAAAAAAATCAAATAAATGCCATAACTGTTTTCCTAAAAAAAAATAATAATAATAAATGCCAGAAGTGGCACTGTGGCTCAAGAGGTAGAGTGCTGGCTTTGAGCAAAAAGAAGCCAGGGACAGTGCTCAGGCCCTGAGTTCAAGTCCAAGGACTAGGAAGGAAGGAAGGAAGGAAAGAGAAAAAGAGTGCAACAAATTGTACTTTGCAGTTATGGGGAAAAAATAACCTTCAAGTTGGGCACCAGTGGTTCATACCTATAATCCTAACTAGTCAGGAGGCTGGGATCTGACAATCATGGTTCAAAGCCAGCTCACTCAGGGAAGTCCATGAGACTATAGTAAACCACTAAAATGCCAGAAGTAGAGCTGTGATTCAAGTGATAGATTGCCAGCCGTGATTGGAAAAAGTTAAGGGACAGTATCCAAGTCTTGAGTTCAAGCTCCTGTACCAGTGCATGTACACACACAGACACACACACATAGACACACACACACACACACACACACACACACACACACACACACAGCTAAGCTGATGCACTTGGGAAGCTGAAACAGGATTATGAGACCCTGTTTCAATATTTTCTCAGGGTGCCTAGGTTTTCAGCATGTCTGGGAATGAGGCTGGAGGTTCAAGTGGGTGTCCATGTCTCCTCGCTCCACCCATGCTTGGATCTCCCAGTTATTTCTACCAGATTCACCAAAAAAAAATCAAAACAAAAAGGCTTAGCTGTTCACTTAGTCCCTTGTGGTTGTTTTTGGTTTTTGTCAGGTATGGGGCTTGAACTCAGGGCCTAGGCGCTGTCCTTGAGCTCTTTGTGTTCAAGGCTAGTGCTCTACCACTTGAGCCTCAGTGCTACTTCCAGTTTTTGAGTGGTTCTTGGAGATAAGAGTCTCACAGGGACTTTTTGCCCTGGCTGGCTTTGAATCACGATCCTCAGATCTCAGCCTCCTGAATAGTTAGGATTACAGTCATGAACCACCGGTGCCCGGCTTTATGACTGGTTTTGGTGCTTACCAAATCCCTCAAATGTTCATTTCTATATTCTGTCCCTTTCTGAGGCACAAACTACATCTTGTTTAACAGTACAAAGTAAAGCCACTGCCTTTTCACCCCACCAAGGACATTTGAAATTAGCTCACACATTTTTAACCCTTCAGGGCCAGTGAGAGTTTTTTGTTCATTTTTGCTGGTCCTCAGGCTTGAACTCTGGGCCTAGGCACTGTCCTTGAGCTCCTTTTTCTCAAGGCTAGCACTCTACCACTTGAGCTGTAGCGTTATTTCCAGCTTTTTCTGTGAATAATTGGAGATGAGAGTCTCACAGACTTTCCTGCCCAGGCTAGCTTTGCACTATGATCCTTAGACCTCAGGCTCCTGAGTAGCTGGGGTTACAGGTGTGAGCCACCAGCCACCAGTGCCTGGCTCCAGTGAGGTTTGTTAAGTTTATGACAATCTATGTCCTTTCTACTTCTTTTTGTTGTTTGGGACAGGGTCTCATTATGTAACCTAGATTGGCCTCAAATTCCCAAGCTTCCTGTCTCATCCTCCTTCAGTGCTGGGATTATAAGGCATGCACCAGTACACCTGGCTCTCTTCTGTTTTCTTAAAGAGTCCCAACTTCATGTGCTCTATGTGCCCCTTTGGAAGCAAAGGAACTTCCGTCATACTCAGAGTTCCCAAGGATAGGCAGAAGAACTTGGACTTTTTGGTTCCCCATCTAAAGCACGAAGGCCATGCCTGCCTCCCTGCGAGCTCACCTCACCATCCTCACAGGCCTCTTGGCATTATTTTGGTTGAGCCACACAGCAAGTAGAGACTCAAGTGGACCCAGCTTGCTTATTAACCCTTGGCATGCTTTGGGACCTGACCCAAAGAAGCAACGGTATAGCAAAGGGAAGGGGCTGAGGTTGAGAGGCAAAAGGACCAGCTCTCACTTTCCATGCCCACTTCCCAAACATGTGAAGGGAGCTCTGTCCTCTGGAAGGTAGGTGGAAGCCATCCTGCAACACCATCTGAAAGAAAGTTTCAAGCAAGAGACAGATCCAAGCCGAGTCCCAGAACTGCATCCCACTGTCCAGTCTGTGTCGTGCTAAGCTGGCACCAATCGCTGTGGCCCATGGGGCCAGGGTGGATTCCAACAGTCACATGCCCACTTACCAGTGTGCGTGTGTGTGTGTGTGTGTGTGTGTGTGTGTGTGTGTGTGTGTGTGTGTATTGCTAGAGATGGAACCCAGGGACTGACATTTACTAGGCAAGCGCTCTGTCACTGAGCTATATCCCAAGCCTTTGGATTTTTTTTTCTTTTCTTTATTGTCCAAGTCAAATACAGAAGGGTTATAGTTTCATATGTAAGGCAGTGAGTACATAGTATTGCTATATAGCCCAGGTTGGCCTCAAACTCATACTTGTGCCTCTGTCTCTGCCTCCAGAGTGTGGGGATTATAGGCTGGTGCCACCATACTAGTCCTATTCACTTACCTTATGCATAAGGGCTCTAAACTCATCATGGAGAGTTTACAGTAAGGCTGGGCCCAGTACTAAGCAAGTTTTTATATAAATGACCACTGTCCCAGAACATGCAATCCATGTGGACCCCAGCCATTGCCTGAAGTTACACTGGCCATCACCCTGCTGCCCAAGTAGCACGGCCAGAGCTAGGAGGAGATGCCTAGAGATGTCTCCCTAGGAGCCTTTTGCAGGACCTCAGGGCCTCCAACTGCAGCTTGTGACTTGAACAGCTGAGGAGGTGGGAAGGCACGTCTCAGCCCCATTTACCTCCTCATGGGGAGGCTCTCCACTTTTTCTGGTGTCACCCCCTCCACTTACAGGATGGCTCAGGTAGGAACTTTATAGAATCTTGATTTTATTTATTTATTTAAATTAAAACTTTTTTTTAGCAGTCCTAAGGTGAAAACTCAGGGCCTTGCCCATGCTAGGCAAGTGCCTCCCACTGAGCTGCACATACACCCCCTCCCACTTCCTTTTTAATAAACGAGCTTGGGAAGCTTTCCTGGCAGAACAGAGAAGGAAATCCTGTAATCCCAGTTCAAGCCAACCTAGGTTTGATCCCTAGCCTCACTGCATTTTAAGTATGTTGGCAAAACACTGGGCCTGGGTTCCAGTTGTTTTGAGGATGAACTTGAAAGAACAACTACATTTTAAATACCCATCAGGACATGGTTTAAAGTTTGTACCCAGCCACTGTAATGTTCCTGTTACCACTAGGGCTTTTGTTGTTGTTGTTGTGTGGTTCTTGGAGATTGAGCTCAGGGTCTGGGTGCTGTCCCTGAGCTTTTTTGTTCAAAGATAGTGCTCTACCACTTGAGCTACAGCTCATTGCCAGCTTTTTGTTTGTTTATTTGGGGTTTTTTTGGTAGTTAACTGGCGATAAAGGGTCTCATAGACTTTTCTTTTGCTGGGGTTGGCTTCAAACCTTGATTCTCAGATATCAGCCTCCTGAATACAGCTATTTAAGATTACAGGCATGAATCCACTGGCACCAGGCACCTCTACTGTTATCTAATTAGTGATTCACTCTAGGATTGGGGAGCTGCTTTTCTGGCTTCTCCTTCCTGGCTGTCTGGGACTTCCAAGGGCAGGAAAGGCTTCATTCACATGCACACGCCTGATACCACTATGGGGATGGCAGCAGGAACATGTGTTTGTCCTAGAACTGCCAAACACATGAAGGTGGAGAGACCTTGTAGCTCTCCACTCTCCTGTCCCAGGGACAGTTACCTTGATGTTTTGGAAAATCTGAGGCAGGCTAAGAGGCAAGTCTATAGGAGACCCAGTATGGGCTGCCAGAGAGTACTGGCCACATTCTTTCCTTCCCTTAGGAAGCTTGGAAGGGACATGGGGGCCCAGGTGAGCACTTGTGTTGTCTTGGAAAAAAGGATGGCAGTTTAGCCATTGCTTTGGGGTACTGGCTGGTGGCCAACCCTGGCTTTCAACGTTCCAAGGCTAAACTGAATCCAGATGTTGCTTAGGAATCTGATATTTAGCACGTGTGTGGGGACAGCTGGCCCTTCCTACTGCTGGAAGCAGGAAGCACCAGATCCTGGGACCTGGCAGAGGTTTTGCAGAGTCTAAGGCTGACAGCTGGAGATGGGTGCTACTAAGGCTTGCTCTCTCTATCAAGTTTGGGAGGGTCTGGCTGCCTAGAGCTTAGGGGCAAGGAGAACCCAGGAACTGAAAACGGGTGAGCTTTCTCTCTCTTACTTGTTTTTGTTTATTTGGGGGGGGGGTTCTTTTTTAGTAATACGGGGATTTGAACTAAGGGCCTCATGATTGTTAGGCAGGTGCTCTACCCTTGAGCCACATCTCCAGCCACCTTCTTTTTTTCTTTTTGAGTTCTATTATGCATCATTTACAATCTTCTTCCCCTACTCTCATTGTGAGCAGCATCGAAGACAGCACCCAGCGTAGTATAATGGCTAATGCCTGTACTCCTAGTAACTTGGGAGGTGGAGATTGGGATCATGGTTCAGGACCAGACATAGGAAAGAAAAGTACATAAAACTCCACCTCAAGCTGGGGACCAGTGGCTCACACCTGTAATTCTAGCTACTTAGGAGGCTGAGATCTGAGGATCACAGTTCAAAGCCAGCCTGGGTAGAAAAGTCCCTGTAAGACTCTTATCTCCAATTAACCACTCAAAAACTGGAATAGCGAGACCAGGTCTGCGAAACAAAAAAAACTTCTTGCCAAATGGTATTTCCACAGGTTTGGGTCAGCAACCTTACATTATGTATCAAAACACACACACACACACACACACACACACACACACACACAAAACAACCCTGGAATAACACTGGCCCAAGTGTAGAGCACTAGCCTTGAGCACAAAGAGGCTCAAGGACAGCACCCAGACCCTGAGTTCAAGCCCCACAACCAAAAATTAAAAGAAAAAAACCCACCACCATCTCAAAAAAATGGCTTGGTGCAGGGGTGCTTGTCTGTCATGGACATGGGGAAATAAAATAGAAATGACAATAATGGTGGGCTGGGTTGCTCATCTCCTCTTTGTGAGCCTTGGTTTCTTCAACTGTGCAAAGGAGATTATAGCTATGACCCACGGGGTAGCTAGTGATAACAGAGGAAGCCTAACAATGAGTCTGGGCAGGTCTGAGTTTCAATCTGTTCTCTCACTTCCTAGGGGTGTGACCAGCAAGTTGGCCTCAACAAGCCTCTTTCTCATCTGTGAAATGGGCCCTATATGGTCCTTGTCCAGGACTACCAGCAATTACATATCCTCAGTACTTAGCTAGCCTGGGCAGGAAAGTCTGTATGACTCTTATTTCCAATTAACCACTAAAAAGGTGGAAGTGGAGCTGTGGCTAAGTGGTAGAGCATGAACCTTGAGCAAAAAGCTAAGAGACAGAGCCTAGGCCTTGAGTTCAAAGCCCAGTATCAACCCAAAACCATTTTTGCAATTCAGCAGGCTGCACACAAATGAGACCTCACTATAGTGATGAACCATGATTAGCCATGAGCTTGCTATTTAGGAAAGTGCCCTGAGAGTGGACATTCCCCACAGGGAAACCATGGAGCCTTAGAGGCCCCCTCCCAAGAGAAGGTTCTCTGCTTCTGAGGAAGGCTCTTCCAACCCCAGCCCCCAAAACCAACCTAATCATGAAAACCAAAACAGGACATGAGATAAATGCTGATTGAAGGACATTGTGTGATATCATCCATCTGTTCTCAAAATAGACAATGTTATCAAAAGCAAAGGAGAGCCACGTGCTGGGGGCTCCCATCTGTAATCCTATTCAGAAGGTTGAGATCTGAGAATTGTTTGCAACTAGTTCAGGCCGACAAATCTGCAAGATTCCAATTAACCAGCAAAATACTGGAAATAAAGTTGGGGCTCAAGTGGTAGCTCTACCAGCTTTAAGCTTTAAAGCTAATAAGCAAGAGCACACCTGGCATGAGTTCATGCCCCAGTACTGGTACACACAAGGAAGAAACTATCCCAAGGAAACATGACGGCACTGTAACAGGTGTTCCAAAGCCAGAAAAGGACCAGCAGGTACGGTAAGGAAATCTGAGCATGTGCTTTGGTTAATACCAAATTTATTACCAATTGGTTAATACCAGTGTATTAATATTGGCTTATTGGTTCTGACAAATGTATCATCGAAACACAAAGTGTGAACACTAAGAGACTGGGGGAGGGAGTCAGTATGCAAGAATTCCACTACACAGTCTTTGTAAATTTCCTGAAAATCTGCATCTGTTCTACAGATAGCTTACTTTTAAAATGCCCATTAATAAAAGTCACCAAGATGGTTATTACCTCAGAGAAGGTGGGGATTTCTATGCTTTTGTTCTCTCTCTTGCCACTCTGGGTAAGTTTTGGCATTTATTTCAATAACTTTTAAAATTTAGAGAAAGAGAAACGGGAAGGGAGGGAGGGAGGAAAAGTCACTGGGCACAAATACAGACAAGGCTGGCCACTGGACTGCGGGGTGGCCCACCGGTGGCACGGTCCCCTCTTGCTGGGAACCTTGCACAGGAACCTAGGGCATCTTGTTTCTTGGAGGCCTGGGTTCTCCATCCCTGGGGCAGACCTTCCCCCTGTCCCCCTGGCTCAGCCCTGTCCAGGCTGAGGGGTCTGAGCACCTTGCAGCACCCCTTCACTGCATCTAGGCAGTGCAGATGGGCACCATGCTGTGAGGACCACCACAGCCTGTTGCCATGCTCCAGGGCTCCCTGTCTGAGTGAGCGACTTGGCCTGACCCCACAGAGGTGCAGCTCCCTGGGGCGCCATTGCAGTGTAGCTGTCCTCACAGGTGAGAACTTGTCTGAAGCTTCATGAGAAAGGGGACCCCAATCTCCTTAGGTAATAGGGCCTTCCTGACTTCCCTCCTGCTAGTCACCAATGCCTGGTTGATCCCTGCTCTGCACCCCATCAATGGGAGCTCTTGTCTTCTCTCTTACTGCTGCCCAAGGGGCTCTCTTAGTCAGCTCAACCTCTCAGGGTGCAAAGCAGAGAGCTACATTGCCCATTTAATCTTCAGCTCCTCCCACCCCACCCCTGCAAAACACACACACACACACACACACACACACACACACACACACAAACACACACACTGGAGGTGGCTCACTTTTATTTAACCACTTCCATTAAAGTTTATCTTACAAATAAATTTGTAATGAGCACAATCCTATAACAAATGCCTTGACCAGAAAATAGGACATGGGCCCTCTTCTGATTCTTCCCCCAGTAGAGTTGGTTTTTGTTCATTGTTCTTCAGTGTGATGAATTAAGAGGCAAGCTCTTTCTCTGCCACTAAGCTACATCCCCAGCCCCTGCCTAGATTGTTCTGTGTGGTTCTTTTTTTCTGTGGGCTCATACCATCCCATGCTCCATTGCTACTGTGAGTTCCCCATGCCATTGTGTGCAGCTGTTGATCATATTCTCTGTTGTGCCATGTTTCATTATGCCACTCTTTCTTGGCTTACACTGTCATCCCATGAAGGATATTCGGATTGTTTCTGGTTGGGGACTGTTATGTATAGTGCTGTATAAGTGACTTTCAGTGAACACATGTTGTTAGGAAAATGGAGGAAAAAGGCACAAGCCAGACTCAATCTTCCACAGGTGATGACTGTCTAGTGAGGCAAAACAGTGAGGGGCAACAAACCTTCTCACAGGTGTGGAGGTTGTGTGAGGGGGTAGATTTAGGGTGGTTGCGTTTCTATAAGTCTTAACAGAGAAGCAGATATAAAAAAGAGGCTATGGTTTCTTGTGGACCAAGGGCACCCTGCAGCAAGCTCATACCCCATGCTCCACCACGAAGCCCAAGAGGAAGGTCAACTCAGCTGAAGGGGGCGAAGGACAAGCCCAAGAGGAGGCTGGCCAGGTCGCGAAGCCTGCTCCTGCTTTCCCAAAGTAGAAACCAAGCCCAAAAAGCCGTGGGAAAGGGTGAATCTTTTGACAAGAAAGTGCAAACAAGAGGAAAAAGGGAAGCAAGGGGCAGACAGGCTGGGGGACCAGTGGGGACACGAAGGAAGATCTGCCTGCAGAAAATGCAGAGACTAAGAATGGGGAGAGTGCAGTCCCCAAAGCAGAAGAGAAGGAAGCCTAGTCCAGCCAACCACACAGCACGTCTCACCGGTGGCCCCTAGACAACCCAGGGAATATTTTTATCAACTGTTTTGTGAATGCAGGCTTTTTAGTAGCTCTAGAAACATTTTTTTTAGAAACATTTTTAAAAGGAGGGAATTCCACCTCATTCTGCTTTTTAAGTGCAAAGGAATTTTTATTTTTAATTGTCAAGATGATGTACAAAGGGGTTAGTTACAGTTACATACTTAAGGTAGTGAATACATACACATTTCTTGTCATCCTTGTTATCCCCTTCCTCATTTTTCTCCCACCTTTCCTCCCCCAGTCCCGCTTTGCTTTCACCATTTTTTTTAACCTTCCCAATGATGGACACTGTCATTCTAGTTGTTATGAAGTCTGATTATTAACACAACAAAGCAATTCCTTCCAGGTCGGGTGATGTGTACATTTCTTTCCTTTTACTTAGTGTAATCTGTTCCTTCTTTTTCTCTCATCCCTCCCTGCACCCCCTTGGTTGCTTAGTTTGCTCTCATCAATGTCCATTGCAGCTGTTGGGCCCCCTCTACTGTATTGTTTTTCACATGGTAGCTTTTGTAAGAGAGTAAAAGAGAGCCCAGCTAGCATTTTGCTGCTGTCCCCCTAGGTAATGCCCTGTGCTAGGTGTGATGTGAGGAGGGGGGCAAAGGATTTCCTTAAGAAGTGAAATCATTTGCTGGTTGTTTATTTTTTGATACAACCAGAAAACAGAGAGCTATTGAATTATGGGAGGCCTCTAGTGTCTTCAGTGTTGCCTTAACATAACATTCCACAGGTGGGGTTTTCTAGCCTGCAATACAAAGCATAGGAAATGGCAATTTCAGAGTCACAAGTGTGCATTTCATGTCTTGAATATTTGAAATTCCAGTCCCATGTTGTTTTCTTGTAGAACTTTTTTCCTGAAGAAAACCACTTCTTGATCTCTTCCGGCAACTGTATGTGCTCTGTCACACCTCCACTTGCGGTAGTCCAGTTTTCCTAATTCTCACTGTGCGGTAAATTATGTAGAGCCTGGGTGTGTTGTGCACACACTGTGATGTTGTGACATGGTGGAAGTTAAGTAACAGGAGACCAGCATTTGGAATAGGGGTACTTGGTTTTGTTGTAAGGTAAGTTCTCAGAGAAGCCACATTTTGAAAGATGGAATCTTGGAGTCTATATTAGAACATTAGAAGTCTGCAGGGAACCAGTTGTTAAAAGGCCTGTAGTCCACAAATACACTTAACACTATCAGGAAACAGACCAGAGAGGGAAGAAAGAACAAAAACAATACCAACAAACCAATTCAGCTCCAATGGAGAGCTGAACTGGGACACCATGGTGACCAGAGACAAGCCAGGAGACAGGACACAGAACGCAAACACAGAGGCATGTGGCATGGCAGCGTGATGGCATCTGAGCTGATCTGCGCCTAAATAGGATCAGGTCAGGGGGCAGGGTCACAGGAAGCTCCCAGTCCCAGGCACTGCACTGACACATTCAGTAACCTATAGGCCAAGTGCCCACCCCTGTCTCCAGGGATAAAGGCACACCCATCACCTGAGAGTGAGACTTCCCTTCCTCTTTTGGGTCAGGCTAGCTCAGGCGCCATTACACCATGCCACATGTCTCCATGTCCTGTGTCCTGTCTCCTGTCTCATCTCTTGTCCCTATGGCATCCCAGTTCAGTTCTTCATTGGAGCTGAATTGGTTTGTTGGTATATTGTTTTTGTTCTTTCTTCTCTCTCTGGCCTGTTTCCTGATAGTGTTTAAGGGCATGTGTGGGCTGCAGGAATTACTTAGAAATCTTCCAGAAGTAAGCCTGTCTCTGTCTTGTTTTGTGTTATATGTTTTTCTAAAACCTGGGACTGGTCCATCTGGAAAAATTGAAGAGGTTTAGGGGAGCATATATGCTCTGGACCCGCCCTTATTCCTCTCACACCAACGGGCACTCAGTCCTAGCCCCCAAGGCTGGGCTGCGGCCCTGCCCGGTCAGTTCACATTTTACTTCCCCAATAAATCCATCTTTTTTTTTTACCTTTTTGCTTGAGACTGTCTCTGAGTGGTAGACTCTTGGATGGATAGGGAATCCCCTCCCTCAAACTCCATAACACTGACCCTTTGTAGAAGGTGACCCCAAGAAGATCAGCTTATGATTATGGAACAGTGATCTACACAACTATCAGAGACCCAGGTTTGTTTTCCTTGGCTGTTCTGTTGTCCTTCATTCTTGGCTTCTGCGTCCTGGTGTGTGAAGACTCCTCAAGGCACCACTTCCAAACCCTGTTGAAAGGAGGAAAGGAGTGTGCTCCCCTACTATAAGGATGGAAGTCACATGCACATTTCCACTTTGGTTCCTAAGTCATCCCACCGAGGTTATAAGGTATTAGCATCCGCACCACCCCTACTCAGGTCCTCAGCTCCTCCCATTAGCCCCTAGATCCACCCATACCTAAACTCCCTGCCCTAGAACAATAATGGGCCACTCCCACTCACCATTCAGATCTACTTACTTCCCCTCTAGCCTCAGAGCTATATAAGTGACCACTACCTGGACTAAGGTGCAGCCAGTGCAGCCGCCATGTTGCTCCCTCTCCCATGGGAGCTATGGCCCCACTAATTAACCTCCTTGCAAACCTTTTTCTCCTGTCCCTGACTATCACCATATGGGATGGTTGGGACATGTTCTTTCATAAGGGATGAAGGGTGGGGTTAGGCTACAATGCAATCATCCCAGATGAGGCTGTACCTGTCTCCATTGGACAAAGGAGCTTCTTCCCACTTAGCACACGAGTGTGCTGACAGAGAGCATTGCAATCTACCCATGATAAACGTGTGTGGCCAGGGGCCATTGGCTCATACCTGCAATCCTAGCTACTCAGGAATTTGAGATCTGAGGATCCCAGTTCAAAGCCAACCTGGGCAAGAAAGTTTGTGAGATTCTTCCAATTAACCACAGGAAGTAGAGTTGTGGCTCAAAGAGGTAGAGAGCTAGTTTTGAGCAAAAGGAGATCAGGGACAATGTCCAGGCCCTGAGTTCAAGACCTACAACAAACAAAAATAAAGAGGACAAGATCTGATAATCCTGATTTGAAACCAGCTAAGAGAGACAAACCAATGAGACTATTTTCTACAGTTAACTAGCAAAAAGCAGGAAATGGAGGTGTGGCTCAAGTGGTAGAAAGCTATGATTTAAAAAACAAACAAACAACTAAGAGCAAAGGCCCTGAGTTCAAGCCCCAATGTGCGCACCAGTGCGACCTGGTTTGCTTGGATACCTTCACCTTGCCACCATGTCACATATGCAGCAGTGACAGGGGTGAGCTCTGCTTTAGAAAGGCAGACTGCACAGGCCTTCCAGGGAGACAGTGAGCCAAATTCTTTATGCTTTGTGCAAAGACATGGGGGAGGGGGCAGGTTTACATTGTGTGATGAGAGATGTTTTGCCCTAGACTGAAGCTCATGTCGAAATCAGGCAAGGCAAGGAAGAAAGCTTGTTGGGGCCAGATACCCACTCATTGGTCAACGTTCCCACCAGCTCTTGACTAACACATCTCCTGGCTGCCTCTCCTGCCTCCTGCCATGGCCACAGACTGAAATAGCTCCTCCACTGGGGCCCTGAATCTCTGTGTTTAGGGTTCCTGGCCAGGGGATGTAGACAGCTAAACAGGATGATGGAGGCTGTTCAGGGAGAGGACTAAGGAAGAATGAAGGTTTGCTCAGAGGAGGCTGAGGTCCTCCTGGTGTCCAAAGCCCCCACTGCTAAGGACAGAGGCCATTTCCTCATGGAGCTAGATGAGACTTCTGCCAACCCCTGGATGTAGCCCCATACAGAGAACTACAAGGTTTGGTTCTTTGAAGCTGTAGGACCTCAGACTTGTGGGAATTCAGCTCGGGAGAAAGGACCCACAGACTTCACAATACAGACTAGAACACAGGCCAATGGGGAAGACAGTGTTCAGGTGCCACAGAAGTCAGTAAGTAACCCAAACCCAGGTGGATGCCCAGCATTCCAAGGCCCATGATCATGATGTACTCTGTGTGTGTGTGTGTGTGTGTGTGTGTGTGTGTGTGTGTGTGTACTAGGACTTCAACTCAGGGACTGAGCACTTCAACTCAGGTCCCTGAGCTTTTTCACTGAAGGCTGGCACTCTACCACTTGAGCCCACACCTCCTCTTCCAGCTTTTTGGTGGCTAACTGGAGATAAAAGTCTCATGGGGGGGGGGCTGGGGAATGTGGCCTAGGGGCAAGAGTGGTTGCCTCGTATACATGAGGCCCTGGGTTCAATTCCCCAGCACCACATATACAGAAAATGGCCAGAAGGGGCGCTGTGGCTCAAGTGGCAGAGTGTTAGCCTTGAGCAAAAAAAAGCCAGGGACAGTGCTCAGGCCCTGAGTCCAAGGCCCAGGACTGGCCAAAAAAAAAAAAAAGTCTCATGGACTTTCCTACCTGGGTGGCTTCAAAGCATGATTCTCAGATCTCAGGCTTTTGAGTACCCAGGACTACAAGTGTGAGCCACTGGAGCCCAGCAACACCATTGCTTAAATGACTATTGACAATAAACTACCCAAGTCTGAGTGGCTGGGAATGTGGCTTAGTGGTAGAGTGCTTGCCTTGCATGCATGAAGCCCTAGGCTCCATTCCTCAGCACCACATGTACAGAAAAAAAACAGAAGCAGCACTGTGGCTCAAGAGGTAGAGCAAAAAGAAGCCAGAGACAGAGTTCAGGCCCTGAGTTCAAGCCCCAGGACTGGCAAAAACAACAACACCAACAACAACAACAAAAAACCCCACCCCTTCCTGTGGTTGTACCGGCACTATCACTGTATCTCATCTGAGTACACTGGATACTGTATATACTGGTATTAGAACTAAGGAAGTAAAAGGGAATATCAAAATCGAGAGACAAAGGATAAAGAGACAAACGACTCCAAAAGCAATACTTGCAAAACCATTTGGTGTAAACCAACTGAACAAACAACTCATAGGGGAGAGGGAAAGGGGGAGGGGGGAGGGGAGAATGAGGGAGGAGGAAACAAACAGTACAAGAAATGTACCCAAGGCCTAACGTATGAAACTGTAACCTCTCTGTACATCACTCTGACAATAAATAAGAAAAAAAAGAAAAACAAAAAAACTATCCAACTCAGAAATTTAAAAACCCTATGATCTTGCTTGTTAATTGTGATTTTAAAAAAGATTGATAAGGGGCTGGGAATATGGCCTAGTGGCAAGAGTGCCTGCTTCATATACATGAGGCCCTGGGTTCGATTCCCCAGCACCACATATACAGAAAATGGCCAGAAGTGGCACTGTGGCTCAAGTGGCAGAGTGCTAGCCTTGAGCAAAAAAGAAGCCAGGGATAGTGCTCAGGCCCTGAGTCCAAGCCCCAGGACTGGCAAAAAAAAAAAAAAAAAAAAAAAAAAATTGATAAGTGGGACTATTACATTTAAAAAGTTTCTGCACAGCAAAAGAAACAATTACCAGGCCAACAATCCACCAAATGGGATAAAATCTTTTCCAGCTATTCAACAGATGAAGGACTAATGTTCAAAATATAAAATACTCTAAACAATTAAGCAGCAAAATGGTAACCCCTCTGTACAACACTTTATAATAACAATAAAATTATATTGAAAATTAAACAGCAAAAGAACAAATAACCTGGAGCTGTAGATGTGGCTCAGTGGTAGAATGCTAGCAGGGATGTGAGAACAAGTAATCTAGCTAATAAATGAGCAAGTGAATTTTGCAGACAGTTCTCAGAAGAAAGGCAAATATCTAATAGATACATAATGCTTCAAAATCTTTAGCCATAAAGAAAATGCAAGTTAAAACCACACTAAAATTCCATCTCACACTCCAGTCAGAATGGCATTCAGCTAGTACTAGTGGCCCACACCTATAATCCCAGTGACTCAGGACTTCCTTTTGCCAGATACTGTATTTTATTTTTTCTGCCTTAACTCATTTATGAAGAATTTCCACGTTTTTTTTTTTTACCATTTCAAAGAAGATAAATTTAGATAGCTCCTCTTATGTTTGTAATTTTACATTCCAGAAGCTCACACCTGAAATTCTAGCTATTCAGGAGGCTGAGATCTGAGGATCACCATTCCAAACAGCAAAGTCAATGAGATTCTTATCTCCACTTAATCACCAAGAAGCCAGACATGGAGATGTGACTCAAATGTGTTGAGCCACATCTTCACTTCTAAGAAAAAAACAAAAAACCCTCAGGATAATGCCCAGACCCTGAGTTTAAGCCCCAGTATGGGGACAGGAGTGTGCGCGCGCGTGCGCACACACACACACACACACACACACACATATTTAGTGGGTGGGAAGGGGAGAGAAGGAACTGTTATACACTGTTGGTGGGAATGTAAACTAGTTCAACCACTATGGAGATTGATCTGGAGGTTCCAAAAAAGAAAAGAAAAGGAAAGAAAAAACTAGCTGGGCACTAGTGGCTCTTGCCTGTAATCATAGCTACTCAGGGGGCTGAGATTTGGGGATTGCAGTTTAAAACCAGCCTAAGCAGCAAAGTCCATGAAACTCATCTTCAGTTTTAAAAGCTGGAGGCAGAGCTGTGGCTCAAGTGGTAGAGTACTAGCTTGAGAATAAAAGCTCAGGGGCAGTGCCCAGGCCCTGAGTTCAAGTCCCAAGATGGGCACATACACAAAAGAAAAACAACAAAGAAGATAGACTTTTTTTAGGACCCTGCCATATCATTATTGGGCATATATCCAAAGAATAAATCGCTATCCAAGAAAAATACTTGCCTATCATGTTAATTTCAGCACTATTCACAAGCACTATTCTAATGTGGGAGTGATAAGATGTAGGATGCTCTGGATACACAGATGTGCTTGTCCAAGCACCTGCTGAGTGGGATCTATGAGCGTGAGCCAGGATTACTAACTTCGCTAACCTGTTAGACATGTGTGTTGCTTTGGCTGTGGGGAAGACAGGTGCAGTAAATATACTTGCACCAGTCTTTTTGTGTGTATATGTGACAGTACTGGGGCTTGAACTCAAGACCTGGGGCACTGTCTCTGAGCCACAGCTTCACTTTCGGCTTTTTGTAGTTAATTGGAGATAAGAGTCTTCAAACCTCGACCCTCAGAGGTTTGAAGACCCTTATCTCCAAACCCCGACCCTCAGATCTCTGCCTCCTGAGTAGCTAGGATTCTAAGTGTAAGCCCTCAGCAGCTGGCTGCACAAGTCTTTTGTACAGACACTTTTACTTTCTCTTAAGTATAAACATCTAGGAGTGGGCAGGCTGGGCCAGAGGAGCAAGTGTGGACAAACCATTCTCTATAGAAGCCTCAGCCACGGCTTCACTGCTCTAGGTAAGAAGAGATTCTGGGGATCAGGACATATTAGAGATGACCAGGTTTCCATCAGTCAGCCCCTGTCCCATGCTGAGGTGTGCCCCCACAAGCAGGGCTTGTCCACTGACAGATGCTAGGTGAGGCTGACAGGGCAGGAGCTGCCCTGCTCATTCATAATCCTTGCCTCTACTTAGAGCCAGGAGAGGATGTGTATTCTTGCCACAAAGTCTTCTTCACAGAATTACCTATGGCAAGTACAACAGTGCCCTCCTGCTGTGTGCACACTCAGCCCTCAGGAGCACTGAGACAAGTGGTTGTACAGGTGGCCAGAGGCCACAAACAGCTCTCAGTGGTAAGCTCCTCAAAGCCAGGAGTGAACTTCAGGCAAGCTGATGCCACAGGCTGGGCGTAGGTGGAGAATGCTCCCTTCCTCCTTCCTTTCTTTTCCCTCCCTCTCCCCATCCCCCCCTCTCAATTCCAGTGTCTGTCTCTGGGATGCAGGAAGGGAAGAGACAAATTCAAGGGGACCCAGAGCAGAGCTAGGACCCATGCAGTGTCCTTAACCTAAGAGGACCAGGCTGAGGATGGCAGGGGGGTGGTGGAATTAATTCTCTTCTTACCGAAAGAGCCGTTGTGCAGTGTGACCTGGAAACCATTTGTGGGACAGATGACAGCAGGGAGAGGGAAGAGGACTGGAGGCCAGGAGCCAACATACTGGCTCAGAGGGCTGCAAAGGGGCCTACAACGAAGGCCTGCTGGACTCACAGCTCCAACTTAAGACTTTTGGCATCCCTGGAGATGAACCCAGGCCTCCTACCAAAATAAATAAATAAGTAAACAGCCTTTGTGTTCCTTCCCTTTGGCCCATCAACAGAGCATGTGGTTCTAAAGCTGCCATACAACTTTAAAAGTCAGGAGTGAAGTGCTTTTTTCTATGCTGTTCAGCTTCTGCGGACAGATTCCCTGATGTCCCTCAGGCTGCCTTGGCAGAAGGTCACACCTCGTGGGGCAAGTCCTCATTCCTCTGGGGCTGGTTTGAGTGCCACAAAAGCTGGGGTCCAATTTTTCATGTACATATTTTCTATTCTCATTAGCATAAATTAACAAACAAGGGCTTTTCATTGTGACAATCCCATATATACACAGTGTCGTTTTGAACAAGTTCATACCTACTATATTTTCTTAACCACTTCCCTTCCTCCCTTTCCACCTACTATCTCTCTTTGCTCAAGGCTACCACTCTACCACAGCTCCATACTTTTTCACTCAAGGCTGCCACTCTTTCCAGAGCTCCACTTCTGGCTTTTGGGTGGCTTGGAGATAAGAAAATCATGAGGCTCTGGGTGCCAGTGGCTGATGCTTGTCATCCTAACTACTCGGGAGGCTAAGATCTGAGTCTGTTAGACTCTTACCTTGATTTAAACTACCAGAAAAATCCAGAAGTGGAGTTGTGGCTCAAGTGGTAGAGCATAAGCTTTAAGCAAAAAGGCCAGGAATAGAGCCCAGGCCCTAAATTCAAGCCCTAAGACCAGCAGTGTGTGCGCATGTGTGCGCGCATGCGCGCACGCGCACACACGCAGTCATGCCCAGCTGGCTTTGTTTGAACTGTGACTCTCAGATCTCACAATGTTGAGGGCACACTGGATTACTGGGGACTGACAATACAGGTGTCAGAAGTTCTGACTGGATTAGGCTCAGGGTTTCCAAATGCTGCAAAAGCTCTCCTGCCATATGATGTAATGCATAGCCAAGACTGAAGGCCACCAGCTCTGGAAGGCCATCCCTTCTGGGTGCAGATCTGTATCTGGATAGGTCAGTCACTTTCTTAAGGTCACACAGCACTAGGTGTGGCCAAGACACTAGGGTTCAGTCCCAGGTGGGTAGACTCAGGTCCTTCAGAATCAAGCTCTTGGCTGTCTCTTCCCTTCCCCACTCTGTCCCCTGCAGGTGCTGCTCATGGACGGCTGCTGGGCAGAAAGGGAGTGGAACATCTGGAGTGGAGGTGGATGTTTGGGAACTCCAGCCTTACCTCCATGTATAAGTATGGTGTCCAGCCCTTCTCACTCAGAGGCCCTGGTGTGAAGGTGAATAAGGGAAGTCATATGAGCAAAGACAGTGGCTGACCAGCTCCTTGGGGCCAGCTGGGGAGGCATTCTTCCTGGTGCCGTTTTTGGTAGCTGAAACCTTAGACTGATCCAGGAGCCAGACAGGCGGGCAGACAGGCACATTCTTTTCTAGGAGGCCGTGTCCTCCTCTAATGGGAGTGGGAAGGGGTCAAGGCAGGGCCTGTCTAGGCTTGACTTCCAAGAAGGGCAAAGGAAAGCCCCAAAGGCCACCAAGCAGGTGGCAGTGGGCCCATTCCAGTCCCCTTGAACTTCCAGACCCAGCTCTGGTTGTGGGATGTGTCCAGCCCAGCCCCTGTCCCTAGTAAAATGCCCCTGGCCCTGGTACCAAGAGAACAGGAACTCAAGTGTGGGTGTGGGTGTGCACACACGTGTGAGGGAACTGTTTTTTTCTTTTTTTCCCCCAAACCATCAAGGGCTTTTCCTAATCTGAGCCCCTCACCGAGGTTGGAAGTAGGTGTGATGGCATGCACCAGCTGGCCCCTGACTGATTGCTGCTCCTCCATGCTGATGAACTCTGAGTGAACATGTGCTCTGGGGACAGCTCCTCCCTTGAGAACAGAGCTAGAAGCAGTTGCCCTGTGGGGCAGTGGGAGATAGCGTCTTTCTACAGCTTCCCCATCCAGGCAGGATGGGGGAGGGTTCATCCTACATTTCATACTGCCAAGTCACTGCTGAGGGACTTAGCCCTGTGGGGAGGTGGGAGAGGTCCTCAGAATCCAAACCCTTAACAACCTTGAGCAGTTCCCTCAGCACCTCTGTACCTCAGTTTCTCCTCCCTATAGCACCACACCATAGCACTGCTGAGGCTGAAAATGAGCCTCAACTCTCTCTGCCTGCACCTGGACGGTTGCTTTCCCAGCTCCCTCCTGCAATGCCCTCTACCCTCCACCTTCTCAACACTGAGGGGCTCTCTTGGGACCTGCCTACTTTAAGGAGGAAGAAGGAAGGGCTCTCTAGCTACAGAAAGCCCAGACTCAGCCCACTCCTGGTGGCCAGCCTGGTGGGGGCACCTACAGCTTAGCATTATTTTATGTGTACTTTACACATAGAGAAACTGAGGCATACAGGAATGTCCAACTGTATATAACCAGGCTGGTTTGCTTACTTGGGCAGTTGAAAGCACAGCCTGGAGAGGCAACAGCAGCAAAAACCCTACTCCATTGTGAAGTGAAGGCCTCTCCTACACCAAATAACTGGGTTCCAACATCACTGTCCGGCTAGAGTGGCCACCCCTAAAATGCTGTTTGTATATGTCTTTGGGACCTGTCCACAAACAGAAGCTGAACTGAATTTCTCTGATCAAGAACTTCTCTGTAAGTCCTTGCTTTCAGATTTTACTCAATGGGTTTTTTTGTTTGTTTCTGGTACTCATAATTGAGTGGAAGGCCAGGGTGCTTTCCGGCTTTTTACTGGTTAGTTGGAATGTGTTTCACAGACTTGCCTGTCTAAGCCAGCTTCAAATCAGTATTCTCAGAGCTCAAACCTCCTGAGAGGCTAGGATTTACAGGCATGAGCCACTAGTGGCTCTCACTAGTGACTACTCTTGATTTCCAGGGTGTTAAAAGTTGACCAGTGGACATGGTGACATTTGACAAAGGGCTTCCCTGACAGGGGAGCCTCATTTCTTTCCTACTCCAGGCCAGCTTCTCCAATGGCCTCTAAGGGGCGTGGGTAAGTAATTCGAAGGTAGCTATCTCCACAAGGGGAACATCTGGAAAGGACTGACTGGTTGGCTGTGCCTGGGTCAGAATCTGTTGTCTGGACCAGTGTGCCCAGGATGGCACTGAGCTCTGAAGAGACACAGTGAAGCAAACCAGGCAGATGCCGTCCTCCTCTCTGCTCCTGCCACAGCAGCAAAAGGGCCCCTGACCTCCGAAAACCTGATTTCCAAAGTTCCTTGGGGCCTGCTGCCAGACAGCACAATCAAGAAGGCACCATTTTACAGGTCACTTGAGCAGACGTTTATTGAGCACCTATCAAGTGCAAGGCACTGTACTAGGTGCCATGGAAAATACAAAGTGAACATTGAAGTCCCTGCCCACGAGGAGCTCACAGTCTAGAGAGGCGATACACAGTACACCACCACACAATCAGCTGCAGTGACACCAGCCAGGGTAGCAAGTGCCAGAAGCAAAACACAAAGTGCTGTGGGGCCACAGAACACCACGGGGCTGCTTCTGGTCAGAGCACAGGGCAAGGGCACGGAGAGGGACTCCCTGCTGGGTCTTGTTTCTAACAGAGAAGGGGTATGCAGGTAGACAGTAGATAGGAACCCACAGGTGTGGAGTGGGCATGAAGAGGCTACAGAGCAAACAATGAAGGATAGACAGCCAAGGATACAGGGAGCCCGAACCTGACGCTCTGGTCACAAAGTCACAGGAGATCACATAAGAGGAAGAAGGTGAGCAGAAATGGGAAGATACAGAGAACCTCCCAAGGGTAGGTGGGCAGGGAGAGGGACAATAGAGGCAGGCTGTAGGTCTGGGGAGTGAGGTTCTTTAGGGCTAGTAACAGATTACACAGCACGCACCTCAAAGGGGCCAGTGGGGAAAGAAGGGTACTGACCCCTGACTGAGCACAGAACTTCTCAAATAGGGCCCATGGACCATCCACCTGGGGGTCACCGGGGAGCAAGGCGGCAGATCTCCGGGCTCTAAGTAAGAGCCACCATGAATGCTGTGGGTGGCCAAAGCGTAGGGACCACCCGTTGAGAAAGGAGGTGTCAGGGACTGGCTTCAGGAAAAAGGAAGAAAAAAAATGGGGAAGAAAGAAAAAGATGAGAATAATGTCAACGGCATGGAACTTTGGCTGTTGCGTTCACACAGTGAGAAGAAGCCAGTAATCTTGGCTATCAGCTAGACTACCTTCATGTGGCAGGGTGAAAGCCAACTTTGCAAACTGAGAGTGGGGAGTCAGGGCAAGTACTAGCAATGAATAGACATGATCATGGGGGAGGTCAGTTCACTTTCATTTAAATGTGAAGAGCAAGGGGAAAGTAATTAATGAAAAAATGGAAGTGAGTAACCTAACTAAAGTTACAAGGAAGAGGGGATGGGAGGGGAGAGGAGGAGGGGAAGGGACAGGGGAAGGAGGAAAGGGGAGGGAGAAAGGAGAGAAGGCTCAGGGAAACTGAAGGAAAGACAATCATGAATGAAGCTACACTGAGGAGACAGAGGTGGCAACACCTCAGTAGTGTGGAGATGGCTAAGGCAAGCCTGGTGCAGTGGGCCCAAGGCTGGCAGCAGCTGCTCCACAGGGTTGGGCTGGATACCTGGCAGGGGCAGGAGTAAAACTGAGGGAATAGTGGTGGGCTTGGAATTCCATGTCAACCCTGGAGTTCTTCACATTGCACAAGTAATACAGCAAACATACATAAGCACAACTGGCACCAACACCATAGGTCCTGATAGCCAAGCCTATATTAACAATGCCACCCATCACCTGAGAAGGTTGAAGCACCTCCTAAGAATTCTAACTGGCAGCCTCCAGGGTCTCAACACAGGCTACTAGACGGATGAAACACACCTTTAACTTCTAGAGGTGGCAGCCCGGGCCTCAGGAAATCCAGCCTACTTGTCCTCTGACCTGGACAAACCTGTGAGCAGTACCTTAACAGGAAACTTTCTGCCTCAAAAGCCACCCCTCACAAGTATCATGACACAAGAGGCAAAGCTATGCTTTCCCTAAGCCAGGAGTTTCAACACAAGGCAGAATTACAGCCAACCTCCTAAGGACAGCCACAGCCACAGATGAAGGCATACAGCTGCAAACATCTAGTAGAAACACAGCTGGGGGAGGAAATGGCTGGGGACAAATAGCAGACTATCTTTAATGGTTGGGCAACTGGAGTTTTAAATGCACAGTTCTTAACAGTGATGGGTTTCAAAATGATTGTGAATTATGTTTCATGGTATAATTTACAAGGTAATTAATGCTTGTTGTTCTCCTCTTTCTCCCCCCCCCCCCCCACAATGTAGAGAAAGAAGGGGGCAGGTTATCTTTCAGAAACAATGAAAGAACACAGGCTAATAGAATTCCAAGGCCATTGTTCAAAGTATTTCCAGAACCTTGAAAATCCATGACAGCCCTAGCAATAAGACATCATCTCCTCTCAGATTCAGAGCAATAATACCAGACTAGCTACTGAGCTGAGCCAGGAGGGGAGTCTCTGTGAGACAGCCCAGCCTTCTTCCCACCTCTGCTTTATTTGCATTTGGGTGAAGCAGAGCACAGGGTGCTGAGGCCACCTCCATGGCTTGCCTCGTTTTTGGCTCCTATTTCCATGAGCTGGCACCTGACCCAAAAAGACATTAGAATGTCATCACAACATTTAGGGAGAATGGGATCGAAAAGCCTGGCCACCTGGAAGGCTCTAGATTCATCTCCAGAGTGATGCAGACATCCAGCAAAATCAAGACGACACATGCCTAGCGGGACCATTCCGGGGTGCCATCCAGTCCCTGCGCCATGAAGAACAAATTGACACAGACTCTTCAGTTGCTATACTGGGGAGCCAGGGGAGACATGATCCACAGGGCAGAGGTAAGACTGCGAACAGCCTGGGAGGGCACAGGCATGAAATACAAAGCCCTTTGAAAGTCCAGATAATCGTATGCTAAGAACTACCAGGAAAAGGATTTCACGGACAGAACTAGAACAACACTGAAAACAGACAATACTAAGAATTGGCTCTGAGAAAGTCTCTTAGAAGAGCTGCTTAGGAAACTACTAAGAGACAGGAAAACAGAGGCGCTCTAGGACCCCTTTCTACCCACAGAAGCTACTAATGCTATTTATTGGCTTGGGTCACTAGAGAATAGAAAAGGGTTGGGGTGTTTTGATTTTTTTTGGGTGGGGGGGGGGAGGCAAAGTCATCCAAACTCTACATCAGGGCATCTCCCATAGCTGTAGGCTGTGGAGATAAGCTCGCCAAAACAAAGGAACTCTTCACAAAACTCATACCACGTCTCAGCCTTCTGAGGCTAAGGCAATGTGGAATGTGGTCAAATGCCTAGGGGCCCCAACCTGGTTGAGTGCATGGGGCATGGGTGTGGTCTGATTTGCCTGGCTACTCCACCTGCAGGCAGGTCTCTACAGTGAGCACTCTGGGCTCTGACCTCTTTTGCACAGTGGAAGGGGAGGGACAGGACTCTGAGCTCTAGAACCTCTTTCTAGCCCAGGCCATCTGGGCCTAACTTTGTCCTGGCCATTAACAATGGCTAGACACAAAGTGCCATCTAGTGGCTCTGCTTGTCCACTCTCAAATGGCTGCAAGGAAAGACCCCATTGGAGCAAATTGATCCCAAACCAAGGAGGGAGAGGACATGAGAGAGGAGCACATTTCCTGTTAGTGGACAGGACATATTCATCTCAAGAAAATATACTTTAAGAGGTCTTGCTCTCCTTAAGAAAATGACTCTTTTATTATTATTTTAGAAAGACTACCATATCCATTTACCAATATCTTCAACTTTAAGGAAAATAGTTTAAAAAACATAAAAATGTAAATACACTCAAGAGTAACTGCTATTAAACAGTTCTGAACAGGCAGAAAATGTAGACTTTCCTTTTACAGAAAATGTTAAATCTGTAATAGCAGCATAATATATATATATAGAAAAAAGCTGGCTTTGAAAACCCAGATTTTTGTATACACAAAAACATTTTTTTTCTTTTCCCTGTACAATACAACAATGTTTACACTGGAGAAAAGGTTTCTTCACATTATTTTTCCCATCGCAGACAGCAGTCAGCTCGAGTGTGATCAGTGGGCCCTGAGCTCAAGCTTCTCAGCACAACCTTCAGTCCAACACCATGGCAGAGAGGGCATTCAGATCTTTCATGTATGGATGGGCCACCAAGATCTGGTCGATTTTCAGCCTCTGCTCGGAATCAGGGAAGATCTTTAGCAGGGCCTCCCTCAGCTCGCTGGTTTCAGCAGAAGATCTCTGTGCTGGCATGGGTAGGTTGTGCTGCACAGTGGGAAGGTTTGGTAGGAGGGGGAAGCGGGACTGCTGAGAGAGCCAAGGGCTGGAAGAGGCTCCCTGAATCCGGGGCAGAGGTTGGTGACTGGTGCTGGCTACCTGGGTACCAGGGACCCTGAAACTGGGGTCAAACATGCCCACACTAGGCAGAGCACTGAACAGCGGCTGCATGTCTCTGTGGGTAAAGAAAGTTGTTGAGATAGATTATAAAAAAGAACCCCTTTTAAAGCATGTGCAGCTCAATAGGCTACCCCCAGGCTTCTAAAGACAAGATACTAGATAGACTGTCATGAAAGTGTAGTGTAAGCATCCATACGAGCCTGCTGACACCATTTCTAGATGGGTCTCCTCCTGAGCTGGCATTACTCTTCCCAGGTCAGCCCCATCCACCTGTTTGGGCTCCAAACCAGAATGTTTTAAAAGACATGAAACAGCCAGGCACTAGTGGCTCACGCCTGTAATCCTAGCTACTCAAGAGGCTGAGATCTGAGGATCACGATTCCAAGCCAGCCTGTACAGAAAAGCCCCCATGAGATTCTTATCCCCAATTAACCACTCAAAAAACTGGAAGTTGTGCTGCAGCTCAAGTGGCAGAGCACTAGCCTTGAGCACCAAGAGGCTCAAGGACAGTGACCAGGCCCTGAGTTCAAGCCCCCCAACTGGGGGGGGCGGGTGGGGGGAGATTCTGGCTCTGGGTAGGGCTCTTGATGACAGGAGTTAGACAGAGGGCCGCCTTTAGACAGAGAAGCAACCCCCAACAGGCTCATGGAATGAAAATGAACAAATTAAGATATTTACACACACATAATGAACCTAAGTGGCATTAATAAATGATACCAGTTTGGGAAATCTGCTTTGTGGCTTGACACTCTCAAAATCATTTTGCATCTCATTCTGTCATAGGATTAAAATAAGGCTCACAATTGAAGATTGCCCCGCTGGGTTATCTGCCTGATTGGCTTCTACATACATTGTGCATCAGTGACTTTAAGTCTTAAAAATTTTAAATATAAGACAATCTGAAGAAATACCTTGAAAAGCCATCCTTCTGAAGAAATTCTTCTAGTCGAGGTCCACTTCTTCCCAAAGGATCATCAGGAACCATAAATATATCCCCCACAAATGTATACTGAAGCAATCTACAATAGAGAAAAATGCTAACTCTCTACTGCTACACAAATGGTAGTGATGTCTTAAAGCAGCCATTCTATTCCAAAGCGATGATCAGCCCATAAATCCTAAACTGTTAAGTGGAGAAGAAAACCCAGAAAACCATCTTAAATTCTCTATTCTGGACACAACTATACTACTTCAGGAAATTCTTGCTGGTAGGCATCCCATTTCTCAAAGACTTTTTTGGAATCAGCACTTGTTCTAATGGATAGAAACAAGATTAAAAGATGTTCTGCTAGAAGCTCCAGTGGCACAATTGGCTAGCGTGTGGTACTTATAAGATGTTCTGCTAGAGGGCTGGGGATATGGCCTAGTGGCAAGAGAGCTTGCCTTGTATACATGAGGCCCTGGGTTCAATTCCCCAGCACCACATATACAGAAAACGGCCAGAAGTGGCGCTGTGGCTAGTGTGGCAAGTGGCAGAGTGCTAGCCTTGAGCAAAAAGGAAGCCAGGGACAGTGCTCAGGCCCTGAGTTCAAGGCCCAGGACTGCCCCCCCCCCCAAAAAAAAAGATGTTCTGCTAGAATTCAGCAGGTGTGCAAGGTTTAATTTTCAGATGAACCTAAAAATATATTTTTCCACGGGTTGGAATATGTATCCTGAGATCAATGGAGAGATGATTATCAAATATGGGATGTGGTCAGTATCTACTAGCACCCTTGATATCGTGAGTTCAATCTCAAGCACCATACAAAAATAAAAATTAAAAATAGCCAGGTGCTAGTGGCATACACCTATAATCCTAGCTACTCAGGAGGCTGAGGTCTGAGGATCATGGTTCAAACCCAGCCCAGGTAGGAAAGACTTTCAGACTTGTATCTCCACAAGGAACCACTTTAAAAGCTGGGAAGTAGAGCTATGGTTCAGTGGTAGAGTGCTGGCCTTGGGCAAAAAAGCTCAGGGACAGTACCCAGGCCCTGTGCTCAACCAACCAAACAAACAAAAGAAGAAAGGGCCAGGTGCCAGTAGCTCAGCCTGCAATACTAGCTACTTAGGAGGGATGAGATCCAGAAGATCATAGATGAGGTCAGCCTAAGCAGACAAGGCCACAAGTCTCCATCCATAGAACAGAAGTTGGGTTTTCTTTGCAAGGGTTGGAATTAAAGAAAGAAGAAAACAAAACAATTCTAGTACCTGTCTTGGCTGTCCATATCTAGCTTTCTGCTTTTACAAATTCTCAACGTAGTAGGCTGATTTGAGTCTCAGTGCAGTTAAAGTTCCTGAGTATGCATAGAAAAGACCTTTGTGTATGATAGACAAGAATCTAATAAAGACTGACAATAAGCACAAGGGCAAAAACATGACAGATATTTGACAAAATGGTCTTAGAAACCATGCCCAAAGACCAGCAACACAAAGCTCAAAATGCATGTAATAATTACCTCTCGCCTGGACATTCACAGACAAGCTGCTTCATTAAAATGCTGTAATGATTCAGTCAACTATAAACACCAGACTGTGAAACCTCACCCTAGTTACATACTCAGTAAGACACACACTGGGTAGAGTATACTCATGTTTAGATCTGTGGCCCATGACTTGTCCCCGGCTCTTGCCTTGAATTTTTGTGGTAGGTGCTTCCTGGCCAGGTATGCTCCTGAGTAAGTCCTAGAAGGTGGGGCTTACTGGTTGTTCCCCGCACTGGACACATTCATAATACCACAAATAAAAAGGGAATGCCAAATAATTCTTTTTTTCTTTTTCGGTGTCGGTCCTGGGACTTGAATTCAGGGCCTGGGCATTGTCACTGAGCTTCTTTGGCTCAAGGCTAGTACTCTAACACTTGAGCCACAATGCCACTCTGACTTTTTCTGAGTAGTTTATTGTAGACTTTCCTGCCCAAGCTGGAATCACAATCCTGAGATCTCAACATCCTGAGTAGGTAGGATTACAGGTGTGAGCCTGTAGATGAATCTAAGCCTCTTCTCAATATAAGCAATAAGCTAGAGTTTTAAAAAGTTCACAAAGGAAGGAAGGGATGACACTGACCAAGAAGCAATGTACTCATAACCTGACTTATGGAATTGTAACCCTTTTGTACATCTACTTAATAATAACAACAATTAGTCATGAAAAAATACCATATATTAAAAGCATAACTATTTTCCTAGCACTCCAAAGACCTGAACCCCTCAGTCAGAATATTACCTCTGGTCTTCCCCTCTTGCTAGTTCTAGAGGTGAGATCTCCATGTCAGTAAGTGTAGCAGTGGGCACACAAGCCCACCCACACCACTCACTGACTCTCCTGCTTTGTGCAGGTTCCTCCTAGCAGGGTCAAATTGCCTGGAGACTGGGTATATAGCCATCTTTTACAAGGACAAGGCCCATAGTAGACAAACAAGATGAAAACAAAACAAAACAAAAGTTGGGTTTTTTTGTTATTTTGTTTTTTAAAAAGAAAGAAAAAGTTTCTAACCAAAGACAAAGAAGTGAATATTACCTTTTTGTAATAATTTCTCTCCAGGAGATTGACTCAGTCACAAATTCTCTGAAGTTATCATTTGTTACAATTATGCCACCAGTTTTGTCCGCTAAGTGTAGTAGAAACCTATGGTAATGTAAGAATTTAAAATAAGCAAGCAGGCATCTCTGGTTTAGAGAAGCTTTTAGAAAATAAAAGCATTTCTTTTTAGGAAAATCACCAAGAATTTAGACAAGGCCAGACAGGAGAAAAGCAAAGCTCCTGTCAACTACAGATAAACTAGAAATGATAGACATATCATTAAAATTATTAATATAATTATAAAATAACTTTTCATACAGTTTAATTTTCTAAAATGACTCTACCTACAGCATACACTTTTTTCTTTCCTAGAAATAAATAGTAATAATTGAGTGACAGGACCAGAGAAGATATGGAGTAGAGGTGACATGGTTGAATAACTGGCCGCTGTTAGCTGCTCAGTGATCATTAGTGACCATACTGTGGTGCCGTAGTAGCTGCTTGGCAATTCTGCTTGTGTTTTTTATTTCTAAGCTGTTTTCTCTGATTTAAGAAGAGGTGCTTAAATTATAGATTCATTCAAATGAGGTTAAGAAAGGATACATAGTAACAAAAAAGAAGAATTAAATAGCCAGGCATTGGTGGCTCATGTCTGTTAATTCTGGCTACTTAGGAGGCTGTAATCTGAGGATCATGGTTCAAAGCCAGCCCGTGTAGGAAAGTCTGCAAGACTCTTATCTCCAATTACCCACTAGAAAACTGGAAATGGTGCTGCAGCTCAAATAGCAGAGTGCTAGTTTTGAACAAAAAAGCTCAGGGACAGTGGTCCAGTCCCCAAGTTCAGGACCCATGATCACCACCACCACAAACAACAAAAAGGAATAAAGACTAATTTGTGTCACTGCAGTCAATTGTTACTATTTAAGCCCTCTTTTTTTTTTTTTTGCCAGTCCTGGGCCTTGAACTCAGGGCCTGAGCACTGTTCCTGGCTTTTCTTTGTTCAAGGCTAGCACTCTGCCACTTGAGCCACAGCACCACTTCTGGACATTTTCTATATATGTGGTGCTGGAGAATCGAACCCAGGGCTTCATGTATATGAGTCAAGCACTCTTGCTACTAGGCCATATTCCCAGCCCCTATTTAAACCCTCTTAATAAGATATTTATAAGGATAAAAATGAATTCTATCTCTTTCACCAGGACTGCCTCATATGTTCAACAGAAGGCAGACAAGGATAGTGAACCAAATTAAGAATCACTGGAAGTCGACATGCAAAACTCCTCTTTTTAGTAATAAAATCTTAAGAATTAAAAAACCCCAAACCTTAGAAGTAAACATATTTTACTTCTATATTAGTGGAGATTCTTTTAAATTGTTATCTTGGCTGGCCTCTATGATCCTCCTGTCTCAGTTTTCCCCTAGTGCTGGGACTGCAGGTAGGTTTATTAATAAATATTTTCCAAATTTCTCTAACTGCTCTGAGTTTAATTAAGTGATGACATTTGCCCAGGTGTTAATAAAAGTAGGTAATACAGCTTTGAGTGCATGCCATTAGTTAGGATGCACAAGTGAGTCTGTGAAAGCCCAGTGGGCCATACAAATCAAGCAAAACTTTAACATGTGGATTTGAGCCTAGTTTATATTCTGCAGGGGTGGGTTAGAGGAGCTGCAGTATTAGAGAACTTGAGGGTTTTTCCTGAGCCCAGAGGTCCAACCTGCTCCCAATGTGAGCACAACTGCACTCCTACTACTGTCCTTTCAGCTTTTCCCAGTGGTTTTTTTTTTTTTTGCCAGTCCCGGGGCTTGGATTGAGTGCCTGAGCACTGTCCCTGACTTCTTTTTGCTCAAGGCTAACACTCTGCTAACTTGAGCCACAGTACCACTTATTGCATTCTGAATTCCACAAATAAATATTTACTCAGAATAAACCTTTTCTGTTCATGCAGTTCTGAGCAACCGAACTTAGTGCATGCTGGGCAAGCACTCTACTGCTAAGCAATATTCCCAGCCCCCACGGCGTTCTTTTATAGCACCTCAAATTCTCCCCATCTTAGCTGCACTCCTCACAGCCTGGAGCAGGAAAAGGGGCTGCCTGTAAAAAGGCCCTTTTAGTGAAGGCCTGTCTGCTGTAGACCCAAGTCACTTTTGCCCAACATAGCCCTCTTTTCATCTCTCATCACATCAACCATTCACTAGTTTGGGTCACAAGCCATGCCCTCTCTTTAATTAATGGAGGAAGTATAAAAATAAACAGGGTAAATGCAGGAGGAAAGAACAGAGCAGCTACCACTTATGTTCCCAGACAACAGCCTTGTTACTACTGACTTCACATAATGATTTTAAAACCTACATGCCACTGTTTAGGCTTGGAGCCATCCCATGAGTTTAACTGTACCAAAACTCCCTTCTTAACTCATCTGTGTACCAGGGAAAACTGGGAGAGAGTGAGGGAAGAGGTAACACTGTCAGAAAAGAAATATACTCATTACCTGACTTATGTAACTGTAACCCTTTTATAATACCAATTTAAAAAACTAAAATGAAAATAAGAAACCCTTATGTGTGTGCCTCTTCTAGAGGATGAGCTGAGAACGGGAGAGACAGTTGAGTAGTGTGTGTCCTGGAACCTGTTCTGCACAGTGCACTTGGCCAAGACTCAGTCAACCTTTTTCTGTGTGCATTTGCCGGTCCTGGGGCTCAGGTCCTGGGAGCTTTTGTACTCATGGCTGGTGCCCTACCACTTGAACCACAGTTCTACTTCCAGCTTCTTGGCAGTTAACTGGAGACAAGAGTCTCATGGGCTTTTCTTCCTGGGCTGGCTCACACTACAATCCTCAGAGCTCAGCCTCCTGAGTAGCTAGGATTATAGGCCTGAGCCAATTAGAGCCTAGCACCTCAGTGAACACTTTAGAAAACAATTTAAACTATGTGAACAAAACCTTACTTGTCCAGATGCACTAACACCTACTTCTTGACCCAGCATCCTCAGAGATGCAGCTTACTGCTATTAACTCAAGGTCAGCTGAGATACCTTCTATTATGTAGGGATATAACCCCAAAGCTCAGGTGTCAATCAGAAATCACTGACTAGAAACAGACCAGAAGTTGGTAATATTGAATACCTTCCTCTCATCCCCATTTAAAACAATGGTCTCACTATGTTGCTCAGGCTGATTTCTAGCTCTTGGGCATAAGTGATTCCCGTATCTTAATAGTCTCTTCTTAATTGAGACTATAGGCATGTGTGACTTGACAAAAACCACTTGAGACTTCCATGTAAAGACATGACACTCATTTTTAATAAATAACTAAAAAAGAAAACAACAACAACCAAATGTCTGCTTTTCCTTAACGATCTTGGACATTTTGTGTGTGTGTGTGTGTGTGCATGTGCGTACACGACCTGGTCCTACAGCTTGAACACAGTGCAGTCCCTAAGCATTTTTGCTCAAAGCTAGCACTCTACCACTTTAGCCACAGCTCCACTTGCAGCTTTCATGCTGTTTAACTGAGGATCAGAGTATTAAAAGATTTGAGCCAGGTACCAGTGGCTCATGTCTGTAATCCTAACTACTCAGGAGGTTGAGATCTAAGGACTGAAGTTCAAAGCCAGCCTAGGCAGTAAGGTCTTTGAGACTCTTATTTCCAATTAACCACCAAAGAACTAGAAGCGGTGCTATAGCTCAAAGTGGTAGAATGCTAGCCTTAAGCAAAAGAGCTCAGGGACAGTGCCTAGGCCCCAAGTCAAGCCTCATGACCCAACTCCATCCCCTGATCCCCAAAGGGGGTTCCCAAGACTTTCCTGCCTAGAGTGGTTTCAAACTGTAATCCTCAGATCTCAGCCCCCTGAGTAGAGCTAGACTACAGGCCTGAGCCACTGGCACTTGGCTCAAACATGTTTTATTAAACTAAAATAAAATGGAAATGGAAATTGAGCTGTGGCTAAAGTGATAAAGAGTGTCAGCCTTGAGCAAAGAAACCTCAAGAGACATGTCCAGGCCCTGAGTTCAAACTGCAGGACTGGCACGCAACTGCTCCTTTTATGATATTCCTAAACCCATACAACAAAGGCTGTTGAGTAGTGATCATGAATATTAAAACTCTCAAATGTGAGTACTTTAAGTGTGCACCTGTCCAGTGGAGCAGGTGGCAAACTCCTTACCACCCCACCCATAACTTAAAAAGAAAATCAGCCTTTCCTACCTGTCATCATGAGAAGCAATTCTTTCTCCAAAGACCATCCGGGCAGGAGTTAAAGATAATATTCCAAGCTCCTGGAGCTGGGTTAAGAAGTGCTGCTCTGTTCATGGAATAAGTTGAATACACATTCAGCAAAGGGCTATCTTTCCAGATGTGTAAATAATGAACACTTACCCACATGTTCACTTGGAGTTGTATGTAGAAACCTTTTTTCTATTCACTCATCTCTACTAACTCATGAGAAAGAGAGAGGGGGGAAAAAAAGGGAGACCCAAACTAAGACAAATGCAATGTATGAACTAACCAGCTATTTTTAATCCTATGATAGGATTTATTAACAAGTTTATGGTTTGTTCTAAGGAAATAAACCAGCCTGTGTTTAAAAAGTAGCTGGTCAGTTCAGACACTGAGGACATATGTGCAATAGAGAATAGAAGAGTGACAAGCTAAGAACAGAGGCACCTAGAGCAAGCTGACTTATCCTAATTTCAAAAAAGGCAGCTTATTTTCTCCCTCATCCAGAAGTCTGCCAAGACTTCCTCTCCACCTGACCTCCTATCTTGCTTTTGTGTTTTTTTATTTTTATTTTTTGGGTCCTAGACCAGAACTGGAACTTGGTACTTGGTATTGGATACTTCTGCTCAATGGCTAAGCACTCCACCAACTGTGCTATATCTCCAACCCCTACAGGGTTGGTTATTTCTTTTCTTGTTTTACTTAACTGTCTCTGCAAGTATTCACTGATTTTCACAGGTTAGGTGGTAAAAGAGGAGAATGAAGGGCCAGAGTCATATTGCAGAAAATGAGGAATGGCAAAAAGCTGTAAGACCAGAGTCTGAGAGTCCTATTCTTGCATTTCCTGTACTAGTACTCACCACAGACTGGAAAGGAGTAACTCACTATTCTAGAATTGCAGAGTAGATTTTGGGGGTGTAGTATATTTTAAAGTAAAAAACTTGAGCATTAAAAAAACAACACTATTTCTCCAGCCTAATGAAAGAACATAACTTGGATGAAAACAAAACAGAAAACTTAACATTTGAGCTCTAATTTAATTTTCTAACAACTATGTTAGCTTTCTATCTTTCCCCCAATCAACTCCTCTTTTGTATACTGTGACACACTCAACTGATATTTTACTAGGTAAGTATCACATGCTGCAAATACAAACCATCATTAAATATCTGATTAAAAATCTGGAAAAAAAATCAGTCTCACCTGTGATATTAGGGTCACGCCTTGTTCTCCACTGAGGGACAAATACAGTGATGTTTCTGTTGCCAAGCTTCCAAAAATATTCAACTGCAATTGCAATTCCACGACAAGAAAAGAACTTTTTCAGGCCATGGCTATAAGAAAATAAAAGTTTCAGATTTAAGCATGTTTTAAAGCATAGATTCACCACAAAAATATATAAACAACAAAAACAATAAAAACTCAATTTTCTTTAGTGTGTTTACATGTTTTAGCACTTAGTCATACTGATTACTACTTACTAGTATCAATTTTCCTTTTATTTTGTTTGGTTCTTATTTGGGTATACTGTTTTGGTAGTACTTGTTTATCATTGCAGATTTTTTTTTTGAAGAGTTCATTTTATTGGAGGAAAAACACTATTAAAAGTTCTGCCTGATCCACTGCCCTCTAAGAATCTCTTATAAATTATATTAAGGTGGTTGGCTCAATACCTATAATCCTACTCAAGAGGCTGAGATCACAATTCAAAGCCAGCTTGGGCAGAAAAATCCATGGGACTCTTCCTCCAATTAACCACCAAAAAGCTCAAAAGAAGCTCAAGCCCCAAGTTCAAAACCCAGGACCAATACGAAAAAAGAAAAAAAAAATGAAGAGATACTTTTTAGCAGCTGTGACAATGCCTAGGCCTCATGTGTCTATGGTAATGGAGGAAAGGGGTAAAGGAAAGGGGTAAAGATGTGATGTAGTCATCACTACAATTTCCAATGGTGATGCTGTTTCTGGCTCCAGAAGAGCTTTCTGTTTTTGTTTTTTATTTTTTGGCCAGTCCTGGGGCTTGGACTCAGGGCCTGAGCACTGTCCCTGGCTTCTTTTTTGCTCAAGGCTAGCACTCTGCCACTTGAGCCACAGAGCCACTTCTGGCCGTTTTCTAGATATGTGGTGCTGGAGAATCGAACCCAGGGCTTCATGTATATGAGGCGAGCTCTCTTGCCACTATGCCATATTCCCAGCCCCAGAAGAGCTTTCTGAAGACTACAAAATCCACCTAACTGGGGGCTGTGGACAATGACTTTATTTAAAGAGGCAAGGAGAAGACAAAAAAGGTAAACAAGAATATGGGCCAACCCACTTTTCCTATAAAGAACAAAACAACCTGTCCCACCTCTCAACTCTACGCTAATGGTGTGAAAGCAGCAAGACACAGAGTGTGAGTATAACTAGTTTCAAGTTCACAAAAACAGATGGTGCCTGGACCTGACCCAAAGTATGCAATTATCCCTGGCACAGCAGAGAACTCAAATGGACACCCTCAAAGAAATCTATTACTAGTTTGTGCAGTGAGAGAAGAAGGAAAGTCCTTCCTTGTATACAAATCCTCTTTGTTTTGAGGTCCCTTCCTCAACTGACTAGCCACAGGAACTGGCCAACATGAACCTCCTCCCTATCATGTGTCAGTATGGTCTTGGTTTTGGCCAGTTGGTCTTCTATCCCTTTCTTCTTGGTCTCCAGTTTTCCTTTATTGCTTTCTTAGCATGCAAGGCTCTCATACCTTCTCTACTAGCCCATTCTTCAAAGGTTCTTTGGGACTCCAATCTAGTCTTTCTTCTAGTTCTAGACATAGGCCTTTAACTTAGACATAGACCGCTTTCTCCTCTTCCTATCTAATATGGAGCATGAGAATTAAGAGTGCAACTTAAGATTCCTGTTACAAAAAACACTGACAGTGTGATGTGTCTTGTGTGATAAGGAGGTGGACATGTGGGGTCATACAGACCTCCTCACTCCAGGCCAATCATTTTTCCAAGATGCCATCCATACCCATACTGGTGTTGTCATCTCAACTACATCAATAATCCTTGAGAGTAGGAAGGGACTAGTCAGACAACTAATGAAGTTAGAGATTTAGAAAAGCTATTCACTTACAGACTCCTCTTTCTAAAGGCTAAAGTCCATTATCCTTTCAGGGAATCATAAATTAGAGATGATGTATCTTATTCCAGAAAACATATGCAAGTAAACAAGCCCATTTTTGATCAAATGATTTAGAGGTGCACTCAAATACAGCGAGAACATAGCAACACGACAGCTGTTACTAGAAAAAAAGAAAAACAGTAGTAGTTTTATTATTTTTGAAGGAGTTTTTAATCTTTAGAAAAGAATAAATCATTCTAATAGAAAAAAAAACAGGCCTTGAATTAACTAGTCCTAACCTGAACATCTAAAATATAACAGCTTACTATTTCTTAGAAAAACCAAGAGAGAGGCATGTTCAGTCCTTAAAAGATTGACCTTAAATGCACCAAAAAGGCTGTAAACAATCCATGCTATGCAACAGATTTAAATGTGGACCACTTGCTTTTCATCCACATACCTAAATGCTTCTATTGACTAAAACAGTTTAAACTGAGTGGAAATGGAGTGCCCAGTTCCATTTTACTAGGTCACAAAAGAAATAGGGGCCAAAGAAGACGGAGGAATTTTGCTACTCTGGGCCCTCACAAACTTGGAAGAAAAATAAAGAATTTCTAGAAACATCAGTTCTAAACTTGGGTTGCTCAACTGAAGTTAGTGTTGTTCTTTGTGATAAGATCACACATCACTTTTAATCTGAAAAATCCCTTCAGGTGAATTAAACGTGGCTCAAAATTCTGGTTGGAGAATAGAAACTTACCCAGAAAATAAAACTAGACAGTCAGATGGAGGGTAAGGGATGTACCTTAGTGGTAAGAGCACTTGCCCAACATGCATGAGGCTCCAATTAACCACCTAGTACAGGTCCCTAGTACAGGGTGTGGGTGCATGAGTTATCAAGTGGAGCCAAATTACTGTCCTCAAGATATTGCAGAAACCCACTAAAAACGTTCTCTAGTTCCCAGTCCAATGCTCAATGCCTCCACAGCCTCTCTGTAATGAAACTCAAGGTATACAGGTAAACCCAGACCAGGTATCTAGTTTGACCTAGAGAAGTATATAGTCAAAGTACATTCTCTACTTTAGGCAAGCCAAAGCGCTATGGCTCAGGCCTGGAAGCTTTGCAAAAATCCAAGGCCTGTAATCCTAGCTACTCAGGAGGCTGAGATCTGAGGATTGTGGTTCAAACCCAGCCCGAGCAGGAAAGTCTGTGAGACTCTTACCTCCAATTAACCCCCAGAAAACTGGAAGTGGTGCTGTGGCTCAAAGGGTAGAGTGTTAGCCTTGGGCTGAAGAGCTCAGACACAGTGCACAGGCCCAGAGTTCAAGCCCCATGACCAACCAAAAGAAAAAACTCCATGTAAGGGTAGGCCACGACTCCTTGTAACAAGGTTCCATACTGCTGGATAATTTTAAATTTCCTTTTAAACTACTCCCCCAACTAGTTGGGTCAAAAGGGTGAGGTTTATTCAGCAGTTCTTACGCAATCTCCAATGGTAACTCTGCAAATGATGCCAAAGCCTGAAAACTACAACTTCAACTTCGGTGGGAGGAGACGAGAGTATGTGGCTACTGAGGAGAGACATCATGGGCCCAAATATCGTCTACGTGTATCTCTGGACAACTTTACAGTGCTTTCATATTATTCTATCTAAGCCACATGTAATTGTAATTGTGTGTGTGTGTGTGTGTGTGTGTTTGTGTACTGGGTTTGGGCACACTGTTCTTGAGCTCTTTTTGCTCAAGGCTAGCACTCCACCACTTGAATCACAACTCTACTACCAGCTTTTTGGTGGTTAATTGAATATAAGTCGTCTCTTGGGCTTTCCTACCCAGGCTGGCTTTGAATCTCAATCTTCAGATCTCAGCCTCCTCCTAAGTAGCTACGATTATAGGCATGAACTACTGGTGCCTGGCTAAGTTACATGAATTGTTTTGAGGGGTTTTTTTGCCAGTCCTGGGGCTTGGACTCAGAGCCTGAGCACTGTCCCTGGCTTCTTTTTGCTCAAGGCTAGCACTCTGCCTTTTGAGCCACAGCGCCACTTCTGGCCTGTTCTATATATATGTGGTGCTGGGGAATTGGGCTTGCCACCAGGCCATATTCCCAGCCCTACATGTAGTTTTTAACCACACAAAATGGATGTGAAGATCACATTACTAAAATAAAATACATGTCAGGGGATGTAGCTCAGTGGTAAAGTGTGAAGCCTTGGGTTTGATCCCCAGCACTGCAAAAAAAGAAAACAAACCCTAAATATGGCACAGCATCTGATACATACCAGCTGATACATCTTTAGCTTAAAGATTCAAAATATTTAAATATGGCCACAGTTAAGATTCAATATAAATTGATGATTAGCATGGCAACCATAGATTTACAAATACTTGGTGAAAAGCCAGTTTAAAAAAACCCTCTTCTGGTTTGGGAATGTGGCCTAGCAGTAGAGTGCTTGCCTAGCATGCATGAAGCCCTGGGTTCGATTCCTCAGCACCACATATACAGAAAAGGCCAGAAGTGATGCTGTGGCTCAAGTGGTAGAGTGCTAGCCTTGAGCAAAAAAGAAGCCAGGGACTGTCAAAGAAGCTAGGGCTGGCAAAAAAACAAACAAAAACCCCTCTTCCATTCATCGAAAGTGTGTGTATATGTGTGTACATGTGTGTTGGGCCTGGAAGCTATCCCCTTGACCTTTGTACACTCTACCACTTGAGCCACAGCTCCACTTCCAGCTCTTTTCGTGCTTAACTGAGATAAGAATCTCAGACTTCCCTGCCTGGTCTGGCTTTGAACATTGACTCTCAGATCTCAGTCTAGTAGCTAGGATTACAGGTGTGAGCCATCAGCATCTGGCTCATCAATATAGCATGCATGCTATGTGCCAAGGATATGGCTGTTGATGTAGTTTTATATAGAGAAGACACAAACAAGTCCCCTTCATGGAACTTAGTGTAATCCAACTCACAAAATGCAGGCAACTGATTTAGTCTAAGGATTGACATCTCTCTGCCTGCCCTGCCAATGCCACATACACTTTAAAAGTTGGATGAGGTGGAATTCACTTAACAGAATCATTTTAAAGTGACTGGTTCAGCTGGACAATGGTAACTCATGCTTATAATTTAGGCTGAGATCTGAGGATCCTGATTCAAAACGAGTTCTGGAAAACAAATCCTTGTCTTAAAGACTCTTATCCTTTACCTCCAACTAACCAGCAAAAAGCTGGAACTGGAGATTTGTCTTAAGGGGTAGAGTACCAGCCTTAAGCAAAAAAGCCAACTGAGAGCTCAAGACCTTGAGTTCCAGCTCTAGTAACCATCATCCTTTTTCAAAACCATTGCTCTTAAAATATCTCTAAACTCAAATAAAATTCAAATCTAATCAAACTGGTTTGCAAAAGAATGTAACTTGTTGGGTGTGGGAGTAATGCCTATGTCCCCAGCACAAAGGAGGTTGAGGCAGGAGGATCTTGAGTTGAGATTAGTCTGGGCTAAATAATCCACAATATATTCAAAATCTGTAACTTTCCCTTAAGCACTATTTGGTGGCTTCCAAGAGAAAGCTAGGGGTACTAAGGATATTAGGAAATCCTGGTGTGTTCTGGAGAGTCACAATGACTGAGGAGGGGCACCATCTGCATTGTGAAGGGATGATATGTATAAAACTTCCTCCTTGCAGGGGCTGAGAATATGGCCTAGTGCTCGTATATATGAAACCCTGGGTTCGATTGCACAGCACCACATATATAGAAAAGGTCAGAAGTGGTGCTGTGGCTCAAGTGGTAGAGTGCTAGCCTTGAGCAAAAAGAGCCAGGGACAGTGCTCAGGCCCTGAGTTCAAGCCCCAGGACTGGCAAAAAACAAAACAAAACTTCCTCCTTTCAGACAGGACCATTTTACAGTCTCATTAATACTCCAAGAGGTGTGTATGTGTTTAAGGCACTGTTTTATCACTGCTAGGTCTAGGTTACTTTGCATTCTTATTCTTTGAACATCAGCTTGGGAACTGTTTCCACATACAGAAGTTTTTGAAAAAGTATTACTCATGATCGTGACCTACGTCAACATTTGGCCCAAGCTCCTAACAATGAGGAACTGATGCTATGCTTGGACTATGGATGACTGAAATTACAGTTTTACTTATAAAGCGGGTCATCTGCTGGGTTTCCCCAGAAGAGCTGCCAAAAGATGTGAAAGGGAAGTAAGAATACTGAAAATGACGGAAAATATGCTAGGTATTTTTACTTTCTGTCTTCACACTTTTAACATCTGAAGTGCTGCCTTTTCTTTTTTGGATAGCAAAACACAAATTTATTTTCAAACAAACAGTATAAATAATATAAAATAAAAATGTCTAAGTAATTTACTTTAAAAATGAATAGCAAGCAAGGTGCCACTGGCTCACACCTATATTCCTAGCTACTCATGGTTTAAAGACAGCCTGGGCAGGAAAGTCTATGAGATTCGTATCTCCAATTAACCACCAAAACACACGAAGTGGAGCTGTGGCTCAAGGTAGAACACTACCTTGAGCAAAAAGGCTCAGCACCCAGGCACTGAGTTCAAGCCCCAGGACAAGAAAAAATATTTATAAAAGTGCATACTGAAAGCCATCCAGCTGATGTTCACTAGGTGGGTTGGAAAATGACCATGCAGTGAACAAGCCTGAGCGTTTTTAAGGGTGGGGACCCTAGCTGGATCTTACTTCCACCTACCTCCACACCAATGTCCAATGCCTATACCATGGCTCTGTGCTATTGCACTCACTACCTTTGAACACAAGGGTACAGTAGCCAAGAACTTGAGCAAGCCATGCTTCACCAAGCAAATTCATGCGAGATATGATCCCAGAAGTATGTGCCTGGCTCTGAATAGGCAGTGTGCAATGTCCCTGCTCAGGTTGCCCAAGGCCAAACAGGACCAGAAGTTGATCAAGGAGAGGGTAACACACACATATTTGAGCTAACAGAAAAGGAGAAAGGCTAAGCGACATCCTTGTCACTATTAAGGAAAGCAGCTGCCATGAAGGACTGAACTTGTGTATAATGAAACCTTTATAGAAAACAACTATAAAACATACTGAAATAAAGCTAAGGATTGTGCCAGCTCAGGCAGAACAAAGTCAATGAGACTTTTATTTCCAATTAGCAATAAAAAAAATAGAAGTAGAGCTATAGCTCAAGTGGCACAGTATTAGACTTGAGGGAGAAAAAAGCTCAAGGACAGCATGTAGGCCATGATTTCAAGACCCAGGAGCAGTGAGTGTGTGCGCATGTGCTCATACACACACATACACGCACGCACGCGCACACACACACACACACACAACCACTAAGAGGGCTAGAGTTATGGATCAAAAGAACATAGCATGTAGAAGGCCCTGGGTTTTAGCCTCAGTACTACAGGAAGAAGGGAGGAGAAAACAGGTGTTAAGGCAGAAAATATAGATAAAACAAGACTGGGCGCTGGGAATGTGGCCTAGTGGTAGAGTGCTTGCTTAGCATGCATGAAGCCCTGAGTTTGATTCTCAGCACCACATATACAGAAAAAGCTGGAAGTGACGCTGTGGCTCAAGTGATAAAGTGCTAGCCTTGAACAAAAAGAAGCCAGGGACAGTGTTCAGGCCCTGAGTTCAAGCCCCAAGACAGGCAAAAAAGTTAGTCCAAGAGACTCTTGAGTCTTGTCTCCAATTAACCAGCAAAAGCTGGAAGTGGAGCTGTGGCTAAAAGTGGTAGAGCTTCAGCCTTGTGAAAAGGTCAAGAGAATCCAGGCACCAGTGGCTCACACCTAAAATCGTGACTACTCAGGATGCTAAGATACGAAGATAGTAAGTAGTTCAAAGCCACTTCGGACTCAACTGTCTGTGAGACTCTTATCTCCAATCCAATAAACTACTGAGAAAAAACTAGAAGTGCTGCTGAGGCTCAAGTGGTAGAATGCTAGCCCTGAGCCAAGAAAGCACAAGGCCCTGAGTTCAAGCCTTACTACCAACAAAAAAACCGAAGTCCTAAATATATACTGTATTTCAGTCAAAGTAGGTATTCTAATAATTCAAGGTTTTAGTTGATCTTTCAGAAATCCTAGGGAAGGGCTGGGAATATGGCCTAGTGGCAAGAGAGCTCGCCTGGTATACATGAAGCCCTGGGTTCTATTCTCCAGCAACACATATCTAGAAAACGGCCAGAAGTGGCGCTGTGGCTCAAGTGGCAGAGTGCTAGCCTTGAGCAAAAAGAAGCCAGGGACAGTGCTCAGGCCCTGAGTCCAAGCCCCAGGACTGGCCAAAAGAAAAAAAAAAAGAAATCCTAGGGAAAAGGTCACAGAAGTGTCCTTAAAAATACACTGAAAGTACTTGGAATATTTAGCAACTTCTTCATTTCATGTGCAGGTGCCTGATTTTCTTAACTGTGGCTGCTCAAAATTTTAGACTTAATTAAAAACCAATGGTAGGCTGGGAATGTGGCTTAGCGATAGAAGTGCTTGCTTAGCATGCATGAAGCCCTGGGTTCGATTCCTCAGCACCACATAAACAGAAAAAGCTGGAAGTGGTGCTGTAGCTCAAGAAGTAGAATGCTGGGGCTGGGAATATGGCCTAGTGGCAAGAGTGCTTGCCTACACATGAAGCTCTCGGTTCGATTCCCCAGCACCACATATATGGAAAACGGCCAGAAGGGGCGCTGTGGCTCAGGTGGCAGAGTGCTAGCCTTGAGCGGGAAGAAGCCAGGGACAGTGCTCAGGTCCTGAGCTTAAGCTCCAGGACTGGCCAAAAAAAGAAATAAATACTGAAATAAAATAAAACCAATGGTATATTAAATTTTCCCCGCCCCCCCCCCCCAAATAGCCTCTTCAATAGATGGTGTTGGGAAAACTGGGTATCCATATGCAGAAAACTCAAAATGGATCCCTGTTTGTCACCATGTACTAATACCAATTCAAGTGGATCAGAGACTTCAACATCAGACGCAAAACACTGAAACTATTGCAAGAAAGAGTAGGAAAAACATTAGAATTTATGGGTATAGGTAGAAATTTCTTGAAGAGTTCCAGGGACACAACAGATAAGAATGTGAGTTGATAAGTGGGACCACATCAAATAAAGTTTCTGCACAGCTAAGGACATAGTTACTAACTAGAAAGACAGTCAACAGACCGGGAGCAATATATCAAAGGCCTAATATCCAATATATACAAGAAGCTCAAGAAACTAACCCCTCTCTAAACAAATAAACCAATCACTAACTGCGCAAGGAAGCTAAGGAGAGACTTCTCCAAAGAAGAGGTAAGAATGGTAAAGAAACATATGAGGAAATGCTCATCATCCCTGGCCATAAAGGAAATGCAAATGAAAACAACTCTGGGATTCCATCTCACCCCAGTTAGATTAGCCCACTTTGTGAATTTGAACAACAAATTTTGGCAGATAACTGGGGGAAAAGGAACCCTTACTATGCTGTTGGTGGGAATGTAAACTAGTACAACCGCTCTGGACAGTAATCTACAAGTTCCTCAAAAAACTAAACACAGACCTTCCCTAAAACCCAGTCATACTACTTTCTAAGGCATCTAGAACACCATGAGCCAGGATAGGATAAAGACACCTGCACATCCATACTCACAAACACATTATTCACAATAAATAGCCAAGATATACTAACAACCCTGATGTCCCACAATAGATGAGTGGATCCAAAAAAATGCAGTATATATATGCAATGAAATTTTACATAGTCATTAGGAAGAATAACATAATATCATTTGCAGGGAAATGGATGGAACGAGATAAATCATATTAAGCGAAATAAACCAAGCTCGAAGGACAAACAGTTCATATTCTTGCTGATGTGCAGAAATTAGATCTAAAATAACACTGGAATATGATAAATTATACAGATTCTAGATTTCACACACAGTGAAACCTAAAGAGGATACTTAGGAGAGAAATACAAAGGCACAATGCCTAAGTGCTTCTTCATATTTGTAAAAAATAATACACATATTGAAACAAACTCCAAGATATGGAAACAAGAGACCTCTCTCTTTTTTAGGTTTCTGATGATTCTGTCTTCTTTACCTAATATATGCTGTATTCAAGGGTACATCTTCGGGAAGTCTGAAGGATAAGGACTTAAGGGGAAAAGGGTAAAAAAGTGCAGCAGTGGAGCTCACTGGACACTGACAACTATACAACTTGTGGGTGGACACAGGAGGGAGGGACTGGGAAAGAGTAAGGGAACAGAAGACACTACAGAAGGAAAGGTACTCATTACCTGACTCATATCTATAATAATAAATTAATAAAAATATATATTTGTCCTACTAGTGTCTGTATGTGGTAAACTGAAACCTAAGTTTACAGATAGGAAGCAAATGGCAACCTAATTTAAGTACATACTTTTAAAAATAGCTTTGTCTCAGCAAATATTTCCACTTAGAGTGAACACACTTCTATTAGCCCATAGTTTTAAAAAGTTTACAACAAATGCCTTAATGCTTTAATCTGGTAGTTTCTATATATCACTTCCTTTAATTCTTCCAAATGTACTACGTCTAACCTTTTTAACAATGGGGTTGTTGGTTTTGAAGGGAAACTTTACTCAGTACTTGTTTATATGGCATGACAAAGAACAAGAGTAAGGCCCATAGAATATAGCAAATGAAGGTTGGTAAGGTTAAGCAACCTGTTGGAAATTTAACAGCTGACCCACCCTATGGTTAAATGATCTTAACCACTACACTGAACTGCCCCATTAGAGAAGAAACCTAATTCCACACCACAAGTATAAATACAAGCTCAAAATAAAAGTTCAAACTTTTTTGGGAAGGAAATTTTGATTCATCTATCAGTCAAGCTATTGAAAAAACTATATCATACCTACTATACCACTACATACTCTTAGTTACAGACTAGGCATGTTTCAGCATGAAGACAAAGCAATCTTTTTTGCCTTAAGCTCTATTCTTGTATTCAGAACATAATGATGTTCACAGTATTAATAACCTTATAACTTAAAATACTCTATTTTGCACATCACTGAGCAATATTCAATAGGAAAAGAAATTTTACAATCTCTGAATCATAGTTCAGTAGGGTCAAGCAAAGTTACAACTCCAGAAGATGACGTGACAAAACTTTCCAACCAACCAGTCCCCTTTCCCATGCCACACATAGATCAACTAGACAGATACATAGTGTAGTTCCAAGATACATATGTAATTCCGAGATAACGCTTAGAATACCATGTAAAATAATGGCAGTGGACTTACGTAATTGCAACATTGCTCCCATCTATAACAATATGCTTCAAATCCATTCTCCCTGGTTCATTTTTTAATTCCAGCTTGTAGGGTACTTTTAGAGTATCTCGAAATCTTTGAACCCCGGTAACTGAGGAGTCGATATTTTCAGAGGGTCCTGAAAACCTTGCATCAGAAACTGAAGGTAACAAATGGGACAGTGGCATTGGTGGGGAAATGGACAGACAATCTGGCTTGGACTGAGGAGAGGTACAACATCCTGAACGTTTCTCATAGGTAGACTTCATATTATTTGGAAGCAAGGGTTCTGGCTGCTGTTGTAAACCATTTTCAGGAAAAACTGGACTTTTTTGCTGGTGACTTAAGGCTCCTCTTGAGACAAGATTAATTTCTTTGGGACTTGAAGGGGCAACAGAGGGTGAAAGGCCATCAGTTTCAAGGTCTACGTTACAATGATAGTTCTGGTCTGAACCCCAGATTTCATGTTTCTGTTCTATTGGCACAGTTCTGAAAGTACTAATTTTGCAATTTGAGGTACATGGTTTAGATAGTAACTGAGAAAACTTTTCTACCATAGTTTGCTGTGTGTGATTCTGTGTTTTCTTCTGAAAGGAATCTGTTGTAAACTCATTTATGCTGCTAATACTTTTACTTTTGGTTTTGTTGGTTTCTGGATATGAAGTACCAGGTGAATGTTCTCTGTCTTCTTGAAACCTTTTATTTTCTTTTTCAATTTCTTCTAAGAGCAATAACGGTTCAGTAGAAGGCCCATATACCTTAATGACCTTCTCAACAATTTCTTGGGAATAGCCCATGGTTTTAAAAAAGTTTACAAGAATGTTGTATTCCATTTCCTCAGTAGTGTCTTTTACATCGGGATTTAAATTTACTTCAGTAGAAGAATCAGATGAATCGATTCCATTTCCAGCTGATGTCTTACCACCATGCAAGAGCTCTTCTTCTTGAACATTTTCTAAAGAAAACTGTTTCTTGGTATGCCTTTCCTCTGAATCAGAATATCTCCTTTTGTAACAAGCTCTCTCTTTGGAAAGGGCCTCTTCATCTGGGCTTGCCCCATTTACTGGAACTTTAAGCACATCTGGGGAACTAGAAAAGATTGTGTCCATTTGTTTTGTAAGCTCTGAAATAGGAGTCCCAGCTTTATTTCTTGCATCTTCCTGCAAAACAATTTCATCTCTAGAAATATTCATTCCTGTCTCAGTATTCTGTGTGAACTCTGGTTGTTGGCCATCTCTTACTTCAATAACATCATCATCTCCTGTTTGAAATAGATTATCCTCACCCTGTGTGAGTGTTAAAAGTTCTTTCTTCAAGGAAGTAGGCAAAATCAGTAAATCCATTGTGTAAATGTCTGCATGGGCTTCAACAAATTGTTTGAATTCCCTTTTTATCTCTGATTCTTTCTGACTGCTGGGTATGTTCTCATTGTTCTCAAAGAGCTTTACAAATTGCTGAATATGGCTCCTGGCCATGACCACAGCTTCAGCACTTCCTCTAATGCCAAGAAGACCAATGTCTAGGACACAAAGGTCAGCACAAGTATCCTGAATCAAGCTCTTCAGAAACAGGCTCTCTGCTCCAACAAAAATGCAGTGCATGGCTGTGGGGTAACACTCTCTTTCTTCTAGCTCAGGTTCACAGATTCCTTTGACATATTCCTGTGAAGAGGAAAAAAAAATACATCAATTCACAAAAGCTCCTTACAGAAAATTATATTAAGTTCTACAGGTACTTAAACAAAAGTCAAGCTAATTTCATTTTTAATGTAAGCATATTTGTTTAATTTAGTGCAAAATACCATGATTTCGATGGAAGATTAACAATGTTTAATCAATTAGAGGAATTGAAAGCTTTGCAACTACTATCTAATAGGTAAGTATTTCTGTCCATCTTGGTATGTCAACTCAAGGGGTCTGCCTAGCTTGTACAACCAAAGAATCCCAATACCCTATTCATTTACATCTAAAAGACAAATATGTGCTTGTAATAGTCATTACCAATACATAATCCAGAGATAAAAGATAATCAAACCAAATGATTTATTACAGTGCAAACCTTGACTTTTACGTTGTCACTATTACTCATGGTTTCCACATGTAACAAAACAATTGCCCTGCCCACCCCATATTCCTTATAGGCATTTAGAACAAAACAAGATGGTATGAACAATCTACGCCCTATAATTCTGTGTTTTCTAAGATCAGGATGTTTAAATTAAACATAGACCTAAGTATAAAGAGGTGAAGCAGGCTAAAGTACACATACACACCACGGTAGAACACACTGTTAATACTACTTTCGTTTTAGAGCTAGTACGTTAGTCTCAAACTCCAGTAAAACCTTTGTTGTGATCTTGCTCAACTTATTCTAAGCTCAATTTCTTCAATGATAGAGGTAAAGAATAATACAATCTTGGAAATTTGAGGGAATTCAAAGAAACAATACAATAGAGTGCCCTCTATACAGTAAATACTTACAAATAGCAACAATGTCAGTTCAGTTACCGGTGAAAACTTTCTGGCTACACATTTGTGAAAAATAAGCCTAGTAGATACTTTATCTACACTTTTCAACTAAAGTCCTTACCTACATCTGTAATTCAAAGTTAGGGAGGGGAATATGGCCTAGTGGTAAAGTATACATGAAGCCCTGGGTTCGATTCCTCAGCAACACATATATAGAAAACGGCCAGAAATGGCACTGTGACTCAAGTGGCAGAGTGCTAGCCTTGAGCAAAAAGAAGCCAGGGACAGTGCTCAGGCCCTGAGTCCAAGCCCCAGGACTGGCAAAAAAAAAAAAAGAAGAAGAAATGTACTCATTACCTGATGTGTGAAATGGTAGCCCCTCTGTATAATACCTTAAAAAATTATATATATATATGTGTATATATGTGAGAAATTAAATGGACATTAACTTCCAATGACCAAAACTTCCCTCGATGAAAATAAGGAAAGAACTGATGACACACAACCCACTTTTCCAGGATTAGCCACCCCATGTCCTCAGGTTCCAATAAATCTTCAAGTCTTAGAATCTCTAAAAAATAAGTAAATTAGTAAGTACATGTTATCAACAATTAGAAAATTTGTGTCCTATATTTGTATTAAAATAATGGATGGTTAAATATTTCATATCTTCTTAAAGAAATACTTGGCAGAAAAGGCCAGAAGTGGCACTGTGGCTCAAGTCATAGAGTGCTAGCCTTGAGCAAAAGAAGCTCAGGCACTGAGTTCAATCCTCAGAACTGGCAAAAAAAAAAAAAGAAATAAAATTATAAAACTCATATTGTTGTACCAGGAGAAATTAAGTAATTGTGATTCATAGATTTTACTAACATTGTAAGTGTGGTAATGTTTCTTGTTTGGCAGCAGTGTTCTGAAGGGAAACAGACTGAACAAGAGACTGTAAACATGCATGTATGTAATGCACATAAATATGTATACTGGGGCTGGGGATATGGCCTAGTGGCAAGAGTGCTTGCCTCGTATACATGAGGCCCTGGGTTCAATTCCCCAGCACCACATATATAGAAAGCGGCCAGAAGTGGCGCTGTGGCTCAAGTGGCAGAGTGCTAGCCTTGAGCAAAAAAAAGCCAGGGACAGTGCTCAGGCCCTGAGTCCAAGCCCCAGGACTGGCAAAAAACAAACAAAACAAATCATAAATATGTATACTAATAACATAAATTTACATACTAAGTAGTTCTTTATTTATATCTCCACACACACCAATGCAAACATGTACACAAACATGAATAAAATTCAAGTGACTATAAAGGCCAAGTAGTCCCATAATCAGCCATTTATCTTTTTGTGGGATTTCTGTTTTTGTCAGTTGTGGGGCTTAAACTCAGGGCCTTTGCTAAAGGCTAGTTAGTGTGCTACCACTTTGAGCCACAGCTCCACTTTTGGTTTTTGAATGGTTAATTTGAGATTAAGAGGGACTTTTCTGCCTGGGGTGAATCTGAACCACAATCCTTAGATCTCCACCTCCTAAGTAGCTAGGATTATAGGCATAAACCAGGAAAACCCGATCAAATTTCAATTTAATCTAAAGTCTGGATAACTAAGGGAGATAGTGAAGTAGATCTGATTTCAAACAAGAGAAGACATAAGGAGACAAGAAGAACATGTTCCCCCCTCTTCTGCCTTTATCCTGTGTCTAAGAATTTAAACAATGTGTGGAATACACAAGTCAATCACACAATATTTGTCATTTGTGACCACTTATTTTGCTTGGCATAGTATCTTCATGGCTTGGCCCTCCTATTTATTATTTGTCAGAATTTTCTTCCTTTTTGAGGGAGGAGGTAACAAACAGTACAAGAAATGTACCCAAGGCCTAACATATGAAACTGTAACCTCTCTGTACATCATTTTGACAATAAATAAGAAAAAAAAATTTCTTCCTTTTTCACCTGTTAGGGGCTCTCTATATAGATCCTATTTTGATTATCCTATATCAATCCCAATGATGGACATTTAAGCTATAGTTTTAACGTTTGATTATTGTGAACAATGTTTTAATTAATAAGCATGTACAAGTATCGCTCCAAAGCAAGCCTTTTATCTTTAGCTATTAATAAGTTCAGAAGAACTTTACAATAAAGGTAGTACACAGACAGTATGGCCCCTTCATCTAGTTTCCCTTAATTGCTGCCTAAGTACAATACTAAAACCAGGACACGTACAATGCCCCTATATGTGCACGTGGTTCCATTCCAATTTATCACATGATGTTCTGTGAAGCGACCATCTTGATCAGCATGAAGATCCCTTCATATCACCCTATCACATCTATTACCTTCCACTGCCTAGCAGCTACTCTTGATTTTATTTTGTGACCCAAACAATGTGACTTTTGAGGTTGGCACAATTCTCTTGAGACCTTATTCAATGTCACAGGTACCAACAAATTATTTCTTTTTACCACTTGTGGCATGTCATAGTATCAGTGAACAAGTTTTTAACCATGTACCCACTGAGAGAGTTGTTCAAATGTAGTACTATAATAAAGTTGTACTCAGTGCTGTAGTTCACACCTGGAATACTAGTTACTCAGAGGCCAAAATCACAGTCCAAAGCCAGCCCAAACAGGAAAGTCCATGAGATTTCTAACTCCAGTTTATCAGCAAAAAGCTAGAAGTAGAGGTATGGCTTAAGTTCGGTCAGCACGTGTGCATCAATACATCAAATAAAATTGTTACAATCAATCATGTTCAGGTTTTTATGTGAAATAAACATTTCATTTCTCTAAGATAAATGCTCAGGAATACAGCTGCTAGGTTACTTAGTACTCCGTTTTTGAAGGACTACGAAACTATTTTCCAGAATAGCTATAGTATTTCACATTCCTCCAACAATTGCAGCTTTTAATATTGCCATATTTTAGTCATTCTTCCCAGGGTGTTGTGCTCTTAACTTGGTATTTTCCTCCCAGTTTGTGATGCTGAATACATTTCAATGTGCTCTATATCCATTTCCTAATTGGATTCTTTTTTCACTGGTGACTTTTTAGATGTTAGAAATATGATTTCCAGCATACACATTTTGTCCAAGCCTACAAACTCTTTTCATTCTCTTAACAGTATGTTTGGTGATGACAAAAGTTTTATTTTCTGTACCAAGTCTAGGTCGTAAAGATATCAACATTATTTTCTAAGCATTCACCCCTCTAAGCCTATAATCCACTTCTGAGTATTTGTATATAGTATAAGGGTTCGGGCTGAGATTGATGGTTTTATTCTAGTACCTACCATTTCTTTCTTTTTTTTGCCAGTCCTGGGGCTTGGACTCAGGGCCTGAGCACTGTCCCTGGCTTCTTTTTGCTCAAGGCTAGCACTCTGCCACTTGAGCCACAGCGCCACTTCTGGCCGTTTTCTGTATATGTGGTGCTGAGGAATTGAACCCAGGGCCTCATGTATATGAGACAAGCACTCTTGCCACTAGGCCATACCCCCAGCCCAGTACCTACCATTTCTTTTTTTTTTTGGCCAGTACTAGGCCGTGAACTCAGGGCCTGAGCACTGTCCCTGGCTTCTCTTTGCTCAAAGCTAGCACTCACTCTGCTGTCGGGATCTGAACGATCCCCTTCTCCCCGATCCCACGGGGAGAATGGTGAACCCTTAAATCTATGAAAGAGCACTCGGCCTTGCCCTCCGCCGGCGGAAGGCCAAAGGCATACTCGCATGGACATGCGCTAAGTTGAGGAAAGGTTGCTGAAGCCTCCCCTCCCCCCAGTCCCCTCACATGTTACTAAGAGCGGGGGCGCGGGGGCGAAAAGGAAGGGACACGCTGCGGTGGTGGGATGCGTCTCAAAAACTTTAATAGGGAAAGGCACTTTTATAGAAGTAATGGCGGGAAAGAAAGGGGGCTGGCCAAAGGGCCAGTCATAGGCTAAAAGACCATGTCCATCAAGTGACATCACGAAACTTCCTTTGTGGGCGGGACAACCCCATCATGGTGGCATGCACGTGTTCACCTCCCAAGGGCCAGAAGGTGGGAGGGACTTCCATTGTCCCAAGGCTGGTGGAAGGGCAGCCTTCCCCCAAGGCCATAATAATCCCCAACACTCTGCCACTTGAGCCACAGCACCACTTCTGGCCATTTTCTGTATATGTGGTGCTGAGGAATCGAACCCAGGGCCTCATGTATGTGAGGCAAGCACTCTTGCCACTAGGCCATATTCCCAACCCCTACCATTTCTTGAAAAGTACCAACTACTGAACTGTATCTGTCAAAAATGAGCTACCATATTCATTGTGTAGGGCACCTTCTAGTTTCTCTATTCTGTCTATTCTGTCTTAGCTAACCCTTCACCAATACCACACAGCTTTGATAACTAATTATGTAAACTGATAACTATAATGTCGAGATTGGATAAAAGCTCTATTTTCTTTTTTAACCGTTCTTGTTTGTACTGAATGAGTTTGCAACTGAAGGCCTCATGCTTGCTAGGCAGGTACTCTACCTACTGCAAAGCATGCCTCCAGCCTTTTACTGCATTGGTTATTTTGAGACAGGACCTTGCATTTTGCCCAAGTCCGTGACTACACTGACATAATCTGCCTATTTTACATTTTCTGTTGTGGCTGAGGTGAGTCAAGCATCTTCCAGATTCAGATTCTTCATTGAGACAGTCTGTCCAGGCTGATCTGGAGCCATAATCCTACAGTTCTCTCACCTTCCTTCCCACATGACTGAGATGGCAAGGCCAGCTATTGGGTGAGGAGTCTTTTATGTATGTCCTGACTGCTTTGAACCATGGTTCTCCCAATCTTAGCCTTCCAAGTAGCTACGATTGCAGGTGTGAGCCACTTGTGCCGTTCCCACTTTCCTCTTTGTAAAAATAGCTATTATAGTTCCTTTACCTTTCCACATAGATTTTTAGAGCCACTTTTATTACATCTACAAAATACCTTGCTAGGATTGTGTCAGAAGCTGTGTTAAACTCAGATCCACTTGATAGTAACTAACATCTAGGAATGTCTTTGATGTTTAATGTGGATGTGTATAGAAACCTTCTTCAAAACCTTGAATGTATCATTGCTCACTTTTTTTCTGATTACCCAGAATTGCTGCTTTGACTCTAGGATGGCTTGTTATTCCTTTTGGTATGTATGTGCCAATCCACAGGCTTGTACTGAGAGCCTGGGTACTGTCCCTGAGTTTCTTTTGTTCAAAGTTAGTACTCTACCACTTGCTCAGGTCCATTTTTGGCTTTCTGGTAGTTTATTGGAGGGAAAAGTCTTATGGAGTTTCCTGCCCACACTGGCCTCAAACTGAGATCCTCAGATAACTCAGTCTCCTGAGTAGCTAGGATTACAGGCACGAGCTACTGTTCAGCTCTGGTAGAAAAGTCTTTGAAACTATGTCTCTATTATCAAGAAAATAAGTGAGTCTAGAGGCATAGCAAGTGGCAAAGCACCAGCTGAAGAAGCTTGGCGATCCTGAGTTAAAACCCCACTTTTAAAAGAGAAATTTAAAAAAGTGTATGTATGTATTTTCCATTTTAATAATCTGCATAATATTAAGAAAAATTCTCAAATCCTTAGGCTAAAGTACAGCTCAAGTAATAGAGCACTTGTACAAGGCCATGGGTTCAATCCTTAGCACTACCAAAAACAAAGGAAGGAAGAAAGAAAATGAGCTCAGTCATAACTGACCACTCTCTCTGGCCCACCCCAAAATTATTTCTTTAAGAATTTTACTTTTGCCTGATACACCAATTATTCTGTGTATGTGTGCATGTGTGCACATAGGCACTCACCAGGACTGAACTCAGGAGCTGGGCACTACTGTCCCTGAATTTTTTATGCTAAAGGCTAGCACACTACCACATGAATCACAGCTCCACTTCTGGCTTTTATTTTTTTTTCTGGTTAACTGATGTCTTACAAACTTTCCTGCCAGGACTAGCTTTGAACCATGCTTCTCAGATCTCAGCTTCCTGAGTAACTAGGATTATAGGCGTGAGGCACCAGCACCCAATCACACCAATTACTCGTGTGTGTGCATGTGCGCCCCCAATCCTGGGGCTTGAACTCAGGGCCTGGGCATTGTCCAAATGTTTTTGCTCAAGGCTAGCACTCTATCACTTGCTCCATAGCTCCACTTCCAGGTTTTTGTTTGTTTGGTTTTGGAAGTTAATTGAAAAGTTTCTCGGATTTTCCTGTCTGGGCTGGCTTCAAACTGCCATCCTGAAATCTCAGCCTCCTGATTAGCTAGGATTACAGGTTGAGCCACCGGTGCCCATCTTCACCAGTTATTCCTGATCACAGTTCAGACTACAATGTTACACAGTAAAGATGTCAGCTGTCTCAGTGGGTAGAAAACAAAAGTATGAACTGGGCGTAGGTGGCTCGTGCCTATAATACTAGCTACTTAGGAGGCTGAAATCTGAGGATCGATCATGGTCCAAAGCCAGCCTGGGCAATAAAGTCTGAGAAACTCTTTTATATCCAATTAACTGCATGTGGTGCTGTGGCTCAAGTGGCAAAGTGCTAGCCTTGAGCTGAAGAGCTCAGGGCACCCAGGCCCAGAGTTCAAGCCCCACAATCAACAGAAACAGAAAAAGAAAGCAAACATATGGCTTTCATTGCTTGGTAAAACATTAGCCAACCTGTCATCTAAAAGAGCAATTTATTTCAACTTCCTTTCGTAGTGCAGAAATAAAACTCAGATCTTCACTTAGCCATTTTTATATTTCTGCCTGTTTCCTCATTCAAGGGTTCCTAGAAAGTATGGTTCTACCTTTCTAGAAAATTCTACATTCTGACAGCTCTTTAGGATCCAATGATGTGCCCTAGTACACTCTCCTATTAGCTGAGCAGCCCAAGGGCGCTTCATCTGCTGCTTAAGTCCAAGTGTGTCTCATTTTGGCTTTTAGGGCCCACACAGCAAAAAGAAGTTACTTCCTACTGTGTGTAAGCTGCTTTCTTCTGATACTGTTGTTTTAGTCTCCTAGACACTTTCTTTCTTTGAGATGGAAAGGGAGTCTTGCCATTCCCCAGGCTAGTCTCAAGCTCCTGGGGTTCACCTGATGCTCTTCCCTAAGACCCCTGCTTATTGGACTACAGGTGCTCCCTCCTTTCCACACTGCCCAGAGGCCCGTGAACAGGGGTGGCTAGGGGAGTCTCAAACTGCACCCTTTGTATACATGGTCTACATGTAGCTGGCAATTTATCCAACTAGAAACCTGATTTTTAGTGATCTGTCAGGTAGATAATAAAGTATTTTCAGATGAGACTTTAAAAGGGTTAGGACTGGGGGCTGGGGATATAGCCTAGTGGCAAGAGTGCCTGCCTCGGATACACGAGGCCCTAGGTTCGATTCCCCAGCACCACATATACAGAAAACGGCCAGAAGCAGCGCTGTGGCTCAAGTGGCAGAGTGCTAGCCTTGAGCGGGAAGAAGCCAGGGACAGTGCTCAGGCCCTGAGTCCAAGGCCCAGGACTGGCCAAAAAAAAAAAAAAAAAAAATAAAAGGGTTAGGACTGTAGCTCAGTGGTGTACCTGTCTAGGAATGCCAAGACTCAATATGCAGCACCAAATAAAACCAACAAAAAATGTGGTTTTAGTTAACAATGGCACATTAGCCCAGATACAAACATTCACATTTAGGACTCTTCAGCTGCCCACCTGACCTGCAAGGTAAAACCCATGTTCTTCAGTAGGCTGCAAGTACTTTGTGACCCATCCCTCTCTACCTCAGACAACTTCCTCCCAACTGTCCCTATACTTGAGGAACTGAAAAGAATTGCATCCTTCACAGCCCCATGGTTTTGCACATGGCTCTTCCCTCCACCAGAAACTGTCTCTGGAAAACTCATTTATCCTTTAGAACCTATTTTATGTTGCTAATGCCTTTCACAAACTTCATCTACTACAGGCATCATGCCATCTTGTCTGCTCTTCTCCAGCCTATAATACTTAGTTACAGACTACCTTGAATGCATTTCCTATGTATTCCTTAAATGTTGACCACCAGCCAGCTGCAGTGATGTACACCTGTAGTCCCAACACTAGGGAGGCTGAAGCAGGAGGATTGAAGTTCCAGGCCAGCTTGGGCTAACAGTGAGATTCAGCCTCAAAATATAAAAACAAACAATTGAAAGCCAGGCCCTAGTGGCTCACGCCTGTAATCCTAGCTACTCAAGAGGCTGAGATCTGAGGATTTCGGTTCAAAGCCAACCTGGGCAGGAAAGTCTATGAGATTCTTATCTCCAGTGAACCACCAGAAAACCAAAAGTGGCACTATGGCTCCAGTGGTAGTTGAGGAGCTCAGGGACAACACCCAGGCCCAGAGTTCAAGCCCCACAACTAACAACAACAACAAAATTATACACACATATATTATAAAATATGTATAAAATCCCCCTTCTATAATTAATGTAACATAGTTATTTTTAAAGTTCTTGAGCGTTGCATTCAACCCTTACTCAGAAGTCTTTGGGACAAAAAAAGTATTTCTTATAAATGTACAGTTAACATTTATGAGATTATGAGTAATACATGTTGAAAAGATAACCCAGCAGATGACATAGACTAGATACTGTAAGATACACCTTTTCCAATTAGCTCATGCTAAACTTTTGGCTGGGAGAGACACTGAATTGGGATGGAAGAGCCTGATGGAAGGATCAGGGCTTTTCTGTGAAGAAAACGCTGTCCACTCCCATATGAGAAAAAGCAGAACCAATAAGCCAACACCCAGCAAGGGTTGACTAGCCTAAAGTAGAGGTTTAAGTTGATAGCTGCTAAAACAGACACCAAGAAAATAAGATGGAGTTGGTATAGCAGGTGTCCAAGGCAGAGTTTACACTAGAGAAGGCAGCTGACACCAGTCCCTAGAAGGTTCCAGGGTAGGGTTGGGACTTCTTGAGGGAGGACTACCTTACCAGAGAGAGCAGGAAACAAGGCAGTAATAGGCAAAGAAGCAGGAGACAGCACACATATCAATATCTCAATCAAAAGAATAAAAGGGGGCTGGGGATATGGCCTAGTGGCAAGAGCGCTTGCCTTGTATACATGAAGCCCTTGGTTCGATTCCCCAGCACCACATATACAGAAAATGGCCAGAAGTGGCGCTGCGGCTCAAGTGGCAGAGTGCTAGCCTTGAGCAAAGAGAAGCCAGGGACAGTGCTCAGGCCCTGAGTCCAAGCCCCAGGGCTGGCCAAAAAAAAAAAAAAAAAATAGATGGAGAGAAAGGAGGAGGATGGAGAAGTTGACTAGTTGTCTAAAATGTGATAACTGATTTAACGAATTAAGAAAAAAGGGGGCAAGATGTAACACTATGTTTTTAAGGCTTCTTTTGCTAAACCTAAAGAAGTCAGGGGCTTCAACTACCTAAGATTCTCAAAGGACACAGAAATTTGCCCAAAATGATAGGTACTGAGCCTCCTAGTTTGGGAGGCATCTATCAAGGACAAGTACTTTGCAAAGTCCCTACCTCCGAATCCTGATGTCCTACTTAAGGTCTGGGAAACCCAGAGAAACTATGTGTCTGGGGAAAGCCTGAAGTTCAGGAAGCGCCACTCCAAAACAAACTGTGAGCACTTGAGGAACTTCAAGCGCAGGGAGGGACTTCCTCTGAAGTTCCCGGATCATAAGACAGGGAGACCTCCGGAACACGGGGAGTGGATCTCATTTCCAACCTCAAGTTCCTACATGGCCCTTCCCTATCCTGTTTTGTGAGTCTCCATCACATACAGACCTTACAAAAACGTCTAGCCTAGCCAGAGCCGGTGGCTCACGCCTGTAATCCTACTCAGGAGGCTGAGCTATGAGGATCATGATTCGAAGCCGGACCGAGCAGAAAAGTCCGTGTCACTCTTTTAACTCCAATAAACTACTCAGAAAAAGCCGGACGTGGTACTTTGGCACAAAGTGGCTCAGGGACAGCCCCAAGCCCGGCAAAAAAGAGAAAGAAAAAAAAAGGTTAGTCTGTCTCAAGTTCAGTGCAAACTCAAATCATGGATTGATTTCGTGGGCTCAATTACAGAATCTTCTCTCTCCACGAAAGACACATTTTGTTGTTTGGCCTGGGAAGGAAGCAAACAGCTGAAGGTGTAAAGTCTGAAATGCCGACTAGACACACTAGGTGAGTCACACTTTGAGTTTCAGTTTCCCCAGCTGTTAATTAGAAAAGGAAGAACAACCAGACGTACCGTACGCGTTGAGTTTTTAAGGACATTATTCCTTCTCAATTATTTAGGGTAATGTCTGAGGCGAGGAGCTACAGGTATTATATAAGCATCGTAAATAGTATCAACATAAGGAGTTACTTTACACAGATGTATTATATAAGCGCCGTAAATAATATTGATATAAGGAATTACTTTAAACAGATTATCAAGCATCCAATCTCTCAATATTTTCCCTCTGAAACTCATCTCGGATCCCCGAAGGGCGCAGACCCCCACGGCACCAGGCCGGAGGGAGAGGAGGCTGCAGAGCTGCGGGTCCTGCGCACTTCGTGGAGAATTCGCCGGGACGGACAGCAGGCGATATGGGCGAAGCTGCCGCCCCACCCGAGCCTGCGCCCACACACGCCATCCCCAAGACCGTCCCCCGGAGTGAGTGCTCGTGGAGAACCTGAGGCCCGGGGATGGAACCGCTAGGCGAGGTCCCGAGGCAGGGCGCGGGCGCGCGCGGCCCTCCGGACGCGCGGGACCCAGGGTCCGGGGCGCGAGGTCCCGGGGGGCGCGGGGCGACGACCCACTCACCTTGGCGCTGTGCACCGCCTCCTGCGTCCCGCGGAGCTGCAGCCAGATGCGCGCGGGCAGCGGCTCCTCGGCCCCGAGCGCGCCGAGTACTGCCAGGCTCACGCCGAACAGGCCCTCGATGCGGCCGCGGCTCCTCTCCAGCAGCGCCGCCTTATCCGCGGGCGCCGTGAACTCGTCCAGCACGGCCCGGGCCGCCATAGCGGGCGCGGCCTCCCGCGGCGGCGCCGGGGACCGGCGGCGGCGACGCCCCCTCAGCGTGCGGCCGCGGCACTCGAGTCCGTCAGGTGGCGTCCGCCGTCCCCGGCCGTCTGGCTCCGGCCCGCCCGCCCGCCCGCCCGCCCGTAAACCCGGCTACACCATCGCGCCACGGCCACTCCGGCGAGGAAACTGCGGATCGAAATCCCCGACGCCCCTTCTCCGCCGCCGGCCTTTGCGCATGCGCCCCGCCCGCCTCCGTCATTAAAGCTTGCCGCCCACGGGAAGGGAAAGGGGAAAGGGGCGGGGAAAAATCCTGACATCGGAAGTTGCGTCACGCTCGATCGCCATGTTGGTTGAGGGCAAGGCGACAGCTCTGGAGGCTCTGATGGCAACCTTGGTGAGGCCATGGCGCTTTCTAGCGCTTTCGGGTGCTCCGAAGGAAACGAGTTTCTGGTTTCACTCTTAATCCTCCCCTCCGTCTGGCCTTTGTTTGGCAGGACTGCGTTTTGACCTCAGGGCGCCATGCCCTCAGGGCAAGTGCCCTTAGCCCTGACCCACGCCCCCAGCCCTGTTTTGTTTGTGTTCCTTTGGACTCCTCCCCTGGGTCCGGCCTCTTGGCTCCGCCTCCCTGGCAACCACCCTTTCTGTTCTACAGCTTCTTTCCTTTTCTCACCCTCTTTTTTAAAAATAAGAAAAAAAGAAAATGGCAATCCATGTGAGAAATTGAAAAAATAATAAAGACAAAACCAACCATGGGGTCTGGGAATATGGCCTAGTGGTAAAGTGCTCTCCTCATATACATGCAGCCCTGGGTTCTATTCCTCAGCACCACATATATAGAAAAAAGTCGGAAGTGGCGCCGTGGCTCAAGTGGTATAGTGCTAGCCTTGAGCAAAAAGAAGCCAGGGACAGTGCTCAGGCCCGGAGTCCATGCCCCAGGACTGGCAACAAAAACAAAACAAAACCAACCATGGTGTGCCCAGCTTTGGTCCCAGCACAAAGGAGGCTGAAGCAAGAGGATCCTGGTTTGAGGCAAGCTGGGCTACATTGCAAGATGAAAGGATATGTCCTGGCCATCCCAGGGGTCCATGCAGAGGTAGTCACGGACAGGAGAAGAAGGTTCATGCGGAGGTTTATTAGTGGGGCCCTATCTCCCACAGGACTGGGAGTAACATAGCTCTGCACCTTATCCAGGTGACAGCTTCTCTCTGGGGACTAAAGGGGAAGTAGGTCTGAATGGTGAGTGGGAGTGGCCCATTATAGTTCTAGGCTAATGAGAGGAGCTGAGGATATGAGGCAGGGGAAATGCTAACAGAAGGCATGTCTCAAAAAAAAAAAAATTACACCACTGAATCAATACATAAATATCAGATTACAAGGCAATTTTGGGAAAACTATTCCGAGAAAACTTAGATATGGAATAAAGTTATATATGTTGTGAGAGAGGCACAAAGTGAAAGTTTGGAAGTTCACTAGTATCTTATGGTAAGACTGGACCTTGAGCAAATGAAATATAAAACCAAGATCCCTCTCCAGGTCTGTTTCCAATACATAAAGATAAAAGGTTTCGCTCATGTCCCTGAGGCGTTTTCCCAGACCCTACAGGTGTTCTGAGTTCATGAAAACAAATTGCAAAATATAAAGTGTTGATTTCATTTCTCTGAGTTGACATTGTGGGTATAAAAAGTTAGGGGCCAAAGGAATATTACTTTATCTTTTCTGCATAGTAATTCCTCATCTGTAAAATATGGAATAACAAAAGATACTGTTGTGTAAATTAATTTACAAGCTGACATACTAAGCTCTCCTTAAATATTAGCTGTTACTTTTGCTAAATCAGAAGTATAGATGAGCTTCAACTTTCTTGGAAAACCATTTGGTTTTATAACCACACTGAACTGTGTGCCTGCACCATCTGTATCAGAAGAAGAAGAGGATGTCTCAGCTGGAAATGCCAACCAGGAATCTCTTGGTAAAAGGGATTACCCCAGGGATTACCTACCAGGGATCCAGACAGCGGGGGTTTTCCATATGTTTCAAAAACTAGAGCATGTGTTCTCCTGGTACCCACCAAGATATGAGTCAGCACAAGGGAGAACCAATAAGTTCACAAATCATCAGCTTCCTCTTCCCAGGGGCCTTTCCCCTAATGTCCACACAACCAGGAGCCTTGTTCCCTCCTGTATACACCTGTGGTTGGCTAAGGCAGATCAGATGGTAAGTGTGTCCTTGCTGATAGAGTGCACACAGAATCACAGTGGATAGGTTAGGCATGTTGTTGGCACAACTAGTTATTTCCTGTCTTCTCCTACTCAGTGGGATTGCTATTGTTTAGTAATTGGGCAGGGCTTTCCCAGGACTGGTTCCTGTTTGCTCCCAGTAACTTCCCTACCAGTGAGTCTGTAATTATTTAAATGTAAGGGGTGAGAAAGGATGCTACAATGGAAAGCTTCCCCACCTCTAAAAACTCCCACCCTAAAACAATGGAAGTACACCAAACATGGTGGCCCATGTCTGTGATCCTGCACTGGAAAAGCTGAATTGAGATGATCAAAAGTTTGAGACAAAAAAAAAAAAAACACAACAAAACAAAAACCAAAGTTTGAGACCTAGCAGGACACCTATGGCTCATACCTGCAATCCTAGTGATTCAAGACAATGAGATCTGAGGATCAAAATCCAAGCCAGCCAGGCAAGGAAACTATGAGACTCTCATCTCCAGTTAACAACTGAAAAGGTGGAAGTGGAGCACTGTGACTGAAGAGGTAAAGCACCAGCCCCAAGTAAAAGAAGCTCAGGGACAACACCCAGACCCTTAGTTCAAGCCCCAAGACTGGCACCAAAAATAAAGTTTGAGATGAATGTAGGCAAAATAGCAAGAGCCTGTCTAAAAAGAAGATAAAGATCAAGGAGAAACATTAGAAAATCAGAAGTAGTGTATGCACATACCCATAAAAGAAGTCTGGGCCATTAAACTGTTCAGAGTTGACTTACCACCAAAGATAAATAGCTTTGGGTTTTTACATTTTATTGGTCAGCATTTCCTTTTAAGGAACTCTCAAACTTTTCTAACTTTTGGGAACTTGCAAAAAGGTGGTAGGTGTAATGGGGTCCCCACAAGAGTAATGGGGTCTGAGTCTAGGCTGCAGCCCTGGCTGGCCATCCTGCTTTTTACAGTTGGGGTTCCAGCTCCTGAGTCTGGGCCGTGACCCTGGCTGGTCAGTATACTTTTTACTTCCCTAATAAATCCATCTTTTTACTTGAGACCGTCTCTGAGTGGTGGACTCTTGGAGGGATGGGGGATTCCCCCCACCCTCGGACCCCATTACAGTAGGAATAGGAAAGATGTAAAGACTGAGGTATCGCCTTAACTCAAAAAACAAACAAGAAAACAAGCCAGGATAGATGAGGAAACTAGGTCCCAGTGGCTCATGCCTATAATCCTAGCTACTCCGGAGGCTGAGATCTGAGGATCACAGTTCAAAGCTGGCCTGGGCAGAAAAGTCCCCATGAGAGCAACGAACCACTCAAAAACTGTTTGTGGTACAGTGGCTCAAGTGGTAGAGATATAGCCTTGAGCACAGAGGCTCAGGGACAGCAGCCAGGCCCTAAGTTCAAGCCCCACGACCAACAACTACCACAACAAAAAAGATGAGGAGGGCTGGGGATATGGCCTAGTGGCAAGAATGCTTGCCTCCTATACATGAGGCCCTGGGTTCAATTCCCCAGCACTACATACACAGAAAATGGCCAGAGAGGGCTGGGGATATAGCCTAGTGGCAAGAGTGCCTGCCTCGGATACACAAGGCCCTAGGTTCGATTCCCCAGCGCCACATATACAGAAAACGGCCAGAAGCGGCGCTGTGGCTCAAGTGGCAGAGTGCTAGCCTTGAGCGGGAAGAAGCCAGGGACAGTGCTCAGGCCCCGAGTTCAAGCCCCAGGACTGGCCAAAAAAAAAAAAAAAAGATGAGGAAACAGGAAAATTATTTTTAGCAAATATTAAAAGGGCCAGACTCAGAAGTTAAAACTAGAAATCTGCAGTCTTCCTAAATGGGTAGAAACAGAATGAAAGACATATTTGGCAACAAATATGAATGTCACCTGATTTTGAGTGGGCCTTACCCATTTAATCTATCCAGTTTCACTATAAGGAATCTCAGGATAAATGCTACCAATAAAATGGAATGCCAGTGGCTCACACCTGTAATCCTAGCTACTCAAGAGGCTGAGATCTGAAGATAATGATTTGTAGCCAGCCCACTCAGGAAAGGCCATGTGAGTGCTAACCTTGAACACAAAGGGGCTCAAGGACAGCACCTAAGCCCTGATTTCAAATCCCAGGACCAACAAAAGTAAATTGAGAGTCACATTTTGTCTCTTTAACTCCCATTTCTTGCTTGAGGAGCAAGCACTTTAGCCCTATTATACTAAAATAACTCCTTGCTAAAATTTTTATCCTTTTGTGAGACCTCAAATACTTTACAAGAGTGGGTCTCAAAGAACTGTAATTTTGTGGGAAGCTGAGGGAAGCCCTCAGCCGTCCTCCAGTGACAAAAAGAAAAGAGAAACTGCCTTGCTTCTTGCAGTTTCTGAGCCACACTTGCTAGGCTGACTAGCCTCACCTGTCTGACCAGCCTTACCGGCCCAGGACATTGATGCAGGGGTGAGATGTTTCTGGAGTTGTTCCTACTATGAGACATTCTCCTAGGTTCCTCTCTAATCCCACACAGCCACATGTGGTCATATTGAGGGAAGTACCTGTTCCTCTTTCTTTACCCTTAAAGAGCTCATCTTCATCATCAGGATTCCAGCTCCAAACTCCGCGTCTAGCCCCCAGTTGTGAGCTGCTTGGGAGTGGCCAGAGGCCGAGGGAGCTGACCCTCTTAGCGCTCCCCCCCAGCCCCGCCCCATGCCCCCGGGCCTCCTCCTTGGCGGTGCTGTTAGCGCACAGACCAGTGCGCCCCCCACTCGACACCCCCCCACCCCAACCATCTGTATTATATTTTAATGTATATGTGAATATATTGAAAATAATTTGTTCCCCTCCCCCCCTCCCCCGCCACCGCCCCAGTTTTTGTTTGGTTTTTGTTTAGCTTTTAGCCTCTATGTGCTAGGATCACAGGAAAACGTTGTAAGGACAGTTTAAGTTCTCCTGCAAGGTTTAATTTGTTAGCATGTAAATATTCCAAAGCAGGCTGCCTTGTGGTTTTGGCCAGCCTTGTGCTATGTTGATAAGATTGATTTACTGCTTAGAATCACTTTACTTTATCCAATTTTTACTGAACTTTTTATGTAAAAAATAAAATCAATTAAAGAACTTAAAAAAAAAAGATTCCAGCTCCAGCCAGGTGCTGGTGACTCATCCCTGTAATCCTAGCTACTCAAGATGCTGAGATCTGAGGATTGAAATTCAAAGCCAACCCAGGCAGAAAAGTCCCTGGGAGACTTTTAACCACTCAAAAACCAGAAGTGGTGTGGTAGCTCAAGTCGTAGGATGCTAGCCTTGAGCCCAAAGATGCTCAGGGACAGTGCTCGGGCCTTGAGTTCAAACCCCATAACCACACCAACAAGATTCCAACTCTATTCTGCACCCAGCCAAAGTGTGAAGGACAGATCTACCTAGTTTTCATCACCTCATTGTTTATGAGATGAAAGGGTGAGGGATGGGTGTCCCTGATGATGACTTTTTGCAAAGTTCAATGTTGCTTAAGAAGCAGCCTGACACAGTCAGAAGTATTTTCACCTTGGTTGCATCTCTAGTACTGCTTTTATCAGCACTAGAGAGGACATTTTGAGTTCTACCTATCCCATCAGCTGGTGCTGCTGGTTAATACGTGTGTACATCAGTCACTGTGTTACCAGAAGTTAATGGCAGCTAAGTTGACTTCAGTCTCTGTAAGAAAGGATAGTAAAAAGGAGTGGACAGAATATACAGCCAGTAATGCAAGTACAAGCCATCAAGCAATGAGCTCAAAGCACAAAAGAAGATATCAAGGCAAGGAGGCCAAGTCTCAGTAACTTCTCACTTGTTCTTCATTGGGTGAAAGGAGTCTCCACCTAGACTACCAGTGCTGAAAGGCTTGGAGGTGGGAGAAGCCTTTCATTGAGTTGCAGATGAATAGCTGGGGTTGAGCTAGGAGTGCTGGCTTCAGAGAAATGCAGATGTTACAGCCTTAGAAAAGCTTTGCGTAGAGAATGCTCTGATTTTGCCCTTGATTACCTCCCTAAAAGGCTTGAATGGCTTCCCTCTGAATAGCCTCTAAGATTTTCCCTGTAGGGAAGGTAGAGGCATTATCTTTCATGGGTGGAAAAGTTCTGCTGCTACCAGAGCTTGTACCTGAGTATGCCCAAATATGGTCTGCTTTTGTTAAACCTTGGTCTCCACCCCAAGCATGTTGTTGTCTGTGAAAGGTTCTAGCGGGAGAGAGCACTCCCGTGAAGTAGAGGTGGTTGAGAGTTTATTGGGGTACCCTCGGGGCGGGATCAGAGAAGTCTCATCTGGGCCTGGCTCAGGCAGGGTTTATATGGCAGGGGCAAAAGGTGGCTTGTTCTGCAAGTCTGGGTGGTTCCAGTTGGTCTCAGGCTGGTGCAGATGAAATTTCCCAATAGGAAGGTGGTTTATCCCCAGCACCTGTGAGCCCTCCAGTGGCCTGTCAGTCTGTAAAAGCTTTGTGTAAGCTGTGTTGGGGGGCTGCAGGTCATTGAAACAGAAGAGTCCATCTGCAGACGCGAGCCTTATAATAAAAATTCCCAATTCCACCTCACAACAGGTGGCTTCTTTGTTCTCTCTCCTTACAATAACAATGAGGGGAAACTCGGACTATAAAAATTGCTGGTGGCTCAAGCCTGTGATCCTACCTACTCAGGAGGTTGAGACTTGAGGATGGTAGTTCAAAGCCAGCCAAGGCTGGAAAGTCCCTGAGATGCTTATTTCCAATTAACTACCAGGAAACCAGAAGTGGAGCTTTAGCTTAAAGTGGTAGACCACTAGCCTTAAGCAAAAAAGGTCAAGGTTAGCACCAGGCCCCAAGTTCAAACTCCACAACTGACAAAAAACAAAAACAACTTTTATTGAGAGAACTCCACTGGACTTTTCTTTAGACCCCTCTTGATGAAGAGGGCTTTCTTTTTACTTCCAAACACATTTACTCTGCTAACCTTAAATTTTTCTACCTTTTAATTCTTTAATGGTAGAGGAAAGTGAAGGACTTGCCGCTATCCTTCAGGCCCATTCTTTCTAGGTATCCAAAGATGGAATATGAAGGATTGGTCCCCCCCCCCCATTGCCTCAGGCTCATACAGACACCAGGCAAAACCTCAGGTATTTGTGAACTTGCTTTGGCATTTAGGCAGGGCAATTCACCTAAGCCTAGCTGTAAACAATCCATTGTGGGCCCAAGGAACAGCCGCCAACTTCCTAGATCTCCTTGCTCAGACCCCATATAAACCTGGTCCCAAATTCACCCCCTCACAGAGCCTCAATCCCATGGGAAGGTCTGTGCCACTCTGTGTTCCTCAATAAACAGTCCTCACCTGTTGGTGATCGAGTCCAGCCTATTCCTTTTCCATTGGAACAAGCCCTAGATGGTATCATGTGTCGGGAAAGAGAATTCAGTCAAGACTGGAGCATTGTAAAGATAGGAAAGTTTGTTGGAAAATGAATATGACACCTGGCACCAGTGGCCCATTCCTGTAATCCTAACTACTCAGGAGGCTGAGATCTGAGAATCATGGTTCAAAGCCAGCCCAGACAGAAAAGTCCATGAGACCCTTACCTCCAATTAAACCATAAGAAAATCAGAAATGGAGCTATAGCTCAAAGTGGTAGACCACTACCCTTGAGCAAAAGATCTCAGGGACAGTGCCCATGCCCCCCAACCCAAGGGAGGGAATTCCTGGTTCCTCCTAGAGCCCACCACTCAGTCGCTAGCAAAATATAAAAGGATGGATTTATTGGGGAAGTAAAAAGCGAACAGACCGGCCAGGGTAGCAGCCCAGACTGGGGAGTTGAAACTGGAACCATGTGCGGCCTTTCAGGCCTGGTTATAAAGGCAAACATCACATAGTCAAACCAGCCACACACATGTGGCCAGTGGGGTTACAACACTTACAGAGCATGCTAAGTCACACGCAGGTGGCCAATGGAGTTATAGTTTGTCTCAGTATCTGTTTGAACCAACCTATCATTCTAGTTAGAATTGGTGCATGGATTTGGTGGGGCTCACATAATGCAGATGGATATGCCTACTCATGGGAGGGGACAGGTTTAACCTTGAACATTCCTTGAACCTTCCACACCTCAGGTGGTCAAGCAGTTTACACAATATTATCACAGCCAAGGAGAACTTCCCTGGATAGGGAGATCTTAGTGAAGATGGAGTCGGCTTTTGCTCTCTTTAACTAATCTGAGATGGAGTCAATCTGACCCCCCTCAACAGCCAATGATGGTGCTGGCCAGATCTGACCTCCATATTACAACTGACAAAAAAGGAAAAGAAAGAAAGAAAATGGATATAGAAGAAAACAGCACATAGCAAAGACATGCTGTAGGAAGAGCTTGGCCTTGGGTTAAATATGGAGAACTGGTTGGTTTTCTGATTGGTAGCTCTTCTTTCTGTTTCCTGTAAGATTGTGACACCAAAGATTCACTGTCCAGTCTTTATTTCCTCATTCTTTTGTCCTTCTTACTTCCTTATTTTTTGCTGGCTCCTGCCTCCATTTTATTGTCTGGCAGCTAATTTTGGTTAATTTGTTCATCCTCACATCTTATGTAAATTGTAATTCCCCAATTGGCTGTTTTTCAACTAGTCTATATCAACTGAGGCTCTAACCCAAGTTAAGAAATCAAAAGTTTCAACTAGTGCTGTCTCATTGAGCTACAGTTCCAGCTTCTGTCTTCTACTTTTATTTCTCAGTTCTGAACTCAGAAGGGGCAGAGTTGAAGCTTATTGTCTTTCTAATGAAGTAGGGATGCTGAATCTAACCTGAGCCATCCTGGCCCTGTGGTGGATTATAGGCAATTGGGTTTAACTGGCACCATCTTGGCCATGTGGTGGAGGCAGGGAAATCCCATCTCCTGGGTGATGGGCGTGCCTGAATTCCTAGAAGTAGGGGTGTGGACTTAGATAGTAGGTTACTGGAACTGCCAGTCTTGGGTCATGAACTCTCAAGCTCCCTGTGACCCTGCCCCCTAGCCTGACCCTATTTAGGCCTGACCAGTTCAAGCATGCCACCTGTCTCCTGGTGCTCCTCCCAGTCAATATTGCATTGCACCTCAGCTCTCCATTGGAGCTGATCTAAGTTGTTGATATTGTTTCTCTGCTCTTTCTTTCCTCTCCTGCTCTGATGGCTGTTTTCTGACATTGTTAGAAGTATTCGTGGGGCTCCAAGTCTTTGTGACAAGAGTCCACCTGCAGTCACTGGCCCTCTAATAAAGACTCCTGATTCGACTTGTGAAAATGTGGCTTCTGGGTCTGGGAATATGCCTTAGCGGTAGAGTCCTTGCCTTGCACGCATGGAGCCCTGGGTTCAATTCCTCAGCAGCACATAAACAGAAAAAGCCAGAAGTGATGCTGTGGCTCAAGTGTTTTAGCCTTGAGTGAAAAGAAGCCAGGGACAGTGCTCAGGCCCTGAGTCCAAGCCCCAGGACTGACAAAAAAAAAAGTGGCTTTTCTGTTTTCTTGCTTATATAACACTAAAGCTCCAATAGTAGATATTTCAAAGATGATAATATAGTTGCATAGGTTCTTGAACTTTCCAGAGCTGGTGAGTCAGTAGGAGTTTGAATCTAGACAGTTTGGCTTTCTATGGAGTACTCAGGTTTCTAATCCATAATTGAAGGCTTGACCCCCATCCTATTGCCCCAGGCTCATACAGATACCAGGCAAAACCCCAAGTATGAGCTGACTTGCTTTAATATATAGGCAGGGCAATTCACCTAAGCCCATCTGTAAACAACCCATCTGTAAACAATCCATTACAGGGCCAAGGACAAGCCACCAACTTCCTAGACCTAGTGGTGCTTTCAGTATCCTTTGACTCCTTGCTCAGACCCCATATAAGCCTGGTCCCAAACTCACCCCCTCACACAACCTCCAAACCCATGGGAAGGTATGTGCCCCTCACTGTTCCTCAATAAACAGTCCTCACCAGTTGATGATCCAGCCTGGCCCATTCCTTTTCCATTCTCCTTCATTTTCCCAACAATAATAACAATCAGCTTTTATGTGTAACCAAACCATTTTTCTGCCCTTATGTGAAACTAAACAAAAGGAGATACGTTCTCAGGCCCAGACCAATAATGCTTGGACCCTTCTTGCTTTGGGATGATTTCTAAGCAGGAGGTTGCCAGACATTGGTGGCCCATTGCTATAATCCTAGTGAAGAGCCAGACTTTGAAGTCAGGCCCCACTTTACCTGAAGTCACCTATCTGGGCTTCATATTAAGAGGGCAAGCATTGGCTGTTGGATGCACGTAAAGACACTGTGCTTAAAATCCCTGTGCCTAAGTCAGCCAGACAAGTCAGAGTTCCTGGGAACAGCAGGCTTTTGCTGGCTGTAGATAACTGGGTTCGCTGAGATGGCCAAGCCTCTATATGAAGCCACCAAAAACCTCCCAGAGTTTCACTGGACTGAGAAGATGCAAAAAGCCTTTGAGGCAATCAAGAAAAGCCTTCTGGAAGCCCCTGCCAAGCAGGAGATTTTAAGCCTCATCCGGGACCTATGGGAACCAGCAAAGATTGCCATTATGTCTAGGTCAGCAAAAGGGAGTTGATTTCGGTGACTAGAGGGAATAATCTAGCCTACCAGGCAGCCAAGGAAGCAGCCCTCTAGCCTAGAGCAGAAGTATTAACTCTAGTAGACCCAGGGCCACGAGCTTTGCTTCCTGTGCCCCAGTATTCCCAAGAAGACTTGGAGTGGATAAAGAAAATTCCCATAGCCCACAAAACCCTGGACAGAGAAGGAAACAATGACTGGTGGAAAACTTGTGAAGGGAAACTTATCTTGACACAAGGGCTGGGTAAGGGGATCTTTAAGAGAATCCACCGAGCTTCTCACATGGGAACCCGAAGAATGCAGGACTTTCTCTGACACTCCAAAGTGAAAATTAGACAAGGAGATCAACTTATTTGAAGATATTGTTAAAAATTGTAAGGCCTGTCAGCTCACCAATGCCCCCAATCAACAAGTTACTAAAGGAGCTTGCCTCCATGGGGATAGGCCAGGCATGTATTGGGAAGTAGATTTCACAGAAATTAAACCTGGAAAATTTGGATACAAATATTTGCTAGTTTTTGTAGACACCTTTTCAGGATGGGTGGAAGCTTATCCAACAAAGCATGAGACCGCGAATGTAGTGGCTAAGAAGATCCTGGAAGAAATCCTACCCAGGTATGGCTTCCCATCCACCATTGGGTTGGACAATGGACCGGCCTTCGTCTCAAAAGTAAGTCGGGGAATAGCTGCTGCACTGGGGATGGATTGGAAATTGCATTGTGCTTATAGACCCCAGAGTTCAGGACAGGTAGAGAGAATGAATTGGAGAAGAGACCTTAACTAAATTGGCCTTAGAGACTGGCGCAGACTGGGTGTCACTCCTTTCTTTTGCTCTGCTTAGAGTAAGAAATTCTCCCTATCAGCTTGGCTTTACTCCTTTTGAAATAATGTACGGGTACCCCCGCCCATTATCCCTAGCCTTCAGACTGAATTGCTTGCTGATTTGGATGATACTGAATTTTTGTGTAAACTTGATTATTTGCAGCTCATGCACAAGCGTATGTGGCCCCAACTTAAGGCATTATATGATTCCGCTTCTGTCCCAACCCCCCATTTATTCAGACCAGGGGACTGGGTGTTTGTCCGGAGGCATAACCCCAAATCCTTAGAACCACGGTGGAAGGGACCCTACGTGGTGCTACTGACTACTCCCACCGCCCTCAAGGTAGACAGCATCACCACTTGGGTCCATTGCTCCCACGTCAGGCCAGTGGACCCCTTTACCCTGGACGACGACTACCGTGGTGGAACATGGGAGGTCTCCAAGCACCCGACTCAGCTGCTTCGCCTTTGCCTCAAGAAAAGAAAGTTAGACTGAATATTGTTATAATTTTCTTTTTTCCTTCTTTCCTTGCTACCCAAGCTAATGTTGATGCTATTTTGGCAGCTCACTCCAAAGTGGGGTGACCCCCTGATTTTAGCAACTAGCAGAAGTCCTGTAAAGTACCATGCAAGAAGGCATTGGTAGTTTTGGGCTTGCTCAGGAATATGGGTATAGCCACCCGATCCTTAGAGCAAAGCTGAGAAGTTTATGTATTATTTTGTTGCTGACATTTGGATCTTAAACACTATACAGCTAACGATAAGTCTGTATAGCTGAAAGTTAATTTCCAGTTTGAAGTAATCCTGCAGTCCCTTGGTAAAGTTATAACTAAGGTTATAGGTTCCTGGCTAGGTAAGGTCAACATCCCTCAGTCAGCCTGAAGAAGCTACAGAAGATGGATGATCTTCACCCATCAGCCCCCCTTTAAAACCAAGGGACCAGAGTTGTTTTTGGTTACTACTTTGGGCCTTATTGGCCCATGCCTTATCTCTATATCATCCCCTAGACATGCAAGCCATTGAAATGGACAGAATGGAGCCATGATTGGCTCCCATGGTACCAAAGAGAAAAGGGGGAAATGAAGAGCCAGGCTTTGAAGTCAGGCCTCACTTTACCACACGAACCCCACTTTACCATGCGAACCTGAGTTAAGCAGGCCCTGGGAGCAAACCCAGGACAAGCTTATTAGGGCCCAGCCGGTCAAGAACTCTAACCTCTGGGAATGCTTAACTCTAACTGCCCCCAGAATGCCTTGAGCCCTATGCCTCGAGCCCTGAGCCAATCAGATTTGTACCCATGTCCTAATCTTGCTTGCTTGAACACCTGATTGCCGTAACTTTGTTTTTTGCCTTTATAAGCCCTGTGCAATCACAGCTCGGGGCTTCCTCCTAACCTCCGCTGTGTCGGTGGGTAGGACAAGGCCCGAGTTGCAGCTCGCCTGAATAAAGTCTTGCCTTGCTTTTGCATTTCGGAACGTCTGAGTCTCGATGGCCTTCTTGGTGGTTGTTTCGTGACTTGGCATAGCACTAGCTACTCAGGAGGCTGAGATCTGAGGATTACCGTTCAAAGCCAAGCCTGTATAGGAAAGTCCATGAGGCTCTTGTAAGGTCTACCCACCCAGGAAGGTTGTGCAGGCCATGACATTGGGAGGGGCTTTGAGTCAGGACTGGTAGAATTCCCCTCCATTTTTTCTCATTTTTTATTTTTCTGAGGCATATCCCCAGTCCCGATGGCTCTTTTTCTACAAACCAAACTGCTGTGAGACACCATGCAAGGCTTTTCACCAATTCCATTGCTGGCCTCCACATCCATGTCTATATTACTCTGTATGCTGGTGAATGAAACTAGTCTACAGGTTCTCTGTTATTTTGGTCTCTCTCTCCAGAGATGGGACCATGCCAGAGAACTTCTATTGCCCTGGGCCTGGTCACCTCTGAAGGTGAGGACAGTTGGCTTTGGGGGCATGGCCTTTTCTCTTGAGAGGGCATTATGGGAAGTCTGGATGCTGCTTCTGCCCCCATAAGCTCTCATCCACTCACCAGACTGACTCGTTCCTGCACTTTTAACAGGGTGCTGTGCATCATGCCCAAGCCCGAACACTTGGTTGGAATGCCTCTTGTGGTTGCAATGAGTACTAGTCAAAATATTTTCATAGATACATTTTTGCCACTGCAATGGCAAATGGCCAGAAGTTGTTTACATTCAGGCTCTCTTTGCTCTCTCTTTTCCCATCTCTTGCCTACCCCCATGGCACATGGTTGTACCATCCTTGCCTGCTCACCTCTCTCTTCTTCTCTTTCCCTCTTTCTCTTTTCCTCTCTTCCTATTCCTCTTCTTTCCCTCTCTTGTCTGCCTGCTTGCTGGCTTACTTTATAAAACTCCAAGTCATACCATCCTGTTAATGTGCCTTGCTAACAAATAACAAAGCTGCCTCTTTTCACAGGCCCTGGAACACTCCAGGTACACCTGGAGGCAGTTACCTCCCCCTTTTCCAAGGTCACATCCTCTGAATCCACATGGCCACACCTCCCTGTCCCTGCCCTAGATAAGGCAGGGCCCAGTGGTGTTTCAGCCCTTTTCAGGCCATGTGTGATCTCTGCCACAGGCCAGCAGTTTGGGAATAAACTTTTCTCTCCTGCCTGAATAGTGTGTAGTGTCCTCGTTCATTGGCTACCTACTTTAATAGACCTTACAACTCTTACCTCTAATTAACCTCCCAGAATCCAGAAGTGGAGCTGTGGCTCAAGTGCTAGAGCACTAGCCTGGGGAAAAGGAACTCAGGGCCAGTGCCCAGGCCCTGAGTTCAAACACAAGGACTGGCATGCACACACAAACTGTTGGATCTGCCCATGGGATGGCACTGTGCACACCAACCCATCCCATAAACACTCTAGATGCTCCTCTGCCAGCTGTATGTACTGTGGGTAAGTGTGACTTCTTGGGACCTGTGTTTCTAGTGTAATCACAAGTAGGGCTTTCGACTAAGAAACCAAAATGCAGTCATGCTTTGACAACATAATAGTTTTAATAAAGTAGTGCAGAAAGTGATAAAGTATAATGTCTGGTGTATTAAGTCAAGGAGAATCAAGGATTCTATCTCCTTTCTTTTTAAATTTTTTTTTTTTAATGCCAGTACTAGGGTTTGAAGTCAGGGATTGGGTGCTATAGCTTTTTTTGCTCTTCCACTTGAGTCACAGCACCATTTCTGGCTTTTTGGTGGTTAACTGGAGATAAGAGTCTCACAGACTTCCCTGGCTTTGCTCTTTGATCCTTGGATCTCAGCCTCCTGATTAGGATTACAGGCATGAACCACTCCACACAGGGTGGCCAACTTCTTCCCTCCTGTTCTCAGCTTCTAGGGAAGCAATCAGGGGGGACTTTCTTTGAAGTTATTTTGTCAGACTAAAGTTAAGTTCTCAAAATAGGAACTCAGTTGAATTGTGTGTGTGTGTGTGTGTGTGTGTGTGTGTGTGTGTGTGTAACTGAGTGTGTGTTTTGAGAAACTCAAACTTGTGGTCCTCTTGTCAGAGCTTCCAGAGTGCTGGGGTTGCCAGGGATTTATTGTCATGTATAAGTTGTCATCCAGGGAAGAATAACTGGGACACTGTCAGTTTGTAGCCAATTCTTTGGAAGAGCTGCTCTGAGACAAATTTTATTACTTAAGTTTCTCTGCATAACAAGACAAACTGGGCTGAGGACTGAGCTTCTGATGGTAGGATGCTTACCAAACATGCAAGGCATCCTGGGCCAGGCACCAGTAGCTTATGCCTGTAATCCTAGCTACTCAGGAAGCTGAGATACTTCTGTCATCAGGGTTGGAAGCCAGCCCAGGCAGGAAATTCTATGAGGCTCTTATCTCCAATAAACTACTCAGAAAAGGCCAGAAGTGGTGCTGTGACTCAAGTAGTAGAGCACTAGCCTTGAACAAAAGAAGCTCAGGGAAAGTGCCCAAGCCCTGAGTTCAAGCCCCACACTGGTTCAATCTGCAGCACCTCAATTTAACAAGATAGCCTTTTTTTTTTTTTTTTAACCACTCATTTCCTGTTGTGACCTCTCCAGAAGCCCCAAGCTCCTATTGCTTTCTGTAGCTCAGGGTACAGTAAAACTTAGTCATCTGGCTGCATCTTGGAGCCTCCCACTTTATGGAATCCCAATCATATGTGTTTTACAGTAAATCAGATATAAATCCAGTCATAAGAACACAGAGAAGCCACATTCTCAAAGATTGAAGCAGGAGTCATTATTAAAAGTCTAGGTAGGGGCTGGGGATATGGCCTAGTGGCAAGAGTGCTAGCCTTGGATGCATGAGGCCCTGGGTTCGATTCCCCAGCACCACATATACAGAAAATGGCCAGAAGTGGCGCTGTGGCTCAAGTGGTAGAGTGCTAGTCTTGAGCAAAAAGAAGCCAGGGACAGTGCTCAGGCCCTGGGCCAAATAAATAAATAAAACAAAATAAAAGGCCATGGTAGACTCCTGTGTCTGAGACCTAGAACAGAGCTTACACCAAACTTTTAAAGACAAAGACCACATGTTTGGGTGATGAAAAAGCCCCAACATAAACAAAAGGCACCTAGAGCGGGATTTCCCTGGATATAAACAACAGGACACATGTACACATCCTCTCTGAGTCTAAACAACATGGATTATCTGCAAGTCAAAGGATGGCTTGTATCACCTCTAGGCCTTAGAAGCTGGGTGGACAGCCCCCATGATGGCTAGGTGCCAGGATGGCTGTGGAGACAAAGGGACTCACTTAAACCTTGTCTTTCTCTTACTTCATATACATGTAATTCAGTTTTTCTCTTGTTAATCTGTGGCCTGCCAGTTTATTTCATAGACTCACACATGGAGCCTTTAGATAAAGGCCAAGAAGGGCTTTTGCCCCCCTCCACATGGAGCCTTTAGAGGGAAAGAGGAGCTTTTGCCCCTCCCCCACTTGGAAGTGGTCTACTTTAATCCCTTGACACCACTCCTAGCCAACAGTATCTCTTTCTTGGACAACTGTGAAGTCTTCCTTATATTCTCCAAGAAGTGTAATTATACCCAGGTGCTGGTGGCTCACACCCATAACCCTAGCTGCAATCTGAGGGTCACAGTTTGAAGCCAGGCTGGGCAGGAAAGTCTGTGAGATTCTTAATGTTCAATTAACCACTAAAAAGCCAGAAGTGGAGCTGTAGCTCAAGTGGTAGAGCACTAGCCTTTAGTGAAAAAACTAACGGAAAGCACCCAGGCTCTGAGGTCAAGCCCTATTAAGTGGCACCAAAAAAAAAAGTGACGATGAAGAAGAGCCTAACTATAACTATCAATAATTTGGAAAATGTATTTACAGTAATCAACCCTGTAGCCTAGTGATCTTAAAATACAAATCTTATCATCCAACTGAGTTCCTCTCAGGCACGGAATAAAATGCAATCTGCTTACCCTTGGTTGCAGTCTTTGCATGATTGGGCTCCTGCCAATCCACCTCTATACTACATGTGGCCTGAACCAGCTAAAGACAACTGTATCTGCTGTTCCTTCCCCCAGGTTTTTTTTTTTTTTTTTGTAACTTAATTAGCTTCTTCTCATCCTTCAGAGTTTACTTAGTAAAAGAGTGAATTCTTTAGGAATTTCTTCACTGAAAAATTATTTGAGATTTAATTACAAAAGTGGGAAAGTAGAAGAGCAGGAAGAGATTAGCTAAGAGTTAATAGTGCCTGGCACTGGTGGCTCATGCTGTGATCTGGGGATCACAGTTCAAAGCCAGCCTGGGAAGGAAAGTCTGTGAAACTCTTATCTCGAATTAACCACAAGAAAACTGGAATGGCCTGTGGCTCAAAGTGATAGAGCTCTAGGCTTGAGGAAAAAAGCTCAGAGACAGTGTTCAGGCCCCAAGTTCAAGTCCATAATGGACAAAAGAAAAAAGTTAATAGCTATTTACTGAAACCCAGAGACTAAATGCAAGCAGCCAACCTCCAGGTACCACAAACCTCACTTAATACAGAAATGACAAAGGATGGGAATCTGCTTTGTTCTCACAACTCAATATTGGTTCCTTGGTTTGGCCCATTGACCACTCTTCCAGATCTTCTCTAATCCAGAATCTTAATCTAAATATGAAAGCCCACTCCCCCACCTTCTCAGGTGATAGGTGCCTAAGAGACTTGCTCAAAAAATAGGCTCTGAGAGCCAGAACCTTCCATAAACTCAAGAAACTCTTTGAACCATCCATCTAGCTGGGACCCTGGCCTCCACTCCTTACCACTGCTTAAGTCCCCAACCCCTGCCCAATAAGGCTTTGTGTCTCCTGACTCTCCTTGGGTCAACATGGTGTCCCTCTTCAACTTTCCATTAAAGTTCATCTGGCCTGTTGAAGTTGTTTTCTGCTGTTTGCTTATTCTAATACCCTCATGACTCAGTTTCCTAACATGCCACATTTCCATTTCTGACTATTTTGGTAGTTAGTCCATGATGAGAGTCTCCCCAACTTTTTTGCTTGGGCTGGCTTTGAACCATGATCCATCAATCTCAGCCTGCTGAGTAGCTAGGATTAAGGCGTGAGCCACAGGTTGTCTGGTGGTTTCAGCGTTCTTTCCCCATAGCTAATCTGGTAGACTTCTCATCTTTTTACTGCTCTCATTGTGTATTTCTTTTTTATCTTTGTTACCCATATTAGTGAAGTGCCTCTGAAATTAATGCAGATTTAAAAAATAACTACACTATTGAGTGAAGCTATTTTTGAAACCCAGCCATTATATGTGGGAACACAACTTCTTGGCCAAGTACAACCGCAGACTTGTCTACCAGCTCCCAGATGTCTCTAATTCACTGCAGTTCCTGTTACCTCTCCAATAGCTCCTCAATAGCACTACTGACAGTTTGGAATAGCTAATTACTTGTTGGCAGGGACCCATCCTGTGAATGGTAGAACCCTTAGCCTTATTTCAGGACCTCCTTACTAGACACTAGCAACAGTCACCCCCTAGTGTGACAACAATAAAAGTGTCCTCAGACATGACCTATTCCAATCAGGGAGAGCCCTGTCTATAGCACTAAGCTAATGTGAACCTAGTGTCTTCCTTTTTTCTGTAGACTCCCAAAGAATCTCTGTGTGTCTTTAAGTGACACACAACACATGTACACACACACACACATACACACATGTACACACACACTAATGAAATCTCCCTGTTTCCTCTAATAACTGTCCTGCCCCTATTGAGGTTTTTATTTTACGCGCAAGCCATTTCTAGTGCTTGACTCAGGGCAGTCCTTTGAGCTTTTTTGCTCAAGGTTAGCACTCTAACTCACTTGAACTACAGCTCAACTACTAACTTTTTGGAAAAGAATCTCATGGGCTTTCCTGCTCTACCTGGCTTTGAACTGAGATCCTCAGATCTCAGCCTCCTGAACAGCAAAGATTATAAATGTAATCCAGTAAGGTTTTTACTGTGTGTGTTTGTGTGTGTGTGTGTGTGTGTGTGTGTGTGTGTGTGCATGTGTCCATGTCTGTGTGTGTCTGTGTCCCCTGGTACTAGGGCTTGAGCTCAAGCAGAGGATCCTGTCCCTTGGCTTTTTGGTTTTGGTCAGTCATGGGGCTTGAACTCAGGCCTTAGATGCTGTCTCTGAGCTTTGGTGCTCCAGGCTCCTGTTCTAGCACTTTGAGCCACAGTTCCACTTCTGGTTTCTGGTGGTTAACTGGAGATAAGAGTCTCCCAGACTTTACTTCCCATGCTGGCTTCAAACCATGATCAGATCTCCGCCTCTTGAATAGCTAGGGTTACAGGCATGGACCACCAGTGCCTGGCTTCCTTTACCTTTTCACACATGACTAGCACACCTAACATTTGAACCATAGCTCCACCTCCAGTTTTGATGGTTAATTGGAGATAAGAGTTTCTCTGAGTTTTCTTCCCTGGCTGGCCTTGGACCATGATCCTCACTTAGGTCTCAACCTTCGAAGAAGCTAGGATTATAGATATGAGCCACTGTTCAGTTTGAGACAGCATGAATCAAGAGGGTCCTGGTCAGTCATGTGTGTGCCAAACAAGAGATGGGACAAGTTGCCCATCACTGGTCACCACCTCTTACCAGCTTCTCAGCACACACTTCAAGCCTACTGTCTTGAAAGCCCAGCTTAAATCTCAGGTTGTCATGAAATCATCTCAGCCTGCTCATATACCAGTGGCTGGTTAGCATGGTTGAGTGATGGATTATTATATTTACTCATTCATCAAGTGTTTGCTGAGCACTTCCTATGTGAGGCAAACACTCTTGCCACTAGGCCGTATTCCCAGCCCTGTACTTCCTATGTGTCATGCTTTGTTATAAATGCTGAGCATGCAGTGGCAAATGCAGTAAAAGTCTCTGCATGAGGTAATGAATGAATGAATGAATGAATGAAATGAATATATCTAGTGTTGATGAGTGTCTATAGGGACTTATTTAACTGCTATCAATGTGAGGTAGCTTCCAAAGATGGACACCAACAATTACTTCCTTCTCAGAATGGGCATGCTATTGGGCTTTGAAGCTTTTGTTTTGTTTTCTAGCTATGTCATCCTGGCTGGCTTTAAATTCTCCTGCCTCAGTGTCTGAGTGCTGGAATTACCAGTGTATGCTAGCATCCCTTGCAACTTACTGCTCTTCACATCAAAGCAGTGCTGTGTCTGCAAATTTAGTTGAAGTGCTATCTTAGGAGTTATGACACAGATTCTTAGAAAGGCAGCTGATGTTTACTTCCTTCTCTGGACAATTACTTGTGGAGCAGTTGCACTGGGAGCCATTAGGGGGAGGAGGGCCAAGACCTCCAGTTAACAACCTCAAGCAAGCTCCCAGCTTGGAAGCAGGGTTCAATTGGTAGAATGCTAGTAAGCGAGCAAAAGCATCAGGTACCAAGTTTGAATCCTGGACTCAGACCAAAAAAAGCTCTCAACTACTGGATAGCACTAACAGCCAGTCATGGGAATGAAGTCATTTTGGACAATGCAATAGGTCCAGTATAACAGCTGATACCACCTGAAAGAAAAGAAACATCTAGTTAGTTCATAGGCTGTGAGACACAATATGCTGATTATATTGGCATTTAGTCAGGTGCCAGTGGCTCGTGCCTGTAATCCTGACTACTCCAAAGGTTGAAATCTGATGATCCAGGTTCAAAGCCAACTCAGGCAGACAAATTCATGAGACTTGTTTCCAATTAACCACCAAAAAACTGGTAGAGGAGGTATGGCTCTAGACTTCTAGAGTGCCAGCCTTGATCAAAACAGCTGAAGGGGAGAGTGCAAGCCTCAGTGCCAGCACAAAAACAAACAAGCAAACAAACAGTATTGAGGTGATTTTTTTTTCCAGTCCTGGAGCTTGAACTCAGGACCTGAGCACTGTCCCTGGCTTCTTTTTGCTCAAGGATAGCACTCTGCCACTTGAGCCACAGCGCCACTTCACACACACACACACACACACACACACACACACACACACACACACACACACAGCTGAGGAATTGAACCTAGGGCTTCATGTATGAGGCAAGCACTCTACCACTAGGCCATATTCCCAGGCCCTGCATTAAGTTTTGAGTGGTGTTTTATGCATCCAAATATAGTAAGTTGCAAGACTGACCTGAGAAGCAGACAGGTGCTAACCTTTGAACAAAGTTGATTGGGAGATGTGGCTAGTTAATGCTTTCCTTGTGAACCAGGGAGAGACATGCTGGTACAGTCGGACACCCTCGGGCCAGCTCTTATCTCCCTCCTAAGAGAGTGGGACGGGCTTTCTGCATGGTAGAGCAGAGATCAAAATACTGTCTGCAGGCAAGGGAAGACAAGGCTCTCCCCAAGAGAAGGAGGCTGACACCATTAGGCAACGTAGTCTCCTGATAGAGAGGAGGGAATGATAGGATGGAGAAAAGCCACTAGAATTAGTTTGGCTTAGGTTTCTGAATATGAAAATATGGAGGAATTCAGAGAACAGATAGCCATCATAGTGATGAGGATTGTGATACCAGGATGGATGTTCATAGTGCCATGGGCAGATAGGCTGGACCTCTGGGGAAGAGTTGTTAGGCAGAGAGTGAGAGAAGAGCAAAAGTTCTTATGTGTTTGACTCATAGCAAGGAGTCCCATGGCAGGAGTGAGGGAAGGAGAGTAGGTCAGGGGTTCTAGAGCCTGGGGCTTGTGGATTGGCCTGGGAAGGACTTTACTTTATATGCAAGGGAAGCTTTAAGAAGATGAGCAAGAGGGCTGGGAATATGGACTAGTGGCTGCCCAGTTCTCCCAGCACCAATTGTTGAAGAGGCTATGTTTTTTCCACTGTATGTCTTTGGTTCCTTTGTCAAAAATCAGCTGAATGTAAGTATGTGGTTTTATTTCCAGGTCTTCTAATCTATTCCATTGTTCTGCATGTCTATTTTTGTGCCAATGGCAAGCTGTGTTGTTCTTACGGCTCAAAAGTAGAGCTTGAGATATGGTATTGTGATACTGCCTGTATTTCTTCTTTTGCCTAGAATTGTTTTGGCTATTCTAGATCTTTTGTTGTTCGATATGAATTTTTTTTTATTGTTTTCACTATTTTAGTAAAGCATGTCATTAGGATTTTGATGGGGATTGCATTAAATTTGTATGTAGTTTTTGACAGTATGGCCATTTTCACAATATTGAGTCTACCTCTCCATGAGCATGGAAGGTCTTTTCCTGGTGTCCTCTTTCATTTCTTTCTGTAGCTTTTTAGTTTTTACTAAATAGATCCTTTACATCTTTGATTAGGTTAATTCCTAGATATTTTATTCTTTTTAGGTTAATGCAAATGGGGTTGTTTTCATTATTTCCCTTTCTGCTTGTACATTATTTGCACACAGAAAGGCTACTGATTTTTGTGGCTTAATTTTGTATCCTGCTACTTTGCGGAAGTGGTTTATTGGTTCTCGGAGTTTGGGAGTGGAGTTTTTGTGGTCATTCAGGTTTAAGATCATGTTGGATAGTTTAGTTTCTTCTTTCTCAACATGGATCCCCCTTTTTTCTTTTTTTTCTTTTTTTTTTGCCAGTCCTGGGGCTTGGACTCAGGGCCTGAGCACTGTCCCTGGCTTCTTTTTGCTCAAGGTTAGCACTCTGCCACTTGAGCCACAGTGCCACTTCTGGCCATTTTCTGTATATGTGCTGCTGGGGAATTGAACCCAGGGCCTCATGTATACGAGGCAAGCACTCTTGCCACTAGGCCATATCCCCAGCCCCAACATGGATCCCTTTAATGTCTAATCCCTTTTCTTGCCTTATTGTTCTGGCCAAGAATTCCAGAACTATGCTGAGGAAGAGTAGAGAAAGTGGGCATCCTTGTCTTATTCCTGATTTTAGGGGAAAAGGTTTCAGTTTTTCTCCATTTAGTATGGCATTTGCTGTTGGTTTGTTGTATATGGCTTTTATTGTTTTAAAGAATCTTCCTTCCTCTAGGGCTGGGAATATGGCCTAGTGGTAAAGTGATTGCCTTTTGTACATGAAGCCCTGGGTTCAATTCCTCAGCACCATATTAAACAGAAAAAGCCAGAAATGGTGATGTAGCTCAAGTGGTTGAGTGCTAGCCTTGAGCAAAAAGAAACCAGGGACAGTGTTCAGGCCCTGAGTTCAAGCCCCAGGATAGGCAAAAAACAAAACAAAACAAAGAATATTTCTTCTATTCCTATTTTTTCCAAAGCTTTTTAAAATGAATGGGTATTGTATTCTGTTGAAGGCCTTTTCAGGATGAACTGAAATAACCATGTGGTCAATTACATTTATTGATTTACATATGGTAAACCAGCCTTGCATCTGTGGATTAAAGCTTACTTGGTAATAATGTATGACCTTTAAGATTTGTTTCTAGATTCAGTTGGCTATTTTTCTTTTTGCCAGTCCTGAGGCTTGGGACTCAGGGCCTGAGAATGGTTGCTGGCTTCTTTTTTCACTCAGGGCTAGCACTCTACCACTTGAGCCACAGCGCCACTTCAGGCATTTTCTGTTTATGTGGTGCTGAGGAATTGAACCCAGGGCTTCATGCATAGTAGGCAAACACTCTACCACTAAGCCACATGCCCAGCCCTGGCTAATATTTTGTTGAGGAGCTTTGCACCTGTGTTCATGGGAGAGATTGGTCCGTAGTGCTCTTTCTTTGTTGGATCCTTGCCTGGTTTGGGGATGAGTATGATATTGTCTTCATAGAATGAGTTTGGGATTGCTCCCTTTGCTTCTGTTTCATGGAAGAGCTTGAGGAATATGGGTATTAGTTCCTCTTTAAAAGTCTTGTAGAATTCTGTGGTAAATCCATCTGTGCCTGGGCTTTTTCTTATTGGAAGATTTTGGATCGCTTCCTCTATCTCATTGTATATTATTGGTTTATTTAGTTGATTTGTATCTTCTTGGCTCAGTTTGGGCAATTTATATTTCTCTAGAAATTCATCCATTTCTGCTAAGTTTTCCTTCTTTAGTGAGTATAAGTTCTGAAAATAGTTCTTTATGATCATTTGGATATCCTGGAAATTTGTTGCAGTTTGTCCTGTGGTATCCCTAATCTTATTGGTTTGAGTTTCCTCTTTTTTTTTTTTTTGTTAATCTTGCAAGAGGTCTTTCAATTTTATCAGTTTTCCCAAAATATCAGTTTTTTGTTCATTAATTTTATGTATAGTTTTAAAAGTTTCTATCTCATTAATTTCTGCCCTAATCTTTGTTATCGCTCCATCTAGTAGCTTTAGATTTAATTCTTGCTTTTCTAGAAGTTTTAATTGCATCATGAGATTATTGACTTCAGCTACTTCTGTTTTCTTGTTGTGTGAGCTCTGAGCTATGAACTTGTGCCTCAGCACTGCTTTTGCTTTATCCCAGAGGTTCCTTTGTTGTATTTTCATTTTCATTGCATTGTAGGAACTCTAATTTCTTCCTTAATTTGTTCTGTGACCTAGGTGTTAATCAGTAGTGTTTTGTTCAGTCTCAGTATATTTGAGTAATTTCTGCTATATGCTTTGTTGTTAAGAACTGGTTTGATTCCATTGTGGCAGGATAAAATACAAGGGATTGTGTCAATCCCCTTGTATTTGCTTAAGTTTTTTGTATGAACTATGATATGGTCTATTTTGGAGAATGTTCCATGGGCTGCTGAAAAGAATGGGTATTGAGTCATTGTTGGGTGGCAAACTCTGTATATGTCTGTTAGCACCATTTGGGATTTGATGTCATTTAGTTCCAAGGCTTTGCTTATCCTCTGTGTTTGACCTGTCTCTTGATGAGAGTGGAGTATTAAAGTCTCTCACTACTATTGTACTTGAATCTATCTTGTTCTGTAAGTCTGAGAGTATTTGCTTGAAGTATTTAGGTGCTCCATTATTTGGTGAGTATAAATTATGACTTTGGTATTATCTTCCTGGATTTTTCCCTGGATTACTATGTAATGACCTTCTTTTTTTTTTTTTTTTTTTTTTTTTTTTTAGCTGATTTTAATGAGAAGTCTATTTTGTTAGAAATCAAAATGGTTAGCCCTGTTGTCTTGCTGGGTGCATTTGCATGGAACATCTATTTCCATCCCTTCACTTTGAGTATCTTTGGTGGTTGTCTCTTGGAGACAACAAATGGATGGATCTTGTTTTCTGATCCACTCTGCAGTTCTTTTTCTTTTGATTGGAGAACTGAGTCCATTAATGTTTGTGGTTATTATAGAGAGATGTGCTGTGTTTCCTGCCATTTTCTGTTTTTGCTTCTTTCCTTTACCTGTGCTTACTAAATTGATCTCCTAGTGATTTCTATCTGATGTGCTTCCCTGACCTTGATTGTTTTCTTTGGATTGTACTCCTCCTCTTAATATATCTTTGTAGGCTGGCTCCCTATTCATGTATTCCTTTAATTTTTCTTTGTTATGGGAAATTTTAGTTTCTCTGTCAAATGGAAATTCCAGCTTTGCTGATTGTATCAGTCTGGGTTGGCAGTTGATGGTCTTCAGGGCTTGGATAGAAACTTTCCAGGCTCTTGTGTTGAGAGTTTGTGTGGAGAGGTCTGCAGTGATTCTGATTTTCTTTTCTTTTTCTTTTCTTTTTTTTTTTGCCAGTCCTGGGCCTTGGACTCAGGGCCTGAGCACTGTCCCTGGCTTCTCTTTGCTCAAGGCTAGTACTCTGCCACTTGAGTCACAGCACCACTTCTGGCCATTTTCTGTATATGTGGTGCTGGGGAATTGAACCCAGGGCTTCAAGTATAGGAGGCAAGCGCTCTTGCCACTAGGCCATATCCCCAGCCCCAGTGATTCTGATTTTCTTTCCATTGTAGTATAGCTCCTTCTTTGACTTCGCAGCATTTAAAATCAGCTCTTTGCTACTCATATATAATGCTTTTATAATCATATGTCTAGAAATGTTTTATTCTAGGATCCTGTCTACTAGGTGTTCTGTATTCTTCTGTTATGTAGGTGAGATTTTTCTCTTTTATGATTGGGGAAATTTTCTGCAATAATGTTATTGAATAAGTGTTGCATTCCCCTGTTCTGGAATTCCTCCCCTTTCTTGATACCATTTAGATGAAGATTATATTTCTTGGCTTTGTCTGCCATTTCTTGGACTTCCCTTTGGTGAATTCTGAGTGTTTTTTTTTTTTTTTTAATTTCTATGACTTTCTGCTCCAGGTCCACTGTTTAATCTTCAACTACTGATATTCTATTTTCAGCCTCACTTATTCTGTTGCCAATGGCTTCCATTGTGGTTTGCATTATTGAAATTGAATCATTTATGGCTCCTGTATCAGTTTTAAAAATGTTTATTTCATCTTTTAAGGAGGCATGTGCTGTGTCTATTTTTGTCTGCAATTCTCTTTTGAAATCCTGAAATTCCCTAGATATTTTTCTTTTTGCTCTTGAAATTGTTTTGGAACTCCCCTTTTATTTCTTTGGCCAATTCTGTCATATCTTTAATTGTTCTTTTTTCCTCCATCTCTTCTTTGCTCTCACTGGAGTTCTTTCCTGGGTTGCTGCTGGCTTTTGGAATTGTTGTGCTGACTTGGCTGTTCATGAATCCTGTAATTGTTTTGTTGCAATCTATGCATGTGGGGACGGGTATCATAAGGGCCATGTCCCCAGCTGGGCCTGTTGGGTGTCTGACAGGCAGCAGCTTTCACTTGGCCCCGGGCTGGTTCACACTGGGCCACTGACCCAATGCGATTCCAGGTTGGTTGGTGCCTGCACGTGGGCTTGGTCCCGGGCCAGCTGAAAGGTACTCTGTCCTATCTGCAGTGGAGATTGACCAGGTTAGATTCAGTCTTCCAGGGTTGGTGTTGGCTTCAGAAAAGTTAGCCTTCCGATGAATGGGCTGGTTTTTTTTGTTGTTGCTGTTGTTGTTTGTTTTGTTGTTGTTCTTGGCCCTGGGTTGTCTCCCCCCACCCCTCGGCCCCCTCCTCCAGAGGCCTGCACTTGGTCCACTCCTTGGTCCGCCTCATCTTATGCGAATGTGTGTGTGCTCCCTTCACTGTTGGTGCACCCACACAACTCACACTTCTAGATTGGGCAGTGGTTTCAGGGGCTCCCTCCAGGTGCCAGCACCTCCCAACCGGGTGTGCTGTCCGCGGCAAGCACGTTGCCACAGTTCCTGCTTCCTGATGGGGGTTGGGACACAGACTCAGCCACTTGGCAGATCCTGGCTGGTGAAAAGCACTCCTCCCTCTGGCTGCTGTTGGCGTGAGCACACCACGATTCCCCAGGAGGAGAGTAGGGTGCACTTTTGGCAGATCCCAGTGGGCAGATCATACTGCACTGGCTGCGGGGCACACACACAAATCGAAGCTTAGCCAGATTAGTGGCCCAGGTGGCTGGGATTCCCGCCTAGGGGGCGTTCATGGAAGAGCTGGCGGGTGGGGCACATTCCACCAGCTGCAGGGCACACAATTTGTGGCCTTAGTCAGGTACTAGTGGCCCAGGCAGCTTCGATTCCTGCCTAGAGCGCACTAGCAAGTGGGGTAGGGGAATGGGGAAGGGCTCTGGCCTCTTCCTTCCCTTCAAGTGTGGTGTTCCCTTTTGGGTGGGAGGGGGAGGGGTCTGGGTCAATCTCTGTAGGTCACTGCCGGCACTTGTCTCCCATGGTGGGGGGTGGTCCCCAGTGGGGTACCCAGTGACCCTGGAACTGGTTAAGGGCTGTCCAGCTGTGCTGTGCCAAATCTCTATATCTATGTGCTGCAGCTAGCTTGCTGGTTGGCGGATTGCCCCGTGCTCCATTGCGATGATTGTGGGCTGAGTAGTGTGGTGGTGGTGGTGGTGGTGGCTCTCTGGATCTGGGTTTCATGGTGTCTTGCCTCTGTTGTCATTTTCTACTCTGTCCAGGACCCCTGCTGTGGGAGTCTTCTGCATTTGCCTTCTGCAGTCTGCCAGTGGTTCTGAAGTCCCAAGCAGCTAGCTGCAGGCTGCTTTCCTGGATACAAGAGACACAGAGAGAAAGATGAGCAAAGAAAACCTGAACTTCTAGAACTTCTGGCCGTTTACCATTGCATTAGCAGAAACTGTGGCAATAAACATAATGTGTTGTGGCTTTATGGAGTCCTTTAGAGGATGTCTGGTGATGATATAGAAGGGAGAAGTCCTTATAGAAGGGAGAAGGCACAGAGAGTAGATGGTAGTCTCTCACCAATGCAGACAGTAGACTGTGTGGTGGATGCATGGCCAGCAATGGTGAAGGCAAGAAGTCTGAAGTGAGGTTCCTTCAGCTTTTGGCAGTTTGGGTTGGGGTGGTAGTGGCAGGAGGTGAACTGACTCTAATGAAGAAAGAAAGACAAAAAAAGGAAGAAAGGAAGGAAGGAAGGAAGGAAGGAAAGAAGGAAGGGAGGGAGGGAGGGAGGGAGGGAGGGAGGGAAGGAAGGAAAAAAGAAGAGGGAGTCTAGTGACTCCTGATACTACTCCATCCCTGGGACTCAGCACTACTAGGTAAGGTTTGACTGGAAGGAGACTGCCACATGCTTCAGGCAGAAGAGTTTATTTGGGGGACAGTATACTGTCTGCTTGCTCAAGATGGAGGCATGCAGGGGGTGTGGTGGGTACAGGGGAAGGGAAAAGGAAGGGAAGGGGGTAAGGGAGTAAGAGAAAGGCTGCAAGGGGGCCAAGGGAAACAAGGGGCAGAACTAATGATAGAGATGGATATACAGGGAGAAGGTGGGGAAAAGATGTGGCCACAGAGAAGACCTCAGAGCCCGGGGGACCTTACACTGTCCCCAAGCACACCAGTTACCTGGGTTATGAATGGTGGATGGGGGCTTCTAAGGAAGGGGCCACATGCGCACTAAGGAAGGGGCCACATGCGCACTAAGGAAGGGGCCACATGCGCACTAAGGAAGAACAATGGGGAAGTGGCCATTTTTCTTGGGTGAACCTGACAATTTAGAGATAAGAATCTCTTGGATTTGTCTGCCCCAGCTGGCTCTAAACTGAGATTCTCATATCTTAGCCTCCTGAGTAACTAGGCTTACAAGCATGAGCCATCAGTTCCTAGTGATGCCATATTTTCTTGGCTGATTTACTTGTTGTTAGTTATTGTGAACTGTGCTGCAATGAGCAGGGGTGTCCTGGTGCAGTTATTGTATCCAGTCTTGTAATCTTTTCTTTTTGGCTGGTCCTGTGACTTGGACTCAGGACCTGGGTGCTGTCCCTGAGCTTCTTTTGCACAGCACTCTATCACTTCAGCTACAGTCCCACTTTTGGCTTTTGTCTGAGTAATTTATTAGACATGAGAGTCTCATGGACTTCCCGGCCTTGCCTGGCTTTGAATCACAATCCTCAGATCTCAACTTTCTGAGTAACTAGGATTACAAGTGTGAGCCACCAGTGCCTGGCTAGTCCTGCAATCTTTCAGACAAATGCTCAGCTTTTTGAGTACTCTCCATATTGACTTCAATAGTGGTTGTGAAGTAAGGTTACTTAATCTAACTGGTGCCATCTTGGCTATGTGGTAGATGATGGGGAATTGGCTTTAACTGGTGCCATCTTATCTTCAGGGTGGACACAGGGAAGTCCCACCTCCCAGGTGATGGGCATGCCTGAATTCCTAGAAGCAAAGGCAGGTACTTGGACAATAGGTTACTAGACTTGTGAGTCTTGGATTGTGAACTCTCAAGCTCCCTGTGACCCTGCCCCCTGACCTGACCCTATTTAGGCCTGGACCAGCTCGAGCATGGGTAGCCATGCCATGTGACTTCCGTCTGCTCGTGTCCTGTCTCCTGGTATTTCTCCTGGTCAACGTGGCATTTCACCTCAGCTCTCCATTGGAGCTGATCTGAGTTGTTGGTGTTGTCTCTGCTCTTTCTTTCCTCTCTTGCTTGCATGACTCAGCTTTCTGACAGTGTTAAATGTATTTGTGGGGCTGCAGGTCTTTGTGACAGGATTCCACCTGTGGTCACTGGCCTTCTAATAGAGACTCTGGATTCTACATCTTAAAATGTGGCTTTTCTGTCTTTGCCATACAGCAGTTAATTGGAGATATGGTCTCAGAACTTGTCTTCCCAATCTGAATTTGATTTGTGATCCTCAGATCTTAATTTCCTGAGTAGCTAGAAATATAGGCATGCTCCACCAGGGCCCAGGAGTAGATTGGTCTTTACTGTTACTTTCCTTGTAACATAGGAAGAGGGAGACAGAAACAATAGGAAAATAATCAGGTAATTTCTGATTACTGTGTATGGCTTGAAGCAGAGAAAACAGCATTATGCCAATTGAAACTGGTCTGGGTAGGAAATTGGGCTGTTACTAATTGTGATTCTTAGAAGGTTATTTGGGGATGTAGAATCCTAGCATGACTGGCTCTATTTTTTTTTCTTTTTTTTGCCTGTCCTGGGCTGTGAACTCAGGGCCTAAGCACCCTGGCTTCTTTTTGCTCAAGGGTAGCACTTTACCACTTGAGCCACAGTGCCACTTCCTGCTTTTTCTATATATGTGGTGCTGAGGAATCGAACCCAGGGCTTAATGTATACAAGGAAACTGGCTCTATTTTGATTTTGTTTTTTTTTTTTTTTTGTGCAATCCTGGGATTTGAACTCAGGGCCTGGGTATTGTTCCTGAGAATTTGTGCTCAGGGCTAGTGTTCTACCACTTTGAGCTACATCTGCATTTCTGGCTTTTTGGTAGTTAATTGGAGATAAGAGGAGTCTCATGGACTTTCTTTCTTTTTTTTTTGTAATTCATTTATTAATTAAATGCATTTTTTTGACAAGGTGTTGTGCAAAAAGGGTACAGTTACATAGTAGGGCAGTGTGTACATTTCTTGTGATATCTTACACACTGTTTTTCTTTCCCTTCCCTGGGTCAGGTAGACATATATACGATACACAATGTACCAAGAACATATACAGTAGCCCTGTGGCCTACGCCCAAGAAAATTCGCCTAGGGCTTTAAATGTAATGTCGATATTAGACAATATGTCGACAGTAGTCTTATATGAACGTACATACATAGCTTTTGAGCTATTGTATTCCCCTGAGAGGTCAATTTTTTATCTTTATATGTTGAGTAGTTGTTTGGTTTTAGTTACATAATGTTGGGTCGCTGCCCCAATCCTGTAGGAAATACCATTTGACAAGCAGTTTTTGGTTTCACAGACCTGGTCTCTACTGTCTCTCCGTCACCCCTTCTTAACAGTCATATATCAGGGAGATCATGCCCCTTCGTTTTCTGTGTTCTAGGCTTGTCTCGCTCAACATTATTTGTTCAAGTTCTGACCATTTCCCTGCGAATAACAATATTTCACCATTCCTAATCGCTATGTAGTATTCCATTGTGTATAGGTACCATATTTTTTGGATCCATTCATCTGTGGAGGGGCATCTGGGTTGTTTCCATATTTTGGCTATTGTGAATTGTGCAGCAATAAACATGGAAGTACAAATGTCTTTTTGATATCTTGGGACCTGCTGTTCAGGATAGATGCCTAGGAGTGGTATGGCTGGGTCATAGGGTAGGTGTATATTGAGCTTTTTGAGAAACTGCCATACTGTTCTCCAAAGTGGTTGTACTAATTTGCACTCCCACCAACAATGGAGAAGGGTTCCTCTTTCCCCGCACCCCCTCCAGCATTTGTTGTTGCCTGAGTTCAGAGTGTAGGCCATTCTAACTGGAGTGAGGTGGTATCTCAGGGTTGTTTTTATTTGCATTTCCTTTACTACCAGGGATGTTGAACATTTCCTCATATGCTTCTTTGCCATTTTTATTTCTTCTCTTGTGAAGTCTCTCTTTAGCTCCTTTGCCCATTTTCATGGACTTTCTTGCCTGGGCTGGCCTTCTATTATTATCCTCAGATCTCAGACTCCTGAGTAACGAGGATTACAAGCATGAGCCACTGGCGCTGGGCTCGTTTTGATTTTTAACCTGGTCTTTGGGGATGCAGGAAGGAAGCTTAGTTTTTAATAAACTGCCCCCCCCCCCCATAATTTTCATGTAATAGGGGAAAGCAAGTTGGGGCCAAGGATGGAGGGGCTCTGTGTCTCCTGTAAGAATGCCATCCCTGGGGTTGCAAGCATGGATCAATTGGTAGAGCACCAACCAATGAGCAAAGCATCAGATACTGAGTTTGAGTCCCAGTCTCAGAACAATAACAACAAAAAAGGATAGTAAGAATGCTCCAGATGTTGACACAAAGCCAGAAGCAGAGAGCATGTATGAGGAAGAGGACTGGATGGAACTGCCCTAGTAGGAGGCAGGCTACATAAATACCCACAGGGATTGAGGCATGGCTTAAAAGGTAGAGCACTTAGCAACTGTGAGGCCCTGTGTTCAAACTCAGGTACCACAAAGTGGGAGGGAGGGAGGGAAGAAGGAAGGGAGAGAGAGAGAGAGAGACAGAATGAATGAGATTAGATGCTTCAAACAAATAAATGAAAGATGAACACACACATGTGCACACACACACACTTCTCTGGGCTGCTTTCTAACAGCAAGGAACTAGATTGTGCCCTTGTACAGTAGATGTTCAATCAGGGCTGCTCAGTTGACTCCACAAAAGTAGTCTCCTCTAGGCCCCCAGAAACAATTCCAGGAAGGTGGTATTATGCCCATGTTACAGATTAGGAAGTGAAAGTTTTGGAAGGTTTCATAAGCCCTCTGAAGTTCCTGCCATCAGGAAAGGATGGAGCACATTGGCATAGCAGGTCTGGAGTACTGATGACTTCCCTGGGGCACCAGAGGGGCTTGTTGGTTCCTCTAGAACATTCTCATGCCCAGCTCATATCTGGCTAAAACAGGGATGGGCCAGGATATCCTAACCTAAAGATCTCTAGAACAGCAGGGCATCCCCGTACCACAGGACATGAGAGTAGAGGAAGGACCTCACACTGGACCAGTCCTAACCTAAAGATCTCTAGAACAGCAGGGCATCCCCGTACCACAGGACACGAGAGTAGAGGAAGGACCTCACACTGGACCAGTCTCTTGGTCATTCTCATAAGACTTGGAAGAGATCCTGCCCATGAAAACCCCAGTGTGCACAGGTAGATAGGGTGGGCCTGCACTTGTCTTCTAACAGCTGTGAGTCAGGCTGGAGAGGGCTTGGGCTGGTCCAAGTTGTAGGGTCCTGTGAGATCTAGCTTGCTTCTTAGCTGAGGAAACCAGAGCTATAAAGGAAGACGTACAACCTATGGTTCTTTCTTTACAACCCAACTCAGATGAGCCAGGGCCTTCCTGAAGTCCCTCAGCCAGGAAGGGCCCCTTTCTTGCTGTCCTGTCTGTCCTCCACCCACATCAGGCTACCTCCACATCAGCAGTGGGCTGGGACCAAGGCAAGAAGGACATAGAAGAGGAAGTGAGTCTACCAGATTGGGGTGGTGGGAGCTGTAAGGACCATCTTTCCCAATCTGACAGTACTCTTGGCACCAGAGCTCCAGGGTGGGGTGGATTGCAGGAAGCAGAGGAACCCCACCCTTCCGCTCCAGCTGTCCAGTGAAAAATAACTGGAAGTTCCCAGGAAGTGCTTGCATGGAACCAGGCCATGAATCACAGTGGAGCTCAGTATTAGCAAGGAGCTCATCATTTACCAAGGGGTAACAAGTGCGTCCACCTCTCTCTGCCTCACCTTCCCCTTCTCCTTCTTGACTGCCTGTGGCTTCCTTTCATTCACAATTCCTAGGAGAGGTCAGTGGAATCACGGGTTCTCCTAAGATGTGGAGAACACACCACTAATGACATTTCATGGAACTTGTCAGTGCTAGCATTCCATTGGAGAACACCTGTTGGGTATTTACTTTTTTTTTTTTTTTTTGGTGCCTGTCCTGAGGCTTGAACTGAAAGGCCGGGCACTGTCCTTGATTTTTTTTTTTTTTTTTTTTGCCAGTCCTGGGGCTTGAACTCAGGGCCTGAGCCCTGAGTTCCTGAACTCAGGTCCCTGGCTTCTTTATGCTCAAGAATAGCTAACCCTACTACTTGAGCCATAGCGCCACTTCCGGCTTTTTCTATATATGAGGTGCTGAGGAATCGAACCCAGGGCTTCATGTATATGAGGTGAGCACTTTACCACTAGGCCATAGTCCCAGCTCTGATTTTTTTTTTTAACTGAAGATAGTGTTCTCAACTCAGGGGCTGAGCACTGTCCCTGAGCTCTTTTGCTCAAAGCTAGCATCCTACCACTTTGAGCCACATATCCACTTCCAGTTTTGAGGGGTTAATTGGAGATAAAAGTCTCGCAGGGACTTTCCTTCCCAGGCTAGTTTTGAACCATGATCCTCAGCTCTCAGCCTGCCCAAGTAGCTTGGATCATAGGCGTGAGCCACCGGCATGAGCATTTACTCTTACATTTCTCTTCTGCTTTGGTGAGCCATGCTGGGCTTCTAGTTACAGCAACAAACCGTTTCCCTTAGAATTGCATCTAACCCTAAATGAGTAAGTTGAAGCATCCCAGTGGTGCATACCTGTAACCTCTGTTAGGAAAATGGAGAATGGAAAAGGAATAGGCCAGACTGGATCCTCAACAGGCAAGGACTGCATATTGATGAACAGGGAGGGGGATTGGAGTTTGTGCCTGGGATTGGATTTTGGGGTGGGCTTATATAGAGTTTGACAAGGAAGCAGAGAATAGAAAATGGGTTATAATCTCTTGGGGGCTCAAGGTGAAGTCCTTGGCCAGGCCCACAGTGGAATGTTTCACCTGGGGTGAGGGGCTACTGTCCCCTGGGGACCAAGTGTGGTGTCCTTGGCCAGGCCCAGATTGGAATAACCTGCCTGAGGACAGGCATGTGGCCAAGCCTGTTTGTGTGTGCCTGGTGTTTTGCTTGACCCAGGGGAATAAGGAAGGAACCAGTCCTTCATATTCCACCTCCAGATACCTAAAAGGATTGGGCCAAGTGGGGAGAGGCAAGTAAGTCCTTCAACCTCAGCACTAAGGAAGCTGAAAGCTGGGATTGCAGGCATGCACTGCCATGAAAGAACTGAGTTTATTTTAAGAACAATGTGGTTTAGTGGTAGAGTGTTTGCCTAGCATGCATGAAGCCCCAAGTTCGATTCCCCAGCACCACATAAATAGAAAAAGCTGGAAGTGGCACTGTGGCTCAAGTGGTAGAGTGCCTGCCTTGAGCAAAAAGAACTCAGGCCCTGAGTTCAAGCCCCAGGACTGCCAAAACAAACACACAAACAAAAATGGAAATTGAATAATTTGGTGACAGATAGTTATGTCCGGGGTCAAGAAAGGGGATAGAAATGACCCAAGCGTGGGAAATGAAGTACCTAGCAGGTACTTAAGGACCAAGTACCTGGTCTCTTGCATGTGAATCTTTAAAATCCTGTGCAAGGGTCTAAGGGCTGGCCCAGAGCTGGCCAAAGGCCTTGACTAGAGGAGGCGCGGTCCTGTGGTCCCGTGGGTGGCTGGCTCTCTACCCTCGGAGCCAAGTTCCCCAATTCTGCAAGGAGGCCGTTCCAGGAGTGCTCTGTCCTCCCCCTCCTGGACGCCGTGGCTCTTAGATCCGCGTGTAGGCACCATTTCTAGGACACTCGTGGGCTTTCATGCCTCTGAACTGGGTACTGGGTTCTGAGTCTCCCTTGCCCTCGGCGCCACCTGGCGTTCGCAGGGCGCCAGTGCAGCCTCCGCCTGGCGGTGGCTCGATGGGTCTTCAGCAGGGGTGTGTGTGTGTGGGGGGGGGGGGACACGAGGAGGGTATACGAGAAGGAGGGTGGGTGGGTGTGGCAGTGGGGGACACGGGCGAAGGGGTAGGGAGGGAAGGGGCTCCGGTAGCCCCACCTTTCCCTCTGGCTCAGTGAATATGGAATGGGAAGAGCCCAGTGGGGGAAAGGTGGTCAGACCTGGGTGCGGGAGGGCGGCGCTTCCTCCTCCAGGCCATGGGAGGGGACACGCTCCCCAGAGCGGTCCTTCTTAGTCTCCGGGGGACCCCCGAAGCCTCTGCGTCCCTTCCGTCCACACCCCGCCAGGCCCGCGTCCTCCCAGCTCCCCTCTGCCCAGGCTAAACCTGAAGCTATCAGAAGCAGCGGAGTGTGCGCAGCGCGCGGGAGGCCAAGGGGCGGCGCCTCTGCTCCCAGCTCCGCTGCACAGTTCCGGGGGTGGATGAGAGTGTAAACAGCTAGGCTCAGAGAGGTTGAGCAGCTCAGGTAAACCTCCTCCCCCTCCTCTCCTTCCTCTCCCTCCTCCCCTATCTCCTCCCCATCCTCCCCTTCCTTCCTCCTCTTCTTCCTCCTCCCCCTCCTTCCTCCTCTTCCTTCCCCTCCTCCCCCCTCCATTTATTCAGCAGCTCTGATATGAGGTGCATAGATAGATACCTAGGATTTGTGATTTTTTTATTTTTTATTTTGCCAATCCTGGGCCTTGGACTCAGGGCCTGAGCACTGTCCCTAGCTTCCTTTTGCTCAAGGCTAGCACTCTACCACTTGAGCCACAGAGCTACTTCCAGCTTTATCTGTTTATGTGGCACGAAGGAATGGAACCCAGGACTTCATGCATGCTAGACACTCTTCCACTAAGCTATACTCCCAGCCTATTCTTTTTTTTATCTTAATGAATACTTTTATCCTTACCTAAGGATTTGGCATTTTGAGAAAGCTTTAGTGACTCAGAAAGGGTAGTTAGAGTTAGTAGTTAGCAGTGCCACTGTGTGGCAAGAATCTGGTATTACCATTTGGGAAGTAATACACCAGCTGCAGTCAATAACCAAGTTTTACATGCCAGACAGCATGTCACATCCTCCTCATGAGATTATTTGACTTTAGACCTAGTTGAAATAGGTGTTTTCATTATCCCTTACAGGGCTGGGGAATGGAGGTTAAGAGATTAAGCCATAGTCACCTAGTTACTGATTAGGAGAGACTGGAGCTAGTATCAGCCTCAGGGCAGCTGGGTTCCAAACTCCACAAATCTAACGGTCTTGATATATTTCCTCTGTTTCAAGTGGAAGACTCTTTTTTTTTTTTTCAGATTTGTACCATCGTTTGTGCTAGGACTGGGAAGCTGGCTCAGCTTGAGCTCTTTTCTCTCTAATAGTAGCACATATCATTTTATTGAATTTTTGGGCAAAGGATAATGTATAACCTTACATATTGGGCAATGATATTCTTTCTGATGGAAGCATAGAATTCCACTGTGTATATATACCACATTTTCTTGATCCATCTGTCCATGGAGTGGCATCTGGTTTGATTCCATATTTTAGCTATGGTAAACAATGCTGCAGTGAACATGGTTGTGCTGGTGGCTTTAGTGTGGGCTGGTTTGTGGTCATTTGGGTAAATGTCCAGGCATGGGATTGCTGGGTCATAGGAAAGCTCTATGTTTAGTCTTTTGAGGAACCTCCATTCTCCAATTTCCAATAAAGTCCTTATTTCCCTAGCTAAGATTACACTGAGTAGCTACGATCACTGGTGCTTGGCTAAAGCTTCTTTGACTAATAAGTGGCTTATCTTACAGAGTATTCCATGTACACTTGAGAACAACATGTCTTCTGCTATTATTAGATAAAGTGTTCTGTGTATGACTGTTAGATCCAGCTGATTAGAATGTTGTGCAAGTCCTCTAATTCCTCATTGATGTGTTACTTCTATCTATTACTTGAAGTGTTACATTGAGGTCTCTTGCTATTGTTATAGAACAATTTGTTTATTTCTGCAATTTTGGCAAAGCTTGCTCTGTGTACTTTGGAGCGCCCCTGCTTGGTAACAGTTATATATCTTCGGTGCATTGACCTTTTGTGGGGCAACCTGCTGTGACTGGGGACAAGGCAGTAATGGAGACTGAACTGTGGAATTGAGGTTTGGGGTGCCAGGGGACCTGTAGCTTTAGGTGCCCAAGGTCCTTTTTACGAGGTATTTATTAAGTAGAGTACAGGGGTGCATGTGTAGAAAGTGAGGTATCTGTGTTATTGAATTCACACACACCAATCATGTGATAAAATCTTATTCAAGTGATAAATGATTTCCTTATCTTAGGAAGTAGATGTAAGGAGCAAATGACTTACAATTTGCATAGGTTTTTGTCTATCTACAAGCTCCCAGAAAATTTGGGGTTGAATTAGCCTATACCTAGGATAGAAATTGGAATTCTTGCGGAGCAAGGACTGATTGACCTTTTCAGGAAGCTTTCAGCGTTCTGAGAGTATGTTGGGAGAAGTTCTTCCAAACTCCCAGTCCTTTTGGATCTTCCAGCTGTGTTTTTGGGGCTTTGATACCTTTGATCAATATATAATATCCTTCTTTGTTTCTTACAACGTTGTTATAATCTATTTTGTCTGTCTTACTTTTGACAAGGATACATTCTGAAAAGGCAATTAAAAATTGCAAATATCATAAAGCATAAACTTTGCTACCGTGTGATATTGCTATTAGGTGACATAATCTTATATAGTCATGTGCTGCTGATTGTGTACCCACTTCCATATAGTTCCCCCTTCCTTTGTTGCTAGAGTTGAAATCTAGGACCTTTACACTTACCAGCAGTCTACCTCTAAGCCACATTTCCATCCCTCCCTGCCCTCTTTTGTGTGATCTTTTCATGTTGTGCTCCTAAACTCTTTAGATTTAAAGTGAGCCTTGATAGGGCGAGGCAGAACAAGCCTCATCCAGTGGTTGAAGCAGAAGGACTCTAAATTCCAGCATAATCTACATAGAGAGTTTCAGGACACCTGTGCTACCAGTGGGACTCTGTCAAAAAACAAAGAGAAAGAAGGAAAAGAGAAATGCGAGTCTCCCAAACACAGAGTTGAAGAAAATTCATGCCAGGGGCTGGTGGTTCATGCCTGAATTCATAGCTACTCAGGAAGCTGCAGTCTGAGGATCCTGGCTGGAAGCCTTAAAAACTCAGGGCAGTGCCCAGGCCCTGAGAATAAGCACAGAGGAAAAAAGAAAGAAAGGAAAGTTCATCCCTTTGTATAACTACTTAAAGATAATAATAATATAGGAAGTGGTGCTGTGGCTCAAGTAGTAGAGTGCTCACCTTGAGCTGAAGAGTTCAGAGACAGTGCTCAGGCCCAGAGTTCAAGCACCATGACTGACAATATATACATATATATTTAAAAATATAGATATATAAAATTAAAAAACAGAAAATCCATTTTACCAATCTATGCCTTTTGATTGAAGATTTCTTTTTCCAGTCCTGGGGTTTGAATGCTGTCTGAGTGCTCTCCCTGAGCTCTTTTGCTCAAGGCTGGCACTCTCCCATTTGAGCCACAGCTCCACTTTAGGCTTTTTAGTGGTTAACTGGAGATAAGAGTCTCATGGATTTTTCTGCCTGAGCTGGCTTTGAATTGTGATCCTCAGATTTCAGTCTCCTAGAGTTAGGATTACAGGCATGAGCCACCAGTTCTTGGCTAGATTGGAGATTTTAATCTGTTTATATTTAAAGGAGTTACTGATACTGGTTTTAACTTTTGCTAGTGTGTTTTCTCTGTGGCTTACAGTTTTTCATGCTTCTCTCTGTGGCTCAAGCTTTTCATTTGCTTTCTTATCTGTTTAGCTCATTTTATTTTGATAATGACATATTTTTATTCCTGTTGATTATTTCATAGTTTTTTTTGTTAGCATAGGGATTACATATAGCTTCCTAAATTTATAACAACCTATTTTGAAATGATGCCAACTTAATTAAAAAAAGAATTCCTTTGCAGCTCTGTTTCTACTCATCTCATTTATAAAACATATTATTCCTTTGTATTTTGTATCAATTAACATAGATTTGTGTTTATTTTAATGCAATGGTGTTTTAAATCCTGCAGCAAATAAGAAATGAAGTTTCATATTCTTAAGTGAGATCTTAAGATTTATTTATTTATTTTTTTGTGCCTGTCCTGGGGCTTGAACTCAGGGCCTGGGTGCTGTCCCTGAACTATTCCACTCAGGGATAGCACTCTACCACCTGAGCTACAGCTCCACTTCTGGGTGGTTTTTTTTTTTTTTTTTGTGGTTAATTGGAGTTAAGTTTCTTGCCCAGCTGACTTCAAACCATGATCCTCAGTTATCAGCCTCCTGAATGTTACGGGATCTGGGGGAGGTACCCAAGTGGAACTCAAACCCATGTCTTTCCAGAGTCCACCATGCAGAGACACTCTCAAGCAAAGATGGATTTACTGGGGAAGTAAAAAGTGAACTGACTGGCCAAGGACTCAGCACAGACTTGAGAGCTGAAACTGTGACCGCTGACAGTCCTCGAGATGGAGTTTATTTATTTATTTATTTTTGTTTTTTGCCAGTCCTGGAGCTTGAACTCAGGGCCCAAGCACTGTCCCTGGCTTCATTTTGCTCAAGGCTAGCACTCTGCCACTTGAGCCACAGCACTACTTCTGGCCTTTTCTACATATGTGGTACTAAGGAATCGAACCCAGGGCTTCATGTGTATGAGGCAAGCACTCTTGCCACTAGGCCATATTCCCAGCCCTCGAGATGGAGTTTATAAAGGAAAAAGCATAGCACAGATGTAGGGGGTTGATACAGAGGGCAGAGAAATCAAGGAACAAGTTAAGCAAGCCATTTACAGAAGCAGAACTTTGCAATCAGGTTGACCTAATATTTAACTTCAGTCTAACAATTGCTACCATGTTTCCCTAATCAAGATGAAGTCAGCTGTACTTCCTACAACACTGAGTACCTAGGAACTACTGGAGCCAGCAAAATCTTAGACTATTGCTTTTAAAGCATTTAGATGATATATTTCTTTCTAAGTACTCTTTTAGCTGTACTACCTAAAATTTTATATCTTGCAGTTTCATTTTAATTAACTTTAAATTATTTTCTTCTCATTATTGTGCTTCTTTCTTTATTGTATTTTATTCAGAAATATGTTTTTGGGGAACATATGTGTATTCTCCAGATATTTTATTATGATTTAAAAAAATTAATTTCATTTTGGCCAAAGAGCACATTCTGTACAACTTTAATCTTTTGAAGCTTATTTAGATTCTGTGGAATAGCATATTATTTTTCTGTCTTATTAAAAGTTCCATATGCTTTTAAATGGAATCTGTATTGTATCATTGTTAAGGTGAATAGTCTAAAAGCGCCAATGATGTCCAGTTGGCTAAACACTTTTTGTTCTATAGCCCTATTGTTTTACTATTTATTTTAGTTATTAAGATAAGAGTGTTGAGTTGGGCACACACAGAGAAATCATCGAACTATTGACTATAATTGTAGTTTGTTTGCTTGTTTATTGATGTAACCAGGGTTTGAACTCAAAGCCTTAAGCTTATTTGTCTTATTTCCTTGGCTATTACTCTATCACTTGAGCCTCATCGGTCATTGGGGTATAGAATCTCAAGGACTTTTCTGCTTTGGCAGGGTTTGGACAATGATCTTTCAGATCTCAGCCTTCTGAGTAGCTACAGTTTTAGGTGTGAGCCAGTGTTACCTAGTTCTGTTCCCTTTTCAATTCTGTTAGTTCTTACTTTGTGTATTTTGTAGCTCTATTACAAATTGAATAGAAATTTAGAATTGTGACAGAATTATTATTGGGAAGTGTTACTTTTGATAGTTTCTTTTTTCTGAGATTTTTCTTGTCTTTTCCTCTCTGTCTCTGTCTTTGTCCCTGTCTCTCTCTGTCTCTGTCTCTGTCTCTGTCTCTCTCTCCCCCCTCCCCTTTCTTTCTTTTGGCAGTATTGAAGTTTGAAGGCCTTGTCCTTGCTAGGCAGGCTGGTGGTCTACTACTTGAATTATGCCTCCCAGTCCTATTTTTATTTTTTGCTGCTCTCACAAATGTTCCTGGCCAGGATCCCTTTAAATTGCAGTCATCAGATCTCAGCCTCCTCAGTAACTGGATTATAGGTATGAGCCACTGGTACATGGCTTGGCGGTTATTTTTGAGAGAGAGTCTTACTTCCCACCCATGAGTGTGCCTGAGAAATGACCTGCCACCTTCAAGCTTATCATTGTCGCTGGAATCACAAGTGGACATCATGGGTTCTGCTTCCCTTTATGCAGATGAAATCTCATGTACTTCTCTGCCCAAGTTGGCCTCAGCGTCTTATGTAGCTTGGGATGACATGTACATGCCCTGCTCCCACCTGAGTTGAGAAGTAGTCTTTTGAAGTTTTCAGGCTGACTTTAAACCTTATTTTCCCTATTTCAGCCTCCCAAGTAGGTATGAGCCTCTGGCACCTAGCACTTCTCTCTCTCTTTCTCTAGCCCCCCCCCCCTCTCCATATGTGTGTTGGTTCTGGGGCTTGAACTCAGGCCTGGGTGCTATCCCTTCACATTTTTAGTTCAAGGCTAGTGCTCTACCACTTGTGTCATACCTCTTCATCCAGATTTTTGCTGGTTATTTGGGGATGAGAGTCTCTTAGATTTTTCTACCTGAGTAGTTTTGAGCTGTGATTCTCAGATCTCAGCCTTCTGAATAGCTAGGATTATAGGCACGTGCCTCTGTGCTAGGCTAGATATCTTTTTCTATACTTTTTTTTTGCTTAAATTATTTGTGCTTTAATATTTAAAGTGATTTTTCCTGTTTGGGGTATACTCTAAAAATTTGAGGGTGAGGGTGTGCACAGTAGTAAAGTCCTTGACTAGCATGCTCAATCTTATTTTAAAATTTGTTTGCAATAGTGTCTTTATGTAGCTCCAGCTGCCTTCAAACTCATGATCCTTCTCCCTCACATTCTCAAGTGCTATGATGAGAGGTGTGTGTCACCATGCTGTTTTATGATGGTTAATCTTTTCTTTTTTGGTCAGTCATGGGGCTTGAACTCTGGGCCTGGGCACTATCCCTATGCTCTTCAGTTCAAAGCTAGTGCTCTGCCACTTGAGTCACAGTGCCACTTCTGGTTTTCTGGTGGTTAATTGGAAATAAGAGTCTCATAGACTTTCCTTCCTGGGCTGGCTTTGAACTGTGATCCTCAGGTCTTAGCCTCCTGAATAGCTAGGATTACAGGCTGAGTCACTGGTGCCCAGTATGATGATTGATGGTTAATCTTGATTGTCAACTTGATTGTTTTGAGAGATGTCTGAAAGATAAGTAAAATGAACCTTTGAGTGTCAGTAAGGACTAAGTAGGAAGCCCAACCCTGAATGTGGGCAGCAGCATTCACTAGGCAAGGGAGAAAGAAGAAGACAGCTTCTATAGCTATTCTCTGTGTCTCTCATTCCTGACCACCATGAGGCAAGTTGTTTGCTCATTATTTCCTTCCCATCACCATGGACTAAAACCTTTGAAATTGTGAGACACAATAGTCACTACGGCTTCTTTGGTGTTCTCCATCACTACCTCTTCCTTCTGAGCTCTAGGTGGAGGAAAACAGGGTGAGTACAACCTCTGTACTGTGGCTTATTACAAAGCAGACTGCCCACAGATCCCCTGGTGGTGAAGAAAGCACCCAGGAAACAGCTAACTAACTATAAATGCTGTTGCAAGGTGCCCCCTCTTCTGGAAGGATGAAGAAACTTCATCGCATAGCCTGGAACTGTTAGACTCCGTGACATCAGATACTACCAGACATCCACTCAACTGATTTACAAGCTCCCCTTTCAGAGCCTGGTGTGAGAAATTGCTTGGGACTTGAACACAGATCTGTTCAAAGCAGCTTGTGCTTTGCTGGAAATGAGTGAAGCCATTTGGTGCTACCCATGCCAAACGTGTATAGTTATGTCAAAAGATAACCAGCTAGCACATGGAATACATAGAGATCATGCTTAAGCATCCACGATGGGAGGCTGAGATCTGAGGATTGTGGTTCAAAGCCAGTCAGAGCAGGAAAGTCCATGATATACACATACATTCTTACTCTGTTTGTGATAGTCATGGGTTTGAACTCAGGGCTTAGGCACTGTTTTTGAGCTTTTCTATTTTTTAAATTCAAGGCTGGCATCCTATCACTTGAGATACACCTCCACTTCTGGATTTCTGGTGGTTAACTGGAGATAGGAGTTTCACAGATTTTCCTGATTGAGCCAGCTTTGAACCATGATCTTCAAATCTCAGCCTCCTAAGTAGCTAGAATTATAGGCATGAGCTACTGGCATCCAGCTATCCATGAGACTCTAATCTCCAGTTAACTACCTGAAATCCCAAAGTGGAGCTATGGCTCAAATGGCAGGGTGCTACTTAGGGACAGTGCCCACGTTCTGAGTTCAAGCCCCAAGATGGGGGAAAACAGAGAGAGAGAGAGAGAGAGAGAGAGAGAGAGAGAGAGAGAGAGAGAGAGAGAGAGAGAGAGAGAGAGAGAGAGAGAGAGAGAGGACTCTATGCTGGTACCATTTCATTCCCAAGTAAGTTTTTTCCCCTCTTCCTGTTATCAGTAAGTAGGTTTGAATGTTATTTTTCCCCTTATGGGTTATAAAGGTAACTAAATGTGATTGCTAGTAGAATAATAGGAGTCAGATTTTAGGAATTAGTAGTTTTTCCATTTTCATTTATGCATGAATTTTTAATATAAATGTCTAATATAAATATAAATGCATGAAGGCAAGTGAAAAAAAATCTGGAGCTGGGAGTATAGTTCTAGTCAAGGGCTTGCCTAATATCTGTTAGTGAATGACTCTCAGCATTTCAGCTTAAAACAATTATAAGTAAACCTGATAAATTTTTCTGGACAATGCCAGCATTTGTGTGTGTGTGTGTGTGTGTGTGTGTGTGTGTGTGTGTGTGTGTGCGCACGCGCTATGTGCATGCACACACACTGAAATGGGGTAATTTAAGACCTGTTTCTCTTGATTGGCTTTAAAAAATTTTTTAGTGTCAAACTGATGTACAGAGAGGTTACAGTTTCATATGTTAGGCATTGGATAAATTTCTTGTACTGTTTGTTACCTCCTCCCTTATTCCCCCCTCTCCCCTTCCCCTCTTGATTGGCTTTTGCTCATGTCTAGTGCTCTACCGCTTGAGCCACAGCTTTACTTCTATATTTTTGTTGGTTAATTGGATATATAAGAGCCTCCTGGATTTATCTGCCCATATTGACCTTGAACTGTGTGTGGTCTTCAGATGACAGACTCCTGAGTAGCTAGGATTACAGGAGTAAGGCACTGACACCTGGCTAGATTTTTTTTTTCTGGACCTGGGGCTAGAACTCTGGGCCTGGGCTCTGTCCCTGGGCTCCTTTTGCTCAAGGATAATGCTGTACTATTTGAGTCACAGTGCCACTTCTGGCTTTTTCTGAGTAGTTCATTGGAGGTAAGAGTCTCTTAGACTTTCCTGCCTGGTCTGGCTTTGAATCTTGTTCTTCAGATCTCAGCCTCTTGAGTAGTTAGGATTATAGCTGTGAGACACTGATACCTGGCTCTGGCTAGATTTTTTTTTCCTTTTTTTTTTTTTTTTTGGTTTTCTGGTTTTGGTTGTAGGGCTTGAACTCTGGGCCTGGGTGCTATCCCTGAGCTTTTCAGCTAACTCTTCCACTTGAATCACAGAGCCACTTTCGATTTTCTGGTGGTTAATTGGAGATAAGAGTCTCATGGACTTTCCTGCTCAGGCTGGCTTTGAACCATGATCCTCAGATCTCAGCCTCCTGAGTAGCTAGGATTATAGGTGTGAGCCACCAGTGCCTGGCACTGGCTAGATTTTTAGTAAGTTATTTTTAAAATTGACAGCAACTGCATGGTGTTTATAGCATTTTTTTTATCATTCATTATACTTTTCTGAGTTGCCCTAGATGCAGGTATATGGCTGGCTGGCTCTATCTATCTATCTATCTATCTATCTATCTATCTATCTATCTATCTATCTATCTCTCTATCTATGATGCCAGTCTTGGGGCTTGAAGTTGGGGTTTTGGTGTTGTCTCTGAGCTTTTTTGCTTAAGGCTAGTGTTCTACCACTTAAGCCACAACTCTATTTTGGCTTTTTGGTGGTTAACTGGTGATGAGTCTCATAGATTTTTCTTCCTAGACTATCTTTGAACCAAGGACTTCAGATCTGATCCTCCCGAGTAGCTAAGATTACAAGTGTGAGACAATGGCACCTAGCCAAGTACATATTTTTCTTTTTTTGAGTCCAAGATGGGGGCTTGAACTCGTTACCTGACACTTTGCTCATTGGCTAGTGCTCTACCAGCTGAGCCACGCCTCTAGCCCCCAAGTACATTTTAAAATATTGCTTGTCTTCTGTGCTGTTGCTGTAAGTTTACTATTATAAGATACATTAAACCCCAAACAGTCTTTCCCCCTTTCAGAATTTTCTTAGGTATATGTCACAGTGAGAAAAAAAGCGTGACTAACACAGAAAACGATTGCTGTAACAGTACTGCACATGGCTTCAGAAGCCCTTGGCATTGAGTCTCAGGAAGCACTTGGAAAAATGGCCTACAGAACACTGGAGATGCTGAATGTGAGTTCATGGAAGATTCTCAGACTGGAGCTCCACTGTCAGGGTGCAAACAATAAATACTCTTCTAGTCAAGTTTCAGAGGAAAACCTAGCCTCTCCTGGGAATCTGACTTAGAGGCCCTGCATATCACAGAACCATCTTGTGGCAAAGAACCATCCATGCTCTGAGACTTTGTCTAAAGCTGACTTAAAAAGCTACACATTAAGATACAGAAAGGAAATAAAAGAAAGACTGAGCTGGGTCCTGGTGGCTCATGGCTATAGCCATAGCTACTCAGGACACAGAGATCTGAAAACTGTGGTTCAAAGCCAGCCTTGGTAGACCAATCCATGATATTCTTATCTTCAATTTAACAGCAACAAGTCAGAAGTGGCGTTGTGACTCAAGTGGTAGAGTGAAAAAGCTAAGGGAGAGCTTGAGTTTAAGGCCTAGTACTAGAAGAGAGAAACAGAAAGAGAAAGGGGGGGTGAATAGAGAAGGGGGAGAGAAGGCATGAGAGAGACACAAAGACAGAGACAGAGACAGAGACACAGAGAACATAAGGGCAGATCCCTGGGTTTGCCTGCACATATGGCAAATCACCACATTGGCAGTTCTTTGGGGGGCTTCTCCTGCTTATCCAAATCTTCATTGAGTTGAGATTATTTTATAACTATCTGAAAGAATTCAGGTTAAGACAGCTTTTGTAATAAGGTGTGGCTTTGGTAAAGCGACTCCCTCATCCCAGATTTTCTTGTGTTTGGTCCTTTGCGCTGACACTGCTCTCAAGGGTGCCAACCGATTCTACCACAGTGCTCCTCTGAGCCTGTCTGTAGCCACTAGAAAAGAGCCCTCGCTCTAGAGCCAGGGTGACTGGGCTGAAGCCTTTCTGTGCTTATTAGCGGTGTGATTTGAAAGTGCGATTTCTTTTTCTTAATGAAGTAGGAAGTAGGAAGGCCCATTTGACACCAGTGAGAACTAGAAAACCCTAAGATAAGAATATTTCAAGTTTTTTTTTTTTTCCTCTGTGAAGGTACTGGCTTGATAAGCTCAGGACTTAGCACTCTTGCTTGGCTTTTTCACTTAAGGCTGGATGCTATACCACCCAAGACACATTTCTACTTCCTGCTTCTTTGCTGGTTAACTGGAGATGAGTTTCATGAACTTGTCTTCCCAGGTTGGTGTCAAGCTGTGATACTCAGATCTCAGCCTCCTGAGTAGCTAGGATTACAGGTGTGAGCCACCAGCACTTGGCAAGAATGCTTTGAATATGATAGCTTGTTCTTTCTCTCTTTCTTTCTTCCTTTCTCTTTCTCTCTTTCTTTTTTCTTTTTTTCTCCCTTCATTCCTCCTTCCTTCTTTCTTTCCTTTACTCTCTCCTTCCTTCTTTCTTTCCTTTATTCACTCCTTCCTTCCTTCCTTCCTTCCTTCCTTCCTTCCGGTCTTGGGGCTTGAACTTAGTTTGTGCTCAAGGCTAGTTCCTTCCTACCACTTGATCTACAGCACCACTTCTGGCTTTTTTTTTCTGAGTAGTTTATTGGAGATAAGAGTCTCACATTTTCCTGCCCCAGACTGGATGTGATCCTTGGATCTCAGCCTCCTGAGTAGCTAGGATTACAAGTATGAACCACTGGTTTGTGACAGCTATTTCTTATGTAAACAACCACCAAGCAATCAGAGACCCTTTTAACTTCACCACGCTAACTTTATTGAAGTCACCTAGACCTACCATACAGAATCTCACCCATGTTCTTAGTTATGGTTAGGAAAAGGAGCAGACATTATATTAGAAATGTTATTCCTAGAAGGATGTTTCCCTTTGCTTCTATTAGCAGAATCACCTTAGTTAGCAGGTGAAGTGATTTCTGCCTAGGCAGAAAGTAGGGTGCTCTCTAAATTTCCCAGATGGGGAAGAGATCTGATCAGTGACTGTGATAGTAGCAGCTGTAATGTACTGTACATTTGTGCCAGCTAATGGAGGATAGGGGAACTAAATGATTTGGGGATTCTAGGAATATAAGTGAAGAAAAAGCAGAAGTTCCCATAAATGTCTGGACCTTCAAAAGTCCCCTCCCATCATTTGTCGGCTCACACTGTTCCTCCTCTACCATGGTCTATCTCCATTCTGCCATTTCTCTGATTCTTAACCCTGATATTCCATCTTCACATGAGAGCAAGTGGTGCCTTAAAAATTACAGTTTCTATAATCTTACGTGTGTGTGTATTTCAGGGAATGAATCTAGGACCTTGAGCATGCTAGACAAGCGCTTTACTGCCAAGCCCCATTCCCCAACCACATCGTGTTTTATTTTGTCTTAATGACAAAATAATGTGTTTTGTATTGTAGTTGCTATGTTAGGTCCTATTTCTTCTGGATCTATGAGGCCCCTGGATTTTGGAACACTGTAGTTTCAGATATTTGGACAGAGCTGGGCACTGGTGGCTCATAACTGTAATACTTGCTACTCAGGAGGCTGAGGTCTGAGGATTGTAGTTCAAAGCCAGCTTGAGAGGGAAAGTTCAGGAGACTCTTATCTCCAATTAACTACCAGAAAGCCAGAGGCAGAGGTGTGGCTCAAGTGGTACAGTTCTAGCCTTGAGAAAAAAAGCTCAGGGATAGCACTCAGGCCCTGAGTTCAAGCTCCAGGACTGGCACACATATAGAAAGATACTTGGACAGACTTGCTAGTTAAACTACCAGTAGATTTTTTAACTGGATGGTTAAACTACCAGTAGACTTCTTATAGATGCTCAGTAAGTATCACATTTTTTGGAGTTAGCCAGTCTGCAGATGATAACTGAACCACAAAGTCAAGATAGGCTAAGCTGTGCTGTGATAACCAATAAACTTGGAATATTAGTGACTTGACAAACTACAAGTACACTCTTTTGCCAGGTGCTGGTGATCACTTCTGTAATCCTAGCTACTCAGGAGACTGAGAGCAGGAGGGGTGTGGTTTGAAGTCAGCCCAGGCAGAAAACGTTCAAAAGACTGTATTTAAAAAAATAACCAGCCAAGGAGCTGGGGTTGTGGCTTAGTGGTAGATTGCTTTCCTAGCATGCATGAAGCCGTGGGTTCCATTTCTTAGTACTACATAAACAGAAAAATATGGAAGTGGTGCTTTGACTCAAGGGGTAGAGCCTTCACCTTGAGCAAAAAGAGACTCAGGGACAATTCCCACATCCAGAGTTTAAGCCCCTAGACCAGCAGAAAACCAACAAAAATCCAAAACTAGGGCTGGAAGCATGGCTCAAATGGGCAGGAACTGAGTCATCTATTTGTATATTCTGTCTAAAACTTGTGGGAAAGATAGTACAAAGGTGAAATTTGGCCCTAAACCCAAGAAAACCCAAGTTATGCCCATTCTTCCAATGGCAAATGGGAAGCAGGCACCTGCCTCTGGATGCACAGGTCTGTGGTAGGCTGGACCAAGCAAGCAGGCTGAACTTTGTCCCTTCCTCTTCTGTGGCATAGAGCAGAGCTCTGATTTGCACACATGGTCCTTTAGCATGAGGGACGGAGTCTCCTCAACATCACAAATCATCAGGGAAATGAAAATCAAAGCCACAGTGAGATATTGCCTCATCTGGTAAAATGGGCAGCGCCCAAAAGACTGAAATGAACAAAAACCAGTGGGGATGTGGAGAAAAGGGAGGCTTCATAGCAAGGTTGGTGGAATGTAAATGAGAGTAGCATTATGGAAAATTTCATGTTGTTTCCTCTAAAAATTATAACTAGAACTACATAGGAGCCTTCAGTTCATGGAAACAATATTAACAAAGCCACAAAATGGAAACAACCAAGGCATTCATTCACTGATGAATGGGTAAAGAAAATGTGTCTCAGGCCCTGAAACCATGCGGGGCTAGCTTTAAATCTCCTTCTGTGTAGAGATCCTGGGCCTATTTGCCTCCTCCGTGTGTTCCCCTTTTGCTCTCATACATATCCTCTGGCCAGTAGGAAGTAATGCAGGAGCAAGGGCCATGGGTAAGCTCCGGACTGGTGTGGCCTCGAGAATGCCCTCCCCCGCCCATACTCTGCCAAGGAGGCCAGGTACGCATGGACATCTCCGAGTAAGCTTCAGGAGCTTCCCAAAGTTTTATTCAGGGGAGGGGTTTATATAACAGTAATGGCGGCAGGAAGAGGAGGGACTAACTGGGTATTAGCGATTGGCTAATGAACTGTCCATCACGGTGATGTCATGGAACTTCCTGCAGAGGCGGAGACCACAGTCCCCCCAGGACCGGCCCCTGGGCTCAGGCGGCCCCATTATGAGACATGTGTTGGCAGATGAGAGGCGGGGCTGGTTTAGCTCCCTCTTCGCGGGGAGGTTCCAGACCCGGGGAGAAGGTAGGAGTGGATAACAGCCATGCAACCACAGGTCTTAAAGGTATAGCCATCCCCGACAAAACCAAGCCCCAGGATTTGCACCCTCCCCCCCTCCCCCAAGGAAAAGGACAAAAAAGAAAACATGGTTCATTGGAATACTACTCAGCCATAAGACAGAATGAAATACTGTCATTTGCAATCCCATGAATGCAACTGGAGACCATAATGTTAGGAAAAATAAGCCAGGCATGGAAAGACAAGTGTTACATATGTATATTTTGCTTGTTGGGTTAGTATTAGGATTTAAAATGCTGGGAAGAGCTTTGTCTCTTGAGCCATGCCTCCATTCCTCATACATGGAATTTGAGAACTTGCTCTCATAGAAGTTGAGAGTAGAATAAGGGCTTGGGCTGGGAGCATGGGGGGAGACAGAGAAAACAATATAGAGGATTACTCTGAGCAAAAACCATGGTGAAACCCTTTGGTGTAATTACTACCCACTATAAAAAGTGAATGGCTGGAAAGTAAAACAGGTTCTGTTGGGGTAGGGTTCACCAACAAGAGGAAATTGGGGTAACTAGTGGAGAGAATGAAGATGAATAGAGTAGTTCATTTGTGTGTGTGAAAATAGAACAGTGAAATATGTTGAAATTGTCTTAAGAAGTGGGGGCAGAATGAGGGAGAAAGATGGTGGGTGGAATTTGATCAGGGCACATTGCATACATATATAGAAATATCACAATGATCCCCCTAATATATATTTATATATAATATAGATATTATATATTTATATATAAACTAATATATATTTAATAAAAACAGAAAGAGGGGCTGAGACTGTGCTTTAGTGGTAAAGTGTTTGCGTAGCACGTATGAAGCCCTGGGTTCAATTTTCAGCACCACATAAACAGAAAAAGCCAGGAAGTGGCACTGTGGCTTAAGTGTTAGAGTGCTAGCCTTGAACAAAAGGAAGCCAGGGGCAGTGCTCAGGCCATGAGTGCAAGCCCCAGGACTGGCAAAAAAAAAAAAAAAATAGAAAGGTACCTAGTGCTTGTGGTTTATACCTATAATCCTAGCTACTCCAGAGGCTGAGATTTGAGAACTGAAGTTTGGGCAGCTCAGGAGGACAAACTTGAGACACTCTTATCTCCAGTCAACCAGAAAAGAGCCAGAAGTGGATGTGTTGCTCTAGTGGTAGAACACCAGTTGTGAGCAAAAAAGCTGAGCAAGAGTGAAAGGCCCTGAGTTCAAGCCTTAGTAGTGGTATACACACACACACACACACACACACACACACACACACACACACACAGAGTAAAGTGACTGCACCTGAGGCTGATGAGAGCAGGGGTAGGGAAGGATGGAGGTTAATCATAGAGATAAGAGTCTCAAAGTTTTATCTGCTCAGGCTGGCTTTGAACTGTGATCCTTAGATTTCAACCTCCTGAGTAGCTAATACTGCAGATATGAGCCACCATCGCCAACGAATAAATACATTTTAAAAGACTTGAGTCTCAGTTCTTATGACGAAGAAGAAAGGCCAAGCCAGATACTGGTGGCTCATGCCTGTAATTGTAGGTACACAGGAAGCTGAGATCTGGGGCTTGAGGTTCAAAGCCAGCCAGGGCAGGAAAGTCTGTGAGACTCTTTTCTCCAGTTAACCACCAAAAAAAGCTAGAAGTGGCTCAAGTGGTAGAGCACTAGCCTTGAGCAAAAAAGCTCAGGAACATGCCCAGGCCTGAGTTTAATCCCCAGAAGCAGCGCGCATGCACACACACACACACACACACACACACACACACACACACTCTCACACAAGGCTGATTCATTCCACTTCTTCTAGAGCCAGAAGACTATAATCAGGGGCTATGAGAAAGACCTATGGTGTCCAGCCCCTGGTCTTAGGCCAGCTTAGACCTGCATGGGGGTCTGGTAACATGTGGGGCAGGAGGTGAGCAGGGGCTGGGTTGACCCCATCAAGCACTTAGCCTTGCACTCCTTATTCCACACTGTATGTGCAGAGGCCTCCCAACACAGGACCTCTATTCATCAGCCCCACTGGTCCTCACAGATGAGATCAGTCTATGGACATTCACTGCAATGTCCTTTATCTGCCCAGATTGGCTCTGAAGAGTAAGTGGGGAGAGATGTAATGGAGGAGAAAGGAGAGTAGATTTCAATATATTTCCTTCAAAGCAATTATATTAGTGAATTAATGAAAATCAACAAATTTATAGGCTCATGTCTGGAATCGTAGCTTCTCAGGAGGCTAGATCTGAGGATCACTCTTTTCTCCAAGTAATTACCAAAACTCAGGAAGAAGATCTGTGCCTCCAGTGGTAGAGCAGAAGCCTTGAACGAAAAAAAACCTGACCCCAAGTTCAAGCTCCAGTTCTGGTACACACACACACACACACACACACACACACACACACACACACCCAAATTTCTTTGGGCCAGGCATGCCTCACAGTGGCCAGATCAGGGGGTGGAGAAGATAGCAAGTCCAATGATACAGAAAGGGTAGATTTAGTAAAAAAAAAAAAAAAAAAAAAAAAAAAAAAAGGCTGGTTATGGCCTCTGGAGAGCAGTTTAGGGTAGAAGGAATTGTTGGCTTGGGTAGCATGAGACTAGATTATTAACAAAGCAAGGTTGTTCCAAAATTCCTACCAGCCTGCCCCATCCTTTCTAGTTTTACATAATCATATTTGAGGGGGGAAGAAGATGCAGGAGACAGACATAACTGGGAACTGCAGGTAGGAAGTGACTCAGCAGGTCTTCTCTGGTCAGTTGTCCTATGCCTCATTTGCATAGGGATGACCAATCAGAGCACAACCTGGGATATAAAAACCATTAGACTCAGTCACCTGATGGCAAACGGTCACATTTTTGGCTGACACTTCTCTCCTGGCTACAGTGTTCACTCACATCTTTCTCCCATGAGAAGAACCCAAAATATGGGACAAGAATCCATAAAGGCAAGGTGGAAGCAAAGCTGCAACACTAGCAGGCATTGCCTGCTGCTAGGCTCTAACCCAGGAGGACTGTCACCTGCATGCTGCCCACCTTGGGTGGCAAGGAATGCCCACATAGGTGCAACCTCCCAGTTTTCAGCACTTTGGCTGCCACCGCTCAAGTTCTCAGGTAGCAACAATGATAGGACAGCGAAAGCAATGGTTATTGCTTATTCATTGTTTCTGTGCATCAGTCACATAGCTAAATGAGATGCAAATTAATTAGCTGTGAGACACAGATGAGATAATAGCACCACTATCCACTTTGTAGGTAATTTGGGGTTCAGAAAGGTAAAGTGGCTAGCCTAGAGAGCAGCAAGTGACGGGATCAATTACATCCAAGCTCACAATTCTACTTTTTTCCAAATTCCTTGAGGAATTATACTAGAAATCCTACTTGTTCTTGGACTAGTAAGGCACAGGGTTAGCATGAGACAGAAGCTTTTTTAAGCACTTTTTGTATTTCTATTCACTGAATCCTAGAGGAGGCCTATATGGCAGATGCTATCTAATCCGCATTCTTCAGATAAAGCAAATGAGGCACAAGGTTAGATAGCTTAGAAATCTTATAGTTAATAAGTGAATTTCCAGATTTAAGTGAATTTCCAGGTTTAAGCTGTGAAGATAATAATAATAATGGCATAGTCATAAGCACAGGATGTATTTGCCTAAATCATCAAAACAATGTGCAATAATTAATGTGGGAGTTGGAGGATATTGGGGCAGATTCGATGATGGGTTTCCAGGACCCACTTCTGTCTATGGCTCACTGCACGTGACTGTGTATACAGATGGAAGCTCATGGAGGCAGAAATCTTTGCTTTGCTCCCTACTGTTCTGAATTTCTAGAATAGTTCTCAGCATGTGGAAGGTACTCATCACTTGACTGCTTCTCCAGTCTTTGCACACACACACACACACACACACACACACACACACACACACACACACACACAGAGCAACATGGGAAAGATCACTGGCCAGTAAGGTAGAACTTGATTTGAGATCTGCCCTTACATGCCTTACTTGTGTAACCTTGGACAGTTCCTTCAATCTGATGAACCCAGTCACTTCATCTATGGAATGTGTTCTTTCTTTAGGGTTGTGGGGATTTGATGCCAATGCTGGGTGAGACAGCTGTATTAGTGTATTTTCTGTTACTTCTTTAGAAAGAAATTTATTTAGCTTATGTTCTGAAGATTATTTATTTGGCTAATATTCAGCGGCATGGCACTGATATTAGCTTGACTATGGTGAGGACCTTATCATGATTAGTAGAGGGCAGGAGACATATGTTGGAAGGAGAAATCATATCTTTGGGGGAAAAACAAAATCAGAGAGGTTTTCTGTAGGAGTTTGTAGACATACCACCTTAAGGTCATGGAATATCTGATAACTCACCTTTGCCATTTCTACCATTACTGGCTTCCTTCCTGCCTCTGATCTTTACTTCTCCGTGTGTTTTTTCCTTCATGATGCTTCTGCATGACTTCAGCTCACTTCCAGTCCTTAAGACTTAGGCTCTGCCCATCACATATTCCAGATCAAACCCTAAGAAGTGGAATTTGACAGGTTCTATGGCTCCATTTTTTTCTCTCTCAAGCAGTTTTTCCACTAGGACATCTTATTTGTCACTGTCTACCCTGGACTGGTCACTGTGGTAAGGAGATAGGGCTGTGGCCACATTGCATGCTATGGAAAGACAAGGGTTTAGGATCCTTAGATTCATCCCGCTCCACTCAGATATCAATTCTAAGTCCAGCTCTCCCTTCTTCCATCATTACGTGAACTTTTTATACGTGAGACTTGATGAGTCAGACAACTCAATAAATTATAATTTAAAACTCACTATTTAGATTTGTATTTCATACAAAAATTTCCTCCCAAGACTGGGAATCAAACTTAATATCTGACACTTTTGCTCATTGACTTGTGCTCTACTTACCCAAGCCATGCCTCTGACCTTCCCTTTTTTTGTGTTGGTCCTAGGGCTTGAACTCAAGGCCTGTATACTATCTCTGATCTTTTGTGCCCAAGGCTAGAGCTCTACCATTTGAGGCATAGTTCCACTAATGGCTTTTCAGTGGTTAATTAGAGAAAGGAGTCTCACAGACTTTCCTGCCCCCACTGGCTTTGAACCTCTATCCTCAGATCTCAGCTTCCCAAGTAGTTAGAATGACAGGCATGGTCCACTGGAGCCCAGCTTTCATTTTCTTAATTTGTTCAGTGTAGTCAGAGGCAGCCATTTCCCTGAGTGAACTTGGAAGTCATGGTTGCTCCTCTAACAGTCAAGTACAGCAACTACTTGATCCCCAAGGAAATTGCTTCAGTAGGAGCTAGCTCATCATGATCAATTTCAGGGGATAATTTGATTAATCATAATGCCATTGCTGCTGGAGGGTTTTGTTGCTAACATCCACATTTTTCACGGACTCCATTACCACACTCAGTGACAAACCAATCATAGAATTGCATCTTGCAGGACCCATTTCTTGGGATCAGTCCTGGAATCATATATTGGATCATTCAGAGTCAAGACAGGAGAGGAATCACACTAGTTTTCTATTAAGTCTTTTAAAAGGGACTTAGAAAGCTGAGAGGAATGCTAAGTATCAAAAAGTAGTCAGTGCAGTAGTTTTGCTGCTAGAGCTTGAGAAACGAAGTTGAGAAGTTATTGGGACCTAAGTTCTCAGAGGAGGTGCTGTCTGGGACCTCAGAACTCCACAAAGGAGTGGCCTCTAGCAACTTCAACATGGCCAATCTAAGAGGAAGATGCATCATGTGTTGTTTCAGGAGCTACTGGAAGTGAAAAATGGGACCTATTATTGTTATTGGGGGGGGGTGTGGAAGGCTGTCCCTGGGGATATGGGTAGGAAACAGAATGGGAAACAGCTAGTCTTTCTTTCTTTTCGGCTTTCCGGCCTCCCACTGGTGCCTGCTCCACATCACCTAATAAGCAGCACCGCAGCAAGGCAAAGTTCAGTTTGTGGGTTTGGGAGAGAATGGGGAAGGGTGGATGTATTATTAAAAACAGTAGCTTAACAGGCTGAATACTGGTGTCTGTTAGCTGTAACTGTGACAGTAAATTACTAGGATACATCACATAAAGGAACTTAACACTGGAGTTCCCTGAAAACATTGTCAGAAACCCAAGGACAAAAATATAGAAGAGGTAAGTAAGATGTGGTGGCTCACTACTGTAATCCTAGCTACTTAGGAAGCTGAGATCTGAGGATCAAAGTTCAAAGTCATCTTGGGTAGACAAATCCCTGAGAATCTTATTCCAATAACCAGCTGATACAGTCTAGGGGTACTTTGCCTCCTTTTTTCTGCCCTTAAAAAAATTAGAAGGCAGGAAGATGGTTAAGGTAAAAGAAATAAGGTATTTGAAGGTGAAAGGAGAATTATGAAGATAAGAGAAAGAATGAGCAGACTCCTTAAGTGGGGAGGGGATCCCCTAACCCCCATCACCTTAGAAAGGAAAGTTCTAAGCTTATTTGTCAGTTCTTGCTGCTAGATATTTGATCTTTCATCCCTTCAATCTTGGGGGATGTATCTTTGGTTTGATTTGTTAAGCAGTGGTCACTCATTATGGAAAGCTTTCTTGATTGGATGTGAGTTTTTGTCTGATTGGACTCCTGGATGAAAGTGGGAGGGCTTTCCTCCTGCTTCTGTGCCCAGTCTAAGTGCATGTGCTTGGAGCCTGCAACCCTGGGAAGGAACCAGAAGGGTGATTTATGTATTTTCTTTTCTTTATTTTTTGGTAGTCTTGTGGCTTGAACTGAGGGCCTGGGCACTGTTCCCGAGCTGCTTTTGCCAAGGCTAGCACTCTACCACTTGAGCCGCGGTGCCATTTCTGGCTTTTTCTATTTATGTGGTACTTAGGAATTGAACTCAAGGCTTCATGCATGCTAGGCAAGCACTCTATCCCTAAGCCACATTCCCAGCTCTATGTCCTTTCTTTATTTCCCACCATGTGAGCCGTTGCCTTCTATCCCTAAGCTGCCTAACTGGGGTCAATACTTGTCCATCACAGAAAAAAGCCAGAAGTGGAGATGTGGGTCAAGTGGTAGAGCACCAGTGTTGAGAGAAAAAGCAAAGCTTGAGGCTCTGAGTTCAAGCCCCAGCCTCTCCTCCCAACCCCAAAGAGTATAGCAGAAGCTCCAGGCTGTTTCCCTACTCCCCTTTTCAGTGATCTTTTCCACTACTGTCCTGCTTCTAGCTCTGGCTTTGCAGTGTAAACTCAGCTAAAGGGTGTGTAGGACACTCATTTGCTGGCTTGTTCTGTGTCTATGTGGACCAGGGCACACTGCCAATTAGAACCCTTAGGAATGCACTGCCCACTGTGTGGGACTGTCTCTGCCTTTAGCTGCATTAACAGGCCCTCTTTCTTTTCTTTTCATTTCTTCTCTTTTCTTAGCTTCTGAGCTTCCTCTTCTCATTAGTGGTTTTCCAGAGGCAGAAGGGGACAGAGGGGCTCATTAGAGCTCCTTGCCTCTTACCTCCAACCTTTCCTAAACACCTGCCTGGCCTGTAGAGGAAGCTGGCCCCATTGCTCATTCACTTTCTCTTTGAGAAACTATCAAAAAGCATTTACAAATAACCGTGATTGCCTTAAAATGGAAGACAGAAGCACATTTTCCAATTACAGTCTGGGTGATTGCTCTGGCTTGTGTAATTAATGGAGCATGCATGTGTTGGCGGAGGCCCTTTGGATTGTGTTTTTTGGAGTTTCTTAATTAGTTACAAAAAGCTGCAGGTGTACTGGCAGGGGAGCATAGCAGAGCCAGGATATTTTCCAAAAGAGAGAATCTTTTTTAATGTAAATATTTAGTCATATGATGATGAGACTCATTTTAAACTTCTCTTTTCCTGTTTAGTGTGTGTGGTGGTGTTGGAAGTTATATTCAGGCTTCATTTGGGTTGTTGACAAAATAAATTGAAATGGAAGAGACCAATTTTCATGATGACAGACACTTATATTCCGTTAGACCATTACCAGAATGACAAGTTATTCTCACGTTGTCACTGTGAAGATTGCTGCCCAGACTTTCAGGCGAAAATGCTTGCAAGGAGATGAGACGTTGCATACTAATTCTATAGATTGAATTGTAGTGTGATCTATGTTAGGCAGAAGGACTGGTGGAAAGGGGTGTGTCCTCTGGCAAGTGAAGATTATCTTAATCTGACGAGTCAGAAAGGTCTCCTTTCCTGTGTCAAGTTTATGAACACTTGGGACCTTGCCTCTTACATAGTAATTATCACCCCTGGTTCAGGGATGACATTACTATTTGAGAGATGTTCAAACGCCTGGGGTGACTGAACACTGGGGTGTTAGAATGTTAGGGTGGGTTAGCTATAGGACTAGGACCAAATCTTATTTCTTTCGTCCTTTCTTTTTGTGGTGTCAGTAGGGGAGCTTGAGCTGGGTACTGTTACTTAGTTTTTCTTTTTTTTTTTTTTCTGTTTTTTTACTGAAGGCTGGTGCTCTATATTTGCACCATAGCTTCATGTCTAGCTTTTTTGGAAGGTTAATCAAAGGTAAGAGTCTCTTGGACTTTCCTGCTCCGTTGGCTTTGAACTTTGGTCCTCAGATCTCAGCCTCCTTAGTAGCCAAGATTACATGCATGAGCCACTGGTGCCTGGCTTATTTTCTGCTTTTTTAAAAGTAAAGTTTATTAGGTGCACCTACCCTCCCATACATATTTCCCTATTGCCTTTGGCTCCTTTTGCCACATGGTGCTGAGTAGCTGTGACTGTATTTACCATCTAGGTGTACTACAGAAAAATTTGGTAAGGCTGGGTGCTGGTGGCTGCTCATACCTGTAATTCTAGCTACTCGAGACTGAGATCTGAGGATCACAGTTTGAAGCTAGTCCACAAGACTCTTATATCCAATTAATCACAGAAAAATCTGGAGGTGGTGCTGTAGCTCAAGTGATAGAGTGCTAGCCTTGCACAAAAGGAGCTTAAAGACAGTGCCCAGGCCCAGAGTTCAAGGCTCAGGACTGGCAAAAAAAAATTGGTAACCCTTGACTTAAAGGGACACAGTGATCAGTTAGACACAGTGGGGGAAGGAGATGGTGTGTTGTGGCTGTTTCTAGATCTGTACATTGAAGTTGGTATTTTCTGCTCTTTGTTCTGTGTAGAGACATTCAGGTTGCAAAAAATTGCAATCAGTGTGTGTGTGTGTGTGTGTGTGTGTGTGTGTGTGTGTGTGTGTGTGTGTGTTTCTGTTTCTGTTTCTGTAATAGAAAAAAAGAGGAAGATACAGTTTCATTCTTTCTTTCATCTTCTCTGCAAAGATTGAGGAAGTCACTGAAACAAAATGTTACTTGGATTGGGAATGGAAAATTCCTGCTTCCTACCCACAAGGTTTTCTGTATTTACAGGACAAAGACTCCTTTTTATTCTAGAAGTAGAGGAAGGGTATAATGTGCAAAGGGCCTTTCTTCTGTGTCTCCTCATTCTGTTTTCAGGATACCCAATGTGTTTCTCTTGTGTTTCTTAAGAGGAGATGTCTCCAACACGTAAATCTTAATTTAAAATATTTTGTTTGCATATGTGTGTGCCAGTTCTGGGGCTGGAACTCAGGGTTTCATGCTCTCACTTGTTTTTTTTTCTGCTCAGAAGTGGTGCTCTACCACTTGAGCCACAGTTCCACTTCTGGCTTTTTGCTGGTTGATCAGAGATAAGAGGCTCATGGATTTTTCTGCCCAGGCTGGATTCAAACCTTAATCCTCAGATCTCAGCCTCTTGAGTAGCTAGGATTATAAGTCTGAGCCACTGGTGCCCAGCTCTTAATTTGTTTTATATGTCCCAAATGGCTCATAGTGTTGTTCTAAAGGGACTGGGAATATGGCTTAGCTGTAGAGTGCTTGCTTTACATATATGAAGCCCTGGGTTTGATTCCTCAGCACTGCATATATAGAAAAGGCCAGAAGTGGCACTGTGGCTCAAGTGGTAGAGTGCTAGCCTTGAGTAAAAAGAAGCCAGGGACAGTACTCAGGCCCTGAGTCCAAGCCCCAGGCCTTGGGGGGCGTGGAAGAGATTTCATAAGCTAGAGTTGCCAAGTTGACTCCTATGGTACTCCTAGTGTACTGAGCTGAATGGGTGCTCTTCTTTGGTTTATTTCTAGCTATATTGTGGTGCCCACATAAATAATGTAATAGAGTAACATGTATTTTAGAAATTGCTATTACCTATAGCTAGATGACCTTGAACAGGTATTTGCGACCTCTTATTTCTTCATCTGCCAAATGAATGGTTGGGGATAGATGGTTTCTAACATCCCCATTTCTAGGAAGATTGTATATGTGGAACCTGAGGCCTGTTACCTGAGCAGAGGAGTAACAAATTTTACCCAGCATGCTCTCTTCTTGCTGGGTAGCAGCTAGCCTTGACTCATAGGGAAATGTAAAGGGAAGCCTAAATAAATAAACCATGAAATCACATCTCTGAGAGAGAAAATTGTAACTTAACTTTCCTACCAGCCTATGTGGCCCAACAATGCCACGGAATGTCACAAGATGGGATTTTGAGGTTGGGTGCAGATGGCTCATGTCTATAATCCTAGCTACTCAGGAGGCAGAAATCTGAGGATCTTGGTTCAAAGCCAGCCTGGTCAGAAAAGTCCATGAGATTCTTATCTGTAACTGCCAAAAAGCCAGAAATGGAAGTATGGTTTAAGTGGTTGAGCACTAGCCTTAAATGAAACACTAAGGGACAATGTCAGTCCCTGGTTTCAAGCACCAGGATACACACACACACACACACACACACACACACACACACACACACACACACACAATTTGTGCTATGGTATTGTCTTTTTGTCCCTAGAGATGACCCATTTTCAGTCTATTGAAAATGTATTCCTTTCCTAATAAACCTTCCTGTTCCTCACTCCATTTCCAGCCCTGCCTGGATTCCTGTATGGCTGGATGCAGGGTACAAGCTGCTCTCACTTCCCTGCAACACTTCATCTCAGCCTATGAAGTCTGCCCTTTGCCCTTCCATGACAATCCAAGGGGGTTATCTGGCAGGAGGGGATACATAACCAGGGCTCTGTTTGCCAAACCACAGAGGCAGAGAAGAAACTGCCAATTGACAGGAGGTTGGAGAATGGGACTCTGGAAGGTATGAAGCTGAAGACCATCAGCACTCTGGTTTAATGGCTGCTGCAGGTGGCCCCACCTGAGCTCTAGCTCAAGATGACTTCCAGTCCTGTATAGGAATTGGAAGGATGTGCCTGAGTGAGAGCTGGGCCAGCTGTGTGGATAGGGCATGTTCTTCCCTACCCAGGTGTAGGAGAAAGTGGTTGGAGGCAGTCCTGCCCCACCCCATCACCGCCCAGCTATCAAGGACTGCCAAGGACTGCCAATGCCAAACTGCTGTTCTTGCCTTAGTGACCTTCCTCATTGTGTCTACATTACTATCTCTGTGTGTGTGCCAGTACTGGGCTTGAACTCAGGGCCTGGGCACTGTTCCTGTGCTTCTTTAGGCCAAAGCTAGTGCTCTAACATTTGAGCCACAGCTCCACTTTCAGCTTTTTGTATCATTGGAGATAAGAATATCATGGATTTTCCTAACAGTGCTGGCTTTGAACCTCAGTCCTCAGATCTCAGCTTTCTAAGTAGTTCAGATTATAGGAGTGAGCCACCAGTACCAGGCACTTCTGTTTTTTTGCTGGTTAGTTGAAGATAAAAGTCTCATAGACATTTTGCTTTGGCTGGATGGCTTTGAACTGTGATCCTCAGCTCTCAGTCTCCTGAGTAGCTAGGATTATAGGCATGAGGCATGGCTCCCAGCTTGTACTTATACTTTTGTGTTGCCTCTTTTGATTGAGAGCTCTGGGAGGAGATCGGGCTTGACTTTCTTTAACTGAGACAATATCAGACAGAGTGAGGAAGAGGAATGTATATCCCCTTTGGCTGCTACTGGGATTTGAGCTAGTACCCTTCTTTGGTTTGGAAGGACATTTGCTTTTTGGGCAGTCTAACAAAAAAACCTCAAACAAACACAACTACAACATGTACCACGTTGTGGTGTGCTACACAGTACTGAAAACACGTTCATGCACTCAGCCTCTCAGTATTCTGTGGATATTGGCTTTGCAGCTCCTGGCTCTCTCTTTCTTCAAAGGACATCACATCAAATTCCAAATCACACCAATATTCTGGACACATTGAACAGGAGCAAGGATTTAATCACTGGCTTCTTGATGTGACTTAGGGTGAAAGTTTGCCAATTTTCATTCTAATGTTCTCACAAATACAAAGTGGCAAATTGATCATTTGTTAGTTTTTCAGAGCTTGCATTTTTTAGGTGCCTGCCTCTCTCCTTCCTTCTCCCTCTTTATTTCTCTTACCCACTCCTTTTCCTCACTTCTCTCAAATCTAAAAAAAAAAAATACTTTCCTCTATTTAAAGGAGTTTGCTCAGAAAACACCATGGGGATCTTATGAAAGAAGTTAATATTTAAACTTGTAGTAGACAGGTTTATATTTAATGTTCAATTTTCAATGTCAAAGAAGGGAGAGAGATTTCTAATCAACAAAAGTGACTTCAACAGTTATTAAAGGCTTGAAAATAGAGTTTAAAAGAAGATCATTTTTCCTCCAACCATCCTACAAAATTCTATACTTGCCTCTCCTTGGTTGAGCTGTTTATGTTCATTTTCCTGAGTTTAATAACAGGAAATTCTCTTCCCATTATTTTATCTAGAAGCTTGTATTTTGACATAAAACCAAGAAGCATTTCCACTTTTTACATTTTAGTTTCCTCACTTCTCAAAGCAAAAATAGTTCAATTAAATATCATCTGAGGGCTCCTTCGAGGCAGAGACCTTTGGAAATTGCTCTAACCCTTTAACATTTAGAAAAGCATATTTATAGAAGCTGAATGTCTTTTCAGTGTGTGCTTGCTGCTCAGAGAGAGAATAACTCCTTGCACTTTCCTCTGAAGAATGAAGTAATTCTATTCCAAGGCTAGCTATTAAGAGTAATGGAGAAGCTGCCTGGACTGAGCCGTGAGTGTCACTGCCCATCACACCCAGTAATGATCAGCTTTTCAATGAACTTCAAGGAGAGGGACCACATCTGGCTTCACTGGATTACAGGAGCATCATGGTGGGGATTTAGGAGTTATCAAGAAGTCACGAGAAGAAATTTCCTCTACCGAAAGAAGAAAGTAACATCCTCTCATTCCCCTAATTGCCTGACCATTCAGCCATCCATGTATAGATTATATTTACCCATGTCTCCCTCCATCATATAATGACCATTGAGCCATCCATCCATTTATGTATCCATTCATCTAACCCAGCATTTTATTCATTAAAATGCATTGTAGCCAGGTGCCAGTGGCTCAGGCCTGTAATCACACCTACTCAAGAGGCTGAGATCTGAGGGTTGCAGTTCAAAGCCAGCCTAGGCAGGAAAGTCTCTGAGACTCTTATCTCCAATTAACCACCCCCAAACTGGAAGTAGTGTCATGGCTCAAAGTGGTAGAGCACTAGCCTGGAGCAAAAGTGCTCAGGAATGGTGTCCTGACTGACAAAAGCAACAACAGCAATGCATTGTATAGGTCCTTTGTTGCAGATCCATGTGTATTATTCAGAGGGTAGAGAAACACACAGAAGCAGCGTCAGGACAGAAAATGATTAAAAAGGGAATTGGGGGAAAGGCCGAAGGATAGGGTGGGTTCAGGAATGTGGATAGCAAGAGGAAACAGGTCAAATGGTATTTTAAGCTCATTTATATTTACCCCATAAGAACTTGATGTAGATTTGTGGATTTTCCGCTGTGTAGAATTTTCTTATCCAAGTGGATTCTTTTCAGATGAATTTATTTAGTCAATGGTATCAGTGACCTTCTCTGATAGATATTTATAATGGTGATAAGAATCTCAGAGAATCCTGCCAGGAACTGGTGGTTCACATATGTTATCCTAGCTACTCAGGAGACTGACATCTGAGAACTGGGGTTCAAAGGCAGTCTAGGTAGAAAAGTGAGGCTCTTATCTTCAATTAATCACCCCCAAACCAGAAGTGGAGCTGTGGCTCAACTGGTAGAGCATCAACCTTGAGCCAAAAAGCTAAGGGACAGGGGCTGGGAATATGGCCTAGTGGTAGAGTGCTTGCCTCACATATATGAAGCCCAGGGTTCAATTCCTCAGCACCACATATACAGAAAAAGCCAGAAGTGACACTGTGTCTCAAGTGGTAGAGTGCTAGCCTTGAGTAAAAAGGAGCCAGGGACAGTGCTCAGGCCCTGAGTTCAAGCCCCAGGACTGGCAAAAAAAAAAAAAAAAAGCTAAAGGGACAGTGGTCCTGGCCCTAAGTCCAAGCCCTAAGATTGGCATAGAAGAAAATGAAGTTATAAAGAAAGGACCACTGCACCATGATGACTTGTTGTGCTAGGTGCATACTGCTGCTATCCTATATTGGGGAATAAAAGACAGAACAATGTACAAAAAAATCATATTTTGATGGGGGGGGCATGGAGAAATGGTGCTAAGAAACGCATTCATGAAGGGGTTATGGGAAAATGAGAGGGAGGGATATTCCAGGAAGAAGTAATAGTAGAGTGTGGGCATGTTCTGGGAGTGGAGAGAGCCAAGGAGGAAGTCTGAGTCAGCCAGCAAGGATGCAACATGGAGAGGAATGGGCATGGACAATGGGTTGTAGCCGGAGCTGGCAGTGGAGGGCCTTGTAGGCTGAGAAGACCCTGAGCCTTCATTTCAAGGATGGGATAGCAGCAGGATAGGGCTCTAGGCCAAAGTCCTGAGATGAAAATATTATTGGATATTTTTTTCTGTTTGTGGCTGATGAATTCTCTCACTGCTACCCAAGTTTGCCACATGGCCACTCGCACACATTATATGTGATCTGTAAGCCAGAGTTTCACCATTGTGAAATATGAGAAACTATGTTGAATTAAAAAAAATTCAGGATCACAAGATATTTCAACATCCAGATGCTGGTGGCTATAATCAGTGTCTACAATCCTAGCTATTCAGAAGGCTGAGGTCTGAGGAGTGGAGTTTGAAGCCAGCCCAGGCAGTGTGAGACTAAAAAAATCTCCACGTTAACCACCCCAAAAGTCAGAAGTGGAGTTATAGCTCAAGTGGGTCAAGTGTTAGCTTTGAGTGAAAAAGATATGGGACAGTGCCCAGGCTGAGCATTAAGGAAAACCAAGAACAAAATGAAATGAATATTCAAAATAACCATTAAATAATTTCAACAATTTTGAAATTGTAATAAAATATTAAAAATAGTTCATTGCTTGGAGGCATGACTCAAGTAGCAGAGTACTTGGCCTGCCATGCACAAGCCCATGGGTTGAATCCCTACTACAGTCAAAAAAGAAAAATGTATGGCCATCTCAAGCATGAGATGTAATGCAAAAAGTTATCTTCACCAAAGCAAGTGTAAGTTCCTTGTTTAAAGAAGTAAGAAGATTTGTACATGGAGGGCTAGGGCTTGAAGATTGGTTGTCCTCTCTGAAACTCATTGAAATTTAATTGCCATTGGGGAAGTATTGAGAGGTGACCACGCCTCATCAGAAAGAATTAATGTCTTTCTCTCAGGACTGAGTTAATTGTTGCAAGATGGAGTTCCCAGGGCTCAACTCTCAGCTGGGACTTTGTTTTGTTTGTTTTTGTTGCTCATGAGGCTTGAACTCAGGGCCTGAGTGCTATCCCTGAGCGCTTTTGCTTAAGGCTAGCACTCTAGCACTCTACTACTTTGTCCATAGCTCCACTAGCAGTTTTGGAGTGGTTAATTGGAGATGAGTCTCCTGGGGACTTTTCTGCCCAGGCTGGCTTCAAATTGTGGTCCTTGATCACAGCCTCCAGAATACCTAGGGTTACAGATGTAAGCCACAGGTGCCCGGCTAACAGCTCGGGATTTGTTAGTGCCAGGGAGGATGGTTACTGAGTGCAGCTGCCCTCTAGTTTCCTCTCCTCGGCAGCACCTCTCTGTCTTCCCATTTGCCTGCTGCAGTGTTATGATGAAGTCTGAGGCCTTCACCTGATGCTGAGCAGATGCTGATGTTTCCTTGGACCCCTGGCCTCCAGAACGGTGAACCAAAATATCTTTTCCTTTGTAAAGTATCTTTTTCCAGTATTGCTGTGAAAATGGACTATTATAATATGCTATATTATAATAACATAACTTTAAGTAAAGTTTTCACCAAATCCTATACAGATACTCTCTGTTCCCTCTTAAGTTTATCTCCAATGTAATCTATCTATCTGTCTATCTATCTATCACAGCTGCCAGTCTAACATTTATTATCTGTCTAATCTCTAGCTAATCTATCTTTATCATATCTGCCACTATCATATCTCTATCAGCAAATATATCTATATCTATTATCAATCCTCCCTTCCCCTCCCTTCTTTTTCTCTTTCATTTCTCCTTCACTCTCCCCTCATCTCCTTCTATTCTCTCTATCTCCCTCTCTCTGTAAATATTTTCTACAGGTGTCACTATGGGAACAGGGACCTACCCTCGAAGGCTAGCACCAGCACAATGTGACGTTAGTGCTCAGTTTCTGAAGCAGCTAAGGGCTGGCTTACTTGATGCAACCCCACTAATCTTCTCTGGATTTCAACATTTTCCTGATGGCAAGGTTCCCCACCCTGTGACTTTGAATAAAAAGTCTCAATGAGTGAAGACTCTTCACAGACATTCCTCAAATCAAGTGATTGTTTTTACTTGTGAATTGGAGACATTCATGATGGTTGCAAAGCTCCAGAAGACCTCTCACCATGATTAAACTGTGCTCATACTGCTCAGCAAGCACTGGCTGGAGCTATTTCTGTGGTCCTATACAACCACAGGGTGATCAAAAAGGCCACAAAGCATAGTCCCCGTGTGTGTCCCGACAGGAGGGCCAGGGCTACTTGGCCCCCACTGACTACCACAGGTAGTTATTTTGTGTGGCCCTGGTCATGGCTGTTTTTATATTGTCCACTGTATTGCACATGGCTCCTTTCACCACTGTCCAGAGACCAGATCACTGGATTGTTGACTCTTCCTCTCCATTGCAGTGGGATCTACGACTGGAGACTGGGGCCTCTGCAGTGGGAAATGACAATGGACCGAGAGGTCAGGAATGGCCAACTTGTAAAGGAAAGAGGGGGGCGAGGGGCACAGTCCTTACACCTCACCCTGCCTTGGGAAATGAGTTGAAGCTGAGCAGGACCTTTCTGTGCCAAAGGGTTTTGATAGGCTTCCCACATGGGACCCAAACATTCCCTCCCATCCAGCCTCTGTTTTGCAAATACAAATGTCATCTCAATTCTACATAGGGTTCTTTGCTGCTCAGGGATCAATCAGCAGGGACAGCCACCAGGTTCTGCTCAACTTGGCCCCAGGTGAGGAACTTCTGTCCTCTCAGCTCTTAGAGCAGGTGTGACTGACTATACCTGCCCTTCACTTGTTCCCCAGCCAGGCTGCGGTTCTTGCTTCCAACAGTAGGGGTCATCGTTTCTCTTTCAGAATTCTTTGGAGACTCAAACTGATCTCTCCAGACTTCACTCATTTTCACCACCACCCCTCTTTTTTTTGGTTTATGGCATTAATCTTGAGGTTAGGGTCAGCCCATGGTGAGCAATAATACATTTAACCTTTGCCTTTGTGTACAGAGATGTAATCGATCATTTGTAGTCTCTTTCCAAGACTTGGGTGCCGTGGACAAGTTTAAGATTTATGGGGACAGGAGGGCCCATGTTTGTAGAGATGGGTTGGAGAGAGCAAAGCACAGATCCGAGACTGACTGACTTTATGAACTCCACTATCCTTGTAATCTTTATTCAAGAGCAAAACAATTCTTACATGAACTGATTTGTTATTTAGTGTTTTACAACCGTAGTGGGGCCCTGGTGAGGGTCATTTTCTTTAGGAGACACATTAGTGTCAAGTTGGTAAATAAACTTGAGGCATTTCTGCATTGGGCACAAAATAAAGATGAAAATGTTGCATTTTAAACCAAATGGAAGCATGGAATGAGAGGTTCTGCCTGGTGCATGCTGTGTTGTTCCTTCCATTACAATTTAGTTGCTGTTTATATTACAAGACAGTTATCCAATGTGTCGGAATGTGAGCATAAAGAACTATATTTTTTCCTCTGTGCAAAATAGAATAGTAGTACTATGGTTATTTATTGAAATCTTACTATTCATCATACATTCTTCTAGCTATTCTTTTCCTTCCTTCCTTCCTTCCTTCCTTCCTTCCTTCCTTCCTTCCTTCCTTCCTTCCTTCCTTCCTTCCTTTCTTCCTTCCTTCCTTCCTTCCTTCGCCAGTCCTGGAGCTTGAACTGCATTGCCCCTAGCTTCTTTTTGCTCAAGGTTAGCACTCTACCACTTGAGCCACAGAGCCACTTTTGGCTTTTTCTATATATGTGGTACTGAGGAATCGAACCCAGGGCTTCAGATATACGAGGCATGCACTCTACCACTAGGCCATATTCCCAGCCCCTACCCTCTTTCTTTCCTTCCTTCCTTCCTTCCTTCCTTCCTTCCTTCCTTCCTTCCTTCCTTCCTTCCTTCCTTCCTTCCTTCCTTCCTTCCTTCCTTCCTTCCTTCCTTCCTTCCTTCCTTCCTTCCTTCCTTCCTTCCTTCCTTCCTTCCTTCTTGCATGTCTAGGGAGATTGAATTCAGGGCTTGGGCACTGCACTGTTCCTGAGGTTTGTTGTTGTTGTTTTTTCCCCAAGGCTAGTGTGCTACCAGTTGAGCCAAAGCTCCATTTCTGTCTTTTGGGTGGTTCATTGGAGATAAGAGTCTCGTGGACTTTTCTGTATGTGCTGTCTTTGAACTGCTATCTTCATACCTCAGCCTCCTGAGTAACTAGGGTTATAGGTGTGAGCCATCAGTACCCAGCTTTTTCCAGCTATTTTGTAATCTTTCAGGTTTTATGGTGTGTGTGTTTGTGTGTATGTGTGTATGTGTGCACATGTGCACGTACACAAGTACATGTGGATGCACATGTATGCACGTATGCACGTGATGGTATTGGTGCTTGAACTCAGGGCCTCATGCTCTTGGTTGGCTTTTTCACACAAGGTTGGTGCTCTACCACTTGAGTCACACCAGCAGCCAGAAGTGAAGACATTTCTGGCTTTTTTCTAGTTAATAGGAGATAAACATCTTACAGATTCATCTGCCTAAGTTGGCTTCAAACCTTGATCCTCAGATATCAGCTTCCTGAGTAGCTAGATTTACCAGCATGAGCTACTGTTGTCTGGCTTCATGGTATTTCTAAAAAGTAGCTATTACTAGACTTGTTAGGCAAAGAGAGGGTTAGTAAGGAGAGACCAAGTGTAGAATCAAGATTTGAACCCAGGCCTTGAAACAAACGAAAAAAGCTCAAAAAGTCTTGCCATAATATAACTTTGAGCTCTGACTACTTGTGAGGATGTCTTACCTTTCTTTTTCTTTTTTTCTTATGTGTGTTTTTCTCCTTTCCTAGTCCAAGGCTGTAGATGGATGCATTTTTCAATTCCGGAATGTGTATCTGGCCTTTAATTTGACCAGAGACTTAAAGCACGTCCCTGGAGTAGTCTAGTTAGTAGCTTGCTCCTCATAAGAGGGAAACAATATGTGCTTGGTATATTTTTAATCTTCTAAATGGAGGCAGCAGCCAATTGAATTCTGCAGGGATTTAACTTTTCTTGTCCACAGGGCTTTCTTTCTCATCCGTAAACAATAAAACTGGTTATTGAAAGAGAGCTTTGGTTCAGGCAGGGTCTGGGGTAAGCAAGGAGCACAAGTGAGGATGTTTGTCCCTGAAATGACTGGCTTGCCTCACGTGGTCACCTAATACTTAGGAGTCTGCAGTTGGCTTCTGTAGACCTAAAGGCAGCATGGGGCTTTCTGAAGTTACCCAGCTCTCCCAGGTCCTCCTGGTCTCTGGCCAGGAAGAGACATCCTCATTAATTCTTGCTTTTCTGCACAGTGGGAAGAGTGGTTCTGAGGACCCCATCCTTTCATGGCTAATGCTTTTCTAATGTTAGAGCCAGCTGGCCTGGCAAGCCCTTCTCGGATGCTGGTTTGGGGTTCAGACATCTGGGCTGTACATCCAATTGTGTATTTAGAGGGATGTAAGATGCATCCATTTTTAGCTAGGTGATGGTCCTTGGTTAACATCCTAACTACTTAGGAGGCTGAGATCTGAGGATCCACGTTCAAAGTCATCCCAAGCAGTAAAGTCCATGAAATTCTTATGTCCAATTAACCAGCAAAATGCCACAAGTGTGACTGAAGTGGTACCAGGTTTGAGTGAAAAGGCTAAGGAATAGTGAGTGCACAGGCTGAGTTCAAGATCGACACACGCACGCGCACGCGCGCGCACACACACACACACCTATTTAAAGGAACTCCAGGAAACAAAATTCCTTAATTTTTATAATTTCATTAGATTATTTAAATCTGTTGAGTAATTAATTGCTGTTATTCATTGGTACTTCACATAGTGCTTGCTGGAATGAAGCCATGTCATCATTGCTTCCTGGGACAGAGGTCTGAGAAGTCACAGATGCCCCTGAAGGTGTGAATCTACTAAACACATTGGTAACAAAAGGGAATTGCAAGGTCCTTGGAGGAATGCCAAGTGCTTTCCTGTACAGGCTTGGAGCATGGAGTTGGCTGAGTGTATGTCAGTTAGTGTAGGTCCTTGGGTCACAAAACTGAGTACCTGTCACAGGCTGACTAGCTGGGTAAAGAAACTTTCTTTGTGTGTGTGCTGGTACTGAGCTTTAATTCATGGCTTGGAGCTCTTGTTTGACTCTTTTGCTTAAGTCTGGTGCTCTACTAGTTGAGCCACACCACTTCAGACTTTTTGATGGTTGATTAGATTCGAACCTCAGTTACAGGAATGAGCCAATCTTTGAGGAAGAATCAGGGTTAAAACCTGTGCAACTGCTAGAAAAAGAAGAAAGTGAGCTGACCCTATTGAGTAATGCTTAGAGGTCTTTCTCATATCTTATCATGAACTTAGCTCCTATACCCTTAATCTCTCATCATATTTCTCTGTCTGGATCTAGTGTTGCTCTTTGGGCGCCATTCTTAAAGCATACTGCTTGTTAAGGTGTTATTGACCCATACTAGTCAAGCTTCTCCAGAGAAACAGAGCCAATGGACTGTGTGTATGTAGAAAGATTGAATTTTGAGCCGGGAGCATGTAGCTCTTGCCTATCATCCTAGCTACTCAGCAGGCTGAGACCTAAGGATCATGGTTTGAAGACAGCCCAGGCAGAGAAGTCTGTGAGACTCTTATCTCCAATTAACCACTAGAAAACTGGAAGTGGTGCTGTGGCTCTAAGTGGTAGAATGATAGCCTCACGGGCCAAAGCTCAAGGACAGCACTCAAACCCTAAATTCAATCCTCATGACCAACAACAACAAAAGAAGATTGATTTTTTTTTTTTTTTGCCAGTTCTGGGGCTTGAACTTGGGCCAAGCCTGAGTGCTATTCCTGAGCTTTTCTTTCTTTTTTTTTTTGCTCAAGGCTACTGCTTTACCACTTGAGCCACAGCTCCACTTCCAGCTTTTTTGGTGGTTTATTGGAGGTAAGAATCTCACAGGTTGTTCAGGCTGATTTAGGACAACAATCCTCAAATCTTAGCCTCATGATTAGCGAGAATTACAAGTGTGAACCTCTAGAACCCAGGGAGAAAGATTGGTTTTAAGAAATTGGCTCATATGGTTGTGGAAGAAAAGTCCAAAATCTGAAGGGAGCTGGCAGGCTGGAGACCCAGGGAGATGGTGCACTTAGAACACCATGACCATGTAGTGAAATAATTCTATTTTGTTCCTCTCTCTCTCTCTCTCTGTATTAATTGTAAAAGGATTTTATTGTGATATCTCTACATATGCTTACAGAGTGCCTTGATAAAATTCAAGCCTCTGTTACTTTTTCTCATGCCTTAGGGGTGATCATTCTTTGTTCTATTCAGACATTCAACTAGTTGGATGAGGCCCTCATATATTACAGAGGATAATGTGCTTTACTCAAAATCCACTGAATTTAGCTGGACATAGTGGGCACATCCCTGTAACCCATTTTACTGGTGAGGGAGAAATAGGAGAGGTAGGAGGTTCATGAGGTTGAGGCCAGCTGTGGCAAAGATACTATGATTGTGTTTAAGACAAAAACAACAACCAAAAACCTTAAAAGGCTGGATAAAGTGATGGCCTAGAAAGATCCTGTGTTCAATTCTCTGTACAAAAAATATTTAATTGATTTCATTGCTAACCTCATCAGAAAAAGGCCCACAAAAAATTTGTAGAGAAACACCTAGAACAATGTTAGACTCAGTTAGGACGCTTAGGAGTCAGCCAAACAGACATAAACTGAGCAGTCACATTCCTGTTTCCCAGTCTGTCTTAATAGCCAGACTGTGAGACCCTACAGAACAGGGCTACTATCTTTGATTTTTTTCTATACAAGGATAAACGCATACAGAAGCAAACAAAATAATAGATAAGCAAAATAAACGTAATTCCAAAGTGCTTTAAGAACAAATCTCCTACCATACCTGTCTGAGACAGGTATGCACATCTCTACTTCTACAAAGAAGCTTAAGATTGTGAACCTGCGGGGCTGAAACTATGGCCTAGTGTCAAGAGTGCTTGCCTACTATACATGAAGCCCTGGGTTTGATTCCCCAGCACCACATATATAGAAAGCAGCCAGAAGTGGTGCTGTGGCTCAAGTGGCAGAGTGCTAGCCTTGAGCAAAAAGAAGCCAGGGACAGTGCTCAGGCCCCGAGTCCAAGGCCTAGAACTGGCAAAAAAAAAAAAAAAAAAAGAAAAAAAAGATTGTGAACCTGGCATACACAGTGAGACCAAAGGCGTTATATTCTTAGGAGAGGAACATAAAGGTACAAATGCCTATGTGCATCTGATTGTATAAAACAATATTTATCAAAATGAAGTGAAGGAAATGGAAACAAGGGATTTCTTTCTTTCTTGCTGTTTTCCTTTTCTTTTTGTCTTCTTTATTCATTTATCTGTCTTTGGGAGGGCAAAGGAGGGAAGAAAAGGAAGGATCAAAGGATGAAAAATGCAGCAGTGGTACTCACTAGACGCTGTTGTAAATGAACTATATAACTGTTAGATGGGAATGGGAAGGAAAAACTGGGAGAGAGGGAGGGAAGGGATGACATTGTCCAAAAAGAAATGTACTATTACCTGACTTACTTAACTGTAACTCCTCTGTATATCACCTTTATAATAACAATAACTTAAGTAAGTGCCAGTACTGATGTCTTTAGTGGTTTTTCCTTTTACATTTGTGTTAGTCAGTGGCCATTGTGATGACAAAATCCCAGAGCTAACTCCATTTGAAGGAGGAAAGGTATATTTTGGCTTATGGTTTCAGAAGTAAGCTCTATTTTTTTTTTAGCTTTTTGAAAAATATTGTTGTCAAGGTGATGTACAGAGGGGTTAGAGTTATATACATACGGTAGTAAAGAAATGGCATCATGGCTTTTGCAGCAGCACTGCATAGGGATGAAAGCTTCTGAGAATCCTTTAGGAAATTTCCCAGTTTAACTCTACTGTGGTCATCAGCAGTGGCTTTTTGCAGGTCGTCTACTTCCTGATTTCCTAAAGATCCAGCAGTGGCTTCCTTAGAGGTAAGCTCTATTGTTTGGGGGCCTATGGTAAAGTAGAACATCATGGTGTGGAACACATGGTGATGCAAAACTGCTCATCTCATGGAGGGAGGGAGAAAGGGAGGGAGAGAGAGAGTTAGAGGGAGCAGGCACCCATTGGCCATATCTCCAAGACCTAACTTCCTCCCCTAGACCCTGTCTACCTCCCTACAGGCATCTCATTACTAACCCTTCCATGGGTTGGAAGTCAAGCATAATAAAATGTGGTTTTAGGGGAGCATTCAAGATCTAGATCATAGCAGCACTATATTACAATGGTTATTTTATTTGCTTACAATGTTTTTGGCTATTCTTTTTTTCATATTTATTGTCAAAGTGATGTACAGAGAGGTTACAGTTTCATATGTTAGGCCTTGTGTACATTTCTTGTACTGTTTATTACCTCCTCCCTCATTCCCCTCTCCTCCCTTCCCCTTTCCCTCTACTCCATGAGTTGTTCAGTTGATTTACACCAAATGGTTTTGCAAGTATTGCTTTTGGAGTCATTTGTCTTTTATCCTTTGTCTCTCGATTTTGATAGTCCTTTTCACTTCCCTAGTTCTAATACCAGTATATACAGTTTCCAATGTACTCAGATAAGATACAGTGATAGTGCAGGTACAACCACAGGAAGGGAATACAAGAGGATCATCAACAATAGAAGCTTTGGTTTCACATGGTATGTTGAAAGTAATTACAACAGTGATATAGCACTTGTTTCCATAACATGGAGCTCATTTTACTTAGCATCATCTTATGCATTCATAAGGGCATAGCTATTAGTCTCTTGTGATCCTCTGCTGTGACTAGCCTAAACCTGTGCTAATTATTCCCTATGAGGCAGACCATAGAGTCCATGTTTCTTTGGGTCTGGCTCACTTCACTTAGTATAATTTTTTCCAAGTCCTTATGAATGGGGCAATGTCATTCTTTCTGATGGAGGCATAACATTCCATTGTGTATATGTACCACATTTTCCTGATCCATTCGTCTACTGAGGGGCATCTGGGTTGGTTCCATATTTTAGCAATAACAAATTGTGCTGCGATGAACATTGTTGTGCTGGTGGCTTTAGTGTGTTCTTGTTTGTAATCTTTTGGGTAGATGCCCAAAAGTGGGGCTGCTGGGTCATAGGGGAGCTCTATATTTAGCCTTCTGAGGAATCTCCATACCATTTTCCAGAGTGGCTGAACCAGCTTACATTCCCACCAACAATGAAGTAGGGTTCCCTTTTGGCCACATCCCTTCCAGCATTTCTTATTGTTAGTTTCCTTGATAAAGGACATTCTTACTGGGGTGAGGTGGACTCTCAATGCTGTTTTGATTTGCATTTCTTTTATGGCCAGTGATGTAGAGCACTTTTTCATATGTCTCTTGGCCATTCTCATTTCCTCATCAGATAAGTCTCTTTTTAAGTCTTTAGTCCACTTGTTGAGGGGGCTGTTGGTTCTTTGCAGTTTTGATTTGGAGGAATTTAATTTTTTTCGTTCTGCATATATTTTAGATATGAGGCCTTTGTCTGTTGTATGGCCAGTAAAGATCTTTTCCCAATCTGTGGGCTTTCTGTTTATCTTGCGAGCTATGCCATTTGCTCTGTAGAAGCTCTGCAGTTTGTTTGATGCAGTCCCACTTGTCCATCCTTTCTTTGGGTCTTTGTTAAGGAAGTTCCATCCTGTGCCAAGGATTTTTGGCTATTCTTTTTTTTTGGCCAGTCCTGGGCCTTGGACTCAGGGCCTGAGCACTGTCCCTGGCTTCTTCCCGCTCAAGGCTAGCACTCCGCCACTTGAGCCACAGCGCCGCTTCTGGCCGTTTTCTGTATATGTGGTGCTGGGGAATCGAACCTAGGGCCTCGTGTATCCGAGGCAGGCACTCTTGCCACTAGGCTATATCCCCAGCCCTGGCTATTCTTAATTAATATCTTAGAGGCAGTTATTCAAAGTCTAGTCCACCTTCAGATATTTTATTGGAGCCTATAATTTGTCTGTCAAAGTAAATCAGCTAGTTACTGACCACTTAGCTGTTGAGTGCCTAGACTATCTGGAGATGGGTGTTTGGTGTATTTCTCTCTCTCTTTTTTTTTTTTTTTGGCCAGCCCTGGGGCTTGGACTCAGGGCCTGAGCACTGTCCCTGGCTTCTTTTTTGCTCAAGGCTAGCACTCTGCCACTTGAGCCACAGCGCCACTTCTGGCCGTTTTCTGTATATGTGGTGCTGGGGAATCGAACCCAGGGCCTCATGTATATGAGGCAGGCACTCGTGCCACTAGGCCATATCCCCAGCCCCTGGTGTATTTCTCTTTCCATGCATTCCTTCACTTTTCCCACCAGCAAATATTTACTGCACTTATAGATCCCTCCAGAAACGTGCTTGGACCTCAGTGATGGTTCAGACCTGGCTCTGCTCTCAAGAAGCTCATAGTCAAGAGAAATGCAGAGGGACTGGGAATGTGGCTTAGTGGTAGAGTGCTCGCCTAGCATTCATGAAGCCCTAGGTTTGATTCCTTAGCACCACATAAACAAAAAGTTGGAAGTAGCACTGTGGCTCAAGTGGTAGAGTGTTAGCCTTGAGCAAAAAGAAGCCAGGGACAGTGCTCAGGCCCTGAGTTCAAGCACCAGGACTAGCCAAAAAAAAAAAAAAAGAGGAACACAGACATATTATCCCCCTGTCACAAGGCTGGACAGGCAGCTGTCTCAGAGGCTGGGAAGCCTTGAATATCATAATGCCTCCAGCCCCAGCAGAGACTCTGGCATCCAGCAGGAATACAAGTGGGAGTCTTAGTCCTTTCTCAGTCAGGAGGAAGAGAGTAAGGTGTAGAACCTTTGGGGTGTGTGTGTATGTGTGCATGCATGTGTGTGCATGTGTGTATATGTGTACTAGAGTTTGGTCCCTTAACTTTTTTGCTCAAGGCTGGGGCTGTACGGTAGCCACAGCTCCATTTCTCATGTTTGGTGGTTAATTGGAGATAAGAATCTCCTACACTTTTGTGCTCAGGCTGGTGTAAACTGTGATCCTTGGATCTCAGCCTTCTGAGTAGCTAAGATTACAGGCATAAACCACCTGCCACCAGCCCCTTTGTCTTTTATTTAAGAATGAGAAAGACAACCTGCATGGATCAGGGGCAGCGTTGCTCTCTGACAGCTTGGTACCTTGCTCAGTTTTCTTTTATCACGCCTTCATTATCAATTACTATATCAATGTTTATTAGCAAATGTTTAGAATCATCTAGTCATAGCAGGGCCTCTGGAACTTCCCTTTGCTTCCATCTTCTTTCCCTTCTCAGCTGTTAGCACCAAAGCCACATGGGAAGCAGCTGCCTAATTACTCCTGGGTCTTAATTACTTCTCAGGTCTCTTTTGTAGTACTTCTGGACAGCTCTGCTGAATACCCTGCCAGGTGGAAAATAGCTTTTGTCAGCCTAGAAGTCCTCAGCATCTTCTCACACATTACTCCTTGAACTTGGGACATCTTCTTTCTACATCACTCCTCCTCAGCCTTTTGTGTCCTCACAGGCCAGTTCTTTGGAAAGACTGTCCCTTCTCTCCCAGTCTGAAGGACCTCCTTTCCTATTTGCTTCTCACTATCCTTAATTATCTTCTTTATTTAATTGTAGATTTCTTACTTACTAGAATGCAAGTCCATAGAGCAGTGACCTTTGTCAGTCTCCACGAAGGTGCCTAGCACAGTGCATTGAATATATTAAACTATACTTCAGTAGCAATTGATTGAATGCAAGAATGGTTAAAGCTAACCATCTCCTCTTTCTACCTCTAACTCGGATCCTGATGAAGCAACCTTGTTGACAGGCAGCTCATTACCAGGCCCTTTACCCCCATTCAGGAGCTTCTGCCTGAGAGCTGGCAGCATGTCCCAGATAAAAACTAAAACCTCAGTTGAGGCTGTCCAGCAGCCCTGCTGAACTGTGTACCCTGAGCCTCTTCTGCATTTCCTGATAGGCAGACTGGTAATGTTTCCTGGCCATGTTCTTAGTGTGAGCTCCCCAAAGCCTTGATATGCTTTTACACATCCCTGACAGCCCCGAGTGCTCAGGAAACATCTGTGGATGGTCCAGGGGGAATGTCCTAAAACTTTACAACTACTTAGATTTAGCTGTAGTCAAGCAGCTCTCTGATATCTGTGCATACCTGTTCACACATAGCTATAGACATTATGCAGACTTTGTTGATGCTTGGGGTTTTTAAAAGGTGCCTTTACATTTTTTCCCCTTTTGCTGTGACAGGAATTTAGGAGTTTTAGAATGTTGCATTGCAGGTAAGTCTGGCTAAGACAACAAAACTTTCACACAAACTTGAGCTCCAAAATGATCATAACACAAGCAAAACAAGGCAGAGGAGGGGAAAATAAGGAGAGCCCCAAGTCTTTACATGGTGACCCTGTGGTTGCAGTTTAGGATACAAGAGGCAAATTGATATTCTTCCTGGACAAAGTAATCTTGGTAAATCTCCAGAATGGGAGAGATAAAATTGAAAAGATGGTACCCATATAAATAAGAAATCAGATAGGCTTATTAGAATCAGAGAAAATAAAGACCTCCTCCTGGGCAAAGGTGTCATTAAGTTTCTTGATTTGGTTCGCTGAATTATGTCACTGGATTTGGGTCACTAGGTCCAAGGGCTAGAAATTCTGATCTCACCAGAAAAAGGATTTAAAGATAGACACAGAAGAGACTTCAACAGGAAGAAGTTATTTAATGAACAGTAGAGTGAAAACAAAGCAAAAATGCATCCTGCAATTGGAGAGTTGACAAGTTCAAGAGGGAGTGTTGTTCTGGGTTTCCCAAGACCTTAAGCTTTTCCTGGGGTCTGTGGACTTGGGGTGGTAAACTGGGTAATTTGTCATTGACTTCTGGAGAAGTGGTTTTGTGTAAGCACATGTTTTGGTCATAGATGATGAGACTGCGGTTGTCATGTGTGAGGGTAGTGGGCCAGACCTTGTTGTATGTCATGAATCACTGTTAATGGCATTCCAGGATGGGATTCCCATCATCACTCTCACCCACCACTCTCATCCATCAGGTTTATAGACATCACTATCATGATTGGCCTGCAATGTTTTTTAATTAATTAATTTTTAATACTTTAATGAGAGCAGGGTATGATGCCCAATGTAGGCTTTACCAGTGAACAAATTCCAAGTCGGCAGACAAATCAAGCTATTCTGGAACTCTCATCGCTAGTGTGTGTATGTGTGTGCGCGCGCGCATGCGCACATGTGTAGGCTAGTGCTCTACCATTTGAGTCACAGATTCACTTCTGGCTTTTTTGGGTAGTTAGTTGAAGATAAAAGTATCACAGAGAGACTGGGAATGTGGTAGGATAGCTTGCCTAGCATGCATGAAGCCCTGGGTTTGATTCCCCAGCACCACATATACAGAAAAAGCCAGAAGTGGCTCTGTGGCTCAAATGGTAGAGTGCTAGCCTTGAGCAAAAAGAAGCCAGGGACAGTGTTCAGGCCCGGAGTTCAAGCCCCAGGACTGGCAAAAAATAAAAAAAGAAAGAAAGAAAAAAAAGTCTCGCAAACTTTCTTGTCCAAGATAGTTTGGGATTGTGACCCTTGGATCTCAGACTCCTGAGATGTTAGGATTATAGGCATGAGCCTTCAGTGCTCAGCTTGACTACTAATTTTTAATACTTGGGTATAATTAAGATGGTCAGATTGGTGGCCAAAATGAGAGAAGCAAGTGCTCCAGCGGTGGGTGGACATGAGGCTCCCAGCACAGACAGCTACTACATGGGTTTGGAGGGTGAGCTGCTATCTTGGCATCAAGGAATCCCCAGCATCAGTTTGTTTACTCAGCTATCACAAAATAGCACAAACTGGAACAGAGATCTTTCTTTCTTTTCTTTCTTCCTTCCTTCCTTTCTTTCTTTCTTTCTTTCTTTCTTTCTTTCTTTCTTTCTTTCTTTCTTTCTTTCTTTCTTTCTCTTTCTTTCTTTCTCTCTCTCTCTTTCTTTCTTTCTTTCTCTCTTCTTTCTTTCTTTCTTTCTCTTTCTTTTTCTTTCTTTCTTTCTTTCTTTCTTTCTTTCTTTCTTTCTTTCTTTCTTGCTTGCTTTCTTGCTTTCTTTCTTTCTTTCTTTCTTGCTTTCTTGCTTTCTCACTCTTGGGCCTTGGATTCAGGGCCTGAGCACTGTCCCTGGCTTCTTTTTGCTCAAGGCTAGCACTCTGCCACTTGAGCCACAGCACCACTTCTGGCCGTTTTCTATATATATATATATATATATGTGGTACTGGGGAATTGAACCCAGGGCTTGATGTATATGAGGCAAGCACTCTTGCTACTAGGCCATATCCCCAGCCCCAGGGATTTCTTTCTTAGAGTCTGGAGGCTGGAAAATCTGAGATCAAAGTGACAGCAGGACCATTGTCTGGTGGAAGTTCAGTCCCTGTTTCTAAAGTAAAGCCTGGAGTGCTGAATTATGGAGAGGAGGAATGTAGTGTCCTCAGGCAGTGGGGGTGAGGGGAGGGGTGGGGGTGGAGGAGGGGAGGAGGGGGGATGGGAGGGTGAAATGGACCAAGTCCCTCTATGAATCCTTTTTATGGGCATCGAATCCCATTCATAAAGGTGGAGTCTCATGGCTCAAACACCTTGCAGATTTCCCTCTCTTCCAGTTGCTGCTGCATTGGGATTAAGTGGAAATGGATTTAGATAAAAACATATAAGCACAGCATCTATGGTTCTTGAGGATGTGGTATATATGTAGCCTTCTGGGAAAACTAGGGGGTGATTGGTTTGAAAACAGAGTAGTAGTCGAAGAGGGATCCAATAAAATAGCAATAATTGCAAGTGATAACTAAGCTTTGATGATTAAGACTGTGTTTCCAAAAATTACAAAAAACAACAACACCTGCAACATCGAAGGGATCCTGTCCTTTACAAACATTATTTTACTTAATGGCTTTACTAAATTATACTTTGAATATCACCTACATATACCTATTTTACTTGTAAGAAAATAGAAGTAACTTATGGTTCAGTAACTTTCCAGGTACCATGTTAACAACTCCAGAATGCTAGGTGCCAGTCACTCACACCTGTAACCTTCAGCTACTCAGGAGACAGATCTGAGGATCACGGTGTGAACCAGCATGGGCATAAATATCCATGAGCCTCTTAGCTCCAACTAGCCAACAAAAGGCCAGAAGTGGAGATGTGGCTCAATGATTATAAGCTAGTCTTGAGTGAAAAAGCTGAGGGACAGTGCCCACGCCTTGAGTTGACGCTCCATTACCAACACACACACACACACACACACACACACACACACGACTCTATACCAAGGGCTAGCAATCAGTAGTGACATTTGACAGTGTCTGGGGACATTTGCTTTTGGTGACCACAAGGAATCAGTGGAGTTCTACCTGATACTAAGTGGGGCAGAACAGGGAGCACCTAACATTGCACAAGGCACAGTACAGTCTCTCCCCACTAAAGAATTATCCAGCTCAAAATATCTGTACTGCCAGTTTAGAAACTCTGCTCTAGCCAAGGTATTGAATCGAATTGAATTGAATTCTTACAACCCTGAAGAGGAAATTGAGGCTTGTGGGGATGAAGTCCTCTGCTCAAGGTCACACAACTAGTGAGTGGCAGGGCTGGGGCTCAGTATCTCAATTCCTTAGCTCCAAAGGAGCTGATATCCAATTTTAGGGATGGAGAGAAGACCTGGCCTGGGTCATCAGATGCTGAAACATTGTTAGGAAGATGTGGGTACCAACCAAAGGAGGGTGATCTGGGCTTTGGGGGCATATCTTGGGAGCATTATTATGGGCATGGAGAGTTGTGGTCTTGCTTGACACTAGGGAAGGGAACATGAGGACTGAGCACGTTTTGGTGAGAGGAAGGCATCATAAGGAGGTTGAAATAGATGTGAGTTGCAAATGTAGTCATCCTAGCAGTGTTTGTTCAGCATCAGCTCTGAGCTTGGTGCTGTGATATAATAACTAAAGGGCATTTCCTGTCTCTGTGGAGCAAGCACACAAGCACATTTCACACATAAACATTCAAATGGGCAAAGATGAAAAATAGATAACTAATAAATTCTTAGAATAAGCATGGTTTGGGAACAGTACCTTGAAGAAAATTAATAGGAGCCATGTGCTGGTGGCTCATGCCTATAATCCAACTACTCAGGAGACTGAGATCTGAGCATCATGTTTCAGAGCCAGCCTAGACAGGGAAGATTGTGAGATTCTTTTTCCTAATTAACCATCAAAAAGCTTGGAGGAAAGCTGTGGCTGAAGTGAAGAAAGCACATGGTAGAGGAGACTACTAACTTCTAGGCAACTAAGAAGCAAAGAAAGAGCTTCATGTTATGACAAAACTCCTTCTCCAAACTCATTAAGCTGTGAGTCCATCAAGGAATCAATTTATTCCAGGCCAGAGCCCTGATGACCCGGGAACCTCCTAAAGGCTCCGCTTCTGAAGATTGATGCATTGGAGATCAAGTCCATGAACTTTGGGGGGAACATTTCAGATCCAAACCACAATAAGAGTCATGGAAGCTTTTCCCTGAGGCAGGACCATGTGAACCATGGAAGAATATGAAGGGGAAAATAACTTCACAGAGGTCACGTCATAGAAATAAATTCCATGTGTGCTAGTCACAGGCAGAGGGGAAATACCCAGAGGGACTTAGTACCAGTCTCTGATGAAGGGGAGGGGCTTGTACTAGAGTACGCATAGATGGATGCATAGTACCCTTCCTTGCAAAAGTTTTTCTGTGAAAACTTGGTGGGCAGAACCAGTAGTGAGCTTAGTGATGTTGTTTATGGGCATCCTTATTTGTGCAGCTCAGTTCATCATCACCCACTGGTTATGATGTTTGGGTGGCAGCTGCCCGGTAGTCACACAGCGGTAGAGTTGAAGTCATAGAGGTGGGTGCTCCTTTACTTGGCTGCTGCCTATCTGGGTGGGAGCCAGGACTTCCTTTATTCTTCTGCCTCTGAGTGTTTTCTAGACTCTGATAGGTCTTTAGCAGCGTTCTGGGAAGTTGTGTCCCCAGAAGGACAACGTGGGGTAGATGAAGTCTCCAGATTCCTTGCTAGGACAACATAGAGAGTCTTTGATAGAAATGATCTCTAGTTGTCCATAGAGGTTGATTTTATTTTATTTTGTGCTGATATTGGGGCTTCAGCAGGTCTTGCACTTTTGCTTGGCTTTATTTGCTCCTGGCTAAGGCTCCATCATTTGAGCCACACCTCCACTTCCAGTTTTTTGCTGGATAATTGGAGATAAGAGTCTCATCAATTTGTCCGCCCAGCCTGGCTTTGAACATCAATCCTCAGCTCTCAAGCTCCTAAGCAGCTAGGACTGTAAGTATGAGCCACTGGCACCTAGTTTCATTGACTCTTTAATATACCAGTTACTGGTTTTCCTCTGTTCTCTGTTCCACTTCTCCATTCCCTCATCATGCTCCTTTACCAAATCATTCCTGGTGCCTCAATCCTTGTCTGCTTGAAGGAGGCTCCAGTGGAGAGGACAGCTGGGCTAGGAGGAGCAGAGAGTGTCCAGGAGCAGTGGAGGCCAGAACACTGGATAGGACCTGGTATTGTGAGAGTCTGTAGGCCAGGACAAGGAGAGTGGGTTTTATTGTCAGTGTGTAGGAAGCTCCTGAGGGGTTTTAAGCTGGGAAGAGGTATCCCATAACCATCTTATCCTTTACAAAGTGTCTCTGGCTTCAGCTTGTGGAATGGATGGGATGGGCACAGAGGTAGAAGAGAGGACGGTGTGGGAAGCACTTTGCAGCAGTGCAGGGAGAGCCTATGGCAGCTGGGTAGTGTCACAGGAGACATGCATAAAGGACGAATATGTGGATCAGGATGTTCTACCGGAGGACTGTGAGGGCAAGGGAGGAGGAGTCACAGATGAAGCCTGGAATTCTTGATTCCTGGTGTGGGCTAATGAGGTGGAGTGGGGGCCAGGAATCTTCTATGAAAGATGTTCAGATGTAAAGTGTCCTCTGTCCTGATAGCCACCCACTTGCAAAGTTATCTAAGCCACAAGAGCCAATCCCAAACCCCACTGCATGCAGTGAATAAATATGAGCTTTGTGTGTCTCTGAAGAATCTCAGAGGGGTTTAAACTACTGGACAGCCCCAAGGAGAGGCTGTTCTATTTACTTCACTAAGCATAGGGACATTAAACTTAACAGGCTAAAAAATGAGATGTGAGGTCAGCCAGCCACTGCAACAGTTGCTGACAGCTCTCACAGTGAGGATGTCCTCAAAGTAAAGTGAGGGCTCTACAGCAGGCTGCCCCACACATCAAGTGGGCTTGTGAACTATGCTGTAGCAAGAGTATAGAACATTTCTTCATTTCCTTGACCACTTTATAGTGATCCAGTCTACAACCAGCTCACGGTCAATGGACGTTAGAATATTTTTCTCAACATTTTGTACTTTGAATCATGCTGTGATAAATAACATCATCACATGAGCCATTTTGCATTTTTAAAGGCTGCATAGTATTCCTTTTTCAGTGGCTGTACTTATATCTGCTAAAGCAATCTGTTAGGGATCACTGAGTTGTTTTGGGCTTTCTTTGCAATAATAATGCTATTGTAAAAATTGTGCTCACCACAAACATTCATTTGATTGAGCATTTTTTTTTCTTTTGATGCTTGGTATTGAGCCCTGGGCCTGGTGTATGCTAGGTAGTGCTCTCCAGCCCATCTGTCCTCACTTTTGACCCTTGTTCCTTCCCTCAGGGAAATGTAATAAGCATTTTTTTTGAGACAGGGTCTTGCTTTATTGGCCAGGTCAGAATTCATGATTTTTCTGCCTTAGTCTTCCAAGTACTGGTATTACGGTGTGTACTATCATGCCTGGTTTGTTATGAACATTTTTAAGAACTTTGCATGCTATACATCTGCCTCTCATTATCATTGCATATGGAAAGATAAAACCTGTGCCCATTGCCAGTGGCTGTCTCTGAGGAGGTCTTTTCTTTGATACTCCTGCGAGAATACTCAGGAGATGGCATCAAGGGTAAGAAAGAGGATAGGAGGTGCAGCTTATATATAGGTTGGAGAGGAAACACTCAACACGAGGAAGACTTGTCTGAGCTTATGTGATTCATGTGGGCTGGGACTGGCTGAATCCCAGGGTTCCTCAGCTACTGTCCTGACAGCATAGGTCAGTGGCTAAGAAGATGAGCTCTGAGCTCACACTGCCTGTTTTTTAATTTTCTCAGATCCTTGCTAGTTGTGTGTTGGTACGTGTTAGGGGCACTCGAAAGCTCAGATTCCTTATCTGTCAAAGTAGATGTACCTTATTTAAATACAAGGAAATAATAGGTAATCTACTGTAACTCTGTGGCTGGAATATATATATATATATATATATATATATATATAATAGTCTACTGTAACTCTATGGCTTATAGCGACACACACACACACACACACACACACACATACACATTTTTTTTTTTTTTGGTGCCAGTCCTAAGAATTGAACCCCAGGGCCTAAACTTTTTTGCTTAAGGCTAACACTCTACCACTTGAACCACAGCCTCACTTCAAGCTGTTTGATGGTTCATTGGAGGTAAGATTCTCACAGACTTTCCTGCTTAGGCTGGCTCTGAACTGTGATCCTCATATTTCAGCTTCCTAAGTAGCTAGAATTATAGGCATGTGCAACTTCTGCTTTCTGACATACATTTTGTAGTCTTTTATTGAACATGTCAATTATCATTAACACCATCAATTTATTCTTAGTCTTTCTGATTTGATCCAAATGAGAATGAGCCAAAGGGGGAAGACAATTCTAGGTATTAAGTCAGACTCAGGCTGATGACTATAAACATGGTTGAGGGACTCCCCTGGTACTCATTCTGCTGTGGTCCTTGTCTCTAATCTTCGTTGTTCTGGAGCAGAAGGCCCAGAGAAGAGGAGGCACAGGGAAATTTTGACATGCCCACTTCATCTTTGCTTGTTTCCTAGGAGCTCAGACCCCTGACTGGCTGGATGGAGGTGATGGGACTTTGGTAGGGCAGGGCTCACACTGCATTCACTGCTGTTCACAAATTGCTTGCTCAACAGCAAACATCTTAAGGGTCCACTAAGGTGTAAGGTGGTAATGATTAAATACTGAACACATTTGATTCTTGCTTAAAGGAAGCTTAGCAGATAGTGAGGATACATTAGTCATTTATTACAGCAGAATTAACAACCCTTAATGTCTCAGTGGCATGCAAAATAAAATGCTCATTTGGATCTTGCCTTTGTGGTTTGCTTAGAGGTTTAGCTCAATGGGACAGTGGGCAATTTTCATTCTTCTTGTGCCAGTGAACCAACTGAGTAGGTTCTTCTCTTTTAGAACTGACAGTTCATCACCTCTACCCACATTCCATTGGCCAAAGAAAGTCATATTTCAGAGCCAAAGTTAGGAGTGGAAGACCCAAAATCTCATGGCAATGGCTGGAGAAACAGGGAAGTGGAAAGAATTGGGGTCAATGTATCAGGTGATTTTAAGACAAAAAGACATTGTTAACCTAATAATTCCACGAAGTATGTTAATTATGGTGTGGAAAGTGGAATTTTTCAGAATGGTGGAGACTGGAGCCGGTCTATAGCTCTGGTGAGTTTTCCTGAGAAGATTGTGTTTAGATAAAGTGATTTGAAGAATGGTAGGTCAGGGAAAGACACCAGAAAAGGGAAGGTCATACACAAAATGTCTAGGTCAGGAGGAAGCAGTGTGACTGGAGGGAGAGCATATGAGGTGAATCTGGAGAACTGGGAAGGGGTCAGGGGATCTGCCAAGAATTTGCATCTTGGTCCTAAGGGCAGCTCATGTTTTGAAAATGAAGAGTGTTGGCTTCTGGTCATGGTTCAGGATTTGCCAGAAATATCCTGCACAATCCTGTTAGTCTGTCAGTATGTGCTGGCAATTTCCTGGGGGTGCAGAGTGAAAGTTTTTCCCCTTGTACTCCCTTCTCCCTCCCCTCGACAGTGTCAGGAAGAGGGGCCTTTAGGAGGCGACTGGGTCACCAGAGTAGAGACCACAGGAATGGTGCTAGTGCCCTTATACAAGTGGCCCTGGGAGAAACCTTTTCTGTGGCCATGCAAGACTATAGTGGAGAGTTACCAGTCTACAACCGGGAAAGAGGGACCTCGTCAGAGATCAGCCATACTGGCACATTGATTTTGAACTACTAGGCTCCATAAGTGATAGAAATACATTTCTATTCTTTATGAATCAACCTGGCCTCTGGTCTTTTGTTAGAGCAACTGAACCAATGAAGAATAGTTGGTCATCTGGCAGCTCCCTCTCTGACTTCCCTGGTTCTTTGTACAATGGCATTGCAGGATCATGCTGGGTTATAATTTCAGTTGTTTGTCTCCACTACAGAGATGTGGGCCTTTTGGGGACTACTCTGTTTCTGTTTTGCTTGGGCTTGGGGACAGACCTTTGGTCAGGTCATGGATGCTGAATGGAAACATCATTACATATCTACATCATTTGTACTTTCCTTTCACCTCTCCTGGGAGAGGAGCAATCTCAGGTAAATTCAAACCTTTCTGGCCGGGAAGAGGAAACAAATGAGTACAGCAGGGCTGGTATGAACTCACAGGAGCTGTGGGGTAAGTGAAATATCCTGATACCTGTAATTATGACTACTGACTCAGATAAACGGGGCAAGGAGTCTTTATTAGCTGCGGCGACTGCACCCCACTACCCGAATAGTACAGTCCAGGAATGGGTTTGTTTTCAGCAAGGTTTTTAAAGAGATAAATGACATGCAGGTGGTGTTTGTCCAAGCAAGCAGATTTACAGAAGCAAAACTGAGCCTTGAGTTACAGGTGCAAAACATAGTCTTGAGCCAGGTCAGCATGACCGTTACTTTATGAAAACCAAAACACAGCCTAAAAGCAAAATGTAGCCTTGAGCAGGAGATTTGCGCTGGAGTGGCATGTTCAAATCTTAAAACATTAGAACTCTTTCCCATGGCTGGGGGTGTAGTTTCTTTCTTTCTTTTTAGTGAAGAGTTACATTTTGTGTCTTGGAATTTCCCCTTTTTAATGACTGGTCTTCAACTAAAATTCTCTTCACAGAGATGATCTGCCTCTGATATTTGGCCCTATTTCCAATAATCAATAATTTTTCCTGTCTCTGATTTCACCTGATTTTACAGTGAGGCAGCCTGTACTGTGAGCAACCTCTAATTCAGTTCCAGCCACTTAGGTCCACCCAGGAACAGGGGTACTAATTGACTACATCTGACTATGTTTAAAAGAAGCTCAGGGGCTGGGGATATGGCCTAGTGGCAAGAGTGCTTGCCTCGTATACATGAGGCCCTGGGTTCAATTCCCCAGCACCACATATACAGAAAACGGCCAGAAGTGGCACTGTGGCTCAAGTGGCAGAGTGCTAGCCTTGAGCAAAAAAGAAGCCAGGGACAGTGCTCAGGCCCTGAGGCCCCAGGACTGGCCAAATAAATAAATAAATAAAAAATAAAAGAAGCTCAGAACCCAAATTTTATTTGGAAAAATGGAAAACTTAAAAACACAGGCAATTTAATGAAAATACTGTGAAAAATCAAATAGGACACAGTTGGTGGTCTTTAAGGCCTGGGGTGGATCACATGCCTTGGAGCTCAACAAAATTAGGCCCAAACCTTAACCCCATTCTTCCATGCTTTGTTGTACCAGGAAGATAATCTGAACTCACTGGTCCTGCTTTCTTCGTTATAAGAGGGAGAGTGTAGCACAGGAGTCACAGAGGACGTGTTTAACATTGCGCGCAGTGGGGTTCACAGTAGGCACTCAGTAAGCCATAGCCATCATCACTGCTGTTTTTCTTTATTGCCACCTCTCACCAGGCAGCTGGGGGCATGGGTTTGTGCTTAGGAATGTGGACCTGGAGATAGAATTGTGGCCAAAATGGTTTAAAACCCACTGAGTTTTTTTTTTTTTTTTGTTTTGTTTTGTTTTTGTTTTTTCCTTTTTTTGGCCAGTCCTGGGCCTGGGACTCAGGGCCTGAGCACCATTCCTGGCTTCTTCCCGCTCAAGGCTAGCACTCTGCCACCTGAGCCACAGCGCCACTTCTGGCCGTTTTCCATATATGTGGTGCTGGGGAATCAAACCGAGAGCTTCATGTGTAGGAGGCAAGCACTCTTGCCACTAGGCCATATTCCCAGCCCCCCACTGAGGTTTTGATGTTATGAATGAATGAAATCTGTAAGAGTCATTTCTGAGACCAAAAGGAAGTAACATGAGAGAGATGCTTGAATGGGCAAATAAATTATCTGCTTATCCAGAAGATCCAAGCTGCTTGGTTCATCTTCTTTTTGCCTTGGTTATCTTTTTTACTTTTATCTTTTCCTTCCTTCCTTCCTTCCTTCCTTCCTTCCTTCCTTCCTTCCTTCCTTCCTTCCTTCCTTCCTTCCTTCCTTCCTTTCTCCCTCCCTCCCTCCCACCCTCCCTCCCTCCCTCCCTTTCTTCCTTCCTCCCTTCTCCCTTCCTTCTTGCCTTCCTTCATTTCTTCCCTCTTTCCTTTCCTCCCTCTCTCCCTATCTCTTTGTCCTTACTTCCCTCCCTCCCCTTCCTCTCTCCCTCCCCTCCCTGGTGGGTGGGACATTATATGTAAGATGCCAGGATGCCAATAGTATTGCTGTAAAGACCTTGGGTTTTTATATGTAGGCTAGAGCAGAGTTAGAGAAGAGGTTCTACCCATGACACTCACTAGCTGTGTGACATTGGACAATTGCTTGACCTTTCTCTGCATCATATTTACTAATTATTGAAGCATCCCACCTCCTGGGGTTGTCACAAGCAATTAGTAGGTTGATATTTGTACAACTGCTCAGAGGCCAGGGACAACGTCATGGAGGGACTGAGATGAGCTATCTTGCTTGGAGTCCCAAGAGGCAAACTTTGAGATGAACTTGAATGTGAGTCATTTATTAAGGAAGTTCTTTGAACTTGGAAGGGAAGAAGAAGGAAGGCTGAGGAAGGTGAATCTGCCAAGCAAGAGTACAGTGTATAGAATCCCATGGAGGGTCTTTGTCCACTTGAAAGTGGTCTTGGCCACAGGGGAACTGGGTTCCTAAGGGCTCAGAGCTCTTGGGCCAGACTTACAAAACAACCCCAGTAGAATCTTTCAAAAAGTGGTGCAGACACGGTCTTTGGAAATGGCTGCACAACTGAACTGGGGTGGAGTGCACAGCAATGTATACATGGACCTGGGGGATTGAGGCAGAATTCCAGCAGTGTCAGCTTCAGCCTAGCACTGGCAAGTGTAGTTCTGAGTAGCACTGTGTGTTTGCTGCAAGTCAGTGCAGTGATTGGGAAGAACCAGAAAGAATACTGAGGTTTCAGACTTAGGGTGTCAAGTTGACCCTAGCACTGTCATGTACTTGCTTAAGCAATGATAGTAATTATTTCAGTAGCTAAGGGTGATGTGTGAACACTGCCATGAATAAACGGAAGCCATCTGTTCCCAAAGTCAGACATTGGCCTGCCTTCTTTCCTTCCTTCCTTCCTTCCTTCCTTCCTTCCTTCCTTCCTTCCTTCCTTCCTTCCTTCCTTCCTTCCTTCCTTCCTTCCCCTCTCCCTCCCTCCCTCCCTCCCTCCCTCCCTCCCTCCCTCCCTCCCTCCCTCCCTCCCTCCCTCCCTCCCTCCCTTCCTTCCTTCCTTCCTTTCTTCCTTCCTTTCTTTCCCTTCCCTACCTCCTTCCTTCATTTCCTCTTCCTTTCATTTTCCCTTCTTTGTGGCAGTACTGATTGAATTCAGGACCTTGAACTTCCTAGGAAAGAAATATACCACTTGAGGCAGGATCCATCCTCCTTTTGCCTCAGTTATGCTCATGGTAGAGTCTTGCTTTATGCTTGGTCAGGCTTGCACTTTAAAGCTTGTGTATCACTGGGATGACAGGCACATGCCACTGTGCTCAGCCATTGAGTGAGATGGACTCTCTCAAACTTTTATTCTGGGGCTGGCCTCATACCCTGAAGTTCTGACCTCTGACTCCCACGTAGCTAGGATTATGGGCTTGAGCCATTGCCCAAGCTCATACGTTGAAGTTTCAGCTTTCAGTGTGACTCTTTGAAGATAGGTTCTTTAGGATATAACTAAGCTATGAGGTCAGCGAGGCAGAACTCTGTACTCTTGATAGTTTTAGTGTCAGTAATAAGAAATACCATAGACTCTGTACCATGAAAAGACACCGAGAAAGCAGTTGTCTTCAAGGCAGGAAGACAGTCCTCAGCAGGAATTTAATTCTGTAGATTCTGGATTTTCCAGCCCCCGAAGCTGTGAGAAGATCTGAGCTTCTTGGTCTATGTGGTTAGGGAGTCCTGAGAGGACTGAGGTTCCAGCTGTGCAAGGAGTTCAGTCCTGGCACCCATCATCTCATTCAACTTGACCATGAACTCCAGGGGAAGAATTGGATGAGCAACCTCACTGGACAGATTGGCACTAGAACAAAAGTAGTTCCTGTGCTTTGCACACTTGCTATGTGTGTGCCACCAAGCCAGCACTTCCCTGTTGGTTCCTAATTAAATACTCTGGATGAATCCACAGCCTACAAGGCCTCTTCCTCTCCCTCCACCCCTTCCTCCTCCTCCTCCTCCTCCTCCTCCTCCTCCTCCTCCTCCTCCTCCTCCTCCTCCTCCTCTTCTTTTTCTCTCTTCCCCTCCTCTTTTCCCTTCTCCCCTTCCTCCTCTCCTTTTTCCCTTTTTCCCCTCCTTTTCTCCTCCCCTCCCTCCTTTTTCTCCTTCTCCTCCTCCTTTTTCTTTTCATTCTCCTTCTCTGCCTTCTTCTTGTTGTCACTGTTGTTTGTATACTTAAATTCCAGACCATAGGCTCTATTAAAAGTGAGGATGTGCCCAACATATGATACTGTAACCTCTCTGTACGTCAGTTTGATAATAAAAATTTGAGAAAAAAAAAGTGAGGATGGTCAACTCTCTGCTGTGTATATGGGCAAAACAGGTGTACAGATGTGAGAAGCATGTCCTCTTTGCTGTAAGAGCCATTGCATTGGACTGTTTCTTCAAGGCTGCTCCTTCCCTTGAAAGGGGATGAGACTTCCTGCTGTACTTTCCCCTCAAGAAAAATCACCAGGGCACCTCATAAATAAGAAGACTGTGATGTACTTCAGAGCTTCTGTGCCCACCCATAAGCAAGCCCTCTGTGGAAGCACCTTGTTGCTCTGTCCTTTGTGCATGTGTAATCCCAAAGAGAAAACATGCTCTTCCTCTCTCTCTCTCTCTAAAAAGCAAACAATTTCTTCTTTAATATTCAAACTAGATAAACATGGTAGGTCTTGGACAGAAGGTTATTAAAGCCATCTAATTCACAGTCTAATTAGCTGCACCCAAGAAGTCTTTTAAGTCCCAGAAAGTCATCTAATGCAAGAAGACAGATGGCCGAAGGAGAGGGAGGAGCCTTTGTCCATGCTGTAGGAGGGCGGAGAGGCTGTTCTCTCCTGCATGTGTCCTGTGCGGTTCACCATAATCACATCCACTGATACCTCCAGCCAGAAAACTAAAAATGTAATCACACCACTCTCAGCAAACACAACCTGGGCAGCTGTTGCCCTGTAGCTTGGGATAGAGGAACCTCCAAGGGGTCTCCACAGAAAGGAAGATTGGTTTTCTTTAGAGTTACAGTAGGCCCCAGGTAGCCAGCCTCTCCTGACCACCATAATAGGCCAGAGAGGAAAAAACAAACTAAAAATAGCCTGTGATTGTGTTAGGGAGGCCTCTCATATTCAGAGTGAGCCAGCAGTGTTTTGGTTTCAGAGGGTGGTGGTCAATAAAATAGTCACTGTGTTACTGCTCTGGTTCCAGGACCTGCAGGAAATAAATTCTGCCCGTGTGGACTTCACATCCATATCATTCATTCCTACTCACTCATTTAGCAAATGCTGATTGAGCCTCTCTTATCAGCTAGGCATTATATCTGGTAATGGGATATGGGAGTGAACAAGTCAAATGAGTTTCTGCTCCCACAGAGGTTCTATTCTGGAGCCAGAGTAAAATAACATGTATGAAAAATTAACAAACTAATATAGAAAATGAGAGGCATAGGCTGGGCACCAGTGGCTCATACCTGTAATCTTAGCTATTCAGGTGTCTGAAGATGGTAGTTTGAAGCCAGCCTCCACAAGAAAGTCTATGAGACACTTATCTCCAATTAACTACCAAAGAGCTGGAAGTGGAGCTGTTATTCAAATGGTAGAGTGCTATGGGCCCAAAAGCTCAGGAACAAATCCCAGAAAGAGAGAGAGAGAGAGAGAGAGAGAGAGAGAGAGAGAGAGAGAGAGAGAGAGAGAGAGAGAGAGAGAGAGAGACATATGCAGTGGCAATGTAGGGGAAAATGGGGGGTTATGTGATCGTAAGATTACAGTGGAATTCATAATATAGGATCCTGGTCTCTCTATTCAGGTCTGAGGTATTCAGCAGCAGCCCCAGGCTCTATGGGCTTAGAGGTCTTGGTTCCCAAGGTAGCAGTCATATTGGCTCTCAAATTATAGCATCCACTTGGCCCTTCAGGCTCCTGGTAGGAGGAAGAGCCACTATTGGACAAGAGGGGAAGGGAAAGCATATAGTTATTGAGGTGAGTCATGGTGATATTTCTGGCCCAACTTTGTCCATAAATACAGCAGTCCTGGCTAAAAAGCAAATAGTGACTGTGAGTTAGCCTTCTCAGACAAGCTATTGTAGGAGAGCCATGAAGACCAGTGGGCTCACTAAAGATGGAGGAATCTAAAACAAGTCATAGAGAAGAGTGATGTAGTACCAGTCCAGACAGGCAGTCAGCTCCATGAATCTTCTTGTGATTTTGCCTATAAGCCCAGCAGAACCTCAAGGGAGCTGTTCACAGGAGAAGGTGGATCTGAGTAGTGCAGAGGGTTATAGAAGGCAGTATGATGGCCTGAGAGAATATTCTGTTAGGAAACAAGGTACCTTGAGCATTGGAAGTTAAAAGTTCTCACCTGAATCACACGAGTGCAAGGGACCTGCCTTGCCCAAGGCTTCCTTCCAATGTCTGGTAGATGCAGAAGTACAAAGCCCCACTCCATGATTTTGTGGTGTGACCACTCCACAGGGCCACACAAATTTGGCATACACAATGGGGATACCTTTGTTGTGGAGGCATCTCAGCTGAATTCCATGCTCGGATTGGACCCCTTTTCCTCTACTTCAACACGAGTTCCAAGTGAATATTCTGTAAACTTCCTGCTAACAGTCTAGTCCTGGAACACATTGTTATGGTTTGAGTGTGTTCTCCCAAACTCCATGTGTTGGAAACTTTATACCCACAGCAACAGTTCTGAAAGGTGGGAGCTTTGAGAGTGAGGTTATAAGAGTTTTGCCTTCTCATGGATTAATGTCAGCATGGGACTGGGTTGGTTGTATGTGGGTTGGAATTCTCTCTCTCTCTCTCTCTCTCTCTCTCTCTCTCTCTGTCTCTCGTTCCCCTTCTATGTCTCCTATGTTATACCTTTTAGCATGTTGTTACCCAGCAAGAAGTTGAAGGCCCTCAATCTTGGGTTTCCTGGCCCCTAGAATTCTGTCTATTACATAGTTCTCATTCTGTGGTATTCTGTTATAGCAGCACAAAATGGACCAAGACCACCATCTGAGATGGTGAGTGTCTGAGAGAAAATGATTTCACCTCATGTCAATAGAGGGGTTCTGAAGGGTGGTATGTGGGCTGAGTTTTAATGAGAGTCAGCTTTGAGAATGTCTTTGAGGCAAGTGTCTCAGGAACAGGAGTTGGAAAGTATAGGTGGTGAGATGGGAATTCCTTTTTTCAATGAATAGAAAAGCCTATGGGGCTCAAGGAGGCAGGGCTAGGTCTGCAAGGCCCTATAGGGCCCCATGAACAGTTTGGATTTTATTTTAAGGATGATAACTCATTGGAGGGGATCAAGCACAGGAGTAAAGAATCCAATGTATACTGTTAAAAGGTCATTGTGAACCAGGTTCAGTGGCGCGTATCTGTAATCTCAGTGAATTGGGAGGTTGAGGAAGATTAAAACTCATGGCTAGTCCAGGAAAAAAAATATTATGGTGACATACTATCTTAACTAACAAGCTGAGGTTAATGGCACATCTTCATGCTCCCAGCTACTTGTGAGGAATAGGTAGGAGGATTTCTGTCTGAAGCTGGCTTGGGCAAAAAACCAAGAGATCCCATGATAAATAACTAAAGCAAAAAGGGCTAGTGCAACCACCATGGAGATCAGTGTGGAAAATCTTCAGAAAATTAAACAAATAACATGTGATCCTGTGACACCACTCCTGACCTGAATGATTGCAAGATGGGACATAACAAAGGCACCTGCACATCCACGTTCAGTGCTGTACTATTCACATAATAGCCAAGACATGGAAACAGCCCGGAAGCCTTATAACTGACAAATGATAGAAGGGTGACTTTGATCAAGATTCACTATATACATAAATAGGCATGTTGAATTGTGATTCCCTTGTGCAATTATTTGAAAGATTAAAAATAAATTAGAAGTGGCTATAGGTATAATTTGAATGCATCTGTCTAGCAAGTGTGAGACTCTGAGTTCCAACTGTGTACTGAAAAAAAATCACTACGGCTACTGCAAATTTTGTTTTATCAGGAAGGCAAGATCACTGGCATAGAATGTTACAAAGTAACCTCAAATCTTTATTCTATGAAGGATGTTTCCTCAGTCTGACATGAGCAGATCTCACTATCATTGAATATGATTAGCAAATATAATAGTTAACACCTATTACCTATGACAGAACCCAGTGTCCTATGCATTCCCAATGCCCATGTCTGTGATGAGACTTTAGTTGTCTCCTGTTGTGTGGACACAGCTATTTCAGTCTTTTCTTCTCTGTCTGTGACTCCTTTATCACTTCTCTGTTTCAGACTATTGGCAGACTGTTAGCTGGTCATCAATCATTTAAAAAAATTATTTTTAAAGATATTTTTTATTTTTATTATAAATGCGATGTACAGAGGGGGTTGCAGTTGCATAAGTCAGGGAATGAGTACATGTTTTTGAAAACTGTAACCTCTTTCCTCATTTTTTCCTAGTTTTTCCCCTCCCCACCTCCTTCCCCGACAAGTTGTATAATTCATTTTTAACATAGTGTCTAGTGAGTATCACTGCTGAATTAGTTCACCCTTTGTCCCACCATTTCTGTGCTTTATGTGTGTGTGCATGTGCATGTGCACGCATGCACATGCTGGTCTTGGGGCTTGAACTCAAGTCCTGGATGCTGTCCCTGAGCTTCTTTTGCTGAAGGCTAGCCCTTACCATTTGAGTCACAGCGTTACTTCCCATTTTTTGGTGAGTAGTTTGTTGAAGGTAAGAGTCTCACAGCTTTTCCAGCACAGTCTGGTTTCAAATTGTGATCCTCAGAACTCAGCCACCTGAGTAGCTAGGATTACAGGCATGAGTCACAAGTGCCTGGCAGGTTTCTCATTTTTACAAGACATGATTTAATATATTTCACAACATGCTTTGTAGTTACATGATTATATATACTTACATGATTGATTTCTGATCAAAAAGCACGAATGGAACTGGTGTGAGGCTTTTCCAGGTTTTACCCTTAGAAATCTCTTTATACACTTGTTTTCCCTGCTTACTGTTTTGGAAGACATCCACTAAAAATGTTAAGCTAGACATAATCTGTGTCTTTGAGCAAATGTGTGGGAAGAGTCTACCTCACAGCTGGGCCTATTATGGGCTAATAGGTAAGAAATAAAAGCTACCATTTGTAACATTGAATCACTACATGATTGGGCCTATTTATTGCAGCCTAACCCACTTACTTCTCTTAACCTGCTCTCTGTCATGGCTCCTGAGGCTCTGAGTCTGTGTTTTTTTTTTTTAATTTAAATTTTTATATCACTCCATCCTTTGTATAAGTTTGCTGCCAGAGGAGCTGTCAATTTGGACCATTCAAAAATTAGATAAGCCAAGAAGTATGTGAGTAAAAACTTTGTTCCCATTATAGTGATAATATGATCTCTAGTAAGAGAGGCATTGAAAGAGGGAGAAGCCAGTGATGGCACATGCTTCTAATTCTAGCTACTCAGGAGGCAAAGATCTGAGGATTGGGGTTTGAACCCAGCTCAGGAGGAAATGTCTGAGAGATGTCTGAGAGACTCTTATCTATACTTAGCCAGCAGAACAGCAGAAGAGGAGGTGTGGCTCAAGTGTTAGCGCTCTAGCCTTTAGTGAATAAAGCCAAACAGGAGTTGGTGGCCCTGAGTTCAGCCACAGTATGGACACAAACAAAGGAGGGAGAAATAGAGACAGAAAAAGAATAGAGATGAAAGACAGAAAGAGAAGAGAAGCTAGAAGTATGAGATGGGAGTCAGGAAAGAAAAGAGGGTGAGTAAAGAAGAGAGAAGGTACAGAAAAGGAAAAGGAGTTTTAGGATTGGGGTGTGGCTCAGGTGGTAGATTACTAGCTAATGAATGACAGGTAGTGTCCGAAAGTTTGAGTCCTGATCACAGACCAAAAAAAAAAAAAAAAAAAAAAAAAAGAAAAGAAAGAGGCATTTTATATAAACAGCCTGAAGAGGAAGAGATAGACTGACTTGGCCTGTCATTGGAGAAGATACGGTTTTCTTTTCTTTTTTTTTTTCTTCAAATTTTTATTATCAAACATGTACAGAGAGGTTACAGTTTCATACGTTAGGCATTGGATACATTTCTTGTACTGTTTGTTACCTTGTCCCTCATACCCCCCTCCCTCCTCCCCCTTTCCCTTCCCCCCCTGAGGTGTTCAGTTCACTTACACCAAACAGTTTTGCAAGCATTGCTTTTGTAGTTGTTTGTCTTTTTTTACCCTGTGTCTCTCAATTTTGGCATTCCCTTTCAATTTCCTACTTCTAATACCAGTATACACGGTTTCCAATATACTCAGATAAGATTACAGAGATAGTGTAGGTACAACCACAGGAAGGTGATACAAGAACAGAACATACAGTTTTCATAGCAGGACACCTTCCAGTGCTTGTCACCCTCAACTTGATAGCAGAAGATGTTTCTTTTCTGGCCTGAGATGGGCATGCCACCACTACCTTCTCCTCTCTGGAATTCCCTGGGAATGGCGCTGTGTTCAGCAGCCTTGGGTTTTGTATCAAATTTGAGATTAGTTCCCAGTCAAACTGTTAAGATATTTCTTCAGTCGGGTTAAACAAGAAGAGAGATAAAGGTTACATTATCGGGGGACAACTTCAGCCTCAGTGACTTTCTATTTAGCTAGCTATGGCTGGGAGTTAATTAGGCTTGATTGGTCTTTCACTCACAACTCTCTACCTTCTTCTTCATAACTAATTAGCTTGAAAATCGGTTCTGAAGAAAATCCGAACAGTCTTCAGAATTGGTAACGGGGCAGTGGCAATGCGACAGTTAACCCCTTAAAGCAATTCTGCTCTTTTGGGCCATTTAGAAGTCAGAATGCTTGTCCGCACCACACACACAGCTCTAGGGCTGCCTAGGAGGCCCTAGGGGATTCCAGGAGGCATCTTCAATGAACAAGCCCTTAGAAACTCCTGGATAGCCGGCTCATGCTGCCTGACACCGTACTTAATTATGCAATGATCAGCAACCTTTACATTTTAATTATGGAGTTACTGTAATGAAGCCATCCTGCTTCTACTCAGGGCAGCCCTGCACATTCCTTCATCACTCTGGAAGGGTCTTCAGCACTAATTGGCTGTCTGGTAGCTGATCTTGACAGTGCAAGGTAGGTAGCGATCCCCTTGCTTTTCTACTAATGCGTTCTCTGGTCTCTGTGCCCTCCTCCTCTTTGATTTGCCTAATTAGTGCTAATAATTTAAAAGCTCCATGGTCTTCTTTTGATCCTGCTGTCGATGGCAGTCAGAGTCATTCCATTAGCAGATATTAAATAGCACTAATGTGTGGTGACACACAGTTGGAACTGGCTTACAAATAGTTCTGGCCTGGGACCCCAGGGCTACCTGGGACACACACACACACACACACATCTCATTCACTTTATTCCTAGAAAATAGTCATTCTATGCCGTAGCTGCTTAAAGCACTGTGTCCTTATAACTGTCTGAATCTCCCTTTATTGTGGGCTGGCATTGAAAAACCACATGATTTATTCTACATTTCAGGATTTTAATGATTAATTCATGAATGTATCTACAAGAATGCCAAGGTCTCCAAAATAATGAAAGCCTTTTTTTCCCCCCTAAAGTTGTTTGTTTTCATTTCAAATCAGAGCAATCTGTCTGAAACATTCATTTCTCCCCCCACATTCATTCCATTCACCCTGAAAAGGAGGGAGAAAAAAAGCTACTCATTTCAGCAGGGTCTTGATAACATTTTGACAAGTAATAGAATTCATTTACATTTATCAAAGTAAACAGATAAGTCTTCCATCTTCTCCGTGTTTAGCTGACACGGATGATCTCTCACCACCGGCAGGCATCAATAAGCTGGAGGTCATGCGCTGTGCTCCTGAATGTCCCAGAACCTCTGTGGAGATGTGTGTGCCATTGGAAGGACTGTTTCCAGGTGTTGGCGGGGGCAGTCATTGCGGAACTGTGCTCTAGGGACTGTGGGATGCTGTGGTAAAGAACCCTGGCTATTGGACTGGTTGAGTTAAAATCCTAGCTTTATTATTCTTCCACCAAGTGTGTGACATTAGGCAAATTACTTCTAACAGTAGTAGCTGAATCATGGAGTTGCTAGAGAATTAAGATAGTTGACACATGTGAAATGTGTGACACAGCACTTGGCACATACGGGTGCAGTAAGGATGATAATGATGGCAATGATGACAATAGGTAGCACTGATTGAAAATCACTGCATCCAGGGTCAGAGCAGACGAACCCCTTGGAAATGGGTCTCTGTGTGGTGTCTGGGTAGAGGGCATCCACAGTGAGACAGAGCATTTGGGACTTGTAGGATTACCAATGAATTTCTCTTTGTGTCCATATTAATTCTGTGCTTTAAGTTTTCTCACTTAGACAGGGAATAGTGGTATATCCTATAATCCCAATACTTGAGAGGCTGATGCAGGAGGAATCTTGAGTTGGAGGTCCTATCTCATTTTTTTCCATTTATTTACTTGGGAAATGAACAGTAACAGCATAAAGTTCATATGGCACAACAGGAGAGACAACGAAAAGCCAGCTTCCTTCTTGTTTTGGTCTCCCAGGTCCCTGCTCTCTCTTGGAGATGGTTCCTATTATCTTTTCTGCTTATGTGTGCCAGTACTGGTCTTAGACTCAGGGCCTGGGTGCTGTCTCTGAGCTTTTGTGCTCAAGGCCAGTGTTCTACTACTTGAGCCACAGCTCTATTTCCAGCTTTTTGCTGGTTAGTTGGTGAGAAGAGTTTCAGACATTTTTGCTTGAGTTGTGTTTGAACTGTGATCCTCAGATCTCAGACTTCTCAGTAGGTGTGTGTGTGTGCATGCGCCAGTCCTAGCACTTGAATTCAGGGCCTAGGCTCTGTCCTTAAGCTTTTATGCTCAAGGCTGATACTTTACAACTGAACTACAGCTCTACTTTGGCTTTGTGGTGTTAACTGGAGATAAGAGTCTTACAGACATTCTTTCCTGGACTGGCATTGAACCACAATCCTTAGATCTCAATCTCCTTATGAGCTACAATTATGGGCATGAGCCACCAACGTCTAGCTCATGTATCTTCTTTTAGAAATAATAAACACATATACAACAAGTACTCCCCATATCCTTGTTTTTGCTCTCACAAACAGTGCATGTTTTCTCCTTTGCTGTATGTAATCTCTTGCACTAAACAGTGAAGCCTGAGACCATATCATATCACTACATTTAGAGATAGACATTTAGATGATTCTAGTATCTCAACACGGCCTTCAAACAGGCTAAGGAATTCATTGGTTTCTTCTGTAAGAGACGTAACAGAACAAGTGTGTAGGAGAGTACTCCTTTTTTTGAGATAGGGTATTATTATCTAACTCTAGATAGCATTGAACACAAAGCCTTCCTGCCTTGGGCTTCTGAGTGTTAGGATTACAGGATTATAGGGTGTGTACCACCACCTGTTTTTTTGTTACAGGGTTCAAGGGAGGAGATTCCACGTCCCTCCAAGAGTCTACCACTCAGAAACAGTCTCAAGCAAAAAGATGGATTTATTGGGGGAAGCAAAAAGCGAACTGGCTGTCCAGGGATGCAGCACAGACTTGGGGACTGAAACTGCGACGCTAAAAAACGGGCTGACCGGCCAGGGACACAGTACAGACTTGGGAGCTGCCACCGTGACCCTAGAAAAGTGGGCTGACTGGGCAGGGACACAGTGCAGACGCAGCTGCTGACACTGTGACAACTAACAGTACTTGAGCTGGGTTTATAAAGGTAAAAGCATAGCACAGATGTAGGGGGTTGACAGTGGGTAGAGCAAGCAATGAACAAGTTAAGCAAGCATGGCACAGATGTAGGAGGTTGACACAGGGGGTGGAGCAAGCAACAAACAAGCCATTTACAGAAGCAGAATTTTGGAGTCAGGTTGACCTAATCTACTCTACCCAACATTTCCTACCATGTTTCCCTAGTCAGGATGGAGTCAGCTCTGCTTCCTACAACATTTTTGTTGTTGTAGTTTTAAATTGTTATTGTAAAGGTAATATACGGTTACATAAGTCAGGTAGAGAGTACATTTCTTTTTGGACAATGTCACCCCTTCCCAACCACTTTTGGTTTTATAGATCTCCGCCTTTCCCACCCCTCCAACATTCACCTCTTACATCTTTTATGGTAGAATCCTATTCCTCAATTGGAGTGTTACCCCTGGTCCGCATTTTTGTGTGTGTGCTTGTCTGGGGTTTGAACTCAAGACTTGGGTGCCCTCCCTGAGCTCTTTTTGTTCAAGGCTAGTGCTCTATCATTTGAACTACAGCTCCATTTCCAGCTTTTTTGGTAGTTAATTGGAAATAAGAATCACATGGACTTTTCTTCCTGGGCTGGGTTCAACCTGTGATCCTCAGATCTCAGCTTCCTGAGTAGCTAGGAATCAGAAGCAGAGTCTCCTAGCTACAGTGATTGGTTCAGGGAGAATCATGTGACCAAGTTCAGGCCAGAGTTTTACCTAAACATTATGCTGTAATTGCTGAGACAGACTCTCTTCTCAGGCTGAGATCATGGGGCTAGGAAGTGGATTGAAGAGAAGGTAATAAAAACAGGACAATCTGCTCAGAGGAAAAGATGGAGGTCTGTTCTGCAGTGGTGACTACAGAACCCTGCCAAGAAGGCAGGAAGAGAGCATATCTAGGAAGGATGCTACGGATACTAGTTGGGAGGAACTGAGGAGGGAAAGCACTTGAATGAACATAGATTGTGAGAGATAAGTTTTACTTGGTAAATACACTTGCCAGTTTGCTGACCTTCTAGTCTCTGTACATAGATAGCTACATTTTCCAAGTCTTTTGTTTTTGTGCTGGTCCTAGGACTTGAACTCTGGGCCCCTCACTCTCACCCAGCTTTTCTGCCACTTGAGCCATGCTGCCACTTTCTCCAAGGCTCTTTTGATCTCAAGTTCAGGGAGGGAAGTTGAAAGATTGAAAAATGGAGGTGGTTGGGGAAGTTTGAAAGTTTCCTCCCAGTTCTCTATGACTAGTCACATATCTGGCCCCATCCACATCTCACCTGAGTCCAGCTGCAGTCACACAGCTTCCCTGCTCATGGACTCAGTTTCTGCCATGACCATGGGATCTTCTGGACAGCATCAGGTGGTAGACACAGTAACACCTCCTTCCCCTGCCCTAGAATTGGTAGTATTTGCTTGCTGTGGCTAATCTGTGGGTTGCTTCACTTCTTCTCTTTGTCCTCAGGGGTCTTCTTTCACTGGAGTGGTTGTACTAAATTCTCTCCATTTGAAGCAGCACATGTGGATTTTGTTTTGGTTGAATTCTAGCTAATTGAGTAGAGGAAGGAGGAAGAAAAGATTGGGGAAATATGGATCAGTTCACAGAACATAGTGGCAGATGTAAATACACCCAGGAATTAGATGGACAATGCTCAAGGAAGAAGGAATGTAGAGGGAGCAGAGAACAAGAACAGGAACTGGGGACATTTCTAAATAAATAAGGAAGGGTATAGAGGCACCTGGCAAGGTGACTTTTGGAAGTGATAGTTTCTAGAGATGTAGGAAAACCACTCAAATATGCTGTCAACTGGCAGCAGGGAGGAATATTAAGTATCTCTGTACGTGTGTGTGTGTGTGTGTGTGTGTGTGTGTGTTCTAGAAGTTCAATTGTTTGGTATATAGGGATTAGAAAGAAGAGAGCATTATGCAAATCTGAATCAGACGAGGTAGACTTTACTACTGCTGTAGCATTTTAATGGAAGGATGTATGAAGTGAAAACATGGAGAAGCTGGAAAATAGAGGCTGGTATTGAGGTAAGAACTATTATCTCTGTTATGGGATAGCTGCATTATTAACATTTCTGAACTGTGGAAAAATGTAACTTTGCTCATTTGTTGCCAAATCTACTTTTCATGAACTATGATTCTGTCTTTGAAAAGTCTGGAGAGCATTTGATGGTCTCTGACTCACAATTACAGAAACTTAGAGATTCATGCCTGTTTTATTTGGTTTTGGTGGATATAACAAAATATCTTAAGCTATATAATTTATAAACAACTGAAGTTTATTTGTTATGGTTCTGGAGGCCAGGAGGGCCATGATTAAGAGCCTGGCATATTTGCCATTTGCTAAGGGATCATTCTTTGCTCCCAAGACTGTGCCTTGATGCTGTGTCTTCATATGGGGGAAGGTCAAAAAGGACAAATCACTTCTAGTCACTTCAAAGAGCAGCAGTCCTTTTCCTCCTCCGCATCTCCCTCCTTCTCTTCATTTTCCCCTCCCTCTTCCTCCTTCTCTTTTTCTCTTCCTCCTCTGTTCTTCCTCCTCCTCCTCCTCTTCTTCCTCCTCCTTCTCTTCCTCCTCCTCCTTCATCCTTCCCCCCTCCTCCTTCTCCTTCTTCCCCTTCTTCCTCCTCTTCCTCCTCCTCCTCCTCCTCCTCCTCCTCCTCTTCCTCCTTCTCCTCCTTTCTTGCTTTTAGAGGCGAAACCCCAGGACTGTACTCATGCTTAGCATATGCACTGCATAGGTCTCCCCTTCTTAATAAGACTACTTGGGGTATATATTTCAACATAAATTTTGGAGGGACCCAAACAATCAAATTAGAGTAAGATCGAAGAAAGCTACCATAAATCACTGACCTATGGGTTCTCAGAATCCACAGGAAACATTATTTTATGGAAGGTTAAACTGAAATCCAGAAGGGCTCAGTAATTTACTACTAAATTGGTCTCATTAAAGAACATTTGTATGTGTGTTTGTGTTTGTGCGCTTGGAGCTTGAATTTAGGTCCTTGTGTGAGGTGCCAGACTTTGAAGTCAGGCCCCATTTTACCACGTGAACCCCATTTTAGAATCGAACCCTGAGCCAATCAGATTTGTACCTGTGTCCTAATCTTGCTTGCTTGAACACCTAATTGTTGTAACCTTGTTCTTTGCCTTTATAAGCCCTGTGTAATCACAGCTCGGGGCTCCCTCCTAACCTCCACTGTGTCGGTGGGTAGGACGAGGCCCGAGTTGCAGCTCGCTTAAATAAAGCCTTGCCTTGCTTTTGCATTTCGGAGTGTCTGAGTCTCGGTGGCCTTCTTGGTGGTGGTCTTGCGACTTGGCACAACATTTGGGGGCTCGTCCGGGATGGCCCCAGAGACCCCCGAGACCCCAGACTCCGAAGGTAAGAAAATAGGGCAGTTCATTCTGTGTGTCTGTGTCTGTGTGATTTGTAGTTTTGTTTTCTGTTTAGGCCAGCCGCTTGAATCTGAACCTGTAGGTAGTGAAGGACCAGCTGGAGTGGACACGCTCATATGGACAGTCCTGGGGGACTTGGGGGACACCTCAAGCCCTCCACAGGGGGCTCAGGCTTCCCACTACCACCCTGGACCTGAAGGACTGGACCGGGAGGCCCTTCTAACGGGCACCAGTCTAGTCCACTCTATATTCGGGGTTGTCTGGTCCACTCCTACACAGGAACGGGAGAGAGAGAGACTCAGTGAGACTGTGTGGTCTGCCTCCTCACAGGGGCAGGAGAGACACAGTCGAACCTGTAAGCCGCGGCTACCTAAGTCTGTCTGTAAGTGTTGTTTGGTCTCTGTGCCTGTGATTATTTTTGTGTGTTTCTTTCTCGCGCTGTGCCTGACTGACAAACAGATAATGGGGAACGTTCCTTCCACTCCCCTGGACTTGACTTTAGCTCACTGGAAAGATGTACAGGTGACAGCCCACAATCAGTCAATCAGTGAGAGTGTCCACAAAAAAGAACTCTATGGGGACCCCCACCCAGCCTTCTTAAGCAGAAAATTATTTGGTGTGCTAAAATGTTTTACTAAGACTAAAAATGTTTTACTAAAACTATCAAGCCCTGGAAAATGAGGCTGGAGAATGCTAAAATCATTTGTTAAAGGTTTTTGTCTTAAAATGTACGGCCAATGCTTATTCTGCGCGCTTTAAGATCTTTTGAAAATGTATGTGTGTGTGCATGTGTGAGTGTGAACATGTTCAAGACTGCAGTATGATGCAAAACTAAGTTTAAATTCAAAAGGTCATCAAGTTTGGGCATTACCAAATGCTTTAAAGGACTTCTCAGGGTTCTTTAATTAAAATTTAAAAAAAAGTCAGAGCTAAGTGTCAGAAATTTGGATTTAAAAGGACATATATATATTAAACTAATGGGGATAGAAGTAAACGCTCATTAACTCTATGTATGTAGGAAGAAATGGCAAAATGGGCCAATGTTTCTCACTAATATATTGGAAAGCTGAATGGATAAGTATTTCTAATTGTAATTCTTGCATTAAGGAAAAATTCAAAGGTCTTCATGCCATGCAGTAACTGGGACTGAAGAAAAAAAAAGAGGCTCTTTTGAAACAAGCAGCCCATAGGCAAAGGGCGGCACCTGGTTTCAGAATGCCTGTGAGCTTCAGTTTTTCCGATGCAGATAAAAGCTAAAGTGTTGTGTTAGTGTTAAAAAGGCTTTGGAAATCAAGAATACATTTCTAGATAAGAAATTTGGAAGTAAAATTGTCCTAAATAATTAAAAGGAGAATTATGGCTACCAAAATGTTTAATTGCCATTCCAGCTTCTTTGTAGGTTTTTTGTAACAGTTTCCAGCAGGCCCACAGAGAAGCACAGGTGATTCCTACAAGTTTGTTGAGATCTAATACTGACCCTTAATAAGTTCCAGGTAAGAGCGCATGCTTAAAAACTACTTCTGTGTGGACCACCTTGTTGCTTTAATTGGAGTAAAGTGGCCTCTTGTAAGACTCACTGATCTGAAATCTGCAGTTCGAAGCCAGCCCAGGCAGAGAAAGGTCCCTGTGAGAGACTTGTCTCTAATCAGCCAGCAGAGTGCTGGGAACAGAGTGGTATGGAGCTCAAAAGTGGTACGATGCTAGTCTTGAGCTGGAGAGCTGAGGGACAGCACTCAGGCCCTGAATCCAAGACCAGTGGAAAGTCACTCCTCCTGGGACAAAAGTGATCCAGAGGCAGTAAGCCGCTGCTTGGATGGCAGAGATGGTGTCAGATCCTAGAGTCACTCCTGTTTGGCCTTTCAAAAGTTAATCAAAGCCGGGAAGTCGTAGAAGAATAGTTCATAAGCATGCCTTTCCAATGCCCATGTCTGTCTACTGGGCAGGAACTTGCCAGTCACCTGTGATAGTGGTTAGTAAGGGTAAGTTTGTCAAATGAGAGGATAGATTAAAATCTCAACCCCCCACATTTACTCAAAGCTCTAACTGGCAGTGAGAATTTTAAGCTGATACATCTGTTCAGGAAAGAAAGCTTGTAGACCTGAGATTGTGTCCTTATTGAGATCTGTTAAAGGCCTGTCAGCTTGCCAATGCCCCCAATCAACAGATTACTAAAGGAGCTCGCCTCTGTGGGAATAGGCCAGGCGTGTATTGGGAAGTAGATTTCACAGAAATTACAAATATTTGCTAGTTTTTCTAGACACCTTTTCAGGATGGGTGGAAGCCTATCCAACAAAGCATGAGATTGCGAATATAGTGGCTAAGAAGATCCTGGAAGAAATCCTACCCAGGTATGGCTTCCCATCCACCATTGGGTCGGACAACGGACCGGCTTTCATCTCAAAAGTAAGTCAGGGAATAGCCGCTGCACTGGGGATGGATTGGAAATTGCATTGTGCTTATAGACCCCAGAGTTCAGGAGAGGTAGAGAGAATGAATCGGACTCTAAAAGAGACCTTAACTAAATTGGCCTTAGAGACTGGCGCAGACTGGGTGTCACGCCTTCCTTTTGCTCTGCTTAGGGTAAGAAATTCTCCCTATCAGCTTGGCTTTACTCCTTTTGAAATAATGTACGGGTACCCTCCGCCCATTATCCCTAGCCTTCAGACTGAATTGCTTGCTGATTTGGATGATGCTGAATTTTTGTGTAAACTCGATTATTTGCAGCTTGTGCACAAGAATGTGACCCCAACTTAAGGCATTATATGATTCTGCTTCTGTCCCTACCCCCCATTTATTCAGACCAGGGGACTGAAATCCTTAGAACCACGGTGGAAGGAACCCTAGACAGCATCGCCACTTGGGTTCATTGCTTCCACACCAGGCCAGCTGACCCCTTTGCCCTGGACGACAACTACCGTGGTGGAACATGGGAGGTCTCCAAGCACCCAACTCAGCCGCTTCGCCTTCGCCTCAAGAAAAGAAAGTTAGACTGAATATTGTTATAATTTTCTTTTTGCCTTCTTTCCTTACTACCCTGGTGAATGTTGATGTTATTTTGGCAGCTCACTCCAAAGTGAGGTGACCCCCTTATTTTAGGTAGTTTTGGGCTTGCTCAGGAATACGGGTATAGCCACCCGACCCTTAGAGCACAGCTGAGTTTATGTATTATTTTGTTGCCTACATTTGGATACTAAACACTATACAGCTAATGGTAAGTCTGTATAGCTGAAAGTTAATTTTCAGTTTGCAGTAATCCTGCAGTTCCTTGGTAAAGTAGACTAAGGTTATAGGTTCCTGGCTAGGTAAGGTCAACGCCCCTGAGTCAGCCTGAAGAAGTTACAGAAGATGGATGATCTTCACCCATCAGCCCCCCTTTAAAACCGAGGGACCAGAGTTGTTTCTGGGAAGATGAGGCAGGATAAACTAGAGGCATGCAAAACAGAGGTACAGAGACTATACTTGTAAGAAATGGTGACAGGCCCTTTGGTTACTACATTGGGCCCTACTGGCCCATGCCTTACCTCTATATCATCCCCTAGACATGCAAGCCATTTAAATGGACAGAATGGAGCCATGATTGGCTCCCAAGGTACCAAAAAGAAAAAGGGGGAAATGAGGTGCCAGACTTTGAAGTCAGGCCCCATTTTACCACGTGAACCCCATTTTAGAATCGAACCCTGAGCCAATCAGATTTGTACCTGTGTCCTAATCTTGCTTGCTTGAACACCTGATTGTTGTAACCTTGTTCTTTGCCTTTATAAGCCCTGTGTAATCACAGCTCGGGGCTCCCTCCTAACCTCCACTGTGTCGGTGGGTAGGACGAGGCCCAAGTTGCAGCTCGCTTAAATAAAGCCTTGCCTTGCTTTTGCATTTCGGAGTGTCTGAGTCTCAGTGGCCTTCTTTTTTTTTTGGCCAGTCCTGGGCCTTGGACTCAGGGCCTGAGCACTGTCCCTGGCTTCTTCCCGCTCAAGGCTAGTAGCACTCTGCCACTTGAGCCACAGCGCCGCTTCTGGCCGTTTTCTGTATATGTGGTGCTGGGGAATGGAACCTAGGGCCTCATGTATCCGAGGCAGGCACTCTTGCCACTAGGCTATATCCCCAGCCCTCGGTGGCCTTCTTGATGGTGGTCTTGCGACTTGGCACAACAGTGCTTTCACTTGGCTTTTTTGTGCTCTTCCACTTGAGCTACATCTCCACTCCCAGCTTTTTGGTGGTTAATTGGAAATAAGAGCCTCATGGACTTTCCTTCCCTGGGCTGGCTTCAAACTGCATTCTTCAGATTTCAGCCTCCCAAGTAGCCAGGATTACAGATGTGAGCCATCAGTGCCTGATAAAAATTCATTTTTAAAAAAGTCAATGTCTTTCCAGATGCCAGTAGTTCATGCCTGTAATTCTAGCTACTCAGGAGGCTGAGATCAGAGAGCTGTGGTTCAAAGTAGGCACAAGCAAGAAAGTTCATGACACTCTTATATCCAATTAATCACCAATAAATCCAGAAGTGGAAGCTCAAGTGGTAGAGCTCTAGCTTTGCGAAAACACACACACACACACACACACACACACACACACACGCACACACACACCCCTGAAGGGCAGTACCTAGGCCCCAAGTTCAAGCCCCAGGACCAAGAAAAAAAAATAAAAGAACAGTGTCTTGCTGTGTATCCAAGGTTGATTTTGAATGTGCTCTATAGGCCCAGGTTGGCCTTGACTTTGAGCTCCTTCTGCTTCAGCCTCCCTAGTGCTAGGATTACAGGTGTGGAGCTAGTGCTTTATCACTTAAGCCACAGCTCCATATCTGGCTTTTTGGTTAATTGTCCTGCCTGAGCTGGCTTTGACTTGTGATCTTCAGATCTCAGCTTCTGGAGTAGTTAGGATTACAGGTATGAGCCACCAGTGCCTGGCAGAAAATCCATTTTAGATCCTTGATTCAATGTAATCACCAGATCTCTCTCTCTCTCTCTCTCTCTCTCTCTCTCTCTCTCTCTCTCTCTCTCTCTCTCTCTCTCTTTCTCTTACACAGACATTTATTAACTCCTTGAGAGCTGGTATTGATCTTGTTCGTGAAGGAGAGTACAAGGCCCAGTACAAGAGTCAATAAATGTTGAGTGGATTAGTACCAGATGCTGAGGAAGAGGTAATGAGCCTGCTAGCTCATGGGCTTTACAGTCAAAAGATTCCATAGAAAGAAATCTCTGAGAGACGAGTGCCATCATTTCCAGAATTAAGGCCTTCTGCTTGTTGTAGAGCTGACTCCATCTTGATTAGAGAAACATGGTAGGAAAAGTTGCGGGGAATAGAGCTAACTCTATCTTGATTATTAGGTCAACCTGACCCCCAAAATCTGTTTCTGTAAATGGCTTGCTTAACTTGTTATTTGCTCTACCCCCTGCGTCAACCTCCTACATCTGTGCCACGCATGCTTCACTTGTTTGCTATACCCCTGTGTCAACCTCCTACATCTGTGAACTTATTGCGTGCTCTTCAACCTGCGTCAAGCCCCTACATCTGTGCTACACTTTTAACCTTTATAAACCCCAATTTGAGGACTGCTCGGGGGGCACGATGGCAACTCCTGAGTCTGCGCTGTGCCCCTGGCTGGTTAGCCTACTTTTCAGGGGCGTAGTTTCAGCTCTGTCCCTGCCAGGCAGTTTGTTTTTTGCTTCCCCAATAAATCCATCTTTTTGCTTGAGACTGACTCTGAGTGGTAGACTCTTTTGGGGGGACATGGAACCTTCCCCTTATCCCCCGGACCCTGCAACACTGCTCAAGCTAGTAAAGCTTATTTGGGAGTTACCACAGGCACTGGGGGAGAAGATGGTGGGTGATGATCAGGAAATGGAAGCAGAACTTCCTTTGGTCAATAAGATGTTTATCAATTCATACAACGGAAAGCTCAAGTGCAAGGTGGACCTTCACAATTGATAAAACGCTGTTTGATTTTTCCTTCAGTGCTTTGGCTCTGCCTCTTTCATGAAGTGTTTTACTTTTCAGGTTGGTGTGAAGAGGCTGAAGTTCTCCTTGCATTGCACATGTACTCCTCAGGAACACCATAGGAGATGTGTGTGTGTGTGCGTGCACGTGCGTGTGCATGTGTGTGTATGCCAGCCCTAGGTATTAAACTTAGAGCCTAGGCAGTGTCCTTGAACTTTACTACTCAAGGCTGGCACTCTACCACTTGAGCCACAGCTACACTTTCACTTTTTGGTAGTTAATTGGAGATAAGAGTCTCACTGACTTTCCTGACTGGGCTGGCTTCAAACTGTGATCCTCAGATCTCAGCCTCCTGAGTAGCTAGGAATAGAGGTGTGAGCCACCTGTGACAGGAGACTTTTTGTAAGTTCTCCCAGAAGATGGAGGAAGGAAGGACTCTTTCAGCTCTTTTTCTTGCCTGGTCCCCAAACAGCAACTTAAGCAAACCTGTTGAAATGGCAAACCTGTTCTATTGGCAATCCTTGGTATTTCCTGTATGAAGAGTCCTTACTAGACCTTCAAAGGATCTGCTGCTTCGCAGAGGCAACCTCCACTTCTGTACTTGTTCCCCTGCCCCCTCAACTAGCCTCTTTGCTGCTTCTAGAACAAAGATCAGCCCACGTCAGGGCCTTGTGCTGAGGGATCTCCTTGAAGGCCCACTTTCCTCAAGGAGCCCTCCTTCAACCCTGACTGAAAATGCTCACGCCTTTAATTCTTGCTATTCATGAGGCTGAGATCTGAGGATGACAGTTCGAAGCCAGCCCTGGCATGGAAGTCTGTGAGACTTATCTCCAATTAATCACATAAAAAGCTGGAGGTGGCACTCTTCCATCCTTTTCTGTTTATGTGATATTAAGGATTCAAACCCAGGGCTTCATGTATGCTAGGCAAGCATTCTACCACTAAGCCACATTCCCAGTCCTGGAATTACCTTTAAAGCTATCAAATTTATCCCATGGTTGAGAGTGAAGTGCTCAGGCGCACACATAGATGGAAAAACAGAAGGTGTCTTAGGAAGGGGAGAAAGGGGGAGAGAGCTAGGTTAGGCCAATACCACCACCCACCACCTATGACACTAGAGACCACAGAAGCCCCAGGGTGGAGTCTGTGCAGGTCCCACCAATCTCAGATCAGTTCCCCACCTAACCAGAAGGATCTTCCCTCTAGATTGTATGGCTACTAAGGAATAGGGAGAGAAGCAAAATAAAACAACCTTTGAAGATGTAAAATAAAATCTGCTGAATGAGAAAACCACATGCAAATCCAAGACTTCAAAATCATAAGTGATAATGGCAACCGTATACAAGTCCTTTTCCTGAATGACAGCCTAATTATCCTGCCAAAGCAGCGAGACTCGGTGCATCCACACAGAAGTCTGCGTGCTGAAGTTTATGAGTGACAAAGCTCTGAGATATCCACTTCTGCCTGGAGCAGAGCAAGTGCCCTGTGGTCTCCAGTGTGTGTGGTCCTGAGCCTGCCCAGACTGCTCCCTCTAGCTGGTGCTTATTGAAACAGCTCCAGAGCCAGAGGCAGTAAAGTCTCAGAGAACTCTTCACCTTTTTTCTGTGATCACTCTAGGCAGAGGAACTAAAGGGAGTTAACTTCATGCTAGGAATTCACTCAGCACCTGAGACAATTCATTCCTTGATTTACTTATTCACACCCACTATGGGACTGTCTCTATTCCAGGCAAGGAAGATATTCTTGCCTCTCTATAGAAGCAGTCATAGTGCTCTTAAAAGAACCTAAACACCAGACATGGCTCCTGTGAGCCTGCTGAAATGTCTTACCGGTGCTCACCATTCTGGCCTGAGTTATCCCCAGGTTCTAGTTACCCCATCAGACTTTCTGGTTCTTTCTTTCTTACATCAGTCTTGTTTCTGCCACAAGTTTTTGATGGGTGCTGGTCCTGTCTCCTGGAACACTGTTTTCTTAGATCTGCTCATAGCTGACCTGTTTTGATCTTGTCCAGAACTATACTGTTAAAGACATCTACCTTGCTGAGTATAGTGATGCATGCCTGTAATCCCAGGAGGAGGAGGATCCCAAGTCTGATTAGCCTGGCTTATATAGCAAGGCCCTTCTCAACTATTAGTTTGAGACAGTGTCTCATTATGTAGCTCATGCTGGCCTAGAACTTGTTCTAGCCTAGAACAATCCTTCTCAGCCTCCTGAGTGCTGGGATTACAAGCGAGCACCATCACACCTGTCTCAAAAACCCTAAAACCTAAACAGTCAGAGAAAGAGAGAGAGAGAGACAGAGAGAGAGAGACAGAGAGAGAGAGAGAGAGAGAGAGAGAGAGAGAGAGAGAGAGAGAGAAGTTCCTTGATTAATGATGTACCACACACCAGAGGTGGCATTAAACATTTCTGTCAGCGGGGCTGGCACAATCACTGGGTAATACAAACAGATGTGAATCATTCACAACTTAAACAGCATCTGTGCGAACCAGCTGATCACCACCCTCAACATTCCCCTGCCAGAAAACCGACCGGCTGCACTCATTTCTTTCACATTTCCTGCCACCACCTGACATTATCCTGGTATTTTTTTTCCCCACCTCTCCTTTTGTTCCTGGATTTCTACTTAGCAACAGGTATCGACCATTAAAGAGGAATTTGTGGGCTTAGTCCCCTGTGCACTGGCATCAGCGGTACTTCATTTTGAGTCTCGCATACTACGTAAGGTCTTGTAAATTCATTGAAAGACCAGGGCACCCTGGCTTTTGGGCAGCTTATGCTGGGAGATGACATCAGGGCTGGAAGTACAGAGATGCCTGCGTGGACCATCAAAGAATCTTCACATTTCAAGTTCTGAAGTCAGAAGGCCTTTGAAACCGGGGCTACTCTAATGTGGGGACAGAACTGTTATGTCACTGGGGGTCCCCAGGTGGGCTGAGCTGCACAGGCCCTGGAGGCACATCCAGGCAGTGCCCTAAGGACAGGTGATCTTCAGAAACAGCCACAGGTTTGAAGTTCTTTGTCATGTGCCAGCACTCTGTGATGCTGGCCCTGTGTAGAACCTGCTAGGAGCATGGTGCCTTTACGGAAAAAACCTCCTTTAATGATACCAAGCCAAGTGCTGGGAGCTCATGCCTGTAAACCTGGCTACATAAGAGGCTGAGATTGAGGAGCAAAGCTAGCCATACCCAGCAGTTCAAAGCCAGCCAGGGCAGAAATGTCTATGAGACGCTTATCTCCAATTAACTTCCCCAAACCAGAAGTGGTGCTGTGGCCCAAAGTGGGGGAGTGCTAGCCTTGAGCAAAAAAGCTCAGGGGCAGTACGGAGTCCCTGAGTTCAAGCACCATGACCACCCCCCGCCCAACAACAACAACATAAAAAATAGCAAATGTCATTTAATATCACTAATGTCTCATTTAATTCCTCCTGGTGTCCTTGTGAGATAAGTAGTCATAAATGGCTTCATTTTGCCAACTAAAAAACTAAACTTCAGTGAGATGAAATGAATTGCCTAGGATCACCCAGTGAGAAAGCAGCCAGGTGAAGGCCCAGGCATGGCGCTGCCATAGTGTCTAAACACAAGCACCTTGATGGCAAGAAGCACATCTATCCTGTTTGTGTCTCTTCAGAGTGTCCTTGGTACACAGGGGGAGTTGACATAAGCACACGGCCAGACTCCACAGACTTGGTACAGGCTGTGGCCTCCATGTGGCTTGTGTCAAATCACTGCCCTTCGCAGCTCTCCCCGTGACCTCGGACAGAAGTCACGCTAGTCTTCTCGTTTGCAGAAGGAGAAGGCTTGGGGGATAGTCTTAAGGATCTTCCCAGCTTTGCTGAAGAATTTTGTGCTTGAGAAAAGGAAGAGTCTGAGGCCAGGTGCTGGTGGCTCATGTTTACAATCCTAGCTATTCAGGAAACTGAGATGTTAGCATTGAGGTTTGAAGCCAGCCTAGGCAAGAAAGTCCCTGAGACTCTCCAATTAACTAACAAAAAGCCAGAAGTGGAGCTGTGGCTCAACAGATAGTGACAGCCTTCAGTGAAAAAGCAAAGGGACAGTGCCCTGGCCCTGTGTTCAAGCCCCACTATCAATACATACAAAAGAAGTAAAAAAAGATTGTACTATATATATATCTAGGATAATCTTAGCAGAAGATCACAATAGCTCAATAGCTATGTCCATGTGAACACATAAGATGATGCTAAGCAAAATGAACTCCAAGTTATGGAAACAAATGGTTTATCATTGTTGTTATTTTCAACATACCATGTGAAATATGCCCCTTTTCTTTTGCCTTTCTTTCTTGTGGTTTTACCCTTGATAACACTGTAACTGATTTTGGTACCCCGGATATTGTATATACGTGTATTGGTACTAGGGAAGAGAAAGGAAATACTAAAATCGTGAGCCAAAGGATGAAAAGACAAACCAATGCAACAGCAGTACTGTACTATATACTGTAAACCAACTGTACAACTCATTGGGGAGGAGGGAAATGGGAAGGGTGGAGCATGGGGGAGGAATGAGGGAGGAGGTAACAAGTTGGATAAGAAATGTACACACTGCCTTACGTATGAAACTGTAACCCCTCTGTACATCACTTTGACAATAAAGAAATGAAAAAAAAAAGATTGTACTACTGTGAATTGGAAAAGAATAATATTTTACATATATAAGTTACATAAAGTATAACTTTCTGTTTCTTGAGTTACCTGTTATGTAGTGTCAACACTACCTCATCCATCAGACACTGCTGGAATAAGTCTACAGTTTGTAGCTTCAATTTTCACTTTATAGCAATATCTGATTTACACAAGGTGTTTCTAAAGCATGTCACTTATCACACACACCTGCCAAGAACCTGGTCTTTCCTAATGACTTCCAAGAGAGGTCACAGAAAGGGTCCTGAGTCAGATAAACAAACAGCGGGCAGGTTTTCAACACAGAAGCTTTCTCATCCTGAGGATGGAGGCTAGTCCCTGGTGGGGGTGTTGGTACTGATTCTCCCACATTCACATACTGGCCTTCTGTTGAGGTGGGTCAGGAATGTGGAATGCTTGCGCTCGCCCTCCCTCCCTCCCTCCCTCCCTCCCTCCCTCCCTCCCTCCCTCCCTCCCTCCCTCCCTCCCTCCCTCCCTCCCTTTCTTCCTTCCTTCCTTCCTTTGGTTTGCCCAGGAAAAATGGCCCCTTCCCCTTTGTTTTCCCTCTGTAAGTAAGCCTGTGTCCCTCCCTAGAAGTCCCCACCCAGCACTTGTAACCCAGGTAAATGGCATAACTGTGGTACTGGGCCAGGCTTCCAGGTCATCGTGTGGTCATACCTCTTCCCTGCCCCCTCCCTATGTAATCAATCTCCATCATTAGTTCCGCTCCCCTGTACCCCTTGCACCCTCCATCTCCTGTTGGCCTGAAGTTTTTGCTCTCTCCCCAGTAAACTACTTTGTGTCTGAATGGTCCCCTTCCCCTTCCCTTCCCTTTCCTCCCCTTCCTATCTTCCCTCCCTTTCCCTCCTCTTCCCTCCCCTCCCCTCTTGTTGGTCAGGTCTGGGCTTTGAACTCAGGACCTAGGTGCTATCCCTGAACTCTTTTGATCAAGGCTAGTGCTCTACCACTTTGAGCCACAGTTACACTCCTGGTATTCACGTGGTTAATTGGAGGTAAGAGTCTCATGGACTTTCCTGCCCTTTGAACCTCCATCCTCAGATCTCAAGCTCCTGAGTAGCTAGGATTATAGGCAGGAGCCACCAGCACCCATCCTCTTTCTTTCTTTTTTTAGTACTGGGGTTCAAACTCAGTGCTTGGCTCTTTTAAACAGATGTCCTCCCACTTGAGCCACACTCTGGTTTTTTGTTTTGTTTTGTTTTGTTTTTTGCTTTAGTTTTATTTTTTTCAGACAGGGGCTCATAGTTTTTTGTTCCAGGGGGCCCTTAGTTTTTGGTTCTCTTCCTACTGTCTTCTCCCTAGTTACTGGGATTACAGCACCAGCATTCCCAGCTCACATTGGGGAACTCTTTCTAACAGGTGCTCTCTGACTCTGACTTGGGCTCCTGGGAACCGTGCACCAGGGAAGGGCTGTAATCAACCGTTTAATTGGGAATCAGTTCACCCAATGACCAGTTCATCCAGGGTTCAATCCCATTGTTCATTTTGATAGAAATTATAAGATGGATACTCAAAGGATAGAGGCAGAGACATCTAAAATAAAGTGCTAATTTAGTCAATCTGTCTTCCTGTTGATTGGATTTTTAGAAAATTGGCTATTCTTTCACTTGGCTTTTGATGAACTGATTTTTGGCAGATGGGTCTACTTTTGCAGAGTAGGTTCAGTCAATGAGAGGTCCAAAAGCTTTGACTCTTTGGGTTGGGCAGATGCAGACTGAAGTCCACCTTATCTGACCCTCAGTGGCCAGGAAGAGCATGTTGGGACTGTTCCTATCCATGCTGGAAGCGGGGAGAGTGGCAGTAGACAGGTGGCGTGTGCTGGACTCATCTTTTCCTGTACACGGAGCAAGAGAGTTTTGCCCTTAATTCAGGCAGGAATTTAGTGGCCTTTGAAGCAAAGCCAAACCTTCTCAGCTCTGGGGAAACTTGATCCTCTGGCAAGCCTCAGAAGCCCTGTCAGCCAGCCCTCAAGCTCCGCTGTTGCTGTAGCTATGCCACTGGGAGCCGGAGACAAGTTCCTGTGCTCATCCAATAATGGAAAAAGCACCCAGAGGCCAGGATAGACGACACAAACCAGGGTGACTTTGGATAAGGCAGCTGTGGGCCAGCTTCTCTCGGACACTGCAAGGTCTGTGGAAGCAACTCAATGTTATTTAGTTGGCTGTCCACCAGGACAGGGACTGGCTAAGGGAGGGTGGATTTCTGCCTTAGGGATTTGTCTGCTTGTTCAAAATCCTCCCAAAGGTCAATCATCTTGCTGGGATTTTGTCTTGATCCCGGGCTGGTCTGTACAGCTTATCTCTAGTGCAGACTGGCTGCTCAAGCTTGTCGGGTTGGGCTTCAGTTGCCAGCTACTCACTGCTGTAGCCCAGGGTCAGTACTGCACCAGCTTGGTGGTCAGGCTCGATGTACATCTGAGGGTGGACGATATCTTTCAAAGGCAGATAGTCGGGAGATGTCCGCCCTTTTCCTCCTAGTCCTGGCTCTTCTCACTACTTGTCACTACTGAGGACTTTTCTTTGCCCACTTACAAGTATAGGAACTCAGATTTCTGCAATGTGGCTTATTTCTTGCTGGTGGCACTGCCCATCAAGCACTTCCATATGCCATTCCTTAGTCACGAGTGTCCTTTCTTCCTTGTCTGTTATGTTTTTTGAACTTTTTCTTCAATACCCAGCTCAAATGTCATTTTCTTGGCAGGATCTTCCTAGTTCAGCCAGGTTCAGAATTACTATGAATTGTAATTGTGCATTCCAGTCCCCATTGTCCCCTTGACAAACATTTCATCTTTATTCTCATTTATTTATTCATATGTTTAGTGCAGCATAATATAATGGGTAAGGACAATGTAAGGTTCCCCTCTGGGAGGGCTCCATGTAAATGCCCCCCACCACCAGCCTCCCACCTGTTTAAGTCTCTGACTAGTACTTAAACAGGTGGGGGTGGGGGGCATCTGCATGGAGCCCTTTCTAGGGTGGATCTTACAGACACAAACTGCAGACTCCATAAAAACCTGGGTTTGCAGCCTGGTTGTACAAATTATTGATCACATAACATACAGAAAATGACTTAACCCTTTAAACCTCACATTTCTCATCTGTAAGGAGGTGTGTATAGTGATAGCATCCACAGGTTTTTAATTTTTATGTATATTGGGATAATTATGTAGCTTAGAGTGCTCAAACTTGCAACCCTTCAGCTTCAGCTTCCTGAATGCTAGGATTGCAGGTGTGAGACAGCACACATGGCTACCCAGAGGTGTTGAAAGAATGAAACACAAATATACCAGGTAGCTAAATGCCAATGGGGCAGCTAATAGTAATTATTATGACTATTTATTTGCTCATCAGGTGTTTCTCACAAAATATTGGTGGTTGATACGGTACTAAGTGCGGTGCCAGGTTTAGTAAATGAAGGGATGAAGATTGAATAAGACATGGATATAGTTCCTCAGTCCCTGTATCAGTCAAATAAACAGGATTATGCACTGGGACAAACATTCCTCCATCAAATTTCATTGATTTAATTAAACAAAAATGTATTTATTGCTCTTCTATGATAGTATGGGTAAGTAGGATGTTCTTTTGTGCTGATACTGTGTGTTAGAGTAAATTAGACTTTGCCAGAAAACTATGCAGACATCTGGGTACAAAGAATAAAGGAAAGGTTTATTGCCAGCAAAGGGCAAGGCCCCTTCTCACAAGAGAGAAGTGAGGAGAAGTTGGGCTGTAGTGTTAGGTGACCTTTATAACCTCTGAGGTTTGGGAGATCTTGCTGCCTTATATGGTTATCTGGTGAGGCTCACTGCTACCTTTACTAAGTGGGCCTAGTGTTGCCTAGGGAAAGAGCATGCTAAGCTATGAGGGCTAGCAATGTGTCTTGAACTCAGGAATGCACTGTCCCTTAGTATTTTTGCTCAGGCTGATGTTCTACCACTTGAGTTAGACCTCCACTTCCAGACTTTTGCTTGATAACTAAAGATAAGAGTCTCACAGACTTTTCTGCCTAGACTGGCTTGGAACTGGGATCCTCAGATCTTAGTCTCCTGAGTAGCTGGGATTATGGGTGTGTGCCACCTACCAGTGCTAGCCTGAAACTGGGGTGTTCTGTTCATCAAGAATAGGAGAAGCAGACTGACCCTGGTGGCATCTCTATGGCAAAGGGGATGACACCTTGTACTGGCTCCTCAAGTGACCCATGTCACCTTTTCCTCATATTTCATTGGCTAAGGAAAGTCATGTGACCCTTGCTGTACAACTTTAAAGGAGAGAAGGAAATGCAGTTGTCACACTGCCCTGCTCTCAAAAGGAGCAAGACTAGTGACCAGAATGTTTGTGACCATTCTGCTGGGTGACCACAGCCTGGAGTTAACGATTCCATTTTCTGATTAATGCAGAAGTCACTTCAAGCTTACAAAGAGCTCCTAGTTCAACCCAGTGTTGGTGGCGCATGCCTGCCATCCTAGCTGAGGCTGAGATCTGTGGATTGTGGTTCAATGTCAGCCTGGGAAAGAAATTCTGTGAGACTCTTATCTCCAATTAACTACCAGAAAACTACAAGTGGTACTGTGGCTCAAGTGGTCGAGTGCTAGCCTTGAGCTGAAGAGCTCAGGGACTGCAACCAGTCTGAGTTCAATTCCCATGACTGATACACACACACAAAGGCTCCTAGTTCAAAGTCAAGGTCAGCATTTATTCCCTCTCCCCTTCAGCCTCTGGTTTGGAATTAAGTTTTCAGCCTGGATCTTTTTTTTCCTTTTCACTTCTCCACTCAATTATATTTTAAGCAGATGGGCGATCCTGTCATCTTAAGAAAATAGCAGAAATAAATTTATGTAAAATGCCCCACATTCTAATTAAATTTCCTTTCTACCCCAAGGTTTGGGCTTCAGATGCTGATTTACACTTAAAGAAATCAAATACAAGCCAAATTCAGGAGAGCTTGCAAAATGCTTTCATGTTGTTTTCCCAGGCTGACATGTAAAAAGAGAAGCGTCTATCCCCCCACAACAAACACCTTTGTTTTTGTTGCCTGATGGCCTGGAACCAGTTTTGTTCAAAGACAATTAAAAGCAGCTTCTAAATGCAAAAAGCCAGTGAAGCAGTGAAGGTGAGGCTGTGCACGTGGGTTAAGTGGGACAAATCTCAATCACGCAGTTACAGGTCTTCCAAGTAACTTGGCCAGGCCTACACCAACACTGGGCCAAGCCAGAGCCCTCCACCCCAAGGCTGGTCATCTCTTCCCCTCCTTGCTGCTTCTCAAGTGGAGTGAGGGTATGTTAGAATATATTAGACATTGCCAGAAACCACGAGGACACCCAGGTACAGAAGAAAAGAGGAAAAGTTTATTGCCAGCAAAGGGACTGGCAAGCCCCCCCCCCCCCACCTTCTCACCATGGAGGTGAGAAGCGTGGTCTATTGTCTGGGGTGACATATATAACCTAGGAGGTCTTAGAGGTGGGGACCTTGGTATGGATGTGCAAACCAAGGGTTTCACCATGTCCGGCTATGATTGATGGCTGCTGTCAAATGGTAGATAAGGGGGGGTCCTGCAGCTGCCTTGACTCTGGAGGTCACTTGTAAGGGGATCTTGTTACCTTATATGGTCATAAATGTACTAAAGGAATGTCATCTCTAGGAGGTGGGGGTGGAGGCTACGTGTTTTTTTTTTGTTTTTTTTTGTTTTTTTTTTGGCCAGTCCTGGGCCTTGGACTCCGGGCCTGAGCACTGTCCCTGGCTTCTTCCCGCTCAAGGCTAGCACTCTGCCACTTGAGCCACAGCGCCGCTTCTGGCCGTTTTTTGTATATGTGGTGCTGGGGAATCGAACCTAGGGCCTCGTGTATCCGAGGCAGGCACTCTTGCCACTAGGCTATATCCCCAGCCCGAGGCTACGTGTTTTGCCATCCTTTCTACATGGGCCTATTGTTGCTTAGGAAGGGAGCATGCTGAGCTGTGGGAGAGGAGGCTATCAGGCTTACAGGGTATGTAAGTTGTCTGTGTCTATGTAAGAGGAAACTTCAGCACTCAACATCGTAAAACAAGAAAGGAGGGGCTGGGGATATAGCCTAGCGGCAAGAGCGCTTGCCTCGTATACATGAAGCCCTGGGTTCGATTCCCCAGCACCACATATACAGAAAATGGCCAGAAGTGGCACTGTGACTCAAGTGGCAGAGTGCTAGCCTTGAGCAAAAAGAAGCCAGGGACAGTGCTCAGGCCCTGAGTCCAAGGCCCAGGACTGGCAAAAAAAAAAAAAAAAAAAAAAAAAGAAAGGATTGCCCATGGCTTCTTAGGGTCTGGAATGCAGGAGGGTTGTCATTGGGTGATTTATGCTCAGGGTGCTGCATGTAGCTGTGTGTAGCTGTCAGCCATAAGGGTATGATGCTGGCTTGTGGCTGTAGGGTCCATTCAGGCTCATTCTTATGCTTGTAGGCAGCCTCAGGTTCCCACAACTGCCAACCCAAGGCTGAATTTAGTTCCATGACAAGACATGGTCCTCTCCATATAACCATTCACAATTTGCCTGCTGTTGTGGCATCCCTGTGATAGGAGAGAGAGAGAGAGAGAGAGAGAGAGAGAGAGAGAGAGAGAGAGAGAGAGAGAGAGAGAGAGACACAGACACAGACACAGACACAGACACAGACAGACAGAGACAGACAGAGACAGAGACAGAGAGAGATTGGCATTAAGATAATCAGACGATACAAATGAAAGTAGCTAGGGAGAAAAGCCAAAAGAGAAGCCACTGCCTTTTCTAGCCTCATCTTGGAAACAGAATACATCACTTCTGCCATGTTCCTTTGGTCACACAGACTGACTGTGGTCTAGTGTGGGAGAAGAACATAGAAAACCTCACAATGTGGATCTCAGGAGCTAATGGCCACTGGATGTCATCTTGGAAAGTGGTTCACAAACACACACACACACATACACACGCTCACACCTCCCCTACCCCACACCCACATCAGGAAACAAGGATATACTGAGCACCTTCTGTAGCCCAGAACTGGTGAGGTGATCAATGTACTTTAATACATAATGTACAATAACCCCTCAAAGGAGGTGCTGCTTTAATGTCCATTTCACAGAAGATACTGATGGTCAGAGTTGCTGAGTATCTGAACCCCCCTGGTCAGGAAATAGTAGAGTGTGTGACAGGGAATCATTACCTGTAAAAACACTTCCTTTGTCCCTTGAGTGGCCCTGAGTGGGCTAAGGATGGGGAAGGCAGTGGGGAAGGGAGCCCCTCCCTACTCTACAGTTTCGTGGCCTTCACTAACTAATGTCTCTCAGCTCCATGTCCTTCCCCACAAGAGGAGGTGAAGATGAAATGAGGTGATGCGCAGGTACTGAGGAACTCAGTGCTTAAGTGTCAGAGGTTTGTTCCGCCCCTGGCCTGGGAGGAGGGTGGGAAAGAGGAGAGCGAGGTCATCGCTGCCTGGGGTTTGTGACAGCCTGGTGTTGCCACTGACAGACCCACTCTCCTCACTGAACCTCAGTTTTCTTAGCTTAGAAATGAAGAAATTGGATGGTATGTCTAAGATCATCTCTTAATTCATAGCCAGTGAATTTTCGTAAATATGAAAAAATATTTGTATTGTCTCATCATGCCATGATGCTGATTTCCTTTACTGGACTCTAAGGCAAATGTGTTGTAGTGTTCACTCTGTTAATCTACACCCAAAATATCAACAGAAGGCCTTGAGCTGTAGGGAAAAGCATACTGGGAGAAATTTGACTGGAGAAAAACTTCAACTTTAACTGGCTGTGTGATCTTAGGGGATTTTCCTGACCTCTCTGTTCTTAAGCTTGCTTCTATTTTCTGGTGAGGATAAAACTCCTACCTTGATTCTTTATGTCATGTGGTTAAATGTATTTGGGGCACACAATACAAATGAAGCTAACCCTATGGAGGTGTGGAATTCTTCCGGCTTTGGGAGATGGCTCTTTCACACCCTTCCAGACATAATAAATACTCCAAGACCTTTGAGTTGCCAGGGCAGCGGGGCCAGGCCCATTAACCTGTAGAGAAAAATAGCTGTTTGGAGATGTTGAGGACCTTTGTGCACCCTTTGCTAATGGAGTCTTCCGAGGAAGAGGTGCAGAGGCATCATGGGAAGTGACAGGACACCCCTTCTCCATCCTAACCCTAAGGGCAGGGCTGCTGGCTGTGCGGGGGGCTGCGTCATCGTATCCCCTCCTAGAGAAGAGCAGAAACCAGGGCTGCAGGTAAAGGAGCAAGGGGAGGGGAAGAAGGAGAATTCCCCAGTGTTCCCACCTGTTCCCCCCGCCCCCACCCAGGTGCCTAGCTGCACCCAACTCTCCAGCTGTGGCTCCTCCGTGGGAGATTTAGAGCAGCCCTCTGCCCATGGTCACCCATGGAGGCTGTTAGCTCCAGTCACCATGTTCTGCCCCTCCAGCTACAAGGTCAGCACTGTCTTTGGCACCAGCCCTAGGTGTACTGAATTATGGCCTATCATGGGTGAGAAGCTGCTTGGCCCCTCTTCACATGGCCAGCTGGCTCTGTACCCTGTCTTAATGGGGACACTCTGGATCCCGTGCCACCCAGGACCTGTGTCCCATCCTTGCCCCAGTGCCGGTGGACAGTGGATCTTCCACTTGGAGCTGCACCCACCTCATCCCATTACCACTGGGCTGGTCTCTTCCACTTGTGATCGCACCTAAGAAAGGGTTTCTTTTGTTATTGAGTGTTAGGGTTTTTAGCCTCCGGTGCCCTCCTGTCCTGCGGGAGAGACGGGAAAACACGCCCCACCCAGACGAGCCAAGAAGAGGAAAAAAGGCAAACAGACTGCCACCCCAGCCCCCCTTTTGTCGGAGGACAAACAAACAGTCCAGAAGACAGTCAGGGCTAAGACTCACTTTAATGGCGGAAATGAGCCGTTTTTTTAAAACGGGTCAGAGGGTGGCGGAAGGGGAGGGGTAGAACTGCCTCTTAATGATACAAGGCATCTGGGACGCGCGTGCCCCACAACTGAGTAGGCCACCTTCCCCAGTATATATTTTAATACCAAAAAGTCATTTTTTATAGACAGGTGCTGGTAGCTCATGCCTATAATCCTAGCTACTCAGGAGGCTGAGATCTGAAGATCACAGGTCAAAGCCAGCCAGGGCAGGAAAGTCTGCCAGACTCTTCATTCCCAATTAACTAACAAAAAGCCCGAAGTGGAGCTACAGCTCAAGTTGGTAGAGCTCTAGACGTGAGCAAAAGAAGCTTAGGGACAGTGCCCAGGACCTGAGTTCAAGCCCCAGGACTGGTACAAAAAACCTTTTCTGTTGAGTGCTGGTGGCTCACACCTGTAGTCCTAGCTATTCAGATAGCTGAGATCTGAGGGTCAAGGTTCTAAGCTAGTCCCGGAAGGAAAGTCCATGTGATTCTTTTTTTTTTAAAATTTATTTATTTATTGTCAAAGTGATGTACAGAGGGGTTACAGTTTCATACATAAGGCAGTGAGTACATTTCTTTTTTTTTTTTTTGAGTAGTTTATTTATTTATTTTTTTGTTGTCAAACCAATGTGGAGAGGTTACAGTTTCATACATTAGGTATTGGATACATTTCCTGTACTGTTTGTTACCTCCTCCCTCATTCCCCCTCCCACCGTGAGTACATTTCTTATCAAACTTGTTACCTCCTCTCTCATTTTTCTGCCACCTTTCCCCATCCCCAACCTTTATCCCCCCCCAGTTGTACAGTTGATTTACAGCATATTGTTTTGTAAGTATTGCTGTTGCATTAGCTCTTCTCTTACCCTTTGTCTCTCCATTGTAATGTTCCCCTTCCCTTCCCTAGTTCCAGTAAACATATATACAGTATTCAAGTTACCAAAATCAGTTACAATGACATACGTCGGGGTAATACCATGGGGAAGAACAACAAAAGAAAAAAGGAAGAATTTCACATAGTATGTTGGACATAACAAAAACGATAAACCACTTATTTCCATAACTTGGAGTTCATTTCGCTTAGTATCATTTTATATATTCATATGCACATAGCTAGTGAGCTACTGTGATCATCTGCTAGGATCTCCATGAATCACCAGAAGCCCAGAAGTGGAGCTGTGGTTCAAAGTGGTAGAGTGCTAGCTTTGATCAAAAGATCTCAGAGGCAGTGCACAGGCCCTGAGTTCAAGCCCCACAACTGACAGAAAAAAAAAGCAACCAAAAAACAAAACAATTATTTTTCTATATTTCTTTGATCCAAATAATGATTTGAGGGGCAACCACAGCCTGTCCTGTCTAAATGTGCAATTACGTGTCTTGAAGGTCTCTCATAGTTTCTGAATTGGAAGTGTTTTGTTTGTTTCAGTGGTACTGGGGTTTGAACTCAGGATCTCACACTTCCTCATCTTGCTTGCTCAGCTAATGCTCTTCCATTTGAGCCATACCTCCAACCTGGCTTTTACTTGGTTATTTTGGAGATGGAATCTCAGGAACTTTTCTGCTCTGGTTGGCAGAAAAGATCCTCCTTATCTCATCCTCCTGAGTAGTTGGGATTATACACATGAGATGCCTGCCTTTAGTTAGAAATGTATGTGTGTGTGTGTGTGTGTGTATGTGTGTGTGTGTGTGTGTGTGTGTATGTGAGTGATGAGATTGGGGCTTGAACTCAGGGCCTCACTTTCTGAGATTCTCAGATCTCAGCCTCCTGAGTAGCTAGTATTACAAGCATGAGCTACTGGTGCCCAGCTTAATTGGAGGTTTTTACTGTGTGGATTTCAGATTAAGATACAGTGGTAAGAAATAATACAGAGTAGCTTCATGCATCCTGCATCGTGTAGGTTACAGCCCAATATACCAATGAGGATGCTGACTCATTGACTTTTAAAAAGAGGATGAAGAATTTTGTTCTGGGGAGATGAGTGGGCAGGGCACAGCCCCTACCCCTGGGGTCTACTGGCAGGACTCTTGCCACCATGGGCACTGGGCAGGGCTTTCTGCTTCTGTCACGGCTCCCTGGCTAGCCTCCTGGGGACTCAGCTTCCTTTCTAAGTGTAGCAAAAAGATGTCTAAGTGTGTTTTGTCATTTGCATTTTGTGATTTTTATGCCTAGTTCATAACAGCCCTGGGCATCTATTCTGGACTTTTATGAACTAACTTGTAGCTTACTTGGAGCTGCAGGGTCAGAGATGGATGGTCCAGCTTTGGCCAGTGGCTCCTGTTATCTTTTTGAGCTGCATTTGTTCAAGGGGCTCCTCTCCCCATAAGATTGAGTTGAGAGATACCTCTTTTGCACTCTAAGGTAGGGTATGTATTAGCATATCAGGTCCAGCCAGATACTTCTGCACTGGACTGGTTAAGGTAGGACTGGACTTAGGTCATATGACATAAGCCAGCCATGACTACTGTGAAGCTGTCTATGAACTTACTCTTTTCTTTCCACTTCTCTCCTCCCTCCCTCCCTCCCTCCCTCCCTCCCTCCCTCCCTCCCTCCCTCCCTCCCTCCCTCCCTCCCTCCCTCCCTCCCTCTCCCCCTCTCTCTTTCTCTCCCCCTCCCCCCTGGCAGTTCTGGGACTGGCATCTTAGGGCTTGGCATTTTCTAGGCAAGTGCTTGAGACATACCTCCAGCCCTATCCACAAACTTTTCTTAACACAGTAAGAAAGGGAGAAGGGCGCCTTCCACCCTCACCAGAAATGGTCACGGTCAGGATGGAGACCAGAGCTCAGGCAGGTGTCTGCTTCTCACATGAAGGAGCTTGCTCAGAACTAGGTCAAAACAGGGCATTGCCTTCAGGATGGAGAGCAAGGAAGAGAGAGGAGTGTGTGTGTGTGTGTGTGTGTGTGTGTGTGTGTGAGAGAGAGAGAGAGAGAGAGAGAGAGAGAGAGAGAGAGTGGACCCATCAAGTTGCAGGTTCCCCAAGGTCACATTGATATTCCCGTGGTTGTTGAAGGCAATGGATTCTCACTTTACACATTCAACTCAGGTTTCCCGGCAAGAACTAAGATCTGCCAATGTCACGAGTTTGGTTGTATGGCAGCTTTGAGGCTGGCTACACTGAAGAGGAATTTGTAGTTTGTGCCCTCTTGAAAGCTTGGACCTCATAGCAGGCTATGGGCCCTTTTAGGGTTTTTTTTTTTGAGATTATTGTTATTTTTGAGACAGTATCTCACTTTATAGCCAAAGATGGCCTCAAACTTTCAAACTTCTTGCCTCAGCCCCCTCCAAGCACTGGAATTACATGCATGTGATATCATATCTCACTCTTTGGAGATAAGAGTGCATGGGACTTCATTTGCTTTCGGCTATATCCTGTGAGGCTGCCTTAGTACAGAAATGCTTTCCTCACTCTCTTTAGAAAATGAAGTCAAAGCTGGAGCCAGAGCTGTCTTTTATTATGTTCCCCTGTCCTCTAGAAAACACGTAGATACACAGACACATTTCTGCCTTCATTGGTGGCCTCGACTCTTCTCTAGGCATTGTATCAAGTGACTCAGAGTCTCATCCTCAAGCTATTTGTCAGGGAGACAGAGATTTATTGGGCTGGAGATGATAATGTGTAACTCCAGCAGCTGTTCCATGCATTGGTAACCCCTGATTTTTGGAAATCAGCTTTAATAATAGCTGAACACTGACAGCTAAAGACTTCTCTTACATCTTGTTCTTCCTTACAGAACTTCTGGAAAGTCTTGGAATGTATTGAGGTGGAAATAGCAATCCCGAGGCCTACTCCACGTGTGAGTGTGAGTGTGCAAATTGGTTTAAAGATTAAGATTAGGTTTAAGGGGAAGCTTAAATCCTTCTCTTCATCAATCCATACTCCTATCCATCCATTTACACATCCATATCCATCTATCCATATACCTATCCATCTTTTCACCAATTTATCCACCCACCCACTCACCTACCTGTCCACACACCCTCCCATTCCATCCACCCATCACCCATTCACTTATGTGCCCATCTATCTGCTCTATTTAAACAGATAATGTAAAACTGAGGTAAAAGAAAATGCCAACGCTTCTTCATCTGTAAAATAAGCATAACAGTACCCAATTTACTAGGGAAAGTAACGTTGACAATCATAATAAGCCTTCCAGGACTGGGTCATTACCCTGCAGTCTCAGCACTCTGCTAAGCCCCACACTTAGGAAAATTGGCTGTAAGAATGCTCATTGTAAAAAGAGAACAGTGAGCAAGCCACCAGACTCATTTAGGAGCCTCAGGACTTCTTAGTATGAAGCAGCAGAAAATCATCTTCTCCTCCCTGGAATGAGGGATTTGTGGGAGACCTGAGTCATCAGTCCAGTGAGAGATGCCATTTTTGGCAGGGCCTCCCCCTTGGTGTTTTAAAAGTACACTAAGAAAAGTCTTAACTGAGAAGGGTAGACATCTGATGCTTTAGGTGGACCCTTGCTGAGCTGATGAAACTGCAGGCTTTTCTGGGGTTGCCAGTGGAGGGAGGATTCTTAGATAGCCCAGAAACTATCTACCGGAGTTGAGACACACACACACAGCAACAGAGAGACTGAAGCTGGCTCCTTTTCTAGAGTATTCTGAAGATGGGAGATGGCAGGGGCTTCGAGATGTAGCAGAAAGAAGGGGAAGGGTGGTACAGGAAGAAATAGGTAGGTACTTGGCACCACTTGGTAGGGCAAAGGTGTGCTTCTTGTGGGACAGAGGTGCCACAGAGGCAGGTGGGCTCAGAGTTCACAATACAACTCATCCATAGACACTGCCTGTCAGGTGAGGGGCCCTGGCAGTAAGAGACTGTTCAGAGGAACACAGAGCTGGGAGTCTGGGTTAGGGTTAGGTTTAGGGAAAAAGACACTGGAGGACATTGCCAGAGGACAAAGAGCAACTTCCTGCATAACTCCATAAAACCCTGAGGAAAGCCACTTCTTGGGTGCTCCTGGAGCGGTTTATGGGGGTAAAGAGGGCTCAAGGTATCCTGCCCTGGGGGGAAAGGACCTGCTTCTCTTTTCCTATTTTCTCACTGGAGCTGGAGCTCAGAAGATGGAGGTGGAGAGGAGAGGCTCCTTTCCCTGTGGTCCTGCCTGAGCAAGCACGGGGCCAGTACCACAGGCTGGCTTCCTGCAGAGGCCCACTTGGGGTGCAGGTCCCACTGTAACTGCTTTATCTGGGAAGTGACGCCAGGAAGTGCTGGTGAGGAGGTGGGGCTTAGACAGTCTCAGGAGGGAAGTCCATCCAAGGGCCATGTTCATTGGGTTCTGCTGTTCTCATCATTGTCCTCAACTGGCACGCCTCAGGTATGTGCAGATAAAGTGCTCAGGCCAGGTCCTCCCAAGGTGAACAAGAGGGTATGATAGTGGCAAGATCTGCTGCAGGGCCTTACCTAGATAGGATGTGAGGTTAAAAGTTGTAATTCAGGGCCTTGTATGTGCCAGGCCAGTGCTCTACCATGGAGTCTCCTCCAAGCTCCAAGCTCCAAGGTTACAGTTCTGAATGGGACTTACTAGAATGCTTTTTTTTTTTGTTTTTTTTTGTCAGCTGTGGGGCTTGAACTCACGACCTGAGTGCTGTCCTTGAGCTTTGCTGCTCAAGGCTAGTGCTCTACCATTTTGAGCCACACTGCCACTTCCATTTTTTCCCTGGGTGATTAATTGGAGATTAATTGGAGATTGGTCTCATGGACTTTCCTGCCTGGGCTGGCTTAGAACCACGATCCTCAGATCTTAGCCTCTTGAGTAGCTAAGATTACAAGGCATGAGCCACTGGCTCCCAGCTTGCATGACTGGGTTGCTTTAGAAGTTGTGAGATTGGCCACCAAGGTCGATAAGGAGCAGAGAATAAAGGCAATAATGGAAAAATAAAGCAATTTCAGGTCACTGACTGTGTCCAAAAGGGGAAAGAGGCTGATTTTGTTGACAGTCTGTGCCCAGTGCAGTGTGAGCACCGCTGGTACTCATCTCATTAATCCTTCCTGTGACCTGAGGTGGCTTTGCTATCCTTCCTGCCTCACAGATGGATGGACTGGGCTTTGGAGGTCCAGTGACTTGCCCAAAGTTACAGAAGTAGCTGGGTCAGGTCCTGAACCCATGCTCACCTCCGGAGTCCACACTTACAAATACTGCGGTGAGGATCCTTGGCTGCCCAGATGGAGTCCATTTCTTTATAATGCCTTAGTAACAAAACTTTGGTTTTATTTCAATATCTATATGCCTGGATACCCTGCACATTTCCCAGCTATCTTTGTGGTTTGTGGCAGGTGCTATTATAACAAAATGCCATAGATGGGGTAATTGATAAACAATAGAAGTTTGCCACTCGCAGTTCTGGAGCCTGTAATGTCCATGATCAGGGTTGCAGCAGAATCTAGACGACAGTCATCTCAGACAGTGAGATGACTTTGAGACTGGTCCCCATGTACAAAAGACTGAAAGACAGGCATCAGGGTCCATGTTGCTGGTGACTTTGTCCTCAAGAGCTTACTTTGTTAGCCTTGTACAAGTCACCAATTTCTAGTCCCTGTTACCAGCAAGTGAATGCAAATCCTACTGGATGCAATCACTGAGCTACAGAAGGAGTCCCAGAGGCATTCAGTGCCTGTAGAAGCATTTGTGAAGAATTTACATGGGGTCATTCCTGGAAAGAAAGCACAAAAGCTTCCTTTTTCCATAGGCCAGCAGTCACCCTGGGACATAGTCTTCATTCTTCTCCAATGCTGAAAGCCCTGGATGCCTTTGAAAAAAGTCAGACAATGGATCCTACTCTATCTGGTTCTGGCACTTGCTTTGCTGTTTAACTTTTCAAGTGCTGATGATTTTCCTTAGGAATAGGATCTCTCTCTCTCTCTCTCTCTCTCCCTCTATTTACCTATTTCGTGTGTGTGTGTGTGTGTGTGTGTGTGTGTGTGTGTGTGTGTGTGTGTGTGTGTGTGTACTGGGGCTAGAACTCAGGGCCTGGGCACTGTCCCTTAGCTTTTTCCCCTCAAGGCTGGTACTCTACTACTGGAGCTACAGCTCTCCTTCTGGCTTTTGGCTGGTTAATTGGAGATAAAAGACTCACAAACTTTGATGTCTGGACTGGCTTCCAACCAGATTTTTCAGGTCTCAGCCTCTTGAATAGCTAGAAAGACAGGTGTGAGCCACTGGTGCTTGGCTAGCAATGGGCTCTTACTGTATCGCCAGCTTGATGTTGAACTTCTGGTGTTGAGATCCTCCTGCCTCAGTCTCCTGAGTGTAAGAATTACAGATATATATCACCGAGGATCATATCTTACAAGTTGTATGCTCTAACCTGTACATGCCATTTAGGAATTCTGGCAAATGAATTCAGAAATTAATTTGCCATGAATGTTTAGATGCTTCCTGGAAGCAGTGAAGAACAGATCGCAGACACTTACAAGGAGACTTCTGAAATTCAGAGAGGATTAAAAGCTCAAGTGGGAGCTCCTAAAGTTAAAAAACCCATCAAGGGTGAAAGAAACAGAGCATGGGGGGATTTTTGATTATTACAAAGAAATATCTTTGAATCATCCTTGAAAGTGTTGTCTATATTATGCCCTCCATCCCTCCCTTGGTGTGTGTTAAGTTCTCAGGATTTTGAGGATGGAACTGCTGTTTAGGTCAAAGGTCTATAGGTTGTGAGTGTAAGAGCCATAGCACATGTTTATTTATTGGCAAATTCTTATCTGCCACCAGAGAGCCAATGGGGCTCTGGAAAATCCATATCTTTGCCTTATCTTAGAGTAATGCTGGTGCCTGGCTGACCACAGGCAAGCCAGCTCAGGAGTCTAGAGTGTGTGTGTGTGTGTGTGTGTGTGTGTGTGTGTGTGTGTGTGTGCTGGTACTGGGGCTTGAACTCAGGGCCCAGATGCTATTCCTTAGCTTTTTTCCTCCAGGCTGCAGTTCTACAACTTGAGCCACTGCTCCACTTTTTGCTGGGCTAATTGGAGACAAGAATCATACAAACTTTCCTTCACAGTGTGGCCTTGAGCCTCTACCCTCAGATCTCAGCTCTCTGAGTAGATAGGATCACAGGCATGAGCCATTGGTGCCCTGCTATGAGTGCAGAATTTTTGCTGCCTGTCATTCACTCCTTTAGATTTATAGGCGAATTGTACAAGTATATGATTCGCAACTCCATGGGCTCTAACATAGTGCCAATCAAATGCCAGCTCACAAACTAACCATGCTTGAAAGGTGGATGGTTCACATGGTGAATCCTGCCTTGATGTGTTAACTGAATTTAGGGTTCAGCAACACACATGGGTTGACTCTTGGATTAAATAAAGGTCAGAACAAAACCTGTATCAGTTCAGTCACCATTACCACCTGGCCAGGTGGGGTGACTCCCTGGACTGGGTGGCCAAGAACCTGTGCATGGCATCTCAATGGGCCTGTGAAGACAGACCTGTCTCTGTAAGGGGATGGGTGATGTACAGCTGAGTATAGTCCTCGATATCACAGAGCTGACCTCCCTGCATTGTAAACAAAAGAAAGACACGAAGACCAGTATGGGTGACATAGGTAGACAGATCTGTAATGAGGAAACCTGAAAAATAAGACTTCACAAAAGCTTGAAAGGACCTTTAATTTGTTTCTGAAGAGCAAGTGCAAGTTCACATATGAGGTCAGTCCTAGATCTTTTGACTCGCTAACTGTAAGGGGCTGCATCTTGAAAGAAGTGGCTATGACATTTTGGGACTTAAGTTGAAATTTTAGATTAGCTGCTGAAAGAAACTGCAACTTTAACTCATTCTAAAGATTTCCTAAAGGGCAGAATAAGACCAATACAATCCAACAGTCTTTGCTTGATATCCATGAGCTCAAATCCAATTCAAAATCTGAGATAAATGCTTGCCTTCGAAGGTTACTGGAATGTGTTCACAGAGAGCAGGATTCTGGGAAGGAGAGCCGGTGTAAGCTGCATCATCAAGGTGCCTTTGGACTACTGTTGTTTTATTTTGCTTAGAGTTTTTTTTTTATTTTTTTCTGTGTTGGTACAGGGATTTGAACTCAGGGCCTGGCCAGTGATCCTCAATTCTCAGATCCTAGCTGAGTAGCTAGGATTACAGGCAAGAGCCACCAGTGCCCAGCTTCTGCTTGGAAGTTTGGAGGGACTTTATGGATACCAGAGAACCAAAAGACCAAAGATGGAAGCATTTTATTCACTAGCTTCTGGTCCTGTTGATCAAGATGATCTCATGGTGATTAACTTGTATATCCAAGAAGAGGTTCAAGGCATTGCCCATCACTAAACATAGAGAAGCCCTGAGCAGGAAGCAAGTATATAGGACAAACATGTGATCTGTTATCTGACTATACTTCTACAGAGACCATCAATGCCTAGGAGGAGCCAATGCTCGCGGCAGTGTCTGGGAGATAGATGTGGGGTTGAAAGGATTAGAAAACAAGCATCAACTATACAGTAAGTAGATATCCATTATGCCTTCGGTGGTAGGTACAAGGGTGTCAGGTACAGAAATGACATGAAAAAAGCCCTACTCTACCACAAATATCTTCTCTCCTTCTCCTCCCCCTCTTCTTCTTCCTCCTCCTTTTTATTTTTATTCTTTGTTTCATTACTAGGACTTGATCTCAGGGCCTGGGTGTATGGTCCTTTAGCCTTTTCACTCAATATTGGCACTCTACTACTTGAGCCATAGCTCCATTTCCAGATTTTTGGTGGTTAATCAGAAATAAGAGTCTCATAGACTTTCCTGACAGGGCTGACTTGAAACTGTGATTCTCAAATCTTAGCTTCCTAAATAGGTAGGATTAGAAGTGTGAGCCACTGGTTTCTGGCCATACTTCTAATATCTCTTTCCCTAGTGTCTCAGGCATGCTAAGCAACTACTTTACCAGTTAGCTACAGTCCCAGTCCCAAAATTACAATTAAAATGTGTATGAAAATATTTTAGCATGAGATTCAGTCTTCAGTGACCTCTTACAGTTGTACATTGAAATTTAAATTCACAATGAGATAAAGATGAGAGGTATTTATATTTCTTCCTAAATCCAGTTTTGTTTTGTTTTGGATAGAGAAGGAATAATGTACACAAGAGTTCTGACTCCTACATAACCATCAGTTAAGATTTCCAGTTCTCCTGTTCTTTTCATTACATTGCTCTGCCCTGTGCCTGTCATCTTGGGAAGCATTGTCCTGGGCCTCCAAGGGTGCCTTTTCCTCTTAGTCATTCTCCTTTGGCTTTGCCATGAGGAGCCCAATGTGACGAGAGAATTTAGCAAATATTCCAGTAAATATTTATGGAATGATATGAATAAATAGAGTTATAAATAGAACATTTTCTTATTCTAACCTTGGACTCAATGTACCACCAAACAAGCCAGAATGGATTTTGCATAGATTAAATGTTACCTTTCTGACCTCACCAAGCAAGTTCAGCTGCTGCCGTAGGTTATTTTTCCAGACCACCTTGCAGATCCACGGCCGCAGTCCTTTTCTCTTCTTTATTAATTCAGTGTTTGCTAGACTGTGAGCTCCTCAAGGGCAGGGGCCATTTCTTATTAATCTCCTCTTGTCAGTGCTGAGCAAAGTCTGCACTGGAATGTTTAATTAATCAGGATCGGATTCTAGACTATCTGCGTGGTGATATCACCAATAATGTGCTGCAGTGAAGGAAACCAGCTATATGATAAGTGATGAAGAAGCATATTTTGCAATTGCCTAGCAGCTGAGTGACAGTGGGCTGGTCAATGAATTTCTGTATGTTAAAAGTGAGAGACTGATCAACATCAGATGATAAGGGTGCCACCTGCTTTCTGTGTCTTATTGGCATTTTTAACAGACAGATAAAACCTTTTTCATACTTGATCTGAGTGAGCTTAGTAGTCTTAGTTCACACCAGTCAGCCTTTACCAAGGGACTTGAACTTAGAACGTCATGCTTGCTATACCAGCAGTCTGCCACTTGAGCCATGCTGACAGTTCCTTTTATTTTTCAGGTAGAGAGCACTTTTGCCCAAGGCCAGCCTAGGACCTCAGTCTTCTCAAGTCTGCCACTCATATGCTAACATCACACGCATAAACATCTGGATTTTTTTTTTTTTTGGTATCAGGAGTTTTGAACTCTCTGACCACTTAAGTCATACCTGCAGCTTAGCTTTTTGCTGCGTATTTTTGGGGCTGGAGTTTCATAGACTTTTTACTCAGGTTGGCTTTGGATCTCAGATCTCCAGAGCTCAGCTTCCTGTGTAGGTGGGCCTACAGGCATGAGCCACTATTGCTTGGCTTTCTTCTTTGAGCTAGGAAGGACATTATAAACTTGTCTGGCTTGGCCTTGAACTATGATCCTTCCAGGTCTCCATCTCAAGTTGCTAAGATTATAGGCATGAGTCAATACCTGCCTAGAAAGATTTTTAAAAACAAAAATCAAATGATGTCTCCTGTGCTTAAAACCTTTTGAAGCATATCTGATTTCAAAATGATGGCATACTAAGCTTGTCTGAGAACATTCTGACTAAATAGCCTTAGAAATTCAGCAAAACTATACCAACAAAGTACAAAATAAGTGATTGATTCTGTAGGAAAGAATAAAAACCACTAGACAAATTAAATAGAAAAGTTGGGGAAAAGTCTATGTATGCACTTGGACTGTGACTGGATGTGTTACTGGACCTGGTTATTACATATTGAGTAAAATTAAAGTGTAGGATCTGAATGAAGGAATTGGCACTGAAAACTGCAAGAGCCAGGATGTGGAAAGAACACCTATAGATACAGAGTGTGATGCCAAGCATCCTCACCCATCAACATGAGGAGACCAGAAAATGTACCTTTGCTTTGTCTATGTGCAAGAAAATAATTAATTACTTCTGAGAAATTAAAAATAATTATCCTGCAACTTTAAAGAAACTTAAGATCCAAATATATCCTTCCTATGTTTGCCTTAAAGCCCAAATTATAAAATTAATATAAAAATTGCTCTCAAGATAATGTTGCTTCTTAGATTCCTGGCAAAGTAAAAACAAAATTCTTTTGAAGGAACAATCTCATTACTCTTATACCACTAGAAACCCACTAATCAAACACAACTGGTGATGAACTCATAATCCAAAATTACAAAACAAAAATTACCAAATTACAAACAACAGCACAGAGTCAAGAGATAGCACAATAAAATAGTAAATAGCTTAGTATCTGCATGTGCCTAGTAGTAAATGTAGTAAATGCTAGAAGTGTTGTAAATATTTGATTGACAAACTGAGACATTTAAAAAACAGAATTAAAATACAAGGCACTTTGGTCAATAAAGAAATTAATATACTACAAAGAATATGTACCTAGAATGATTAAAGATACAAAATGGAAAAAAGATATAAAAACAGAAATCATTTGTATAGGAAAGATGATACATGTCAAAAGAACAGGTACACTTAAAGAACCACATACAACTATAGAAAAAGTCTTTGAAATAACAATCTCAATAAACAGTATGGATACTGATAAGAAAATTGAGTGTGCCACAGAGATTAAGGTATAGTAACATAGAGTCATGAATGATAGAATTACTTCAGGTGCTGTGGGAATTGAAGGAGAAGAGAATAGATAGTAAGAAAGAGGAAATGCTCAAGGATAATGGCCCAATAATGTATTGATGAAAGTTTAAAGAAATGCATACAGTCATGACCAGGACAATCATGACAAATCAACACAAATAATAATGAAATTACAGAGCACAAAGAAGCTTGACAAAGCCAGAGAGAAATGAAAAATGACTTATAGACTTGCAGCATATTTCTCAAAAGCAAGAATAGAGGCCAGAACATATGTAATGCCTTTCTGAATAGGATTCCAATTGCTCAGGAAATAAGAACAAGAGTTGACAAGTAGGATTGTATCAAATTAAAAAGCTTCTGCACAGCAAAGTAAACAACTATCAGAACAAATGGGTGAAATTTTTTGCCAGTCATTCATCAAACAGGAAATTGATATCTAGAATATATAAAGAATTAAAGAATTAAACACCAAAAGATCAAACTATCCAGCTAATAAATGGGTAACTCAATTGGACAATTTTCAAAAGAAGTACAAATGACTTATAAATACATGAAGAAATATTCAACATTCCTAGCCATAAAAAATATGAATAAAAGTATCTCTGAGATTTCATTTTACTCCAGTCAGAATGGCAATCAAGAAGACAAATAACAACAAATGGCGAGAATGCAAAAAGGGATATTCATGTTGGTAAGAATGTAAATTAGTGCACCCAACATGGAAATCACTATAGAGGTCTCTTGAAAAACTTCCAAGTAATCTAGCTATACCACTTCTTAACATATTATCTGAAGGAATATTTGTTTTAGTGCAATAGAGATACATGCATATCTGTGTTTATAGCGGTACTATCCATCTATACATATAGAACTGGAAATTATCATATTAGTGAAATAAATTAGACTAAGAAAGACAAATGTCACAAATGTTATCTATTTTTTTTGGGGGGCGGGGGCGGGCTGCTCCCGAGGCTTGACCTCAGGGCCTGGACATTGTCTTTGAGCTTATTTGTGCTCAAGGCTAGTGCTCTACAGCTTGAGTCACAGCACCACTTCTGGCTTTTTCTGAGTAGTTTATTGGAGATAAGAGTCTCATAGACTTTCCTTCCCTGGCTGGCTTCGAACTGTGATTCGCAGATCTCAGCTTCCCGAGTAGCTAGGATTATAGGTGTGAGCCACCAATGCCTGGCAAATGTTATCTTTTATTCAGTATTTAGACCCTTGAAAAGAATGACATGAATGTAATTTTTGGGGGGGAGGGGGAAATCAAATGAATGAGGTTAAATTGAGAAGAAAAGGTGAAGGTGGAGATGACTATCATAGAAGTACTTCATATGCATTAAGGAAAATAGAATAATGAAGCCAGTGAAATTGCTTAGAAAGAGGTGAAGTGAGACAAGAGTGAGTTTGATCAAAATATGCATGTGTAGAAATATCACAATGAAGTATTTCTTGAGCAACTAAAACATGCTTAAGACAGAAGACAGAAAACGTTGAGACAATAAATACTGAAAGAAACTGTCAGTCTAGGTTTTTTTTTTGTTTTGTTTTGTTTTTTCTTTTTCCCAGTCCTGGGGTTTGGGACTCAGGGCCTGAGCACTGTCTTAGGCTTCTATTTGCTCAAGGTTAGTTAGCACTCTACCTCTTGAGCCACAGTGACACTTCTGGCTTTTTCAGTTTATGTGGTGCTGAGGAATCAAACCCAGGTCTTCATGTATGCTAGGCAAGTACTCTACCACTAAACCACATTCCAAGCCAAGTCTAGAATTTTTTAAAGTAAAAATGTAGACTATGTATATCTTAAAATTTAATATATTGACCCCTTTTAATTGTACAATTTAGGAAGTGGGGTTTGGTAGAGCTACAGCGTTGAGAGACAAAGCTAAGTGAGAGTGCTCTGGCCCTGAATTCTAACCCCAGTACTAGCAAAAACAAAACAAAAAATCCAGACCCCAACCCAAACCAAAGCAAAAAAGCCCCACCAAAAACACCAAAAAAATTAATAAGTGTATAGTTTAGTGGTTTTAAGTATAACCATGTTGTATAACCAGCCTCCAGAATATTTCCATCTCACAAAACACGATTCTGTTGTGTAAATATACCATGTTTTATCCACCCATCCAGCAGTCCATCCAGTGATAAACATGTGGGCTGCTTCTAACTCATGGCTGCTGTAAATAATGGTGCTACTGACCTGGACAAATATCTCCTTGGTTTGGTTTCTTCTGGATACATATCTGAAGTAGAGTAATGAGCACATGGTAATTCTGCCTTTGGTTATCTGAGTAATCTCTATCCCTGTTTCCATGACAGCTACTTTGTTTTCCATCCCCACCAGCATTTTCATACTTCCTCATGGACACATTATTAATACTTTTCATATCAGGCAGCTTACAGGGGGCAGTGAGATAGATAGCTCATTGCAATTGTGATTTGAACTTCACTAATGATTAGTGAAGTTAAGCCTTTTTTTAAGGGTTTATTTTTCCTTACTTTTTAAGCAATAGAGGCTTGATTCTGTTTTCTTTGTACAAGGATTTGAACTTGCAAGGTAAGCATTCTTTACTTCTGAGACATACTTCAATCCCTCTCAAGATAAGGTCTTGTCATCTGCCTAGGCCCATGCTGGGCTGCAATATGATTTACCTGTTGCAGCTATGATAACAGGTACGTGTCACTGTGCCCCGTGCTCTATTGAGAAGGGGTCTCACAAGTATTTTTCCGCCCAGGCTGGCAATCCTTTCAATCTCAACTTCTCTAGGATTACAGATATGAGTCCCAGAATTTTGAATTCCACAGATAATTTTTCTTTTGTTGTTTCCAAGTTCTTTTTCTTTGACATTTGAGAACTTAATTTATATTTAATATTTGGAGTACTTTGATCTTCATAGATGTGGATATTTATTTCCCTCCTCAGATTTGGGAAGTTTTCTGTCATTATTTACTTAATTTATATAAATTTATAATATATATGCTTATTGTATAATATATAACATTTATACAGATAAATTTATGTAAATGTATATAATTACTTATTTAAATAATAGTAGAAAGGAACAGCAACATTATTTAAATAAAATATTTTTATATTTTTGTCTTTTTAAAAAAAATAGTCCTGGGGCTTGAACTCAGGGCCTGTGCACTGTCCCTGAGGTTTTTTTTTCCTCAAAGCTAGCACTCTACCACTTGAGCCACAGTTCCACTTCTGGCTATTTGGTGGTTAATTGGAGATAAGAGTCTCATGGATGTTCCTGCCTGGGCTGGCTTTGAACTGTGATCTGGGGATCTCAGCCTTTGAGTAGCTAAAATTACAGGTGTCATTTTAGGCCTGGCTATGTTTTTTTGTTGTTGTTGTTTGTTTTTTGGTACCTTTGTGACTCCCTAGCATGAGCTTTGTTTGCTTGACAGCATCTCATAACTCCTGTAGATCTTTTTCACTCTATTTCATGATTTTTTTCTTTTTGCTTCTCTGAATGATTTCAAATGACCTATCTACAAGCCCACTGATGCTTTTTCTACTTGATAAAGTCTGCTTTTGAGGCTGAATTATTGAATTTTTAATTTAAGTCATTATATTTTAATTTAACTTGTCATTATATTTTTAAGCTTTAGGACATTAATCATTTATATCCCTTTGTTGGAATTTTTCTTTGGGTTCATGTATTGTTTCTCTAATTTCACTTAGTTATCTATCTGTGTTGTAGTTTACTGAGCTTTTTAAAGTTACTTATTTTGAATTTATCTTTAAAGAGATAGATCTCTATCACTTTAGAATAAGCTACTGGTGTTTTACTTTATCCATTTGATGGTATCATATTTCTATATTTTTTTGTTGTCCTGTCATTTGGTGTAGTTGTTTGTACATTTGAAAACATAGAAGCCCTTTCCAGTTGTGCAGACTGGAGTTGTCAGAACTGCTTTACCAACGAGACCACCATTGAGAAACTCTGGGCTGCCCTCCTGGATAATCTAGTGTTGTGGACCCAGTGTCGTGGAGATTTTGTCTATGAGAGTTAGGCTTGTGGAGGCAGGTCTTGATCCAATGTCCTGGGATTCAGCTTGAAGCCTGGGTCTGTGGAGGCCAACCAGGCAATGGTGTATGCTTTGACCCTGAACCCCCATAGGTCACATGTCCAGTGGCGCAAGACTGGTGTTGAGATCTACAGGATTGGTTCAGAGTCTGGATCTGTGTGGCCTGGAACTGCAGCTGGTCGGGTAGTAGAATCAGTGACAAAGATGAATGCTCCCTTCACACTCCTTTTCTATCCATGGTACACTGCCCAGGCACAGAGTGTATAATGTGGATAATGTGAGGTTGTCCTTCCTCCCTTTTCAGTGCATGAGTTCCTCCTGTCCATCACCTACATGCTGTGATTTCTGATTTAGATGCTTTAGATTTTGTATATGTATTTCTGTGAATGGACATGTTTCTGCAAGGGGATGAGTGCTAGGAAGTTCTATCATCTTTTTTATATCACCCCACTAATAGTAATTTTAACCCATGTACAGTACTATATTTAGTTATACATGTAAAATTACAGAGAATGTATGAAAAGATACATTATCATGAGATAATCTTTAAACTCAGAATAGTGTTTCCCTTTAAGCCAGAAAGAACAGAGAGGGAATACAACAGCCTAGTATCTTAATTCTTTAGCTATATTGTAGGTATGTAGTATTCACCAAATTATCCTACTTTAAATATCTGAGTACTCTGGATACTGTGTATACTTGTATTGGAACTGGGGAAGGGAAAGGGAATATCAAAATCGAGGGACAAGGGATAAAAAGACAAACGACTCCAAAAGCAACACTTACAAAACCATTTGGTGTAGGGCTGGGGATATGGCCTAGTGGCAAGAGTGCCTGCCTCATATACATGAGGCCCTGGCTTCGATTCCCCAGCACCACATATACAGAAAACGGCCAGAAGTGGCGCTGTGGCTCAAGTGGCAGAGCGCTAGCCTTGAGCAAAAAGAAGCCAGGGACAGTGCTCAGGCCCTGAGTCCAAGCCCCAGGACTGGCCAAAACAACAACAACAACAACAACAACAACACCATTTGGTGTAAACCAACTGAACAACTCATTGGTGGGGGGGGGGGGGGTGGAGAGGAAAAAGGGGAAGGGGGGAGAGGGAAAAGGGGAAGGGGGAGGGGGGAAATGAGGTAACAAATTTAACAAGAAATGTACCCACTGCCTTACGTATGAAACTGTAACTCCTCTGTACATCACTTTGACAATAAATAAATAATTAAGGAAAAACATAAACATTACTAAGAACTGGCAAAAAATAACCATAAGTAGTTAATCATTACTACACTCATACAAAGAAAATACAGAGTGAAATTTATTTATCCAGATGGGAAAACATAGGAGAAAGCACAACACTTTCAATAAATAGAAGAAAATTGGTAGAGACAAGAACAACATTTGAGATAGAATGAAATAAACCTAAATACAAGGCTTTTGAGAAATAGCAGGACCTCTGGAAAATTTGATCAAGAGAAAAATAGAGTAAATAAAAAGTATTAGTCTTGAAAAAAGGAATAACTACTGACCCAGTAGAAATGAAAAGTCTTGAGAACACAAGGCAGCTTTATGCATCTAAAAACTTCCACAAATGGATTTCTTTTTAGAATAATAAAAGAATGTGAATATACTTAAAACCATCAGAGAAATAAAAATAGTGACATAAAATATAGTTGTCTGAAAATTTTCTAGGTTAGTGGCAGCTATTAGCTTAGGGAGCAGTACTTACTCAACACAAAAGAACAAGGATCAGTGGCTCCCCAAGAGGATAACAGCTAGGTGGGTAATACCCAACTCTGAAATGGGGTAGAAATTCTCAAAGCATCAGGGCAAATCCCTCTGTTTTATTGAAACACATATAAGCAAGCTCTGCTGATAATCTCCCCCTCGTCAGGGATGTCTACCCACACTAACCCTGTGGATCTGAGTGGGCAAGATCAGAAGGCATAGTGTTAAGATTTCAGTGATGACATAGATTTAAGAGGTGGCTAATTAGACAGGCTCCACACAGCCTGGAAAGTTTGGAAACATATCATCAGGGGGCAGTTATAGTTCCCTTGAAACAACAGCTAGAGATTTTCTCTTACTTAGCCTTATCCTGGGACACTGCATAACCTGACCAAGGTCAAGAGTGGGTTTCTTGAAAGAGAGGATAAAATTCTGATGGCATCAATCTTTATTCACACAAAGAACAAAAAACAGTTTTGGAATTATTTTTTGGCTTGATTTATATTGTTGTTCTTTCTTCTCCCAGCTTTTCTTTTCTTTTTTTCTCACTTCTTTCATTGGTAGCCTACCACACCTCTTCCTTTCCTTACATTAGCGTTCTTATCTTCTAAAAAATAATTTGCAACTCCTGACATCACACCTTCTTTTCACAATTGAGCTGTATAACTATACTGAGTATATTAGGTATCTGTACCCATCACATCCCGTTCTCCTTCTCAAGGTCTTTCTTATTTTGTCTTTCTTCTCTCTCTCTCTTACACTTGAACACTTTGTTCTAATTTGTATAGCACTACACAAATATCCCAACTCCAGCACACAGTGCTTGTCAAAGGTACCAGTGAGGGCAAGGAATGTGGTTTAGTGGTAGAGTGCTTGCCTAACATGCATGAATCCCTGGGTTTGATTCCTTAGTACCACATCCCCAGAAAAAGCCAGAAGTGGTGTTGTGGCTCAAATGGTAGAGTGCTTGCCTTGAGCAAAAATAAGCCAGGGACCATGCTCAGGCCCCTGAGTTCAATTCCCAGGACTGTCAAAAAAAAAAAAAAAAAAAAAAAAAAAAAGAAAGGAAAGGAAAGGAAGGAAGGAAGGAAGGAAGAAAGAAAGAGAAAAAAGATATCAGTGATCTCCCTCTGTATATAAGTATTTCAATGGGTTTTAAATTGGAGAAGTTATTATAGCTGAGACACACCTCTTCCCCCATAGTGATAAAGGGCTCCTTAATACACCTAAAACTTGGGCTAATGAGAAAGTTGAGAATAATCCAATGATAAGACTTCAAGCAACTAAATGCTCAAACCATGAAAAGTCTGTAAATGAGCAAAGTCCACCATAGATATAAAAACATATGAGAAAACAGGGAAATACAACACCTCCAGAAATAAACTATGCAACAGGTTAAAATTATAGCAATATAGAGAAACTGCATATAATGAGCTCAAAGAACTGTTGATAAGAATGTTCAATAAACTGAGAGAGGACATCTACAAGTATTCACATGAACACAAACAAATGTAAAGAAATAAAATATTTCAATAAGAACACAGTTGGGGCTGGGGATATGGCCTAGTGGCAAGAGAGCTTGCCTCGTATACATGAGGCCCTGGGTTCAATTCCCCAGCACCACATATACAGAAAACGCCCAGAAGTGGCTCTGTGGCTCAAGTGGCAGAGTGCTAGCCTTGAGCAAAAAGAAGCCAGGGACAGTGCTCAGGCCCTGAGTCCAAGCCACAGAACTGGCCAAAACAAAACAAAACAAAAAAACAATAAGAACACAGTTAAGCTGGGAATATTGCCCAGTGGTAGTGTGCTTGCTTCAATTCCTCAGCCCCACATATATAGAAAAAGCCAGAGTGGCACTGTGGCTCAAGTGGTAGAGTGCTAGCCTTGAACAAGAAGAATCCAGGGACAAAAAAAAAGAGAACACAAATAAAACCTAAATGAATTCTCAGTAAATTCATATGAACAGCTAATAAATGCAAAGAAAGCATAGCTAAAAGCTAAAAGAAGTAAAAAAGGACACAGATACACAAATTAATAAAGAAGTCAATGAAAAGGAAGGCTTGAAAAATAACATCAGTATAGAGATTGAAGAAAATCAAATGGAAATCTCCAAAATACAAAAGTAAAGTGGGAAGCCTCATTAGCAAAAATAGATATGGAAGACAGAATAGATATAATGGAGACTGTGAAAGGAGATACAGAAAGAAGCTCAAAGCAATATGAAATGGATTTCCAAGCACTTCAGGACTGAATTAAAAGACTGAATTTACACCTTTTAAAAATAATTTACTTTATTGTTATTAGGAAGATGATGTACAGAGGTATTATAGTTATATGAATCAGGTAATGAGTATACTTCCTTTTGTACAGTGTCTTCTGTTCCCTCACTTTCTCCCAGTCAAATTTGCATCTTATGGGTATTGATGAAGGCAAAGATAGCTAAACGCATAGGAAATATATCAACAACAGAAAACTTTCCAAATATTGAAAAAGAGAAGCCCATTCAGGTACAAGGGGCTTTTAGTACACAAATAGACCAGGCTAGAAAAGAACTTCTCCATGACATATTATAGTTAAAACAATAGATACAGAAAACAAAGAAAAATATTAAAAGTTATATGAGAGAAAAGACAGGTTACTGACAGAAAACTCTCAACAGAAATCTTCAAGGCATGGATGGTTTGGAATGATGCATTCAAAACACTGAACTTCAACTGTCAACCCAGAATATTCTGTGAAGCTTTCATTCACAACTAAAGAAAAAGAAAAATAGATTTCATTATGAATAAAAACTAAAGTAATTTACTGACAATAAACCAGAAGTAGAAGATACTCAAATATACATGATATCACAAAGAAGATCAACATGAACAAGTGGGAAGAACAAAAAGGAAGGAACACAGATCTAAAATTGGAAAGAAACTGACCTTTCAATGTTAATTGTATCAATAGACTTAATTTGCCCATCAAAGACATAAAACGGTGAGTTGGACCAAAAGGCAAGACCCAATCATCTGTTATGTACACGAAATACATCTGTCTGATAAAAACTTGCTTAGGAAGAAAGATTAGAAAAATGTCTGCCAAGCAAATGGACCTGAAATGCAGGTAGGAGTTACTATATTCATATCCAGTAAATTAGAATTCAAATCAAGATTAGTCAAAAGAAATAAAGGAAATCTTAATATTATTTATTAATATTAATAAAGGGAGATTTGCATCTAGAAGATATAACAATTCTTCATATATATGCATCAAATGTTGGGGAACTCATATTTGTTAAACATCACTGGACATGAAAACATAAAAGACCCCAACACAATAATAGTAGGAGACGTCAGTATCCTACTTTCACCAATAGATTATCTAGCAAAAACTCAACCAGACGTAAATGGCACCATAGGCCAATTAGACCTAACAGATATCTAGAAAAAAACCCAGTATCTGCAAAATACACATTCTTCTCATTTGTCCATGGACTATTTTGCAAAATCTTCAGCAAAATCTTCAGTCAGGAAATACAAGAAAAGAGAAATCACTTCATGTATACTGGAATAATATTAGAGGTTAATAGCAAAAGATACCACAATCAAAATTCAAAATCATTGAATCTGAACAAGATATAACTGCATAGCAAGTAGGTTATCAAAGAGATGAGAAGGGAAATCAGAAAGTTTGTAGAGTTCAATGACAGAAAAACAACAACAACAACCCTGCCAGAACCTTTGTAACACAATGCAAATGCAGTTCTCGGAGTACTAAAGTTCTTACATAGCTATAAGTTCCTAAAACAGGGAGATCTTTAACTTAAAACCCAAGGATACACCTCAAGCTCTTAGGAAAAACAAGAATGAGCCAAACCTCAAGCCAGTAGATAGAAAGAAATAATGAGTAGGACAGAAATCAATTAAGTATAGACTAGAAAACTACAAAAAAAATCAATGAAATGAAAAGTTGATTCTTTGAAAAGATAATGAAAATTGATTATTAAAATTGATTATCTATTAGCCAATCTGACCAAAGGAAAACACAAAATCACCCAATCAAATTAGGGATGACATATAAAGGACCTCTCACAACAAATATATGCACCATTGTGACTATTCTGAGGGAATACTTTTCAAGCTTTTACTCAAACTGAAAAGTGTAGCAGGAATTGATGCATTTCAAGATAACTTGCCAAAATTGAACCAAGAGGATATAAACTATTTAAGCCAATCTGTAACAAGCAATTAGATCAAAACAGCAGTAAAGTATCCCTTAACAAAGAAAAATCCAGGACTTAGATTTACAGTTAAATTCTACAACATTTTAAAAGAACAACCAACACCAATACATCCCAACTCTTCCATGAAATAGAAGGGAGGAATCACTATCATAGACCAATCTCTTTGATAAACATAGATGCAAAACTTCTCAATAAAATACTTAGTAACCAAACTTAGCTATTAATTAAAAAATCAAATACCATGACCAGATTAGTTTCATCACTGGCATGCAAGGTTAGTTCAACATACATAAAACAATATATGCAAGGCAGCACATAAATAGAATCAAAGATAAGAACCATACCGTTATTTCAATAATTGCAACCAAACCTTTGATAGAATTCAACATCCTTTTTTAAAATGAAAGCTCCTGAAAATCTAGAAATAGAAGAAACTTCCCTACCATAGAAAGGCTATTTATGACAAACTTACAGCTAACATCACACAAGTTGGTAAAGTACTGAAACCATTTCTTCTAAACTCAGGAATGAGACAAGGATGTCCACTCTTTATCAATATAATATTAGAAATCCTACACAGAGGAATAAAGAAAGAAATAAATGAAAGAAATAAAAGAAAAGAAATAAAAGAGATCCAAATTGGTAAGGAAGAATTCAAATTATGCTTTTATGCAGATGATATGATTCAATATCTAAAGAACCCTAGAGATTCTACCCCCAAACTCCTAGAGATGATAAGCACCTTTGTAAAAGTAGCAGTATATAAAAATCAGCACACCAAAGCCAGTAGCTTTTTTTGTATACAACAATGAGCAAATGAAAATGGAAATTAAGAGAATAATTCTGTTCACAATATTCTCACAAAAGAATACCTAAGAGCAAACCTAACAAAGAAAGTGAAAAACATCTACAATGAAAATGGTAATACTTTGAAGAAAGAAATGGAAGAAGATACCAGAAGGTGAAATAGCCTCTCAAGTTCATGGATTGGCAGAATTAATATTGTGAAAATGGCCACACATCTAATGAAGAGCTACAAGTTTAATCAATATTTACCAATATTTACCACAAATATTTAGTGTGATTATTCAAAGGGACAGAGAAATCAATCCAAAAATCCACATGGAACCATGAAAATGTCCAAAATAGCCAGTGCAATCCTGAGCAGAAAGAAACAGTGCTATAGATACATTTACAGATCCAACCTACTACTGAGCTATAGAAACAGAAACAGATTTGGTACTCCTACAAATACTACATGAATATTAATAGAATAGACTAGAAGATTAAGAAATAAACATACATACTTACTGCCATCTGAGTTTTGACAAAGGAGCAAAAATATAAGTTGGAAAAAAGATAACTTCTTCAATAAGTGGAGCTGGGAAAACTGGACATTCATATGTAGAAGATTCAAACTGGATCCCTGTCTCTCACCTTGTACTAATGGCCTTTCAAAGTGGATTAATAAAAACCTCATTATAAAATGTGAAAACTTGAAATTATTGTAGAAAAGCATAAGGGAAAAACTAAAACTTACTGGCAAAATCAGGATCTTTCTGAATAGGATTCCAGGGGTTTAGCAAATAGGAGAGAGAACTGACAAATGGGATTGCATTAAACAAAAATGCTTCTGCACAATAAAGAACCTACTTACTAAGCTAAAAAGACAGCTTATAGAATAGGAGTAGATCTTTGCCAGTTATATATCTAACCATGGTCTAACAACCAGAATATAGTGGAACTAAAATTATTAATAACCCAAGTAATAAGTAGGCAAATGAGCTAGATAGACACTTCTCAGAAGAAGTACAAATGGCCAATAAATACATGAAGAAATGAGCAACATCCCTGTCCATAAAGACAATGCAAAACAAGATTGAAATTCCATCTCATTCCAGTAAGATTGGCCGGCATCAAAACTATGATCAGTAACAAATGCTGGTGAAGTTGCAGGGGGAACAGGAACCCTATTACACTGTTGGTGGGAAAGTATGGTAGCATAATTACTATGGAAATAAGTATGCCATACTTAATATTCCTCAGAAAGCTCAATGTAAAACTTCCCTATGATCTGGTGGTGCTATTCCTGGGCATTTAACCAAAGATTGAAAATCAGGATATAATAAATGCACCTGCAAACCCATGTTCATTACTGCAGTATTCATGATAGCCAAGTTATGGAGACAGCCCAAATAACCCTACAGCTGATAAATGGCTTAGGAAAATGTGATGTGCACACACACACACACACACACTCACTCACACACACACACACACACACACTGGAATTTTATTTATCCATCAGGGTGAATAATATATATTATATGTATATATACAAACTGACTAAAAGATGTAATAAGCAGGGATGGGATGGTGTAACCTCTTTGAACAATTAAAAGAAAGTTTACTGAAATGATTACCAGGAATCTGAAACATATCTTGTCTGAGAAGTGTGGGGATGAAGGGGAAGGGATCAGTGGAATGGAAAGGAGTGGTGGTGAATACAATCACAATACTCAGCTGTGAACCTAGGAAAGTAAGGTGACAGGTGGGGGATCGAAACATGGCGCGGGGGAATTGGACACATGGTGTGGGGCAGGGGTTGGGGGAGAGAATGATGGAAATGGTGACTGATCAAGATGCATTGTACACATAAACAGATGTATTGAACGGGTAACTCTTTGTACAATTATTTGAAGACAATAATACATTTTTCCAAGTTAATTGAATGTATGGGTGTGTATGTTTTAAGGAACGCTTGATTCCAATTTTCTGTAAGTTGTTTACATAATACTAAGGATGAAAATCTCTCTGCCTTCTGTTATGTTTGGTACATACCTGAATTGAATAAAAATAATTACAAGTAGAAAACAACTATGAACATAATTACAAATTATGTTCAATGCAAATGCTTATTTAGAAATTACAAATGACTAATTAGCAAGGCAATTTGAACCAAGCAATAAATAAGTAAAATAATGCATCATGACTAAGTAGATTTTATTTCAGGAATATAAGGAAGATTTTATACTAGAAAACCTTTAATTTAATTTACTACATAGGCAGAGTGAAAGAAAAATCTCACAATATTCTCAACTGATAGAGAAAAATATTTAATAAAAATTTAGTAACCATCATTACAGACTAAAGTGTATGCCTGTAAAATGACTATGTTGAAGGCTTAAATGTGATTGCACTTGTGGGTTGAGTTTGTGGAGGTGATCAAAGTTAGGTTAGATCAGAAGAGTAAGGTACTCAGGCTTAATGGCTATATTAGGAGAGGAAGAGCTCTTTCTGTCTTTCTATGTCTCTGTCTCTATTTCTCCCATTCCCTCCTTCCTCCCCTCTCCTACTCTCTTCTCCCTTTCCCTGATCTCCTTTTCTCTCCCTGCCTCCCCTTCCTGTCCTCCACATGAATAAACAAAGAGAATAGAACCATACTCATACACACACACACACACACACACACACACACACACACACACACACACACACACACACACCCTCCAGTAGGAGAGCTCTCATCAGGAATCAAATCATCTGACAGCTTTATCTGGAAAAATAAATTCATGTTGTTAATGTTTTCAGGTACATGGTTACTGTTGTTGTGGTGGTTGTGGCTAACCAACACACCCATTCATAAGAAAATCTTGGAGCAAACTAGGCACCCTGGAATGATAGCACCTTCTGAAAATCTCCTGCAGCTGTAATTAATATAAAAATTCCAGAAGCACTCCTATTAAATTCAGAGACAGCTCTTTCTGTAAAAAGAACAAATAATACCATAAGTAATTAAGAGAAAATAACAACCCTGTTATAGTTCACAAAGTACATAATTTTCTGCATTGAAAATCCAATAGTTTCTAGAGTGGAATTATTACTATCAACAGGAAAGTTTAGCCCATTTGATAACTGTAAGATATATATACAGGAATATATTGTATTTCTAGAGTCAAGAAATAATTAGAGGGCTGGGAGTGTGGCCTAGTGATAGAGTGCTTGCCTAGCATACATGAAGCTCTGAGTTTGATTCTTCAGCACCACATATACAGAAAAAGCCAGAAGTGGTGCTGTGGCTCAAGTGGTAGAGTGCTAGCCTTGAGCAAAACAAGCTCAGGGACAGTGCCCAGACTGTGAGTTCAATTCCCAGGACTGACAAAAAAAAAGCAAATAATCAGAAAGTATATTTTGTTGAATGGTAGTGTAGTTGGGAAGTTGAGGCAGGCAGATGGCTCAAGGCCAGTCTGGGCTGCTAGTGAAAGCATGTATACAAAACCAAAACTCAACGACAGAGACATCTAACAAAAAATAAGCCCCAAACCACAATAAAAAATTTGACAAATGCATACAATTATATAGCCACCACTGTCAGTCTCCACTTTTCCCCTGTATCCCTGTTTAATATCCTACCCTGACCCATGACCTCTCACACCCCGGATCTATGTTCTTTCAGAAACTATTAAAACTCATCTATCTATCTATCTAGTTATAGGTTTTCATTTACAAGGGTTTATTTAGTTTTAGATCAGTTTTAAGTTCATAGCAAAACTGAGATGAAGGCCCGGAGTGTCATATACACCTCCCCATACATTCCTTGGAAGGCTGCACATTGGCCGCAGTGGTTTAGCTTCTTTCACCTAACAATATACACTTGAGGTTTACCAAGTTGTTTTCATGGTCAAATTATTCATTTCTTTTCTTTTCTCCTTTAGTACAGGTTTTCCATGTAGCCTAGTGTGATCTTCAACTTCTTACCCTCCTGTTTCCTCTTTCTGAGAGTGAAGATTTCAGCTCAGTGACCCATTTATTTATTAAAGGAAGTTTTGCACTGATGGGTGCATCTACTCAAACGTTCTTGTGCAGGTTAATCTTTGGAGGTAAGTATTCAACTCCTCTGAATGAATGTCATATCATAAGAATATATTCAGTTTTGTAGATGTCTTTGTCTGCTTAGGTACATGAATCAAAATATTTGATTAGCTAGGTGGAAATTTATTTCTCACAGTTTTAGGCTGGTAAGTCTAAGATGTGTCACAGGGTATTGCCAATGGTGGCAATTGTCATCTGAACACCCGTGTTAGTTTTGCATTGTTTTCTGTGATCCACTGTGGTTTAGCTTATATAGGTGTAAGCTCTGTGTTGAGATTTAGTTACTAGCATTTGCATGTGTGTCTAGCTGTTGGACAGACTTTTCTCCACTGATTTGTCTTTGCTGATTTGTCAGAGTTCCATGACAATATCCATGGGGCTTTGTCTGTGCCATCTCTATTCTGTTCCATGATTGATCCATCTGTTCTTCTCATTACACATCATATTGATTAGTGTGATTTTATAAGTTAGTCTTAAATTTGGGTAGTGTCAGTCTTTCAGTTTCAGTTTTATCCTTTGTCTCTTTATATAAAATTTAAAATCAACCCTGTTGCTATCTGTGAAATAACTTATGAGGATCTAATTGGGATTGCATTGAATATGTACATCAAGATGAGGAGAGCTGACATCTTGACAATTTTGAGTCCTCTTGTTGATGAACATGAGATATCTTTTGTTGTTTGATTTCTTTTATCAGTTTTGTAATTTTCTTCATATAGATGTTGTATATATTTTATTATATTTATATTCAGTTATTTCATGTTTTTTCATGATGTTAACAGAATTTTGTTTTTATTCTTATGTCCATTTATTTGTTGTTAGTTTATAGGAAAACAATTGGCTTTTGTATATTAATTGCATATCCCGAGACATTGTGTTAATCATTTATTTACAGGGTTTAAAAATTCAATCTTTTGGATTTTATATTATACAAACATATCATTTGATAGAAATGACAATTTTCTTTATCTTTTTTCTTTTTTGACACTATTGGGGTTTGAAATCAGTCTTGTCCTTGCTAGTCAGATACTTGAGTACTTGAGTCATGGCCCCTGTTCTTTTTCACTTTACTTATTTTTCAGGTAAAGTCTCATTTGTTTTTCTAGGTTGCAATTGTCTGACTTGTGCCTCCCATGTAGCTGGAATTACAGATGCACATCACCATACCTGACCCCATGTAATCTTTTGTAATCAGTACATCTCTTGCTTTCTTAGTACATTAGCTATAAGTTCCAGTACACTGTTGAAAAGTAGTGAGAGGGATATCCTTGATTGGGCCTGGTATTCATGGGAAAGCTTTGGGTATCACAACATTGACTGCTACGATTTTTTTCCCCCTACAGTTTGTTGAGGTGATGCAATATGTTATTGACATTCTAATATTAAAGCAGCCTTGCATATTTTGGGTACATTCCACCTGATTATGATGTATACTTTTTGATCTGTTGATGATTTTGTTTGCTAGTATTTTGTTGAGAATTTTGTCATATATACTCAAGAAGAGATTGTTCTATCATTCTCTCTTTTTTAGTTGTTTCCTATTTTATACCAGAGGATTAGGATAGTGCCTAAAGTATCTTGGGTATATGGTAAATGCCCAAGGAGCTTGTACACAACATTAAACTTATTTGTTATTCTGAGACTATATTGAATATACTCTACATAAGACTGTTGAGTAAAATGATTGAAGAAAAAAAGAGAAATATTTCAGTTGAATATTTGGAATAGTCATTACTCAGTAGATACTAATTACATTAAAGGAAAAGAAAATACTAATTATATCAAAGGAAGAAAAGTAAAAATAAACTTCTAATTGCATATGATTATCTTCAAAGTGAAGAAATTAAAGATGAACAGGCATTTGAGACAGAATAAATGCTGAAACTTGAGTTAGAAAAGTATTTTGATCCAAATTAGATGAACTGGACATTTGGATATGTCTCTGTGTTGGTGGCTAAGGAGACCGAGTCCTTGGCTGAATCTGTATTTCTAAGCCAAGCAATTATCACTGGTGGCCTCAGTGGGCAGCTCTGAGTCTTCTCTGGGGTCAGACCATGGCAGTAACTCAGAGCCTCTTCTGGAACCATTCTCAACCACATGCCTGCTCACAGCACCTGGCCCTCCTATGCCTACAAAGCCCAGAATAGCATAGGTAGGAGGGCAGCAAGGTAGGTAGAAGGAACATAGCTTCTGAGGCTAAGGAGACTTGCATCTGAGTCCTGGCTCCACAACATGACTTTGGACAAATTACTTATTAACTTTAAGCTCAACTTGCTTGCCTTAAAATGGGGGAAATGATAACGACCTTGTGGGTTTCTGTAAGTTATAAATAAAACACTGCCTGAAACACAGCATCCACTCAACAATAATTATCATTCCATCAGATTCTGGCTAGAGCATTGCATGAAATTCATGCCTAAAGCTTCAATGCTTGGTTGAACTAAACAGTCTTATATCATTAGAGTTTCTTGATTAAAAATCTGATTTGGTTATGATGTCCCTTGAAAACAAACCTTCATTAAAACAAACCTCTTGAATAACAAGTGACTGTTCAACTCAGAGAGTAACTTTTGCAGTCTCCCAACCCACCAAAAAGTCCCAAAGAGCAGTAGTAATATGAATCTCCAGACCCAACACTCAGCAAGTTTTCTTTAGTGAGGTCCATAAACAAATTTTACTCCCCTCTTAAATTTTAGTGTCTTTGTTTTGCTGCAGTGCCGTATGGCACTTTTTACTTCATTCTTGGAAGCATTGTTGTTAAATGCTGGAGATGGATGGGTGCTGGCAGCTATAGCCTGGGCCACACCTGTCCACTTTGCTGGGAAATACTGAGTGGTATCTACAGCCCCTTTCAGCCTCTTCCTTAGGGTCATAGGCTGGCGAGGGGAGGGAATGAAGAAAGGCTTTCTGGGGGAACTTTCTCCACTGGAGAGGAAGAATAGATGCTGGCTCATTTAAGAGTGTTTTCTGAATTGCTCTTAGCAGTCCTGGGAGTAGATTTACAAAGAGACATATGTTGTCGGTATCTGACTAAACACAGACAGACACTGAAATATGGTGTGCTGGAAAGCTCTGTACAGGTATTGAATTTTAAATAACTAGCACTCTTGGGCATCTACTGAAGGAGAAATCTCAGCTCTCAACACCATAATCTTCCTCTTATAGCACAGTCCCGAAGGTGAGTCTCAGTAAATGTTGAAGAAGGAGCAGGGAGGAATTGAAAGAGGAAAAAGATGGTGAGAGGAGGAGGGTAGGAAAAGAGGAAAGGAGGAAGGAAAAGGGATGAGGGGAATATAGAAAATACTAAGAGGCAGAGACAAGTTATTGAGTAGCACAGTGTAAACTGTAATATCTAGTCCCCTTCAGGGGAAATGCAACATGTGTGCCTATGAATCTCACTCAAAGCCACCACCACTCATCTCTGTGTTTCCTCCCCAGGACTGACCCTTCCCTTTGTCTTGTCTGTGTTCCTCATCTTCCTCTTAGGGTGTCTCAACTACAAGGTTGGCTTGGCCAATGTGTCTTGTAGGGCCTTATTACCTCCTGTGTAGTCCCCTTTCACCCTCGAGTGTAAGCTGCCCATCCCGCAGGCAGCAAAGCTGGCGTGAGGGCTACATGCAAGCCTTGGGTGCGTGTGGCCGTGAGACGCCCCTCCCCCCCTCACCTGCTAAGAATAAGGATGCAGGACATGCAGGCTTTCTTGGGAAGACTTCTCGGAATTCCACCGGTTTAATCAGGGGAGGGGTTTATATGACAGTAATGGCGGCAGGAAGGGGAGGGATCTGGAGTCACTAGTGATAGGCTGATCTGGGCTGTCCATCACAGTGATGTCACGGAACTTCCCCCAGAGGCGGAGATCACAGCCCACAGGACCACCTCCCTGGGCTCCAGTTGGCACCATTATGATATCCATGTGCTCCGAGACTGGAGGTGAGGTGGGCCCCCTTTCTAGTTCCAGAAAAGGTAGGAGTGGATAACAGCCATGCAGCCCCAGGGCGGGAGAAGGGGCAGCCTCTCAGGACCGCCCCTTAAAGGTATAGCCAGAGCCCAACAGTGTCTCGTTGTTCTTAACTCCTCTGACCTTTCTGTCTTAGATTAATGTGGGAAACCCTCTGAGTCTTGGTGGTCAGCCATTTCTCTCTGGCCCTTATATGTCTGGCAGGGAGGCCCTGCTCCTGCTCTAGGTTGATCTCCTCCTTAGGAATTACCTCCCGTTTCAGGGCTGCCAACACACGGACATAGAGCTATTTCTAATAATCTTCTCTAGTCTACAACTTTAGAAGAGTTTGAAGGTTCCAAGCCCAGAGGAGTAATGACAAGTTTAAGGAGATGGAAATGGTTAATTATCCTGATTTGATTATTACGTATATTATCCATGCACCAAAAAACCTCTGCTATACCCTGTAAGTAAGTGCAATCGCTGTACATAGCCTTTTCAGACTGGCTCCGTTTGTGGCATCAGTTTGGTATCTAACTAACTTCTCTAACGATGTTTTGGTACAATCTCTCCCTATTCCTCACTCCAAACCTTACCATATAAAAAGTAATATAGTATTGATTAAGAACCTAAGTGTAACACCTCAAACTATGAAGCTATTAGAATAAAGCAAAGATAAACACATTACATATGATATTGGTATGGGTGAAGACATTTTGGATAAGACTTTAAAGCACAGGCAAGACAATCAAAAGTGGACAATCAAGGTTAAATCAAACTAAGAAGTTTCTTCACAGCAAAGGAAACAACAGAGTGGAGAGACGGCCTGCTGAATGAGAGAAAATGCCTGTAAACTCTTCATCCAACAAAGGACTCAGATCCACAATTTACAAGGGACTCACACAATTCAATAGGCCTTTTTGGGAGTGGGGGAGGTGATGCTGGGGTTTAAACTCAGAGTCTCTCGCTGGTTCAATACTGCTGAGCCACACCTCCAACCCTGGTTTTTTTTTTATGTTTTTACTAGTTAATTTTAGGTTATTTTAATTTTTTTTTTTTTTTTTTGGCCAGTCCTGGGCCTTGGACTCCGGGCCTGAGCACTGTCCCTGGCTTCTTTTTGCTCAAGGCTAGCACTCCGCCACTTGAGCCACAGCACCGCTTCTGGCCGTTTTCTGTATATGTGGTGCTGGGGAATCGAACCTAGGGCCTCGTGTATCCGAGGCAGGCACTCTTGCCACTAGGCAATATCCCCAGCCCACAGGTTATTTTAATTTTAAGGCCTTGCTTCAGCTTGGGCACTTGTTGGAGTCTTTGCCTATTTTTTGGTCCCCATTGTCACTGAGGTGACAGGTGTGCCCACCACATCTAGCTTCTCTAAAGTGGAAAACGAGTATTTCTGGCTTTCTGCCTCACCTGGATGTGCACCGTGAGCCTCCCATGTAGCTTGTGATGACAGCTGAGCACCCCTGGGCCCAGATGTAGATTGAGAAGGGGCCTGCAGGCTCTAGCTGACTTCAAAACCTTGACTCTGGATCTCACCTCCTAACAGGAGCGCTTGGCTGGTTGATCATTATTGACAAGACAAATCCCCTGGGAGGGGTGCCATTTGAGGGACAAACTTAACAGCCCCACTGGGTGATTCTATGGAACAGAATGAAGACAGCAATGGGAGTTGCTAAAGAGATCCCAATGAACTTCCATGTCAGTCAGCATCCTTTCTACCTCCAGTGTCCAGGCAAGCAGTTGCAGTGGGACTGCTCTTTCCAGGCCCTGCTAAGCATGCTGACCAGGGAACTTCCATGGGAAATCCTCACCTAGACATATGGGAAGAGGCTCTCCATTCTGGAAGTGAAGCCAGGGGAAGAGGAGTTGCTCAGGGCTATCCAGTCTATTAGAGAAAGTTAAGTTCTGGTAGAGAAAGCCACAAAGTAAATGAGGCCATCAGGTGGGGGATGTAGAGAAAGAGATCCTGTTAACTGATTAAAAAGTAATTATAAGCACCCATGTCTCACATTTGTAACTATAACTCATCAGGAGGCTGAGATCTGAGGATCAAGCTTCAGTGCCAGCTCTGGCAGAAAGAGATGTGAGATTCCATCTTCAAAATGCATTATTGTAACTCCTCCCAAATGTCTCCTTCCTTCATTGTACTCTTCTGTCTGAAATACCTGCCTCCCTCATACAGGAACCTCTGGGATTAGATCTGGGTCCATCCAAATAAACAGGAATCATTTTCCTGAGTCAAGGTCATCTCCAGGTTGACTGGCAACCTGAATGCTATCTTCCACCTTGCTGTCTGACATATGTATTTTCAGGTCCTGGAGATTAGGATGTGTATGCCTTTGTGGGATTGTGACTCTGCTTATCACACTGGTGAAAAATCATGGAGCATGAGTTTGCAGTACAGAAGAGAGGACACGGGAGTTAATGTGGTTTTCATCACATAGGGAGTTTAGGGGTGAAAGCATGATTTATTCACAGGTGAATTTGTGTTTTCTTTCCTGTATCTACCTCTCACATCTGTGAGCTTTTGTCACTCATACCCTTGGCTTTAGATTCATTTACACATGTCTATTCACTCCCAAGATCAGGATTCTTTCCTGTCTCTTCTTTCCTATCTTTCCCATGTGATGGGCTCTGCCATCAGGATTGAAATCTGTCCCCCTGGGATTGGGACCCATGCATACTTCCCATTGCTATTCAGGCTCACTTCCCTCCAATCACAGTTGTTCTGCCTGTTCTAAGTGGGATGATGAAACCAACCTGGTCTGGAACAACAAAGGCTGGGTTTGTCTGCTTTCCTTCTTTTCTCAGCTGCCCTTGCGTCATTTTAGTTTTGGTTGTTGGTGTGTTCTCACAGATTTGCCTCACTCCAAGGGGTTTTCAACACCACCAGTTCCTCTACACACAAATTTTGTTCAAAAGAAGAGCTTGGTGACATTGTTAAGGTTTTCTCCAGTCTTTTGTATTTGTTCTTGGTTACACTTTCTTCCTTTTACATTTTGGTGTGTCATTTTTTATAGTGTATTCTTTTTCCTCCTAAGCATCAGATAAGTAGAAGGAAAGAAAAGTAGCACATCTCAGCTCTTCCTAGCTCACCCTGTAGACAAGTAAGCACTCAACATAGTATTAAAAAGAAAACAGAAGCCTACTTACAGGCTCTAGAAGATGGTTGGTACATACAATAGCCAACATTCTTTGAGTGCTCCTGACAGATGCCACGTGTAAGTGCATTATGTGTAGTACGTATTCAAACTTTCAGTAATGTTTGCAGTATCAACTTCATTGTACAGACAAGAAAATGGAGGTACAAAGACCTTTTTTTTTTATTAACCTAATGTCACAGAGATATAAAATCACCCAGCTGGGAAGCACACTAAAACAGCCTTCCCATACACTTAAGCATACCTCTTCTTTGGGACAGAGGCATGCAAGAGGCACTGGCTACCACCCATTCAGATCTTACATGGATGTATCCTCTTGGAGTATGGTCCTCTGCAATCCAGATGTTCTGTTTGTGGATGAATTTGAGATATTTGATTGATTTCTTGGTCTATGGCTTTGTTTGAGCTGGATCCTTTCAAGTTGGCTTTTTGGGGGTAAGTTATGGGATAGAATGGGTGCCATATTATCATCTGTTCAGGAATGGCAAAGGACAAGCACCAGGCAAACCACAGCTCCCACAGAATCCCTCATCCAGAGCTAAGAGCTTGCTTCAAATGCCTTAATGTCTTTGTTAGTGCATCCTCCTCCATTTTGACTTAACAACCTCCATCTTAGGTCTTTCTCCCTTTCCCCCAAATCAGATGACCAGAGCAGATGGGACCACAATAGTTAACTCCCCCTGCCCCCCAACCTGACAGCCTCTAGCTGCAGCAGTGGAATACCTTCTGCATAGATCTGCACAGACCTAAGGGTAATTGTTGCAATCAGTAAATCCCACCCTGGCTACCTGCTATCTTTGACCCTTGCTGTAGCTGCAGAGTACTGAGACATCCAGACCAAGAAATTCACCTTTATTCCTAGCTAAAGAGAGGGAGCCATCCCAAGTGACAGGAACAGAGGATAACAAGAATGGAAGCAGAGCTGCTTGACTTATGCAAAAAGGAATGAGGAAGACCAAGTATAATTGCACAATTGTTACTTCTGCACTCAGTTCACATGTTTTAGTTTAGGAGAAGTTCCAGAAAGAGAAAGATTTAAATAAATTAAGAAGTGAAATAGGTAAATACCCAGTCATACCAAGAACTAAGAATTGAACAAAGAGAAAGTATTTTGCTTGCCTTTATGACTTATTGTTTTGCTTTGTTTACCAGAATTGTACTTGCTATTTGTAATAACTAATGGCCAATTCTGCTTCTGTATGTCTGCTTGCTTGCTTTGCTTCACTTGCCTGACCACCTGTGTGTGGTATGTGTGGGTCTTGCCTTTAAAAATTCAGCCCTGCCAAAGCTTTGGGCTACACTTAGCTCCCTGAATAGTGGAGTGCAGACACCGTACAGTTAATAAAACCCTAGCTCGATTAAATGAGTGTCTTGGAGTCATCTCCTTTGAATTCAGGATAAAACTATTTTCATCGTGGGTTAGAATCCCACTGGCTATCGTGGGTTGGAGTCCCACTGTGGGTTAGAGTCCCACGTTGGTGAGTGGGCTACAAGTACTATTGGCCCCTAGTAGAATTTTCCATCCCTAGCCCTTGGCCCTATAAAGTGCAAAAGACAAGTATTGCACCCACTCTGAAAGGCTCAGTCTTGTCAACTTGCTGACAAGAAACTTTGTTGTGGGTGACTTGGTGTCCGCATGGTCTCTGGGCTAGAGCTTTTAGTCTTTACAGACCTTTTCCTTAGAAATAAATTGGAGGGGGCTGGGGATATGGCCTAGTGGCAAGAGTGCTTGCTTCGTATACATGAGGCCCTGGGTTCGATTCCTCAGCACCACATATACAGAAAATGGCCAGAAGTGGCGCTGTGGCTCAAGTGGCAGAGTGCTAGCCTTGAGCAAAAAAGAAGCCAGGGACAGTGCTCAGGCCCTGAGTTCACGGCCTAGGACTGGCCAAAAAAACAAACAAACAAAAAAGAAATAAATTGGAGGATAATTATTGCTTTTACATTATTGTCATGTCAACATTGACAGGAATAATTAACATCTGTATTATTCATATGGATACCATAACAGATCTCAACCAAGTGCCACAAAAGTAATGTCTCCAGAGTTCTGAAGGCTGCAAGTTCCAAGTCAGTGTTGGCAGGATGGTTTCACCTGAAGGTTCTGGAGGCGAAACCCTTCCAGACCTACCTCCTTCCTTCTGGTTGTCAGGTAGCACTTGAAGAACCTGAGTAGCCGATGCACCTCCATATTGTAGCTTGGGCCTGACGGGGCCCTGAAGCTTCCTGGAATAACTGCAGAACATGTCAATGTGAAGAGCCTGAACAAAATGCAGTCTAAAATAATGAAGGTAGCCAGAGAGACTTCATTTGACCAGAGGTCAGTTAAAGTTAGAATGCTTTAGCCATTATGGTACAAAGGAAATGTATTGAAGTGTGGCCAATGTGTTTTGTGTTCCTGAAACATGGTTAATGTGTCTCTCATAAATGAGAGTATCCACTTCTGAGAAATAAGGCCCACTCCCAGCAGGTGTGTGACTTAAGGCCATAAACCTATCCCTGTGACAAAGTACAGAAGTGCAGAGATTCCAGGAGAAGGGTCAATAACCCCTTTGGGCAGTGAAACTCTCATAATGACCTAGTAATCAAGAAAGTGTCAATAACTTCTTTGGGCAGTGAAACTCTCATAATAACCAGTAATCAAGAAATAACAGGAAATACCTGAAGTTCCAGATGTCCGCTCAAGTTAAGGATGACTGGGGCGACACCCTTGTGACTCAGATCATTTGTCTAAACCAATCATTTTGAACCCCATAAGCTAGCCAATCACCTTCACCAGGCCTGTTCCCGCCATTGATTAGGCCAATCATTCTTAAGAATTATTTTATAACTTTCCTGCGATAAGAAATGATTTGCTGCGGTTGCCATGCTGTTTTATGATTTTCCCGTGGTGTGATATGATTTGCTATGTGATGATGTGACACATGGAATGTTCCTCAAAACCCTATAATAACCCTGCTGAATGGAGGGTCGGGGTTCTCGATTCAGACCCGCTGTGTTGGTGATGATCATGAGCCCAGACTCAAGCTTGCAATAAAGACTCTCGTCTAATTACATTAGCTTTCGGCTCCTTGGTGGTCTTTGGGGACCCCAAAATCTGGGGTCCCCAACACACTGTGTTCTTTAGCTTGGAGACCAGTCACCCCAACCTCTGTTGATACATGATAGTGAGATCAGGATAGTTTTTTTTTAATCTTATTCTTTTGGTTTGCTCATGTATTTGATCACAAACTGTTATCATTAAGCAATAATTTAAAAAGCACACTAAGAAGAATGAATAGAACATTTCCAAAGTCTCATGTCTCTATGCCTAAAGTATTAATGCAGGTAAGAGAAGTCTGTTTGAGGGGAGACAGAAGTCTCTGGCCCCCAGCGCAACACTCCTGGCTGCCTTGCTTGAGGTTGTGTGTTCTAACTTCTCTTGCTCCAATCTAAACACAAGCACAGAATTCATTCTCAAAGAAAGACTTTTTGGACTTTATTCAAGTTCTCACAGTGGGGAGGGAGGAAAGGCTTTATATATCAGATGTGGGAAACAAACCCAAACTGGCCATCTAGAAACTTTCTTCACTAATTACTAGCTATTCTACCACTTTTCAGCCTGGGACTTATTAGCCTGTACTAACTCTGGAGTGGGTTGCCTTCATTTGAATATGAACTCTGACATCTTGTATGCCATTCTCAGCAAAATGCTTAATATCTCAACCTCAAATTTTCCACCTGTGAAACGGGAGTGTCAGTGCTTTGTTGTGGATGAAGGAAAGCAATTGTATGAGCTGTTAGCCTTTCTACTGCTTCCTCCTTCCCCACAGGCCACCAAAGCAAGCTCCTAGGTGATTGATCATTCTTTCCTCCTTGAGTCCCAGCAGTGTCGCTGTAGGCTGAGAATTGCAGGACAGGTGCTGTGTCTCCTATAACTGGAATTGAGGAACTAACCAGCTCATGGAAGCTGGGATAAGTGGTTGTGAATCTAGTTTTGTCTCCATAGACCTACACCACTTGTAGCTACTTGAGAAGAGGCTGTGACATGGGAAAGGTGAGGAATGTCTGGAGAAGGAACATTAGCCAAGAAGGGAGTGCTCCTCTGTCTGAGGCCAGGTCAGAGGGAGATTCACAGAGCACGGTATGGTAGTGACATCTGTGTCTTTAAAAGAAGGAGGCACATAAGATCTTAGACTTGGACCTGCACAGTGTAAAGGTGAGAGGCTCTTTCAGCAGGTTGAGGCCAAAGGATGGGGCAGATTTTCTTTTTATCTCAAGGCTAGTACTCTACCCCCACCTTTTTTTTGTTGTTAGTGGTGGTTGGGTCTTGAACTCAGGCCTTGGGCACTGTCCCTGAGCAATTTTGCTCAAGTCTAGTGCTCTACCACTTTGAGCTACAGCTCTATTTCTGGTTTTCTGGTAGTTAATTGGAGATAAGGGCCTCACTGACTTTGCTGCCTGGGTTGGCTTTGAACTGTGATGCTTAGATCTTTTGAGTAGCTAGGATTACAGGCATGAGCTACCAGTTCCAGGTTGGGGTGCGTATTCTGGGAGCCAGATGTGGTCCTTTGCAAGGCTGCAAGTTTGATGTCATCCTGCAAGCCCTCTGCCCTGGGGGGTTCCTGGAGTGCCACAGGGACTGTTATGTTATCAACTTAAAATGTCTTCTGCAGGCTCATGTGCCTACTTTCCTAGCTGACAGTACTGTTTTGGGGGATGGCAGAAATATTAGGAGGTAAAGCCCAGCTGGAGGACTAGGTCACTGGAAGGTTATTCCTGCCTCTGGCCCCTTCCTGTCCGCCATAAGGTAGACAGCCTCCTCCAACACAAGTTCTGAGCCATGTGACCATGGACCAAAGACACTTAGATTGTGAGCCAAAGGGATTCTTCTTCTCTCAGACAGGGATTTGGTCACAGCTACACAGAAGTAGCCCATACAGGGACCCTAGCAGAAGGTGGCAGCTATAACAAGTACCACCCATTTAATGACCACACACATTCATTTTCTTATATTTCTGGAAGTCAGGGGTTGGAAATGAGCCTACAGGGATGTATTTCTTCTGTAGGCCTCAGAGGGGAATTGGGTGTGTGTGTCAGTGGAAGGGCTTGAACTCAAAGCCTTGTGCTCTTGCTTATCTTTTTTCACCCAGGGCTGGAGCTCTACTACTTGAGCCACACCTCCACTTCCAGCTTTTATGGTGATGAATTGGAGACTAGAATCTGGCTGTCTTCAAACCAATATCATCAGATCTCGGCCTCCTAAGTAGCTAGGAAGATGGCACTGACATGAGCCCCGGCCTCATTCACTTATTTTAACAGCCCGAGAAACACAGGCCCAGTGTTGGGAGTCGCTGTGTTTCTTGGAGGCCCAGCGCTGACGGCCTCTATATACCAGGCCCCTTGCAGTCCTCCATCAAAGAGCATAATCACTCCGAATAGGAGAAGGTCCATTCCCTCCCAGAGTGGCAGGGGGTGAAGGGGTCCCCAGACTTTGGGGCCCCACTGGAGTGAAGGGAGAACGCAGGAATGGAGCGGCAGAGACGCCTCTGTTCTTGGGGGACCCAGTCAGCTCCGGCTGAGGCCTCAGTTCCTGTGCCCCACCAAGTGCCAAACGCCCTTCCCATGCCCAGCACGCACCTGGGTGCCCGGCGGGAGGGCGCGGTTGGAGAGGGGGGACGCGGGCACCGGGAGATGGAAGGCACGGGCGCCCTGTGGGCGTGGGGGCGCTGGTCGGGAGTGGGGGACGCGGGCGCCGGGCTGCGTGGGGTACGCGGGCTTCCGGCGGGCTGCGGGGCACGCCTCGGCGGCACTGGAAGCGCGGGACATGCTCCAAGGCGGGCTCGGCCGATTTAGTCCCGCCGCCCTAATTGCGGCGGGCTGGGCCCCGGCACCCACGCGGGGCGGGTGTGCCTCGGCGCTGCCCGACCCAATTGCTTCCACTTATCCGAGCCTCGGCGGCCCAGTGGGGAGCGCGGGGCCGGCTCGGGCTGCCAGGAAACGTCTTCGCCATCAATCAGAGGCAGCGCGGCGTCCGATCGATCGCCTCCTCCCGCACCGAGGGCCCCGCCTCAGGATCAATCGGCCGCCGTGCTCCCGCCGGCCGCCAGGTCCCCGGCTTGGACGCCTCGTGCCCGGAGGCGGTCGATGCGTCTCCGGTTCGTTCGGCGGCGCTGGGCGACGCTGGGCCCCGGGGGTCGCCGCCCCTCCCCATGCCATTCAGGCCTTGGCCGCCAGCGCTGGCGGTGTGGCCCTGGGGACGCCCCTTCCCATAAGGCAGGGGTAGTGGGGGAGGAGAGACTCACAGACAGCCCAGAGCCCCAGGCCAGGCGGGAGATGCCCAGATGGTGTGGGGAGGAAGGCGATGAAGGAGACCCCAGACCTTTGTTCTGCCTCTCTCCCCAGACGCCATTGCCTCAGCCCACTCTAGCTCATGACAACTTTATTCCATTGCATCTCATCACCCTCCTTTTGCTCTCATCTGTTCTGCCTCTCCCTTCTCTTCTAAGGCTCTAGCATATAGCAGTCCTTTCTGAGGTTTGTTCCCCGCTCCCCATCTTCAACCTCCTCCCAGGCCCTACTCCCCCTTTCTCTCAGGCCCTCCTCCCCCTCCCCCCCCCTTCCCAGGCCCTCATCTGCAGGGGCACCCAGCCCAAGGGGCTGGTACCGGCCCTGGCTTTGGGTAATTGCTTATTGGAGAGGGAAAGAACCGCTCAGCCCTTCAAGAGAACCAGGCTAATGTCAGCAGCATTAAACTCAGGCTCTCTAATTACCCTGCGTTCACTATTAATGTTTTCATTTGAGTGCAGTGTTGAATGGGTCTTTGGAAGAAATCAGCAACACTATGTCTTCAGGCAGCAGAGATCCAAAGGTGAGGAGAGTTTCTTTGTTTTAGATTGTAAACATCTTTGACAAATCACCCTCCTGGCTGTCTTCCTCCAGCTTTTTTCTCCTTTTCCATAAACCCATAAAATGGTAAGGACTCTTCAGAGGTACCAGGTGGGTACAAGAGACAGACACACCTACCTGAAAAGCCACACTAGCTCACATAGCTGCTGTCACCAGAGAAATGATGTTTTTATAATGTAGGGTTTCTACCAGCCATTAATTCAACATGTTCAGATCCACATCTAATACCATGTCCCCATTTAAAACCTTCAAGCTGTCTTTTCTTACTGTTAGAGTTGCTTTTGACTCTGTCTCTGTGCTAGATCAATCTGTTTCATTATATGGAAATCTCTACCTTCTGCTAGCTTTGAGAAGGCTACCTCTGCTTAGCCTGCAGGTCCCAAATGAGATCGCTGTTTCCTTATCCTTCCCCAGATTAGCTAGCTCTGACTTGCCCAAAAGTTAATGTAAAACAAGAGCCACAAAATATGTGGCTCACACCTGTAATCCTAGCTACTCAGGAGACTGAGATCTGAGGATCCTGGTTCAAAGGCAGGCAGGGTAGGAAAGTCTGTGAGACTTGTATCTCTAATAAACTACTCAGAAAAAGCTGGAAGTGGGTCTGTGGCTCAAGTGGTAGAGTGCTAGCCTTGAGCACAAAAGAGGCTCAGCAGTGCCCAGGCCCAGAGTTCAAGCCCCAGATCTGGAAAAAAACCAAACAAAAAAGAAAAGCAGGAACTTCTAGGGTGTATTACTTCCCACCCCCCACTCTTTGGTCCCTTTAAAAAAGTTAAGTAGTTGCACAAAGGGGTTTTAATTCAACACGCCAATTTATGAAAACAGTTTATCTCGATCAATGCTACCTTTCCCATCATTTTTCCTCATCTCTTCCAACTCCACCCAGCGCCTTAGATTTTGTTCCTATGAGGCCTTAACCCCTGTTCTCAATAGAACTAGGAAGGCTATTTGGCCTCTGCTTCACTTTTACAAAAGGGTTTTATAATTACATCATTACACCCTTTATGTGTGTATTGCAGGGGTAGGGGTGTTTCAGGGTCTCACTATGTAGTCCCAGCTAGCCTCAAATTCACTATCATTCTGCCTTTCTTTTCTCCTGAGTACTGGGATTACAGGTATGCACCAGTAGGCCTGACTTCAAAATTATACATTTTATATAGTCTACTAAAAAGATCATACAGCAGCCCAGCTGTAAATTTGTAGAGCAACTTAGTGTGATTATAGAAAGGCCCATCTTCTGGGAGACACTTTTCTTCCAACTGCCAGGAAACTGTCATGGAAAGCAGACTCATCTACAACAGCAGTGTACCCTGGTGGCCTCACAGTCACAGAGATCCACAGTCAGCAGGAGACACTTCCCTCTCCCCAGCGGTAACTGGGTAACCACATTCCAATGCCTGGCTGGTGCTGCTCCATGAGTGTTTCATATCAACTCTAGATTCCTTTTGTGATTAGCACCATTGCACTGTATTAGTTTATGTGAGATCATAAGTTTGTTGAGAATATGGACTCAGAATATCTCATATGTCTTTTATGTATATATGCATTTGAACTCACACAAAATGAATGTAACTTAGCTTCTTCTGACCTGTCGGGGTTCCTGAGAAGAATCTTAGTTTTAAGGAGCCCAGCAGCCATTCTAAATCCAGTTTTTTGCTGATTTTGTTGTTTTTAGAAGTCAACCTCCCTCCTTTCCTCTCTCCCGCCCTTACCTCCTTTTTTTTTAAAAAAAAATTATCAAACTGATGTACAGAGAGGTTACAGTTTCATACATTAGGCATTGGATACATTTCTTGTACTGTTTGTTACCTCGTTTCTCATTCCCCCCTCCTTTTCCCTCCCCCTTACCTCCTTTCATTCTTTCTTTTTCCCTTTCTTCCTTCTTCCCTCCTTCCCTCCCCCCTCTTCCTCCCTTCCCCTCTCTTTTTCTTTCTCTCTTTCTTTCTTGACAAGATCTTGTTCTGTTGCCCAGGTTGTCTTGAAACTCATAAATCCTATTTTCAGTCTCCTGATTGTAGGCTTGGAGAAGCATTTCTTCTTAACTCTAGGCCCAGGGAGTTGTGATGAGAATGAGCCAGCCAGAATATCAGATTGCCCTTAGGATAAGCATGTGCTTCAATTTTCACAGAGAGAGTATATTTTGGCACTTTGTTTTAAACTTCTGTGAAGATAGACATTTTTTGCTGTAGTGCCACAGGAGTTGGACTCTGGTATCATTTTGTCACCATGAAGCCAGGTATAGAAGAACAGGAAGATGGAGAAGAGGTACCAGTGTTCCTCCTTTGCTGAGGGCTAAGCTGGATTTCAAGCAGAGGAAATTGTCCTCCCAGCTGGAATGACACTGCTGGAAGGAGTTTTAGAGGTTAAAGTCCAGAGGTCATTTTATAGAGAAGTTAAGGTCAAAGACCATGGAGCTTAGAGTCAGAGCCAACTGGGGCGTCCAGAGCTCTTCATTTTCTTGTCCAAAGGAAGGCCAGCCTGATAGGTACAGTTGAGGGGGAAGAAAGAACGCAGAAAAAGCTTGCTGTGGTAGAACAGCTGAAATCCAGGCGATAATTAAGTTAAACTCATCAAACATTTTCCCCAGCAGCTCCTGTGTTTGCACAGATGTGCGATCAGTAAATGTTGAAGGTCAGGGGTGTGCTGTGCTAGACATTGTGCTAGGCATTGTGGGTTCAGTGATATCAGAAAACAGACTCAGAGGCTGAGGGTGCTGCTCAGTAGCAGAGTGCTTACCTAGCATGTGCCATGGCCTGAGGACCATCCCCAGCACTGCAAACATCAAACCAAATGGAAACAAAAATCAGACTCAGTTGTGGGAGCTTCCAAGCTGCTGACAACAGTCGTTCAGGTTGCCCACCCCTCAACTCCAAGAGGATCCACAGACACTGGCGTGGAAGGCCCACCCAAGCATTGTGAATACAATACACGGGGACTCGGACCTGTGTACAAGAATGCAGACAAAAGCCAGACAGTGACTGGCACTTGTTTCTCCAGTTCACTTGCAGGGACAGCCTTTCATAAGGTCAAATTCCTTGAGACTCAAACAATACTGAGAGCAGAGCCAGGAGCACTGGAGAAAAGCTCTGTCATGCCCTGCTTAATACCGAGTTTTCTTAGTAATTTTCAGTGACTGGGAAGAGGGGGATGGTGTGTGGGGAAGCCAGAGGGGAGCTGAAGGAAGAGAAAAGCGGTGGCCAATTAGCTGAAATGTTACAGTCCGCATACCTCCAGCTTGATGGGCTCATTAAGCCTCCCAGCTCCCTGACAGTTTTTGGTTGTAGTTAAGAGCAGACGTGGCCTCTCTGCCTTGCATATGTGGCCAGCATCAGTCTGAGTGTGCAGGTCTGCATGTTCCTCTCTGCTCAGAGAGGATGTCCTCCTGCTCGTTTTTCCCCCTCTCCAGCATCTGGGCCATGTATGTTGACTCTTCTACCCTGAAGTCTTCCCCAAATACCAAATGATTTCTCTGCATGCGTAGATTATCTTTTTCCTTTGAAAGTTTAATCTGAATGCTCAATGTTCAGTTGCCAAAGGCAATGAACTAATTTCTCTTGTCATTGCCACTTGCCAGAAATGTCATCATTACTGAAGCAGGAGATGCTCAAGAAGGAAGAGAAGGGAGAAGAGGATGGGCAGGAGTGGGTTGCTCTCAGACTCTCCTGGAACTCTGAAATGTCAATGTTCTTAAAGAGCCAGATCCTGATGAAGGATGTGGTCTGGAGGGGGTCAGTGTCCAGTGTGAGAAGCCTGAGGGGTGGTGTTGGGATCCCTAACCCCTGCTCTGTCAGTTAGCATACCCTGAGGACAGACAGTTAGAGTCCTGTGTGTCCTCTGTAATAAGACTTGCTCCTGAACAAAGGTTCTGTTTCTTGAAGAATCACATTTCCCTGTGTGACCTGGCTTATGTAAGGGTCCTTGCCACAGTGCCTCCTTGCACTTGGCGAACTGGGAGACTTTGCAGACAGGTTGCCTGTTGTCTGCCACTGGTCAGGGAGAATGTAGCTTGAAGTTAAGGTAGACTCCAAGGTCAGGTCCACCCTCAAAGATATCTCCTGTCTTGTGATATCAGGTCATGTTTATTTCTTTCTATTCCTTTCTATTGCTTTTCTATACAGCCTTCTATTTTTGGAGAGTTTTTTTTTTTCTGTTTAAAAATGTATTTAGAAAGCTGGACACCAGTGGCTCACAAGTCCTAGCTACTCAGGAGGCTGAGATCTAGGATTAAGGTTCAAAGCCAGCCTGGGCAGGAAAGTCCTGAGACTCTTATCTCCAGTTAACCATTAGAAAACCAGGAGTGGTGCTGTGGTCCAAAGTGGTAGAGTGCTAGCCTTGAGTGAAAAAGCTCAGGGAAAGCACCCAGGCATTGAGTTCAAGCCCCATGACTGACAAAAAGAAATGTGTTTAGAAACTGATAATCCTGGGTGCCTGGGACTCATGCCTATAGTCCTCACTACTTTGGAGGCTGAGATCTGAGTGAGGATCCAAGTTCAAAGCCAGCCTGGGCAGAAAGATTTGCAAGAGTCTTATCTCCAGTTAATGAGCAAAAAGCTATGGCTCAAGTGGTACTGTGCCAGCCTTGGTCACAAAAACTATCAGGAAACAACAGAAACATAACTGTGATCAGTTTACTAGCTTCCATCATTGATACCCATAGCTCAGGCTTGTGCTGGATTTCAGAAGTACTTCATGTTCACCTTGGGAGTGAACATGTCACTGCTGAACAGAACAACAATGGGTGCTCATTGTTTGTGCTGAGCAATGTGCTGGACACTTTCATCCTTGATCTTCCCATTTCATGCTCACAACCAGTCCTATGGGTGTGTGTGTGTGTGTGTGTGTGTGTGTGTGTGTAGAGATGGAACAAGGATTTTTACACATGCTAGGCAGGGACTCCAGCAATGAGCTACATCCCCAATCCACAAATAGAGCTAGGAGATAAGCACTTTTTAAATAAGGACCTGAAGCAGTCAATCATTTGCCTTAGGATTTGTAGACTAATAAGTGACTGGGCTGGGATTTGAACCTTAGACTGACTTCTAGTATTTGTTATGTTACTTATATTAGATTTCTTGCTAGTGGTTATCATCAAAGCTGGCTTAGTCCTAGTCTGCAGTGGGCAATGAATGCCTTCCTTTGGTTGTTCTCAGTTTCCCTATCTGTGCAATGGATATAGTATTGTGGACTCTGCCTCTCTTGCTGCTTCTTGGGAGGGCAGAAATTGGTAGCACAGGGAAAAGGGTTAACAAAGCAGTTTGAGGCAGTGTTAGGACAGTTATTGAGTCACTTGGGGACCTTCCTGCTAGGCCAGTGGAGGCCCTGCTGGCCATTGTGATCTTGATTGGGTAGTGCAAAACAATATTTGCCTCGGAAGTCCAATCTAAGGGTGGAGGAAGGGGTTGTGAGTGCTAAGAAGTGTCCTTGTCTAGAACCTCGATCCCTTCATCTCTGCAAAAAACTTGGTGGTTTTGCTTTTAAGATATGACTCAGTCCCAATCTCTCTCCCAAAGCAGAACTTTCATTTCTGTAGCAAAGTCAGCCTTCTGCCCTCTCTGCTGACTGCCTTTTCAGAGCAGATGCAAGGCTCAGAGTGTAAGAGAGGGTGTGAAGCTCTTGCTGCAGTGGCCAAGCACTGTTCAGATGTTTCCTGACGACTTTCATTTTCTCTTGGGCCAGAGGGCAGGTGGGCTCCTTGAGGCCCAGCTCCCCCACCAGTGCCTGGCTGAACCCTGCCTTGCAGTCAGAGCAGCTGTCATCTCAAGATGTACAAGTAGAGTGAAGGGAAGGGTTTGGGGAACGCTGATTCTAGGGCCGGCCTGGCAAGATACCAAGATGATTAAAAAAAAAATTTGCTTTGGCCTTTGCTCATAGCTGCTGCTCTGAGATCTCTTGAAATATCCAGACAAGGCCTGGACCAGTCTCTTTGTTTCTTTGCTCCCAGAGCACTCACTTCAAACACTTTCTGTCCAAAAATGGAGCACAAGACAACAAACTGAAATAGCCACTCACCTAAAATCCCCCTAAGATGTCAGGGCCCTCCCATCTGAAACAGACCAGTCTTTAAGGCTTCTATAGAAGCTGGGGTTAAGCTGGAGTCAAGGCCCCAGGCCCCTCAATCACCCAGGTAACTGCCGGAGCCCCTTCTGGTGAGGACGTTGTTGGTGTGTTGCTAGGAGACAGGACTCTGCCTCTAAGGGGCTCCCAGAAGCATGGCCTCCTAGGAAACCAGAGTGAGAGCCTATCCTCTGGAGCTGACTCTAACATAGAAAATGGTTGAGAGGCAGGAAGGTGAAAGAGTATCTTGTTTCTTTTTTCCTTCTTGTGAATATCATCTTTTCAAAGCCCCCCTCTGTTTTCCCCTGACCTCATTAAACCTTTCTGGATAGCTCTGAGTTGTCAGGGTGGGGAGGGAGGTGTTGTAGGGTGTTCTCTCTTTATTTTAAATCATTGCTATTCAGCAATGCCCAGAGGAATTTGTGAGGTGACACATCCACAGTGAAAACCAAAACCAAGACTTGAATGTATTTTGTCTGTGTCCAAGTTCAACCAGCACTTGCATCTAAGAATGAACATTTTACTTGGGTATTTCTTAGAGAGGGGGAGAGGAAGAAGGAGAGAGGTGAAGAGAGGGGAGAATGGGGGCAGGGGTATAGTCCAGGAAGGCTTCTCGAAGGAAGTGGGCTTTCATGGGCCCTGGACAAAAGGAGAAGCTGGCAGGCAGAGGGTAGATGACCTCCCAAGGTCACTCCTTGCCAAGGGCTATCTGATTTTGCAGAATCCAGATGCCAACCTCACCCCCTTTCCACTTCTCTCATCAGGGACCAAAGGCTGAAAATTAAAAAGTCATCATTTTCTGAAACTCGGCAGCTTCGGGCCCTAGGGTGGGCCAGTGAGGACCACACTTGACGCTTTCTGTTCACAGCCTGCCTGGGCTAAGGGGGCCAGAAGAGCCGCTGCCATCTGGCTGCTGAGCCACACTGATGGGGGAGGACATGGCACTTGGCTCGGGTCCCTGCCACCGGACTTGGGCTGAAAGTTGAACCTGAGACTCTCTTGTACCCTTATCCTACCTCCTGCTAATTTTCTTCAACTGCTCGCAGACTCACTTCCCAGCCCAGGCTTGGAGAGGCTTGGGCTGGGGTATCGGTGAGTCTGCAAGGCAGAGGGGAACAGGCATGGGTGAAATGAAAATGCACATTTTGCAGTTACATGAGAGAAAATTTTATCACTTTGTCATGGGACCACAGTTATCTGCCTGTCTGCTCTGGGCCAATCATGCTGTGTTTACACAGTAAGGTAATCTGCCTTTTCCTTGGAAAGAACCTGAATTTGCCCTCGGGTTATATGATGAAGGCTTGATTTACCATGTTCCTGATTGCTCACACCCAACACTAAAGGACCTGGGTTTCAGATCTATGAAGAAGAATAGGAGTTGTGAGTACAGCAAGAGGCTTGAACTCAAATGTTTACAACATCCAGGAAGGAAATCAGTGAGTGAGGTGAGTTAGAGGAGGCCAGGAACCAGAAAATAAGTCTTGTCCAGAATAGGTCATTCAGTCCTTGTCACTGGTCACCTTTAACAGAGGAGAAAGTGCCCAGGATTATCATATCTTCTGAGTTTTCAAGAGTAGCTAGAAACCAGGATTTTTAAGCACTCAAATGTCTTAGTTGACAACAAATTAAAATAAGTATTTTAAAAGAATAGTAAGGGGAGACATGCGCACACATAAGCACAGCAATGCACATATAATATTTGGAGAGTGACCATCTCTCAAGCAGAAAAAGCCTAAAGAATGAAGGAAGCTGCTTGCTGGTGACTCACTCCTCCCACCCTAACTACTCAGGAGGCGGAGATCCAGAGGATCTCAGTTTGAAGCCAGACCTAGGCAGAAAAATCTTTTAAGACTCCATCTCTGATTAACCAGCAAGAAGCAGAGCTGGAAGCATGGCTCACGTGGTGGGAAGCCAGCTGTGAGTAAAAAAGTTTGAGGCCCTGAGTTCATCCCTAATAGAGGCGCATGCACATGTGCACGCATACATACACACAGAGTAAAAGAGAGGAAGAAAGATAATCAGAGTTGCTAGATTGGTCTATAAAATAACAAGCATTAACGAAACCAAGAAATGGCCTGTTGCACTGGAAAAAGATATTGGGGTTTTGCTTGGGATACATTCTTCAGTAGTAGTTATGACAGATGCTTGAAATGGACCAAGAACATTCCAGTAGAGATCGATTTGGGGTTATTATGACTTATATCCCTTTTAATACATTCTAGTAAAAGAAATTAGGTTAACATTCATTTGGAAATTTTCATTTGACTGCAGTCTGAGTATTTTTTTTTTACAAACCTGGATTGTATGGAGCTGCAGCTTATATTTAGGTTATGAGTATCGTGCCTTAGACTCAATTTCTTGACTTCTGAGGGGTATTTCATATAGATCCACCATATTGTGCTTTGTGGACAGTGGACCCCAATTCATTTCTCCTTTGATTTAGTTGGTGGGGGTGATTTCCAGTCTTCCCCTCTGGTATTCTCAGTGGGAGCATGAAATGGGAGTGGAGTCTGTCTACTTGGTCAGACACAGTTCTTTCAGGCCTCTAATGGCGTGAGCTCTCTGTACTGAATGGGATCCAAACTTATGTGTGGAGTTTTCTTACAAGTTTACTCCTAAACACAAGCTAATCATTCTCTCTAGTACCCAGATAACCAACAATTTGTTCTAAAGCTGGAGGAAAACAGGATTAGTGAACTGGCTGGGAAACATTCCATGACTTTGAACCTTCTGAAATATTTTTCAAGGATGATTTTGTCCCTGTGCAGTTTCTTGTATCTTGTGTACTGACTTTTCAACCTCCTCTTTACATGGTATGCAATGTGATGTTATACAATGACAGGGAAGTACTAGGCCCATGTAGCAGAAGTGGTGAATATCTTCAGTGGTTTGAGGAAGGACTTGTAAAGAAGTTAAAATTCTGGTAGAAGCCAGATGCTAGTGGCTCCACACCTGTAATCCTTAGCCATTCAGGAGGCTGAGATCTGAGGATCAAAGCTGAAAGCCACCCAGGGCAGGAAAATCCATGAGACTAATCACCAATTAACAATCAGAAAAGCCAGAAGTGGCGCTGTGGCTGAAGTGGTAGAGCATCCATCTTGAGCAATAAAAACTCAGGGACAGCTTCAGGACCTGATCTCAAGCCCTAGGACTAGTACCCACACAAAGATTGGTAGATTTGGAAAGAATAATGCAAGTGTTAAAATCAATTTAAGTTTGGTAAAGCCACCTTCATAACTCAAGGCCCTCCATAGTGAACTACAATCTAACATAGTGTGTGTGTGTGTGTGTGTGTGTGTGTGTGTATAGCATATAGTATATATATACATACATATATATTCTATAATATATTCTTTTTTATATTTAAGCTGTACTAAAGGGTTTCAATTCAACACGTCAGTTTATGAGTACAATACGTCCTGATCAATGTCACTTCTTCCATTGTTTTCCCTTATCTTTCCCACTCATCCCCTCAAGTTGCCAGGTTCTAGTTTCACATATACACATTGAATATTATAATTGCATTCATCTACCTTTCACCTCTCCATTTGTTTTATCTTCTTCCCTTTGGACTTTTCTCTCTCTGATAAAACATGTTCCAGCTTCCTAGAATTCATTTTGTTAAACTGTAAATTAGTTGTTCAAAGGAATTATACCATTTCAATCCTCAAACCATACTTTACCTTATTGGATTGTGTGTATACACATTTAACCCTGTGCATGTTTTCATGTATGTTTATAACTTAGATCTAACTTCCACATATGTGAAAAAAATGCACCCTCTGTTTGTCTGAGCCTGACTTCACTTAATTTTTTCCAGGTCTATCCATTTCTCTGCAAATGACACAATAATATTCTTCCTGACACATGAGTTAAAATATATATATATATATAATATATGTGTATATGTATATATAGTTCATATATACATATGCACACATATATTTACCACACATAGCCCCATACACACATATACATATACACAACATATATACACACAAATACACACATACACACATATTTATACATTCACATATATACACACACATAAACACACACATATACACACACACAGATTCTGATTTTTTTCTGAGTCCTCTTTCTTAAAAGATAATGAGGATTGAATGGAATTGCTCTCCCAACCATCCAGTTGAAGAGATATTTTTCTTGTCTTCTGTTAGTATTTTGTGTGACTTACATAATATCTGTCACACAGCATATATTTGCTTTAATTATTTACTCATTTATTCACTTAACAAATAGTTATTCACCATTTTCTCTATGATATCCAATGCTAGATTTTGTAAATAAAACAATGACCAAGAGCTAGGTGTGGTGGTTCCCTCCATGTCTTTTGCCCCTCTTTCTCTGTCCTCTCCTCCTTCCATCCCTCAGTTTCTTTGTCTCTGTTTCCTTCTCCCTCCTGCTTTTCTCTTTTCTCTTTGGCAAGGTCTTAACCTTTCACACAGGGCAAGATCTTTCTGCCTCAGCCTCCTGAGTGCTGGGATCTAGTCATATACTACTATAATGTTTCATAGTTTGGGGAATATTTGCTTGAGATTTCTTTTATTAAAAGCATTCAAAAATTTTAGTTTTAAATGGTATTATCAATGAAATAATTTTCTTAGTTTCATTTTCCAATTGCTTATTTCAAGTGAGCAGAAATATCATTAACTTTGTATATTGGTCTTGTATTCTGCAACCTTCATTTTAGTAGAATTTTAGTGGATTCTTTAGTATTTTCTATATGTAAAATTATGTCATCTAGAAATAAAATTAGTTTTACTTCTTCCTTTCCAATTTAGATGCCTTTATTCCACTTTTGCATCATTTCCCTGGCTATAACCTTTAACATAAGGCTGAGTAGAAATGGCAAGTGTAGAAATGTTTGTTTTATTCCTAGCAATAAGATGTTTTTAGAAGGAAATTGAATTTTTGATGGTAAAAATATTTTAAATGAAAATAAAACAAAAAAAACCCTTAATAATAATAACATAAGAGAGAGGAAGATGGCGCTGCCACAGTAGGGAGGTACCCCAACTCGCTCGAACTGAATAGCAAGTTGGGAACTCCAGCACCCAACACCCCATCAAGAACCCAGCAAAACCAGCAGCCAGAAGCAGTGGAGAAACACAGGAAACAAAAAGGAGCAAAAAAAGAGCCTATAACCTGCATGGAGCCGGAGAATCTCCAGGGTACCCTCCCCCCACCAGCCGACCCTGGCCCCGAACAGGGCCAGGCTGGGAAAGGGGACCCGGCGAATGGCAGACCGACTGCCGAAAACTCACACCGGAAGCGCAGAGTCCAGACAGCAGGACTCCATGGACCCCAGGGAGAGTGCAGACCAAGACAGACGGCGGTGACAGGAAGTTTGGGAGCGCACAGCCGGGATCGGACGTGAGTGGCTGGGGAACCAAGTGGCGCAGAAGGGGAGAACCGGGGCCGCCACCACGACCTTTCACGACACCCCAGCACTCCACCCCCGAAGGACCAACGGCAGCACGGCACACACACACAATCCAGGACCAGTGAGTTCCCCATTGCCCCCTCCCCCAACGGGAGACCAGCTATCAGAGACCCAAACCCTACAAAGAAGCTAGAACTCCCTCCCTCCCCCTCCCCACCCTGAGGGAACAAAGAACCCCCAAATCAGGCGGCAAGATCCCATCAGGCTCTGGGAAGACACAGGAGCTAGCAGGGGAAGGGCGGAGCAGTGCCAAGGCAGCAGAGGAGCCTGAACCAGCCACACCAGCCCCGCCCCCTTCCCAACAGGGGCCCGGGGACGGCAGGCCCCACCCGAGGCACCTGGGCCTCTCGGACTTTTTCAACTAAAGTCACAGGCGCTGGTGGGCAATACCAGCCCAGCAGGGACACCTGGGCCTGATCACGAAGCCCCCTCGCAGTGGAGGTACAGTCTGAGGGCGCTAACGCGCCTGGACACTTGATCCCACTGGGGCCCACACATACCACCCCACAGCGGACTCGCGGGAGGGCGCAAGCACACCCCAACAACCCAGGGCTTGCTCTGGTAGGCGTACCCCACACAGGTGGGCAGGGCCACAGTGGCAGTGCCCACTGTAGTGGGCGCACAGCGCACAGGTGGGCAGCCCCCCGGCAACAGCGCCCGCTCTGGTAGGCGTGTCTGCACAGGAGGGCAGAGCTCTCCAGCGGCGGTGCCCACTCAGTTTGGCACATTTTGCACAAGTGGGTGGGCCGCCCCTCAACAACACCGGCCCTGGAGTGGTCCACACAGGAGGGCGAACCGCCTGAAAGGTGAGCTCCTCTGACCAAGATACAGAGTGGAAAAAAGAACCGAAGAAGAGAAAAGCCTCCACGCCATGCTGAATCAGCGACCAGCAAACCCCCACCAGGGGCACGCTAGGATCAGCACAACACTGCGACAGGTCACTGTCCCGCAGAGAAAGACACAGAACCTACCGACCTCCAAGTGCAGTGAGGGTGACCACCTCAGCAACAACTGAGAAGGTCACGCTCACCCATTGGGCAGCAAGGTTCAACAGTCAAACCCAAACCAAGAGCCAGGACACCAGGACATGAGGCTCCCACTGACAGACCAGCAGAAACCAGCACAAAACCAAACCAGGGAAGCCACCCACAGATCTCCAAATGTGCAAATCACAAAGAAATATAACACAGTTCATCAAAGGGCAAGCCAACTCGCCAGCTCCAAAAAGCAGCATGACTGAAGAGGAGATGGAGAATAAAAAATTAACTGAGGCCATGTTAGCAGAAATGATGGAAAGCTTCAGAAACGAAATCAGAAAACAATTCCAGGAGTTTAGAGTGGAAGTCTTGAAGGACATCCAGGAAGCCAAGAAAGAAATGGAAGAAAAAATGGATACAATGCAAACCTCCGTTAAAGAAGACCTTAACATCCTGAGAAGTGAAATGCATGAAAAAATAGATTTAAAATACAACTCTTTAAAGGAAGAAATTTCCACGATCAGAGCTGATCTGGCAACCATAATAGCTCTCTGACATCCATAAAAGCCACAGTTGAATCCACAGCACAAAGAATTGACCACATAGAATCCAGAATCTCTCTCTTGGACGATGATGCAGCCGATAAGAACCAGAAAATTACCACACACCAAGAAATGGTGAAGCTTCAGGGAAGACTAATCCAGGAGCTAGTGGACAAAGGCAGAGATATAATCTGTGCATAATTGGAATAGAAGACGGAGCCGAATACCAGAGCAGAGGGCTTCAACATATTTTCAATAAAATTATTGCAGAAAACTTCCCCAATCTCACAAAGGCCCCATTCAGGTAACCGAAGCCTATAGGACACCTGGCAGGCCAGACCCCAGAAAAGCCACGCCAAGGCACATAATATTCAAGACTTCAGATCTCAAGAATAAAGAGCAAATTTTGAATTCATCCAAAGTGAAGAAAGAAATTTACTAAAATGGGAAGAGGATCCGAATAACAGCAGACCTCTCCACACAAACCAACCACGCACGAAGAGAGTGGAAGAACACCATCCAAGTTCTACAGACCAACAACTTATAGGCACAGGAAGGAACTTCCTGAATATAGTCCCAGGGGCACAACAAATAGGGGAAAGACTCGACAAATGGGACTACTACAAATTAAAAAGTTTCTGCACAGTTAAGGACATAGCCACCAAAATAGAAAGACCAGCCAACCATATAGGAAAGGATCTTTACCAGCACAGCAACAGACAAGGCCTAATATCTGTCATCTACAGAGAACTCAAAAAACTAAGTCCCTCCAAGCCCAATAAACCAATTAGGAAATGGGCCAAGGTGCTAAAGAGAGACTTCACAAGAGAAGAAATAAAAATGGCAAAGAAACATATGAGGAAATGTTCAACATCCCTGGTAGTAAAGGAAATGCAAATAAAAACAACCCTGAGATACCACCTCACTCCAGTAAGAATAGCCTATACTCTGAACTCAGGCAACAACAAATGCTGGAGGGGGTGCGGGGAAAGAGGAACCCTTCTCCATTGTTGGTGGGAGTGCAAATTAGTACAACCACTTTGGAGAACAGTATGGAGGTTTCTCAAAAAGCTCAATATAGACCTACCCTATGACCCAGGCATACCACTCCTAGGCATCTATCCTGAACAGCAGGTCCCAAGATATCAAAAAGACATTTGCACTTCCATGTTTATCACTGCACAATTCACAATAGCCAAAATATGGAAACAACCCAGATGCCCCTCCACAGATGAATGGATCCAAAAAATATGGTACCTATACACAATGGAACACTACATAGCGATTAGGAATGGTGAAATACTGTTATTCGTAGGGAAATGGTCAGAACTTGAACAAATAATGTTGAGCGAGACAAGCCTAGAACACAGAAAAGAAAGGGGCATGATCTCCCTGATATATGACTGTTAAGAAGGGGTGACGGAGAGACAGAAGAGACTAGGTCTGTGAAACCAAAAACTGCTTGTCAAATGGTATTTCCCACAGTATTGGGGCAGTGACCCAACATTATGTAACTAAAACCAAACAACTACTCAACATATAAAGGTCAAAAATTCACCTCTCAGTGGAATACAATAGCTCAAAACCTATGTATGTACGTTCATATAAGACTACTATCGACATATTGTCTAATATCGACATTACATTTAAAGCCCTAGGCAAATTTTCTTGGGCGTAGGCCACAGGGCTACTGTATATGTTCTTGGTACATTGTGTATTGTATATATGTCTACCTGACCTAGGGAAGGGAAAGAAAAACAGGGTGTAAGCTATCACAAGAAATGTACACACTGCCCTACTATGTAATTGTACCCTTTTTGCACAACACCTTGTCAAAAAATTTGTGTTTAATAAATAAATTACAAAAAGTAATAACATAAATCTTTTAGCTGTTCGCATTGCGTTATGTAGCAATCCTGGGGTTACTTCGTATTCAGTGATGATGGGGAATGTATTATCCCAAATCATTGGAAAACTGATGCACAGCTGAGATTCCTTTCCAAGGAAGGGCTTGTCCAACTCTAAGAGTGTAATCAATAGACAGCCCTTAGCTGCGTCAAGGATTATCTGAGAAGACCATATCCAGTGACTAATCTGGTGTGAGAATAAAAAGGCATGATCAACTTACCCCAACTCTAGAGGAAAACTCTGAAGAATGATTCCAGCTCCAGAGCTCTCTGTGGGGTTGGTCAAGGCTGTTATTGGCTGTTGTTGACATTACTAGATACTTTCTTTTGCCCACTTCTGCTTTCTTTTCCTTCCTGCCACTGATGGTGATCCCAAGGGCACTTCAAAACACTTTGCACGCCAAACTCCACATCAAGGTCTGCCTCCAGGGAAACCCTACCTGCGGCACCTGTGCCTTCTCCTTTCTCATTATTCCTGTAGATAGCTCCTTTTGGAGATTTAAGTTTTTCCTTTTTGCTTTGTGTAAACCCTGAGTCATTATTTCTTTGGAACCTATAATAATATTTTATATAAATATATAACATTTTATACATCCTGGACTGATTTTTATGAATTTGTTCATTCTTAGGGTGATTTCCCAGTCAGCTGTTGAAAACTGAATGTGTAAGTTCTCTCAGGATGCTGACTAAGGAGTAATTATCTCAGGATGGTAGAATGTAGCCTGTGTAGGATTTTGATGCTAATTTTGTCCTGACCAACATTTTAACTTGACTTGGATTATAGAAGGCTGGAAAACAATCAATCAAAAATATCAGGACCCAACTCCTTAGAACGTATCAAAATTATCTTAAGGAAAAGAGGTTTTTAAAACGAAATTAAGGATCCAATACAATGTATATAGTGGGTAAATTATTTTCCTCTTAGTAACACCAGGTAAATATTTCATTTAAAATGTACAATTAAAATATTAGCATATTGGCTTGTCATCTTATAGAACTGTAACTGAAAGCACATTTTCTTTTCTCTCAGGGGTAAATAAATATTCTCCCTTTTAACACTGATTTTACTTAAAATAAATATTCATGCTTAAAATGTAATTAAGGGGTTTTTAAATAAAGAGACTATTCTGTATCCTGGGTGAATCTTAAACCCAATTATGAGCAACCTTTATTAGCATGATATACATGGTAAAAAGGATTTTGTGATATTCCTATACATGCGTATACTGATCTTCGATGCAATTTATCCCTTCTATTACTCTTTCCTAACCTCCCTCCCCCTTACTACTGACATTTTTGCAGTTTTTAGTGAGTTTCATTGTGCCGGTTTAAGGTCTATCTATAATACACTTCAATCATATTAACCTGCCATGACTCTCCCCATTACACTTCCCTCATCTTTCTGGGTTCCCCCCACCAGTTTTACCACCTTTTACAAATGAGTCATACTATTATTATTATTACTACTACTACTAATCATTATTATTTCCAGCAAGTATTATTGTTATTATTTAGGTTTGGAACTTGCATGTGAGTGAAATTGTGTATTTGTCCTGATCTTGGCTTATCTTGCACACTATGATGATCTCCACTCCACTTACTTTCCTGTTGATTTTATTATTCTTTATGACTGAATACTTCTCCATGCATCTCATATATGCACCACATAGTCTTCATCCATTCATTGGTTGGTTGATACCATAGCCTAACTATTGTGAATAATGCTGTAAGAAAATGAGTGTGTGACTGTCTTTATTTTATGTCAACTTAGCAGAAGTGATGTAGTATGATCATACAACAGTCCTGCTTTTCATTTTAAGGTTCCTCATACCGATTTCTATGGAAACTACACTAATTCAGATTCCTGACAGTATGTAAGGGTTCCTTTTCCTCTGTAACCACTCAAGAATTTGCTGTTTGTTGTTTTGCTGATTGTCATTCAAACTGAGTTAAGATGGAATCTCAGTGCCACTTTGATTTGCATTTCCTTTATGGGTGACTATGTTGAACATTTCTTTTTTGGCTCTTTGTACTTCTCTTGAGAATGTCTGTTCAGTTCCTTCCTTCCTTCCTTCCTTGCTTGTTTTTTTTCTTTCTTTCTTTCTTTCTTTCTTTCTTTCTTTCTTTCTTTCTTTCTTTTTCTTTCTTTTTTCTTTCTTCCTTTCTTCCTTCCTTTCTTTCTTTCTTTCTTTCTTCTTTCTTTTTCTTTCTTTCTTGTCATGGGGCTTGAACTCAGGGCCTGGGCACTGTCCCTGAGCCTCTTTGTGCTCAAGGCTAGTGCTCTACCAGTTGAGCCACAGTGCTACTTCTGGCTTTTTCTGAGTAGTTTATTTGGAGGTAAGAGTCTCATGGACTTGTCTGACCAGGCTAGCTTTGAACCCAAATCCTCACGTCCAAGCCTCATGAATAGCTAGGATTATAGGTGTAAGGCATTGGTGCTGGCTTTTCAATTTCTTAATTGGATCATTTGTTCCTTTGGTGCTTAATTTTTGAAATTTTAAATATTATAGACACTAATCTGCTGTAAGATGACTAGCCAGCCAAGATTTTCTCCCATTCTTTGGGTTGTCTCTTCAGTCTAGTGGTTGTTTCTTTTGTTGATTTGAGGCAGCCCCATTTGTCAGTTTTTACTCTTATTTCCTGAGTAACAAGAATCCTATTGGAATATTGTTGCCCATAATTTTATCTTTAAGTATTGTCCCTATGTTTTCCTGTTGTAGTTCCAAAGTTTGAGGTCATTTTATGCAGAGAGAGATAAGGTTCAAATATTAATTTTCTTCATTTATTTATTGAAAAAGCTGTGTTTGTCCACTGTATATTTTTGGCTCCTTTGTCAAAGATCAAATGGGTGTAACTCTGTGGGTTTATTTCTGCATATTCTATTTAATTCCATTGGTTCACATATTTATGCTGGTTTTGTTTGTTTGTTTTGCCAGTCATGGGCCTTGAACTCAGTGCCTGAGAATTGTCCTTGGCTTTTTTTGCTCAAGGCTAGTACTCTACCACTTGAGCCACAGTGCCACTTCTGACTTTTTCTATGTATGTGGTGCTGAGGAATCGAACCCAGGACTTCATGCTTGTGAGGTAAGTACTCTGCCAATAGGCCATGTTCCCAACCCTTTGTGATGTTTATGTTATTATGACTCTGTAGTATAGTTTGAAGTCAGGAATTGTGATACCTCCAACATTGTTTTTCTTGCTCAAGATTGCTTTGCAATTTTAGAATTGGTGTATCTATTTCTGTGAAGAATGACATTGTCATTCTAATGAGCATTTCCTTGAATCTGTACATTGCTTTTGGCACTGTAGCCATTTTCATACTATGAATTTTGTCAATCCATGGGCAAAAAAATGGAGATTTCACTATCTTCTGGCATCTCCTTCAATGTCTTTCTTCTCTCTTCAGTGATTTATGGTTTTTATTGCAGATGTCTTTCACCTGAGTTAATTCCTAGCTATTTTTGAGACTACTAATGAATTGAATTGTTTTTTCTGGTTTCTGTCTCAGCTTGTTCATTGTGGTTTTACAGAATTGTCACAGATTTTTGTATGCTGATTTTGGATCCTACTTTGCAATTATGAGCGTATTATAAGAAGCAGGGGGAGATTTGATACACACAGAAGAGAAGATAACATGATTGTGAAGGCAGAGATTTGAGCATGATGCCTGCAAGTCAAAGAATGCTGGCAGCTACAAGAAGCTACAAGAGGCTAGAGCCAGATTCTCGAGAATGTTAAGTGAGGGAGAGAGCATACCCTTGTTTTGATCTTGCCTCAGTGAAGCTGATTTTAATGTCTGGCCTTCAGATCTATGAGAGAGTGAACTTCCCCTGGTTTAGGGCACTGAATTTATCATAATTTTGTCTAAAAGCCTTGAGGGAGTAGGATACTGGCTTTCACCTGTGCATTTCCCTTGGAGAGAGTCTCTAGTCTTCTGAACATTATTGATGACACAGAGAGTAACATAAGTAGCATCTTCAAAGACATTACCTGAAAGAGCCATCACTACCATTTTCTGGTCCAAGGTTATTCTAGGCAAAAGATACAGATGTGTAACACTTTGATTTAATAGTATGGGAGATGGCTCAGCCCACAGGGAAAAGCAGTAAGCTCTGCAGGACACATACTCATATTCACTTTTCCATGCTTAAACATTCTTGTATCTAGGAGCTGTGCTCACCAACACAAACTGAACTACAGTGTGTGCTGCATGGTTGAAATTCTTCCCTTATCAGCATGTAGTCTCACTCATCCTTATATCATGAATGTCAGAGTGGCTTAGATCTACAAGGACTTAACCTTGTTGGTTAAATTCAGCTGATAGCCTGGCATCTTGAGTCTCCTTGTTGTGAGTGGCCAAGTGCAAACTCAGGTACATCTTCCACTTTTAATATCTGTTTCTCCTGTAAGGTTTTAGTGACCTATGTATGTTTTTCTTGATTTTTCTAACTTAATTAGTTTTATTTCTGGTGGCTTTGGATATCCTCCTTTATTCTATCACAGCAGTATCTCCATTGCTTAATACTGGCAACTCAATACTTGTCATTACAGACACTGAAAGTTTGCTTAACAAATCCACAGGTGATACAAAGCTATAAGGCAGAGTTTTCCAATTCAAGCATGAGGTGACAGAATTGGGGTTTGTAAAGATTTATCATGATTAGAAAAAGAGATACCGAAAACCAACATGCTAGAACACTCAAGATTATCAAAGTACTCTATATAGGAATGGCGAGAGTTTTCATCTTTAAAGTAAAAGCCATTTATGTGAAAAAGGTCTGGGGGATTTGGTTGAGCACAGCTCAAGATGAGCCAGTGATGCTCTGTGCCTACTTAAAAGCATGGAGAGTATTCACAGCTTGCATTAATGGGACTGTGGTAACCAGATTGAGGGAGGCCATGTCTTCTGGGCTGGTCATATGACATATGGAGTTGTATTCTTCTCTGTTATAGGTCAGAGAGGCTGGCTAAAGGAAGAGTCTAGAAGGGGAAGTGATAAAGGATTTTGAAAATGAAGAAATGGTCAAGGAACCTGGGGTAATTGTTCTGGAGAAAAGAGCAACAACAATGTGCAAATCACTGTATTCAGAGACACAGGTTGGGCAAAGTGTAGCTCAGAGAAGACCTAGGACCAGGGCTGGGCAGATCTAAGTTGACAAGATGAAGGAAAGTCAGAACTGTCAAGTACAAGGGCGAGTTTCTTGGAGCTCTCCGGAGTGGTTTGTATATGCAGAGGGAGGATAAACATCTGTCAGGAATGCTCTGCAAAGATTTCCTGCATTTGAAAAGCAATTGGACCAGATGAGCTCTTTCAGACTCTGACAGTCTTGGTTCTCTGAAGTCCATTCAGGCCTCCCAAGCATTGTGTGCAGGAGGCAGAGTAATGACATGGAATCTCTTGCAACTATGGGAGCAAAAGTAACATGTCTAAAACTTGTTAAACTTTGGCTTCTTGACTCCCAGCCCAGGGCTTTTCCCACATGACTAAGGTTTGCATTGGGAAGAACCATGTGGGAACCCAGAGAGAGGAAAATTCAATTTTAGCTTTTGCTTGCTGTGAAAGTCTTGAGTGGAATCAAGGAGTTGGTTGGACTTAGGGAAGTCCCAAAAGATCTTTTGAGGGAAGAAGCTGCTAGTTTAGTCTTTGACTTTCTGAAACTTAGGTTTGCTCTGTCTACTCTGCCTGTGCTTTCCCACCTGCACAAGCCTAGAAAAACAGCCCAAAGTGATCTATATCCTGGCATTCTGTGCAGGTGGGGACACCCAAGGGAATCAGACCAGACGGATCAGATCAAATGCTACTTCTTGCTCAAATCAAATGGCATTTCCATTCATTTGTGCTTTTCTGGTGAGGCAGCAGATCTAAATCAAATGCATTAAAATTGGTTGGCTGTGAGCAGAAATCACAGGAACTGTTGAGAGACAGGCCACAGAAGACACAGGAGGTGGGGAGACTATTAGGAGTTTTAAGTCATGGTGACTTGGGCTAGGATAGATTGACGGGGTGAGGAGCAGCAGCTGGATTTAAGAAATATTATAAAGATGCATTGCTGATTCCAGAATCTTTTCAGTGACTCAAAGAATGGAGGACTTGAGATTTCCTAAAGGAGGGCTCTGGGTCCCAGTGGACATCTCATGGTGGCCACATCACTGATTCAGCAGCCTTGGTATCTCTCACTGGCCCTTCAATTTCTCTTGCAGAAACGGGTGCCTGCAGTACACATCCATTTGTCTATCTTCCTGCAGAGCCAACTGGCTGAGAGATGACGTCTGTGTGGAATGCACGCGTACTGACCAGATCTAGATGGGCTCTGCCCTTGCGGCATGCAGAGTTGTAATGGCTGCTGTAGAGTCACTCAACTCCCTTTCTTTTCTCTGTCCCTATTGCCTTTCCTGAGCAAATATTTTATATTTGACTTCTAGGCCAGGCAGAACCCATCCACCTCTTCCATAAGATGGCTAAGGGTTGTCACCAGGCTGCAAATGAGCAGCTTCGATTGCTCAGGAAAAGATATTACAATTTTATCTCCTTGTACTGTTCAATAAAACATTAGTATCTCAGCATTTTTATTTAACAATAGGCAACCTTAGGCCAGTAATTATGCAACAATTATAATCATAAAAACTGTCCCCTGCTGCTCACCTAGAAACACGAATATATTAAACCAAGACTAACCATCTAAAAGGCAAGCAGCAAGGCCCCCTCATTTTTAATGTCCCTGCAGTGCACCATGGGAAGCTAATAATTCACCCTCTAATTAGTATCCCTTCTGCCGCTGTTGGCGCAAGGACAGACAAAGAGGGAGAGGCTTCGTTACAAACTTGCCTTGGTAATCTTTAAACGTCGGAATGCTCTGCGGGTTGGCTGAGCAGGGATGGGCAAAATGGGGCACAATTAACCACGGACAGAGCTCACCTTGTCTTGACTGGGCATTCTTGCCCTAACAAGCTCAGGGCAAGCACCCCCACTGGACCATCCCAAACTGCTTTGTCTTTCAAGCCAAGGCACCATTCAGCCTGATCCTTCTTCATTAAATTGGCCACCTGAAAAGGTTGGAGTGGCATTGATGATAGAGAATGTAGAACCAGAAAAGCTGCTATCCTTGTAAGTGCTGCCATGTGTCACACTGACCCGGTGAGTGCAACTAAGCAGGAGCTGCAGGTGGTGATGGGTGCCTCTGTGGCTGGAGAGGGGATGTGCACAGCCATGGAGGGACTCTAAGATGATTTTCTACCTTCGGCCTCTATGAAGCATTCCCAGAATGATGGCTTGGTGACTTAACAGCTGCCCCCAGAGGTCATGCCCTCTGCCTCAGGAGGCCTTGTGAGATCATTTAGGGCTCTGTGAGGACAGCAAAGTCCATGGTGAGTCAGGGAACAGGGGAAAGTGGCTAAAGCCCACCCCAGGAAGCAGTTGTCAGATGGTCATGGTGCAGGTGTCCAGGGACAGGGGCAGTGCTGAGCCGATACACATGACCTCTAGTGGCAGGGCTGTCCCTGCCTAGACAGTGGGCAGCAGAACATGGGCCTGTGTGGTTACATATTATAATTTTTGTAAGGGAAAAAGAAGTCTAGGTTTTGGGGATGAAGTCTTTTAAGGTAAATGTTTTTAGTGATCCAGGATTGCACAATTAGGCAGAATGAATTTAATTTCTTTCTTTGGTGCTACCAGGTTTGAACTCAGAGCCTTGCTCTTTCTAGACAACTCTGCGAGTTGTGCCACATCCCTAGCTCTCTTTACTTTGTTGGTTTTTTTTTTCAGATAGTTTCTCATGTTTTTGTTTGGAGCTGGCCTCACACACAATCCATTTACTTATGCTTTCTATGCAGTTGGTTGTTACAGGCGTGTAGTCCTCACATTCAGCTTGCTTGTTAAGATGAGGTGTTACAAGCTTTTTATCAGTGCTGTCCTTGAACCACTATCCTCATGTATGTATGTATGTATGTATGCATGAATTTTTGTTGATCATGGGTCTTGAACTCTCAAGGCTAGCACTCTACCACTTTGAGCCACAGTGCCACTTCCAGTTTTCTGGTGATGAGTTGGAGGTAAGAGTCTCATGGCCTTTCCTGCCTGGGCTGGCTTTGAACCACCATCCTCATATCTCAGCCTCCTGAGTAGCTAGGATTGCTGGTGTGAGTCTGCATACCCAGCATTTAGAATTGATTTTTTTTTTTTGGCCAGTCCTGGGCCTTGGACTCAGGGCCTGAGCACTGTCCCTGGCTTCTTCCCGCTCAAGGCTAGCACTCTGCCACTTGAGCCACAGCGCCGCTTCTGGCCGTTTTCTGTATATGTGGTGCTGGGGAATCGAACCTAGGGCCTCGTGTATCCGAGGCAGGCACTCTTGCCACTAGGCTATATCCCCAGCCCTAGAATTGATTTTTAAATGTAATGTGTACTTCTGGGCCAGAACTAGTCTCAGTGCCTTGCAGGTGGGACTCCTATGTGTGGGGCCAGCACCTACAGACACCTAACTAGATGATGTGGATTTCTTTGTGTTGAATTTTGGATCCAGTTTGACCAGTACTTGGCTTTCCTTGTTCCTGGCCTGGGTAGCAGAGACTTCTCACTGGATAGGTTGGAGGAAGTCAATGAATAGCTGGGCACAATTAGGCAGCTAGGATGAAGCCTAGGCTTAAAAAGATTGGGCATTTTTCTTTCCATCACTAGCTCATTAAACTCACTGCTTTGACAGCTGAAGCATTCCTGAGCTGGCCAGAGCCAGTGTTTTTCCTCCAGAGTCATCAGACAGCACCTAAGATTTGCTAATGAGATTCCCATTGACCTGAGATGAGAGGACAGCAAGAGGCTGAGTCATGTCCTGGGCATTGGGACTGACTCTCAGAGATGTCCCCTCCCTCTAGTGGACTACTTTGGCCAGAGAAGCTGTATGGCGGCAAGTGGAGCCAGGAGGTGAGAGCTACTTGGCTTAGGTAGGGGGAAACCACCCGGTGCTAGCACCTGTAATCCTAGCTACCCAGGAGGCTGAGATCTGAGGACAGAAGTTTGAAGCCAGCCCATGTAGAAAAGTCTATGAGACTCTTATCTCCAATTAACCAGCAAATAGCCAGAAGGGAAGGCATGGCTCAAGTGGTAGAGCATCAGCCTTGGGTGCAAAAGCCAAGCAGGAGTATGAGGCACTGAGTCCAAGGCTGTTGCATGTGCACACACATGCACATGCACACACGTACACAATCCCACACCCAAAGAGAAGGGGACTAGCTCTGAGGACTGATAGTGGGAGCAATGAGTGCTGCCCAGGTCTCTCACTGTCAATCTTGATGACAGCTTTGTTTTGAGCTGCTGTTACCAACAGAAGCTTGTCACCCTCAGGGTGGGGGGACCTGGAATGGGGCTGGAGGAAGCTCGCTCAGTGAGTTGAGCCTGAGGAGAATAGGGAAGGTCCTTTCTTGAGGTCCAGGGGACAGGAGGTGTGGAGGGTCTTTCGGATCTTACCTCAGCTGCAGAGGCCACTGAACCTCTTTTCCTAAGGAACTTCCCAGCAGAAGAATGCCTTTTATTTGACCTTTGTTGTTTTTTCAAATAGCAAACCTGAAAACAGTATTGGAGCTCTCCCTGCTCTGTGGGAGTCATTCTGGGGGAGTCACAAGGGTGGCTGCCCCTTGGTAACTGGATGTGAAGAAGGCCATTCTTTCTCTTTAGCTGATTCTTTATCAGGACAAACCGAGAGGCTCAGAGATCTAGTCACAGGGAAGAGGTGGCAATTTTAATTTAATTTTTATTTTTTGCCTTCCAAGATTCACATTTAATGAGAACAAATGCCATCATCTGCTTGGGCTTTTATTGGTGATTTCTACTATCGAAGGGAACGCAGGGGGACAAACATTGATTTACTCTTTCAGAATTTCAGTTACATTCTCTCATTTGGCACATGATGTTGATATTGTTATCAGATAGGGAAACGGAGGCCTTGACCGGTTCAGTGACATGACTTGGGTCCCGCCGAAGGTAAGAAAATGGATCAGGTTTCAAACTCTGTTCAGAAGACTCCAACCCAGGCCTTCAAGCTGCTCTGTGTGGTTTTAACTTGGAGCATGTTTATGAATCAAGATTCTTACTTCTCACCCCAGAATTATTGACTCATAATAAAAACTTACACGGTCCCAGATATTTATTGGTCGGACCTTTTTTTTTTTTTTTGGCTATTGGAGGGGCAAAACACAGGGCCTTGCACGGGCTGGATAAGCATTCTACCACTGAGCTATGTTTTTGTAAGGCTGCATAGGTGTTCCTGTTTTACACACTTCCAAGTGAACATCTCTGCATCGCAAAGAGACCAAGGCCCAGAATGGGAAGCTCGGGGTTCTAATCCAGCCTATTGTCTTCTTTACCTCTCAGTTTATCATCTTAAATCAGAATTTTAAAGTGCATTATTGTGAGAGAGTCATATGCGATCTGCACATGTAAGTGCTTTGTAAAGCCAGGAGTTGTCACACAAACGTTAGCCACTGCTCTTTAGGTATTCAGAGACTCAGATCCAGCGTCCAGAATTACGGAAGTTCACAGTTATGCTGGAACTGGCCGTCAAGACCTCTTCTTTGAAAAATCTGACAACCCCACTTCCTCTTCCTGCACAGTTGTTTGCTGATAATTAAATTATTGTAAATTAGTTCTATTCCTTTGTATAAATGTCATTAATGTGACTAATCACACACCTGATTATACAACTCACTCCTCCCCCCTCAATGTATTTTCTGCCTCCTACACCCAATAAATCCAATGTTGATGGAGAGCTCTTGTTAGAGCTGATGAATGGGGCATGGGATGTTTGCTGGGTGTGTGCTCTGAGTCCTTCCACAGCCGGAAAGACTTTTAGAAATTAGCCAGCACACACCAAGGAAAAGATTTGTAGGTATCAGCTTTACCCTTGTTTGTTTGGCTTGGCTTCTGGGCATTGTTGTTGTTATTATTTATGGAGCCTCTGTTTAAACCACTATGTACCAGGCCCTGTTATAGTCTTCGGGTTTATTATGATATTCCTGGATGTACTGCTTTGTGTTTTCCTTTAAGAAGCAGTGTGCTGTGGAGTTGTCATCATCACTCCCTTTTTACAGATAGGAACACTGAGTGCCAGAGAAATCAAGTAGCTTGTCCACTTCCTCCTCTTAGGAGTGGTAGACAGGGTTTGCACTCAAGTCTGCCTGCTTCCAAAGTTCAAAATCACACCAATATTCTCCACTTGCTCTGAGGAAAAACAAGGCCAATTCCTTTGCTGAGGGACAACCAGAAGGCTGGATATGGGAAGCCAATGCTTTGGGGAGCTGACAAATGTCTCCTGAGGTCACTGACACACCTGTGTTAGTGACATGTAGTAGCTGGTGATGTTGGCAGTGGCCCTGTGGCTACAAGGGCTGGTGGTAGATAAGAAAAGGCAATTTGGTAATGTGACAAGAGCACAGGATCTTAATGAGAAGACCTGTATTCCAATCCCAGACCTTTCCTTCATCTTCTACTTGTCTCAGACTCACCATCTAACCTGTCTGCATCTCAGTTTTCTCATCACAGGGCTGTTTTGAGGATCGACTAAAATTAAGGTGAAAGCAATTTGTAAGCTGTGCTTTCTGTATTCATGATACTATTTTTAACCTTCTCTAGAACCTAAGACCTAAGGCTTCAAGTCCTGTTCACGTGGAGCCTGTGGAAGGCCTCTAAGTGAGAAAGTGTGGGTCAGGAACAGCAAAGGAGGTGGTCTAGGCAGGCAGGAGACTGCTAGTGTGGGAGAGGACCCTTGCTCTGAGGCTCTGCTAGTATGAACCTCCTGTTCACATGTGTGTGTGGAGGGCATCCATGTACATATATGTGCACTCATGCATGTGCACACATGCATCCTGGTTTGTATGCAGAGTAATCAAAATTGTTACCACTATTCCTTCCTGTTCTAGTGGTGACTTAACCTGTGTGGGACAGGTTATTGTGAGCAAAAAGCTGTCTAGTGCCTACCATTGTTCACTGTCTAGGAAAGGAATACTTGTCCCAGGCTTCATGTCTATACTACAATTTCAAGATCTTCTAGGTTTGGTCTGGAGGATAGAAGGCAGGAAATAAAGAGCTGGCTCTGGTAGTACACTGTATCGTGCTTGGCTTGACATGGTAAAGGACTATAAATAGAAAGCCCTGGAAACCTGCAGTGCTGGAAGGATTCTTAGAGTATATGTGCCTGAGTTGGACAACTGTGGGCCATGGATGTTGTTTTACCATTTCACTCTACCCTTTCTTTCCTGTCCATTTGTTTGAAGTAAGGTCTTGTGATGGAGCCTAGTCTAGCTTCAAACTTCCTAGGTCACTTAGATTAGCCTTAAATTAAAATCTTCCTGCCTCTTGATGTTGGGAGGATAGGAAGTTACTACCACACCTGGTTTTCCCTGTCCTTGATCATGGCAGACATAACTAATCTATAATAGCATTCTTTCCTATTTAGCTTCAGAATTCTTTAAATCTTCCTTATCCTCAATAGGCTGGAGTTGACACAGGTGAGGAAGCAGTTGCCTCTGCTCTGGAGCAAACCACTCACTTTTAAGACCTCAAGTCCCAGAAATGAAAGGAGATGGGTTCAGGATTATGGTCAGAATTAGAATGAGATGAACTCATTTTTTTATTCTGGTCACTTGAGCCCTTTCCAAATCTGTCTTGGTACATATCACTGAGTCTGGAGTTGTTTGCATAATACAATTTTGTGGTGTTGGAACACAAATGTTCTACCACTGACCTACATCTCCAGCCCCACTTAAGTTTTCACAATCTTCCAAGGATAAAACAAATGTATATGGTACGGTGAAAAGACAAGGTGAGAAGTGCTGTAATTCTAACATTCACATGTTGAAACCTACCCAAAGCAGGACGAGGTGGGCCTTTAAGAGGTAACAAGAACTTTATCTGATAGATTAAATTAGCACCTTTAGCCCTTTCTTGCCCTTCTACTTCTACTATTAAAGGACAATGTGTTTTGTTTGTCATTCTGCCATGTAAGGATGTAGCAAGGAGACTTGGTAGTGGATGCAAAAAGCAGCCCTCATCAGACACAAATCTACCTTGGCGTAAAGTAGACAGTCTAAAATGATGAGAAATGAGTTTGTATTATTTATAAACTACTCAGCCTGTGATATTTTGTTGTAGCAGCAGGATTGACCAAGATAAGTGGTATACAGGTTGAGTACCTTTTATCTGAAGTGCTTGAGATTCCAGATTTTGGAATATTTGCATATATGTAATGGGATAGCTCAGGGAAAAGACCCATGTCTAAACCTGAAATTCATTTATGTGTCATTTAAACTTTATACACATACTGAAAGGAATTCTGTACAATATTTTTAGACTGTGAGAGCAGGGTGAAAAATTTTGTTTTTAGTGTCAGGTTAGTGTTAAAAATGTTTCAGATTTTGGAGTATTTTGGGCTTGAGGTGTTCAGACTAGTGATGTTTAGCCTATTTCTACCCCTCCATAGCAAAAGCTTCCCAAAGCCTCATAAAACTGTGACTGTTTACATATTTTTTCTTGGGTGTGTGGGATTGGTAGGCAGTTCTTGCTGATCCAAGTGTTGCTGGTTGATCTTAACTTGGCTTGTTTGTGCCCACTTGGATTGGTCAGTTGGGGACTGGCAGGTCTGGGGTAACCGTTAGAGGAAATCTTTCCCATAGCAGAGGTCTGCTGTGCTTTAGCAGGCTGGTTCAGAATGTCCTCTTATAATGATGACATGTTAGAAGAATGGAAGTAGAAACATGCTTACAGTTTAACAGGTAAGATATGATAATTAACTTTATATTGAGATATTAGACTGTTGACTTCCTTTTCCAGATCATAAGTGTAAGGGTACTCTCCTACATTTTCCTATAGGTTTTGGTTATTTGGTAGCACACTTCATGCATAGTAAGTAAGTGATATGGCAGTGAAGAAACATGTGGCTAATAGCAGAGTCAGTCACCAGTTCAGAATTGTTGGGTGTGGTGTCTGCATCACACAGGAAAGATCTTGGGTGGACTATTTCAGGTGGACTCCTGGGCCAGGAACAAGGCATGCCATGGACAGCTGGTGAGAAGCAGGGACTAGGGCTGCAATTCTTTCTGACAATATCTTGGGGACAGACTACCCAGTTCTTACTGCTGCTCAATATGTCTTTTGCTGAGCATCTGGGTGACATCTAACACTTTCTGAGCCTTGGGTTCCCCATTTGAAATAACAAAGGGATCAGAAAAGTCACTGGCTTTAAAACTTATTCTTACTTTCTCTGTTCTTTTCTTATCAGTTGCTTTCTGTTTTCTTAAAAATATTAAAGCCCAACCATTTTTTAAATAAATTAGTGTTTGGAGATGTTCAAACATGTTTGAAAATCCTGGGGCTTCTACCATTCAGCTGTTTCCCTTACCACTTCCTATAGCACCTAACAGTGGTCCAAGAGCCCTTTGTAAAACTCGCAAGACTCCAACTAATTCAACCTGAAACCCCTGGTCCCTCAATGTTTTGAGCCCTTATGCTTCAGCTTTCTGTGACTCAGGGCTGCAGAACTCAAATGCCCTTAATGAAAATCATTTCCGTTTATCCCCATTAACTATGATTGATGCACCAGCCAGAGAATAAGTACATTAATACTATAATTATCTGTTGAGGATGTTTTATTGATTCTGCAATGATATTCTAGTCAGTTTGTATTATTTAGTTTCTAGCTTAAATCAGGAAGAAATAGCTGTTGGTGAAGAAATTAATCATCTAAATCAAATTGTCATTGATGCTTTTAGAAATAAAATTCTCTAGTAAGCTTAGTCCAATTTCTTCCTGGCCAATGTTGGTTGCTATGATGATTGATATTTTGGACTGAGGCTTCCGTGTACAGCTCCGAGGATACAGGTGAAATATCAAGTTACACCTCCCTCCCTTTTGGCTTTTATAAAAGTCCTTTCTCCAGCTAGGTTTTGTGGGATCTACTCTTCAATCTACTGGAATCATTCGTCAAATACTGGGCCTCTAGATGACTCTGAGGTCCAGCTAGTTCTAAGGTGTTGTTGGGTTGGGGGTCCTTTTGTCTCAGTTATGGTACTTTGGTTCCTGAGGCCTTAGGCTTCTTTATCTCTTAAAGGACTGTTGCGGGAGGTCAGAGAGAATGAAGACCTCAGATTTGGAACTTTCTGCAGTGAGAATTCTTTCAGCTTCAAATGTCAGAAAATCTAAGCAAACAAATACAAGCAAAAGATGTAGCTGGTTCTCATACTGTCATGGCCAGGGGGAGAATCTGTTTTCTACATGGCTTGGCTGAAAGTCAAGAGATGCCACAGGCCTGGGTTCTCTAAGCCTTGGGCTAATTTTCCTTGTTATCTAGGCCTTATATTCAAACTACATGGCAAGAAAAATTAAAACTGCTCCATATTCCCCCATTTCAGCTTCATGTCCTACAAAGAAGGTTAGCTCTTTCTCTCCAATGCCTGATGATGTGTCACTTCTTGGTGAACCCACTATACTTTTCCCTGTCTTGTTCAATGTTGGTAGTTGGGCACCCACTGCAGCTGTTTTATTTGGCTCTGCTGGGTTCCCTACTTACCATGTGTCTTCCCGCCCAGTCTATACAAATAGTCCCCATGTGTGATTAAAAACTAACAACAAAAACATCCAGAGGAAAATAGGAAGGAGAGGAGGTGGAGATGATACAATCTAACTAAAGCCTCTGCCCAGGTGTGCTGTATACAGTGGCCATTTGTAGTCCAAAGTTACTCATGTGGCTAAGACAACATCCTAGATACTAGAGAGAATCACACTGGGACAGGGCTGAGTGAGCACTTGCAAATCCAAGCAAGACTACCACAACTCACGGTGGGTTGGGTTACGAGGCGAGACGAGAGCTTTTTCCAAAGAGAAATTGAGTTAGGGACAATGTTCTGGGAGGATGGCAAAGATCAATCTGCCTCCTTTGAGATACGTTGATCCCCGCATTTATGCTTAAAGCCCCATCCAATGCCCAAGTTTCTCTGCCCTCTCTTGTACAATGCAGGGAGCATTACCTGCAAGTGACTGCCCAGTTTATCTTGTGACCACTTTGCCACTCTTCCAGAAAGAAACAAAAAGGCTCTCTTTAGCTCAAGCTGCTACTATGGGAGTGACTACTCTGAGAAAGGAGAGTAAAGATGAAAACAAAATGGTATGGCTCATTTGGGAGGCTTTGCCCAAAGGAAAAGAAAAGGAGGATAACAGGCAAGGAAAAAAGCAAAGTATAAAATGAGTCTTTCAAGAGCTCTTCATTCTACAGTATGTGAAATCATTAAAATGTCTGCCACCCCATGTGTCCTTTACATAGGGGAAATGGATTTGTAGTCTCTGGCAAAGTAAAATCCCTGATTAGGGCAGAGGGCAGAGTCCTTGACTGGCTCACGTGTCTTTGGATGAGCCATTTACTTACACTGGCTCTTAATTTACTGGCCAACAATTAGAGGCAGATAACAGGCCAACAAGCTGGCGTGATGCACCCAATTATCTTCTGAAAATGTATTTCTATGATTGGGGCTTTTAATTGCAGCCTAAATCAAATGCTCATGAACCCAGTTGCTATCCAGGGAATGAGACTGGCTAATGAAATAATAAGAGCCCTGACTCCAATTCAAAGGTAAAGGGACACACAAAAAGGAGATTGTTTCTTTTTTGTTTTTCTTTTTTCTTCTCTCTTTCTCCTCCCTTCCCCTTTTAATTGCCTTTGGAGACAATGATGCTATAAATCCCACCACAAGACAGCGATATTACCAAATGGGCAGCTTGTTTTAATCAGGCCACAAATGGAATTGGAGCCCATCTGGCTGCCCAGGGCAAACCCCAATCTTGGCATGCATGGGTTTGTGTGGGTGCCAGTGTTCTCAGTCTCACTCCTCTAGTCACACAGCCATGGCTTTGCAATTCACACTTCCAGCACGGGCCCCCTCACTGCATGCCTTCATCCTTTACCTGCTGAGTTCAGACTGGAGGGGCAGGGTTTTCTCATAGATAGGGGCACAGGGAGGGAGCCTGTGTCCCTGGGACTGATTCATTTATGCAGATGAAGCATGAGCCCAGAGTCCAAAGCCACAGGAAGCTTCTCTCCACAAACTCACAGTGCTTAATTCAGATTACTGCCCTCTTACAAAGAGCCAATTTGCCAATTACCCCCTGAAAATTTTGATTAGCGCCTTTTACCTAAGACACTGTGCCATGGGCTATGGACTTGTAAGGTTCATTTAGTTTTTTGTGAAGGATGATGAGAGGCGTTTGGCTGAGAATCATAAATGCTCCACCAGTTTTAGATCTAGGAAGTCCCTTTTCTAAGAGGCTTCACATACCTTTGGGTTGGCATCTAGTCAACAAAAGTGACAGTTGTAATAGTTGCCTTTGCCCTGATGAAGTGGCCATTTTTCTAATTGCAAATTAGAATTACTCACAAGGCTTAAGAAATACTGATGTCACTGGGCACTGGTGGCTCATACCTGTAATCCTAGCTACTCAGGAGGTTGAGATCATAGGTTGGGGTTTGAAGCCAGCCCAGGCAAAATAGTTTGTAAGACTCTGCCAATTAACCATCAAAACACTGGAAGTGGAACTGTGGTTTAAGTAGTAGAGTGCTATCTGTGAACAAAACAGCTCAGGGAGAGTGCCCAGGCCCATAACTCATGCTCCAGGCCTAGAACACACACACATAAATATGGATGTCCAGGCCCCTCCCACCTGCTACAGAGATGAAGCTTTCTTTTCTTGCCAATACAATCTGGGAGACAGTAGGGAGAGAAATGTAATGGCAGCACACTTAGGAGACAGAAGGTGAATGGTGGCCTGGGAGGTGGGTTGGGCTGAGAGGGGATGGAGGAAGAAGCCAAGAAGTTTCAGGTTGGTGTTTATGCAAGGACAAGTGTTGCCCTGAATCTGGTCTTGAGACGACACTATGCATGCAGTACAACAGCATCTTACTGGGGCTGTATCTTACCTTTGTGGAGGATGCCAGAAGACTTTGCTTTTGTTCTTATATTTGTGTTCAGTGTTCTGCACTCCATTTCTTATCTGCCTATCTTTCTGCTGAGTTTGGCTGGTTGAAGGGACGCTATATTTTATCCATGTCTGGGCCATTGGATGCAGAGCAGAAGCAGAGAATAGACATGAATAATTATTTTGCCAGCCTCTCTGTTTATGCTTGTGTTCCATGGGTGAGGCCTACTTCCTAGATAGGAAGAGGGTAGTAGCTATAGACTCCTGTATTGGTTCACTTTATGGAGATGTCTCTCATAGAGTGCCTGGCACATAATCAGTACTCTGTGAATTAACAAGTAGATGAAGAGCTGGAAAATAGTGATGGTCCTCGAGTCACCAACCCAGGACTAGGAGCTGTCAGAAGTGATTTCCCCCTACTTCTGCACCAGGGAAATAGTATCATAGTCCATACAACATGAAAGAATTATCCAGAACGTCCCATCTTTTGTCCACCATCGTTTCCCACATCCATTTAGAAGAGAGATAGGTTAGTATGATGTATTAGTGTAATTTTGTATTCCTTGTGTGAAAGGAAAATAGCTTCCTTGGGAGTGTTTTTGACAGATTAAAAACAGGTATAAGCTAGGTACTGGTGACTCACACATGAAATACTAGCTACTTAGGAGGCTGAGATATGAGGATTGTAGTTTGAAGCCAGCCCAGGCAGGAAAGCCCCTGAGACTCTAATATCTAGTTAATCACCACAAAAAGCTGGAAGTGGAGCTATGGCTCAAGTGATAGAAGGCTAGCCTTGACCACAAAAGCTAAGGGACAATACCCAGGCCCTGAGTTCAAGACCCAGCACTGGCACACACACATAAAAGAGATATAAATTGTTCATCTCAGTGCTCAGTGAATGCTTAGGCATAGTATGTGCTTGGTGAGTGGTAGTTAATAACAAAGATGGCCACTGTCCCACCAATGGGATTAATCCTCTTTCTCTAAGAACCTTGTTGGGCTCACACTTCTTCACTCAGAACTCTGCCCCAGTGGTGCTTCCTTGGGCAGACTTTCTTGTGCATTTACTTTGTCCTATATTCTCCACAGCATGTATCAATGTCCAAAATTATTTTATTCAGCTACTTCTTTCTTTTGTTCCTAGTCTGCCTCTCCTTTTGAAAGATAACCTCCACAAAGTCAGAAAGTCATCTATGTCCCTTCCATAGCTGTCATATATTGTGCCTAGAAGGGGCTGGCATGTTATAGGTGCTCAATACATGTGTGTCATTGAGTATTTTTATAAGATGTTTCTTAGATTTCCACAGGTCCTTGAATATCTCCTAGAACTTCTGGAAGGTGAAACTTTTGATTATAGGTTAGTAAAGGATTTATCTAACAACAGAGTCAAAGAAATCAGCAGTAACCAGCAGAGCTGGCCAAGCTCTTTTAAGAGCAGGCATGGGGGCATTTGATAAAAATACAGTAAGAGATCAGAGCGCAATGAATCATATTTGGGAGGAAATCTCCTTTGAAAATCCCAGGACAGGTTATGTTTTTTTCATGCTTGTCAACTTGGCTGAATAATTTGCTTAAAATAAATGGACGAGAATGGCAAGTTGCTCTGTAAGGGGAATCAAGCAGACTCCTGGCTCCTGGGCAGCATGTCTCAGGCTCTGGAGCGTTGGGCTTGGGTGGTAATGAGCTTTATAGGTGGGGAGGTGGTTGGTACCACAGGCAGGTTCAGTGTCTTCTTGGCTTCAGCACAAGATTTGTAGGGCATGAGAACATTATTCAATATCCAATGCAAACACTTCTGATCCATCACTGCTGAAACAAAGTCCTGTATCTACGATGTGTCAAGTTCTCAAAGATGAACCAATGAGTTCATATTTTCTCATTGTCATCTTTATTAAGCCTTTGTTAAGCCAGTCTTGGCTAATTATGTGTCTCTGTCAGAGGTCTTTTAATAAAGTAAGCATTCTCTTGAATTACCTCTCTAGGGGGAATGCTGTGGCTTTGGAAGTTACCAGGAATGTTCACACTCAAAATACAAGTGACTAAGCTCAGCCCTAGAGTGCAAGGTCTGCTCTGTAAGAAACAGACCCAGGGAACCATTCAATATTTGTGTTACAGTATTTGGGGGTATTACACCCAGACAGCTAAAACTGGATATACTTTATGCCATATGAAGAGAGGATGCTTTGATAGCTGCAACAATGTGTAATAATGCCAGTTCCACCACTATGGAGGGCCAATTATGAACTTAATACCAAAGCTACAGCACCGACATAGAGGGAGAGAAACCATACAGACTGGCTTAGTTCTCTCTACATCTACTATCTGCAAATAAGGATGGGAGACTCAGGAAAGCCCAAAGCTTGCTCTCTAGTTCTTCCTTCCATGGGTGAGATCAGATTCCAAAATGGTTTCTCCTTTTTATCAAAAATCTACTTGCTGTCACCTTGCCATCTTTCTATAAAACGGGGATAGACTGTTTTATACTAATATTTTAATGGCTTCCTTTGATCCTTGCCTTTTGGTATTTTTGACCCTGTCTACTATTGTCCCTTGAATAACTTGCTTCTAAGCAATAGAATATGTAGAGAGGGTATGATTAGATTGTAAGGATTCCTGTAGGCAGGTATTTTTGATGGGGAGGCCCACAGGGTGAGGAAATGAAGTCAGTCTCCGCATAAACAGGCAGCAGGAAATAGAGACTGTCAAGTAGACAGCCTGTGACTTGCACTAGCAATTGTCACCGTGAGTACAGCAGTGCCATGTGACTTCCCTCAGATAGCCCGGGCGTTCGGGGAGGATAAAGGTTCTGGTGAATTCACCTTGATCCTGAATGCCCAGAGAGGGAAAGTAGGCCAAGCGGAATGAGAAATTAAATAAACAAGGATGAGGTACAAAATGATCTGGAAATTACCAAAGCCTCGAATTTTGGAAACTCAGTATTATCCTGGACCAGTCACTTCCTCTTCTCTGTCCTCAAGTTCACTGTGAGCTAGCTTATGCATGCATGTATGTGTGTATGTATGTATGTATGTATGTATGTATGTATGCGTGCATACATGTGTGTATGTATTTATGCAACTAGGGTTTGAACTTGGCCTTGAGCTCTTTTTTCTTCTCCTTTCATTCATTTATTTTTATTACAGTTATATAGTTGTACAAAAGTGGTACAAAAACATTTCAGTTTATGAGTATAATGCATCTTGATCAATGTCACCCCTTTCCTCATTCCCCACCTCCCTCCCAACCCCACCCATTTCCTCAATTTCTTTCTTTCTTTCTTCTCCGCTTCAAAGAAGAGCCACCATCCTGTTGTCTTTATTAAGCCTTTGTTAAACCAGAGTTGGCTAATGATGTGTCCCTTTCAGAGGCCTTTTAATAAAGTACATTTTCTCTTGAACAACCTCTCTAGCATTTTTTGCTTTCTGCTTAGCCTTTTCAATGAAGGCTGGTACTCTACTAATTGAGTCACACATTAAGTCACTTAAGGATTTTTGCTGGTTAATTGGAGACAATAGTCTCTAGGACTTGTCTGTCTGGGCTGGCTTTAAGCAATGATCCTCAGATCTTAGCCTCTTGAACAGCTAGGATTATAGGCATGAACCACCAGCACCTTGTTATGGGCCAGCTTAGACTGGGCCTCAAACATTAGGTTAGAAATGTGTTTTGTTTGGACAACATTAAAATTTAAAAATGTACAACTTCAATGTATGCAAATAGGCTACACACACAGTATCCAGTAGCTCACAGAAGCCCCTGTGGCCAGGAATGTCCTATCCTCTGTACATGTTTACAGAACCTGCTTGACCTTCCAGGACATTTGGCTTTGTTAACCTTGGCATCTAAAGCCTTGTCAGGCTCACTGGCTGAGACATACTACAATTCTATCAAAAAAAGAGGGGTGACAGATGGAGGAAAATAGAAGACAAGGAGCAGAGAAAGACAAGTGGGGGGGGGCAAGAAAAGGAGGAAGTAAGTGAAGGAGAATAACAGGAAAACAGGAATCAGGAGAAGGCTATCCCAAGGATTCAGTCTCATTGTTCCTGGGGTCTAAAGAAAACCCCTGGAGAGATTTCTTTCCCTGAGTCCAGGCCTTGCCCTGGAGGCCTGACCTTGGCTGGATCTGAAGATGGACTATCTCTGCCCCCAGGGATTCTTTCTCCTGGACAGTTTCCTGTGACTTTGGGGACCACAGGCTGGCCTCCCAGGCTGCTCATGGTCACAGGGCCAGGCATTTCCACATCCTGGGCCAGTCCAGGAGGAGGTGGATTCTGGGAGCCACAGGGCCCCCAGAGGTTCTGCAGCTCTGGCCACGGTGCTGAATTATTCATGTTCATTTCTGTTATCCTTTGGTTCAGCAGAAATATGACAAAGCAATCTCAGATAATGAAATCATTCACATTTTCTGCTGCTCACAGCAGGTTTACAGGGGGCAACTTCTCCCTCTACCTTCAGCACTGATTGTGTTACATGTTTGTGGGTGGGTATGTGACTCCCCAAGTTATTGATCAGTGTGTAGTACATAGATTAGAGTGACTTGGGAACCTTTCCCACCCTCCCCCCCCCCCCCCCCCCCGCCCCAGCAGGTCAATGACATGCCCATGGCCAGCAGGGGGGAAAGGGCCCATTGCAGAACCAGCATCATTTCTAAAAGGGTGTCTGATGGACGCTGGGAGGCCTTTTACAGCCTTGGTACAGCTGGGGAAATGTTCAGTTTCCCCCCTGTTCCTCTCAGCCTGCCTGTCATTGAACTTTCCCACCCTGAGTGAATCTAAGAGCTTATCTAATGCTTTGCTAGGGAAACAGATTTGATACTTTCCTTGTAACCTCTTCCTCATTGCCATGTTTCTGCTGACCATTCAATGTTAAAAAATTCGACATCCAAGTAGCTAGTAAACTAAAATTTACAATCAACAACGCTGAATCTGCAGAACCTCTAATTTGGTCCTCAGACACATTTAGTTATTTTCATATGACCAAATCACATCTAGTGAGATTGAAAACATCCATTTTATTCACTTGCATTTTAAAACTGGGAAGATCATATAAAATTTCAGAGGGAGGACTTTTAACATATTAGAAGATTTGACTATCCCAAACCCACAGACTAACAATACTCTAGGAATGAAACTTAAGCACCATGGTGCTTTGTCCACTAATTCTTTGACTAGTAGTACTGCATGAAGCCTTATAAAAAGACAGAAAAAAGTTAGCTGGCACGTACCATTTCCTAATGCCAAGGAGCAGGCAGAAGGTCTCAATGGGTTTTTCCATAAATGAAAGTGGAATTCATAGGACATTGTTCATAAGGCATTTGTCTTCCAAAGAAAATGTCCTTTTGAAATATTAATAGCTAGATAACAGATATTTAATGGCTTGAATCTTAACCCTTTCTGAGAGATAAGGATATCCCCTTCCCAGAGAATTAAAAAAATATTTTCCAGGGTACAGTGGAGTGACTAGATCAGCATGACACTGGGTTGGGGACTCACACAGAGGAGAGACATGAAAGCACTCACATGTATACTCAGACAAGCACTGGGCCAGTCCAGTAGTGTATTGGCACACACAACTAATGCTTGGCAATTGGTGGTTATGCCATTCTTTTTGAATTTGGGGATTTATCAACGCTTCTTTGCATCCCCCAACAAATCTTGAGGACATATGTTATGGCCTCTCTCTTCCTCAGGCTCATTTGGACCCATAGGGCTGGGGATGCCTTTGTGGAATTGGGGCCCATCAGGTCTCTGGTGGGGCCAGAGCTGAGAAGTTGGTTTGCAATAAGACCAGGTCTATAGGTTATCATGTCTGCCCTACCCCATTCAATGTGAAAAATAAAAATCATAGCACATCACCTTTCTAAAAGATCAGAACCAAAGCTGAGTGTGGTAGCTCTTGCTTGTAGTCCCAGTGACTCAGGAAGCTGAAAAGCAGCATCACTTGAGCCCAGGAATCTAGGACTGTCCTGGAAACCACTGTGAGACCTATCTCTTAATTCAAAAATGGATAAAAACTTGAGACTGGACCATTGGTTTCCTGATACTTGGTACCACAGAAATGGTTCTGGAAAAGTAATCAAACATACACAGAAAAACAACAACCCCCCCCCCTAAATACTCCACAATCCCCCCAAAGACAAGAGGCACTAATAAATTGGTAGGGGAGTCCCATTGGAGGTAATCTTGGCCTGTCCCCTAGACAGCTTAGTCCTACCTCGTCTTCCCCCTTCCCAGGTGCCCCTGGCAAGAGAGGCATCATGCCACAGCACAGCCCTTTGGTTTGCCTTTGGCTGTGAGTCTCCAGTCTAGTCCCTCACAAGCCCCTCATTTCCCTCTTCCTTCCCTGGAGAAGGGCTCTTTATCAGTTGCCCACAATCAGAGCACCTCTGCCTTTTATTTTCTCCCCATGAACATTATCTATTTGTTCAATTCATCCTGAAATAGCCAGGCCCAGCCATCCCATAATATCCAGATCCTGTGCCACTGAAAACAGGGCCTGCAGGAGCTCAGAGCACTCCTTCCTGTCTTTTTCTCTTCTTTAATAAGCACACCTCAGGCTTCAGTCAATGACTCCCCTCCAGATTCATGAGTTTGCTGCCTCTACAGCAGCCCAGATCCTCATAGATAAATCTCCCCTAGAGCTGTCAGCACAGACAGAGGGGTAGGGCTCATCCAGGTTGTCAGAGAGGCAACTGCAGATGCTGTGTTTATCCCCCATTTTGTCCTCTAGGGCATCACCTTGACCTTCAGGATGGAGCAGAGGTCTGTATGTCTTATTTTTTTCCTGTGAGGGTCCTAAATGCCTGAGGCACTGACTCCAAAGATTCTCTCTCTCCCCTTTGTCCTCAGTGACAAATGAAGAGGCTGGTCTTCCAGCCTGGGAGGTGAGGGGCAATTTAGCTCCTTAAGGAAGAAGTGACCATGGTACTGGCCTTGTTGAGGCCTCTTTGCCACTGGAGAGAAACACACTGATTCCTAGCCTGCCCTCCAGGGTCACTCTGGATTAATTTTAGCCTCTTCTATGCCCTAGGATGAGCCACACATTTTTCCTCCTTAGCTGTGTCCAAGGCTCTGGTCTTGCGCAGCCTCAGCACCTTCCCAAGTGAAATTGAGACATGTGCTTATGACAGCGTGTCTCCATGAAGACAGATCACTCTCCCTCCAAGGTCAAAGCTCCCGCTGGCCAGGCTCTTTGGCAAACGATTCATCAAAACAGGGCAGCGGGCAGCAGACAGTCAGCTCTCAGGCCCCTGGCCGCTTGACTCGTCAAAACCTTTCCAAAGACTATCATACCCTGTAGAACTTTTCTCCTTTCTCTGTCTGTCTGGGCCTCCCTTGCCATCCCCTGGTCCTAAACACAGAGCAATGACTTGGCATAACATCAAAAAATTTTGACAGGACCCAGAAGGCAAAACAAATTGCAGAAATTGGGAAATTTCTCAGTCATTCTACAAGGTAAGAGTTGTGGTCCCTCACGAGGTTTCACAAAACAGAACAGAACAAGTGTCACCTGCTGGGTTGGCCCATTGACTCATCTGTGGCAGGCACTAATGAGGAAGGCTTGGGTTTTGTTCACCACCCCAGGGTCTGGTGGCTGGCATGTACCGGATACTTCTTCATGACTGTGTTTACTGTAGATTTATTTTCAAGCTCCTATATTTACTATTAAGCTTCTACATCTTCCTATTAAGAAGTGAGAGAAAGCTAGATGTTGGTGCTTACACAGGAGGCTGAGATTTGATGATCACAGCTGGAAGCAATCCTGGGCAGGAAAGTCTGCTAGGCTCTTATTTCCAACTAAAGGCAGTGTCCAGGCCTGAGTTCAAGATCCAATAATGGCACGAAAAAGTAAGAAGAACAAGTAGGAAACATGGATCTGGGAAAAGTGTTACTAAAGTTATTGTGAGCCAGATGCTGGTGGCTCATGCTTTTAATCCTACCTACTCAGGAGGCTGCAATATGGAGGATTGTGGTTCAATGTCATCCAGGGCAGGAAAATCTGCAAGACTCCATCTCTACAATAAGCAGCAAAAATACAATGCTACAGGTATGCCTTGAGGGGCAGAGCATCCACCAAGCAAGTGCAAGGCCCTGAGTTCAAATCTAGCACCAGCAACAGTAACAACAAAAGCTTATTTTGGTAGAGAGCCTTGCACATGGCTCCCTGTAGTTGGGCCCTGCTGAAATGCTGTCCCCTTCTGTGTAAACTGAGGCTGGGGACACAGTGCTGAAGAAACAATGGGATGCTACTTCCAAGAGGAGAGGAAGGGTGACTTTGGTCTGGCTTGTTACCCCCTGTGTCTCCCTCTGATTTCACTGTGATGGAAGCCCATTGCTGCAGGTGCATGACCCTGTAAGACACTTGGGTGGCGAGCAGCTGATGTCTGCTCTCAACAGCGACAGAAGCCCAGCCTGTCATCAGCTGGTTAAGTGAGCCTCAAGTGGATCTTTCCCCAGGTGACCTTTGAGATGACCTCTACTCAGCCAGTGATTGGCTCAAGCCAGCTGCCCTCCAGCAGAAGACTCAGTGGACTAAGCTGAGTCCATGGGAGGGGAAAGGTATTTGTTTGTATGCTAACTTAATGTGAGGAATGCGTTTACACGAGAATATATGGCTAGTGCAGGTACCAGGTGGAGCAGCATTTCAGGCAAAGGGAACAGCACATGCATGGATTCCTAGGTAGGAAAGAACCTTGGTGCTTTTAGGAGTTGTGGCTGGAGAGTGGTGCCTTTCTACTTTCACTGTCCTCACTCTTCAACTCAACTTTAAAACATGGGCATTACTATATTGTCTTTATGCAGAACACGGAGGCAGAAAGAGTTCAGTCATTAGCCTGGGCTCACATCACTGAGAAGGGGCCGGGCTTGAGTTCCAGCGTAGGTGTTCCTGGATCTGGACCCCGTGTAATCAGTCTGCCTCTTATGGCCACATGTCTTAGTCACATATTGGACATCCTGTGCTCCTGTTCTGTTCAGATGGTAGCTCACCAGCTAAAGGGGATGAGGGAGTGTTTACCACCTACATTTCCTTTAGGTTTCATATATTTTCGCCTCCTGAAAAACCAAGACAGCAGGTATGGGGGGTGGGGTTACTTCATTCTGCACATTTAGAGACATGAATCCCAGCTACTTGGGAGGCAGAGGCAGGAGGATTGTAGTTTGGAGCCAGTGGAACCAGATGGGTCAAAAAGTTCACAAGACCTCATCTAAACCAACAAACCAGATATGGTTTTGAGGTCCTAGAAAATGACACAAAACTAAACTAATCCACACTATGCATCATTCACAAGGTTACCATTTACCAAAATATTTAAGTGCTGTTCTCACCTGCATCTCAGAGAGAGGTAGAATGATTTTACTTCATCCTATGTGTGAATAAACACAGCAGAAGAGAGCCAAGCCAAGACTTAAACCCAGGTTTGTTCAATGAACATGTGTTTGTGCTCTGGACTTGCAGCCTAGAGAGCCAAAGGTGAGAGCTAGCTCACAGCCTTCCTAGGTGGGGACATTTTGGTGACAGGGAGAGGTCACAGTGGTTAGTTATCCGATAGGAGCTTGTGGGGAAGCTATAGTTTCCCTTGGGTTGGGGAGTTAGGATAGGTCACCAACTTACCCTTCTTGTCACTCCCAAGAATCCCCAAGGAAGCGGTGGATGCATCCACCTGCCAGCTCTCCCTCCTGCCTGGGGAACATCTTTCATCCCTCAGTAATATTGAGACCTGGCCAAGAGACCTCAATGACTCAGAGAATTTAATCATTCAACAGGCAGCTTTGCCTATGAGCAGAAATGAGAACTGACATGGAATTCTCTCTATGGGTAAATACAATTAGCCTGGCTATTATAGGCCAAACCCTCCCAGCTCCCCTACTCAGGCAGCTAAAGGAACCTGCTTGCTTCTGGTGGCTTTCAGAACCAAGAATATTTTGCTGGGCTACAGTAACTTGATTTATCTCAGAAACAAACCAATGCTAGGGCAAGGGTAGGTTTGCAGTTTCAATATACAGAGATTAAGTTACATGCAGAGCTAATTAGACAACCAAAACACCCACCTAATTGATTATTGCATGAAAAAGAACACATCAATTTGGAAAAATACTCTCCATAAGGTTGTACAATATTTGCAAACTTAATTGCCAAGTGGAAATTCTGCTCCTAGTGCATAATAAATTTGATCAATTAACCTTTGCTGGAATGATCATTAGTTTCTAGAGTCCAGTGAGCTTTGCTCTCTGCCTTTCAAAATCAGAAAAGACAAGAATGGTGGCTTATTTGTATACTTAGCACAGGCCTGGGTTATAGTAGGGGTTCACAATAAACACCTCAGAATAAATATCTGGAGGCTTTCTGCAGTTACTTCCCACTTTTTATAACAAGAATTCTGTTGGATGACACACCTGTAAGACATTATTATTACTCTCATTAAAAAATATTTTATGGTACTCAAAAAAGTATAGTAACAGTCACAAAGCAAGCAGGGGTGGAGTTAGACCTTGATACAGTTCTTTGGACCCCAAATTTAATGCTTTATCTAATGCACTTGCTTATTGACTTTCCTTTTAAGCAATTTTCTGGGTCCCAGGAAACAAGCTCCATGTGTAGTAGATCATGAGGCTATGAGTGATACAGGCTCAGCTTCAAGGCATCATTCCTATTGGGTTGCCAAGTGCTGGATCCCAACCTTAAGGGTTGTAAGCTAAGGATGGAGTTTGGATCTTTGTATATCCTGTGCTTAAATGCAGTAGCTTCTTAAAGGAATCACCAGAGATTGCTGTCTTAGTACAGATCCATGTTAATTTCTTGTAGTTATAGACTACAAAGATCTAAACACATGGGTGGGGTGGGGAGCAGTTAAGTTTTGACAGATAAGACAGGTAGTGTCATAACATGAGAGGGTAGTTCAAGAAACCAAAGTGCTGGGGCTGGGAATATGGCCTAGTGGCAAGAGTGCTTGACTCGTATACATGAAGCCCTGGGTTCGATTCTGCAGCACCACATATATAGAAATGGCCAGAAGTGGCACTGTGGCTCAAGTGGCAGAGTGCTAGCCTTGAGCAAAGAGAAGCCAGGGACAGTGCTCAGGCCCTGAGTCCACACCCCAGGACTGACAACAAAAAACAAAACAAACAAAAATCAGTGTGCCACAGGTCTTAAAAAAAAAAAAAGAAACCAAAGTGCTGATGAGTCATGAGTTGCTAGGGGTGATGCATGGATACAAACACATGAAAAAATTGAAGCCAAAGGGTGGACAAAGGGGTGTGGCAAGAGTAGACTGCCGTGCATCAGTGGGGGACATGGGAGAGCTGTGCAAGACCTTCAAGACTTCTGTCTTCTCATCTATAAAATGAGAGGCATAGTGCCTGCCTTCCTGGAAGGTGCAGTGAAGCTGGAACAAACCTAACTTCCCACATGAGCAAAGCCCACTACGTGCTCAGAAGCTGGATGACACCCAGTGATTCTCACTGCTACCACGTTGGTCAGCCGACAACCAGGAGGCTTATAGCTTACAGTCCCAGGGAGAGACCCACGTGGGACCTTCCTCCTCTGGCCTCAGTTTCCCACAGAATAGGATGAGGCTGTGGGGGAGATGACTTTTAAAGGACTCTGTATCCAGTGCATTTGCTTATTCCTTTGCCTATCAACGATGCCTGGGGATGTTGATATGCCAGGTGCAGAGTGAGGCACGGGGGCTGGGACTTGGAGAGAACATGTCTCTGCTCCCTGGGCAGCAGATGCTATAGTGAAGGACACAGATAGTGAAGCACACAAATAAATGAGCCCATTGCCCATGAGCTTAAGTACTGTAAAGCAGAGCAAGAGGAATTTTGTTCATTATGCCTTTTCCTCCTCTCTAGGACAGAAAATCCAAGCTTAAGGACAAAAAGCTCAAGGGGCAGATGTTTAATGGCAGGATTAGAGATTTTCACAAAGTCTGACAAATATCAAATAACCACAATCTCAGTAAATGATGAATTAGAGCTGGGTGCCGTGACATATGCTTCTAATACCCTTGCTCTCAGGAGGCTGAGACAGGAAGACCTTAAGACCAGCCTGGGCTACACAGTGAAACCTTGTTTCAGAAACTAAACAACTCTTTTCAAAAGCAAAATTAAAAAATCACCAGACAGTGTCTGGGTCCCTTGAAGCTGGCTTGAGCCAGTTTCTATGAACCTTTTCTAGAGAAGTTTTGAGTTTCTTAGGTACCATCTGTGTGCCTGATCTGCTCTGCATTTTAACTTCAGTCTTCTTCATGGATTCTCTTTTCCATCCTATGTAGTGGCAGATTTGGTCAAAGGTTACATGTTGCAGCTCTTTAGAGAGAACCTGTTATTCCCCAGTGCAATCTATCCCAAGGATAGGGATTTGGATTGTTTTACTTAGAATCTACTATGATACAACCAGCTACAGGCTGAGCAACATGTATGCTAACCCAAGGGAGGACAGGAGAAAGTGGCAGGGACTATCTGCTGAGTAACAGACTGTCATTACATCCAATTTGCTTTGGGGTTGGAAGTAACTTTCCATAGAAAACATAGTGCTGAGACCTGCTGGATGGCTCTAATCTAGAAGAACCAGATCTTGTCTTCAGATAAGATGCTTTTTATTCCATTCTGCCACTAATCTGATAGCCTTAGATAAGTCATTTACCAAAGCCTTGGTTTTTTTCAGTGGGAAGCTGAAATAGTAATACTAGTGTTATTGAAAGGGTCTGATAAAATGCAAAGGTAAGAAGGGGTTTTGTGAATTCTGAAGTTAACTTATAATATTTGGGAGTCTCAGAAAGGACTGGGTAATATAGAGAAAAGAAGGGAACTTACTGAAGGACTCCACAGAATTCCTTCCCAATGGTGCAGGACAGGCCTGCATTACTCCTTTAATTTGGGCCCCTGTACTGGGCCATCTGAATACTTTGAGATCCCTCTCTCAGGGTGAAGCCTTCTGCTATCTTCTCCAACACTCCCTCTGAACCTAGCTCCCACCCATACCACTCAGACCCTTACTAAATGCAAGTCTCAAAGATCACATCCAAGTGGCACCCTCTATCTGTCTGTTGTCTGTCTTTCTGTCCGTCTATTTCATTTCCTAGTATTTACAGTTTGTTTTGTCTATGGCTTCAAAACTCATTATCTCACCTATGGTCTGAAACCAATCAGAAACAGTCCCCCAATCTCAGCAGTGATTTAGACAGAAATGCCCCTGCCCTACTGCCCCCCCCCCCCAGGTGGAGGCCCTATGAGTTGGTAGGGTTTCTGCGCCCTTCACTGGTGGCTCTGCTTGTACCCCACTCACCCATGGAGGCCCTATGAGCTGGTGGGTTTCCTGCCCCCCTACACTAGTGGCTCTGCTTGTCTTTGTCTGGTTCACTGCAGGAAATTTGCATTTATGTTTACAACCCACATAGGTCACTCCTGCAATGTGGGCTGCTGGCAGGTTTATAACTCTGTGAACACAGGCTGGCAGATAGACATGTCTCCCTCCTACAGAGCAGGACGTAAATTTTCTTGGTGAAGGGAGCCAAGCTGTTTGGAGCAGCCCTCTGCATGCCAGCAGGGTGGGCGCCTGCTCTGTGTCCTACTCATTCATCTGGCTCCTCACAGTGGAACTTCCACTTTCTCTCCATGTGGGACTCTGGGATCTGGATGGGCCAGAGACTTGAAATTCATCTTTGATTTCCTTCCTCAACTCCATGTCTCATTGATTCTTCTCTACACTTTGTCCCATTGTCATCACCCTGTCCCAGCCACCAGAGCTCCTTGCTATGCCATTTCCTGGCTGGCTTTGTGTGTCTTCATGAACACTCCTTGTGCAAGCAACTGCAGCCTGTCAGAGCAGGTGACACAAAAATATGCTTAAGTGTGTTGAGTATGCAGAGCACCAGAATTCCCTTGTATTGTTGATGAGAACATGTAATAATATAGCAATTCCACAAAACAGTTTGGCAATTAAAAAATCTTAACACATAGTCCACAAATCCAAATCTTGGGTGCTTTCTTTAGAAAAATGAGGTTTATATTTACACAGAGACCCCCTCCCCATATATATATATAGCATCTTGATTTATATTTGCTACAAACTACCATAAACCTAGATCATTAACAGATTTAAGCATCTATGAAACATTATACAGCAATAAAAGATATACATTGATACATGCAGGTATTTGATGAATTTTGAAGGCATACATTGAAATCCATTACTACATTATTTTGAACCATATAAGAAGCTACGCTAGAAGGTTATAGAATTTATGATCCCATTTGTCTGTAATTGTTAGAGGTTAGGAATGGAGAGAGGCTATGGATCTGTTCTGTATTCAGTCTGATTTTAGTTGGGGGGTTATCTATTTATCGGATAGATAGCTGTTGTCTATCTATCTGTCATCTATGTCTTATGTACCTGTCTACTACCTACTTAGATGTAGTTATAAGTATGTATGTATGTATCTGTCATCTATTTACTATTCATATGTATTTATCTATGTTAAATTCATAGAATTACTTAATAAAAGAAAAATCTGTATAATAATTTAAAATATAACTTTACCATATATTATTTGATTATGTAATAAAGATAAATATTACTCTTTGGGAAAAAGTTTAAAATATTTAGAATGTAACTAGAGCCTCTCAGGACTAGCCCCTGCTTTTGTCATCAATTTGTCTTTGGTTTCTCTCCTTTCTCACCTTACTGCACTAAAAATACCAAAACATAGCACTCCCAACTCACAAGCTAGTCTTGTCTTCATGTTGAGCCTTCTATTGTTTTGGTTGGTGAACTCCTCTTCATTCTTCAAAGCCCCATTCAGAGCTAGCCTCCTTTGTGCAGCTCTCTTTCTGATTTCTTTCCAACACCAGATTTAAGCACACCCTTGTTTACTACTTTTGTGTCTTGTACATTCTTTCATCACTGTGTCTTATTATACTTGCTTAATGTGAGTTTCTTGTGAAATGTACAAGGTTCCACTTTTGTCCTCAGCCTTTCTCTGATGTTGTGGGAACAGGTTTACCCCACGCTTGAGTGAAGCCCTAACACAGGTGGTGCGTGAATGCCTCCATGGTGGCCATGTCTGTGGGATTGGTCGCGGCATCAACTGTGAAATGCGCTATCACATTGGCTTTTTCTCCTTCCTGTGCTGCCTCCGAAGTAAACCACCTGCACCCAAATCCTCACTTTGTGCTCTATCCTGTTTTTCTATAACAGCCAGGCTAGTGGTATATGGGGGTGATCTGCAAGAAAAACTTTCCAACAGGGCTTCCTTCTTAGAGTAAGAGGCCATGGCACAGCTCCTTTCAGAAGTTTATGCTGTACTGAGATAGTTTGGAGTATGAGTTATTTATTAGCCCTGATCCTTGTGAAAGGAAGGGAAGAAAAAGAAAGGGGGAAGCAAAGAATGCGGAATGCATCAGAGCTGGCATTAGCATTTGCCAATCCAATTCAAGAGGCACGAACCGCTTCCCTTGTGCAGGGCCCTTCACTCAGCCCACAGAATTGCCCTGGGAAGGCTGAAGCCCTAGGCAAGGTAGCCCTGTGTGGCTGAGGTAGATCCTGGAGAGCAGCAGGTCTAGGTGTCTAGGTGATCCAACCCTCTTTGCGTGGTTATCTGGGTGGCACATCTCCTTATCAACCTCAGAACTGAGGTTGTGGTGCCTTCATGCTCCAGCAGGCAATGTTGGCAAACAAAGCAGGCTGAATCTAATGCAGTTTGCAAGAATGGCGACTGTGACAGTGTGGGATGTGCCTACTACTAGCTCCAGTTGACTGGCACCAAGCAGGCATGTTGTTGCCCCAAATTCCAGAGATACTGGAAATACTGAGGTGTCAAAAATGTCTTCCTTAAGAGACTGTGTCTGGTACGTAACCTCTACTGTAAAGACTGGCATTCACTCTAGAAAGTCTTGGGGGAAGGAAGAATGTTTAAGATTTTTCTGGGTGGGTCAAGTCATCCCCCGGAGCTTTGATCTCTTGGTGGGAGGATAAGGTTGGATTGGGCCTCAGAGGGGAATAAAATTTCCCTCCTCTGGCTATCTACACCTCAGGTATTTCCTACTCACCACGGCGATTGCAGACTGACACTCCCAGGCTTTGAAAGTGAGTCTCAGAAGAAGGCAGCCCCTGTTGGGTTCCCAGGTGGTTGGCTTCTAAGGCTTGGGGATCAGTGGCCTGTGCAAACTAGGGCCACATCTGTTTCTACATGCCTTAATTATACCTTCTCTGGGGCTGGGAGAGCCAGGATTGCAGGTGTTTGAGGCAGAATGGCAGGTCCTGTCCACTCACCCTTGCTAACATAGCAGGCCAGGTTTTTAATTCCATAGGGTCAGGATGCTAGCCCATGATTTCCCTGGGGAGTATTGCCAGGCAGATCTCTGCTCAGTGGGAGGGACAAGCAGAGGCCTGGGGGACTGAGGGAGAAATAGCTGCCTGACACATCTCACAAAACCCAGCAAAGTCTTCTAGGCAGGGGCTGCAGAGGCCCCAGGAGACACTGAGGGCTTCTGAGTGATTCCTGGAGCAATCTGGCCAAGACTCATGCCCTGAAGCTGCACCTATGCCTCCTTCACTCCTTTTAGGGAAAGTGTGACACACATCCTAAGCAAGGGCTTGGGGAGGAGAAGTTGTCCTTCTGTGAATAGGCAGGGTGAATGGCCAAGCAGCCTGATGGTTTCTGGAAGGTCAGCTTGGGTAACAGGAGTAGTTTTTGGCAAATAATTTGCATCAGCTGCCACAATGACTTCTGGGTTTGAGGGCACACAACATAAAATGGGGGATTTGTTGAAGTCTCTGGTCTTTTGACTTTAGGTAATGCTGAAGGGATATTGTCTAGGAAGCTATTTTGGGAATATCCTATAACACTAATATAGAAGGAACAAAACTGTTAAGTGCTGTAATAGTTGTTATTAACAACTACTCCAAAACGTAATAGTTTAAAACAATAATCATTTTATTTGCTCATGACTTTGTAGGTTACCAGTTTAGAGTGGGGGTGTGGCTACAGACCTTTTCTGGTGGCTTGGCTGTGACTTGAATGTCTAAGATGGCTTATTTATATGTCACTTGTGGTTTGTGCTATCTGTCATTGGGACCACTCTTCCATGTAGGCCATCCTGGATTTTTTTCATGATAGTGATGTTCTGAAATAGCATGAAAGAAAGCAGAGATGCACAAGCTTCTACTTGGGAATTCTTGCTAATGTCCCATTGGCCAAAGTAGGTCGCATGGTCACTCCTAGGTTCAATGCGAAAAGGGCCTATATATAGTGAAGACTACAGAGACATGAATTAATTTGGGCCATTACTAGATAATATCGTATGATAGCAATAATTTCTCCTCCCTTCCTCCCTCCCCTTCTCCCTCCCTCCTTCCCTCCCTTGTTCCTTCCTCCCTTTTCAACAAATATTTATTATCAATTAGATGCCAGGAACTCATGGGTACAAGAGTTTGACAGTGAACCAAATACTGTGAACATTTCTACTCTTCATAGTTTTTACAACATAGTTAGGGGGTGTCAATTAATATACAAGAGGAATAAACAAAATGTAGTCAGATGGTAATGGGAACTATGGAAAAAACAGAGCAGGAAGGAGGACATGGAGTTCAGGCATCCCTGGCTTTGGTAACTACAGAGCAAGAAAGTATTCAGAAGGGCCCTGGGTAACCTGGAAAATGTTGGGCTATGTAACAGAATGCCTGACCCAGGATGGTCCTACCATCAGGGCTAACAGGAGATGCTACATCTTTTGTGAGGAAGATCCTTGGGCACTTAGAGGCTAGGTTGAAGTTAAGCCTTTTCTAGGAACTTGTATACAGTACCTGCATTTCACGGAGAACCAGTTGGACCTGAACTGGACCTCTCCAATGCCTACATACATTAGACTTATGGGGACTTCTCTGTTCTCAAACAATAAGAGCTACCTAGGATCTGGAGGAAAAATGAAGGGGAAAGGTTTCAGAGCTGAATCGTGTTCTTTTCTACACAGCCTGAGCCTGACTAAGGAATGAGCAAGAGGAATTTTGAATTAAGTTTGAGATGGAAGAAAAAAGTAAGTTGCAGGAGTTTTTAATGACAGAATATTGAAACAATATTAATAGAAGTGGGTGGAGGTTATGGAGTTGAACCCAGGGGTCACTGAGGACTCTGTTTAGAATGAGGAAGTCTCATTGTTTGTGAGCTCTGCCTTTCTACCTATTTCTTCAGCAGAGTGGTCAGGGCCCATGCAGGAGACCCATTTCTTCCCATGTGCCCTGGATTCTTTCTCGAGCAGGTTTTGTCTCTACCTCCCACTGCTTCCAAATTTTCCTTTCCTGGATCTCTCCCTATATCATAGAAGTGATGCTGTTACTATTATCTGCTTAAAAATACCTTGACCCCATTTTACTTTATTAGCTATCATCTCATTTCTTTGCTTACCTCTGTAGCACACCTCTTATAGAGTTGTCTATATTTGCTGCTTCCTCTTGTTTTATCTTAATTCAATTATGGTCTGCCTTTTGCTCCTACCGATGCATTGATATTGCCATTGGTAGAATTATGGATGACTCCAGTGGCAAATCTGAGCCCTTGCCTTGGCTGAGCTGTCAGCATCATTGGTTGGTCATCTCCTGTTTGGTGCCTTTTCTTCCTGGGCTCCCAGAGGCTCCATTCTCTCAGTTTCCCTTCATCTCACTGCTGTTTACTCCTCGAATCCCTTTGCTATTTCTTCCACTCATGGCCTCTGAATGTGAAAGATCCCAGGGATCAGGCGCTGCTGGGGATGGCCGCAGCGGAGCTGCAGCGCTTCCTGCCCCAGCCCTACGCCAACAAGATCCGCCCTGCGGGCGTCTGTGACTTCCTCCACCTCCGCCTGGCCGACAGCCTGCTGGACAACCTGGCCTACGAGTCCTCCGCGTTCTGCACCAGCATTGTGGCTGAGAACTCCTCAGGCTGCATTTACCACGGGCGGAACCTGGACTATCCCTTTGGAAATATCCTATGCAAGCTGACCGTCGATGTACAGTTTTTGAAAAATGGCCAGATAAAGCCTGGTGGTGGGAGAATGCGATCGCAGCCCTGTTTCAGGGCCACTCTCCGATCAGCTGGCTTCTCCGCACGACGCTGAGCAAGTCGGAAAGCTTCGAAGCAGCTGTGTTCAGACTGGCCAAGACCCACCCCCCCCCCCATCGCCGACGTTTACTTCATCGTGGGGGGGCACGTCCCCCCGGGATGGGGTGGTCATCAGCAGGAACAGAGGGGGCCCGGCAGACATTTGGCCTCTGGATCCTTTGAATGGGGCGTGGTTCCAAGTTGAGACAAATTATGACCACTGGAAGCCAGCGCCTAAGCGAGAAGACCGAAGAACTCCTGCCATCAAAGCCCTAAATGCCACTGGGCAGGCGCACCTCAGCCTGGAGGCGCTTTTCCAGGTTTTGTCGGTGGTTCCAGTGTATAACAACTACACCATTTATACGACTGTAATGAGCCGCCAGCCCAGACAAGTACATGACCGGGGTCATAAACCTGAGCTGAGGTCAATGTTTAAAGAATGAAATACTTGAAGAGAGTGAGACACCTGTAATCCTAACTATTCAGAAAGCTGAGATCTGAAGATGGTGGTTACAAGCTAGCCCAGGCAGACAAACCCAGAGACTCTTATCTCCAATTAAACATGAAAAAGCCAGAAGTGGAAGTATGACTCAAGTGGTAGTACTCCAACTTTGAGCAAAAAAAAAGCTAAGAAACAGCACCTAGGCCCTGAGTTCAAGCTCTGCTATCAGCACACACAAACAAAAGAAATCCTTGTAGAGGTGTACTTTTCTTTTTCTTCTTTTTTTTTTTTTTTGGAGACCTGTACTTTAATAAAGAAGACAAGGTGAAATAATTGTGATTGAAAAACACAGACTGGTTTACCATTGAAGTCTCCAACCCTGAGGAACAGGGTAGGTCCCTGGAGCAAGTGTCGGAGAAGTGGGTTATGCAGTCGCAGCTCTCCTGTTCTTGTTGCCTGTGTCTCATGAAACCTGCACAGTTCAGAGATAACTGATACCCTTGGCCCTATTCCCAGCACCTCAGGATTCTGCTGTCATACTTAGGCTTAACCAATAAAGAGCTGGGGGGGGGGGCGGTTAAGGAGTGGCTAAGGTTCTGGGTGGCTGAGGTTCTGGGTTTTAATCCCCACTACTACCAAATAAACACTGCTGTTCATTGGAAAGTACTTCTGAAAGAGCCCAGTTAAAAAACAACATAGGGGAGGGGAGTGTAGTTCAGTGGTAACACACCTCCCCCTGGGTACGAGGCCCTGGGTTCTACTCTAGCACTGAAAAAAACAATTCGATGAAGAAAGGGAGAACTCAGCCAGGCACAAGGGGCTCACATCTGTAATCCTAGCTACTCAGGAGGCTGAGATCTGAGGATCACAGTTCAAAGCCAGCCCAGGCAGGACAGTCCATGAGACCCTTATTTCCAATAAACCACTCAGAAAAAGTTGGAAATGGTGCTGTGGCTCAAGTGGTAAAGTGTATGCCTTGAGCCAAAGAAGCTCAGGGACAGTGCCGGGGCTCTGAGTTTAAGTCCCAGGACTGGCAGAAACTAAAAAGTGGGCTGGGGAGAACTCTAGTTGAACACCTGTTCAGTGATGTGTTACTCTGGATTTTTTCATAGATTTTGGTGTGATGAGACTCTCACTGTTTATAATGTTTCTAATATATATATTTTTAAAACCTGTGGACCTTTCTAAATAACCACTGTCATAATGCTTTTTGAAAGTAATATGAAACCAAAAGGTATTTTCTTGTCCTTTATTAATGACATTTGCTAATAAAATGTGGTGAACATAATACAAAAATACTAAGCTAAAAAAAAAAAAGATCCCAGGGATCAGACCATGGGTTTCTTTTCTTTTCTACCTCTCTTTGTTGGTTACATTCAGTCTATGATTTCAAATCTCTATGTCAGTGACTCCACAAATTATATCTCTTGCCTGGGCCTTAAACTCAAGACAGGTATACCAGATGCCTACTTGATATTTCCCTCCAGGCTGCTGTATCCAACAGGAGAGACTAGGTTATGGTTTACTAACAATGACCTCAAATCTCAGTGGCAGATTACAGAAATCACCACAAGTTTTCATGCTTACTCATGCTAAATATACCCCATTCTCTTCCCCTTGTCATCATCACTCTGGGACTCAGGCTGAAGGAGCAACTCCCATCTGGAGCACTGCTGATCACAGAGTGAAGGGAAAAAATAAAACATGGCAAATTGTAAAGCTATTCTTAACACTTCTCATACTTCATTCATGCTCAAACGTGGGATCCACAAAGTAGGAGGAGTATAGCTAATATGTGTGACTCTTCCCACAAACCTTCTCCCCAAGTATCCGCCAACTCAACTCAATACTTCTAGTTAGGGAGGCCAAAATTCTTGAAGATACTCTTGACATCTTTGTTTCACTTTCTCATTCAATTCCTTGTCACACTTTAGCTGAACCTTCATGTCACCTCTTCTTCTACCACTCTTTCCACCCACCAAAATCTCACTCCTGGATTATTTCAGTGATCTCTTAACAACAGGCCTCTTTGCTGAGCTCCATGGCTCCCTTTTCCTAATAGTCTTGTCTGAACATAGCAAGCCAGAATGATTCTTTTAAGTTATAAATTGAATCACCTCTTGCCTTTTCTTGAACCCTCTAATGATATTCATTTGAGAGAAAGAGAGAGAGAGAGAGAGAGAGAGAGAGAGAGAGAGAGAGAGAGAGAGAGAGATCCCATTTGGCCCATTAGGTCCTTCCAATCATGTTTCCAAGATCTCTCACCCCTTTCTCTGCTACTCTCAACACTATCGTATTGGACACCTTGCTGCTGTTTCTCCCAGGGCATTTGCAATGGCTGCTTCCTCTGCCCAGAATCCTTTTCTCCTAGGTAACCCTGCAGCTCCTTCTGCCACTCACCTTCTTCCTGTCCCACCTCCTCTCAGTTGATCCTGACCACCTATTGGAAGTTGCAATTCTATTTTCCAGATTCTTTCAACTCCTCAGAATTGATTCCTTTCTTGTTTATGGAATAACTCTCCTACTTATTTGTGCTAGTTGTTTATCTTGCCCATTAGTGAGTAAGCTCTAAGAAAATGGAAGTGTTTTGGTCAGTTTGATTTGCTATTGTATGTCATGTGATTAACAGTGCCTGGCACATAGGTGATTGGTTCACTATGGGACTAATAGGTGTATGGATGGCACTACAGCTTGAGGGGACTTTAATAGGGAAGACCTCCTTAGTACCCCCAGGCCTTCGAAGCCTGAATTCTGACTGATTGAGAATTGCTATTCACCATGGATTCTCAATGTGTGGAATGTAACCACAGAGGATGAGATTTTAGAGAACACATAAAGAAAGAAGTTTTATTTTAATGTTGAAAAAGGGAGACAGAGAGAGAGAGACAGAGACAGAGACAGAGAGAATGCATCTATCTTCATCCCTCCAATCTTTAATGTCCAACAGACTTAGTGGTCCCTTCCTTAGGAAGAAGAAAATAGTCATTGTTTGTTGTTTATAATCATTTACTCTTGCTGTTAGAGGCCCCAATTCCACTCAGCCATTTGTCCCTTCCATTTGGGAACGATGAAATGAAGCAGAGAATGGACTCACTCTCATCTTTTTCCACTGGCTTTTCCTGCTCATTCTTAAACTCTTCCCACTGACCTACCCACCTCAGGAAGACACCCTGAAATTTCTGAGATAATTTTGCTACATTCATCAGCCATCCATCCATTCAATTTACCTGACAATAGTTATTCAAGTCTACTATGCACATACCCTGCTCTCCAGGGTGTGTTGGAGAAATTGTGGGGAAATAATATTTACAGTGTCCCAGCTACCAGCTACTCTGTAATGGAGAGTAAAGTTTGTGTTCTCTCTCTCTGTCTCTTTCTTTTGCCAGTCATGGGCCTTGGACTCAGGGCCTGAACCCTGTCCCTGGCTTCTTTTTGTTCAAGGCTAGCACTCTGTCACTTGAGCCACAGCGCCACTTCTGGCCGTTTTCTATATATGTGTTGCTGAGGAATGGAACCCAGGGCTTCATGTGTATGAGGCAAGCACTCTTGCCACTAGGCCATATTCCCAGCCCCTTGTGTTCTCTTTGTACATGTAGTATATATAAAGTCAGGAAGCAAGTCAAGGCAAGTTGTCAAGGTCATGGCATAAGTTTGTAGTGGACCCATTTTAGAGATTGAGTTTCTAGGGCTCTATGTCCTCAGTCTGAATTGATGAGCTTAGGCTGTTTTGAACTACACACTGTTCTAGAAGACACAGTCAAGGAAATGTGTCAAGGAAATGTGTCAAAGATATGATGATCTAAAAGTGTGCTGAGATGGTCACCAGGGAAGATAATGGCCCTGGATAGACATGACTGACTTTACAAGAACCAAAGAAACATGTACAACAGTGTAGGAAAATGCTAAGTGCCTTTGGATCTTGACATAGTATCCAAACCCACCTCTGTACCATAACTTCCTCATTTATAAAATGGTTTCAAAGCATTGAGAATCCTCTTTTACAGACTAGCACTGGCCTTTGGACCTAATGGAGATGTTTGTCTATATTTACAAAGAATATATGTGATCAAGTGTGAGCAGGCAACAGGGAAGCAAGATAAGAGAACAGAGCTGACATCTGCCAAGACGATGGCCAGCATGTCCACTATGGCATGCTTCTACCAAGGACAGAGGCTAGATGTGTTTGAGGTTGAGGAACTATGACCAGATGAGATGTGTCTGAAATATGAGGCCAGAGTTATGAGACAAGAGTAAAGAGATAGTCATAGGCCAGTATGTTTTATGGGGTTGTGGGAATTCATTCTTTCATTCATTGACTCACACTTGAGTACCATTTTTTAGCCAGTAATTATTCTCAGAATGGGAATACAGAGGTAGAAAGACAGGTAAATTATCTGCCCTTAAGAGTAGCTATTCTAGCTAGGTGCTGATGGCTCATGCTGGTAATTCTAGCTACTCAAGATGCTGAGATCTGAGGATCACTGTTCAAAGCCAGCCTGGGCAGGAAGGTCTGTGAGACTCTTTATCTCCAATTTACCACCAGAAAACTGGAAGTGGTGTTGTGGCTCAAGTGGTAGAGTGCTAGCCTTGAGCTGAAGAGCTCGGGGACAGCGCCCAGGCCCAGAGTTCAGGTCCCATGACTGGCAAAAAAGAAAAAAGAAGAGAATAGCTACTCTAGATGGGATACAGGCAGAATTTACTTATTAAGTAAATTACTGAGTATTTTAGGGGGTGATAAAAGGTTTGGGATTGTGAATGTTCCCAACACAAATAAATAATAAATGTTTAAAGTGATGGATTTTCCAATTGTTCTGATCTGATTATTATATATTGCTCATACACACTGAAATGTCACATTGAATTCTGTTAATATGTAAGATTATTTATCAGTTAAAAATAAAAATGGACTTTTTTAAAGGTGATAGAGAATAAAACAAAAAATAAAACAAAGGAAGAAAGAGTGCCATGGGGGAGGAATTCACAGTCTTAGGTCTTGGGGTCACAGTGGCCTTAGTAAGGCAGCTAATTGATGATGATGATGATGGTGATGATGGTGATGATGGTAAGAATGAAGACAGGGTGGAGGAGGAGACAAAGGAGAATCACAAAGAGAAGAAAGACAACGAGTCTAATTGAAGTCTTGTTCTTTGCAAGAGCCCTGTTCTGCCCAGCCCTTCAGTCAGGTAATACTCTCCTCTCTTTTCTGCCTATTGATGCCTCCTCCAGCTCCAGGCCTGGAAGGGCCTCAGCCAGCCAATTCCAGCACCAGAAGAGGTACACAAATGGTAGCCAACACTTGGAAATTCATCTTCCAAAAATTGCTTTCCATCTATTTTGCTCCAATTCTGTTTTATTTATTACCTAGAAGTGAGCAGATGGAACCATTTTTCCTCGGAGCTGCTTGAAAGAGACGCATTGCAATTGTGCAGCAGGCTCCGGGGCTGATTTACGAGCTGTGTGCCACAGCAAGCAGGCCCCATGCCCCTGCCCATAGCTGCAGCTGGCAGAATATAACACTGCTTGGCTGTGGGCTGCCGTTTGGGGTTGGAGGCATGGGTGCTGACAAGCCAGAGATGCCTCGTTCTCTTTATCTTGTGTCTGTCTTGGAGTCTCTCCCATCTTACCCCTAACCATGGTCTCAGCCCAGTGAGCAGAACGGAGGAAAAAATGTTTCTCAAGACAAAGCAATTTCTTCCTGCCAACGGAAACACTCGACCCTGTCTTTAATCATCGAAATATTCAGGGAGCTGCTCAGTTGGGTCACTTAGAAGTTATTATAGAGGCTAATTTGTACTTTGACATTTTCTATTGAATTTTCAGTTTCCTCATTCAAACTTGAGAAGATTATGACCCCATGACATGGCCTATTGACCTACATTCTAACTACAAATTGGACTAAATCTTTGTCTCTCCTGCTTTCTTGCTGGGTGATTAGGGGCAGGTATTTCCTCCATCTGTAAAATGGGGTGGCCCAAATACCGTGTATTTACCTCTCAGGATCATGGTGAGGATAAAACAAATAGTGCACACATAATGTTTACTTTATATGATATATTAACATATATTTATGTATAAACACATACCAGAAATGTTGCCTATTGATGGTATTCTTTAAATATGTTAGTAACACCTGGCGCTGGTAGCTCATGCCTATAATCCTAGTTACTCAGGAGGCTGAGATCTAAGGTTTGTAGTTTGATGCCAGCCCAGGCAGAAAGTTCATGATACTCTTATCTCCAATTAACCACCAGAAAACTGGAAGTGGCACTGTGGCTCAAAGTGGTAGAGCGCTAGCCTTGAATGCAAATGCCCAAAGCCCAGATGGACAAAAAAAATGTATCTTTTTCCCTCAGAGCAAAACTCTTATGTTAATGTTGCTGTTAATTAATCTGAAGGAGGTCAGCAGCGTTTTCTAGGCAGGTAATTAGGAGAGGAATTTCATTCAAACAGATCCCCATATTTTGTAACTGTGAAATGGGACAACAGTGATCTGCCTAGGGATCCTAAAATAAAAGAAATACAATGCATAGATGTTTCTTGTAAAAGCTAAACAAATACTTGCAAAAGGCTGAGACTTCATCTCTCTCCCACGCATACATATATTATGTATATGTGTGTGCATATGGGAGGACATAGTAAAATATGCCCATACATGTGTATATATATACTCATACAGGTATATTTACATATACACATATCTGTTTGTGTGTGTGTGTGTGCACGCATGCGTGTGTGCGTGCCCATACTGTAAGCCTGATAGCTTCTTCCATAGCTTTCGCATGCTCCCTTCCAAAGCAACATTAGGCCCATCTAGTAAGTAAATAATTAGCCTCCACCCCTCTTCCTTGAGATAGCACTCCTTTAGGGCAATTATGACCATTTAAGGCAACAAGATCCCCTTAGAGTGACCTTCAGGCCTAGGTAGCTGCAGGACCCCTTATCTACCATTTGGACAGCAGCCATAAATCTTAGGCCGACATGATGAAGCCCCTGGTCTGCATGTCCATACTGAGGTCCCCGCCTTCAAAACCTCCTAGATTATATATGTCACCCCAGACAATAGACCACATTTCTTCTCACTTCTCCCAGTGAGAAGGGGTCTTGCTGGCCCCCTTTGCCAGCAATAAACTTTTCCTTTGTTCTTCTGTACCTTGATGTTTGCGTGGTTTCTGGCAATGTCTAATATATTCTAACACATACTATGGCTTGAACTCAGTGCCTCAAACTCTTGGTTTTCTTTCTTGCTCATGCTGGTGCTCTACCACCTAAACCATGTTTCCAGTTCAACTGACTTCAGGGCCCCAAAGAATCCAAATCAGTTGTGATCTGGAGCTGCACAGGATGAAACAGAGGTCATTGGAGGCTTAAGCTTGACCTGACCTGTCAGATTCCCTCCCCTCCCCCCTTTCCCCAGAAAGCTTCAAAGAGAATAGGGGCTGGAATGGCAGTTCTGCAAGTCTGGCTCCTGGGTTGATGCCCTAGGACAGGGCCAGCCCTTTGCAGCTGGACTGGCAGATCCCTCCCCTTGATGGTACCAAATAGGGGAAGTGGCTGCCAGTGTCGCTTCCCTCACATTGGTGTCCCAGAGGCAAAAGTGGCATTCCCTGTTATCTTTGCCTGCCCTACAAGGGTGGACCAGCCCTGCTGGAAACCATTGGATTTTTCCTTGTTAGTTGCTCATTCCAATTTTTGTTGGCTTTTCTTCTAAACAATTTCTTGGGTTTCTTTCAAGGTCAAGGAGGAGAGTGATGATATAAATATACTGCTGAGGGAGGGGGGGGGAGAGCCCCACCCTAATCAAATTTGAGTGGAGAGAGGATAAAAATTAACCTTCATTTGAATATGTAAACAAACATAGGCTTTTGGTAATTTCCAGCTGTCCTTGGCTTAGGTCGCTTAAGAGCAAAGTAGAGCAATTCATCTGCCAGATCTCCTTAAGGCAAAAAAAACTTTATTCTTTAAGGCTTTTTTACACTCAAATAAGTGCTAAATAATAATAATAGGCCAAGACTGAAAGAAAGTCTTTCAATTGGAAGGGTGTCAACAGGAGCTGGATGAAGAACTGGGAGCTCTTTGGGGAAGAGAGAGGGTGACAAAATTCCAGTTGATGAATGCTGACATTCTGAATAAAATCACTCCATGCCTTCACCTAGGTCAAGAAACGACATTGTTTTCCTGAGCTGCGGTGACAGCGAGGTGACAGAGATTAATAGCTTGGTATTGACTGAGCAACTTCGAGTTCCCTATCTCTGTCAAGTCAAGGCTCTGTCCAAGGGCTGAGAGTGTTATTAGACTTATAATTGCAAAGACATTTAAAGGGTTTCCCCTTAAGGGACTATGAAATCCAATAAACCTTTCACAGAAGCTCCAGCGCTCCAGTGCAAAGCCCCGTGTGGGGGCCCGGCACGCTCTCAGCCAAGTGCTGGGGAAACCTTGAGGCCGCCAACATTGAATAATGTTTGATTTATGAAGTTGGTTTTTGAATTTGTATCAGTTGTTTTATTAAAAATATATGAAAGGAAGTTTTAAATATGAGCAAGCCCTGTGGTGCTCGTCAGCACTGTGCTGCCTCTCTGGCAGAGCCTTGTCTTTCCTTCTCACTCTGTGGCTGGGACACAGAAAGGGGGCAGAGGGAAACAAAGTTGGGGAGGGCGGCGGGGGAGGGGGAGAGGTAGTGTTGATTTTGGCCTGCCAGGGATTAAGTTTTCATTTTTTACTGAGGTTTTACAGAAGAAGGTGGAGGCTCTGAAGTCTTTAAGTGGCTCAGGACATCAACAGGCAGGCTGGATTTACTTGTCAAATAGCAACATGGACAGGCACCTCAATCTCTGCAAAGCACATGATTTCTTCCTTCTAGGAAATTTCCAGCTCCAGAAAGTTGTGGGCAGGGCTTGCCTGGTTTGCAGGAGACTGGTACAGGTACTGGATATAGGGTGGGGACAGTAGAGGGGCTCAACCCCTGAGCCTCAGCTGGGTGGATCTGGTCGGGAGCTGCAAGCATTTTCAGACACTGCTCTGCTCTGGACCACTGTTTAGTTAAGCAGGTTCTTCAATTCATCACCACTAGCCTTTTGATACTCTGGCCTCTCAGCACCTATGTGTGCTTCTTTCCAAGCCAGATCAGCAAGCTCTCCTGAGCTCTCTCCACCAGGGAGAGCAGTAATTGGGGTAGCCAGACAGACTCAGCTTTAAGTCATGGCTCTGCCATTGAAGGAATTTCATCTATGTGAGCCTCAAATGTCATCTGGAAATGGGGATAAGTATTAAGAACTGCGTTAGTAGGTTATACTTGAAGGAAGGGTTCATCTACTCAATGTTTTTCAATATGCTAAATATGATTGTTAGGAAACTGAGTCATGAGGGTATCAGAATAAAGAGGATTTTTTTTCCCCAAAATGGTATGTGGTATCAAATCTGGATTGTTGTACTGGCTAGGCAAATCCTTTGCCACTGAGCTACATCCTGGCCGCCCTAGAATAAAGAAAGGGCACAAAGTGAACTCAACAGACCAACAGACATTTATTTCAGATAAATGCCTGAGAGGGACACCAGACTCTTCCTGCCAGACTGGAGACACAATGGTGAGCTCTTTTACAACTGAGGTCTCCTTTTATTAGGCAGAGAGAGTGAAGCCAGGTGGGGCAGGGGTCTGGGGGTAATTCTTACAGGAAGGGGGGCACAGGATGGGAGCCAGGTAAGGGGTTCTTTGTGCAGAGATTGAGTTATAGGAAAGCATTTGTTTTTTAGCAGACTTGCCAACAAATGGTAGTGCCCTCAATTCACACAGGTTATATTTTTTACAACCACAGGGTATATTTGGAGAGAGGGAAGGAGAATAGTTTGCTTTAGAGGAAAAGAGGAAGTTTATTTTTAGCTATTTGTTTCAGCAGGGTCAGCTTGGGGGCAGTTGAGGGCCAATTCTCTATCAATGATGAACAGTGCTTGAACTGCTGACCCTTGGTGCTGTTACCAAGGTTCCCTATTTGACGTGGATGACACCGAGGCTTGGAGAGGATGTCATCAAACCAAACTTGTGCAGCCTGCAAATGACTGTGATAGGGGATGGACCAGGGCCAGCAGAACTTGATTCTGATGATAAAGCATGTGATCACCACCATCTTGCAATAAACTCCAGGCAGTTGTCACAGAATGCTTTGGGTGACCCCTTGCCACTAAAAAGTGAAGGCAGAGAGCTTCTTCCCTCTTGGTCCCAGTGATGGATGCTCACTGATTGAATGCACTACCTGCCAGGAATACCTCTTCTTAGGGAAAGAGCTGCAGAGCTCATCTGAGAAAAACCTATGCGATGTGCCTACTGAAAGGCATTTGTCCCAACTGTGGAGGGCTGACTGAGCGATGGGGTGCTCCATGTGTTTGAACTCTGGGAGGAGGAGGACTGACTGCCAGTTGGAGGACTTCCTGGGAGATGGGGAATTCCCTGGAAGGTGGGACACTGCTTGCTGATAGAAGGCTTTCCTGGGTAATGGATGAGAGCTGGGAGGAAGTGGACTTCCCTAGGAGGTAGAAGACTTCCTCACGTGGTAGAGGACTAATCCAGAGTGTGGAGGACTGCGTGGGCAGGGAAGAAATGCTGTGGGCAGTAGGGAAGGTGCAGAATGCCCTGTTGGCTGACAACCAAGGACTAGAACTCAGGTGGAGACATTTTTCTAGCATGCTTCTCCACTCTTCTTTGCCTTAGTAAGGGTGGAGTATGTTCCCTGGGGCAAAAGCAGGACTGGGGCAGTGACACAGGGCTCCTGAGACTGAGAGGCCAGGGGCCTCTTTCCCATTCTCCTTACCCTTCTTTGAGTGCATTCATTTGTTTTGGGCTCTCCGGTTTCCCAGGCTTATCACTACTTTTTCTTTTTTTTTTTGAAGGTTCATAATGAGGTTTATTAGTGGGGCCATATCTCCCACGGGAGAGGGAGCACCATGACATCTGCACCTTATCCAGGTGGCAACTTCTCTGGGGTAAAGGGGAAGTAGTTAGGTAGTGAGTAGGAGTGGCTCATTAGGTATGGGTGGATCTGGGGGCTAGTGGGAGGAGCTGAGGACCTGAGGCTAGGGAAATGCTAACATTCCCCCATTTGTTGTTTATTAATAACAGAGGAGGGGTACCAGTCTGGGAGTATGGGCGGAGGTTGTCTCTTCTGGAACTACTTCCTGCTGAAAAGGGGCCAAGTAGTCAAGGGTCCCTGATTGGTCATTTGACCTGGTACCGTCTAGTTTGGTTAGTAAAAGTCCTCATCATTTCCATGAGAATGGTTATCAGGGCCAATGAATGTCATGGTCTTCTCTGGCTACCTCCTGCAGCTTGAGCACATCAAGGAGTCCCTGGGGCTGGGGTCTTCAGGGTCCAGATCTGTGCTGGGCACAGCAGTGTAGTAAGAGGATGGCCTTGAGCTGCAAGTTCCCAGGTGGTGTCCTCAGTGAGGGATGTTATCCTGTTAAATGAGACTTTTGAAAAGGTCAGGTAAAAGGCTGACAAGTTAACAGGACCAGTTAACATGAACAACATGGGAGAACACACCCTTGGCACAAGCCAGAAAAGTTCCATTTGGAACATAAACCCAATTGTGGCTCATTACAAGGAAGGAGGAATAACTGGCCTGGGAGCAGGAAGGAAGTGTTTAGGGATAGTTGACTGGGGTTGTGAGGATATATATATATATATATATATATATATATATATATATATATATATATAAATAGCAAGTAACAAAGGCAAGAATGCAAGTTTCTGTCCAGATGGAAAATGGACAGGTATGGACATTAGGTGGGTAAACAACTATTCCTCTTGATCTCCTGGCTCTGATTAATTTTGAAAGGGCAAGTTTAAATTTACTCCATTTAAGATGAGACTTCATCTCCTCTTACTCCTCTCCATGGTTCCTCGTTGTCAGGATTGACCTCGTCCTGGAGGTCTAGGTTCTCATTGATCGGATAGCTGGTCCCAGTTGGCATTCACAGGGTTTGAAGGCAAGGCCTGGGCACTGTCTCTGAGCACTTTTTTTTTGCCAGTCCTGGGCCTTGGACTCAGGGCCTGAGCACTGTCCCTGGTTCCTTTTTGCTCAAGGCTAGCACTCGGCCACTTGAGCCACAGCACCACTTCTGGCCGTTTTCTGTATACATGGTGCTGGAGAATCGAACCTAGGGCTTCATGTATTCAAGGTAAGCACTCTTGCCACTAGGCCATATCCCCAGCCCGTCTCTGAGCACTTCTGCTCAAGGCTAGTGCTCTACCACTAGAGCCATGGTGCTGCTTTCAACATTTGGCTGGTTCTCTTGAGCCAAGCTTCTAGTCTGGCTCTTTGCTGGCTAGTTGGGAGATGGAGTTTTAGAGGGATATATTTTTTTCTGCCCGGGCTGGCTTTGAACAGCAATCCAAGGAGTCTTAGCCATAAAAGCCCTTTTTATTTCTAATTAAAGCAACAAGGAGAACAATAGGAGTAGAGCTTACCTGTAACTTGTTGAGAATTGACCAACAAGTACTTGTCAGAGTTTTGATGTAACATTTAGAGAACAGCAGACTGAATGAGATCCATGTGCCATCAAATCAAATCATCTTTTAACCTTACTGGCAGGTGGAAGAGAACACAAATGAATTAACAATCAAGAGGGCAAAGGGTCAGGACAATGTAAAAGTCTCAGCTTCAGCAGGTCCGAAGTGGCTGTGTCTTCCATCCTGAATCAGCAGGCTTCATAAGTCATGTGTGATGGAGGCAGGCAGGAGAGATGGGTTTGATCTGGGTGAGGCTGTAGTGGCATCTCAGAGTCCCCTGGATAGATTGTCACACCTCCTTCTGGGTTGCCTGCAAAATTCCTGGGTGTGAGGGCAAATTTGCTGCTGTTGGATGTAGGGAAGCATTTGCTTAGGAGGTTTATTAGTGGGGCCATATCTCCCATGGAAGAGGGAGCACCATGGCGTCTGCACCTTATCCAGGTGGCAGCTTCTCTCTCAGGGGTAAAGGGGAAGTCTCACTACTTTTTCTTGCCTGCTGAGCCTGACAGAGTCTGTTGCTGTGCCAGCCAAGGCCTCTGGTGCTTGAACCTCAGTAGGTTTAGTCTTGGGCCATGTCACTGTGTATGGCTTCTCCTTTCACACCAGAACCCTGCCAACCTTCACCTGGCCTCATTATGCATTAACCTAGGGCAAGGCCCACGGCCTTACCATCTTCCTGGGGTCATTTGGATCTTGTCATTGTTCTTTCTTGCCTGCTCACTATTTCAGATGGCCTTTATCATTCACAGAGTTGAGCTCTCCTGACATTGGATTTATGGGACTGTAGGCTGCATAGAAATTTGTTCTGAAGGCTGGCTCTCAACCATCTGTCATGCTTTGTACTTCCATCTGTATTTAATTGAATTGAGTTTAAGCTTTCAGTCCTCTGGGGTTTTAGCATCTCTGGTTTTAGCTAGAGAAGAAGAATTTGGGTAGGACCAATAGAGAAAGGTATTGGTTTCTTTCCCCAAAGAGGGATCCCAACATCACCCAGCATCTCCTGCATTGGCAACCTATTCAGATCACCTGGACCATCCCTTCATCTCAAGGCTGTTGATGCCCACAATCCATCATCAGACCTGGAGGAAGCCTGTCTCATAAGCTTTCAATGTTCCACCCATCTTCCCCTGATAACTGGGGATCAGCTAGCTTGTCTGTTAAACTAGACCAGGTTGCTCCACTAGTGAGAAAAGTCAAGGCACTCTTCTCCTCTCCTTCTGAGAAGCTGATCTACCCTTCAGCTGGAGTGGGAAGGAAATCTGTAAACTCAAGCTCAAGGGACCTGAACCAGATGACAAACTGATTGCCTTATCCAACCAAGAAGTCCAGTTGCAGATTAGACATAGTGGATGTGTGGGCTCAAACACAGACTTCAGATCTTGGTCCCAACTTGGCAGCCTTCTTTTCCACTGCTTCACTCCTCAAGCAAGCTGGTGACCAGGTGCTCTGATTCACACTTTTACCTTTGTTGCTTTGATGACATTCTGGAAGTTAAGTCTCTCTTGATTCACCTGGATCATATTCTACCCTTGAATCAACCAAGATGATACAGCATGGACTGGCCAAAACCAAGTCATGCGTCCAACCTCAGAAGTGGGTCAATGCCTTGTGACTAAGTGATTCAGCATGGGGTATAGGCAGGGACTAGAGCTGTTGCTTGTTAAAGGTATGGTACAGACTTTGGACTTCTAGCTGCCCTGGCTTGCTTGGGCCTTTTCTTCTACCTGGTGTTTTTACTTCTCTGCATTGCTCACCTTACCTTCATTTCCGGCCTCCTTAAGTCCAGGTATTCATTGATGTCAGTTCCTTCCTTCTCTTCCCTTGGTTACACTGTGGATGGATTTCAGTGGAAGGGCTTAATAGTTCCTTCAAGATCTGGAATGCTACATGTAGCTTCATCCTGAAAGATTCACCTGGAACTCCATATCCTTTATATTTCCTTATCTGCGTGGCTCTCCTTTTTGTCTTTTGACTGGCTTATTATGTCTGCATTTTGTCTTTCTCTACCCCAAGAGTAACTTGAGGCAAAAGAGCAGCAGCTCACACAGTAGTACTTATGGGACTAAGAGATACTTGAATAGTCTTCATACCTCAATTCTTCCCGTTGCGTTAATAACAACAATAGTGAAGAATCTTCATACCTTAATTCTTCCAGTTGCATTAATAACAACAACAATAGTGAAGAAATGCTGTATGAGAAGTCCATCGATCATTAGTGGCATTAGTGGGCATTAGTGGCTCATGCCTGTAATCCTATCTACTCAAGAGGCTAAGAACTGAGGATCAAGGCTCAAAGCTAGTTCAGGCAGACAAATCCAAGAGACTGTGATCTCCAACTAGCCAGCAAAAAGACAGAAGTGGAGGTGTGGATCAGGTGGTAGAGATGAAGCCTTGAGCAGAAAAACTGAACAAGAGCACAAGGCCGTGAGTTCAAACTGCAATACTGAGAACAGAAGAAAGAAAGAAAGAAAGAAAGAAAGAAAGAAAGAAAGAAAGAAAGAAAGAAAGAAAGAAAGAAAGAAAGAAAGAAAGAAAAAGAAAGAAAGAAAGGAAGGAAGGAAGGAAGAAAGGAAGAAAGGAAGAAAGAAAGAAAGGAAGGAAGAAAGGAAGGAAGGAAGGAAGGAAAGAGAAGAGAAGAGAAGAAAGGAAAGAAGAAAGAAAAAGAAGGAAAGAACGAAGGAAGAAATGCTGAAATACAGCAACAGAATCAATATATAATATTTTTTATTTGAACATATTTGTTAATACTAAAGAAAGTACAACCCAATAGTTTATTTGGTGCTGAATACATTTTTAATATACTTTATTGTTATTATTAAGGTGTTTTGTGGAGGGCTTTCTATGTCGTAAGTCATGAGTAGATTTCTTTTTGTGTACAATGTCACCCTTTCCTTTGCTTCCCTCAGTTTTCCTTTCCCATCCCTGCCCACAAGTTACATCTCAATAATCTTGATTAATGCAAAACATCAGAATATCTATGGTGAAAAGATGGGGTTCAGAACTTTTAATAAAAGAGACAATGTTACTTTAACTATGTTGTGAACCCCAACTACTTATACCCTCCAACACTAATTCTGTTTTCAGTGGGCACTGTAGTTTGTTATTCACAAGGTAATTACAGGATTTGTGCTTTAAATGCCAGTCAGTAGGATCTGGGGAGGAGCCTTATGTTTAATGTTGGAAAACGAGGTCTTCTGATAGTCATCTTGTTCATTGTTCTGGCTTTATGCACAACCTCATTTTGTGACAATGTCTAGTTTAAAACATTCTGTGAACACCCAGCTGGCCAAGCCTCCCCTCCTCCACCCTCTTGTCCTCCCACCTGCACCTGACATGTTACCCATGCTTGTGAGCCTGTGGAATCATGGGCGCAGCTAATTCAGAGTCTGACAGGGCAGAGAGTTCTGGGGATGGACAGGGAGGAGGTGGTATGGGGCTCGCTGACATGGGCACATTTGGTGACAGGCTGTGATCACACTGCGGGTGGCTGGACAGCTTTCTTGGCCCCTGCATATGCATTACACCAGCCCCAGGGAGCGAGGGAGTTGGCCAGCTTCCAGGAAGGGCACCATATGGAAAGGATGTGGGGGTTTTATTATATTTTCTTCAGGATTTCACCAAAACAAAAGAAATAAAATGAAAAAGAAGAAAGGGGAAAAATACTTCAGAAACTTAAGAGTCAGGATCATACAAGGTTAACAATGAAGGGAGTCACAGAGATTGACTATCTGTTCCGGGACCCACCGGGTCCAGATGGAGGAACTGAGGCTGGTGTCCCAGCCCAAAGATAAGAGGAGGCTAGAAGCATAGCACAAGGCTACCAGGAGAAGGGCAACTTCTGGTTTTAGGGATTTCTTTTGTGGATTTGGAATTCTTGTTTCTCCTAACAACCAGGTTGTTTCTTGGCAGCTGGTATTTTACAAGATCAATTCTCCAAATCCATCACTTCAAACTATTCTTTTTAACTACATGGCCTTTAAATTTTCCTTTTGACCCTTTTCTAAAATCTTCAAGCATAGTATAATATACCTAACAGAAAACTTACTCTATTGACAATATTTTTGATGTTGCAGTATTTATTTGATTTGGGACTATTTGCATGGTATATTCTTTTTCCCCCATTAAAACAAAATAACATAAAAGTCATTTCCCTAACAATTTACAAGTGTACTGTGCAGTACTGTTAAACCACATTCACACTACTGGGAAGACCTCTATCTTGAATGACTGAAACTCTATCCACTGAATAGCTTCCCACTTTCTTCTAGTCCCTGTCCCTGGTTACCACTCTTATACCTTCTGCATCTGTGAGTTGGACTCCTTTAGATAACTCATACATGTGGAATTATACTCCGTGTGTGTGTGTGTGTGTGTGTGTGTGTGTGTGTTGGGTATTGAATAGATTTTTCCATCCCTAAGGCAGGCACTCCAGGTCCCTGAAGGAAGAACAGGCTACCTGCTTCCTCTGTCCTCTCTGGTGCATCATCACATTGGTTCCAGTGGGCAGATGCTGGGATGGTGGGTGAGGACCATGCTCTAAGAGTTCTGAGATGGGAGGAGACTTTCTAAGATTCTTTGTAGCAGGGGAAGGTAACAACCCAGATACCTCAGAAATGTGAGGCCAAATATATAGACCTCTGATCCCTAGGAACATGGAGAAATGTTATTTTTGCCTAACAAAATAAAGGCTTATTGTGTTAGTCATAACAAATTCAAGCTTGCCATCCACTAGGGCACCTCTTAAATACTCACATGTCACAGCCTTGCCCTTTCATCTTGGGATGTGGGATTGTCCTTTATGGAAACAATTCCACATCCAGACAAACAATCTCCAAATATGGAGACTGAAGGAATTATTTGATTTTGAGCTGGAGACGTGGGTACCTCTCGGGCTACTAGGCCCAGTGAATGGTTGCTTTGTCAAGCAAGGATGTATAATCCTATTGCATGTTCTTGTCAGTTGCCTTATAGGAGGGCAGCTGAAGGTCATACTATATGACACAATGTGTGTCATATAGATGGAGTTCTTCTCAGATGAAGGAGATTGTTGGGGGAACAAGTGTTTGGTTTGGTAATTTCAAAGGAGTCCCGATTTGTGAAAGCCAAGAACAGCCTTCTAATGAAGGGGGAAATAGCCAGAGATTTCCAGAGGAAGTAATGATTTAGCCATAGATCCAAAGGAAAATTAGGGTCTGTGTCACAATGACCTCTCTCCTTCCTGCTGTCTCCTGAGAGATGATTACTCATTTGTCATTTATTAGCTAATGATGCACGTGCAAAGGAGCATGAATCACTTTATTTGGATGGCCACAATTAGTGAGGGCTTATTGGAGTTCTTTGTATCTGGTTCTGGTGTGTTTAGACAACATGGGTGTGGGCCTGGGAGAGGAGTTAGATATTCCATTTCCCTATCCACAGGTGCTAGCAAGTCCATTCATGTCTTAACTGCCCTGATTTCATCTGACCATGACTTTACTGGTCTGTCCTGCCACCTGCAGGTTCTAAGAGTTGGGAGGATTATCTTTCCTCTCTGGATGGTTGTCATCTATAAAATGGGACCACTTCTTTCTCCATTGACATTCAGGAACCTGCTGGATGAACAGAAACTGTAGATCATGAATTTGTAGCTACTGACTATTTATTTCACTCCCAACTCCCCAGAGGGTGGGGAAAACATCGGTCCCTGGAATCTGGTGGTGCTATTCATCCCAGAGATCCGTGATGTGTGCACTATTCATTCAGAGATTCATGTCGTGTGCACTGTTCATCCCAGAGATTCATGTCATGTGCACTATTTATCCCAGAGATCCATGATGTGTATACTATTTATCACAGAGATTCATAATGTGCACATTGATACAGGATCCAGGATACTTAAAAAAAAATATATATATATATATATATTTGCTTTAAGTATCCATATAAAGGAGCTTCAATTCAACATGCCAATTTATGAATACAATGCAGCTTGACCAGAATGCTTTTTGTGCCATTAGCAAAGGACAACAGACAATCTCAAGGCTCAAGCAATGGGGAAGCACTAAATAAAATGTGGCAAATGCTAAAGTAAGAAAATTATGTGCAGTCACAAGACTGACTTAGATCCTTATATGTCAGTGAGGAAGATGGCAAGGGGCTAAACAATAGATACAGTAGGGTCCCATTTATGGCAAGAAATTAATATAAAATAATGAAAAGACTCTGTACACCTACATATATTAATATGTCTGTACATATGCATGTACAATCAAACCCTGCTAAGTGCTGAGACTGTGTTCTGCGACATGTGTCCTCAGGCAGTGTCACTGATGTACACATGACAGTGTTTATACCAATCTAGAAAGACACAGGAGCTTCACTGAGTGTGGCTTCAATGCACTCAAGAGCCACAGTAACTAGTGGGGAGGGCCACAGGCTGCTTCTCAGATGATGCAGAAACTGTTTTACAAAGGGGGGTTTTATAGGTAGAGAAGTACACACTAAAATAATGATAGGAAGTGTAGTATAGGCTGAGTGCTGGTGGCTCATGCCTGTAATCCTAACTACTCAGAAGACTATGCTCTGAGGATTATGGACAAAAAAGCTTGCAAGACTTACCTCCAATTAACAAGCAAAAAAGAGGCAGAGTGGAAGTGTGGCTCAAGTGGTGGAGTGCCAGGCATAGGTGAAAAAGCCAAGCAAGAGCACGAGGCCCAGAGATCAAGTCCCAGTAGTGGCATTAAAAATTTAGTATAGTAAATACATAAGTAGCAACAGTCAATTATCATGATCCTAAACTATTACATATTATCTGTAATTATATGGCTATATTTCTACATACCTGGTAGCACAGTTTTATTTACACCAGTGTCCCCACAAACATGTGAGAATGTGTCTAATGTATTGGGGCTTCTCTCTCTCTCTCTATCTCTCTCTCGCTCGCTCTGTGTGTATGTGTGCTATCTCTCTCTCTCTGTATGATAGTTGACTATATATATATATAATATATTGACTATGTATATATACTATAGAATAGACTTTCTCTTTCTTCTGTCTGAAGCCTGACAAAAGAGGAAGTAACATCAAATTAATAACTTAAAAGGATCAGAATAGCCAGATCTTGCTGGTGGCATATTGCTATAAAGCTAGGACTTGAGAAGCTAAGATAGGAGGACAGAAAGTTTGATCCAGTCTGCACTGTACAATAGGAAAACCGGCCCCCTGCTCCTTGCAAAAAGAATCAGGAATCATAGCTAAAAGTGCTTTGTTCTTGTGTTCCCCAATCTGACTCCTGAATGAAGAATGGGAGCTGGATTTGGGAGGATGACCAAGGAGGCTTAGCTGTATTCTAAATGTTGAAGTATCCACTAATCAATTTTGAACCCCTCGGGCTCTCTCCTGCCTCAGGTGTTCTGCATTGCCCCAAAGCTCCTCTAGGCCATACCTCCCTTGCCTCACCCCACTGCCCCTAGAGTGTGCTCCCCTCTAAAACATTTTAATAAAGTTGCTGCATGTGGAAGAGAATTATGGGTTCATCTTATTTTCCTTATTTGAAGTCCTGGGGGAAGAAAAGCCTTGTTTAACTCAATTCCTAATACTATTAATCCAACCATAAACCTTCGAATGACTTGAAAGGACAAAGGATAATTCATTACAGCCTGTTTGTAAGCAGCAGATTCTCCTCTCTCACATCAGCAGTTGAGACCCCTGCCCCTGAGCCCCTGCCGGCTCCTCTGCCTCTCCAAAGGTTATTCTGGAGTCTGACTTAAAGGAGCTTGTGTTCATTCCCTGCTCCTGTTCTGTACTTGCCAGATGGGGTCACTGGGGCCCAGAGAGGTTGTGTGTCTCAGATCTCAAAACTAAAAAAGCAGTACCAGGACTAAGACACATGCCCTGAATTTACATCTAAGGGGTCTGTCTATAGGCTGTAAAACAACAACAAAAAAGTAAACATACCAGTTTTAACACAGGAGGCTTACACTTATCAATTGCACACCTGGGAAAATGGCCCAAGGAAATAATTGTAACTACGGAAAGAGCTATCTATAGCTCTGACATATTTATTGCAGCATAATTCATGATTTAATATCTTGAAGCAAATAAAATGTACTACTAGAGGAAGAGCTCACTAACAATAACTCAATGAGTTAATATGTAACTATTTAAAATGTTTCAGGCTGGACACTGGGTGGTCCACGTCTGTCTGTTTTCCTAGCTGCTCTGGAGGCTGAGATCTAAGGATTGTGATTTGAAGCCAACCCAGGTAGGAAAGTCTGTGAGACTCTTGTCTCCAGTTAACTACCAGAAATCTGGAAATGAGGCTGTGGCTCAAAGTGGTAGAGTGCTAGCCTTGAGCAAAAACACTCAGGGGCACTACCCAGGCCCTGAGCCCAAATCCTACAGGTGACAAAAAAGTGAAAAAACAAAGACTCAAGTAGCATTGATACTACCCATATTATGCAGAGCAACCCCCAGAAAAATGAAAAATAAGTGCTTAGGAAAACTCTAAAGGAAGTGAGCTATGAGCATTAAGACTTTGTCCATCTATGTATTATTTAATAATTAAGGGTTGAACAGGCTTCTATTAGTTTGTGAGGTTGGGGTATTTACTTCTTTGTCTATTTCTGTGCAAATATTTTGTAATGCATAAATGTTTTTTCATCAATTAATTTTAGTTTTTATTTTCTTTTTTGGTTTTTGAACTTTTGCTAGGCAAGCAGGAACTCTACTGCTGAGCTACACCTCCTAATTCCTAAAAAGTGAATTGGGGGCTGATGGGGTGGTTCTGCTGGAAGAGCACCTGCTTAGTAAGTATAAAACTCTGAGTTCAAAACTCAGTACTACCAAGAGAAAATAAGAGTTTTTGAGCCTAGAACTAGTGTTCTGAATCAAGGTTTAAAGCCAGCCTAGGCAGAAAAGTCTACAATAATCTTATCTTTAACTAACCAATAAAATCTAGAAGTGGTAGTATGTCTCAAGTGGTAGAACACCAGGCTTGAACATAAAAGTTAAGCGAAGCATGAGGCCTTGAGTTCAAGTTCCAGTGCTAGCTGATAAAAAAAAGTGGTTTGACTTATTATTTTAGGTCCCATTCTAGGGTAAGGAGAGAGAGAAAAAGAGGAAGAGAGAGAGGGACCGAGATTGGGGAGAGAGGAGGAGAGAGAGAGAGATTTGTATATAGCAGTTTTCTGGAAGAGCCTTTGGGGCCCACATCTGTGATGGGTAAGAGGTGCGAGGAGTGTGGCAATGCAGTCCCAGTAATGTTCTCAGCCAATCCTGCTACGGTTCTGCAGCTGGACTGAGCACCAGACAAGGCCCCTGATGCGTGGGGCTGAGCTCAGCAGGGCGTTCTAGTTCTTTTCTTCAGCACTAGGGAAGGAGGACCTGGCAGATACTACACAAGCTTTTTACCACTGATCTATATTCTCCCATCCTGTTAGGCTTTCTATAGAGATGCCAAATCAGTGAATTCTATGGTTTCAGATTCTAGACTTGGGGGCCAGGCAGCCTGGGTTGAATCCTGCCTCCACTCCTTACAATCTATGAGAACTGGGGTATGTATGCCCCTGCCCTGTCTCATTTCCCTAATCAGTAACAACTTCTTTTTTTTTTTTTGCCAGTCCTGGGCCTTGGACTCAGGGCCTGAGCACTGTCCCTGGCTTCTTTCTGCTCAAGGCTAGCACTCTGCCACTTGAGCCACAGCGCCACTTCTGGCCGTTTTCTGTATATGTGGTGCTGGGGAATCGAACCCAGGGCTTCATGTATACGAGGCAAGCACTCTTGCCACTAGGCCATATTCCCAGCCCCATCAGTAACAACTTCTATATCCTTTTTCACGTGCATTTGTGTACATCGTCTCATTCAGTCTTTGGGACACCTGGACAGTTGGGCAGGCCAACAGCAAATTCTTACCTGGGCACATGTGCTAATAAATTCATCTCCCTCATGGATACTACTGGCCCTTGGATCCAGATGTTCCTGAAGCTTATGTCTCTGTAATCCCTGAGCAGTGAAAGACTGCTTAACACTGTCATCTGTCATACTGAGATGGCTCAGTGCCTCACATGACCCTGTGGCCTCTTCCCTGCCTCCCCAGACCTCCATGGCCATTGGGAGCTTCACATGGCTGGGGTCTTTTACACCCTCAGGCTGAAACCAGCCTCAGCAAGTTTGGGAGGGAGTCTCCCCTTCCTGAGAAGTCCAGTTCCTGAGCCCAGTGTCACCTAGACTCTCCAGAGGTGTTAGCTACTCCTTCAGTGTGATTGAACAACTACTGCTATTTGTTAAGATTTTAAGTAAGCTCTAAATGTAACTGTAGCATAGACATATGATCAACAATTCAGATGGCACAACAGAGTAAATCATGACAACTCTATACTTTCTCCTTTTCCACCCCTTCAGAATTTCATCTCCTAGGGAATTTTCTGTTAATAACATCCTGTGGTTTCTACCAGCCTACATATGCATATGTTCTTAAAATGCATACAAATGGAGCTATAATATATGTCTAGCTCTGATCATACCCTCTTACTATTTGACGGATGTCTAACTAGTAGCATGTGTAGAGAGCTATGTGCTCTTTTTAGATGAGGGTATTATTAATTCTAGTGCCTTTAACTGCTACTATTAATTTCTAATTCTCTTTAACATCTATTTAATTTTAATTATTTTTAATGTGTTCATCACACCTTATTTAACCACATAGCTCTAGCTGACCATTCCAGCTCTTCTCTGTGCAAACCAAGGTGGGTTGGGACCCTTTGCACATATATCTCTGAAGTGAATGTCTTTAGCATCAATTCCTAGAGGTCATCTTATTTTAAAGCTTCATATAGGAAGCCTTAAAAGAATAATTTTTCAATCAAGCATGGCATATGCCTACAATTCCAGCACTTAGGAGGCTGAGGTAGGAGGACTGCATAACAAGGCCATATCTTGAAATGCTCAAACAATAAATAAGTGGAGTCTCAATATCATATTTCTAGTGGTAAATTGAAAACGGTTTGTTGGAGACCCATAAAATTACTCTTGCACACATTTTAATAATAACGGAGCTTGCCGAGTCCTGTCTGCTGTCCCCACAGTACAGTGCTGAGTCCTGATCCGATAGGGGTTGCAGAGGCAGAAATGATGTGATCAACCAAAGGGTTCCCATTTATTAGGTAGCTAGTAGCCCTCTGATCTTTTAAGTACTCAGGGTGGCTGGTTGTGTGGTTTATAATTAAGTTAGGAACTGACCTTTATGTTGCTTGTTGCTTGTGTCTGGTGTCAGGTGCGCATTGATGTGCTTTTTCTGCAGGTCTCTTCCCACACAGTGTGTGTGCTGCTGTGGGTACAGAGAAGTCTATAGAAACCATGTGTTGAATGTTTGCTATGTGACATATGCATATTTAAAGGATTTATGTGAACTGACATTTAATTCTCTGAACAAATCTTTAGCATATATGAGAAGACTGTACCAGTTACTAGTGGTTCAGCAGATTTTTCTTGCTTTCTTCAAAGTATCTGAATTTATAGTTCCCCGCTCCACCTAAATTTAGAAATGGCTATGTGACCCCGCTTTGCCCAATGAAATGATGAAATGAAAGCATAGGTGCTATGGATCTGTCTCTTCCAGATAGAAGCCAGTATGTGATTGGTTCCTTTTCCTCTGTCTGATATTGGCAACACTGAACTTACCAAGGGGATCTGTCAATCTGAGCCCCAAAGTGAGGGTGATAAGTAACAGAACAATCCAGGATGGATGGGAAGTGTGAGGGAGAAACATACTTTATAATTTTAAATCATTGTTGTCCTGGGGATATTTGTTATTACAGTCTATCCTGACTCCCCACCCACCCACCTATCCCCCATGCACCCCTATGCTGATATAGGAACTGAAATCAGAGAGGTGAAGTTAGTTTATCATAGTCATACTGCTAATAAGTGGAGGAGCTAGGGTTTGTTTTTGGGGCTGTGGAGGGTAGTTAGGCGCTTTCAATGCTTAGACTAAAAAATAAAAACTCCTAAGTTGGGTTTTTTATAATGTCATCAGCCCATCTCTGGCAGGGTAAGAATTTGCCCCTCTCTGAAACCACAGTTGGTGGTCCAGCCCCAGCAGGTCTTCAGAATAGAGAGGGGTTTCCCTTGTGGTGTGGTGACCCCCAACCTGAGGAACAAAAAGTAAGAAGAGTACACAGTGCCTACCCACACGTTAGGCATTTACAAGGCACTTCCAAGTGTTAACCCAGTGAATTGGCACTCCAGCCCTGGCAGGGGCATTCCTGTTTCACAGATGAGAATCTGGAGGCATAAGGATGAGTCAGTTGATCTGTCCAAGAGTGCATGAGCTTCCCAAAAAGAAAAAGCCAACAACAACAACAGGAATAAAGTTTCCGAGTCTTAAAGCTAGGGTGAAAATTCAGGTCTTCTGTCTTTCCTACTATGCCATCTTGAACTCTCCCTGTGATCCAGCCTCAATCATCCAGTTCACTCTTCGCATCACATTCTGTGCTTAGTCCTGGCTCCTGAGAGGAAAAGTTTGACTGATGGAAGCTAGTCTGTAAGGATGCATAGGGATTCAGACAAGATTTTTCCTCTGTACCAGTGGCTCACATTTCTAATCCTAGCTACTCAGGAGGCTGAGATCTGAGTATCAAGGTTCAAATCTGTGACTCTCATCATAGCAAAACGTAATATATAATATATTCATGTCTGGGATATCACAGTGAAACCCCTTAGTGCAAGTAGTAATAGATACTAACAACAGAAAGTAAAGCAAGCTCTATTTGGGTGGTATAAATTGGAGCTGGGGGGCTAATGGAGAAGGTGAACAAGGATGAATAGGTCAATGGTTGCTTGAAACTGTTTTACAAAATGGGGAGGGGTAAGGGAGAATGACAGAGTGTGACAGAAACTGATGGAGATACATTGTATATATGTGTGACCCCTCCCCAACAATGTTTGCTAATTGAAAAAAAGATTGATGTATAGCATCTACCTTTCCTCTGACCAGCAACCGCATGTCAGAAATGAGATATCCTCAGGCATATACTATGTCTTTGTGGTGGGAACGCTCAAAAGTCTTTTCTATTAGCTGTTTTGAAAGTTTCAATTACTTGTTGCCTACCATGCAATAGAGAATTAATAGTTAAGTTATTCCTCTAACCCAACTGCCCCCAGTACTGCAACTGTCCTGAGCAGCATGATGAGAACCCACAGCCACCTGCTCCAGCCTGCCTGGCACAGGAACCATCGCTCTGCCTAGTATAGCCATGCTGTGTATTTTTTCCCTCCTTTACTCCCTTAACTGCCTCAGTTATACGATTGCCTGTCATGGAATCACAGTGCCTGTGTTCAAGGAACCCTTATTTTACTTCATAATGATCCCAAAGTGTAAGAGTAATGATGCTGGCAATTTGGATGTGTCAAAGAGAAGCTGAAAGTGCTTCCTATGAATGACAAGGTGAAATTTATTGACACAATAGGAGAAGACACCATGCATGTAGGCTGGACCTTGCCTACCATTTCATGCATTTACAGGGGGTCTTGAAATGTGTCTCCTATAGGCCAGGGGGAAGACTACTGTTCTTTCTAGCTCCAGACAATGCCAAGTTTCTCCTCCTAGCTCATTGCTTATCTTCCTCTCTCCCTCCAGCAACTCAGAGCCTAGTGACAGCATACAAAGAACACACTCCTTTCTGCGGACTCCTCTAAGACCTTAGCTGGGACCATAAATCCACCATACACAAGGATGGTTTGAGCTGGTGGGATCAGATGTTTCTATTCATTCAAAAAATTTACCATACATACATAAAGTTTAGAATAGCTGCTATTTCCTTTTTTAAAATATGAACTCTTATTTAGAACCTCAAGATTTTGAATGGGAAACTTCCTGACTACTATGATAAATAGAAAATAGCATTCACTTGTTACAACTACAAAAAAAATTTAAAAATACAGTCAGATTCTCGTCAATAAGTTCATTTCGTATACCGGCTGTGGTATATATCTGCCATTTTAGGAAAATTGGTCATTGAGAGAGCACTGGCTTGGATTTTAGGACGTTACCTGCTCCAAGCCTGCCTTCCAGCAGCAATTGCCACACTTAACCTTCATTGATCATAGACTGTGCTTCAAGTGTTGTGGTAAAGACTCATCCTCATGAATCATGTAGTTTTGGACTCGCAAGGCGCAGACCCTAGGATAAATCTTCATGTGTAAGTGATATTTTAAGGAGATTAAGTGATACTTTTAAGTGTCAAAAACTGGGTTGTTATTTGCATGTATGGGGTTTGTTGGGGATGGAATTATAAGATGGGAATATTCCTTATGGTCCTCAAGTTGTGACAAGTCATGTTTATTAGTCAGGCACCTTTGAATGAAACAGAGAACCAAGTCAGTATGTTTTAATCCTGAAGAACATACTGCTCCAGTCTGACTGCTTCAGACATAGCTACATCCAGTTGTCCACCAGTGTTTTCAACTAGAGTTTTCAGCTCTAATACAGGTTGTCCCCACATGGTGGCTCCAGGCTTTTATGATGCTATCCTCAGCATGAGAAAAACTCCTTTTCACTCTTGTTTCAAATGTCCCAGAGAAGGTTCTCATTGGCCCCCTTTCAATCACATGTCTGTCTTAGATGCCATCACAATAACCAGGAAACATGGTGCTCTGATTGGCTAGACAAGTACCACACGCACATCTCTGGATGCTGAGGAGTGGAGAGGTATCAGCCTCGCCTGAGCCCCATGGACAAGGGGCTAGAGAAACACCTGAAAAGAGAAGCCAGCCAGCAGCAAGCAGAGTCCAGTTCCATGAGTCTACATGCCAGATTGGCCCGGCAGGTCAGGGGAGAAATGCAGAGGACAGCAATGAACTGCATGCGTTCAAATGTGCTGACAGTGTTCCAGGAGGGGGCTCCTGGCGGCCCAGAATGCAATCAACTGGCTGCTTTTGCCAACTCCAGCATCTGTCATATTTCATCTTCTTTTAAATAACTTCAGGGATATGAAAGTCATAAAACCAAACTCAGGTGGGGTCAGCAGTCACAGGTTCCTTTGTGTGGTGGGTTATCTTTTTTTTTTTTTTTGGCTCTTTACCCTACCTCGTATTTGCATAGCCTCAGAAGAACAGAGCAGAACCCCACTAAATATCATTCAAATGAGGATCGTGGGACCAAGTGACAATCAATCACAACTGCCTGCCCACCCCCAGGACATACTAAAAAAAAAAAAAAGACAATGGAGATTACCTTCTTCATAATTGTTATGTATTTCTGTGACCTCACAGCAGCTAAAGTTGGCTTTCAAAGAAAAAATGTTTCTGCAGAGCAGTGGAGAAAACATTTTAATGAACACCACCGGGTTTACTGATCGTTGTCAATGAGTGGAGAATGGGTGTCCTGCGGGAACCTTCTGCCTATCTTTAGAAAGTAGCCTGGATGATGGAGGGGGTGGATGGTGATGGAGCCACTCCAGGTTTCCATACTGGAAAACAAATTCATCATGTCTTTAATGCTGTTTGTAATGGACAGTTCAGGAACCGGCCCAAACTCATTTGCACCTTTGTTTGTGCCTTCCTGGATCAATAGACACAGTTAAACTGAGATTTACTGACCTCTATAAAGAGTGACCACGGCAATATTCAAAGAAATGAAATGTAGTAGAAACATTTTGATCTCTCCGGGATCTTCATGCACCATTGTTGGGGGCATAGTGCTTGATGGAAAAGCCCTATGCTTGCCAGTCTATTTTTGTGGGGTGTGTGTGCACAGGGAGTGTGCATGGGAACCCATGTGTGTGAGCAGGTTCACTGTTTCAGAACTGGAGAACAATGTTTGTCTTTAATAATCAGCTAGCCCTCACTCCTGAAATCATTTGGAAGCCATGTAAATTGGAAGATAAGCAAAAATACAGTTTAATGTAGCCAGCATATTTGTTCCTAGAAATGGGAAAGTTCTTGTTAGCTTATTAAAATCAAGAGTTGGAAAAGAGAAGTCTATTAGCTGCATGTAATAAATGATATGAGGTATGCTGTGTTATTTTAGAACAGAAGGCAACAGGAATGACAGAGATAGATAGAAAAAGATACACATAGATGTGTACTTAAAATAAAGAATTACAGACAGAGTGGAGAGGGTAACATGATTCATTGGGTGCTGGGATGGACAGAGGGTTTGTCATTGATCACCTTGTCAGTCTGTCTTTTAGCCAATGGGACAGGCTACTCTTTTTCTTTTGTGCCCATGGGGATACTTACTGAGACTATGGTTGAGTAAAGGTGTCAACTTCCTAAGTAAGTAGCAGAGCTGCAATTTGGCCCCAGGTAGATCAATCCCTAAGGCCATATCTGAGCCTCTTGGTACATGTACATCTGTGCATGGTCTTTTGTTTTGAATGGAGAATGATAGTGACATACACTGAGACTAGAACAGTTACAATGAGAAGTTATCCCTCTACCTTGTCTACAATGATAGGTGCTTTGTTCCGGAATACATCGATGCTGGTGAAGCCAACCTCCCCCACCCTACAGGGTCAGCGAGCCAGGGCCATCTTGCCTATATCACGTGTTCCCTTCATCCTGGAAGCCTGTCCCTGTTCTCTGTCTTCTAGGTTGGAACGTGACAGTATGCTGGCTCTTTTTGGAGAAAAGCAAATTGGGCCCTTCCCATGCTTCTCTCAGCAGGACTGGGTTGGGAGTCTTAGGGTGTCTTTGACACCTTTAGGATTCTTGTTGATCTCTTTATTCTACAAAGAGCTCTGCTCTGAATGCAGTGAAAAGCTCCCTGCCATAGACACCAAACTAGGACTGAACATATTTAAAATGTTTACTTATAAACATGCTTTTTTTTTTTTTTTTTTTTGCTGGTCCTGGGCCTTGGACTCAGGGCCTGAGCACTGTCCCTGGTTTCTTTTTGCTCAAGGCTAGCACTCTGCCACTTGAGCCACAGCGCCACTTCTGGCCATTTTCTGTATATGTGGTGCTGGGGAATTGAACCTAGGGCTTCATGTATGAGAGGCAAGCTCTCTTGCCACTAGGCCATATCCCCAGCCCATAAACATGCATTTTTAACAGCTGGCTGTACAACCACAATTCTCCCTTTTTTTTTTTTAATGTGTGGCTGGGATGACAGATGTGTGCTACCATGTCCAACTATTCATGGGGATGGAGACTTGTGAATATTTTTCCCAAACTGGCCCATGCAATTAGTGAAACAAAGCTATCTTTTTTGTTTTGTCTTGTCTCATTGTGTCTTTGTGCTTTGAGACAAGGTTTTGCTACAAAGTGCAGGCTGGAGAGGAACTCACGATCCTCTTTTCTGTCAGCATTCTGAATGCTGGGATTACAGATGTTGGTCACCATGCCTGGCTTAAGAAGGTGGCTTTGCATTGTTTTGTTTTGTTTTGTTTTTCTCTTGCCTGTAGTTTTTGTCATAAAACTCATGGTCTTGCACCTGCTAGGCAAGTGTTCTGTCACTGAGCTACACACAGGCAAGCTAGCTTTTGAACATTTTTTTTTTCAACAGAGAAGTATTAAGAAAATTATCAAGCAGGTGGCACAAAGAAAAGCTGAGATAATGGAGTTGGTGGGCCAGAGGCTGCAGGGCAATTCAGGTTCCTACCTTAGGCCCCAGGGTAGAGTCAGATTCATGAGGCCCTCCCTCCTTCCCCTGTAATACCAGCCACACCTCCTCTGTCTATTAAGAGCATTCAGCTCTGCTGAGTGTCATCACTGTGTCCCTCAGAACCAGGTGGAGTTTTCATCCATGTTAGGAGAGCTCTATTCGTTCAGTCCTTATTCCAACAATAGGATTTGGGATCTTTCCTTTTAATAACCTTTTCCAGGCAAAGAACATCTTTATTGTTCTTCTGAAATCTGACATGTAAGTATAGTTTCTGTCATCTGGTACTTCAATTTGATACAAGCTGTGTGTATGTGCGTGCATGCGTGTATGTGTGGGTGCACACGTGCGTGCATGTGTATGTGTGCAGGCAGACATGCTGTGCACACATGACAGAGACAGAGTCAAAGACTCAGATATACAATAATAACAAACTCAAACTAACCTGCTTTCTTTCCACTTAGACACACACACACACACACACACACACACAATATCTTTTCAAAGCTAACTATATCACCTTTATTTATTTCCTGTATCTATATTATTCTGTCTATATAACCTATATCTTACATGTATATATATAGATATATGTGAACATATACATCCACATGGGTGCATCGGCTATGTCTCTCTTGATAGCTGCACCAGAGCTCATTGAATGGATGTGCCAGGTTCTCCTTATCAGTCCTCCAAGCTTTCTCCAACAGCAAGCCACTCTAATGAAGTCAAGTGAGAATTTTTTCATACTACTACTGGGGCTTGAACTCAGGAATTGAACACTGTCCCTTAGCGTTTATGCTCATAGTGCTTTACTACTTGAGTCACAACCCCACTTCCAGATTTTGATGGTTAAATGGAGATAAGAGTCTCATGAATTTTCTTGTGTGGGGTTGGCTTTGAACTGTGATCCTCAGATCTCAGCCTCCTGAGTAGTAAGGAGTGAAGTGCCAGGTGAGTAAATATTCCAATATTGCATCATTATTATCCTGTAAATGAGTTTCTTTGGAAAGAAGAGAGTGAGCTGATGGCTCCATTGAAGCCATTCTGGATATCCCACTGAAGTGAGGACCACATTGTTAAGCATCTCTTATTTCCTGGAATGGCTTTAATCTTTATCCCATGACTTCTGATTAAAGACCAGTCCCTTGGCCATCTTCACCTCTTTGTGGACACAGTGGTACTGACTTCTCAGTGACTGGGCAAGTGGAAGTCTGGGTAGTATACAGATGACTACTGAGTTCTTCCCAATGAACCAGAGGAGGTAGGGTCCGCTTTTATTAACCCTTCCTCTCAGCCTATTGACAGTGGTAGTCTCTCCCAAGTCTCCATGATTGGTTCTGGCTGGTTAGGGTGACTGACAGGCGACTTATTACTCCTGTCTGCTCTGCCTGTCCTCTCTGGAGGCTTTCATTAGCCTCACCTGGGGGAAACAGGGCTTGGCAAACACTCTCTCCTTAAGGCAGCCTCAAGATTATGTTTTCTCACCTGAAATAACCAGCACGTTTATTGTTTTGAAAAGAATGAAAAAATCTCATAATTGAAGTAAAAGAGGACTATGCTTCAGGTTTTTCAAAAGTGTAGTTATGAGGCAGGGAGACTATCCTACCACTTCAGAGACTGTATTTCTGAATAAGAATCTAGTCCTGCAGCTATAACTCACTCCTGGGGCCCTTGCTCGCTACAACCCCCATTTGTTAAAATGCCTACCTAATGGTTCTGGAAAATGTACTTGCAAATTGACACCTCATTGGGTTGAAAAGCTCTTAAAATTCTGGAACATCATCACAAGCTCATGCTTCTCCTAATTCAATAATGCTTCCTGAGGGTGAAAAAAAACCTCAAATCCACCATCTTCCACGCACCCCGCCCTTGCAAAGGAGAGACGGAGATACTGTTCAGCAAATTGACAAACTGAGCTAAACTTTATTTAATTTAATTTCAAAAAGGATGGATCTGAAAATAACAGCACTGGTTTCACGTGCTAGAAAAATCGATGGGATGATTTTTTATCTTCTTCCTTTCTATTCCCTTGCCAGGAGCTGGTGTAATAAGTCATTTGGACTGGCCAAGCAAACATCCTGGCCCTGTGCCCCTTTGCGTTGTCCTGACCAGCCAGGGGCCTCGCGTGAAAGGCAAGCTGAAGGCTCCAGTTCTTCCTTAAGCCAGTCTCTCCCATGTGCACAGGCCAGGACTTTGCCTTCCAAGGGAAATGTGAATAGCATAATGCTTCTTACTTCTCTGGCAGGTACTGTTCTAGAGCTTTCTGCCCATGACCTCAAAGAACCCTCATTACACTTTACATTATTAGGCAGTCTTTCAACCCTCTCCCATTATTTTCTAGGTAAGGGAACTGGCTTACAAGGGTGAGAGTACTCGGGTGACACATGGAGCATGTAAGGAGTCAGGATTTGAATGCAGATGGTTTAACTTTATTAATAGTTAAGGAGAGTCAGCAGACAGTTCCTTCTAGTTTTCTACTCACACCTTCTGAAGGTAAGGTAGAGGTAAGGCTTATGGGGGCAATAAGCTGGGAATTCAAATGTCCTAAGCTTTCCTAAGAAGAATTTGTCTGGCCACTGCTGTTCTTTGTGCAGTGAAGGAAGTTACTGCTTGAGGAAAAAGCCCTATGCCAGTCCCCAGGAAAGCCTGGGCGGCTGGATGTATCTCAGTTCTCCCTGGGGCTCCTGATCTCCGAGAGAACCATGAGCCTGAGCAGAGAGGAAACTTCAGCCCAGCATAGAGGTCAAGTCCAGACAGACACAAGCCGCCAGCTCTGCTCCTGGGGCAGTCTACAGAGTCTGGCTGAGGGGCCCAGGCATTCCCAGGGCCCTGCTCTGTTCCCTGCCTTCAGTTTCCCATAGACAGCCCCCCCCCACCCCCCACCAAGTGGTAGAGACCTAATCCTGCTCAGGTTGGAGCTTTGAAAGTTGGCAAGAGTCAATTGCCAAACAAGCCCGGCCCATGGCTAGTTTTCGTCACTGCCTCCCACCTCAAAATCAAGAGAAGTCCCTATATGTCTGCAGAACTAGAAAAGACGAAAACCTGTTTGGTTTTAAAGATAACTGCATGGATGAGGGACCACCATACTCCCCACCAAGAGCACCTTAATGAGTCTCATTAGTTGTGAACCTAATAAGATAAGACCATTTTGTTATATTCACAGGGTGCTCCAGCTCTTTTGTTTGGGCCTGGAGCTCATGCTGGGAAGGAGCTCTTACTGGTGACTTCACCTTAGGGAAGAGGGGTGGAGGGGTCCTTTCTCTGGTCTTCAGTCTTTCCACATGTATAATAAGAAATCTGTGATGAGGACCTTTGTACATTTTATGATTCTGTAATATTTACATTGTATCATAATCAAATGACGAGGATAATTAGCTCATCTATCACCTTAAATATGTGTTATTTCTTTAAATGAGAAAATTCAATATCATCTCTTCCAATAATGTCAGAATACAATGCAATTTATTAACCTTACTGTGAAATAGAATACGAGTGATTATTTCTCCCATTTAACTGTGATGTAGTGCTGACCACTTCTCACCCTTTCCTCAGCCAGTATTCTACTTTCAACTACTATAACATCAATTTTTTTTTTTTTTTGGCCAGTCCTGGGCCTTGGACTCAGGGCCTGAGCACTGTCCCTGGCTTCTTCCCGCTCAAGGCTAGCACTCTGCCACTTGAGCCACAGCGCCGCCGCTTCTGGCCGTTTTCTGTATATGTGGTGCTGGGGAATCGAACCTAGGGCCTCGTGTATCCGAGGCAGGCACTCTTGCCACTAGGCTATATCCCCAGCCCCATTTTTTTTTTATTCTACAAATGGATACTATCATGTGGTATTTATCTTTCAAACAATGTCTTCCGGGTCAATTTGGTTGTCAGAAATAGAAGTACTCCATCCTTGCTTATCACTGAGTAGAATTCCATCATGTACCTGTACATTTTCCTTATTCATTCAACAATTTATGGGCTGAATTTCATATTGATTCCATATCTTGGATATTGATAACATTGCTGCAGTGAATTTTAGAGTGGTGATACCCATTTGACATCCTGATTTTTAATTTCTTTGGATAGAAAGGAATAGTGGGATTTGTAAGTCACATGGTCGTTTTATTTTTAATTTTTTGACAAGCGTATTTACTGTTTTCTATAATAGTTGCACTGATTTAGCATTCCCACCAAAGCAGGAAAAAGTTCCCCTTTCTCTATATCCTTGCTAACACAATACTTGTTATCTTTTAACTTTTTAATTTTGAGATGTGAGTCTCACTAGGTAGCCCAGACTGATCTTGAATTACCAATCCTCCTGTCTCAGCCTCCCAAGTCGCAGGGATTCCACTCATATATCACCATACTCTCTCTTGGCTTTTATACAATAATCATTCTAACTGTAGTAGGATGCTATCTCATTCTGGTTTTGGTTTGCAATTCTCTAGTAATTAATGACATTGAGCAGCGTTTCAATGCCTGTTGCCCATTTACATAGAATTGTTTACTCAGATTTTTGGCCCAGTGTTTAAAACTTGTTATTTTTGATTGGCATATAGTATTTGTACATATTTATGAAATAAAATGGATGTTTCATTATGCCTTGGATAGTAATAAACTCAGAGTAATTAGTATATCTTCACCTTAAGCTTTTATCCTTTCTTTCTGGTGAATCTATTCAAGTTCTTCCCTTATAACAAATATATATATATATATATATATAGTTATAGTTATAGTTATAGTTATATGTCATTGTTGTTAATTACATGTAAATTCTTTGTTTCTAATTCTTCCATTTTGAATTCCCTCTATGGTATGTTAAGCAAGAAACCAATGACAAAGTAAGACAAACACTTGAGAATAAATATACTAGAATAATTAAACCTATTTATATTAAACCATGATTCAGAACAGAGTTGTGCTAACTTTTTCTGTAAAGGATCAGACAGTAAATATTTTAGGCTTTGTGGACCATATGGTCTGTCAAAACCACTCAGCTCTTCTGTTACAGTGAGCATTCATAGACTGGATGACTTATGACTTCCTACAAATCTTTATTTATGGGCACTCATATTTAAATTTCATATAATTTTCATGTGTTAAATTTTATTTGCTTCCTTTTTTTATATTTTCCAACCATGTAAGAAGGTCAAAACTCTTCTTAGCTTCTAGGTTATATTTTTATATGGGGAAGCAGGGGGTCACAGGGACCCATGCAGGGACCACAGTTCATTGATCCCTGGACTAGATGATTCCAAGGACAGAAGGTATTTTAAGTCCTAGTCCAGGAAGACTCATTTCATTTGCTGTCTGTGTGTCTCTGGCTGGGACCATGACTAGTATTGAAGGGGTGCCCCAGGTTAGGGAACAGTCATACTGGACTTGGTCAAGCTGGTGATTCTCTTCCAAGGCCATGCCATTCTCTGTTCCTCTTCAACTTTCCTGTGGAGAAAAGGCTTCCCTTGACATGCCTTCCAATTCTGATCTTGCCCCATATTCTAGGATGTATTTTACTACTGGCATCCTTGACCTTTTAAGTTTTCTTTCTGTACTAAAGAAATGAACAAACACACAAACAGCAAGTGCCTAAGACTGAAATGTGCAGTTCCTTAAATGTGTCTCAGTCTCAGTAGTGATGAAGCCACTCTATGCTTTCCTTTAATAAAGCTCTTTCTCCATCTCTTTGATCTGTGTACTTCCAATCACAGTGAACTCACTACCCACGTTGTCAGAGGCTGTGAGGTGTAGAAAGTCACTTGACTAACACAATCACCAGCTTCCTAGAGCTTATTACACATATCACTCAGAGTTGGTCTTTGGGTTCCAAGTCACCAGGGGCTTAGTATGAAAAAGCATGAAAGTACTTCATTTTCACCCAAGTAACATACATATGTGACAAAAAAATAAAAGTGCTATCAGCTGAATTGTCCATGAAAATCAATAGTGTACTATCTTCTCCCTGAATTCTCCTAGATACTCATCTTGTGTAGGGAAGTTTGTAATAAAAAATATAATCTCCAAACAGAAAAATGCACATACATCATAAAAATGTGTCTGATGATCTTTACTAAGTGAATTCTCTTGAAGCCAAGATCAAGAAACTAGATCAAGATTTAGTACCCAGGTAGGGCTCTAGTGGCTCACACTCCTAGTTACTGAGGAGGCTGAGATCTGAGGATTGAGAGGGTTGAAGCCAGCCTGGGCAGGGAAGTCTATGAGGTTCTTATCTCCAATTCACCACCAGAAAACCAGTAATGGTGTGGTGGCTCAAAGCAGTAGAGTGCTAGCCTTGAGCCAAAAAGAGGCAATACCCAGGCCTCACGACCGAAAAAAAATTTAGTGTCTAGAATTCTTGAAACTACAAATTATCCCCTTGAAGCAAGCAATGCCTTGGCCTCTAACATGCAGAATCACTTGAAGCAACCTTTCATCTTCAGTCGCTTTGGTGGCCTCTTTCATATATCTCCATATTGTAAGTACACAGTTGTTTATTTTTGTTGCAAAGGTGATGTACAGGGGGGTTACAGTTACATACATAAGGTAGGAGTACATTTCTTGTTGAACTTGTTACCTCCTCCCCAATTCTCTTCCACCTTGAGCTGTACAGCTTACAACATATTGTCTTGTAAGTATTGCTGTTGCATTGGTTCGCCTTTTACCTTTTGTCTCACCATTTTGATGTTGGTTTTTGATTGATCAATTGTAGATACAATTATTTTGATTTCCTCCTATGGCAAAAGATTCAGCTTCTTATGGAAGCACCTACTTTCCCTCAACCCTTCCTTTCCCCTTTGGTCATCTATGCAACATCAACCCTTGCTAAAACTTCCATATCTTGGGGAGGGGTGAGGGAGGGAAATGAGGGAAGAGGTAACAAATTGTACAAGAAATGTACCCACTGCCTTATGTATGAAACTGTAACCCCTCTGTACATCACTTTGGCAATAAATAATTATTTAAAAAAAAACAAAAAAAAACTTCCACATCTTCTCTTTTATCTGACATACATGATAATTTTTGTTTCCCTACTACCTCCAATCCCTTCCATTCCTACTAGGCAGGTGCATCTTTCATTTTCATTGTCAAGTTGGATAACATTTATATTTGGTTTTGTCACTGTAGTTAAGCTTGTGTGGTTTGGTTTGGGTTGATTTAAATTTTAGTCACTCAGATGGCTATGACTTTTATAGTATTGTTCATGGCAGAGCCAAACTATTTCCATAGATTACAGACTCATTCCCTGATTCACTGTCTCACTCCTTTGTCTATGCCAAGGAGAAGATTCTTCTAGTTGGCAGTACCATACATTCCTTTGCATATGTACTTCCTAGTAATTAGAAGGCAGATGGATCAGTAAGGACTGAGGGCACAGCCAGGAGTCTGTGTTTCTAGCAGCACCAGGATAAGATGCATATCTTTTGTCCAGGCAAGTCATTAGACCGAGTCTTGTTTGGTGTCTGCTTTCGCTCAGATTCCTGAAGCTGCTGCTACTCCTAACCAGGGACAAGACAGTGTTTCATTTTAGGATGACTTAAATACTTGGAAAGGCAGTACCTAGAGTCGGTCTGTGGCTCCAGTGCAGGAGGTCAGAAAATCAGTCACTAATTGATTTATGTCAGCACTAAGTGTTTGGAGAAGGGTGACTCCAAGTACAAAAAAATACAATATGGAAAGGGGTTTAATTTTTTTTGGATTACCCTTTACCAGGTAGCGTGTAATTACATTAGTAATCGTAGTCCTTTGAGCAGAATCTCAAACAAAGGATTAGTAGGAAGGAAGATGGAAGAATGCTGACTTCACAATAACTCACAGTCTTCCTAACGTGATTATATAAATAAATTCAAGCAATATTTTTCAAGACGCTGGAGCCTGATCGTAAAGGCGTGAGGGGGCCCGGGGCCTCTGCATGGCCCCTGGTCCGTGGGCAGTAACTGATTGCTGCGGTAGCGAGGGGCAGTCCCCAGGTGGTGAAGTATCCAATATCTCTGAATTATCTGTCAGCACTCAGAAATTATTGAAGCCGGGCAGACTTCTCCAGTAGGGAGTAAGAACATCTTGGCTTCATTTGGCTAAACAATGGGGTTAAAATGGAAACTGCCCTGCTGTGACCTCCCACCAGCCCATTCGGGTCATTTGGCTAGCCATGGGAGCCGTGCTGGGCCGGTCCGGACACTGCTATCTCCTTGACCCCAGAGCCAAGGGGTCCAAGAGCTGAATTTCAGGCTGCATCTTGCTTCCAGCAGGGGGTTAGCTAATCCATCCTGCTTTGTTCTCATCCATTCTGACAAAGGCGGCGGGCACACTCCTCCCTAACCCAGTGGAGCCCTGTCTGGTTGACACATCAGAGAGCAGTGACATGCTGTCCTTATTGTTTGCCCAGAGCCTTTGAATCTCTGTTTTTACTTAAGCCAAAAAGCACTGCCTTTGAGGCCTTAGTTATTTCATTTCCATTTTGCTGGGGCTGGGGAAGAAGCCAGCATGACGGACAAACAAGCCATTTTCCTCCTGATCCCCACAGACTTCTGTCCAACTGTTTGAGAGGGGGATTGAGACCCCAAATGCTTCAGAGTCACTGTCAGAAGAGCCAGTGCTGGGCACTGGGGACACATGCCTGTTATTCCCACTCCTGGAGGAGGCAGAGGTAGGATGATCAAAATCTAAAGCAAATCTGAGACCCTATCTGAGAAACAACCTAAAAGCAAAAGGACTGGGGGGAGTGTCGCGGCTCCAGTGACAAAGTGCTTCAGGCCCCGACTTTAACCCTAGTACTGGAAAAAAAAAAAGTTTTAGAAATCCAGGTTACAGGAAGCTCTGGCCCTGTAAACTCTCCACATGACATTAGGGGATCCAGCAAGTGATGCCACCAGCATTTAAAGTGTGGCCCAAATGGTAAAGTGTCAGCCTTGAGCAAAAAATCTAAGTGAGAGCACAAGGTCCTGAGTTCAAGCCCCAGTACTAGCACCATAAAAAACAAAGACTCTTGTTTCCAATTAATATAAAAAAGCCAGAAGTGGCACTGTGGCGCAAAGTGGTAAGAGCACTAGTCTTTGGAGCAAAACAAGCTCAGGGATAGCACCCAGGCCCAGAGTTTAAGCCCCAGGACAAGCACAAAACAAATGAACAAACAAAAAACCATGAAGTTACCCTATAAGATAAAGATGATAGTTATATGTATACTACCGATATAGAAATGAGAAACAGAGAAGTTGTGTAGTTCGTCTAAGACACAAAGGTAGCAAAGGCTTGAATTGAAATGTTCCCTCTTGATTGGTCCAATTCCAAACCCTTTGCCCTTAGAGAGGCGGGACAGTATTCTAAAGAGCATGGGCCAGATTGTGTGTACTAACTGATGAGCTGTGTGAGGCAGCTTTGTTAACTGCTCAGTACTTCAGATTCCTCAACCAAAAAATGCCGTTGTTAATAGTAGCTACACCAGGGAATTGGGTCTTTTGAGGGTCAAAAGAATTAATGCATGTATTTTCTAGTCCAAGAGAGCCCTCAAATAATTAGCTGTTATTATTAAGCTAGATTGAAAAGGAGAGAGACAATACAATCTGGAGTCAATTGTCAGGCTTAGAGGTATTGGGAATGAGGGAAAGGTAAATGAAGAGGTAAAATGCCATTTCCGTTCCAGGCTGTTTATCTGGGGTCTGAGCCTTATTTATCTTCTGAGTTTGGCCTCTGTGTCCCTTTAAGATGTCCACAGGTGGGAGGGGACTGATGCTGCTCCCAGAAAGGTTGGCTGCTCTTGAGAACAATATGGATTTCTTTTGTGAGCGTCAGGAAGCTGTATCCCAGAGCCCTGCAGTATTGACTAGGCCTGCTGGGACGTGTGGTTGCCAGGGGCAATGCAATCAGCTCAGAGCTGGACTCTGCTTCCTACCAAGCAGTTTAGGGCCCTGGTGCTTCTAGGACTGTTTTCCTTCCCCAGAGGTGGGAACCAGATGTTAGCATCTGCTCCAAGCCAGGATGGCAGGAGGAGCATATCAGGAATTTCTCAGCAGGCCGAGGAGAGAGCCCTTGAGTACTCTGAATCCACCATGAGCCAGGCATCTCCGTGTCCGTGGGACTCCTGGGTCACTGGGAAGGAGCAACCCCCCCACACCCCATTCCCACTTCTTTGGTTGTGGGGCCCTCAACCCTGGCTGGTCATTCCTCTGAGTGACTTGCCCAGTTCCATCTGTTCACAAGTGGGACTGTGGAAGATGAAATTGCACAAAACAGTGGGTTCAGAGAGGTCTGGGACAGCCAGGGGTGGCTTCTGGGAATAGGGGCATCTGGATGGGTGGTGAAGACAGTGTGTGAGGGAGGGATACATGGAGGAGAGAGCATGGGACTGGACCTGAGCCTGCTGATGGGGACTCCCCATACTTGTCTCACTGTGCTCCTGAAACTATCAATGGGTCTGAGCAGAATCCCTCTATATAGTTATGAAATGAATGAGGCCCCAAATGGGGAGGTTTGGGTGTTAGTTAGCATTTGCTCTGACATTATCTTGCTTCGTGATCTTGACAATTTACATCCATCCTGGACCTGGGGGTCAATGCTGCCCACACTACAGGGACTGAGAATAGGGATGCGTGTGAGTCACTCAGAGGAAAACTGGGGTGCCATGACAAGAGGCAGAGGGATGGATGACAGGAAGGCCAGTGCATGCATGACTCCTCCTAAGCTTTCACAGAAGCTAAGTGGGTCTGCTCACTGTAGTGCATCTCAGGCGTTTCATTTCATAGGTGGGTCTTCTTTACCCCACTCCAGGAGAAAGTCTTGAAGTCCCTCCTCAGAAGACTGGCATGTGATTCCACAGGTGCAGATAATATTCTGGAGAACAAGAAAGAGACGGTTTGTTGACTGACTTATGCATTCATTCACCACCAAGTATTCATATGCATCTTCCCTATGTCAGGTTTTCTCTGGCTGTGGGAATGCATGAGTCAGGGTAGGCCACATTAAGCTGTCAAAACAAACATCGGAATCTCTGTGATGTCAAACAACAGGGATTTTATTTATTTATTTCCTCATGTTATGTGATCATTGTAGGCTGGTTTGGGGCTTTTGTTCATAATCCTGTGAGATCTTAGAATTGTTGCCCTCCGGGACTCCATGTGGCAACATAGGCAGCTGCTGAGGTACACAGTGAGTGTCAGAGACAGAGGTGCATGGCTAAGAATGGAAAAGGTACAACCTTGCTAATGTTTGGATGAGTGCTCCTTAGAGGTCTATGTGTGAAAGGATTTGTACTTACGGTGATGCACTTAGGAGGTAGTGGCCCCTTTAGGAGCTGGATCTTTAATGTTAGGTGCTTAGGTTATTGAGGAAATTCTCCTAAAGGGAATTGTGGAACCCTGGCATCTCTCATTCTCTCTGTTTTGCTTCCTGGTTCATGATATGAATGGTTTGCCCTACCACATGCTCCAGCCTGACATGCTACCTGAATCATAGGCCAGAGTGGAGACTCCAGGACCAGGAGCTAAAGTAAGACCTTTATTTTCAAGTTAATGGTCACAGGTATTTTATCACAATAATGGGAGGCTGATACAGGAGTTGAGAGCAGAAGCCCTTGGGTTCATGATAAGAAGTCAATAGTAGGAGTTTGACTTCATCCTAAGACAGAGCTTTCCTAGAATTGGTCTCCCCTCAGGAATTGAACCTGAACTTCCCCATGGCATCCAGCATGAGAACAGGTGCTTGCTCAGGCCAGGCCCCTGTTCTGAGAGCTTCTGGCTGTCAGTTACTCCCAAAGTCGCCCCTTCCCACAGTGTGTCTGACATGGAAAAGACAGCGCCCAGAAGAAGCCATTTAGATGCATTCACTGGAATGTGTGTTTAGTTTAGACTTAAGTACTCACCATCTCACTATAATTAAGTGCCAAGTGGTTATTAAACAATACATTTACGGACTTGTGACAACTGTGAGAGCTGTTCCTCTCCTACAGTGAAGACTCCCTAGTAAATACACTTGTAATACTCCACTGGCTTTTAATTAACCCGACTCACCCATAAACCCATTTATCTTTTAAAAAGATAGTTGCTTCATGTGCAATACATGTCAATAGATAATTAAAATGTTTTTCTTAGAGAATGAACGGGGAGATATGCATTTCAGAGCCCTATGATTAAAAATATGCTTTATTGAGGTTTAACAGTTGCTACTTGGTAACAATATAGCAAGCATGTCTCTTTAATACCTAAATTAAAAAGGCCCTGTAGATGGAACATGCGTGCGGTGTTAGCAAATCTCTTGGGCCATAATTAAATAGTAGAGATAATGAGCACTCAGTGTGGCTTAGGAGGCATAGGTGGTGGTGTGGCCACAATCAGGAGTATTCTTACAGGAACAGCCTGGCTGACTCCTTGTGTCTTCTAGAAGCAACTACAAAGTGTTTTGGGAATATAATTATAAAAGACAATGTCAGGGGGTGGGAATATGGCCTAGTGGTAGAGTGTTTGACTCGCATATATGAAGCCCTGGGTTCAACTTCTCAGCACCACATATATAGAAAAGGCAAGAAGTGGCGCTGTGGTTCAAGTGTTAGAGTGCTATCCTTGAGCAAAAAGAAGCCAGGGACAGTGCTCAGGCCCTGAATTCAAGCCCCAGGACTAGCCAAAACAACAACAACAACAACAACAAAATGACAGTGTCAAACTGCTCTCATCATTGAAGACTTTTCTAGAACTGGTGATTGGCCATGGTCTGAAGCTCTATCTGTGGTCTTGGATCTGTGACTTTTCCATTCCATCGTGGAAGCTTCCAGCTTCTCTAGGCTGTCCCTAGCTACCCCCAAGAAGATGCTTCATGTCTAAAGTTCTGCTTGCTCTCACTTTTAGCACCTGTGCCACGTATAAGTTTTGTCCCCTAAAAGATGCTGAAGTTCTAACCCCAGGATCTGTAAGTGTGACCTTATTTGGAAATAGAATAATCAGGTAGGAGGAGATCGTTTCAGTAAGCCCTAATCGAATATGCAAGCTCTAAGAGCATTAATAAAAAGTGTGTGTGGGGGGGGCATTGGACAACAAAGAGACATAGAAGGAGAAAACCACACAATTAAGATGGCAGAAGGGGTGGAAGGAACACAGCCCAGTCTCCAGCTTGTGGAAGCCTGTAAGATGACTACAATGTCCCACATAGTCTTGGGAGAACCAGCCCAGCTGTGCTTTGATCTCAGATATGTCAGAGGCTAGAAAGTGAGCTATCACACTTGAGCTGCCCAGTCTGGTTTTCATTTCTTTTTTCTTTCTTTTTTTTTTTTTTTTAAACACGGCCCTAAAGGAAACTTCCCCTGCCCAGCCCATGTACCTCCTGTGGTTCTGTCTGAGTCTTCCAGGAGGTTTGGCTTGTTTCTGGACAATGAAGGAAGGCACTTGGTCAGTTGAATGACCAAGTAGACTTGTATTTGGCATGCATACAATCTGTGGAGGCAGCTATAACTTATTATTAATTCCTCCTAAATTCCCATTTTTTATTATGTACAAAACAATAGTATTGTAGCACACATGTATGGCTTATGAATACATGCGTATATGTAGTCTTAGGGACAGTCCATATCAATGTATTTGGACTGATAGGTGATTGTGATTGGAGACTACTGTTCCAAGGAAGGCATCAGTCTACGAGTAGAAGAGTGACTTCTTTGGAGGCAGATTTAGAGGAAGAAATGGGAGAGAAGTTTGTTGAAACTAATATGAGAAATCTCCAGAAAGTTAATAAGATTCAGTGTTCAAAAGATTGAACACAAAAAGGTAGCTCTCCTCCTCTTTGCTTGAGCAGAGCTCTTGGATTGTGTATGATTTATGACACCATCACACTTGACAATTGAAATGTTCTGACTTACCCCATTTGTCCTGCCTTGAGGTCCTCTGTGTCCAACACAGCCAGTCCATGATAAGGTCACAGTAACTAAACAGTGTTCTACATGGAGGGGAGTTGTATTTGCCTTGGCAGGGCCCAAGCTCTAGCTCCCAAATACAATCTTTCACCTTAAGCCACTTCATTTATGAGTGGCAGATCAGGAGGAGGCAGACAGGGCCAATTAGAAAGAGACAGAGACAGGGAGAAGAAACAGAGAGATAGAGAGGAAGAGAGAGAAACAAGAATGAAGGTCTTGGGAAAAGCAGGCAAACAGAAAGCTACAGAAGGCGAGCTTGAGAGAAACAGAAAGAGAGAGGGAGAGAGAGACAGAGAGAGATTGCTAGAGGGAGCTGAAGGAGAGGCAGAAGGCTGAAGGCAGAAAGAGAGGGAAAACCAAAATAAATCTAGCATTGCCAAAGTCTGTGCAAACAATCAGTAATTTTGTCATACACTGTTATTTCAGTACCTAGGGCTTTGCTTTTACATGATCTCAATTTGTATTTTGTTTACTCATTTAAAGCAAATAGCCATCCTTTACAGTGTGGTGTTTGGGGTATTATATTATAGATCCCAGAAGGCTCTGGGCCTTTCACCTTAGGAAAGAGCATTGTTAGGTGTCCCTGGGACACTAGTGTTCAGGTTCTGGAATGTTAAGCTCTTGGATGTCAGCTGACTAAACTACCCATGCCTAGGAAGCTGCAGAACCCCTCCCCAACAGGTATTCTTTCTTCCCTGTAGCTGCCTTGATTTCAGTAGAGATGAGAAAGAATGTGAGGAAGGGCTCTGAGATGTCTCTCTTCCTCTCCTCCCTGTGTTACCATAGTATCTCGTTTCCTTGGTTACCAGTGGCCAAGGAAAGGACACTGGGCAAGTGCAGGAGTTTGATGGAGCTCTCTAAAGAGAGATGTCAGTGAGGACCTGGTCTTTTCTTAAAGAACACTTGCTCTGAGAGGTTACTTGGGAATGGAGGTGGGAAGGAAACTGGGCGGAGCCTGGAGTTAGAATTTAGAAATTTCACCTCACCTGACAGAAAGGAGACAGTTGAAGATGACCTTGAGGAATCAAAGCTGGGAAGTTTTAACCAGCCTTGCACATCATTGGCCATCTGGAATGAGCAGGAAGGATATATGATGCTAATTAATAAATTATTTTTGCAAGTGCTCCTGTACCTGCCCCCTGCTTGGGAGTACTGGGCCACATTTTCCCCAGTAACTGAGCATCCGTGGGGACTCAGGAGATGGGCCCTTGTTGCTGTGCGCATCCACCCTCAGCCCTGACTTCTCCAGAGGCCACGACAGCCCATTGAAATCTTTCTGAGAAGCTTGGTTTTGTTTGTTTTTGTTTTTTGACAGCTAAATGACATGAAGGATAACAGCCTTCAATTATACTCATCTTTTAAAGGTTAATCAAGATATCATTCCTTCTAATAAGTATATCATGACTTTTCCACCCAACCTTTTCTCAAGACCCCAAAGAGCTGCATGACATGACATTTTCTCATTTACTATGCTGCTTTCCAGTGATAGGGTTACTTGTCTGTATGTCTCTCTGACTATCAGTTTTTGTTTCCTTAAAAGGATTTTATTGAAAGAGATAGATAACACATAAATACTATTTAAAAAACAGATACTCAAAGTATCACAAATCTGGAGACCCTTACTTCCTCCCCACCCAAGGGCAGCCATTGTTGTGTCTTCTAGAGAGACGATGCAAACAGGAGGCTGCCCTCTGTCTCCTTCCAAACACCTTCTTCTCTCTCTCTCTCTCATTTCTTCCCTCTTCTCCTTCCCTAAAGCACAAATGACACAAGATAATACACACATTTTGTTCATTATTGTTAAAGTATAGTAATCTAACTCCAAGATCTTTTCATATCAGTCCATATAGATTTGCTTCATCAGAAAAAAACAAAAACCCAAAAACCCAAAAACCCTGCATCAAGGCATTCTACTTCTTATTCCTCCTAGATCTCAATAGTTCCCAGTACAGAACTACAGGGTCAGTGAATATTCATCATGTAAATGAATGAATGAAAATGCTTCATGCCCAGAGAGCATGGGAAGTACAGAAATGAGACTGAATGGGAAGCATTTCTTCCATGTGAGAAATATGTATATTTGGCTAAGAGTAGCTGTGGAAACACCAGCAGACATGATGTGCACAGGTTAAACTAAAAAGGGCATGGTGGAACTGGACAGAAGAGCCAACCTTACTACGAATTTTCTTTTTATTTCTATATTTGATGCAGAGGTGGTCTCAACTGTTGTTCTGTGAATACTGCCCACTCTTAGGCTGAGATTATTATTGTTATTCTTATTAATTTTTGGTTGGTTATGGGGCTTGAACTCAGGGCCTGGGTGCTGTCCTTGAGCTCTTTTGCTCAAGGCTAGCTGTCTACCACATTGAGCCACAGCGCCACTTTCCATTACTGGTGGTTAATTGAAGATAAGAGTCGCATGAACTTTCTTGCCCTGGCTGGCTTTGAACTCTGATCTTCAGATCTCAGCCTCTTGCATAGCTAGGATTAAAGAGGACTTTTTTTTTTTTTTTTTTTGGCCAGTCCTGGGCCTTGGACTCGGGGCCTGAGCACTGTCCCTGGCTTCTTCCCGCTCAAGGCTAGCACTCTGCCACTTGAGCCACAGCGCCGCTTCTGGCCGTTTTCTGTATATGTGGTGCTGGGGAATCGAACCTAGGGCCTCATGTATCCGAGGCAGGCACTCTTGCCACTAGGCTATATCCCCAGCCCCCATAAAGAGGACTTTTAAAAAAGTAGTTGTACAAAGGGATTTTAGTTCAATAAGCCAGGTTATGAGTACAATGCATCTTTTTAAATTTTATTTTATTTGTTTATTAATTGAACACACATTTTTTGACAAGGTGTTGTGCAAAAAGGGTACAGTTACATAGTAGGGCAGTGTGTACATTTCTTGTGATATCTTACGTCCTGTTTTTCTATCTCTTCTCTAGGTCCGGTAGACATATATATAATATACAATGTATCAAGAACATATACAGTAGCCATGTGGCCACACCTAAGAAAGTTCGCCTAGGGCTTTAAATGTACTGTCGATATTAGACCATATGTCGACAGTAGTCTTATATGAATGTACATACATAGCTTTTGAGCTATTGTATTCCCCTGAGATGTCAAATTTTTGACCTTTATATGTTGAGTAATTGTTTGGTTTTAGTTACATACTGTTGGGTCGCTGCCCCAATCCTGTGGGGAATACTATTTGACAAGCAGTTTTTGGTTTCACAGACTTGGTCTCTACTGTCTCTCCGTCTCCCTTTGTTAACAGTCATATATCAGGGAGATCATGCCCCTTTGTGTTCTGTGTTCTAGGCTTGTCTTGCTCAACATTATTTGTTCGAGTTCTGACCATTTCCCTGCGAATAACAATATTTCATCATTCCTAATCGCTATGTAGTATTCCATTGTGTATAAGTACCATATTTTTTGGATCCATTCATCTGTGGAGGGGCATCTGGGTTGTTTCCATATTTTGGCTATTGTGAATTGTGCAGTGATAAACATGGAAGTAAAAATGTCTTTTTGATATCTTGGGTTTTGCTATTTAGGATAGATGCCTAGGAGTGATATGGCTGGGTCATAGGGTAGGTCTATATTGAGCTTTTTGAGAAACCTCCATTCTGTTCTCCAAAGTGGTTGTACTAATTCGCACTCCCACCAACAATGGAGAAGGGTTCCTCTTTCCCCACAGCCCCTCCAGCATTTGTTGTTGCCTGAGTTCAGAGTATAGGCCATTCTAACTGGGGTGAGGTGGTATCTCAGGGTTGTTTTTATTTGCATTTCCTTTACTAGCAGGGATGTTGAGCATTTCCTCATGTGTTTCTTTGCCATTTTTATCTCTTCTCTTGTGAAGTCTCTCTTTAGCTCCTTTGCCCATTTCCTAATAGGTTTATTGGGCTTGGAGGGGCTTAGTTTTTTGAGTTCTCTGTAGATGATAGATATCAGGCCTTTGTCTGTTGCTGTGCTGGTAAATATCCTTTCCCATATCGTTGGCTGTCTTTCTATTTTGGTGGCTATGTCCTTAGCTGTGCAGAAACTTTTTAACTTGTAGTAGTCCTATTTGTCGAGTCTTTCCCCTAAGTACAATGCATCTTGATCACAATCACCTCTTTCATTATTCCCTCCAATCTTTCCTTAGACCATCCATACGCTCAAGTATGTAGCTCCACTTTTACATAATGTATCTCAAATAATGACTATATTTGTTCACCCTTCCCCCTCTATTTGTGTCCTCCCTCCCCTGAACCTCCCTCCCCGACAAAGCATGTTTCACCTTCATATATTCATTTTGTTAAGCTGTTAGTTCAGAGGAGTTGACCTTTCGGTATCCTCCCCTGCATATACAATTCTTCAGTTTTGTTTGTGTAGATGTACATATGGCCCTATATAGGTTTTCATATGTGTGTGTGTAGTTTACATATAACTTGCACATATGAGAGATAACATGTGCCATTTGTCTCTCAGAGCCTGACTTACTTCACTTAACACAATTTTTTCTAGGTCCATCCTTTTTCCTGAAAGTGACCTAATGTTATTCTGCATTGAGATTCTTTTTGAGAACAGAGCCTTGTTTCTCTCTGCATTTTTGGAGTGTGAGAAATACAAAGCTCTTTTTAGCTTTTGTCCCCGAAAGACTGTGTAGCCGGGACTGTAGCTCAGAGTGGCCACAAGCAGCAGGAAGTTGGGTTTTTTGATGGTGGTCAGAGGGCCATGTGGCCAGCTGGTCTCACCCTCAGGGTCACCTTTAAGCTTCCTGAAAATAGGGGCTCCTTCTCCTACTTTCTCTCTACCCTAAACCTCATGGCATATGGTGGTCTGTGTACACTGTAGTATCCCCTGGAAGCTTCCAGTCCTGGTACCCACAGTGAAGAGTATACTATACAGGCACATTGGAGAAGGTTGAGCTTACTGGAGAAGGTGATAAAAGGGTCTGGTGTAAGAAGTAAAAGAAAGACTCAGAGTCAGTGTCACCTTAACATGTAGTAAAATTCTGCTCTTAACAATGTCTCCTAAACCAGCAACATCCTGGCATTGAGGTCTCACAAACAGTGCTTGCTGACCCCAGAATTTAGGGCTTTGTCAAGTCTGTACACTTTAAGTGAGCCAATTATATCTGTGGCTCTGGGTGTCCTCTTCTTCAGGCCACAAGTATATATATGCGGCTAGTAAACTGTTGTCCTTCTCATCTTCCCAGTGCCACTTGTCCTCATAATTTGAGGGGGTAGGATCTGGCCTGGTGTGGTGAATCCTAGGCTTAGACCAAAGGATGTCTCAGGTTGAGTAGCTATGAGTATCACTGAGGACATTGGTTTAAAATGGATCATTTGGCTGGGTGCCAGTGGCTCATGACTGCAATCCTAACTACTCAAAAGGCTGAGATCTGAGGATCACAGTTCAAAATCATTCTAGGCACACAAATAGAAGAGATTCTTATTTCTAATTTGCCAGCAAAAAGAAGTGAAAGTGCAGCTCAAGTGTTAGAGCACCAGCCTTAAACAAAAAAGCCAAGCCAAGGGTGCAAGGCCCTGAGTTCAAGCCCTAGTACAGGAACAAAAAAATTATAAGTTAAAAAAATAAGTGGATCATTTGGAACTTTACACCTGAGACTCAGTAGATCTGGGGCGACAAGTCTCAATGGTTCTCTCTAGGTAGCACATAACCCTCCTTATATTAGAAAGTGTTAGAAAGGAGGCTGGAGCCATCTTGTTTCACTGGGAAGGCTAGTGAAGGCCAAGGGAGTACCATAACATGCCCTTGAACTAGCCTTTCCTTTTCCATCCCTGTACCTACAAATATGGGTCAAGGCCCATCACCTCCATTAATATTGTGTCTGAAGACCAGGGCTGGTCTTAGTGAGGGCATTTAGGAGCATGTTCTTCACTGAGCACAGAGCTTGGAGAAGTGTGAGAGGACAAGCCTGTGAGTATAGACATGGCTCAGTGAGGTACAGCTTTTTTCCAGAAGCACCAATACACCTTGCTCGATGGTTCCAGGAGATCAACAGGAAGGCTCTCTTAGGTTTCTGTCAAAGTTAAGACTTGGTTCCTAGGGAGTCAAAGGAGAATCTGACATATCCCAGTCACCAGCTCCCATATGCATGTTTGTTTACTCCACATATATTCATTTATTATCCTGGAAAGCACTGTGTCAGGTGCTGAGTTTTAGATAGACCTGGGACTCATCTTGGTGGAGCTTACACATTGATGGGAAAAGACATTCAGTAAATGCTACACAATGCTGAATGATGAATATGATCTGAAGAAAAGGTGCTGTGATTGTCGGAGGCCCTGTTTAACCAGAGATTATTTCATTTACCAGCTGCAGAGGAAACCCCTAAAATGTCCAAGCAGAGAACACAAATTGGCCCAGGTAACCAGGAAGAAAACTGTAGGGTTCAGAGGCCCCCTCTGTCTCACTGTGTCCTCTCTTTTCTCAGGTTCCGGGTCGTTTATAACTATGTTCCTACAGCTTGAGAGACAAGGAGGGACAGAGAACTTAGCTTCCTATTCTTTGTGAAAAACCTCAGGGGAACTTGGGCCATTCAGCCATCAGTCTCCCTCTGCTTGCTTGCTCACAGCTGGTACTCTACCACTTGAGCTATGCCTCTAGTCTAGCATTTTGCTGGTTAATTGGAGACAAAATCTTACAAAATTTTCTGCCTAAGCTGGTTTTATATCTTGATCCTTCAGATCTCAGCTTCCTGAGTATGCAGGATTATAAGTGTGAGCTATTGGGACCCTGATGTCTCTTTCTTTTTTTTTTTTTAACTATTTACAATTATTTATTTAGGTAAGAGGTCATAAAATACATTTGTATAAATATACATAGGAAAAACACTTGAATAAGTGCGAAAAGACAGGTGACAGAACTTAGTGTTTATAAATGAAACCATCAATAACTTTTAATGATTCAGGGAAGAAGTTCCAAGTGCATTCATATATTCTTTTTTTTTTTTCTTTTTTTTTTTTTTTGGCCAGTCCTGGGCCTTGGACTCAGGGCCTGAGCACTGTCCCTGGCTTCTTCCCGCTCAAGGCTAGCACTCTGCCACTTGAGCCACAGCGCCGCTTCTGGCCGTTTTCTGTATATGTGGTGCTGGGGAATCGAACCTAGGGCCTCGTGTATCCGAGGCAGGCACTCTTGCCACTAGGCTATATCCCCAGCCCCGCATTCATATATTCTTAATAAATTTTTTTTTTTGCCAGTCCTGGACCTTGGACTCAGGGCCTGAGCACTGTCCCGGGCTTCATTTTGCTCAAGGCTAGCACTCTACCTTTTGAGCCACAGTGCCACTTCTGGCCATTTTCTATATATGTGGTGCTGGGGACTTGAACCTAGGGCTTCATATATACGAGGCAAGTACTCTTGCCACTAGGCCATATTCCCAGCCCTCTTAATAATATTTTTAAATTAGAAAATGGTATTAGGCTTTAAAAGGTAATAAATGATGGTAGTTTTTTTTTCAAATGATTTCAACATAGGTTTCTAGATACTATCATATATGATGTGGAAAAAAAAAGTAGATATGAATTTTGGCAAGCAAAGTGTTAGTTCACAGCGGCTTGGAAAAAGTTGACTCCTTTTCATAAAAAGGCTCTAGGGTTTATGTTGTTTGTGTGGCAGGAGCATTAGGAATTACCGTGCTAATTAATGTTGGAGAGTCTATCAGCTTCATGGCAAAAATAAGTGTTTTGATAAAGACTGAAGATCTACAAAAAAAGGTGCACACACTGCAGAACAGTAACTGTAAATGTAAATAAGGTGATTATTACCAACTTGCACATCCCTTATGTCTACATCCTTGAAGGCAGCCTCAGCATAAACTAACATACACTCACTGTAAAGAAGTTCCATCTCCATTACCAAAAATGTTTCTGTAAAGTCCCATAGAAGTCTTCCTCAGTACACCAGTACCAAGTCCTAGGTACCAATGCATGATCACCTTTTGGAAAAACTACAGCAGCTAGAGAAGGGATGAGCCAATCAGAGGTCTCTGTCTGCCACTCTGCCATTTCAAGACACACAGCTCCTAGAAGACAGCTCAGAATGCCTTCCTTTTTTTTTTTTTTTTTTTTTTTTTTTTTTTTGGCCAGTCCTGGGCCTTGGACTCAGGGCCTGAGCACTGTCCCTGGCTTCCTTTTTGCTCAAGGCTAGCACTCTGCCACTTGAGCCACAGCGCCACTTCTGGCCGTTTTCTGTATATGTGGTGCTGGGGAATTGAACCCAGGGCCTCATGTATACGAGGCAAGCACTCTTGCCACTAGGCCATATCTCCAGCCCTTGCCTTCCTTTTTTATAAAAAAACATCTTGTTGTGAATAATTAGATTTCTTTGAGGAAACTAGGACTTAAATTTACACTTTTATTTTTAAAAAATATTTGCTTAGCATTGGTATATTTCTTTCTTAAAAGCTTGATTAAGTTCACTGGTGAAGCTATCCAGACATAGTCTTTTAATTTGTAAGAAAGTATATCTTTGACAGATGCAAGATTACCCAGATTTTCTGAGTTTTAGAATTTTTTACTTTTCAAGGAACCTGTATATTTCCTCTATGTTTTCAAATTTATTGGCATAAAGTTATCTGTAAGGCTCTCTTGTTGTCTAGTGGCTTTCTATGGGGTCTATAGTATTTCTTCTGGTGTACTTGATTATAGCATTCATTCCCTAAGCTTTCTCCCTATTCTGCTGAAATGTTGATCAATATCATTTGTTTTTACAAATAAGTAGATGATGGTTTTATTAACTTCAAATCCTTCATGTTTTCAATATAAACATCTAAAAATATACAATTTATTTTCAGATCTATTTTTAACTATATCACACAAATTTTAGCATAGTATATTTCACTATAGCCTAATGCAAATACATGTTCTGATTTTTCTCTTGGAGTTTTTAAACAACTCATAGTTCTCTTGAAAGTGTATTGTTTAGTTTCCAAATATCTGGAGACTTTCCCCATATATTTACTTGTCAATTATTTTTATTTTGATTCCATATGATTAGTAACAATACTATGTAACCTAAATCAATTCCAGTTTGCTAAAGTCTTTTGTTTTTATGGTCCCAACTGTGATTTAACTTAGAAATGTTTTTTATTTTATTTATTTATTTTTTTGGCCAGTCCTGGGCCTTGGACTCAGGGCCTGAGCACTGTCCCTGGCTTCTTCCCGCTCAAGGCTAACACTCTGCCACTTGAGCCACAGCGCCGCTTCTGGCCGTTTTCTGTATATGTGGTGCTGGGGAATTGAACCTAGGGCCTCGTGTATCCGAGGCAGGCACTCTTGCCACTAGGCTATATCCCCAGCCCCTGGAAATGTTTTTTAAAATGGAACATTGTACTTTGCTGGTATTTGCTGCAAAGTTTCACAAACATCAACCAGTGGAGCTGGTTTGAGTGTTTTTCAAGTGTGTTGTATCTTGGGAGACTTTCTGCATACTTATTCTGTGAATTACTAAGTGCTAAAGTTTCCAGCTGTCATTATAGGGTTTTTCTCTCCATTTATTCTGGTCAGTTTTTGCTTCGTGTATTTTGATGTTCTGATTCCGTAGGTCAGAGGGGAGCACTCGATTCTCTAGGGCTGAGATTAGAGAGCTCCACAGGGATGTCAGGAAGGACACTGGCATTTCCAATGCACCACTCTCATGATTGTTTTTGTCCTTCCTCTAGCAATTTTGCCACAGAACAATGTGCCACACCAACTAGTGCCTTGACAACCACTGGAAGTATGTCCCTAATGGAAGGAGCCCTTCTTTCCTCCCCACTCTACGCCCAGATGGGGGCTCTGCTCAGGCTCCTGAGCTGTCCTGTAGATATTAAACTTCATCCTCAGTTACCTATTTTCTATTGAGTCTCTTCTCCATGTCTGGCACTGGGCTAGAGGCTGTGGGCATCCAAGAATGGATGTTGAAGTCTCCTAGAAGGATCCTGGTATAGTGATGCAGTTAAGATTTGGCTCAGACAATCAGTAAGTGTATAATACAAAATTTAAAAAAATCATTGTTAGATTGGCTACCTTATGCACGTCAAAGGGCCCCAGGCATTCTGAGATCTGGTGAAAGAGCAGACTTGGAGCCTGTCGTTCCTGCAGAGACCTGAGTGGAAGGTCCTCATAGCAACTGTAGTCCCTCAGAACCTTCCTGGACAAGGAAAACACTAGAATAAGCCCACACTGATGAGTAGCTATCCCAAGGGGGGGGGGGTTGTACTCCCTCCATACAAACACTTCTCTTTAATATCTGTGATCCTGGCAGTAGTGATAACTTCATAGCTGAACATTACTATCCTTGACCTTTAAATGTCAGAAGGTAAATAGCAAGCCACTGGGTGGGGGTGGGGACTTGTAGCTGAAATTACACAATCCCTCAGAACTGGCCTTGTAAACTATGCTATTAGTCTGATTTCAGCATGTTCAGAAAGCAGCCCATCAGCCAGTTAAACCAGCATGTATGGAGCACCTGCTGTCTGCTTGTTGACATGGGCATGATGTTGACTTTCAAAGAGCCAGTGGCCAACCAGGGAAGGCAGCATGCACATGGCACAGTGGACAATGATTGGAAAGTAAAGAGACTGGCTGTGCATCCAGGAAGCCCTGGATCAGACTTGGCATGCCACCATGAACCCATGAGCTGTGGAAGCTGCAGAGCCCTGTCTATCAAACAGCACAGGCTTTCAAGTTGATGTGGGGAAGAAGAACAGCTCTGGCAAATAGGAGGCTCTCAATGAACAGTACTCATGGAAAAACTGTCATGGTTCAGTGCTTGTCTTCCAGCTGCCCTACTACTATTCACAGTAAGGACTGTATTGAGCAATTCCTATTAGCAGAAACAACTGTATCCAGCACTCTGGGCCCTGCAGCAGACTCTGGAGTGCGTGGTATATATGGCATATAAGTAAGAGGTGAGGAAAGCTGCCCTGGGACAAGAAATTTGGATGATCTCAGAGGGAGATCTGGACTTGGGTGGCCTTTCAGAATTGTCCCCACTAAAGACAAGGTGGTAGGTAGCCAGGGGCCTTTGTGTCCACAGCCAGGGACTGATGCAGTTCTTTGCAGCTGGGGACAGGTCCCAGGAAGGGATCTAGCTGTTGGCCTAGAGGCTGGATAGGTGGGTGTTCTCACAGCAGAGATGGGGTCTGGGCTGGGCCGACAAAGGAATACTCCATTGTGTCACACCAGATAAGTCTTGAACTTCTGTTTTTATTTGGCAAAGGACCTAGTTAGCATGGGCTAACCATATTTGAGGAGGAGGAGTACAGGTTCCCCAAGATAAAATGAAAGTAGTAGAGTGGAATTACTTCTAAGTCTAAAGCTCTATGGCTGAAGCAGTCTGAGAGTTTCCTGGAGGAGGCATGGCTTGAGTTAGTCCTCCAGTTACCAGGCTTTGGATAATCAGAATAAAGAAGGGGCTGGATGTCCACATAGAGCAGTGGAAAGCAAAGATCCACTCTTCTAATTGGCGGGTGACCTCAGGCACTTCCACTCAGACCTCACCCGTCATGCTTGGGAGCTCTTGAAGGCCAGAGTCTTCCTCAAGGACCTTAGGCCTATTGGGACTGGTGCAGGCCTGGGCTGCAGATAGGGCCCTGCTTGCCATCTTCTCCCTGCCAGAGCCTTAAGAATAAATGTCATGGCTGAGGAAGAAGTCTTATCACAGAGAGCCTGTGCTATGGAGAACTGGAGATGCTTCAGCAGGCCCCTGGTCATTCTAGCACTTGTCTGAGAGCTGAGAGATCCCTGTGATGGGGTCATCAGAGCCTCTGCTGGGCATGGGCTGGTATGCACAGAAGGCCCTCCCCACACCCCACCCTGTAGTGGAATTGCTGTTCTCTGCAGCCTAATGTTCCTCTAAGTGTGTGATCCTCTCTTTTGCCTCTGAGGGAACCCTTCCTCCTCACTGTCTTCTGTATATGGAAAGTATTCACACCTGAGCAACTCTTATAGTCACTTCCCAATCTTAAGTTCAACCAGGAGGGCTTTCAGCTGAAGTGGAATTGTACCACTCAGAATTGCTTTAGGCTTAAAGCCTAAGCCACAGAAACTGAGATAATGCATGTGTTTTGGTATGTGCTAGTCATGGGCTTGAATTCAGAGCCTGGGTGCTGTTACTGAGTTTTTGTGATCAAGGCTAGCACCCTACGCTTGATCCATAACTCCACTCTGGCCTTTTTGGTGGTTAACTGGAGATATGAGTCTCTCTGACTTTTCTGCTTGGACTGGCTTTGGACTGGGATCCTCAGATCTCAGCCTCCAGAGTAACTGGGGTTACAGGAATGAGCCACTGATGCCTGGCTGAAAACATGCCACTATATGTGGCATAGTTTTCATTCAGCATGTAAAACTACATAGCACAGGAAGGCAGGGAGAATGGCAGCCCACAGTTGGAGATTAGAGTATAATCTCCCCCCATACCCCGAAAACTGATGCTCTATCAATTGAGCCACAGACCTACTTTCATCTTTATGTTGATTATTAGAGAAAAGAGTCAGATTTATCTGCCTGAGCTGGCTTTGAATAAGGATCTTCAGATCACAACATCTTGAGCAGCTAAGATTACTGGCACGAGCCTCAGGCCCTGGGCTAATACTTCTTGTCTCTGGGAAGAGAAGTAGTGGTGTAGACATACCACGAATAGCCCCACAGGTAACTAGGTAGGGAGAACTGACCTGAGCAAAGTGTTCAAACACAGTGAATGGCCCCCAAGTTGTCAGGCACCAACTAACAGATGTAGCAGATATAGGTAAGGGTCCCATAAATGGTCCACATTCAGTTGTAGATAAGATTTGCTTTGTTTTCAAATAATTTTTGAACAGTGTTTTTCAGATGGTTGACAGGTTCCTGAATCTAGACTTTACATAAAAGTGTTTATAGCATTCTTTGCAAAAATGATGATTTAGTGATATAGTCCTGTCTTCTACAAGGTCTTTTTATGGGACTAACTTCAGGCTACACAAAGAGACTTGTGTAGAGGGATAATTCATAAAGGCATGTGTTTAGAAGTAGACAAACTAACAAGGCATGATGTAATACCTCAAAAGAGAACAGTAAGGTGTAAGCAACCCTACTTCTGAAGGGGCAAAGGGAGGAACCATCATGAGAAGCTAGAGGGAGGATCTGTTGGACAGGGCTTTCTGACAGGACCATGACCTGCCGCTGAGACTCAAAGCCAGCTCCCCCTCCAGTGGGATGAATCTGCTTGGATGCCTTTCTTCCCACTCTTCAGGTGTCACTCCCACAGGTGCCTCTCCTGGGAGATACAGCACCACCCATAGTGCTTCTGTAGTCAGGGGAAGGCTAGGTGGCTGCACTGTCCACTTGTAGCCACTTGTAGCTACTGAGCACTTCAACTGTGACAGCTGTGACTGAAGACCTGCCATTGAAATTGCATTTGTTAAGTCATATTGTGTAGCACAAATAGAGCTGTCAAAGCCAGAATGCATAGTACCCTGAGGCAGGGCCCCAAACCAGCACGGGACAGGGTAGAGAGGCAGGGGAGGGGCAGGAGGGTAATCAGAGGTAGCCAGAGTTATGTGTGGCTATGTCATTGTGGTTCCACCCCAGCTCCCTGTCTGCCTTATATTGTTCTCCCTCAATTGGCTAAACAGTCTAATGGATTGCATTGTGTCCCTTGATTCCAAAATTCATAGATAGAAATTTTAATCTTGTGCATCTCAGAATGTGATTTCATTTAGAGATTCGGTTTTTCAGGACATCATGTAAAAAATGATCATCAGGGTGGACTTGTGTTCTTACCAAAGGGGCTGGTATTGGAGTCGGACATGCATAGAAGGAAGACATTGTGAAGAGACCAGGGGAGACAGCAGTCATGGACAGGCGATGAGACCCACTGACTCAGTGACTCGGGAGTTCCAGTTTCAAAATCATGATAGTTACATTTCTGTAGTTTAAGTCATCCAGCCCATAGTCTTTGTTACAGCAGCCCTAATAAGCTAAAACAAATGGGAAAGTCATTTTCCAAACTGTGGGGGGTCCAGGATTCTGTCTACCCATTCTCCCAGAGTCAGGTGGATGGGGGCATAGGGCTCTTGGGGAAGGGGGTTATAATCTTGTGGGGCACCTCAAATGAAGCCACCAGATCCCACTTACCATTTGGTCACTGCCCACAGCCTTTCTGCAGGAAACCCACTCTTAGCCCTGCTCTCAGAGCTTTGTAAAGCAGAGCTTCACATTCTGCTGAGAATTTCAGGGCTGTCCTTGGGCCTGGCCTTAGAGTAGAGCAAGGGGGTGCCTGGGCTCATCCTGTTGCTGCGGTGTTGCTTCCTGGGCGTCTGACAAGTCCCCTTCATGTTGACGTTTTGAAATGCACCACCTCTCATGTGTCTGGATTAATTGGTTGGTAGCTGTGAGCTGGACAAGCATATTTTAGTTCTACATATGCTGGCAGGATTTATACCAAATTAGCAATTGAAAATTTTATTTTGTTACAACAGCAACCACCACCACAGAGAGCATGAGGAGGGATATATTTTCAAGTCCCCGTTGAAGCTGTTTTCTCACTCCTTTCCTTCCCCCTCTGCTCCTCCCCTCTCACTAAACTACTTCTTTCACACCATCAGGAAGAGATTTAGATACCAATAGACACCCCAGGTGTCTCCATTCCCTGACTCACTTCGCTTTAGCTTCCTAAAAGACAGCCATATGCACAGAAATGGTCTCAGATTCCAGCCCCAAACTCATTTTATAAACACTTCATTAAACACCAGGAGCACAAATTTCTTTAAAATTTTAATTGACAAATAATAATCAGATACATTCATATTTATATAGATAAATATACTATATTTATGATGTAAATACATGTGATAATGTATAATCATTTATATTTTGGGGAGGCAACATTATTTTTTTTTCTGTTTATGTGGTGCTGAGGAATCGAACCCAGGGCTACATGCATGCTAGGCAAGCACTCTACCACTAAGCCACATTCCCAGCCTGGCAACATGATTTTTTTTTGTTTTGTTTTTTATTGCCATTCCTGGGGCTTGAACACAGGGCCTGGGTTCTATTCCTGAGCCTCTTTGTGCTCAGGGCTACCTCTCTACTACATGTGCCACAGTGCCACTGCCAGTTTTTTATTAGTTGTTTATTTAGAGATAAAGAGTCTCATGGACTTTCCTGCCCAGGCTGGCTTCCAACTGCAATCCTCAGATCTCAGCCTCCTTGAATATCTAGGATTACAGGCATGAGCCGCAGGGTGCCTGACTGCAATGTGATGTTGTGATACATGATAACTGTAGAACAACAAAACAATTCTAATCAACACATCCAGCACCTTACATATTTACCATTTTTAGTGAGAATATTTCAGTATAGTTCAGTGTTATTAACTACAGACACACGCAACACAGGAGATCATAAAACCCCAATCCTCGGGCTGGGAATATGCCCTAGTGGTAGAGTGCTTGCCTCGTATACATGAAGCTCTGGGTTTGATTCCTCAGCACCACATATATAGAAAAGGCCAGAAGTGGTGCTGTGGCTCAACTGGTAGAGTGCTAACCTTGAGCAAAAAAGAAGCCAGGGACAGTGCTCAGGCCCTAAGTTCAAGCTCCAGGACTGGCAAAAAAAAAAAAAAAAGAAAAAAAGAAAAAGAAAGAAAACCCCAATCCTCCTGAATCTCTGTGCCCTTCACCAATAGGTCATCGCTCCTCATTTCCCCTTTACACACCTAGCTCCCGAGGACACCTTTCTACTCTTCCACAAATTAGACTTTTGATTCTACATGTGAAAGTATATGATATTTGTCTATCCATGTGTCCAGGTTCATCTGTGTTGTCAATGACAAGATTTCCTTTTAAAGGCTGAGTAATATTCTACCATATATATGCATATATGTATGTATATAAATACCATATGTTTTATATATACCATGTATCATATGTAAGATGTTTATAATGTGTTATATGTAGCATCATATGCATGCATAAAACATTTTCTTTCTTTTTATAAAATTGGAGAACAAAATAACACTATACTCTACAAGTGACTGCATTTTTTATTGGATCAAATAGTGTATTCGCTTTTTTTTTTTTTTTTTTTTTTTTGGCCAGTTCTGAGGCTTGAAACCAGGGCCTGGGTGCTGTCCCTGAACTTTTTTGCTCAAAGCTAGTGCTCTACCACTTCAGCCACATCTCCATTTCCTGTTTTCTGGTAGTTAATTGGAGATAAGAATCTCACAGATTTTCCTGCCTGAGCAGGCTTTGAAGCACAATCCTCAGGTCTCAGCCTCCTGAGTTGTATGATTATAGGCATGAACTACTGGCACCTGGACTGTGTTCACTTTTTACAGCTATTTTCCACATAGAAGAAAATGTTTAAGGGGTTGGGAAGGTGGCTTAGTGGTGGAGTGCTTACCTAGCATGCATGAAGCCCTGGGTTCGATTTCTCAGCACTGCATAAACAGAAAAAGACAGAAGTGGTGCTGTGGCTCAAGCAGTAGAGTGCTAGCCTTGAGCAAAAAGAAGTCAGGGACAGTGCTCAGATCTTGAGTTCAAGCCCCAGGACTGCCAAAGAAACAATGTTTAGTAGCTTTTAATAAAATTTCCCTTGGTTGCCTTATACAGTGTTACTTACATTCTTTTATTGTATCCACTGTTAATGGTGGGGATTGAGTTCAGGATCTTGCACTTGCTAGGGAGGTGTTCTATTGTGGCAGCCATGCCCCAAGTCCTTTGTGTTTTACTTATTTTTAGATGTTTTAGATATTTTTACTTACCTGCACTGGTCTGGAATCATGGTTCTCACACTGCTACCTCCTGAGTAGCTAGGATGGTTCCCCAAGAGCCTGGGTTATGTGTGTCACCATGGAATATATCTGTTTTTATTAACACCTGTTATACATATTAATGGGGTTCATTGTACTAGTTCCGTGCATGTTTACAGTGTATATTCTACTTCCAGTTTAACTGATTTTGTTGTTTTTGTTATTACTATTCTAGTTCCCACATATTGTGGTCCATGTCTTTCTGTGTTTGGCTTATTTCACTTAACACAATGACCTTTGGTTCCATCCATGTTGCAACACATGACAGGATTTCCTACTTCCTCCTCCTCCTCTTCCATCACCTCTTTGTCTTCTTCCTCCTCCTCTATTTCCTTTTGGAGATGTGGTTTTGCTATGCTGCATAGGCTGGCCTGGAACTTGCCATGTATCCCACTCTGACTTAAAACAGCAATTATCCTGCCTCAGCCTCCTAAGTGCTGCAATTACAGGTGTGCGCGACCACACCCAGTCAAGTGCATTTCTTTTCCTGGCTGAATAATACTCTGTTGTGTATATATACCACATTTTCTTGTGAAGCAGAATCTTATGAGACCTTCCCCAGACAGAACAAGATATGCACACCTGGAGAGACTATACTGATAATCTAGGGCATAACTAATAGACCTTGAGCTTGTGCATGCTTCCTTTCCTCTCACATGAGAAGTCTGCATGCAGTAGTCAGGGCCAGCTGCAGGCTACACAACCCACAGAGGAGGCGACACTGTCATGGGAAGCTGGATTGTTTATGCCTTTCACTTCTGCCACCAAGATTCCCTTCTGATCCTGATAAGTCTGTAGAGCTCCTGCCAGTCACAATCTAGCGGAGCAGAAGGGTGAGAGTAACCGGAGGACACGTGTCAGCTGTCATCTTTTCAAGAGCCATGTCTTAATGTCCTATTGACAGGTCTGCTTCCAACCCACTGCCACTGAGCCACAGGAAGTGGAATAACTGAGGCCTCTTAGTTGGGCATATTGACTTCATGATGCAGCCGAGTCTACTACTAAGGAAGACGGGAGACCTGAGGAAGTGACCAGCCCCTGCTCACAACCCTAAGCAGCCACAGGGGGCAGGGGTTTAAGATCAGAGAAGGGAGACCAGGCACTGGGGGAGGAGCGGGAACTTCCTTCCCAGGAGACTCTTGGATGGAGGGCAGATGAGAGAAGGAAACACTCAGAGGGCCCACAGGTCAACTTTTAGTATATAATTAGCATTTTATATGCATATGTAATTAACCATGGCTACTGAGCCAATTGGGCTATGGCCAGATACTGGGGACTAGCAAACACACATGCGCTGGTTCCCAAGGTCCAGGAAGAGAGAGCAGTGGCTCAAACTCAGAAGCAAAAGGGAGGCTCGGGTACCCTGGGACTGCCAGATATGGAAGTGGTTGCTATTGTTGTGGCATTTTCTGGCCATCTTCCTTCCTAATTGTGCATTTGCCATCTCTCTGGGCTTCTCATTACTCACTGGCAAAATGGAGCTAGTGACTTCAGGCTGCACTGATTTCTCCAGAAGAAGTGAGTTAGCTTCCCTCCTGGACAGAGTGTGAACCCGGCCCTCAGACCCACCTAAAAGCCAGTCCTGGTCACTCTTCAGGTGTATGTCCCTGCATTAGCCACCCTGTGGGTCAGGAGAACAGCTTTTCTAAGCACCACTCTTGTACAGTGGAGATGATGAGCAAGAAAGTAGTGTGCAAATAGTGATATCATTAGCTCCTCATGTAAAACGCCACACTACTGATGCCCCAAAGCCACATGGTCCTGGAGAGAGAACTCAGCCTCTGCTCCCAAGGACTAGAAGGAGAGGTTTCATAGCAACCCTAGAGCGAGACTCCACCATTGGCTGGGGAAGTGGCTCAAGGGGTGGAATGTCTACCTGAAGTGCCACTTCATCATTGCGTGATTGCAGGGCCATGGGACGGAGGGACCAGGGAGGCAAAAAGAAAGCATTGATCTGTCAGGGTCAGAGGATTGTAAGTACCCTGGTCACTTGAAAGGGCAAATAATATTTGTCTGTGGAAGACTTAAAAAAAAGGGCTGAGGGTAGAGTGCTTGCCCAACTTGTAGGAGACATGCACTGAAACATTTATAAGGACAGCAAGATGATTTTACTGCTATATTGCAACAGGATTATTTGAAAGTAACAATAGAACAAGCCAGTCACAGACGACAAATGGGCTGGGAAATGGGGGGTTGCTGCTCAACCTGTCCGAAATTCCATTTGCCCCAAATGAGGGTGCTCCAGAGATCTGCATACTTCTCTGGCTACATTAACTTTATCTATGCCCACATATGAGGCTAGATGTAATGCTAACTGTTCAACACACACACATACACACACACACACACACACACACACACACACACACACACACACACACACACACACACACACACACACACACACCCCAGCCAGAAAATAAAATCAAAGGACACTCAAAGCAGCAAGATGTCTGAATCTCTGATCCTGTGACTTTTTCTTGATGCCAATCCTGGGGCTTGAACCCAGTGTCTAGATGCTGTCCCTGAGCATTTTTTTCCCCTCAAGCTAGCATGCTATTACTTAAGTCATAGCTCCACTTCTGGCATTTTTAGCAATTAATTGGAAATAAATGTCTCATGGACTTTCCTACCTGGGCTGGTTTCAAACTGCCATTCTCAGATCTCAGTCTCCTGAGTAGCTAGGATTAGAGACATGAGCCACCACACTTAGCTTGTATTATGTTTTAATTCATCCCATGGGCACATAAATAAGTTCAGTCCTTGGTGTATCAACAATAAAGCTGTTTTGAAAGTAGGTGACTCAGCAGAGGTGTTCTCCCTCCCCCCCTTCCTCTCACCTAGGACAGTTCCCAGACTGAGGGACTCACATGGTCACCACTGCTATTCCCTTTTGCCTCTCACACTGTTCCATATGGACCACTCCAAGGAGCTAATTTTATACTGTTTTCACACACTCCATTGATTCAGGAGGTCACAATCATGGCCCTTTGGAAGAGTTTTGAGAATCTAAATCTTAGTTTACTAAGGCAAACAGTAAATTAAGCTTAAAGGAACAGGTCCTACCTTTATTAACAGCTATTGTGGAGATCTGAGTTCAAGGCCCACATGACCTGCATTTGCAGAATGGCCCATGTGGGAGGGATAATCCAGGCAATGTCTTCAGGCTCTAGCTTTACCTTAGCCCAGGCTGATCTCTTTAATCCCCTGGTGAGGAGAGAAGGGGCACGGGGCTGGGTGCCTTGTTGGAAGGTCCAGCTGCTTGCTCTGAGATGCTGGTCGTTGGCTCTTCATTGAACTCTTGATGCTTCTTCATCTGTCTGAAGAGAATCCTGATCCACATGGAGGGAGATGGACATGGCTTAAAAATTACTTTTTAGTTTATCTACACACCTCAAGACCTAGTCCCCAGCTGTAAGACCATATGGAAGTCAAAAGGTATGGGCACAGCCAGACATAGGGGCTCTGGCTTGAATCCCTGCTACTTGGGAGATGACAATTGAGAGGATCACAGTTTTAGACACCATCCGAACTAATATGTTGGACATGGTGGTGTGCGTCAGTAATCTCAGCTATGTGGGAGGCATAGGTAGAGGGTCATAGCAGAATTAAAAAGTCAGAGTCCACCTGAAAAATAAAGCAAAAGGGCTGTGGCTACTCTAGTAAAGTAGGCAAGTAAAGCACTTCACTACTAAGCCTGAGGTCTTGAGTTCAAATTCCAGTATGGCTCCTCCCCTCCAAAATTCATGGATGGCAAATGAGTTGGAACAGTGTAGCTGTGTCACCCAAGAAACCTGACAGACCTGGCTTTTGCACCACTGCTGGGTGGTCCTGGTGGAGACTTATTGTTGGCCATCTGGCTTCCTAAGCAGTGGGTGGAGCAGGGACACTTCCAATGTGTCAGTATGGTGGGCACAATCACTCTGCTCACACTGAGGGGGAGGGAGGACGCACCCTCAGAAACAGTTAAGTCGTTCACTACTGGAGGAGGAGCAAGAGCCAGAACTCAGCTCTATGCATTGTCAGAGTTTTTGCTGAGAAGCCTCAACTCTGAATTAGAAGAAAGCTGGAGGAAGATGTCCCTCCTCTTGCACTCTTCTCAGAAGAGTATACTCAGTGTGGGTTCTGCCTCTGAGGATGGCAGCCCAGAGCCCAGGTGAGGCTGGCTCAGAGGCTGCACACTGATGACCAGTTGTTTCTCTGTGCAGGAGATAAGGATGCAAGCCTGAAGTCAGACAAACCTAGCTTTCCTGGACCATCCAAGTGACCCAGAGCGAGTGTCTACAAGCCACAGTGTCTGCTGTCAAATAGAGGAAAATGCTAGAACAGCTACCTCATAAGGCTGCGTTGAGAATTACACAGTTCCTGTAAAGAATTTAGAGCAAACTGGTGCCTAAATCCTGGTCAGTTTTATTAGTCCTATGGAAATCTATTACTTCTCTTTGTCTTCTACTTCTTGGAAAGCCTGAAAGTTCTCATGTGGTGTAGAAATCTCCAGCCTGAGCCCCTGAGGTTTTGCTCATTTGAAGAGGACAGCAGATGTGGATAGAAGGGAGATTGCAAACAGAACCAAGCCCCTTGGCCAGCATTGACTACACTGGAGACAGTGAAGGTGGACATGCCCTGAAGTCCTATGGAGCCATGCCTGAGGCCAGGAGGATGATGGGCGGGGTTATCACACTTGCAAAGCATCTTGGGGGCATCATTGGCCTCTCTGTCTCTACTGAGAAATCTTTGTCTTGCTGCTGCCTCAATCCAAGCCAACTGGGCTCCCAGGCCTTGCTGATTTATTTCTGTCTCTGAATAGCTGACCTTTAGAGACACATGAGCTGAGGACCTGGCTTTCAACCCCTGTTTGCGCTCAGTATAACTTCCTTATAGTAAACCACCTTACCACTGACTTTAGTCAAATTTTTTAAGCCCTAATTTAATGATAAAAAGCACCCATCCCATACTGAGAACGCTCTCTAGGTTGGGTTCTTCCTAAGCAGTTTATGTGTTATGTCTCTTGTAATCTATAATTATTGTAATCCCATTTTCCAGAGAATGGACTTGTTCAAAACTACACAAAGGGCTGGGGATATGGCCTAGTGGCAAGAGTGCTTGCCTCCTATACATGAAGCCCTGGGTTCAATTCCCCAGCACCACATATATAGAAAATGGCCAGAAGTGGCACTGTGGCTCAAGTGGCAGAGTGCTAGCCTTGAGCAAAAAGAAGCCAGGGACAGTGCTCAGGCCCTGAGTCCAAGGCCCAGGTTTGGCAAAAACAAAAACAAAAACAAAAACAAAAAAAACTACACAAAGGATTGAAACCCAAATCTACCAGGTTATTATATTTACCTGTTAGGGGTCAGGATCACAACAAACGCAACAGTTTAGAAACATTCAAATGATTGGTAGAATTCAAGTTCCTGTTAATTATGGATAAATCAAGAATGCTTTTGTGGTGAGACCAAGGCCCCAACCAAAGTTTACTGATCTGATCTACCAATGTTCTCTCATGAATGCTAAGATGATGCTGAACAAATGCTAGGATTAGGGCAAGACCCAGCCATGCTTTAGCATGTCAGCCTCAAACAGGTCAGACCAGAAAGACCAGGCCCAGGAGGGCCAACGCAAGCCACAACCTCACACAGGAGTTCAGATTGAGAGGCACCTCCCACATATGCAAATCTTCCCCACCCACATTCTATAGGAAGGGACCTTGCAAGACATTTACTCTTTGTGTTTAGTTTACAGGCTCTGTGATCCAAGAAAAGGGAACATTTAACACTACTGACAGAGTTGGGGGGCACCATTTATTGTGTGTCCTATACAAGACACTGTACCCATCTCCTTTATCCCATTCACCCTGGGAGGTGGGGTTAGAGTCGACGGTTTCTGAGGTTGACAAGCTCTTGGTCAAAGTGCTGATACAATGCACCATGACTTCCAATGACCATTGCTCAAGGGCACAGGGGTTCCCCTCCATCTCAGAGGAGGCTGGCAGAGCCAACATCTCATGTCCATCAGAGGATGCTGCCCATCATTCTCCTCAGTCTCAATCTGGCCACTCCCACATCATCACACTGGCTGGATTTCAGGGCCTGATGGAGGCCCAGTTCTTCCTTCCTTCTTGGAGTCTTCATTTGCATGGCTCTCCCAGCCCCCATGCTTGTTATTTTTTTTTGGTCTCTTTTTTTGGTACTGGGATCGAACCCAGGATGTTGTACTTGCAAGACAAACACTTTGCCACTGAGTTACCTCCCAGCCCCGCCCCCATGTTCTATCATGTCTTTCTTCCCTTTGCCTGTGAAGTTCCTCTCATTCTGAGCTTTTAGCTTAAAAATATTTTGCTCGATGAAATTTCCTCAAATCCTGATTTAAATTTGAAGTCTTTAGTTATTTTGATCACACATCATTTATTTTTTCTGTTTTTTAATTTTTTTAATTTTTTTAATCTTTTTTTATCTGTGGGCCTATTTGCTTTGCTTAGCTCCTCCTGTCTTCTGGATGGTAGATCACTAGAAGGAAGAATGTTGCCTATTTTGTTCATTATAAAATGCCCTGAACCCACCTCAGTGTTGACCACTGAAGTGAGCTTACTAGATATTTGTTGAATAATAAATGATAGATAGTCAGGATGAACAGAATTAGGGTCACCTAAAAGTCTTCATTTCTATCACTTGTTTTTGAAGTTTGGTTTTACATGGAAAGGTTATAGAAATCTGCTGAAGTTTCTAAAAAACGGATCATTCTAGGTAGAAGTACAAAATCAGATTTGAGGGTCTAGATGGTACATTGACTCGTCCCTGTCAGAGGCTGTCAGGGCCACAGAGCTGATGCCAAGACTATGAATGACAGCTCAGTAAGAAATGGGCAGCTTGGGAGAACCTCCAAGTTCGGTTTTCTTGGGGAAAAGAAACTGGTGATATTTTTCTGTCTTCGTTGGTAGAACAGCCCAGTCTGCAAAGAGCCAGATTTGAAGGGCAGGGGCCACATCTTCCTGTTGGGGTGAAGGGATAGTTCTGGAAGTTTGCACATGGCTACAGCTATATGGGATCTTCTGGGAGTTGTTTGAAAGCTCCCACACAATAGAAAGCTGTTTAGTGAGGCCATTAGCTCTGTTATGATCCTCATTTATGATTTTATTTACTTAATAATTCAGTCCTTCATGTCATGAATTTTTGAGAGAGACATTCAATTAGGAGTTATGACTGCAGTTTAAAGAAATATATAGCCCCAGTTCTGAGGTGGGTGCCAAAATTCTTTTATGGGTATAACTGGATACATTCCAGAACATTTGGAAGAAACACATTTGCCACTTCATCTCCCTTTCTTCCTCAAAGCCTGGGACTTCTGCCAGTTAGAGAAACCTTCCTGTGCACCCTCACTTCTGAGTGTGGTGATATAACGTCAGGAGGCGGGAAGGTCAGCTATGGTCTGGGATGTGACACATGGGGTTCATCTGCACTGAACTCTGCCCGATCCCACCACCATCAAATGCTCTCTCAAGCCAGAGCTGCTGTCATGGGGGATTTCTCCCAGTTACTCACTGTAGTCTCTACTCTGATGTTTCCTCTCTTGTGAGATCCCCTGGGGGACATACAGCTGCCCCCTTAATGTATTGTGGCCTTAAGCAATGGAAAACGCACTGCCTAACAAGCAGGAAACTATTGGTGAGGAAAGAAAGGATTAAGGTGACAGGAAAGCCGGGCCATCTGTCTACTGAATCAGCTCTAACTAACCCTGTTGGTCTCTGTGTCATTTAGTTCAAGATGAAAACATGACAGGAGACTATCTGATTGGTTTAGCCTAATGGGTAGAGACTCTGGCACTTTGATTTTCAGTCCCACCAGGCCATATCCAATAGGAGAAGTAGTTCCCTTCCCTTCCCCAACCAAAAACTGGTGCTGTTGTCCAAAGAAGGGGGTGCATAGGCTATGCAGGCAGGCACAGACTCACATATAGCCATAGAAACTGACAGTGTCTTGGACAAGATGCCACCTAAAGGAGCTGAAGCTCTTTAGCCTGGAAATGAGAAGATCTATTATTGGGGCCTATCTTTAAACTCTGGAGGGGTTATTTGCATGTATTATTTATGCCTTATGATGATGCAGATAGGTCAAGTTATTATCCTTATTTTATTGATGAAAAGATTGAGAACCAGAGTAATTGGCACAAAGTCACATTGCAAGAGAAAAGCTGATTCCAAACCATGTTTGTTTGACTGTCAAATACCCAGTAACAGCAAATTTTCTTCCTTACTCCTGAGGACAGAGTTAAGGGCAATGAGTAGAATGCACAGAGAAAACAGGCAGGGTTTATTTGAATGTCAGGGAGTACTAGTTTGTTTTTGTTTTTGTTTTTTAAATCTATCAGAGCTCTCTAGCAATGTTCTTTAGAAATAATGATATCCCTGGAATAAACAATTGCTATTTTTGTTTCTCAGTTGTTACCCACTTTTTATTTTGCAATAATGGACCCATTAGTTCATTTAGCTTTGAAGATGCCAGAATTTTTTTCTGCCTGAAAACACTCCAGTGAATGAAACAGACATGTTACATGTAGTGGAAGGCAAGGAGGAGGTGGGGGAGGGAGGGGAGGAAGGAGAGGAAAAGAGGAGGGAGAGGAGGAGGAGGGAAGAGAAGAGAGGAAGGAGAGGGAGAGAGGGATGGAGGAGAAAGAGGGGGAGGAGGCTCTGAGAGAGAAGAATTTGCATGTTTTCCCCATATCTGGAATAGAAGGAATCTATGAAAGCCAAAAAAAAAAAACCCAAAAAACAAAACAAAACAAAAAAAACAGAGGCCCAAGTCAGACTATTCCATTTTGCTTGAGTTTTTAGTTTCTGTGTGTGTGTGTGTGTGTGTGTGTGTGTGTGTGTGTGTGTATGAGTGTACATGCATGCGCATGCACTTCTGATGCTTGGCTCAAAGCCTGCCTCCAAATCCTATAGTTTTGCAGAGAGCACAACAGGAGAAGGTATTCGAAAAGTATTCTGCCTAGTCATACCCTCCCACCTGAGCTCCAGGCCACAGACCCCTCTGCTCCTGTTTGTCCCACATCACATTCTGTTCTTTCTTGTTCCATTACTGATAATAGCTTATTAGGCTTGGGTAGACCTAACCCAAGTACATATTCATAATCCTCACTGAGCTAATCAACTTCTCTTTCTGTTGAATTTTATGCAAGTGAACTAGAACCATATTCAGGGTTTCAAACAGGTGATGCATAGGCCTACAGGTAAATTTGTTTATTTGGTAGATTTTCTCTTTTAATTGTACTTGAATAAACTGGCTGGGCATGTACTCTCTAAAGCAACATGGTTTTCCTCTGTCCTTCCTGTGTCCCTCATGTCTACATCAGAGGTTTCTATAATTCAGTGGATCCTGAAGGCATATGAGTTTGCATCCTCCATTGGGTTTGCAATGACTACTGTCTTTAAGTGCTTATCTTTCAGGCACTCTTGTTGAGTGTCTTTCACAAATCAACTCATGGAAAACACACTCTGCCTTTATAAAACAGAGACAACTGTTTTCCCAGTTGTACAGGGGAGGAAACCAAGGGTATATAAGAGTAAGTGTGGGAGCCCGAGCCTAAACTCAGACCACAGTGCTCCAAGTGTATGACATCATGATGATGTAGTGCTTGCCTTACGTAGAAATGCAGGCCAGCTACCTCATAGCTCACAGCCTGGGTGGTGGGGTGGGTCATGGGCTATCAGAAATAGTAATTTGCATCATGTCTAGTCAGAAGATGGAATAGATACTCCCGAGGGAATAGAAATGTAAGTTGCACTGTAAGAGGAAGAAACTCAGACTTAGACAATGGTTGTCCAGTCCTAGATCCTTGTGCCCTGGGTGGCCTTGGTTTTTATCCTTGGCTGGTCATACCTTTCACAGATCTCTATTTAAAAAACCCGTTTGAATGAGCCATTATTTCGTGTCTCAGTTTCCCCACCTACAACTCTCTCATAGTGTACCTCTCCACCCAGGGAGGGTCAACAGCATCTTCTCTCCAAACATGGCTGAGGAAGCCCAGCCAGGGAGGAGGAGTCCCCAAACACTGGAAACTTCACAAGATGGGTGAGGAGAACATAGAAAGTTTAGAGAATCCTTGACTTTGAAACAGATACGAAAAAATACCTGGCCTATGAATGACATCTTGGTTTATGGAAAATATATAAGATGCTGAATATTTTTTGGAAACATCAAAGCCTTTTCTAAAGCCCATGCCCTTGGTAGCATGGCCAGTCAGCCCTTAATACTCCTAAATCAGCAGGCTCCCAGAGTTTCCACTAAGGATCAGGCTTCTCCAAAAAGCCTCTTCTGCAGTGGTACTTGGGGCTCCATCACACTTTCTGTCAATTCCAGGCAGACAGAGAGTATCACTGGTCAACTTCCCTCCAGGATCCTCTGTTTCTTCCTCTTGGAAGAAAACACTTCCAAGTTCTCTCTCATAATTGGATCCTCTAGCCTGTGCCACAGGCTCCTAATGAGCCAGAAGGGGGTTAGATTCCAAGATACTGTCTTACATCTGTACCTCTGGAGGACTCCAGCTGGCCTCAGAGGTCAGAGGAATAGTAGTGGCCTGGGAACTTCTGTTGCTTACAATGAGTGCCATTTGGAAATCAGTGCATTAAAGTTGCAAATTAGCAGAGAAGACAAGAGGTGATTTTGTGTGAAGGCAATTCTATGAATCACTGGAGTAGTCCAGAATGGGTTCTGCCTTCCCCACCAAACCCAAATAATTTCTTTTACTGCCTCTTACCTAGCTGACTTTTTCAAGGGAAAATGCTATAGGGTGAAGAGACTTATGAAGTCCCAGTTGCAAGGTAGAGATTCAACTAGAAGTTCAACTTCTAGGCCAGGCACTGGTATATGATGACTGTTATCCTGGCTACTCAGGAGGCTGAGATCTGAGGATTGCAATTTGAAGCCAGATTGGGCAGAAAAATTTATGAGATTCTTATTCCCAATTAACCACACAAAAGCTGGAAGTGGAGATGTGGCTCAAGTGGTTGAGCACAAGCCTTGAACAAAAAAGTCAAGTGAGTTCGAGGCCCTGAGTTCAAGCACTAGTACCAACACATACACGCATACCTTTTGTCATGAAGAAAACAGATTCCATGGAAAGATCCAACCTACATCATCTCTCAGTCTCATTGCAGGTCTAAGACAGGGAGGTTGCTGTACCATTAAACAGATGAAGAAACAAAGGCTCAAAGAGGTTGATTATTGACCAGGGATAGAGCTGGGACTTGAGGTGCTGAGTCTGATCCCAAAGAAATGTCCCTAACCTTCAGTCTACTCTGAGACATTCTTGCCACCCAATTTTCTTTCTCTGTGATGTTTCTTTCCCCTTCTCTTTTGTTTGTGACCCCAAGTATTCTTAATACATCCTACCAGGAGTCCTCTAAATCCTTTCCACTGTCTCCATATCTACTTTGTCACGGATGCTATGACCAGGAGACTGGGCTTAGATAGCTCAGCCTCTCAGCCTCTGTTTTCCACATCCCACCTGAATTCTTGATGGTTGCTCTCCCATTCATCAATTCCAGGACACCTCTAGTGAGAGTTCTTTATTTGTTTCCTAGATGAATTATCATCTAGTTGAATAAATGCATCTTTAGGCATCGGCCTTGTGCTATGTCTTGGGGACCAGGAGGAGGCAGTATATAAGCCAAGAAGATCCTTGCCCTGTTCAGTTCAAAGTACTTAAACCCACACACCACAGACAAGAATACACATAAATACAGAAGGTAAATAAGTGAGATATGGCAGCATCTTGAAGGCTATACTCAAAATAATGAGAGGGGAGGAAAAAGAGGGGACAGCTTCGCACGTGTGCAGTTGGGTAGCATCTTCCTATGGGCTGGATGAGCCCCAAGCATGGGCCATCTCCATCACCCTTCAAAGCTCCCAGCATAGACAGGTGTTCCAGATGCCTCTGCCTTACAGATGCTTCCCCAAGTCCTTGGGAAGCAGACAGGAGCCAGACTTGATAAACCTAGGATGAGAGGGAGGATTTAATTTGGTTTTACCTGTCCCTGCTGCGGAGGGAGTACCACCTCCCCCTTCCCTTCCTTAAGGGCCGATCTCTCTAGGAGTGGCTAAGAGTCACCCACTGGCAAGACCACTGTCAATGGAGCTGAAGGCCAATCTGCACCTCTCCTTTGTCACCTGTCCAAGTTAGCCTTAGGCTTCTTGTTCTCCTGGTTTTCACCTTTGCATTTTCAGGCACCGTTTTATAACTGTCTCCACTGACCTTCGAGGAGGATCTATTTGTAAGCCCGTTTCATTTATCCTCTGGAGCTCCTGAGATCCAGAGGGGCTGGGGGTGGACTCAGTCACAAAAGAAGGATTTATGGGATGGGACTTGCTTTATTCTTCTCCAGAAACCTTACCCATCTTGCACAGAGTGTCTGGGAACCCAAGTAATTTGGCTACGGTCATTTCCCACCTCAGTCGAGACATGAGGACTGATGTCGCCCATTAACGCTGTCCTCCAGGGCTTGAACCTGTGAAGCTGGGAAGTAAAATCCCTTCACTTGTAAAAGCCTGAACTGCACTGAAACTAAGTCAGACTTTTTTTCCTCTTTACAGATTTATGAACCAAGCCAAGGTAATTTTCTTTTTTCTAACATCAGCAGAAGACCCTTAATACCCACTGAGCCAGTTTGAACTTGTAATGAACTTGAAAATTGTGTGAAACTCTTGAACCAGATCCTCAAAATAGTCTCCAAAATAAACCCAAACAACCACCTCTGCTGGGTTGCACATGCTGCTTCGCTGGTCCTGCCCTGGTCTGCTGCCCGGGGATGGAGGAGTAGCCAGAAGACGAATGGCCCTAAGCTGGGGGGTCATCCTAGGTCAAAGCGCTCCATCTCCAGAGTGCTCATATTGGCAGGCAGAGGTCCTACTTCCACATCACAGACTGACAATTTCGCTGGACCTTCTTACATGCTACAGTGTCTTAGACTGGGCTCTATATCAGAACCCTCTGGGACTGTGGTTCAAAGCCAGCTAGGGCAGGAAAAGTCTGTGAGACTCTCATCTCCAATTAACCACCAGAAAACAGGAAGTGGAGCTGTGGCTCAAAGTGGTAGATGCTAGCCTTGAGGAAAAGAGCTCAGGGACAGTACCCAGGCTCTGAGTTCAAGCCCTACAACCGAGAAAAGTAACCTTTCTGACCAGCTAAGCAGTTCTTTAGTATCAACCTAGAGGTGTCACTGTGGCCACTAAGGTCTTCCAAAGACGAAGTCAGGCCTGACGGAGTTTGGGTTGACTGTTGAGCTCAGAGCTGAGCAGGATGAGGCCTGGGCTTCCTGTACCTCCCGTTCCCCATCCCTGCTCCATCAACCTGGCTCTAAAGTGAAGGGCTTGATTTAAATAGTACTATCTGCTGTTTCAGAGAAAGAGCAGAATTTTAGTCAGCTTGTCATCATCATTGTGACAAATGCCTGAGAAAAACAACTTAAAGGAGGGAAGGTTTATTTTGTCTCACCGTATCAGTGATTCAGTTCGTGGTGGCCAGCTCCATTGCAGAGCCTGAGCTGAGGGAGAAAACCATGGTGTCAGAAGCCTGCAGAGGAGAAGGTATGGCAGCCAGGAAACAAATGCAGTGAGAGGGAGCCATGAGGGTCCCAGGTCCCAAAATACCTTTGAAGACACACCTGCACCCAGTGACCTTCCAATTAGGCCCCATCTCCTAACAGCCCATTCATCCGTGAAGCCATAAAGGGGTTAATGCATTGGTCACTGGGTCACCTGTTAAGGTTCCATCTTTGAACATACTGTTATGTCAGGAACCAAGACTTCAATATGTGAGTTTTTCACAGCCAGCCAAAAAAGCCAGTATAGCTGTGTGAGTTTGGGGCCTTTACCTATCCATCTGGTACTTCCAAGACCTACCAAGTATACACAAACATGAACATAATGGAGATTGGTTGGTTTGAAGCTGAGTGCTGGTGATACATGCTTATAATCATAGCTTCTCAGGAGGCTGAGATCTGAGCATGGTAGTTCCAAGCCTAACTAGGTAGGAATGCCCTTGAGACTCATTTCCAATTTAACAGCAAAAAACCAGAAGTGGAGGTGGCTCAAATGGTAGAATGCCAGCTTTGAGTGAGATAGCTAAGGGAGAGAGCGCCTGGACCCTGTGTTTGAGCTCCAGGGACAGCACACAAAAAATAATTTTTTGATTGTTATTGATTTTTTGTTTGTTTTGTAATGGTCCTGGGGTCTGAACTCAAGGCCTGAGTGCTGTCCTTGAGCTTTTTTGCTCAGGGATGGTGCTCTACCATTTGAGCTACAGCTCCACTTCTTGCTTTTCTGGTGCTTTAATTGGAGATAAGAGTCTCATGGACTTTCCTGCCTGGTCTGGCTTTGGACTGCAATCCTCAGACTTCAGCCTCCTGAGTTGCTAGAATTACAAGCATGAGCCACTTGATTTGTTGGTTGAGTTACTGAAATGAATGCATGGATGAACTAATAATGTGTTAAAATAAAATTTCCCCAGAAAACAGTTGGAAAACCATTCTGATTTCTCTCCCATTGTTTACAGGGTTTGCATATAAATATGTGATTATTTATGAACAATTTAGAGGCATGGGAGTACTGCTTCTAGGTAAAATCCTAATTGCACTATATCATAGTTGTTTGAGCTTGATAAATTATGTGTTCTGCATGGGTCTCAGTGGCCACATGTGTAAAATGGGATAATAATACCCCATGTCTGATGAGGCATGAAAACCCACTCAGCACAGTGGCCTGCTATGTGGCAGACAGTAACTATGAACTATTGTCAGGGCTACCAAGAGGGGTTTGTTTATGCATATGTGTGTGTATCTGATTCCATAGCCATTAAGCTCAGGGTTAAGTAATTTCTGTGTTTATCCTACAAATATCTACTGGCTGTCTCTGGCCTCTTTAATAGCTCTGTCTCACTAGCTTATTTTCAGCTTAAAGAGTTATAGTCCCTGTTAAGTGTTATATTAACACTTTCATTTTGGTTACCAGAGTTACCATTTATCAACAAGCTCTCTTAAATTCTCCTACTTGTTTTCTGTCACTTGGTCCCCCAGGACTCTCTCTGTCTCTCTCTCTGTCTCTCTCTCTCTGTTTACATATATATGTATATGTATATGTATATATGTATATGTATGTGTATGTATGCATATATATATATAGAGAGAGAGAGAGAGCTTTTGTTTTGATTTTTCTTCTCCTCTCTGGGCACCTGATATTGTCTGTTTCCTCTACTGTTTATTTTGTTGTTGTTGTTTCCTGTTGTTGACAGGGCCTTGTGCTTACTAGGCAGGTGCTTGACTACTTGAGCCATACCCACACCTAGCCCCTTCTGCTGTTGTTATCTTTTTTTCTTTTTGCCAATCCTGGGGCTTGAACTCAGGGCCTGAGCACTGTCCCTGGCTTCCATATATATATATATATTGCTGAGGAATCAAACCCAGGGCTTTGTGTGTACAAGGCAAGCACTCTACACTCTACCACTAGGCCACATTCCCAGCCCCCAGCCCCTGTTACTTTTTTTTTTTTTAAAGTAGGGTCTCACATTTTATGCTCAGGCTGGCCTGGACGAGGACTTTGATTGTCCTATTTATGCTTCCCACATAGCTAGGATGGTAGTCCCTCACTACAACACCAGCTTTAAGTGATTGAGATGAGGTCTTGCTATCCCTTTTGCCTTGGCTGGCCTCAAACCTCAAACCTTCCAATCTCTACTTGCTGAGTAGCTAGGATTACAGGAGTGAGTAGCCATACCTTGCTAATGTTTTAAAAATTATTTTTATTAGTGTATATTAATTATACAAAGTGAAAGATTTCATTGTGATATATCTGTGCATGCATATAATCTTCTTTCATCATATTTATACCTTCTATTACTCCTCTTCTGTTTCTTGTTTTGTTTTTTTTTCCAGATTCTCATCCTCTTTTGGCAGGAATAGCAGATGGTTTTCATCTCATATCCTGGCTCAGATTGCCTAGAGGGCTACATTGATGCTTCTAAGGCCATGTTTGGGTTCAGTGAGAAAGAACATCACCATCGATTAGCCATGTCTGACCCTGACAGGGAAGGGAAGATAGAGCTTTGTGTGGCAGCTATTTTCCATCCATATTTGGGCAAAGGAAACTCTATGACTTATCTTTTTATAGCTTTACTATAAATCTTAGAGCAAAATCAAACGTAGGCTAAAACACAAAGTTAAATCATCTAATACAGTCTACCACAATTTCGACAGGTGCTAAAAAATGATTTCTTCTCACTCTGTCTCTGAGCCAGAGGGAACATCTATATCGCTCTTGCTTTGGGGAGCTGGGAACGGGGGAAGGCTTGGCAAAGAATGTTCTTACTCTCTAGAAAGCACAGGTTTCAATAAACAAACACTTCTAACCTAATCTTATATCTGCTGAGAAAACTCATGGATCTGTTTGGTTAGAAGAAAAGCCAGGCAAAATGAAGGAAAATGATAGTGCTGCCAGCCAGTACTAAGGTCAATGTGGAGTGTCATGGTGGTTCACCGCTGCAAGGCTGACACAAGGTCACTTTGCCTTGGCCCTTCCTCCTTGTCTCTTTCTTTCAAAAGGAGAAGGTGCAGCTAGACCAGCAGCTCACACATATTGAGACTGTGTTCGAAGCTAGCCAAGGCAGGAAACTCTTATCTCCAATTAACCACTGAAAGGCTGAAGTGTCAATTCTGGGGCTTGAATTTAGGGCCTGGGTGCTGTCCCTGAGCTTGTTTGCTCAAGGCTAGTGATTTAATATTTGAGCCATAGCTTTACTTCTGGCTTTTAATACTTAATTGGAGATAAGAGTCTCACAGACTTTCCTGTCTGAGCTGGCTTTGAACCATGACCCCTCAAATCTCAGCCTCTTGAGTATCTGGGATTATATAAGCCTGAGCTACCAGTGCCTGGCTGTATAAGCAGTGTTAAATTTTGATAGGCTCCAAGTTTGACTGGAGTATATAATTCCATTTATATATGTAAATATGTGAAGTCTATACTTGGGGAGTTATTATTATTGATAATCTGGCTTCCTAGGGAAAGAAAATAGGAGCAGATAATTAACCTTTTCTGTTTATAGTATATGGCTGGGCCACCATTTTCACTGTCCTTGAGACCAAGTCAAGGTCCTTTTTGCCATCACCATCACAGCTTGATTTCTTGATGCATTTGAGGGAAGGATGCTGATCTGCTTGGCACCATCTTCTTAGCAGTTTCCTTTCCCCACTGTCTACAGAAGAACGTCTCCCTTTGTCTTCTAGGCTATGGTTTTACAGAGTCAGGACCACAGGGGGCCTGCAGTTATCAGTTCTACCATGATAGACTGTTTGCTTCTTTATTGTTGTTGTATGTTAGGCAAGTGCTCTATCACTGAGATATGCCTTCAGCCTTTGGTTTTTGAGACAGGGACCATCTATGAAGTCCAGACTGCCTTCAAACCTGGGATCCTCCTGTCTTTCACCTCCTAATTCTGGGATGTTTGGTGTGTGCCACCCCCAGATGGTTTCTGGGATTTAGGTATTTAGAAACTTCTGGTTGCTAGACTGTGAGACCACCATGTTCACACCTAGCTTACCAGTAATCATTGTACTTGCACTCCACCTGCCTGACCCATGTCTGTTTCTCAGCTGTTTTGAACTCAGGCAGAGAAACAAAGGGATGTTATTCATGGGACATGATACTTGCCCCAGATCTCAATCCACACGGCTTACATAGGGTTACCCACTGTCGCAGGTCTGTGGCTGCCATATGGCATGTACTCAAGACCTGGCTAGGTGGCATAGCCTATCTTTTTAATCATGGTGATCAGTTCCGAATTGAGCACATGATTCAGGTTCATTCAGTGACACGCAGTTCCTATATTATTGAGTTATTTTCTAAGGAAGAGTTGTGACTTCTACTTGGGATTGCCTAGAAGAGTATATAGAAACAAGGACGAGGCATTCTTCTTCCCCCACAGATGAAGAGCCCGATTAGAGTTGTTGACAAAGTAAAGAGTGGAGACGACAGATGGAAAGAGACCCGATGCAGTGGCCACAAATCCCTGACATTGCTTGAGCCACATGAACTGACTCTGGTCACTTGCAACCCGTGGGCCTTGAGTAACAAAAATGTTCATCCCGGGCTGGGGATATAGCCTAGTGGCAAGAGTGCCTGCCTCGGATACACGAGGCCCTAGGTTCGATTCCCCAGCACCACATATACAGAAAACGGCCAGAAGCGGCGCTGTGGCTCAAGTGGCAGAGTGCTAGCCTTGAGCGGGAAGAAGCCAGGGACAGTGCTCAGGCCCTGAGTCCAAGGCCCAGGACTGGCCAAAAAAAAAAAAAAAAATGTTCATCCCTTCAATTCTTCCACTCTGATCACAACTTGTCTTATCTTTGCACGGACAGAAATCCGTGTCCAAATTTTCTCCTTTTATAAAGACATTGGTCATACTGGATTAAGATCTACTCTGAAACTTTGAACGTGCTACAGGAAAGTATAGAGAAAACTGGAGAATATAGGCATGGCAATTATTTTCTAAATAAGACATTAGTTACTCAGGAAATATGAATAAGAATTGACAAATAGGATTGCATCAAATTAAAAATCTCCTGCACATCAAAGAAAACAATTACTAGAATGAAGAGACAACTCACAGAATGGGAGAAAAATCTTTTCAGGCTATTCATTGGACTAAGAATTAATATCTGGAATACATAGAGTTCAAAAAAGGGAGTGCAGAAGAACAAATAATCCAATTAACATATGAACTGAAGAGAGAGCTCTCAAAAGAGAAAGTCTAACTAACTTACAAACACATGTTCAATGTCTTTAATCATAAAGGAAATGTAAATCAAAACTACACTGAAAGTCCATTTCACTTCAGTCATATGGAGTATCATCAACAAAAACAAACAACAACCAATGCTTCTGAGGATATGGGGGAAAGAAACCTTCACATCCTTTTGGTGCAATGTAAATCAGTGCAGCAACTATGGAAACCAATATGGAGACTCCTCAAGAAACTACAGATACAGAACTTTATCATATGACCTGCCATACCACACTTAGGCATATATCTGAAGGCAACACTATAATAGCCAGGCATCAGCCTGGATTCCCAGCAACTGAGAATGGATAAAGCAAATGTAGTATAGGCGCACAATGGAGTATTATTCAGCAATAGGAAGAATGAAATTATGTTTGCAGGAGTATGCATGACACTGGAGATCCCTATGTTGAATGAGATAGCCCACACATAGAAAGAAATTTCCATGCACATGTGGAATCTAAACCTAATAATAGCAACAATAATGAAATGATTTAAGAAGGGGAACTTGTGCGCGCGCGCGCGTGTGTGTGTGTGTGTGTGTGTGTGCTAGTACTGGAACTTAGGGCTTCACACATTTGCTTGGATTTCTCACTCAAGGATGGCACTCTACTTCTTGAACTACAGATCTACTTCTTCCTTTTAAAAATATTTATTTGTTTATTCTGGTTAATTGGAAATAACAGTGTCTTTGTTTTGTCTGGGCTGGCTTCAAACTGAAATGCTCAAGTCTTAGCCTCCTGATTAGCTAGGATTACAGGCATGGTTCACCAGTGCCTGGCTGAATGGGGACTTTTGAAGGGAACCAGTAGGAAAAAGGATGGAGAATGGAGGTAAGAGGGGAACTAAAAAAGACTCGTATAAATGGGATGGATTTGCTCAAAGTATACTATATGCACATATGTAAATGTTACAATGAAACTACTTTGTACAATTAATTTATGCTAACAATTTAAAAATCACCCATTATAATAACCTTATCTTAATTAATTCCATTTTCAACATCTGTGTTTCCAAGCAAGTTTGCAATCTGAGGTGCTGAGGCTTAGGACTTCCACACACAATTTTTGGAAGGGACCACAGCTCAACCCATAGCATCCAGGACTTTTACTTCTAGGAATCTGGCCTGGCCATCTACTTGTTTGTACACCTAATAGATATGTTGTAAGATGATTGGCAGAAGCAAAATTGGAATGATAGAGACTAAGACAAGGAGGTAGTCCTTCACACTAGGAAGTGATGTCTAGGGCATACTGTTGTCCATAGAAGGAGGTAAGGAAAGGATGGGGGATGGTAACATAACAAAACAGCCTTATGTAAATATGACAGAGAGGCAGAAGACCATCAAAGAGTGCTTGGTCTTTGGCATTTTAGGATTTGAATCTTTTATGTGATAGTGCATTTGTGTATTCTTTTTGACTAATACAAATAAAGATTGCTTCCTTTCCAGACTTGTGGTCATGCTGGACTAAAAGAGATGTAGATGAAGCCAGAAGGTGACCAGTGGGTCTCCCTAGTCCCGTGGAGAATGGGGATACAGGAATCTCTCTCCCCTGGGGGCAGGTTGCACAATGGTTGTGTTTTTGGCTTTGGATCTAGGCAACATTATGAGCTTCATTTTCTCACCTGGTCACCAGCTGTCTCTGGGCCTTACTGAGACATCTGGCCGGGACTCTATATTGGCTGTGAGCTCCTTCTGCAATGGACCAGGCAACATCTTGGAAGTCTGGCATCACAATCAGGAATCTATGAAATTCTTCAAGAAAAAGCAGAGGAGCTCTTGAGCTGGGCTATGAGAACTGGGTAGGACTTCAGCCAGTGGAAAGAGGTGAAGTGGGATATGACGGGAGAAGCTGAAACTCTTTTAACTACCTCCACACAAAGCCTTCTATCTTTTCTATATTTAAAAACACTTTTGACCTGTTTTCTCATTTTAATTCCATTTACTTATGCATATACTTTTGTGTTATATATGTGTATATAATATATGTATGTGATACATCTGTGTCTGTATATATGATATTATATACATATAATATAATATATACTCACAATGTAATATATATTATTAGCATGCACATTAATCTCTGTAATGTGTATCTGTTGTGAAAAATGGGGGAGAAAAAAATTTCCATTTATTTCAGAATTGTTAATGAATGGGGAAATTGGATAAAAACTAATTAGCTAGAAATTTGGATTTCATGAGATTTGTTGCAAATAGCCCCTATAGATGAGCAATTTTCCAAGATTTATAGTTTAATACAATTCCCTTAAACAAGCAATGTATAAGTAACTCTCCATTCTGTCTTTTAGGATTTAGAAAGATCTTCATGGTCCCAGCCTTCCTCTTGGTTCTCCATTCAAATGGTCATGAGAAACAAAAATAGCTTTGATTATTTGAATATTTTGGGAGCTAGATCTGGATAAAAGGAGTTGGAATTTCTACCTGCTTCTTCCAGCTGTCTTGTGGCTGCAGCTCTGTCCACTGCCTGTGTAATTAATTGTTGAGCTTAGCTAATACCTCCTAAATTAATGCAATTACCAGTGTCTCTGAAGAACCACCTCATGCACGCTGCTATCAAAACACACGGTGGACTGAGCCGGAGCCAACGTAGGGACATTATGAGAACACAGTGGAGATTGATTTTAATTAACTTGTTTCTCATATTACAAAGGTGAGAAAATACCAACTTGCAGTTGTTCTAAGAGTAGAGGAGGTGTGTGGATGGGCAGCCACTCATGAAAACAATAGCTACAAGGTATTCTTATTCCAGAGCCTTCAGTCTATTGGCAGGGGTTGCAGCCCAGAGCCTGTCTCTCAGCCTGCTCCTTGCTTTTCATTTCACAGCTGTTGGGGAAGGGAGGCTCCTGGCTTTATTTGTTCTGAACTGAAGAGTGGTAGAGAGAGCTCTAGAACCAGGGCAAACATATCTTCTCCCCCCACCACCTTCCATCCTGCAACGTTTCACTAAATGCAGAATTTTGGAATCAAGCAAGAATGAAGAAAGGGCTGGGAATATGGCCTAGTGGCAAGAGTGCTTGCCTCCTACACATGAAGCTCTCGGTTCGATTCCCCAGCACCACATATATGAAAAACGGCCAGAAGGGGCGCTGTGGCTCAGGTGGCAGAGTGCTAGCACAGAGCACAGAGTCAAGATAGCTAAATGTTCTTTCTTCATTCTTTTTTTTTTTTTTTTTTGGCCAGTCCTGGGCCTTGGACTCAGGGCCTGAGCACTGTCCCTGCCTTCTTCCCGCTCAAGGCTAGCACTCTGCCACCTGAGCCACAGTGCCCCTTCTGGCCGTTTTTCATATATGTGGTGCTGGGGAATCGAACCGAGAGCTTCATGTGTAGGAGGCAAGCACTCTTGCCACTAGGCCATATTCCCAGCCCATGCCCCTTTGATTTTTAAAGCATGTGATTCCAGAAACATGGTCAAGTCTGTGGTAGGGTGGCAGGCAGTTTGGAAAGAGGGATAATTCTAGGTGGGGTTGTGAGGCAGGGCCACAGGGTTTTCTAATGCATGTTCTGTAGCCCATGGGTCTGATCTGTAAGGTGGTCTTTGGGAAAAATAAAAGGAAAGATCAAGTGACCTTGGGAAATTCTGCATACCTTCTTTGCTGTAGGAAATTTCCCTCATACTATGGTATAGCAAAGGCTCTGAGAAGTCCTGCATCACTTTCAACCCAAGGCTACCCATGTTAATGGATAGCACCTCTTTTTTTCTTCTCCTGATTAGCACTAGAAGGAAGTTGGGGTTTATGGGATTCACCTGGGATTCTCTCCTGAGAACATACAAGGACAGGGCAACAGGAGGAAAGGAGAAAGAGAAAAGAAAATGACTAACCAGTCTTCCTAAGAGTCCATGCTTTGGAGAGATCGTCCTCCCAAATATGGGTCTCTTATTTGGCTAGGCAAGGAGCAGACAAGCCACTGTTTGTCTGTAATGCTGACAGCTGGTACACATTCTGCCCACATTCCCACCCCTATCTCCAGATGTGCCAGTGGCTATCACCTTCCAGCAGGGACACAGTGAGAAGACTGAAGCCCCTGGCCTCAGAGGAGGGAGCCCACCTCCACTGCAGGGGACAACTGCAGGCCACTGCAGTAGAAAAGACCCACCAGAGGCCCTCTAGCATGACATCTTCCTCTTTGAAGGGGAAGAGTGATCCCTATTAAGAAACCATTAAACATGGAGGGTTGGGGGCTGGGAATGTGGCTTAGTGATAGATTGCTTGCCTAGCATGTGTGAGGCCCTGGGTTTGATTACTCAGTACCACATACACAGAATAAATTAGAAGTGGCGCTGTGGCTCAAGTGGTAAAGTGCTAGCCTTGAGCAAAAAGGAGCCAGGGACTGTGCTCAGGCCTTGAGTCCAAGCTCCAGGACTGGCAATAAAATAAAAAGAATGGAGGGGTAACAACCCTCCATGTTTTCTACTATTTCTTCTTTACCTGTCCCTACCCTGGAGGGATTTTTGTTGGGTAAACAAGAGGACAGAGTGTGGCCGGAGTGAAGACTGCTAATAGAGTGACTTTGGGAGCTCCTTTTGGTTCCTTTCAGGTTTGTGCTTGGGGGAAAGGACTGGAGCATAGTGACATTCACTGTCTTAGCAAATATCTTAAATCTTAATTTACAATGGATCATACTTATGATCCTGGTTACTCAGGAGGCTATCAGAGTTAAAAGCCAGCCTGGGCAGAAAAGTCTATGAGATGCTTATCTCTCGTAACCCAAAAGCCAGAATTAGAGCTGTGTCTCAAGTGGTAGAACACCATCCTTGGCTAAGGGCCAGTGCTCAGGCCATGACTTTGAGTCCCAGTACTGGAAACATACACACAAAAATCATGTTAGTGTGTGTGTGTGTGTGTGTGTGTGTGTGTGTGTGTGTGAGAGAGAGAGAGAGAGAGAGAGAGAGAGAGAGAGAGAGAGAGAGAGAACACATGTGCTGGTCCTGAGACTTTCTTTCCTATGAGCTGACCACCCTATACCACATGATCACCTGGCCACATCCAATATCCAGGTAAGCAAGAAACCAATAGAAAAGTTTGTTGTATGTGCTCTGCAATCAGTGCTTCCTAGACTGCAGGGCAATTGGCCTTTTGATTAGATTCTTTCTTTTGAGGACCGTCGACTTGAGATGTGGAGACTAAGAAGTCAGTACCAGGAGGTGGGGTCTGAGACAAAGAGTCACATCTGAATGGAGGTATGGTGATGGCACTGGAAATGGTGGTGGGAGAGGCTGGCAGCTGCATAGTGGGATTGACGTTTGACATATGGAGCTGCAGGATCAGGTGCTGGGGTTGCTTCTGTGTGTCCTGGAGTGGGAGGAGGGGACTATCTTTGTCAACTCTGCTCTGTCTCCTCCCCTTAGCCCCAGGTGACCTCTGTGAGAGCTAGAACTTGTCTTGGACCTTGGAAAGCAAATACCAAATAAATGTACTTGGTGATTATTGGGCTCTGCTAATGACTCCAGTTCATTATGTGAATGGGACTCTCTTCTCGGTCCACATGAATCATTTCTCCAGTGCCCTTCCTGCCCAGGCCATCATCAGACAAGACCTGGTGTCACTCTCACTCTCTTCCCATCACTTGCTTCTTTGATTTACCTGCCTCCTTCTCTCTCTCTCCCTCTCTCTCTCTCTCTCTCTCTCTCTCTCTCTCTCTCTCTCTCTCTCTCTCTCTCTCTCTCTCTCTCTCTGTCTGCCTTGGTCTTTCTCATTCTCTCAAATGAGACTTCAGAGCAGCCCAGGAGAGGACCAGGAAGCGGCAGCACTCTTTAAAAGGCCATCTGAAAAAGGTGTGGGAGCATTCCACTTGATAAAAAGCAAGCCAAAGAAAGAATTTCCTGGAGCAATCTGTCAAGCAGCTTCTTCTACTAAGCTGCCTGCCCAGCTGGCTGGGCTGTCAGCCTTTGATGGAAATAGAAGAAACTTCCAATTGTGCTCATTGTACCCATGACATTTCTGTACTTCCAATGACACTGAAGGTCCAAGGTCCCTTCTAGAGGGGCTCCTTCCCAGTGAGGCTGAGACTGGAGACACAGCATCCAGAAGAGAGTTCTCAAGGACGGTTCCCAAATTCCGACTGAGCCTAGATGAGCAGTACTTGGTGAGAGAGTTACTGTGTTGTGTTTCCTGTTTTCACAGACTGGATATCATTCTTCTTGAGCTCCCCCATGGCCACACAATAAGCCAGTGTTTCTAAGGGTAATACTCAGAAATCCACCTGAGGCCCTAAGCCCACACTGGCTTCACCTTGACCTTTGTATTATTCAAAAATAATCTAGTTTTCCAGTAACAGAACTCATCCTGACAGTCTATATCCTAAAAAAGTCATGATGGCCAGGTGCTGGTGGCTCACACCTGTAATCCTATCTACTTAGGTGGCTGAGATTTGAGAATTACAGTTCAAAGCTACCCTGGAAAGGAAAGTCATAAGACTTTTATCTCCAATAAACTACTCAGAAAAGGTTGGAAGTGACACTGTGAGCTATGCTTTAGCAAAAGAAGCTCAGGGACAGTGCCCAGGCCCTGAGTTGAAGCCCCAGGACTGGCAAGCAAAAAAAGAGTCATGATGACAGGATGTGGGATTGCTCATAAGAAGATCTTGGCAATGAACCAGAAGGATACACAATCAAATGGCTTCTTATGTGTGAGGAAATGGGGGTTGCCGAAGACACAGCTTGGGGGAGGGGTGATAATTAACTGGTGTTTTTCTTTTCTCATGTGAAAGGACTTGTTGTTGTGCCAAGTCACGAAACCACCACCAAGAAGACCACCGAGACTCAGACATTCCGAAATGCAATAGCAAGGCAAGGCTTTATTCAAGTGAGCTGCAACTCAGGCTTCCTCCTAACTGACAAGGCCCGAGTTGCAGCTCACTTGAATAAAGCCTTGCCTTGCTATTGCATTTCGGAATGTCTGAGTCTCGGTGGTCTTCTTGGTGGTGGTTTCGCAACTTGGCACAACATTTGGGGGCTCATCCGGGATTTTCAGCACAGTCTCTTTATGTGCATCTGACAACCAATGCTTGCCCTCTTTTAATATGAAGCCCAGATAGGTGACTTCAGGTTTACAAATTTGTGCCTTTTAACATTCTAATTTGTAAAAGCTTTTTCCTGACTGGCTGGGGAACTGATCTCTGATGACCTAAAAAATGCCTACATTACTTTTGCAGGCCTTTAACAGATCTCAATAAGGACACAATCTCAGGTCTACAAGCTTTCTTTCCTGAACAGATGTATCAGCTTAAAATTCTCACTGCCAGTCAGAGCTTTGAGTAGATGTGGGGGTTGGGTTTTTAAACTATCCTCTCATTTGACAAACTTACCCTTACTACCCACTATCACAGATGACTGGCAAGTTCCTGCCCAGTAGACAGACATGGGCATTGGAAAGGCATGCTTATGAAGTATTCTTCTAGGACTTCCCAGCTTTGATTAACTTTTAAAGGCCAAACAGGAGTGACTCTAGGATCTGACACCATCTCTGCCATCCAAGCAGTGGCTTACTGACTCTGGATGCTCCATCACTTTTGTCCCAGGAGGAGTGACTTTCCACTGGACTTGGACTCAGGGCCTGAGTGCTGTCCCTCAGCTCTCCAGCTCAAGACTAGCACCCTACCACTTTGAGCTCCACATGACTCCGTTCCCAGCACTCTGCTGGCTGATTAGAGACAAGTCTTTCACAGGGACCTTTCTCTGCCCGGGCTGGCTTCGAACCACAGAATTCAGATCAGTGAGTCTTACAAGAGGCCACTTTACTCCAATTAAAAGCAACAAGGTGGTCCACACAGAAGTAGTTTTTAAGCATGCTCTTACCTGGAACTTATTAAGGGCCAGTATTAGATCTTGACAAACTTGTAGGAATCACCTGTGCTTCTCTGTGGGCCTGCTGGAAACTGTTACAAAAAACCTACAGAGAAGCTGGAATGGCAATTAAACATTTGGTAGCCATAATTCTCCTTTTCTCACTTTGCAATAATCATTTAGGACAATTTTACTTCCAAATTTCTTATCTAGAAATGTATTCTTGATTTCCAAAGCCTTTTTAACACTAACACAACACTTTAGCTTTTATCTGCATTGGAAAAACTGAAGCTTACAGGCATTCTGAAACCAGGTGCCACCCTTTGCCTATATGCTTGTTTCAAAAGAGCCTCTTTTTTTTTCCTTCAGTCCCAGTTACTGCATGGCATGAAGACCTTTGAACTCAAATGACAATTTTTACTTGATGCAAGAATTACAATTAGAAATACTTATCCATTCAGCTTTCCAATTTATTAGTGAGAAACAATGGCCCATTTTGCCATTTCTTCCTCCATACATAGAGTTAATGAGAGTTTACTTCTATCCCCATTAGTTTAATATATATCCTTTTAAATCCAAATTTCTGACACTTAGCTCTGATTTTTTTAATTCAACATTTTTTAACTATAGTTCCTCTTTAAAACAATGCAATAATCCTTTAAAGCATTTGGTAATGCCCAAACTTGATGACCATTTGAATTTAAACTTAAACTCACTCAATTTTACATCATACTAACAGTCTTGAACATGTTTACACTCACACATGTACACACACACATACATATTCAAAAGATCTTAAAGCACGCAAAATAAACATCGGCCGTACATTTTCCAGTGGCAAGAGATATTTTTGCCAATCTTACTCCTGCAACACGCAAATTTTAAGACAAAACCTTTAATACATGATTTTAGCATTCTCCAGCCTCATTTTCCAGGGCTTGATAGTCTTAGTAAAACATTTTTACACTCATACTGAATGTGAGCTGTCGCCTGTACATCTTTCCAATGAGCTATGCAGGTTTGACACAAAAGAGACTGTCAGACTTACAAACACAAATGACAGCACTGCGTGGTGCAGTCACTCCCTGCCACCTGTGGGTGGCTTGGGCTGGCCCCGTGTCTGCCCCTTTCGACGGCTGCAGGTCAGGACTCGGGGCCAATGCCTCCGTGCCCTGGGCTGCTGGTGCCAGGACTGGGCGGGCCCCTCCAGAGCAGAGGGCACAGCTGAAACATTTTCCTCAGAGTCCTCTTGTAACTGGGGTGGGGAGTGTGGAGGGGGAAATATTTCCTCCTCCACGCTTCCTCCCTGGAGGACAGGTGGGCACAATTTCTTCTCTTCCCTCTTGGTTTCTCTCTTGTCACCCTGTGAATATTGGGGTAGGGGAGTGGAGGAGGGAGTCAGTAAGAAAGGCCAAACCCAAGCTGGAATGTCCCTGTCAACTAGTTCCCTCCAGGTGTCTATATAAGGAATCTGGTCTAGATAGCCTGAGTGAGGGGCATCGATTAGGTTTTGTAAAGTCCTGATCTTAACTATGTCAAGGCTCCCTTCAGGTGGCCAATTAGCTCTCTCAAGGATGGGCCATTCTGACTTGCACAGGGTGATTTTCCTCCTTACGGGCCACACCTCAGTTCTGAGCTATCTCCTTGACCTCCCTCCAGTGAGCTAGGGTCAAATCTAGGGGGCTAGATGGAGGTCCCCAAGATAGAACATTACCCATAGCTCTGATCAGATGTGTAGTTCAAAAGGCTACAAAAACAAACAAACAAACAAACAATACAACACACAGGCCTGAGAAAAAGCTACGAGTTGGAGATCTCCCAAGTTGGCCCACAACCTCCTCCTGCAAGCTAGAAGTCGCAGGAGCAGACCCAAGTTGGCTCACAACCTCCTGCAAGGGTACAGGAGGAGTGGACCCAAGTGGACCCAAGTACAAGGTGGGCGAGTTGAGTCTCAAGGGTGGAGAGTCTGGGGAGAGTCTCCCCAGGATTGTCGAGTAAGCGTGTCTGCTTCGACAACCCCTTCAAGAAAGCAAAAGCAAAACAGACAAACAGACAAATTACAGGACAAGACAAATGAACAGTGCTGTTTCCTTACCTTCGGAGTCTGGGGTCTCGGGGGTCTCTGGGGCTATCCCGGATGAAACCCCAAATGTTATGCCAAGTCGCAAAACGACCACCAAGAAGGCCACTGAGACTCAGACGTTCCAAAATGCAAAAGCAAGGCAAGGCTTTATTCAAGCGAGCTGCAACTCGGGCTTCCTCGCTTCCTCCTAACCTCCGACACTTGGTGGTCGTTTTGCGACTTGGCATAACATTGTGGGCTTAGTCATGATATGCTAGGCCTTTGCCAGAATCACCAAAATTACACAAGATTATATACAAACCAGCCTCTACACAATGAGGAGAGGAGAAGCAATTCTTCTAGGTACCAGAGAAAAGATGTGGATGCTGGCACCCACAGTACCATCTTGCCACCGCTGGTCCTGATGGCCTCACTAAATAATGAGAATGGTCCCAATGCACCACCATTCACATCTGGTTATCTTGCCAGCATCCTCCTGATGTTTGACACTCAGATTTCCATTTGTTTATTCATTCCTTCACTTACTCATTCAATAGGAATACACAGAGTACATATACTGGCCAATAGCTTGTGCTTTGTGCCTCCTTCATCTTTCACTTCCTTCATCTGACTGGCTTGGTGAAACCTCCCTGCTTCACCTTTTCAATCTATCTCTTTGACTGGTGGCCTAGCCTGGCTAGTTCTGGGCCCTTCCTATGTGGGAAGGGTAAGAAAGGATTGGAAACATGTAGTTCTCTGCATAAGTAAAGGCTTTGTGAAAAGCATTAGCTCCAGCACAGGATGGTGTATCTCTTAGAAGGGATCAATCTGGTCAAGGAGAGGAGGGAGAAGAGCCCACTGTTTGGGGTGCTGAGGGAGGCATCTCAGTTGGGTGATGGAAAAGGGCTAGTGACAAAGGAGCAGAAATTATCTAAGTACAGGTGTGGAGCACAGACAGCAGTTGTTGGGGACTGTTTTGGTCTTGGTGGAGGAAGGGCGCCAAGAGCGAGACGCTGCCTTTCCCCCAGCCCTGGGACAATGGGAGGGAGCCCCTCCCACCTTTCAGCCTCAACCGGAAAAGAAGCCCCCCTGCCCCTTGGGAGGCGAATATGTGCATGCCACCATGATAGTTGCCCAGCGCAGAAAGGAAGTTCCAGGATCACTTGAGTGGCAGCACAGTCAGCCAATCAGGCAGTCACCCCAAGTCCTTCCCCTTCCACCTTTGTCATCATAATAAATTTCTCAGGCCTGCCCACGGAGGGCTGAGATGCATCCCACCATCGCAGCGTGTCCCTGATGCCTTCTTTTCCGCCCCCACTCCTGGTAACATGTGAGGGGAATGGGGGGAGGGGAGGCTTCAGCAACCTTTCCTCAACTTAGCGTAAGTCCACGAGAGTATGCCTTGGCCTTCTGCCGGTGGAAGGCAAGGCCGAGTGCTCTTTCATAGATTTTAGGGTTCAAGCATTCTCCCCGGGAGATTGGGGAGAAAGGGATCGTTCAGATCCCAACAAGCAGTGAGGTAATATAATCTGGTGTCCTGGGGCCTAGCTCTGTGGCTTAGTCATACCATGCACCAGCCTTACCTTGGGTCTCTAATGGGGACAGACTCATTTCTAGTCTTGTCCAGCATAAAAAATCCCAGCCTTCAAGTCTGATAAATTCCTTGCACTCCAGATTATGTTGGATTTACATTTCCACTCTGTGCCAAAGCCATAGCAAACAGTTTCAACAACTTGTGACTTACATCAGAGGAGATTGACTTCTGTTAACTAGGAGAAGCTTGTAACAAACAGAGCATCACACATGCCCATGAAAGCGGGAGAGCATGTGGCCTTGGAAGGTCTGGGCCTCATCAATTGCCACCACTCTCACAGGTCTTCAGTCACAGAGGCTGGCACAGGTCCACGGCCCTTGGTATGGATCCTAGGAGGACAACCTGGGGAGTCTTCCTCAGAGTGGAGGAGGCATCATCTCTGTAGCCCTCACTTCCACAGCTCCTATACTTTGTGAGGATGACTTTGATTATTTTTGCACAGCTGAAGGCTGCCCTCCAAAGTAACTCTAGATTTTCTGTCTCTCACCAGCCCCAAGTGCAGGTGGAACGCGATTATGTCTATACACGTGAGCAACTAGAGAGGGCTGACTGCTCTCTGCACTAGAAAGTGATTGTGACTAATTTAAAATATTAAAAAAGACTTTGTTTATGTATTTTTGTGGTACTGGGATTCAAACTCAGACCCTTTTGCTCATTTGAATCATGTTCCCAGACTTTTTGGATTTCATTAAAAAAAAAAGTTTCACTTTTGCCTGGACCAGTTCTTCCACAATGCTATCTATGCTTCCCTTAGAGTAGAGTGACAGGTGCACCACTGTGCCTCACTTGGGCCTTGGGCCTCCTCTATCCTTAGCTTTCTTTGTGTTCTTGGCTTGAAGAAGTTGAGATGGGAGTCTCCTGAGCTTTGTGCAGAGTCTGGCCTTGAACTACAGTCTTCCAGACCTCTATCTGCCAAGTAGCTAGGATTACTAATGTGACTGACTGTACTCCATTTAAAAGATGTTAAAAGATGTTTATGGATTGCTCATAGGAAATGCTTGGCAAGGAGACTGGAAGAGACAAAACAAGGCCAGTTCTGGTGGGTAAGGAACACACTTCATTGAAGATCCTGATGTTCCTAAAATCACATAGGTCAAAGGTCAAGTTCAATGCCTGCTAGATCATAGGACATGATGAAGACTGGGTTGATGTTTCTGGCTGATGATAGGAACAGATGTGGAAGGAAAGAGGGAATTAAGGGGTATATGACCTTCAGAGGGCCTTTGCATCACCTCCCCAGCATCTCTTTAGGCTGTGGGCCAGGGGTGCATCCTGGTGTGCAAAGACCAGACATAGGGAAAAAGCACTTGAAGCATTCCAATTAGCAGATGCCACTCTGTCTGCTTGAATCAATGCTGAATGTTAAAAATGCAACCTGTAGAAAAGTGAAAATAGCTGGCTATCAGTGGCTCACAACTGTAACCCTAGCTATTCAGAAGGCAGACATCTGAGAGTCATGGTTCAAAGCCAGTCTAGGCAGTCAAATCTGAGAGATTCTTACCTCCAATTAACCAGCAAACAGCTGGAGATTGAGGCATGGCTCAAGTGGAAGAGAGCCATCTTTGAGGAGAAAAGCCAAATAAGAGCACAGTGCTCTGAGTTCAAACCCTAGTACTGGCACAAAAGAATAAAAAGAAAGGAAGAAAGAAACAGAAAAGTAAAAGTAACTTGGCATTTGGAAGACCTAGAAATAACATCTATTTCTCTAGGTGGTGATAAGGACTTGATGTGCCCTAAGCATGGTGATGGGTTTTCCAGAAGGCATAGTTTCAAATATCCTTTGCTCCCTAGCTTGGTAAAGGTTCTCCTATGTCATAAATTCTCATTTGTCAGTCCCTGTACCCCAAACAGCACCTTGAAATGATAGTAGAGATGATGTTTATTTTATGAATTCATATATGCATATATTACAATTTTGTTAGATTACCCTCATCATTGCTGTCTCTCCACCTTACATATCTATCTAGTGATCCATAGCTTTCAGTGAGTTACATAAGCCATGTTCATAGTCAGCCCCATGGATCAATATTATTCACCTTCCATCATTCTCTTTCCCACCTCCCCATCCCTGCTCTGTTTTTTTTTATACTCCACTTACACATTTTTCAGTGCTTGGCAAGGAACCAGGAACACAAAAGCAGCCCAGTAAACACCTGTGGAATGAGCTAATCCCATTCAGAAGAAAGGAAATGGAAAAGTGAAACCACAGAGAGCATCTCCAGTAACATAGGGGCTTTAGGGACCGCACTGAAGAGGAGCGCTGGGCAGGCAGAACACTACAGGCAGGGCTTCTGTGGTCTGGAGGTGTTGGGGTTCTAGACCCCCTCTCCCCATTTCTCCTGGGGAGATGTCCAAATACCAACTATGAAAGAGACTCGGCTTTACCCCTCCTGCCAGCAGAAGGAATAAAGCGTATCTTCGTGGATTGCGCTAAGCTGAGGAGAAAGTTGCCGAAACCTCCCCCCCCTCCCCCCCCCACCGTCCAGAGCCAACGCAGGAAAAGAAGCTTCGGTAAGTCGGTCTGGATGGTCCACTGGTCTCACTCATTCAGAGGGAGGGCAGAAGAATTTATTACGGTGACGAAGGCGGGAAGGAGAGGGACTTGGGGTGACTAGCTGGAAGTTAGCGATTGGCTGAGCTGGGCTGCCCATCAGGTGATGTCAGGAAACTTCCTCTATGGGTGGAGACCACAGCCCTCCAAGAACTGGGTCTCTGGGGGCTCGGCTGCCATGATAGCACCATGTGTTTGCCCCCCCAGGGGCGGGGACTTCTCTTTGGTTGAAGCCAGAAGATGGGAGTGGCTAGCTTTTTACACTGCCCCAGGGCTGGGGGAAGGGCAGTGTGAATCCCCAACATGGAGGAAAGGCAGTCATCTCTCAGGGTAGCTCCTCTTTTGTAATCCTGTCTGGTGGTAGCCCACTGTGGCCACTACAGGTTGTTGACACAAGGCCAAATATTGTGATTTTTTTTAAAAGCTTGAAATCTATACTTAAAAATGAGGACTCACTCTATTTTTAGGTATAAGTAACTAGTCCAAATATCAAGACAAAACCAGATAGTATTTGTACAGAGCTCTCATAGCATGTCTGCTGGCTAGGTTTGATGGGAGATCCATCCTTAGGAGACTCCAAGAGACTCCTACCATTTTCTTTCATGGATAGAGAAAGGAGTAAAGGTGGGGAGTGGCTCACCCAATGCTTCAGAGCGGATGACAGCGCACCGGCTGGACATGGAGGAGGGCTTCCACATGCCTTGTCAGCAGCTTTCCTTTCCTCAGGGGTCCTTGAGCTTTCAAACCCAGCTAGCTCTCAGGAGGTTCTAAGAAGGGCAGGCCAGAGACTCCTGCATGTTCTCTGCATTACTAGTGTCTGTCCCTGGTGACCTGAGTGGCACTTAGTGACTAGCATTGGGCCTGTCCCTGATGAGAGCCTTGTCACTGACAGGTGCGGCAAGTAGGAAAAATGGAGCTGAGAAATGCAGCGGGAAGGACTTCCCCAGGGCTTGGTCAACTTGCCTCGATCTTGGAAAGCTGAACACAGATAGTTCTGCAAGATGTTAATGCTATGTAAACAGATGGAAGAGGGAGGGGTCTGAGGGAGTCACAGTAATGAGTAACAGCCTGGGAGGTGGCCACCCGAACCTCCCTCCTCCCTTCCATGAAGTTATTGCCAGAGGCCCAGGCATGATTTGTTTGCCCACAAATCCAAATGAGATGAGGAGCAAATCATTTGATTGAGAGAGAATGACTTGATAATTAGGAAATCAAATTGGGGCCTGGACACACAGAGCTGTTTGTGGGTTTGTGGGAGCTGGCTTTGCGTTAAGGGGTGGCTGTCCCTTATTATGATAATAGAGAGCTGATATACAGAGAAAACACAGGAAATCATTTGGCCTTCAGCCCAGGATGCAGGCTTCAGTGTTGGGGGAATGGACATAGCTGCTCTAGTCTATGCAAACCAGGACCCCTGGGTTTTTGGCTGAAACTGATCTTCTGTACTCAAAAGCCACCCCAAATTGTCATGGTTTCTGGTGGCTCCGTCCGATCTGCAGGATGTGTTCCCAGTACACACCCAGATGAGAGCCAGTGTGGGTGGAGTCAGGGAGAGGTGCTTAGGCAATGCAAGGGTCCTCTATCAGAAAAAAAAAAAAAACAAGAAAGAAAACTAGGCTTCAAGGTGATTATTAATGTAAAGTAAAAGTAGAAATAACAATGAATACCAGAAGTATCGGAAAATTCAGGAAAAAATAATATGACACGCTAGTTGCCTATTGGCATATATAGAGGGGAAAGAGAGAGAGAGAATTGTGGCTTAAACTATGGGATTTGTACTCTCATTCAGCTCTTTTACTCATGGTTAGTGCTCTGAGCAATGCCTCCATGTCTGGTTCTTTGCTGGTTATTTGGTGATAAGGCTCATGGACTTTTCTGACTGGGCCTGCTTTGAACCTCAGTCCTCATATCTTAGCCTCCTGAGTAGCTAGGATGACAGGCATAGCCATCAGTGTCCAGCTAAAATACTTTTTATTTTCTTTACACTTTGGATTCTGCCTTTGATGGCTTCTTCATGTGATCATGCAATGGTCATGTGACCTTTCATAGTCTTTTTATGACAAGGGTTCTGTGAGTTGTAGCTGACATGTCAGAGGACAATAGGCTGCAGAACCACTTCTAGCTCCTCAATGAACTTTCTTCCTTGGCTCAGTATTTTGGCCACCTCCTATTACCGGGCTTGGGGTGTCTAATGTTCCCTGGTTGTTGGGTACAATGCCTAAGATTAGAATGCTGCCCCAGATGCAGAGAACCACGAGGAGTAGGAAGATAACAAAGATGGTGTCATTAGCAAAGCAGAATTTCTCTGGGAGGTCTGAGGCAGACAGTTCAGGTCTGGCTGCATGGAAGCCCTCAGAGATTTGGCTTTTATTTAATAAGATGAGATTAATAGAAGATGTGAAATCAGGGCCCTTTCTTTGTGGCTCTCCCCAAATGTTTTGACAGGGCACAGAGGCTGCCTGGGTACAGGAGCACTCAGGCTGTACATAGGATCCTCTGTACCCTGCCTGGGTTAACGCTGACATGGGGAGGGGGCTCCCTAAGGATAGGGGACCGCTGCTTTAAACCACAGCTCAGAGTGTGGCTATCTGGGACTTTAGAATAGAACCTGATAGGCTGACATTTCCTCCATTCTGTTTGCGTCTACCAAGTTGCCTGTACTAATTCCTCTTAGGATATGACCTCAGGCCTTGGATCTCCCTGTCCTACACTAAGTGAGCCAGCAGCTTATTTCTGGGACACATTCTTGTGCCTGAAGAGCTGGAAGAAGCTAAACTTCATGCCATCAAATGACAACTTTATAGCATTTCCCCCTCTACCCATTCCACCCAACCTGCCCACAACTCTTGGACAATGTCTGACAGGAGCATTGTGGTAAGGCAAGCACATGGCAGTCATACACCAACCTGGTTCAGATGTCTCACTTCACAGGCTTTATAAAACCATAAGAGTTGACATATCCAGCCTGAAGAATACTGAATAGCACTCTAAAAGACTAGGATAAAAATTCTGATGTGGAAAGACAGCTAAGATATTGTGAATAGGGCAAATTGATGTCTATATATCTATATCTACGTAAAGGTGTATGTGTGCAAATGTATTTTAAAAGTCCATAGCACATGCCCCAACTGCTAATGGTATATGCTCTTGAGGAAGGGGCTAGAGATGGGGTTGTAACTCAGGGTCTTGAGCCTGTCTCTAATGTGGGAATATTTGCAATATATGTATTTACTGTTGAGTGCAATCTGCAGTTGGACCTAGCACCTTGAAGCTCAGAGAAAAAAATCTAGATTGGAGATTTAGTATATGCCTTTTTTAAACTGACTTTTCTTTTCTTTCTTTGTCTCTCTCTCTCTCTTTCTTTCTTTCTTTCTTTCTTTCTTTCTTTCTTTCTTTCTTTCTTTCTTTCTTTCTTTCTTTCTTTCTTTTTTGGTCCTGGGGTTTGAACTCTGGGCCTGGGCACTGTTCCCAAGCTTCTTTTGCTCAAGGCTAGTGCTCTACCATTTGAGCCATGGCTCCATTTCCAACTTTTTCTGTGATTAATTGAAGATAAAGAGTCTCATGGAGTTTCCTGCCTGGTCTGGCTTCGAACTGTGATCCTCAGATCTCAGCCACCTGAGCAGCTAGTATTATAGGCATGAACTACCAGCACCCAGCTAAAAATGACATTTTAGATACTTTAAAGATCAGCATTGCTCTTTAGTCGCAAGAAACAGAAAACTACTCAGGATGCTTCAACAGAAAGTGGGAGATATATTATGAAATCAAAGATCTGAGACCCGGAGCAAATACCACATCAAGAAAACCTAGAACCAGGAGCTGCAAAATCACCAAGAATCAATGTCACCTCTCTCTCTCTCTCTTTCTCTCTCTCTCTCTCTCTCTCTCTCTCTCTCTCTCTCTCTCTCCACACACACACACCCCATTCATGAGAAATCTTTCCCTGAAGGGTTGGTTTTTACATGAGATCTTCCTATTCTTCCCATTCTGGAACAATAACCTGTCTCTAACCCACCTTCCCCAACACCCACATGGGCAAAAGACCTCCAAATCAGGCATGGAAGAGCCAGCAGCTCTGCTTTCTCTGCACCAGCCCTAGCACACCGGGATTTGAAGCTCTGCACTGGGATATCACACAGCCTCCTCCACACCACCTCCTCTTTGCTATTTAGCTCCAGCATGGTCACATCTGCTTTGCTGGCAACTTCTTGGAGACTAAAGGGAGGCATCAAGGAAAGGGAGAGCTGCTGGAGACTTGCCTGAGACTCTCAGCTAATAAAGTTGATTAGACTGAGGAGTCTCTCTTGTTTTATTACTGACAGCTTGTGTTCTCATTTTGATTTATCACCACCATACCTACCTGAGTCAGGAGCCAAAGATTAGCCCAAATTAAAGCTCTGGTGACTCAGGAGAGCTGAGACATGACAACAGGATGGGGGTGGGAGTCAGGGGGGGCAGCTAACACCTAGTGGGTGGGATGGAAACCAGGTCACCAGACCTCCTAGGAGCCAGGGATGGAGCCCCTAGGGCCATCTTCTCCCTTTCCATCCAGGAGGACTGAGGGTTTTACTGTTTTCTTTCCTGTCAGGGGGAGAAAGTCCATAAATAAAGCTGTAGGAATTGTGTATGGCTCTGCCAGTCTCAGGAGGGTAATAAATCTTAACCAAGACCCATCTCTGCAGACACTTGGGGAAGGTGATTAAAATGATCTCCAACATAAAGTAGTCTTCTAGCCTTGTTTCCCTTCTCCAGAGATGTTGGAATTTGGGCTACAACCAATCTCCAGGTGTGGGCTGGCCAGAGGGCATCAGGGCTCCTGCTGGAAGGCCTTGCAGGAAGCATGGAACCTGCTGCAGACTCTTCATATCATCCTTAAAGATAGTGGGCTGCCTACAGCCCCAAACTTACCACTTAGCTGCTAATTTTGGCAATTTAAACTTGTGCCCCCCCACTCCAGAGGGTCACTCCAGAGACAGAGACCCACCCAAACACTTCAAAGAGCACAGCTAGAGAGTGCTCACCTGGAGAGTTTCAAGTCTGGCCTAGGAACACTTGGAGAAATCTTGAGTAGCAAGTCGTTAAGATCCTTTCACAAAGAAGCTTCTAGAACACTGAACTAGGAAACCCTGTAATAAATAAGAAGGGCCCTGAGGTCCACTAGGATGGCCAGTCAGCAGGCAAAACTCAGCATGGAACTGATCCCACTACATGCCAAAAATCAGGCCAGACCCAATCTTTGTTGCTTTCATTGGAACTCAGTCAGCACCGGCCTAGGTCCCAGAGCACAGTAGGCCCTCAATGACTTCTTGCTGAGTATGTGAATGAGTACAGACTGGAAGAGTGGTATTTAGAGTTCACTCATTAGAAAACTAGAGAATTCCAGTGCCAACCACTGAGCTTGGGTTCCTATGCTGATTCCACTAAGGTGTCTAGTTAGGGTCACAAACATTAAACATCCAAGACAAGACTTCAACTCAGGGCTGGGCCAAGACATCTAATCAACCAGCTGCTCTAGTCACACCTAAATGTTATCTTTCAATTCTCTCCTTCTCTTTCCTATGATCTAATGAACCATCAGATCCTGTGAAACACAATCTCCTCAACATACTCCAGTCCCATCCATCTTGCTCACCTGGGTTCAGTATTCACCAACCCTTTCCTGGACTTTAACACTAGCCTTCTGACTATTTCCTCAGCTCCTCTTCCATGCCCCACAGCCCCAATACTCCATTATCCATGCAATGGCCAGAAAGACCTTTCTAAAACAAAAATCAGAGCCGTTGCTTCCTATGACAATTTCTTATTACAAAAGTCTACAAGTTTCTGAATGATGCTCATCTTGGCTAATTCTTTAGCTCTCACCATTCTCCTCTAACTCACTCTACTGGCCATACATACTTTCTATATTTTTCCAGTCAAGTGTATTTCCATCTAAGGGCCTTGGCATTTGCAATTTCCTCTTCCCAGAAGTCTCCATTCTCCACGAGCCTTCATTTCCACACAGCTGGCTCATTGTTTTCACTTAAGCCTCAGCTTAAATGTTACTTTTATCCTCTTTTTTTTTATAGAAATGATATTCTATCTCTAGAAGTCTATTAAATTTTTTCTTACATTATCTTATTTTTTTTGTTTGTTTTCTGTCTCCTACAGGAATATAAGGAGCTTATCTTCTGTCTTACTTATTGCTGCTGCAGTCCAAAGCAAGGAGAAAGCCTGGCACACAGTAGGTGCTGAACCTTTCGACTGGATGTAGCTTACAAGGCAATTGCTCCAATCAAATTATTGACATAAGCCAGGTACCAATGCCTCATGTCTGTAATTCTGGCTACTCAGGAGCCTGAGTTCTGCAGATCCTGAAGCCTGAGATTTGAAGCCAGCCCTGGCAGAAAAATCCAAGAGACTCCATTACCAACTGATCAGCAAAAAGCTAGATTAGAGGTATGGCTCAAGTGGTAGAGTACCAGCCATGAACAAGAAAGACAAGAACCTTAGAGTTCAAGATGCCTAGTACCAGCAAAAAACCAAAACAAAACCCTCTAATATGGAGACTTCATAGCCATTCTTATCATTTCCAAGGGAATTAGGCAAGGGTCATTGCCTTGATGAATAAGTTTGACTTTGATATCAGTGGAATAATGACCCACTTTCTGGGGCCAGGGGGAAGACATGCTATAGAAAGGGCCAGAGGAGTAAGCTTCTAACAGCCACCCACCCTCCAGGCCTGCTTATCCCTGGCAAGCTCCTGCCATGGGCTTGCTTTTACCTGCTTTTCTCACCCACTTGTGAACAGGACTTTGCTTTTGAACTCATGCATTTGATTTGGGAGCTAACTTATCTAACTGCAAAACCAGACCAGGCTTGAAGAAACCCAAATTGCAAAACACAGAAAGTTGAGCTTTCATCAGAGAAGATGAAGCTTATTGTATTGATTGGTACAAGGGTGGGAGCAGGGTATTCAGGGAGAGGAAAACAGCCAGAAGCTCCTATTTCTATGTGATTATAATCAACTCAGAAGCTCCGTTCCTGTTTCATTACACTGGGGAAAATAGAGATGATTTACCCCACCCCCACCTTCTAACACACCTGCAGGTAATAGCGCTCACTTTCCAAAAAAATTTTTAAACCTATTTTCCTTATTAAACCTGCACTGGGTGAATCTCCATTGGCCTATTGATTTGAGTATTACACTGTGTATCAAAGATATGAAAATACAAATTGTTGTTTCAGAGAGAAATGACTATCTTTATATGTTTCTGTCTCCTGGGTTCCGAATATTCCCTGATCTACCAGGCCAAATAGAATCAGAACCATAGCATTTCTCTGGCAAACCTAAGAGAGCAGAATCTCTGGGTGAACCCAGAGATTGCTGGTGCTGTGGTCAAGGGCTGAAACAGGACAAAGCTTTTTCTCATTTACCTTTTGTTTTCCAACCATATATTGTCTAGGACCTTCTATCAACCTGATCCTGGATGCATTGATTGAGTATATAAACCTTGAACATGGTCTGAGTGTGGGACCCTGCTCCTGTATACCATGGCTCTGTATGTCAGATGATGGTGTAGGGATCTTCCTCTGGCTGATACGGAATTAGGATGTATCTCATCATTCACCATGGTCATAGGTTAAGGCTACCTGTCACAAGGCCATGCTCAGATAGTTTATTTGTATGTGTGCTGAGAACCTGGCCCATGCCAGTCCCCAGGCTTAGGACTGTGCTGGATAAAGCTTTCTGGTGATGAGCAGCGAGAAGTTCCAGAGAATGAGGCTAGGCAGGGCATTTGAATAGCACAGACCTCTTGGGCTTGAAGATCTGGCATAGAAAGAGGAGATGGTAGGTTGCCCACTTTAGGAAGCGAGGGACAAAGCCCAAGATCTCTAAGGACCCAGGGTCAAGTCTTAGGGCTAGAAGTAAGGCCAAGGCCAAGTGTACTAGTGATATAGAAAAAAAAACTACAACACTGGGATTATCTTTTGTCTCTGTGGTCTTGAAAAATGAGTCCATGGGCATGGAGGGAAGGGTAAAACACTAAAGACTGATTGAAGAAAAATATAAGCAGATGGGAGGGGCCTCACAGGAAGGCACTGACTTAAGGGGTTAATAAGAAGAGAGCTACATGACTCCTGAGATCATTGAGCAGCCTGCGGGCCTTATCAATCCTCAGACCCAATTGAGGCAGGTGCAAGAATTCTCCATGTGTCCTGTGTTCTTCAGCCCTTCTGATAGGATGTCCATTCCTGCTACATCTCTGGGGTTCAGTCAGATGGTTATTCATGCACAAGTGGGCTGGGGGAAATGGACCATAACATGATGCATAGGGGCCAGCCTGTGAAACCATTCAAGGCCATGGAGAGGAGGTGTCCTGCTCAAGGCCAGGGTGAGGAGTGTAGTACTCCCTTGATTGCCTTGCCAGGATTTTTGTCTGCTCTCAGTAATGTGGCTAAGATCTTGGGTTTGGGGACCCTTGAGCATTTATCTTGCTCCTACAAGCTTGGGTGGTTAAAGATAACTCCAGCTCCAGCTCTTTATGCCTCTGAGAAGTCCTCTCCCACCTGCCCTTCAAATTCCCATTTGGGTGTTACCTCCTCCGGACAGGCTCCTGGCAGCCCCCAATGCAGCTCTTTCCTCCTTATTCTCATTGCACTTTTACCTCCTTCATGACTTATTTTGAAGTCATTTTTTTGATAATGACTGATACAGTGCTTGATGGTGACAGTGACAACAATGAAGATAACACAGACTCACCTACCAAGTATGCACTATGAGTTTATCATTTATTACCTGGCTCAGTCCTCAATGTATTACAAGGTCATCACCACTTGTTATCCTCACATTTGTAAAAAGGAAACTGAGGCACCTACTAAAGAAATGACACTGAGGCCAAGAAGGCTGGTGTATCTTGTAAACTTAGCTATATGGGAGGCAGAGGTAGAGGTTTCACAGTCCAAGGATAGCCCAAAAAGAAGACCCTACCTGAAAAATAAACTATAGAATAAAGAGCTGAAGGCATGGCTTAAATGATAGAGCACTTGCATAGCAAACACCAGGGCCTTACTTCAACCCCAGTATGGGTCACTGAGGAAGGTTGGAGGATGCTCAGGGGAAGCTATGTCTAACTCCTAGTTGCTTAAAGGTTGGCTAAGCTGAGGCTTTGTATTTTGGGAGATTCTGATTCTAGAGTTCTGAATTTAATTTAATGTGTTGTATTTATTGTTGGGGCTCATGTTCCAAGCAGCCCAAGTTCCTAGTCACTCTTTTTTGTCATTCCTAGTCCTAGAAAGGGCCTTGGCCCTTAGGAAGGAGTTGGCAAATGATCCCAAAATTGAGAGTCCTCCCCAAGATAGAGATGGAGTTGTTTACATCAAACTTCCTCTGCCAGGCTCATCTCTTCCTGCATTGAGACTAACACTGCATGTAAACAGTATTAATCTTGGAAAAGCCAGCCATCTCAGCGGAGCATTGAACTGCAAGGAATGCAGCTCAAGATCTGCGTGTATAGGAGAGTGGGTTCCTGCCTCGTGGCCCGACAGGGTCCTTCGGCAGCCACATTCCATTTATCATCCATGGAACCAGTAGTTTTTCTCTGTTAGAAATATGTCCGTTTGCAAAGGACAAAGGGTGAACCAATGCAACAGCGATACTCACAGGACAATATGTTGGAAATTAACTGTACAATTTGCAGGGGGGGAGTCGAGGGGGAAGGAGGAGGGAGAAAAACAAGGGAGGAGCTAACATGTATGACAAGATATGCACTTACTACCTTATATATGTAACTGTAACCCCTCTATAATCATCTTGACAATAAAATTAGATTAAAAAATGTTCATTTGCAATATCAGGGTCTTGGAGAAGAAACTGTGGTCTTTCACTTGACAGAGATGGCAAGGGCTGTGAATTGAGGATGACAGCTTAAATTCCCAGGTTCACTTTCTGACAGATTAAGTCATGGATTAATGATAGGAACTCAACTTCAGCTGATTCAGGTACAAAAAATACCCTGTCTAATGTAACTGGAGGCCAAAGTGACAGGTGAGGCTGCTTTCTCCCTATCTATCTTTCTTTCATTTCTTGGGTTCTCTCTATATTGCTTCAATCTCTCCTACCACTGAAGGATGCTCCCTTTTCAGAGCAGGGAGGATAGGCATTACTTTATCCAGATCTGAGTTTCATATTTTGTAACTGAGTAATGTTAAAAGGAATAAGGACTGCTTTTCAGGCCAGACTGGAGGAAAATAAAACCCATGATGGAAACGGATTGGCTGAGCTCTAGCCATGCTGCCAATCCTGGAGCAGTGAGAGCTGTCTATAGGAAAGGATTCTGTGAATAGCCCCACCTGTGTATATGCCATGGCTTGCCCCTTTGGACAGAGTAGTAGTATGATTGGCAGCTGCTGCAACCTCTGGCAGAGTGGGATGGAGAGGATATCACCAATCCAAGCAACTTGCTGCTGCAGCATCCTGCAGGGTTGTTGGGTAGACAAAAATTCACAAATTTAAAAGGCCACAACTCCAGAGGGGCCAGAGCTGGTGGTGGTAGTCCAAGCAGATAAGACTTGGAATCAAGGCCTCTGCTCAAGCTGCTAATGTCTTCAAGCTGGATACTCTAACCACTGCCAAAGCTTCCTGGGCCTTTAGTAGAGGGCTTCTGGCCTTCCCTACCATCATCATCCTCCTAGTACAGAAAGAACCAGCAGGCCCCTACTGTATGAGCAGGTTCTGGGGCCTAAATTTGTTTGTTTTCTCAGCTTGCTTGCTATACTGGTGCTCTACCATTTGATCTATGCCTTAGCTGAGTTTTTGCTGTTTTTTAAAAATTATCATTAAATGGTTGCTCTAAGGGTTTTTAATTCAACATATCAATTTTTGCATACAATGCATCTTGATCAGCATTACCCCTTTCAAAGTTTGGATTTTTCTGAGTTTTTCTTTTTAACAACTTCTCCCATCTTAGAAGTAGAAATCCACGGGTAACTTTGCAATAATAACCAAACCATATAAACCGATAAGAAACATGACTCAAGAGTTGCATTTGAAGCTTAATTTGAGTGCCAGGAATATAAAACATGATGTGCTTATAAAGGAACCCAAGACCACATTAAGGAATTGTCAGCAAATGTAACTTGAGGGATCTTAGATCCTTTCTTTGAAGTGGAAAGCCCTGAGTTTCTTTCTTTTTGGTGGTACTCAGGTTTGAACTCACAGCCTCTCACTTGCTATGAAGGAGCTCTACCACTTTGGCCATGTCTCCAGTCCTGTTTTACTTCAGTTATGTTTTGGATAGGGTCTCACATTTCTTTGCCTGGAATGACCTCAATCCCAACTGAGACTCTCCTGATCTCTGATTCCTAAGTAGTTGGTATTACAGGCTTGAGTAATGGGCCCAGCCTGTTTTTTAAAACTTTCGTGTAGCTTTCTTGATGCTGGTTGGCTAGCATCTCCATAGAGTGACTCCTTTGGAGGGAAAGGTTCTAATACTCAGCCCTTGTGTGGTTATTGCAAATAGACCACTCAGCAAAGAAGGCCTCACTAGTTTATCTCACCATGACATCCTAGTTGTCCTTCTGCCCAGAGGTAATGTTCAAAATACTTAACAACCTATGGCTGAGCATAGTGCATCATGCCTGTAATCCCAGCTGCTCAGGATGTAGTCACTGGGGAGATCTTGGCTTGAGTTCAGCCAAAGGAAAAAGAGTTAGAAAGATTACATCTCAACAAATATGCTGGGCATGGTAGCTCATGCCTATAATCCCATCTATGAGGGAAGAATAGGTAGGAGGAGACCACCCACAAGGGAAAAAATACCAGACCCTGACAAGAGCTAGGGCCACACACAGCTCACATGATAGAGTTCCAGACTAGCAAACACAAAGCCCTGAGATGAAACCCCAGTGCTACTCAAAGAATAAATACTTAACAATTCATATGAAGAGATAATAGAGTAAATGTTATTTAGTCGGAGAACCAGCAAGCACCCTGCTCTGCCTGCTGTTAATTCTGCAATTGTTGGCCTGGGGAGAGATTTGAGGTGTTTCAGGGCAGCTGAGGTTGCACAAAATCTATTAAGAGACATCAAACTAATCATAATTTTTAAAATGAGTACAGGTTTATTTTAATATTTTTGTGGTAATGAAAAACCCAGGACTTTCTTGGAAAATGCTCTATTTGAGCCACATTCCTAGTCATGTAGCTTTTGTTTTTCAGTTAGTCTCTTTGCCACTGAGATCCTCCTACCTTGGCCTCTCAAGTGACTAGAGTTACAGGGTTGTACCACTACACTCCACTTGATTGGGGATACAGTCTCACTATATTTTGCCCTGAATTGCCTCAACTGTGATCCTTCTGTCTTTACCTCTCAAGTAAGTGCTATCACAGGCGTGTGTGTGTGTGTATGTGTGTGTGTGTGTGCACATGCACACACGTGTGCATGTGCGTGCCATTACTGGGGCTTGAACTCAGGGCCTGGGTGCTGTCCCTTAGCTTTTTCCTTTGAAGGCTAGCATTCTACCACCTGAACCATACTTCCCCTTTCAGGTTTTAGGTGGTTAATTGGAGATAAGAGTCTTGTGGACTTTCCTGCCCAGGCTGACTTCAAAGCATAATCCTCAGATCTCAACCTCCTTAGTAGCTAGGTTTATAGGCATAAGCCACCAGCACCAGCACCATGCTTGGTTTTACTATCTTAACTACTAATATAGCTCTATCAGTTTATACTGGCTGAATGTCTATCCTCTTATCTCACACTATTTTTAAAAAAATATTTATTGGGCTAGGAATGTGGCTTAGTGGTAAAGTGCTTGCCTAGCATGCATGAAGCCCTGGGTTTGATTCCTCAGCATCACATAAACAGAAAAAAGCCAGAAGTAGCGCTGTGGTCCAAGTGGTAGAGTGCTAGCCTTGAGCAAAAAGAAGCTAAGGACAATGCTCAGGCTCTGAGTTCAAGCCCCAGGACTGGCAAAAAAAGTATTTTATTATCTTTAAGTAGTTGAACAAAGGAGTTGCCATTCAACAAGGCAGTTTATTGATACAATGCATCCTGATCATTGTCACTGCTTTCATCATTCTTTCCCATCCCTCCCAAACCTACCTTCTTCCTTCGATTTTCTTAATTTTGTAGGATATGCACTGAATTTTATGACTGAATTATCTTGATTTCTGGATTATATGTTGCAAGTGTCAAGGTTCCACTGTTTGCCTCTGTCACTATGGTCCCTGGAATAAGCACTGTGAGGAGGTGCTCAGTGAACATCAGTTGAGCTGGTATATGCATGTTAGTCCTGTGATCACGTGATCCTGTGATCATGATTTCTCTTCCTTCATAATACACACTAGACAAAGGCAAAACAAAAAGGAAGAGGGAAGAGTAAGGATGTAGCAAGTCTTAGAGCTGGAAAGCCAACCTGTCTTCCTCCTTCTTTCCTTTCCTCCTTCTGTCCTCCCTCTTCCTCCTTCTGTCCTCCTTCTTCCTCTTTCTTTCCTCCCTCTTCCTCCTTTACTTTTATTCTTCTCAACTTTCTTTACCAATATATGCATATTCTAAGCAGTGGGCATGCAGCAGAAAATTAGACAGACAAAGCACATGCAACTCACATCCTAGGGAAAGAGAGGATGAGGAAGACAGTGAAACCAGCACACTATGGCTGCCCAGGAGGCATTGAGAAAAGATATGTGCATAAGAGAGCCTGGTTCTAAATTCCCAAGAGTCACAGTGCAGAGGAGGAGACTGGCATGTGGACCATGGTCAGAGAATTCCTTCAACATTGTAGGGGAACAAAGCATGTGAGCAGTGCTGGACTGTGAACATGGAGGAGGAAGAGGGCGACAAAGTCCAGACTAGACCGCACAGTGCCCTGAAAAGGAGACACCTAAGTTTAGGGGCAGGGAAGTGATAAGGTAGGCATGCAAATAAAACAATGGCCATGGTTGTCATGACCACTCATAAAATTAGAACATAGATCCTGCCCTGAGACCCCTTCCACCTCCCCAACTCATGACTGGTAAAGGGAACTAAGAATATCTAAGGGCCAGGCATGTGGATGCCATATCCTAAAAAAAGGATGCTTGTTTAGCACAATAAAATTCCCCTCAAGGCCATGTGCTGGGGGCTCAGGCCAGTAATCTTGTAACTCAGGAGGCTGAGAGCTGAGGATTGGAGTTTGAAGTCAGCCCTGGCAGTGAAGTCCTCATGAGACTCTTATCTCCGTTTAACCACTTAAAACCGGAAGTGGCACTGTGGCTAAAGTGGTAGAGTGCTAGATGCGAGCACAAAGAGATTCAGGGACACTGCCCAGGTCCTGAGTTCAAGTACCACAACCAAAAAAATAATCCCCTTAAGGGCACACACACAGTGCTGCACTTGGCTGTCCATAAGGGAACTTTAAGAGACCTCTAGTTAAGGCCTCAGTTTTATGCATTAAAAGTCATTACTATCTGGGGCTGGGAATATGACCTAGTGGCAAGAGTGCTTGCCTCCTACACATGAAGCTCTCGGTTCGTTCGATTCCCCAGCACCACATATATGAAAAACGGCCAGAAGGGGCGCTGTGGCTCAGGTGGCAGAGTGCTAGCCTTGAGCGGGAAGAAGCCAGGGGCGGTGCTCAGGCCCTGAGTCCAAGGCCCAGGACTGGCAAAAAAAAATCATTACTATCATTATAACAGGGTACTGTTATAATGGTATTAAAGGAATTGTGAGAATGGGCATGTACAGCTAGAAAATTATTATATAACCATTGTGGCCATCAGCAAGGACCCCTCCCATGAGAGAGACCCTTCTATCCTTTCATCAGCCTAAACCAACCTTAAATTGTCCCAGACACCATTCCTCACAGGGCCCTGAAGCTCTCCTGTTCAAGCCTGTTTCCACGCTGTGAAACATATTCCGCTTCACTGTCTTTAATTTTGCTTCATTACACCAGGCTTTTGTCATTACTTGTTCATGTCTTGCTCCATTCTTTGTTCTTGCTACAAAGCACCTGGGATGATATCTAATGGAGACCACTGTCTGACACCAGTGCTGAATGCACACGAATCTGGGGTAGCATGAGGAGTGACTGGGAATCACACAGAGCTTGTTGCAGTGTCTCTGGCTGCAGGTTGGTAGCAGAGGCCTTCAGAAGCTACAATAGGTGGTCACCTGTATGAAAGATGTGGGGAAGGGAGGGAGCTGGAATGAGCACCATGTGTAACTTGGAGGATGGAGCACTAAACTCGGATTGGGAGCACTGGATGCATTGATGAGTGGTGATGTGGGGGTGGAAAACAAGAGCTGTTTTCAGACATGTTGACTCCAAAGTGCCCTCCAGTCCTCCTGATAGGACATCGGTAAATGAGCTGGAATAAATGGATAAATGGATAATGTATAATAATAATAAATGGGGCAGAGCATCATTTGCCAAAGGTTGAGCATGGGAAAGAGAACTAGGCTCTTTTCTTCAGGACCCCACAGTGTGGCATGAGAAAGGGAAATGGTTTCCAACCAGCAAGGTGCCTTGCCAGGACTCCAAGCTGGGATGCTGTGACTCTACTTGGGGTCTCAAGTCCTTCTCAGAAACTGTCTCCAGAAAACTTTGCATTTTATACCTGCCTCTTCCTGATATCCTCAGCCTCCCAGTACCAATTAACATATCAGTGGGCCTGGGGAATGTTCCCCAAGACATCACTGCTGCTGGGAGCATCTGGCGACATCTTTAATTTTATTTGGTTTCTTCTCTTTTTCTTTTCCCTGAGGAACATGGCAAAGGGAGCAGATGGCAGTAAGAAAGGGCAGATCGATGCAGTGCGAGGACAGCAAACTACTTCGTCCTTGGATTCTCAGACATGTGTTATCAGCTCTTCAGAGTGGATGCTAGAAACGAGCTCCTAAGGCTAATTACTTGTGTGTCCCAAATACCTCTGGGGACTCAGAACTTGTTGGTGTGGCTTGTTTACCACTGCATTTGTAGACTTTTGTGCAGGGCCAGGCTACTGTAAATGCTCCACAAACTTGTGCATTTATTCAGCCAATATTTATCAAGGGCCCAACATGTACTAGCTGCTTTCTTGGCCTGGAGAATGAGCAGCAAATAGCAAACAAGGGAGTCCTCATAGCAGCCTAAATTGCATTCATCTTGGCAGTGAGTCAGCTGACAATCACAGGTATGTTCAGTAGGATATCCCAGGCAGTGGTCTAGGTGCTGGGTGGTAGTCCAGTGATGAGTGGTTAGAGATGTTCCTGTCCTCCAACAACTTCCACTCCAAAGGTGGCTCCATTTTTTTTTAAATCAGGCCTGCACATCATTCCATTTCCTGTTTATAAACTGGCACAGCAAGCAAATGGTTATTTATAGGGAGATTGGATGGTATATGAGAGGAGAAGATTTAGGGGGCTCTGTCATTACCTAATTCCCATCCTCAGCATCTTTCTCCTTTATTGTAACCTTGGTGATATAGCTGTCTTCCCCAAACACCTCACCCTCAATAGTGCAAAATCTTTGAACTTCTGTTGTGAGGATTTAAGATCTCTGTGTTATTTTGAGAAGGCTGGCATTGGAACACAAGCCAACCAACTGGTAAGAAGTGAAGGTAAGAAGACAAGGCTTAGAAAGTGAGAGTTTGGGAAGACCAAAGAGCTAGATACAGAAAAACTGTGTTCTTATGGCCCATATGTATTATCCTTCAACCACAGCACCCGGAACAGGAAAGTTAGGTTTTCACTATGAAAAATTTAGTTCTAATTAAAGGAGAAAAATGGTTCTGGGAGAGAAAATCAAACAGCCATGTGTTCTATCCTGTAAAAAATGACCAGTAGTAGTAATGAGTGACATCTAGCCTCTTCGGAGACAGTATAATGTGATGAGAACAGGTCAAAAGGCATAATTGAAAATAAAAGCACATGTGTGAAACACGCCCTCTACTCTGGGTGTGTACTCATTTAATTTTTCACACACTCTTACAATCAAGATACAGAATGGTCATGTTAGCCATTGGTGAGGAGACCACACCCTACTCTAATCCCTGATAGAAATTCCACTTTCTATCTCTATAGTTTTTCCTTCTTTATATAAATAGAATATGTTACTTTCATATAAATCAATTATAATTTTCAACTGGATTCTATCAGTTAGCATAATGTTCTTTGAGATCCTTGTCATGGAGAGCTTCAATGGTTTATTTTCATTGATAAGTATCATTCATTGTGTAATGGACCCCTGGTTCTTTAGAAAATTGATGAAGACACTAGAAAATGGAAACCTTCCCAAGCTCGTGAATTGGTAGACTCAATATCATAAAAATAGCTTCACTACTGAACACAATCTACAGGTTCAGTGTGTCCCCCACCAAAATCCCAATGGCATTTTTCATAGAAATAGGAAAATCAATCCTAAAGATCATAGGACAAAAGATTCTAAATAGCAAAAGTAATCTTGAGAGGGGAAAAAAGGCAATGCTGGTGGTATCAAAATACATGACTTCAAATCATACTAGAGAGCAATAGTAACAAAAACAGCATGGTACAACACAAATACAGACATGATGACCAACAAGCAGAGTAGAATATCACCCCCACAAAAAAAATCTATGCAACTACAGTTATATAGATTTGGGTGTTGACAAAGGAGCCCAAAACATGTTGGAGAAAGGACAGTGTTTTTAACTAATGGTGCTGGGAAAACCACATGCAGAATATTCAAATGCAGAAGGCTGAAACTAGATTCTTATCTCTCTTAAATCAATTCAAACAGAATTAAAAAGTTTAAGATCGGAAACTTTGAAACTATTATAGGAAAGAATTTTACTCATCCATTAGAAAGAATGATATTGTACCATTCCCAAGGAAATGGAAAGATTTGGAAAAAAAAATTATATTAAGCAAAGTAAGCCAGGCCCAGAGAAACCAAGGTCCCATTATTTCCCTCATTCCTGGTAGATAGAATGTACCTAGAAAGCCTAGGTCAACACAATAAGCAACAGGAAAGGAGTACTTGCAAGAGGGGCAGTGGGACCAAGGAGAGGGGGATAGACCAATGAAGAGGAAAAGAGGAAAGGAAGCAGAGGAAGGGAAGGAATGGGGGGAGGACTATATGTGAAAATGATAAAGGGGATGACACTAATTAAGAAGCACTGTATGCACAAACTGCTTTGTTAATTGGTACCTCCTTTATATAACTAGCTAAAGGTAATAAAAATGCAAGCATTAAAACATATTTTCATGGAGAGTAATTTCCTTAGAACTCCAATAGCTCAGCAAATAAGAGCAAGGATTGACAAATGCAATTTTATCAAGGTAAAAAGCTCTTGCACAACAAAAGGAAAAGTCACTATGCTGAAGATTTAGTCTACAGAAGGGGAGAAAACCTTTTTCAACCATACATCTGACAAGAAGTTTATAACCAGGATACATAAATAGCTCAAAAAACTAACCTGCTAAAGAATCAACAATTAAAACGAACTGAACAGCAAATTCTTGAATTTGTAATTTGTAATCTTGAATTTGGCCAACAAATATATGAGGGAATGTTCAACATTCTTAGCCATAAAAGAAATGCAAACACAGATTCCATCTTACTGATGTCATCATCAAGAATACAAACAACAGCAAGTAATAGAGAGGGCGTAGAAAAAAAAGGAATCCCTTCTTGTACACTGCTAGTATAACCACTATGGAAATCCATATGTGGTTTCCTCTAAAAGTAAAAATTGAGCTAACATACAGTTCAGCAATATGACTCTTGGGCATTTATCTGAAGGAGTGTTAAGTCTGGATACACTAGAGGTACATATATACCCATGTTCAAGGCTATATTATTTACAATAGCCAAGCTATGGAAACTGATGGATGCATCAAGAAAATTGTATGTCCTAGAACTGATGAATACATCAAGAAAAATACACACACACATATTTAAGTCATAAGATAATAAAATTAGGGGCTGCGAATGTAGCTGAGTGGCAGAGTGCTTGCCTAGCATACATGAAGCCCTGGATTTGATTTCTCAGCACCACATAAACAGAAAAAGCTGGAAGTGGCACTGTGGCTCAAGTGGTAGAGTGCTAGCCTTGAGCAAAAAGAAGCCAGGGACAGTACTCAGACCCTGAGTTTAAGCTCCAGGACTGGCAAAACAAAATAAAATAAAATTAGCTGTGTGCCAATGGCTCATATGAGCCTGTAATTCTAGCTACTTGGAGACTGAGATCTGAAGATCATACTTTGAAGCCATCCTGGACACGAGACACTTACCTCCAGTTAACTACCAACAAATCAAAAGTGGAGCTGTGTGTCAAGGGGTAGAGTGCTAGACCGGAGCAAAACATACTCAGGGAGAGTGCCCAGGCCCTGAGGATGAGCCCAGGACTGGAACAATAACAAAAGATAAGTATGTCTTTTCCAGGGAAATTGATAGAACCAGATAATATCATATTAAGCAAAGTAAGTAAGAATCAGAAGGAAAAAGGTTGCATGATTTCTCTCATATATTCATTTTAGACCTAAAAGGTAAATATATTCACAAATACACACAAGATTATATATATGTATATATAGAACAAATATACAGAAGACATATCTGTATATATAAAATATGCATCTATGTTTATTTGTAAAACATCTGTAATTATGGAACCATTTGAGGTATTTGGTTGAGAGGAGAGAATGTTAGCAGTTGAATAATATCAAAACACATTGAATCTGTGATTCAAGGGGATAAAATGAAACTTACTGAAATCTGGTGAAGAGTGGTCATAGAGTAAGCAAGGCAATCAATCTGACTAAAATACTATACAGGCATGTGTAAAATAGCATGATGTTGTCCATTGAACAGTTGGCATTCACTAAAATGGGAAGAACAAAATGTAAAACAGATCTTGACTGGGAGGGTGAATGGAGAATGAGAAGGAGAAGGAGAAGGAGAAGGAAGGTAAATGAGCTCAAAACACTCTGTGAACATGTGTGATATCAAAGCCAGGAAGCTTGAGGATTTGATTTGGGAAGTGGAAGGAAGGATGGAAGCGAATGAGTCTGACCAAGGTATGTTGTACACACAGGCATGTGGAAAATAACATCCCTATGTACAACTAATTGATGTTAATAAGTACTGTTAAAAAAACTCCAGAAATACAGTAGATTAAAAACAATTATTCATTTCTTTTTCTTCTTCCTTTTCTTTGGCATAAGAATATTCAATAGTTTCTACATCATTTATTAAAAAGACAATGTTTTCTCCACTGAATTGTCTTTATACTTTTGTCAGAAATTAGTGGACTCATCCAATGCCTGTGGCTTATGCTAGTAATCTTAGCTACTCAGAATATTAAGGTCTAAGGATTGAAGTTCAAAACCAGCTGAACAGAAAAATCAGTAAGACTTAACTAGCAAAAGGGTAGAGAGGTTGAGTTGTAGCTCAAGCGATAGAGTTTCAGGGGTGAGCAAGAAAGCTAAGAGGATGGTACCCAGGCTCTGAGTTAAAGTCCTAGTACTGCTACCCATACAGGGAAAAATAAAGTCTGTGGATTCTGCCTTGCATAACACTGGACTTCAAATGTTACTGCTTTTTGGATATGTCTAGCCTTCAATTTGTACCATACCATCTTGACTGCTATGGTCCACAGCAAGTCTTAAAATCAGATAGGATAAATCCCTACAACCTTACTATTTTAAAAAATTGCTTTGGCTGCTCTAGCGCTTTTGCTCTTGCATATAAATTTTAAAATTAATCCCTTCATAGCTACAGAAGTCCCTGCTGATAGTTTGACTAGAATTTCATTTAATAATGGGATTCGTTTGGGAGAGAATTGGCCTGTTAGCTGTTGAGTATTCCCATCCAGGAGTAATGCAAATCGCTCCATGGGTTCAGATTGTCTTGGATTTTTCTCATGGGGACTTTGTATATAAGCATAAGTATTCTGCATTACCTCTGTTAGGTTTGTATCTACATGGGTATTTTGTTTTAGAGGTGCTATGCTATGTATTGTTTTTAATATTTTAGTTTCCAATTGTTTATTTCTGGCACATATAAATACAATTGATACTTTTATATCTTAACCTTGAATCCCCTGGCCTTGTTACTGTCCCATACTAATTTAAGTTGTATACATATGCAGAGATCTATAAATAGAGACAGTTCTAATTCTTTCTTCTCCAAACCTTATGATTCTTTTGCCTTTGGCTTCATTGCTTGGGATAGGAGTTTTGGTATGATGTTGAGTTGCAAGTATAGTGGTTCACCTCCCGATTTTAGGATGATGATATTTTTTGTGATTCTTCTTTATCAGGTAAGGTCAAGGAAGTTTCCTTCTATTCCTATTTTAATAAAAAATGGTTTTTGTTTGTTGTTGTTCTTTAATCAGAGGTAGATGCTAAGTTTAAAAATTCTTTTTGCATATTACTCAATAAGACCATGCATTTTTTTCTCTAATCAATTAATAGCACTACAGTGATTGATTTTCAAATATTGAACCAGCCTTACATTCTTGGACTAAATACACTTGGCCATGATATACTATCATCTTATCATCTTGCTCATTGTCCTAGACTTGATTTGCTAATGTTTTGATGAGGATTTTTGTATCTACATTTGTGAAATGTTGGCCAATGAATTTCTTTCTTGTATGACCTTTTCTGGATGTGATATCAAGGAAATTCTGGTCTTCTAGAGTCAGTGAATTTTTCATCTCTTGTGTTTTCTAGAGAAATCTGTGAGTCATAGAGAAATTATGTGGCATCTGGAGATTCCCTTGGCAGAAGGTTGAGCTCTATTTCAATTTCTTGACAGAAGATGGAACATTAAGATTCTCTACTGAATCTTAGGTATGACTATTTGTCTGGGGCTTCCATAGAAGTGAACAGTTCCATCCACACCACTGCATTCACATGTGTAGGATGGCTTGTGGTACTTTCTCATTAACCTGTGCTGTCTGTACGGATATCCTCTCTTTTGTTCCAAATAATGGTAATGCGTGTATTTTCTATTTCTCTGAGCATTTAGCTAGAAACTTATCAATTTTATTGATGTTTTCAAAGAACCAACTTTTGTTTTCATTGATTTCTGTTTCCCTCTTTTATTGTCATTGATTTCTGCTCTTATTATCTCCCTTTTCCTCTACTGGCTTTGGGTTTCACTTTCTCTTCTTTAGTTGTTTGTTTGTTTGTTTGTTTAAAGGAAAAAAAACACTAGGTTGTTAATATGAAACCATTGTTTTCTAAAAAATATAAGCATTTATTTTCATATGTTTTCCTCTGAGTGTTACTTTAGGTGTTTCCCATGCCAGGCTGTATTTTATATTTGTTCAATTCTTTGTTCCAAATACTAATTTCCCCAGAGATTTCCTTTTGACCTACAGACTATTTAGAAGTATGTTGTTTAATTTACACGTATTTGAGAATCCTTCTCCCTCCCCCAGATAGCTTTGTTATTGCTTTCTAGTTTAATTCCAAGAAGCTTAGGTTTCAGAGTCTTATACCCTGAAGCTGCAGGGAGAAATATTCATACCTTTCATGCCACATTTCGATTTCTTTGTTTCCTAAGGAGATACTTAGAAAAGCACACATATCAAAGTGAAAATTTGTGCAATCCCTCTAAAATTTAAGAAAGCCTAAATGTCAATGGTAGACTAGTTCACTCAATTATGTTAGTCTAAACAGTGGAATAGTTCTTTTTCCCCTTTTTTATTGGCTTATATTAGTCATATGAGGGGTGGATTTCATTGTTCCATCTCCACACCTGGTATTCCAATCCATGCCACTCCTCTAGTGGGATATTATTAAGCTTTGTCTTGTAGAATACTATGAGAAGCAGCTGATAATGTGTTGTCAAGTCCTCTGACAGCCCTCTGGAATGTGGCCTCAGTGAGTGAGAGGTATGGCTCTTCTGTGTATTGTGATTTCCTCAGTGCCTGCATAGCACTTGGCACATAGGAGACACAATGATTTTAATAAATAAGAAAAAATATATATGTGCCTAACTCGTTGCTGCCACATATGATTGTCGTATGTATTATACTCTCTTTCTCTCTCTCTTTGAGACAGGATCTTTTCTTGCTATGGAGTCTAGGCTAGCCTGAAATTAAATTTCCAGCCTTAGCCTCCTAGTTATATGTGTACAACTCATCCTGCTTATCTCATGTTATATATGTATGTGTATGTGAGTGTGTGAACATGTATATGCACAAGTCTATGTGACTGTGTAAAGGCATATGTGGACAAGCATGCATATGTGTGTGGGTATATGAATGCGTGAACATGTATGTATGTGAATGTGTACATGAATATGTGTGAACATGCATGGTTGTATGTATATGCACACATAAAAGGCATATGTGGGTATAAACATGTGCATATAGAAGCATAACTATGTGTGCATATGTGTGTGAGTGTGTATATGCATGCATGAATATGTATATATGTTTGAAGGTGCATATGTATGTCTGAGTGTGTGAGCATATGTGAGCATGTGTGCATCATCCTGCTCTTTCACATGCAGTGATTTCTGCCCCTCCAGCTGTTTTTGAGCCATGAGCATTACTCCATTTGCAAAGACACCCTGATCCTTCTCTGCACTTGGGGGCTAGTTGGAGGCTAGTCACATATTGTCTTGATATCCTCACTTGTAGGTACAAATGACCTATTTGTTCTCAAGGATGGACATGGACAAAGGCAACTGTTCTAAAGGTCCCTGAGAATTCATGGCAGAAGCGAGAACGCCTTGCTCCCAGCCCCAAGTCCTTCCCTTAAATGGCTCTGTGCAGCAGCTCTGTCCTTCCACACAAAGGCTTATGGGGGCTCTTCAATTCCATCCATGTCTGTGGGCCCACCATCAGAGGTCTCTAACCACACCACATGAAATGCCATAGTACCTTTGCATCCTTGACAATTCTACATTTCCCAAATACCAAATGGTTCACCATTGTCCAAAGCAATGACCTGAAAAATATAATTGCTTTTCAAAAATATTGGGCCTCTTGAGCTTTCCAATGCTAGCTTATAAAAGCAACCAAAACACTGCTGGTGCACTCACAAACCCTCAACAGGCTTCAGCAGAAACACCAGGTTTGGGGGCTGTGGATTGGGATTGTGAGGGTGTGACTGTGAACTCAGGCATGTCTCTGAGTCTCCCTGAGCATCCTTTGCCTTACCTGCAGCCTAGGACTATAGGGCTTCATGGTATAATCAATCATAGGTGAGCTGAGTGATATTGCAAATAGAATGGCAAGCATCTCCTCCTGGGGAGGAGGAAAAGGCCCAGTGGATGGAATCAATTGAGGAACAGTCCAGGCTGACACCAAATTCTAAATTCCTTCCCAACTTCCTGAGCCTATGGAGAGAGCCTTTAGGCTCACCACAATCAGTGTATGCACCACCTGCTTCCTACCTCTTTGCTTCCCTCTTGTCTCCTCTTTTCTCTAAGACCCACTGGGGCCTCTGCCCAGCAGTCTAGAAACTGAGCAGCAAAGGCAGGAATAAAGGAGAAGTTCATGTGAGCCTGGAACTGATGGCTACTTGGTGTAAAAAGAAAGAAATAGTCCTGCTTATCCCCAACTCCTGGAAAAAGAGCTCCTTGAAACAATGGGCTTTGTTGTTAGGTACAGAGAGCGCAGAAGTGTCTGAGCAGCTCCTATCCCTCTGACTCCAGTATCTGAGCAAAATGTTCTGCTTTGATGGTTGCTTTTCAAACAGTAAATTATTGTCCTGCTTCTGCCTCTTCTAATAGAGAGCAATGAAGAAGAGGGATTTCTTTTGGTAAGTGCAAAATTAACACAAATCAAAACTGCTCTTCTTTGATCCATCCTGCACTCCCATCCATGTCAGCCATTGTATTTCCTCACTGAGAATGCAGGGCTCAGGGAGGATTACGCAGGGAGGGTATCTCTTACCCCTTCCCACTTGATTAACACAATCTAATGCCTCAGTAATGCTCAGGGAAGTTCTTCACTTGGGACAGGCTCTGATGCGAGCTACCCACAGGGTCTGGGGACTGGGTCTTTCTTTATTTAAAATGCAATCAAACCCCTATAGGGAGAGGATCTGCAAAATCTGCCTGAGCTGGGGAAGGTGGGGCTGCCGTCTAATGCAGGCAGGCAAAAATCCCTTCCTTTGTACAGCTTGTAACAACTTACTCATGTCACAGGCAAATATTTAGTGGGGCTTGTTCCGTTCAAAACGCTGGATTGAGGAAAATGGAAATAAGCCCTATCTACTCTTACAGTGCTTAGAGCCCAGAAGGGAAGGTGGGCTTTATCCAAAGGTGGGCACATTGCTGATGGACAGCTAGGCATTGTAGAGAGGAGGGGAAATGTGAGGGCAGATAGCTAGCTTCCTGTCTAAGGAATCAGACAGGATTGCCCTGCAGAGGTCATGCCATTTGCACATCTTAGACTCCCTCTGGCTTGGCTGAAGCTAAGGTGGAAGATGGAGAGTCATATTTTTTATTTATTTTTGGTGATACTGAGGTTTTAAACTCAGGGCCTCATGCTTGTCAGGCAGCCTCTTTACTGCAGAGACATACCTCCAGCAAAGGGTTGCTTTTATGATTAAAAAAAAAGATAGAAATTGGTGATTTTCAACTCAGAACATGCCCCCACTTTTCAGACCCACAGAGTTCCTCACTAGGTCCTAGAACAGGGTGACAATGATGTAGCAGGTCCAGGCTCCAGGCCCCACCCTGAGTCTTTTCGTACCTGTGACTGTGACTATGCCTTGGGCTTTGCTGTGTCTGTTTCTGCCTTTGTGGAATGGGGCTGTTCTGCTCAATGCTAGTGGATAAAAGACACTCGAGCAGTTTCAAAGTTTTCAGGGCTGCTCAGTGGTGAGCACTGGCAGGTCACACGGGGGAGTTGGGCTGAAGCTGGCTGGGCATGAGGAAGGGGCCATGACCTGTACACAGTGGGAAGAGTCTGCCCAGCTTCTAGAACTAGGGGTGAGTTGAGTGAGGAACTGGGAGCTCTTTAAAATCTTCCCATGCTAATGTCAATTTCAATCCATTTGTTCTGGGGCTATAACCAGAAAAACAAAGGCTGGGAAGACTATAAAGGAAAGAAGCTAGTTTGGCTCTGGGGCACATAAGTTCAAGTTCAGGTACCCTGCCTGGTCAGAATCATGTTGCATCATCATTTGGTGGACAACATCACATACCAAAAGTGGTGAGCAGCACATACAGAAGAGAAGTCACATGGTAAGAATGACCAAAGGGTAGTAGCAGGCTTACTATGCAATGTCCTAATCTCTGAAGTAATCTGTTCCTGCAAGAAGCTAGCCTAGTCTAGGGAAATGCTAACCCAATCACTAGAGATAGATTTTCATTCCCCATGACATAAACACCACCCAAAGGCCCTACCCAACATTGTCACTTGTGTGTGTGTGCGTGTGTGGTTGTGTATACGTGTGTGGGTGTGCATGCATGCATGTGTGCAAACCATAGCAGTCACCACAGGGAAAGTCGGGCTGCAAGGAAAGCAGCCCTCAAGCCTCTGCCACAATCACAGAGCAGTAACTTTCTTGTTCTCACAAACCCAGCTTCAAGCCTTGGCCCTTGTCTAGGGCCACTGTCCTCTCTGCTTTGGCTCAGCTGTCCAGGCTGGGAAATATGGTAGCTAGTGGTCACAGACCTGTTGGAGAATCTCACACTAGAGACTAGTCCAGCGTGAGAAAGTTTTAAAGTCTTCCACTTGGAGGTGACTTGTGCTACTTCTGCCCTCATTTCAGTGGCCAAATCAGGTTCCATGGCCACATGCACTGGCTGGGGTCAGGGTGGGAGGGAGGGAGAGAACTGGGGGCTTTGGAGAGCACACTTAAAGCTACCATAGTCCTTCCTTGCTTCATCACTTGCGCTCACATGACCCTAGCTAGAGACTTCTATAAGCTTGGTCTTTTGGGGACAAAATTAAAATCTTTTACCTCAGCATTAAAATCCAGCCCTACTTTGTGTTCAGCTCACTCTAGTAACTTCAGTTCCAGCCAGGAGAACTATTCAGGTACCCTTGCTCATTCTCTTGCTCACTCTTCTTTTTAACAGGATTCCAATGAGCCCTTCACACTGCTGAGACTTTTTCACCCCTTCATAAATGACATGTGCTTGGGGCAAGACTCACTTGCTTGGAAAACGTTCCTCTGAGCTGCTTGCCTCTCCAGGATGACCTAACAGTGCTCAGGCAGCCTCTGTCTCTGGTCCTGCAAGCCTCAGGCACCAGCATCCTGCTCCTCCCTAGCTGCTTTCCTCCTTTTCTCTCATAACACTATTGCATTAGAACAGGCTATGTAATTGATAGGTTTTTATGCCTTTGTTACTTCCTGTCTCTTCCTGTACAATCTGGACTCCATCAGGGCATGGATCTTGCTCTGTTTTTTTCGCTGATGGATCTCATATGCCCAAAGACAGACTTGGCATATACCAGGTGCTCAAGAAATATTTGCTGGAGCAAATTAGTGTATGCCCAAGAGGGCCATCTTTCTCTCCAGGTAGCAAGATGTCTTGCTCATCTTTAGAGTCTCCTCCATCCTACTCCAATAGAATTGACATCCTCATGCTATCACCTCTTCACAGGTGTCTGTGCCTCAGTGGACAGCCACTTTCCTGTCTGGTCATTGTCTTTCCATTTACAGCCAACAGAAGCCCCTCAAAAATGTAGAATCTCCAGCCAGGCAACTGTATCTCATGCCTATGACCCTAGTGACATAGGAGACTGAGATCTGAGAATCACAGTTCGAAGCCAGCCTGAACAGGAAAGTCCATGAGACTCATCTCCAGGTGACCACCAAAAACCTGGAAATGGGTTGTGATGCAAGTGGTAGAACACTAGTCTTGTACAAAAATGCCAAACAAAGGCAGAGAACATGTAGACTTTTGTGGCCAGTTTCTCTGCTGATAAGGATGTTGCTAGTCAGTGACTGACCAAAGCTAGAGAGGGGGAGGGCACTGTTTCAGGTTTTGCTCCAAAAAGCAAGGCAAGCCAGAAGGGCCCAGGATGCTAGGATGGGCAGTGCTGTGGGCCAGAGCCCCAAGAGGCCCCATCTCCTGCCCTGGTGTTTATTACAGAAGAGACAGTCCACTGTTTCTGGATTTCCTGGAATGGCAATGGTAGAGAAAGCAATTGTCTTGAGGCAGCACACTTTTTTTGGGGGTGCTGGATTTGGACCAGGCAACTTACATAGAGGCTGTAGACACCTGGACTCTCCTAGGCTGGCCTCTGCAGTCCCCAGTGGAGAAGACCAGGCTGGAAGGCTGTGGAGGTTGCCATGTTGGGGTGAATTCAGCTTTGTCATCCTATAGATTCTGTCATGCAGCCTGAGGGAGGCTCTTCACTTCCCTCTCATAGGCAGAAGATGGGCCTGTAATTAGCTTCCACTGTCTGTCTGTGAGAGGCAGGGTGGAAATTCCTGCTTGAGCAGAAGCCATGGAGTTGGGGTAGGGGAATGAGAGCCTGCTCCTGGCTACAGAGCCACCTGGAACACTGCTGACAGGCCCACGTCTGTGCGAAGAGTCTCCAGCATGGCTTTAATAACTCCTCACTACCACATGCACACCTGGTGACCTTTACACTTGGGGGGGGGGGACTCTGTGTGTCACATACTATTTATTCCCCGACTTGAGAATACCAGGGAGGAAGACAGAGACTCACTGCAATTTGATAAGCATTAGGATGTCAAAGTAACATCACCTTTTCCCCTTTGACAATGAAAATAGCTAATTGGCTTGTGTTTGGGGTTTCCTTTATTCCTCCCCACATCCTCCACAGAAATGATGAGATTTCTTCTATTTTTCTTGTTGGTAAAATGTAGGTGATGGGCTTGTGGCTTGGGACTCTGGAAGCATGGGTGGGAACAGCCCCCGTGGGGTGGGGTGGGGTGTGCTGCTACAATGCTCTGACCTTTTTCCATTTTGTCCAAGCAGCTCCCCTACCGGGGGCATAGGGAAGGCACATTGTCTTCCTGTGGACAGACTCACAAGGAGCAGAGATTTGCCTCAGAGGGAACAGAAGAAAGGCTTGGGAGAATAAGCTCGTCCAGATTTTTCTTATTAATGATCAACAAATATTTAGTGATTTACTACCACATGCCAGACATTTTTCTTCCTAGGGGCTGGTTAGATGCTGATGAACAAACAGAGAAGCTCTGGGCTTCACATTCTTGGGGCTCCATCTACAAGCAGAAGCAGTGTCAAGCTATTCACATGCCTGTGTGCAAGATGGTTGTCTTTTGCTGATTTGACTTTAAAATAAGCCCCAAGATACAGCCCTGTCACGAAATCTCTTTCCTGGTTTCTCTCTCCTCTCCTTCCCCTTCTCTGCCCCCTCCTTTCTTTTTGTTCCCTAGTAAGTTCTGGGGGTTGGTCCACATTCAGTGCCATAACTGTCTCCTCCTTTTCTTTCTTCTACATGATTTCAATAACTTTTGATATAACACACCGAAGGCTTTTCTTGCACGGGAACAAAAGGTGAAATGTTAATATGATTTTATTTGGGCTCAGATTGGATAAAGAAGACCTTTTGTTTCCTACCTTTCATCTTCAAGTCAGCAGCACTGGTTAATTAAATTGAGCCTGTGGAAAGTGACCTTTGGGGGGAGGGGTGCCCCTGAGAATATAATACGTGTTAATCAAATATGGGCAATAAGCAAATAAGCAAGAAAATAACTATTAGACAAATAAACACCCTGAGAACTGTAGATGAGAACTCTTGAAGAAAAGGCAATTTGCTTCTGTCTTTGATTGAATGTGCACACATGCACAGAGGGCCACTTGGACAAAAATCACGCACTACTCCAAGGCATACACTCGTAGGGCAGGAAGAACTGGCGGATTCTACTCCCCAGGGACCACCGCAGGGTTGCAAGGAAGGGCTACTCCATTTCTCCAAGCTTGTACCTCACACCTGGCCACAAGGGGGAGTAGAAGAGTCATTTTCCTCTGCATTCAGAATCAGACCTATGTGACAGCTCACCTGTGGGCCAGGTGTGCCTGAAGGATGAGTTGGGAATTTTGTGGTAAGTAACTGGGGCTCAGAAAGCCCTGAGGTTTAATTGTCATGTGATGCTAAGTGGACTTGCTTAGTCTTTTTAGTCTCACTTTCCTAATCTTTAAAAGGAGGATAATAAGGTATGGGCTTGTTGAAATGACAAATACACTAAGCTGAAGTGAACGTGGAAGGTTCTAGAACAGGATAGTTATTATGGTGACTTTATCCCTTCTTTACCCCACTGTATCCCCAGAATGTGCTACCCATAGGGCACCTAGGCACATTTTACTGCTGTTTTTCCTTTGTGTTTCTTACAGAAAATGATCATTGAATCTCTCATAAATCTAGTGAAAGTTATCTCTGAGCAGACAGTCATTCATTCACATAACACAGGAGTTGTGGGGCAATACTGGATATGAAATGGGGAAAGCAAACCCAGTATGTGCCCTTGCAGACCTTCCAGCAGGACATCCTCCTTTATCTCTGCTGTCCAGTGTGGTAGCCACTAGCTACCTGTGGCTATGGAGCATTTGAAATGTGATCAGTGATAGGAAGTAGATTTAAAATTGTATCTCGCTTCAATTAATTAAAATTTAAATAAACAAATGTGCCTAGTGGCCAACCTATTGGATAGTGCAGGTTAAAGCAGCCAGGTGAACATTTCTAGCACAGGGCACAACACACAGTCAGTAATTTTTTGTGTGATGGTACTGGGGCTTGAACTCAGTGACTGGGTACTGTCCCCGATCTCTTGTTCATGGCTAGTACTTACTACAGCTCCACTTCTGGCTTGTGGCTAATTGGAGATCAGAGGCTCTCAGACTTTTCCTACCTGGGCTGGCTTTTAACTGTGATCCTCAAATCTTATCCAGTGTGATACCTGGCACCTCATGCACAGCCCTTCTGCTGCTATTATGCTTTCCAAAGGATGAGTAAATTCATCCCGAACAGATCCTAGAAAGCCCAGCACCTCTTTAGATTATCTGTGTGTGTCATACTGGACTTTGCACACCATAAGTACACAGAATACTCTTAAAGACACAGGTGGTATAGGAACGGGGCATGCTTTCAAGGCAAGCAATAAATTGTGACTTCATCACTCACCAAGTCAGCTACTCAGCCTGTTTAGGTCCCAGCTACTCTTTGATGGTTGGGGGGATGGTGGTGGCTTCAGGGAGTGAGGGTGAAGGCAGAGAGATTATGCAGAAAATGACTTTAGCACAGATCTTAACACAAACTCATCTCCAAACATAACCAATCACACCTGAAGGCTTTTCTCCTTGGGTATTTCCAGTCTCCCAGATGTGGCCCCTTGTGGCAAGACCACCAGGTGGGGACACTAGTGACTGGCCTAGGGTTGAGCACTTGGTTCCAGATAAGCTACTCATGCCCTTTACCTGGAATTAAAAAACAACAACAACAACAAACAACTAGATCTAAGTTCAGCCCTTCCCTGCTAGTAGGATCTAAGAAACAGATTAGGAGACTCAAGATCAAGAGCTGCCAGGTAGAGAGTGCTAGTGTATGGTAGGAAAGAATAAAGCCAACACTCACAAGAGAAAGAACTAAGAAGTGGTGTGGGGTGGGAGTGAGAGACAGAGAGAGGAGAGCAGGTGAACCCTGGCGTGTTCTTGCTGTCTAATCTAATTTGCCTCCAGAACCAGGTAAGGCCCTCATGAGTACCTGAGGTTACTTTTCTACCCTTCCCAGACATGCCCCACTCTGCTTCTGCAGACCCATACTGCCTTTCTCTTGCTTGCATGAAACAAGTTATAATAAAAAGCACAACCATCTAACCTGACACCTCCTTTTCATATTTTCATCTGCAACCCATTAGTGTTGACCTTACACTTTTTCCTCCCTTCTATTTCCATGTCTGTTCTGGGGAGGCTCAGAACCTGGAGTGGCTTCGGTGCTAGGCAGGGGATGCTAAGTCCCTGGGAGTTAATTAGTGCAGTTGGAGTCATTTTCTTTAATGTTTATCTGATGTTGCTGCAGGACAAATTAGGAGCCAAAGAGCAAACACAGGTGCCTCTGAAGTGGTGTTCTGGGAGGAAGCCCATGGTGTAGAGCCAAGAACATGTGAATCAGGACCCAGAGGCTCCAGGCTGTGTCCTCACTAACACAAACTTGGGCCTTGGTTTTTCTTCCTGGAAGAATGGAGGTGATAATATAGGGCACATCTATCTTACGTTTGGATAAGAAAAGTCATGGGCTTTACCATTTGCCATTTTGAGACTGGCCTTGGGTGCTCATGCAACCCACTTGCAGAACTGTGCTCACATCCAGCTTTATCCAGTCAAGCACCAAAGGGCCTGGAGCCAGGTGTGGGGAAGAAGGCATCCTGTCTTTCTTATGAGAATAGATGGGCCAAAAGGGCAGCAGTGGCACAATGCTCTCCTAATTTAAGTGATACAGATGAGCATCCCTGGCTAGCACTCTACCACTTGAGCCACAGTGCCACTTCCAGCTTTTTCTGTTTATGTGGTGCTGAGGAATCGAACCCAGGACTTCATGCATGCTAGGCAAGCACTCTAGCGCTAAGCCATATTCCCAGCACTCTCACATGTTTTTGTAACAACTTACTCCTGCTACAGTTTCTCCAGTGGCCAAATCAGGCTCCCTGTCACCTTGGCATTGCACGGTCCTGATTTCTAGGCCCTTTTTTGAGCACTCCTGTCCACAGCTGACTTGCTCTGGGCATGAACTAAGTCTTCTGAACAGAAGCAATCCTGCCTGGGGGCTGGCTTCAGCTTTGCTCTCAGACCTTGGGCACATCATGTCTCACACTTTCCGCCCCTCAAAGTCCCCATCTATAAGACAGGATAAAAATACCTGCTCTTCTGACCTCACAGAAAGGAAATTAGATTCAAGGTGTGAGATGAAGCAAAGCACGATGTGACTGCAAGGTGCTAGTAATATATATGTATATGTATGTGTATATATATATATGTGTGTGTGTGTGTGTCCTTAAAAATCTTATTACTCAAGTGATATATATGAATTGGAGAGAACTGTGAAAATGCAGATAAGAAAGTGATGACAATAAAAATAGCCCATAATCCCTTCATCTGGGAACAACTGCTATAAATAATTTAATGGATATCATTCTTAGATCTACATCTGTTTACTTGAAATAGGATCACACTCTGCTCTTTTGTAATTTGATTTTTCACATAATAACAAGTAATCACTAGAGGTATGCCCTGCTGGAGATTAAATTTGTGGGAATTCCTCTCCCTATTCAGAGTCAGAAAATTACCCTGGGATTATTGAAGGTCTTCTGTCCTATCTCCAATATGTCAGGGGCAGGTGCCTTAGCCATGCCTGGTAGGCTACCTCAGGAGGAAGGGGTGAGGCCCAGTGTCTGACAAAGGAGGACCATGTGGTCAGATCCTTGGTGTGCTCCCGGTGGAGAGGTGAAACCTGCTTCTTCCCTTCGGGAGAAGCCCTGCCAGATGGGGACTGAGAGCTTTGCTACTGAGAGGTGGTGTGAAGGGGTCCACAGAGTTTGCCAGCATCCTGGCAGCAGCCCAGTCATAAAGGTCATGGGAATGGGGTGCAGGGAGAGGGAAAATGAGTTACATTCCTGAATACCCAGTTCTAGAGACCCTTGAGCCAAACTTGGTAGGAAAAGTGTGGTTCATCAAGAACAAGATGGCCTCGGTCACAGGGGGATGTAAAGAATGTTGAAGGGGGTGACACAGTTCAAGATACATTGTATTCACAAACTCCTTTGTTAAACTGCACCTCCTTTGTACAACTACTTAAAGATAATAACAATGACAATCATTAGTAAGGATCTAGGCTATGGAAAGATGTTAGCAACAGCCAATCAGCACACCAGATGTAAGTCTCCCTCTGGGTATTGATAGATGGTCCATAGTAGCAGGAGTCTGATACTTGTGGAGTTTTCTCCACATGGATGGGAGCGGAGCTGAAATGACACTGGATCCCTCTGGATTGTATGAAGTCGTTGGGCAGGTCTTGGTGGGGGAGGCCTTGAGAGGAAGAGACTAGCTGTTCTACCATTTTTTAAGGAAGAGGACTGAGGGACTAGTCAGTAAAGGATAAGAGATGTCACTATCTGTTGTAAGTGAAGGGGTTTTCTTGACCACAGAGGCTGTGAGCATGATCTTATTTGGAAAAAGGATTTTTGGACATGTAATTAAGGGAAAGACATTGAGATGAAAGTATCCCAGCGATGAGTGGTCTTAGAAAAGCAGAAAAGTATCAGGCATTGATGGCTCATACCTGTAATCCTAACCTAGAAGGCTGAGATCTGAGCATTGAGGTTCAAGGCTGTCTCAGGCAGAAAAGTCCTGAGACTCTTATCTCCAATTAGCTTCCAAAAAGCCTGAAGTAGAGGCATGGATCAATTGGTAGAGTACCAGCCTTGAACAAAGAGTGTAAATGAGAGTGAAAGGACCTGAGTTCAAACCCCAATCATTATTTGTTGTGAGCTAAATGGTAGCCCTCCACCCCAAGCAACGAGCAGGAACTTATTTGGTCCTTTCTTTTAAACAAAAAAAGAAAAGTCAGAAGGCTATTTGAGACACAGTGGAGAGAGGGGAACCTCCCATAAAGACCATGATTGCCAAACTCAACAGGAGAATTTTGTTTAAGAAACCCCAGGCCATAGAGCAGAGGCAAAAGCTAGAACTGAGTCTCTGCCAGTAATATGTCTGCATAAACTCCTGGCTGTATACACACCTAGTCCTGGCTTCCCAGTGCCCTGCAAACCCCAGGAGCCTCTCTTAGGCTTCCACTGGATCTATGTTTGTTAAGGCAGCCAGAATTTGAGTTCTGTGCTTGTAATCAAATAAATCTAGCTGGCATAGCTGTTCACTTATGTGGCAAAAGCTCCATGAGGAAAAGAGGAAAACTATCCCATTGTACAGATGAAGAAACTGAGGATTGAAAATGAATCTCCTACCCAAGCCTGGTCAGCGATGGGGCTGGGCTGAATCTAGATCTCTTTAATCAGAAGACGTCCCTTTTGTTTCTCATCTGTCCTGCTGGGACCAGAAAACAAAGCTTTTAAACCTCAGGAGTGGCATTATACTCCACTTTCTGCAGAACACCTCTGGCTATTCCTTGTAGTCAACTGGCACAGTGAATCTGTTGAGTAAAGTGTCTCTTTCCCCATTACCTTGATGGAAGAGAAGTAGGCAGAACTTTCTGTTGCTGAAGAGATAGCAATTGAATTTGAGACAAGAGGCCTTTAAATTTCTTCCCAAGAATGACTTGGAAGTGATCTGAGAGACAGGCATGGCGCTTTCTTTCCAAATCCTCTGTCTCCGTCTCCTCCAATAATCTCTCAAGTGTTGGGAGGAACCCTGGGAAAACTCACTCCCCCTCCCAGGGTGCTCATACTTGTGGTTTGTAGGGGAGGTGAGAGTTTCATTCTCTGAAATGAATCTCTTTAGGCAATCTTGAAAGTGAGCCATAAAGATGCACTGAGGCTAAGTTGCCTACAAGTACTCTGAAATAGATAAGATCTCTTCGTGGTTTAGAAAATAAAAAATGACTGAGACACTGCACTATTGATTCTCTTCCCCCTCATCTCACATCACTGGGTGAATACATTACTCTTGGAGGTTTTGTACAAATTACTCAATAAAGTACATCACAGGCAACATGTCTGCTTTGGTTCCAAGTACGTAAGGCAAGAACTGCTCAGGTGGAAAAGATCTGATGGGTCATGAAGGGCGACTCTCACCTCACAGCACGAATACACAGGGAGCCTGGATGGTTTACCTGGCATCACAGAGCACCCTAAAGGAGCTGCAATTAGAATTCAGAACACAGGGCCATACATATCACGCTGTCTCTATAATTGAAGGAGGGTTTGGGTAGGTCCTGGAGACAGTAAGTTTTGGATGTCAGCCTGACTGGGCTGGAAGTCTCTAGATGTTTGGCCAAGTATTTATTCTGATGTGTCTGTGAGGGAGTTTCTGAATCAGTGGACTAAGTAAGGCTGACTGCCCTTACTAATGTGGGTGGGAAAGACCTGAGTAAAATGAAAAGGTTGTAGGGGAGGGAGCTTCTCCTACTTGCATGCTTCTATCAATTTGTCTTTAAATAAACTCTCTCTCTCTCTCTCTCTCTCTCTCTCTCTCTCTCACACACACACACACACAAACACACAATTGCATTACCCTTATGTGTTCATTTCCCTGAAGGACCATGGCTAACAAAATCCCCATAAGTTGGAGAAAAACGAGAGGTTAATATTTACACCAGAGCCAGACTTTCTAAAGGAGCTAAAAGAAATACTTAGCAATCTTTCCTAAAAACATCAGATCTGTTTTCTCTCCTCATTTTACTAGCTTGATTTTGCTAACAGAATTTCTGTCAATGAAGTTGTTTTTACTATTTCTTAAACCCTACTTACCTATTCCTCTATTTCAGAGGTCTCAAAACAATGGCTTTGGATTTAGATGTGTTATGATAGATCCACATCATGGGCTTTTTCACCTACTCTGTATTTTTTGTTTTTGTTTATTTTAGCTTACAGTGTCTTAATTAAAGAATCAAGAGATCACACACAAAAATACTACACCCTCGCTTATAAACAAGACCAGGTATAATTGGCTCCTGAATGGTTGCCATTAGTTAATACTGAGGCCACTGTATGTTTAATTAGTGCCTGTGTTGCCAGTTCAGCCATCTTTACCACTCCCACATTCTCGCTGAAATGAAAGCCTGATATCTGTATCCTGAATGATTCCTCCAAGGTCCATGGTGCTGTTGGGAGGTGGTGGAGCCTGTAGGGGCTGGGACCTAGCAGAAGGAACGTAGGTCTAGAAGGAGAAATTGAGACATTGGTACCTTCCTGTCTCTCTTCTGCTTTCCAGTTACCATCAGTGAGTATCTATGCTCCACTACATGTTTCTTGCTATGATGTTCTGCTTCACCACAGGCCCAAAGCAACAAAGTCAACTTCTATCTTTTTTGTTGTTGTTGTTTTGCTAGTCCTGGGCCTTGGACTCAGCTGAGCACTGTCCCTGGCTTCTTTTTGCTCAAGGCTAACACTCTACCACTTGAGCCACAATGCCACTTCTGGCCATTTTCTATATATGTGGTGCTGAGGAATGGAACCCAGGGCTTCATGTATACAAAGCAAGCACCCTTGCCACTAGGCCATATTCCCAGCCCTAAAGTCAACTTCTAAAACCAAAAGCCAAAATACAACTTCCTTTCTTTTAAGTTGATTGTTCCAGACATTTTGTCACAGTAACAGAGAACTGACACAGGGTTAGTGCCATTTAATGTTATGCTTGTCCTGGCCAATGATCAAATAATTCAAAATGTCTTTCGAATCAAGATATTGATTAAATCTATTCATATTTAATAGCTACTGATGACACTTCTAGAACAATATTAATTGGTGCCAATGCAAAGATACATTTGATATGGATTTTACCTATAATGAAATATAGTCAAAGGGAATGACTTCCTGTATTCATGTCTCAACTGACATTTCTTATAACCTTATCAGGTATATGAACTGATGTTTTGGCTGGAGTGTGTATGTATTGGAGACAGTGTGCCTGGAGTAGAGATAAGGCTGTGTGAAGGCTTAAACAGCAGGCTATATAGACAACATGATAACAAAAGAAGAATAATTGGGCCAGATCAATTGTCTACCAAGCCATACCTCTTCCTCCTAAACATTCAGCTAGACTACATTTCCCAGTATTCTTTGTAGTTAGTCAAGACCATGTGACAAAGCTCCAGTCAATGGGATGTCAATGGATATGACAAACACTTTCAGAGCTGGCTCCTTTAATTCTTGCAGAAGAGAGCTTCCATCTTCTTTTTTCTCTCAATAGCTAAGTGAATGAGAACTTGAAGTTCCCATGTAATGGGAAAGGCATCTCTGATCCATGAATCACTGTAGAAAGGTGTGCTTCCACAGGGAGCAAGAAACAGCCTTTTACACGGCTGGCCATGGAGTTTTGGGAATCCATTTATTTCCATAAAATATCAATTCTTTAAGAATAAAGACCACAATGAGAAGGACTTATTAAGTGTTTCCTCTTTGTTAGGCAATGCATAGCTGTCTTACATTGCAGCATCACACTAAAGCATCACAGTTTTATAAGGTAGATATTATTTCCACTTAACAATAAGGAAAACGAAGTTCAGAGAGGGTGAGTAACTTGTCCAGGAACATGGAGCCACTACTTAGAATGTATAATTATAGCAGGGTTGCCCTGGAACAGGGAAACACAGAGAGAAGAGTAAATGGAAGCAAGAAGTACTTGAGAACAAAATGAAATAATCTGAAATGGTTTCCTGTGCCTGGATCTGTGTCAGCAGCAGGTGGGGGAACTCCAGCCACAGTAAGAACATCACCAGCCCATTTCACTGTGTGGGCAGGACGCGCAAGAGCTGGAGGAGGTACACACTACTCTCCCAGTAATGACATCAGCCTTGAGGACCCTAACATCTTTGAACACCTTTGTTCAGCTTCCAACAAGGCAGATGCATCATTTGGATAGAATCTGAGGAAGAAGTGTTCCTAAGGCCTGGGGATGGCATTTAGTGGAAACACCAAAGTGAGAAGGGGCTGAATGACTTCCCTGCTGGCATCCTTCAACTTCAGATGAGAGGCTCCAGAACACCTTGGGTTTGGGATGTCCTGCAGGATCTCTGCAAATGCAAAAATGGGCCATGGAAGAGAGTTTGCTGCTAGAGGCATTTCTTTTCTTCCTTCAGCAGGTTGTGCTGCCCCAGTGTGTGGTCCACTGTTGTAGGAGAAGGCAGACAGGAATAGTGCAAAGTGCTGGCTTCTCTTAGGTCTGCATGTAGTCTCTGGGGAGCCTGTGCTGGATCAAAGGTGGGGCTCTCTGCTTAGTGTTTCAGACAATCTTCCAACCAGGCAAATGGCCTGACTACGAAGTTCCAAGCCCCATACCAAGTCATCTGCCAGCAATGACACGTTCAAGACATCAGGTCCATAAGACCCCCTTTCTTGGGGATTGGCATTGTATCCTGTGGAGGCAGCCAGAAAGGGTGGAAATAGACCAACAAAGTCATTGATGGAAGGAACACAGTAGTGTTGTTGGGGGCAGTTCAGTGGGGCCTATTGGGAGACCAGACAGGTGAGCTGAGAATGGAATGCTGAAGACTAGGGAGAGTTGTCCAAGCAGATGGAACAGCAAGGACAAAAACTCAAGTCTGGGAAGATCTGGCTAAGAATGATATTGGAGTTTGGGTAACAGCAAGGAAGCCAGAGAGGCTGGAGTGGATTGAACCAGGGGTTCTGTCAGAGTAGAGATTGGCAAAGGCAGTGGGGGACACATCTTGTTGGAAAGTGAACCTTGGTGTTCACTCTATCTCCTTTAGGGACCCCTTAGGGTAAGGGGATGCCTGGTGCCAGTCCTTTACTGCTGGTGTCAGGGAACAGGTGAGACATGCCTAGGGACATTCTCAGTGGAAGGGGACAGATGGTTCAGCTCAGAGTCTCAGAGTACTCTTGAGTATCTTACATAACTTAGGCCCCACCATTTTTTTCTCATCTGTTATGAGGGAGTAATAGCACTGCCAGCCTTCAGTGAAATGCAGTACTAAGTCCTAAAGGTTAGCCCAGCAGAGCTCAGCATTCATGTTGGCCACAGCAAGCAGACACCGTGTACTCTCACATTAATTTCTAGAAGGATGCAAGCTCTTGACTTCTGCAGTCCTTTGGAATGAGGGTAGCAGTGAAAGTTCTATGCTGCTGGTCATGTCATATCCTCAAAATCTAGCATTAGAACTCCTGTCTTTAGAGAAGTCAGCTGACTCTGTAACTGCCTCCTGGCTGGTAGCTGGCCAGAGCCTGAGCTGAGGACACAGTAATGTCCAACCATGGAGCTTGAGGTATGGCCACATTACTAACTAATGTTCAAATGTCATTTCCTTTTTGATCTCCTTATCTGTATGATGCATTCTGCCTTGTCCCTGTGGCAAGAGAACCACTCAGAGCTTTATCTTTGCTGCTTCTCTCCTTAAAGGCATATGACCGATTCCACCATTTCCAAATTGGTCAATGCCATGCGTGTCTATCATCTTTCTTAACCCTCAATGCAGCTGAATCACTGTCACCATGCTCATTACTCAGGGGTTCAAAGGTGGGGAGAGACTGGTCTAATCTGGGAGCCCTGGCTTCCATTCAGCCTTCCAGGGAACACTGTGCTGGCTCCTCCCAGGGGTGGAGCTAGAGCAAGCATGCCTCCCCACAACCATTGTTGAATTTGACTAAATTGAATTGGGGTGCCGCCTCAAAGTCATCTTTGGCTACAAGCTTCAATTCATCTGCAGATAGAAGTTATGGCAGGGTTGAACAGGCCCTGGGAAAACCCAGCTAGGATTTGCAGTGCTGGGCATTCACTCCACAGGCACAACCATTACATCTCTCATCCGCCCGCCAAGCTTCCCTCCCTCCTGTGGTTACCACCTCCACCCAGCCCTCACCTACAGCACCAGCAGGAGTTCTCACCCTTCCCAGCCCCCACCCTTCTGCCATCTGCCAGGCTATTCATTGGCCTCCTGTGCCCAGCAGTGGGCAGCAAGCCATGGCAGCACATAGGCTTGCATGCCAGGAGGCCGGGTGAGCATGTGTGAACCCTGTATGTGCTGAGAGGCTGTTGCCCAGCCAGGCTCTTTGGGCAAAGGAGTGGTGGCCATGTGGCATGATTGGCAGGTCGGGGTGGGGGCAGAGGCCTGGGACGGAATGCAGGCAGGGTGCATACTTCAGCAGCTGCCTAGGTAGAACCCCCAACCTGGATCCAGGTTGGAGAGGAGTGAAGGTGGACACACGGTAAGGAGAGTAAAGCACAGCATCCTGTGTTGTTGCTGAGTCAGATATGAAAGGATGTGGAGGTTCAGAGTCCTCTGCCTGTTCAAGAAAGCCTTGCTTAATCACAGAGGAGGCGCTCCCATTCACTTTGTGCTTATATACAGCATGCCAGGCTTCCTGTCAAACACTGGCTTTGTGTCACTAATTCCTTACCATGACCTGGGAGGCAGAGGTGACTTGAGGCCCTATTTTGTGATGGTGGGTGGAAAGCTTCCGGCATGAGCTTGCTTGCTGAGAATGACCCTCTTAGCAAATGCTAAATGTAGCAGAAACCCATGCCCCCCCCCCCCCCGCAACTCCAAAGGTCTTGTGTGCTTCTACCTCCTGATACTTGGCCTGGTAATCCACTCCTCACACTCAGCCTGGCTCCCTGTGGCTGTGTATTCTTGTGTAGCTTATGGAACACTATTTGCTTCTATGTGCTGAGTATTAAAACAGAGATGGCCTTGCAAATGCTCTTCCTGAGAATTTAATGAACGAGGCAGTCCCAAGTCCAGAACCCCCTCTCTGGCTTCCCGAGTCTGAGTCTCATGAATGGGAAAGGTTCCTGGAGATTCCATTGATTTATCAGCACCACAAAGCTATGAGAGCTCTAAGGAAGGAACCATTCCAGGAGGTCTGGATGACCCAAGAAGGTCTCCTGGAGGAAGAGGGATTTGAGTCTGGGAAGGTACACCAAGAGGGGTCATAATGAGGAGAAGCATGGCACGGGGCATCCAGCATGCTGTGTGTAGTTCAGGGCAGGCACGGGCAGCATGTATTTGAAAGTGGAAAGGAGAGCCATTTAGAGACCCAAAGTAAAGTCCTCAGATATGAGACTAGAGGCAGGAAACTGGTCATCAGTGGAGACTCAGACTCAGCTGCGAGTTTACTGAGATGTTGACTCCCTACAGGAGGGAGTGGGGACTTGGACAGGAGGAGCCAGGTATCAGGAGGAAGGGTAGAGCAGGGGAAAAGACTTTGCCTTGGAGCAAGGTGGGGTGGAGAATTGCCAGAACATCCCCCAGTGCGGTGTGGCCAGGGCAGGAGGGCAAGGGGTAGCACGATGGGCAGGGATGGGCAGTATGGCCTGACAGACTATGGCAAGGCATTTGGGAAGAATTTAATGGCATGTGCTTTCTCAGCTTGGGATCCCATCCTGTTGGTAGACTGGATTCAGGCTGTGTGGTTACAAACTTGGAAAAAGGGGAGAGCTCTTCTCTCCCTCACTCCCTTAGGCTTTGATCCCTACAATTCTCTCTCTGCTTTGTCTCTCCAAAGGAAAGATCCAGAAGAAAGCCTACCCTCCCACTCCTCGAGGAAGCCCACTCAGCCACATGCATATACCTGAGAGGGGTACTATGGGGTCTGGTTGTAGTCACCAACACAGGAAGCCAGCTAGAGGCCCTGAGCTCCAGTCCCAGTTTATGTCCTCCCTTCCCTCCTTGATACTGGAAACCCCTAGGAAGACGTTGTTCAAATAGTAGCTTTCTTCCTCAGGAAGGCAAATTTGAGTGATTTGTCTCCCACAATTTACTGTACAATTGGCCCGATGCAGCCGCATTAACAAACTTAATGCTTTTAAGTAAAAGTTAATTGATTGAAATTAGGTAGGCAGCAACAGCTGCAGAATGGAGAAAAAAAGCAGCACTTATTTACCTGCTGGAACTCTACTGAATCCTAGGGTGGGTATGCAGTCACCCATTGTAGATTTATGTGCACAGCATGTGTGTGTGTGTGTGTGTGCTCTACAGTTTCCACGTGTGTGTAGCTCATATGCACATGTATGCTATGTTTGTGTAGTGCCTGTGTGGTGTGTGCACAATGGGGTATGGGGTATTTTAATGGGTTGTGTGTATGGTAAGTATGGTATATATGTTGGTGTTGCAGGCAAATGTGCATGTTGTATGCATATGGTGGGTGTATGTGTGTGTATATTGTGTGTCTAGATGAATAGAATTCCCTAGTTCTGACTCAGAATTAAAGGTGGTTGACACAACTGTCTAAATGTGAACAGTCCTCTGTCTTATTCCTTAGTTCAGGGATATGTGCAGAAAGGCCTTTTTCCATTTTACAAATTCTATTTTTTGTTTTGTTTTTGAAATAGTGTGTTATTATGTAACCTAGGGTGGCCTTGAACTCAAAATCTTCCTGCCTCAGCTTCCCGGGTGCTGATATTACAGGCATATGCTACCATGACTAGCTTTCATTATACAAATTCCTTTAAGACATGAAATTCTCCTTCCCACCAAAGCAGCAAGGTCAGTGAGGGCAACCTGTACAGAAGGATCCAACACTCATGTTGTCACCCATCATGAGGAGCCTTAAATGCAAGAACCCTCCTTGTCCCCAAATAAGTCTATGCTTAAGTAAATCTTGGTTTTGACTTTATTTGAGTGCCACTGGTGAAAAGCAGACATTGGGCAACTGGAATGCACAAGGAATGAGGCTGCCCAGAGTTCAGCATTCCTGCTAGGACGAGTGAGAAATGGCTCATAAATATCTGCAAGAAAGCGTGCATGATCTGTGCCCTGAAAATGGGGATGGTGGAGGCCCATACTTATTTGAGAAATAGACTCCTTAAGCTTGGTATACAATGAAGCCGAAGACTGATTCAATGTTTTAGCATGCTTTAATACATCCTCCTTTTATCACTACATAGTAAAAGAAATCACAGAAAGATATTTGCATAGTGAATCCTTTCTCAAATATTTTCCTTCAATCAAATGAAGGCCAGTTCCACAGACAGTGAATTAATCATGTGGAGTTCCTTATAAACTCCAGTCTTCACCATTCATGTTTCTGGATCTTGCTGTGTTTTCTAGGTCATTTCTTTTGTTCCATAACAAATCCAGTGTGTAAGATATACTATATGCCTGTCTTTCTTTGAATCCTTCTGTGATTGGATCCTTGTTCCTAGTCACTTTAAGGACTTCAGTGCCAATTTATCCTCCTTGCAGAACCTTCCATATTGACCTCACCTAAAGCACTTCACTATGAGAACTGCATTCTGGTACATGGAGTAATTGTCTTCATAGCCCTGGCCACTGTACAAAATTAGTTGTCTATCGCTACTCTAGAACAGGGACTGGCCATCCGTGTTTCTTTGTTATCTATGGCTTCACTGACTATTTATGGTAGAGATTGTACAGGCCACAGAGCCTGAGATAATGACCTTCTGACTCTCCACAGAAAAGCTCAAAGATCTTTGCTCTTGAAAGAGAGCTGTCTGGTTCTTGATTCTTACCTGAGTTCTTGCCTCATAACTATTTGTGGAATAAATTTACTTTGTCTGGGTTGACTCTTGTCCTGTTCATCAATTTGCCTCAGGAGTTCCTATTTCTAGGAGCTATCTATGCCCCAGCCCCTCAAAGCTCGGGCTGGGTCTCTCTGTGCTCTATCAGCATTGTGAACTTGGCCCCTGATAATGACCCCTGAAGCTGACATTTGTAGCTACTGAGGTTTCTAATTCATATGCTGTTCCCTTTTCTACCATCTTAAGAGCTGAGCTTCTTGGGGGGTGGTGCTTGTACCTTGTTAATTTCTTCATCTGAAGGCATAACCAAGTAAGGGCTCAGAAATGATTCCTGAGGATCTCTGGTTGAATATACCATATGTCCATCATGTTTTCTCTTCCTTCCCATTCATTCAAACATTCATTGGACACATGGAGAAACAGAGACTCAGGAAGTTAAGGGAAGTGCTGACTGCCAGTGGTCAAGCTAGGAACAAAACCCAGAAGCCTGGCATGCAAGTTTCCCTAGATGTCAGCCTTTGATCACTGGACAGAGAAACCATCTTATTGACAGGCAAGACCAAGGAATGTGCTGTCCTGCAAGACTCTTTGTTATCAAAGATTCAAACATTGCCACCCCTCAGGCACTGTGCCTATGCCACCCTTGATGGAGATTTTTCCTGACAGGTACTACCCTGGCACATATTGCAATATTGCAATAAAGTGCTGGCCAGCCTCCCCGGCCCACCCCCTCCCTCCCTTTTTCCACCACATACTCCTGAGCCAAGGGCACTGGCTTCCTGACCAGCCAGCCATGCTCTAAAGCACAAACAGGGTAGGAAATGAAAACCCCGGGAAGAGCAGATGATGCGGGCGGGAGGTGGAGGTATCTCCACTCTGTGTGATCTGCTTGGTTCCCCAAGCTGGCAAGAAAATCTTAAACATTATTTACTCAACCATGTGCGAGTTAAAACCAATATCTTCCTGCCATCTGTTCAGCTGAGTGACCCTTTAGAACTTCATTGCTTCATTGAGTGACGTCAGCCTTATTTCTTCCCATCCATCTCCTTGCTCCCTTCCCCTGTTCTGGCTCTGCTCCCATCCCCAGGGCTGAGCTGGGGTGGGATGGAGAGGGAGGGCTTGTAGGGGCAGCAACAGTTCCACAGAATTCTCTGTAGACACACAGTCATGAGGTCCTTGTGAACTTCCCTCTAGTTTGTACCTACAAAAACACACACTCTCTCTCTCTCTCTCTCTCTCTCTCTCTCTCTCTCTCTCTCTCTCTCTCTCTCTCTCTCTCTCTCCCTCCCCTGCTTAGGGGACTTTGATCATGCTCAGTGAGGTTCAGAGAGAGGTCTGGGTCCTCTATCTCTGCTCCCTGCAGCCATGGCTCCTCACTTACTAATAGAGTCACTGACCCTAACCATCTCGCTTCTTGGCTGTGGTTTTTATACCCAGGGCATGGACTTGTAGTATTTTTGGTTTTGCTTGTTTGTTTTGTTTTTGCGGTGGTACTGGATGGGATCTGAACTCTGAGCTTCTCACTTTCCCTTGGCTGTTTGCTCAAGCATGGCACTCTACCACTTGGCCACACTTCCACTTCTGGCTTTTGCTGATTAAATGGAGATATGAGTCTTGTTAATTTTTTCTGTTCAGGCTAGCTTTGAGCCAGGAGCCTCAGGTCTCCATGTCCTGAGTAGCTAGGATTACATGTGTGAGCCACAGGCACTCAGCTTTGACCTGTGATTCATTAAGGACCCTTTGAGCCATAATGTCTCCCCAGTCCTCCAGCTTGTTTTCCCATTCCTGACTCAGAACTCTCATGCCAGACATGGCTATGTTCTTGTCTTCCAGGGAGGCCTTATGCCCTGCTGTGTCCATTTGTCCTTATCTGCCAAGGACAACTCCCTGCCATGATGACTTCCTGTTACCTGGCAACCACGGTAACCATGCTGAGCTCTGGAATCTGCCAGCCTTGCTTGTCAATGCATGCACACATACACACACAGGATAGTGAAGGAGAGCCTTCCAGGCACAGGAATCAGGAAGGAATGTTCAGGAAAAGTGTCTCAGTGAGAGTAAGAGTAGAGATCCAGTCCCCAGCCAAGGCCCTATTGCTGTGTGGTAAATTCTACCCTATTCTGGGCTGTAGATTCTCCATTTGTCCAATAAAGACAACAATTCAATGATTTTTTTTTTTACTAGCTCCTATGTGTAATTCTTTCATATAATGAAAGATCTGGGAAATATCTGGAATAGAGCACATTTGTATAAATGTGGTCCCATCGTGTGTGTGTGTGTGTGTGTGTGTGTGTAAATTAGCAAAAGCTACAGAGCAGATCTTGCTTTATTATTATATTTATTTTTGAAAGACTCTTGCTACACATTTATCATCAAATACTTACTGCATTTGACCCCTCTAGAAATCCAGTAGTGAAATCTGTCATCCAAGGCCAAACTTCCTTCCAAGACATCCACAGCTATGTGTCCAGGGGAAGGCATTCCACTGCTGACCTACCTGCCTGCCTCTCTCCCTGGTGGGCTCCTAGGAATGGAGGTACAAACTGAAGAGGGAGAAAGGGTTCTTGCTTCTGAGGCCTGCCTGTCTACAGAAGAACTTGCATAAAGGCTAGCTCATTTATGCACTATTAGGAAAACTCTTTGATATAAGGGTGTTAAGATATGTAAATAGCATAAACACACACCACATCCTAATTACTGTTTTGCATCATGACTCATTTACTCTTTATGACATTTTGCGACTGTTCAGCTGTGTCAGCGAACACTTAGCCCAGCCTCCTACGGTGGATAATGAAGCTGTGTGTGCATCCCACCCAGTTTCCAGCTCCTGGGGAGGGAGAGGTGGGGGCGGCCAGGCACAGAGCCCAGCATTCCCACACCTCCTGTTGGAAGATACCCATTGTCAGAGAGCCTTTTTGTATGAGCAACATATGTTCCCACTTCCTGGCATTTTCCTGTCATTCCTTAGCGTTTTGCTTCTCATGGAGGCAGATTTATATGCAGGCTAATGAGAGCTGACATTTTTTTGCACTGGTTGCTACACTTTCTGCCTAGATTTAATGCTGGGCAGGTGTCAACCAACCAAGAGTGAGTTTCCTTGAGCCTTTTTCTAAAGCAGCAGAGTAGCCCGACTGGGGAGGCGGTATGCTCTGTCAGCACCTTCACTTTCAGGTTGCCTCTAGATCCTAGGACTGAATTCCACCTGCTTTTTGGGCTCTCTGCCCAGATCCAAAGGAAGTTTCCTGCTGGCACGGAGGATTTGATTCCATGGCCACTTTGTTTACTTTAAAGGGTTAGTAGATAGTGGGAACCATGTAGGCAGCCTACAGACCAGTCAAACTCATAGACATATTCTGCTTGGCCCTCACAGTGTCAAAAAGTGATTTCAATTGTGTGTGTGTGTGTGTGTGTGTGTGTGTGTGTGTGTGCATGCACCTGTGCATGTGCTGGGGTTTGAACTCAGGGCCTCCTTTCGCTATTGTTTGGGTTTTTTTTCCCCTTAGAGCTGGCATTCTACCAATTAAGCCACAGCTCCATTTCTAGCTTTTTGATGTTTAATTGGCAATAAAAGCCTCACAAACTTCCCTTACCCCAGCTGGCTTTGAATTGCAGTCTTCAAATCTCAGCTTCTTGAATAGCTAGGATTCCAGGCATGAGCTATCAGGGCCCAGATTATTGCATTTCAATATTGTTTGTTTTTTAAAAATGGGATATTTCATATAGAACTCCAGATTTTTGGCTTTTCTAAACAATGGAAACCTGACAGTGGTTGCCAGCATTACTGTGTGGCAAGTGTCCATGGAAGGAGAGCAGAGAGGGCATAACTTTTGGCTTCAGATAACCTTGGTTAGAAGCCAAGCTCTGAGTCTCTGTGTTTTCAGTTTCTTTATCTACAGAAAAAAAAGGATGGTTAGAAACATTTTGAACAGTGTCTAATTCTTATGCAAGATTTATTCATCACAACTGAAACGTGCTGCCTTTACGCAGAGCATCTGCTCCTCCTGCGTTAGACCACAGAACTTTCCTAGGTTAAGACGTGACCCAGGGGTTGTGCTGTTGTGAGGGGAGGAACAAGCTCAGCACAGTCCATGCATGAGCAGGTGTTGTGAAGCCAGAATGGGAGGAAGTTGGAGAAAGGAACCTTCCAACAGTGCACCCCACATTTTTAGCATCAACTATTTATATCCATCAAAGCCCAATGCATCCCCTCCAAATGATAGGTTCCCAGAGCAAGTAGTTCTGCAGAACTATTTGCTAGAGGTATTACTAGTAAGAAGAAGGGAACAGAAAGGTAAATGGGAACAATTTCCATTAAAATGGAATTGGGAGACAGAAGGCATTGGAAAACTATTTTGAGCCTAAGGCAGGTGACACAGGCTTCAAAATTTAATGAGCCTTAAATGCCATTGGATGAACATAGCTGGAGACACACAGTTACATCAGACAGGCCCCACACAGTTGCGTGTTTTCCCATAATACTAAATTTTTTAAGGGCTCCTTAGAACTAACAAGGTAAAACTTGGTCAAATGAGGTACCTGTAACCACTGATAAGCAAGTGATCTTGGGCTGTTATGCAGAGGAAGTGCTGCCTACCTGTGACTTAGTGCATGGGGACTCAGACTTCAATGCTTGCTTGCCTAAATATCTACATCCAGAGGCAAATGCCCAGCTTGTGAGGTCTCCTGCCTTTGCCCCACCACTCCTCCCTGCGATCCATCTTTGACTCCTAGGTGGGTTGAGTTTTGTGGGTTGTCTATGATAGCTGTAGTTCCTTACAGGGTGCTGCTAAGTGACAGGCATATGTAAAGGGCCTTCATTTGTCTAAGGCATAAACAAGGGAATCAAACTCACTTTGCAAGAAAGACTTCTAGCTTCTGACAAAACCAGGGTGTTTGGGGGGTGGGAGAAATAAAGATGCCCCTGACTGAGAAACATTTACTGATTTAGATGCAAGAGTAGCCCCCCCCAAAAAAAAACCCCAAAAAACCCAAAACACAGGGCATATTCCAGAGGGCCTTTCTGGCCTGGCCTGCAAGCCTTGGAAAGCTTTTCGTGTAGACTAGACTGAGCCTTGTTACAAGGATATCCACAGATGGGGATTTTTTTTTTTTTTTTGGCCAGTCCTGGGCCTTGGACTCAGGGCCTGAGCACTGTCCCTGGCTTCTTCCCGCTCAAGGCTAGCACTCTGCCACTTGAGCCACAGCGCCGCTTCTGGCCGTTTTCTGTATATGTGGTGCTGGGGAATCGAACCTAGGGCCTCGTGTATCCGAGGCAGGCACTCTTGCCACTAGGCTATATCCCCAGCCCATGGGGATTTTTTAATTATTGCAATTATTAATATACACATATATTAGCATTTATGCATACAATTAACATTGTACACACTGTGTTCCCTGTGATATTTCTGTTTTTTTTTGTTGTTGTTTGTTTTGTTTTTTGCCAGTCCTGGGGCTAGAAGTCAGGACCTGAACACTGTCCCTGGTTTCCTTTTGCTCAAGGCTAGCAGTCTACCACTTGAGCCACAGCACCACTTCCAGCTTTTTCTATATATGTGGTGCTGAGGAATCGAACCCAGGGCTTCATGTATATGAGGCGAACACTTTACCACTAGGCCATATTCTCAGCCCTCCCTGTGATATTTCTGTACCTGTATACAGCATTCAGTGATCAAATTCATCCATTCTTCTACCCTTGCCCCTACCTCTAGCATTTTTCTAAGTCCCTAGTAATCCCTCTTCTAGTTTCAGATATTTTTTGTATTTGTTTCCACATGTAAGAGAAATGACCTAAGTGCAAATGACACAAAGCCATTCTTCCTTATGAATGAAATTGTGTTTCACATCTTCTTTATCCATTCTTTGGATGCTGGGCACTTAAGCTGATCCATCACTTGGTAATGGTGAATAGATCTATGATTACTGTTGAGGTGTGCAGGGATCTTTTTTGTGTGCTGATCTTATTTTCTTCAGTTTTATACCCATGAATGGCCCTGCTGGATCATAGTCATTCTAGCTTAGGTTTTTTAAGGAACCTTCATACTGTTTCCAAGACTGGTTCGGCTAATTGACATTTCTAGCAACAGGATTGAAAGGTCTCTTTGCTTCCATATTCTGGTCAACAGTTATTATTCATAATCATTTTCTGGTAATTCTTATTGGGGTAAGATGGAATCTCTTTGTAGTTTTGATTTGCATTTCTGGATGGCTAATGATATTGATGGAAATGAAGTTTCCTGAGTCAGTTTTAGGGAAAAAGTGATAGAGGCACCAGGAAAGACAAGTCTCTTCCCCCACCCTCTGTGCCCACTGACTCCGAGCCTCCCCTCTCCTTTGTGTCCACTGACTCCCTGCCCTTCCCCCATCCTGCTTTTCCATTTTCCGGAAGAGTTATGTTGCTCCTTTGATTATGAAAGTGTAAGACGCTCAAGCTTGGGCCCTGAATCCACCATTTTTCTGTGTTTTTTCTTGGTCTGTTTGTTTTGGTTTTTTTACTGCCCTTCCCTCACTATTTACTTAAGCTATTCCTTGCAAACAATAATACTAATTTTCCACTATCTAGTTGAGTGAATACATAAAATTTTGATTTCAGTTCATTGTATGAGCATCTTCTTGTTGCTGTAACAAATTCCACAAACTTGATGGCTTGAAATGACATGAACCTATCACTTTGCAGCTCTTCAGATTAGATCTTCAGCATAATTCCCACTGAGCTAAAAATCAAGATATCTTCTGAGCTGGCCTCCTTCCAGAGTCTCTGCTGGAAGCTCTGTTTCCTGACCTTTTCTGATTTCTGCAGGGCTCCCCACACCCTGGAGGGTGTGTGCCTCCTTCCTCTCAAAGCCAGCCATGGCAAGCAGAGTCCTCTCATTGTATCTGTATAGTTTCTTACATAGCCACATTGTCCTTTTGTACCTATTTCTTTCATGATCAGATCTTTGTGATTACATGGGGCTTACCTTCTATGAACCAGAGTATCTAGATTAATCTCAGAGCCACCTGATTAGGAACTATAATACTTTGCTCACAATTTTCTGAAGGAGGATGTGGACTTTTTCCAGGGGCTATTATTCTGCCTGTCACATTCAATGAGTAGGCAAATAAAGACATACACTCCTTGTCTAGCTGATGTGGTGGCCTGATGTCTCTACCCATTACAGGGAGCGACTCTAGTTTGGAAGCTGAAGGTGGAAAAGTGTCCTCCATGTAGAATGCTGCTCTGGAAAACAGTGAGCTCAGCAATTGGGCCAACCTGAGGGAGTGAGACCTTGGGCTCAAAGGTCATTAAATCATGCAAGTTTAAAGCTGTAACTGTGGTGGACCATTCTTCCTTCCTCGCCTTGGGCAGGACTCCACTTTGTGTTCTTTTACCTCCATCATTGCCCCCAACATCTGGTCCAAGAGTCTTATTGTCCTCTGAGACCAGCTCCCCAAGCTGCTTGTTTGTCACTATGTCATCTCATCACACAGCTCAGAGAGCTGGTTTGAGGCAAATCCCATCCCACCACTCCATGCTCAAATCCCTCTGAGGCTCCCTCTCAGGCCCCAGGCCAGCCTGTGTGGAGGCCCATGTGTGATTCCACCCATCTCTCTTGGCTGGTGTTCCAACAAACTTGGTTTTTTCTGTATCCTTAGTCTATGTTGTTGTAAGGTGAGAAACCAGAAAGGTCACATTTTGAGAGGTCGAACCTGGAGTCTTTACTAAAAGGACAGCAACTGCATGGTGGACTCTGGTCTCAAAGACCAGCAGCCAGAAAATACACTTAACACGGTTAGGAAACCGAGCCATGAAGGCCAGAGAGGAAAAAAAAGAACAAAAACAATACCAACAGACCAATTCAGCTCCAATGTAGAGCAGAACTGGGACACCATGGTGACCAGAGAAGAACCAGGAGTCGGGAGACTAGACAAGAACATAGAGACGAGTGGCTTGTCGTAATGGTGCCTGAGCTTGTCTGGGCCTACATAGAGTCAGGTCAGGGGACAGAGTCACAGGAAACTCCCAGTACCTGGCACTGGACTGACAGGTTTAGTAACCTATCAGCCAAGTGCTCACCTCTGCCTCCAGGGACTTAGGCACACCCATCACCTGGGAGGCAGAGGCTTTACTTTCACCCTTCCATGAAGACAAGATGCCAGACTACCATTCACTATATGGCCAAGATGGCGCCAGCCAGACCCCATCTCCAATATTTCAATATGATGCAGATTCTCACTCCTGGATTGGAGGAATGCTGCTCTGCTTAACTGGAAGTGTCCTCCTATATTTTTCTGATCCTTCTGTGGTTCCTGCCCTCTCCTCATGTGGGCCCCTGTTCCCTAGACAGGCCTCCCCCAGCCGCCATCTGCTCCCTCTGCAGTGTCCTTCCTGTGTCAACACATAGCATGTGTTTCCTCCTTTGCTCTCTGTCTCCCTCTCTAGCATACGAGCTTTGTTAGCACAGAGACCCTGGCAGTCATCTTTATCATCATAGTCCCTGTATCCAACACATTGCCTGGCATATAAAAGATTCTTGGTAAATATTTGTTAAACAAATGAGTGTGTGAAGGCACAGGGAGCCCCAGGGGTGTTCAGAAGCTCCTGTTGCCAAGGATTATTGTACCATGTTATTAACAAACATTTATTTCATTTAAAATTATAACCATATGACTCCTTTTTTAAAAAAATCATCAGAGACAAGTGTTCAGGTTCAGTGGGTGGTGAAGTCTTCATGGAATAGGTATTGAGAGCTACCTCTTACACCTTCTGAGGTTGGAAGCAAGTCCCTGATGTGAGTCACATGTCAGGATTGTTGCGGGACCCAGGGGGACCAACACAAGACCCCTTTCCTTCAGGAAATTACAGATTGATGGGGGAAAACAGACACATACAGGCACTTTTGCTGTTCCTTTGACCCAGGCAGGATGACAAAGAAACATAAAATATGGATGATAAATCTTGGAAGGAACAAATACATTTTGGCACCTTGACTGTGCTGACATGGTGACCCAAGTCCCCTGTCAGCTGACTCCAAAAGGAGAACTTTAATTATATTGCTTAATTACACCAGAGCACACCAGCATTCAAAAAAATTTAACATTAATTCCCTCCTGGGTTCCTGATATTTGCCTTACGTTATTGCCAAGCATTGGAGAGGAGCGACAAACACAGGAAGCGCTTTAGTGTTTGGAATCCTCAGCCCTGCTGTGTGTTATTTGCGATTCCATTTGCAGTCCAGAGATGCAAACCCTTCATCTGTTCATGGTGACCCATGAGCAGGCTGCAGGAGCCATGGAAGACTAGAACTCTCTGGCGGAACATCAGAGAATGACTTAGACTTTGCAAAAATTCTGGGAGCTTTCCTCATTTGATCTTCTTAGCACAAATACATCAAGATTACAGCTCTGTGGCCTTACAAAAAGAGAAACTGAGGCACAGATTGGGGAAGAAAACTATTTACCTGTAAATAATTCTAGCTAGAGCAACAGATGAGCTCAGAACCCCCGTCTCTACTCAGAGCCTGATGTGCATGCACTGAACTTAAGCTTCTTGCCAAGGGAGGGCAACAGCCTCTGTGCCAAGCCACCCAACAATACACCGCTGAAATCTCCTTTTACAAATGTTATTTTTGCTTTAGGCAGCTTTGGGTTAGCATATGTGCTTAAGTAGCATTTCTAATTAAAACCAAAATGTGTAAAAATAAAATATTTCCCATGAAACACATTCCTTCATATCTATTAATGGTGACAATTTGCATGTGGCAGGTAAATTATTTTAATTTTTCCTGGGGAGAATTTCTGATAAAATTTTATGAAATAAAATTATTGGCAGGAACAAGTTGGAAACTGTCAGCTCTCCACTGAGACTGTGAGGATGGAGCTGAAACCGTGTTTGGAGCTATCTGGGTAGTAACATTCTGTAGGTACAGTGGACTGAAGGGTTGTGTGAAATTAAGCTGAAGCCATAATTTCAGTCAATGGTATTTGGAGATTATTAGAGGATCAAGAGAGGAAAGCCCTAGTGAATGAGTTTAGTGCCATTCTAAGAAGCCAGATAGCTGGGTGCTTGTTGCTCACATCTATAATCTTAGCTATTCAGTATTAGCATCCCCCCACCCCCACCCTTAGGTCCTCAGCTCCTCCCATTAGCCCCCAGATCCACCCATACCTAAACTCCCTACCCTAGAGCTATAATAGGCCACTCCCACTCACCATTCAGGCTTACCTACTTCCCCTTTAGCCCCTGAGAAGCTGTCACCTGGATAAGGGGCAGATGCCATGTTGCTCCCTCTCCTGTGGGAGATATGGCCCCACTAATAAACTGCCTTATGAACCTTCTTCTCCTGTCCATGACTCTCTCCGCATGGTCCCCTGCGATGGCTGGGACATATCCTTTCACTCAGGAGGCTGAGATCTGCAGTCTGAGGATTGTGGTTTGAAGTTAGCCCAGTCAGGAAAGTCTGTGAAACACTTACCTCCAATTAAAATAAACACAAAAAGGCCAGAAGCGAAGCTGTGGATCAAGCGATAAAGCCACTAGCCATGAATACAAAAGCTCAGGGACAGCACCTAGGTTCTGAGCTTAAATCCAAAGACTGGCACCAAAAAAGAAGAAGAAGAAGAAAAGCCAGAGAATGTTCTGTCCTCTGTCATTTGAGAACAAAACAGAATCAGCAATCTAGAGCCTGGAAAATAATCCTTACCAGAAACCTCACTGTGGTGACACCTTGACCTCCAGCTCCAGTCTCTGGCTCTGTGAGCAATACATTTCTGTGACTTATAAACCATCTGGTCTATGGTAGTTTGTTATAAAAACCTGAGAAGACTTTTTTTTTTTGGCCAGTCCTGGGCCTTGAACTCAGGGCCTGAGCACTGTCCCTGGCTTCCTTTTGCTCAAGGTTACCACTCTGCCACTTGAGCCACAGTGCTGCTTCTGGCTGTTTTCTATATATGTGATGCTGAGGAATTGAACCTAGGGCTTCATGTATACGAGGCAAGCACTCTTGCCACTAGGCCATATTCCTAACGCCCTGAGCAGACATTTTATACATAAGAAATTCATTTAGCGGAGATGGGTGATTAGATGGTATGGACTGCCGGTGAAGGCTTTGCTGCCACTGCATAGCAAAGATAAAAAGTCTACAGAGATGGCTGCTGAGGGGGAGGAATTGCTTCAATTTGTTATTGTTTATCCACACAATCCCAAATATGACTAATAATGGGTTGTAAAATGCACTTATTGATACATATGCTGAATTGATCTTGTCTGCAGTGGAATTTCCCCAAACTTCAGCATGGCATATTTTTCCCCATCTCTTAGAGTCTCTTATTTGCCTAGTATGTTCACTTTAACATGTTCTACTTACATGAATAATTCTCTCACTCTCTCTCTCTGCCTTTCTCTCTCTGCCTCTCTCTCTCTCTCTCTCTCTCTCTCTGTGTGTGTGTGTGTGTGTGTGTGTGTGTGTGTGGTTCTGGGGCGTAACCTGAGAGCTTTTCTGCTCAAGGCTAGCAAACTACCACTTGAGGCACAGTCAAGGTTCAAAGCCAGCCCAGACAGGAAGTCTGTGAGACTCTTATCTCTAATTAACCACCAGAAAAACCAGGAGTGAAGTTGTGGTTCAAACTGGTAGAGAGCTAGAGAGCTAGCAAAAGAGCTCAGGGACAGTGCTCAGGCCCTGAGTTCAAGCCCCGAAACTGTCAGAAAAAAAAGGAAGCAGAAACTAAACAAATATAAAATAAAACAAGTCATATCGCCATTCTTTTCCTTTAATTGCCTACCTAGTGTCTGGTGTGTATGTATCACCCTCTCCCACCTCTGATTATGTAAATAGGTCCCCAAGACATCAGAGGCCCCCTGAAATCTCAAGCCCTTGAGAGTTTCAGCTGAGAAGTCCATTATGTATCCCTTAGGGTCCCCTGAGCCAGCTCTCCATCTCTGTACTCCCACGTGGGCATTGACTCTTCACGTCCATCAGGCATCACTCAGGGTCCACTGGAGCGAGCTCTCCATCTCTGCACTCCCACGTGGGAGGTGTTTCTTCTTGCTATAGGGAGTTTAGAAGCCACTTCCTTTCCTTTCCTGTTACCTCAACAACACTTTTTCTCTTACATGGTTGTTTAACATAGAACTTAGAATCCCATCAAACTCAAAAGCAGAAACCATTTTCTTTTTCTATGAGTGGGTGAAAGGGAAACATCTCCTCTTTCTTTCAGAACAAATTGGGAGTGATATATTTTGAAGTAAGGGGAAAACTGTTGTATTTTCACACAGCAGTAGGAAGAAAAGGAATCAGTCTGTTTTCTGTTGCTAATAACACAGTATCACAGATGAGGCAGCTCTTGACTCTGGTCCATGTTAGAGGTCCTGCACCTGGCAATGCCCCTGTTGCTGTGAGAGTTCTAACAAGGCACTTAATACATCAGCAGAGGGAATATATGAAAGGCCCATGAAAACTGGTTCTATAGCAGACCCATTCTATAGATAACTGGTTGACCCATCAATCTCCGAATCTGTAATTGATGAATCTATTCACAAAGGCAAAGCCCACTGGACCCATCCTTTTATATCTCATGATGAACATTAAATTTCTTTTGACACGGATAACCACAGCAGCAGCAGAAAAAAGTTGTCTTTCTATGTAAAGCAAGATGACCATGTATTTCTTATTATTTCTGCCACACGAGCTTCTTTTGTCTGTCTGTCTATGTATCTATGTATCTATGTATCCATGTATCTGTCTATCTGTCTATTTATCTATTTGGCCATGGGGCTTGAACTCTGGGCTTGGGAACTGTCCCTGAGCTCTTCAGCTCAAGACTAGTGCTCTACCACTTGAGCCACAGTACCACTTCCACAAGCTTCTTTTAATTGAGGTGAGCTGTGTGCCAGGCCTAATCTCTCAGCTCCTCCATACCACAGCCAATTGGTAAGTGCTGCTAATGCCAATTGGTAAGCCATGCTACTGTCCTACTGCACAGCAAATGAGAACAATGAGAAGAAGAGAAGAAGCAGAGAAGCTGAGTGACGGCCCATGATTGCCCAGGTGGCTAGTAAGGGCTAGGATGTAGCAAAATCAGGATTTGGCTCTTGCCTGGCCAGTTGTTTGCCATTTTGCTAGAGTGTTGGGGTCCATCTTCCCCCTTGATGGAAGGGGCTTGATGCACCTCCCCCAGCCCTGGGGAATGCGGCCCTGCTACCCCCTCTAGATTGGAATCCAGAGAAACCGGTTGGACCAACCGGTTGCCAGCCAGCCCGGTGCCTACCAACCCCGCCCTGGCTTGGCGTGCTCAGAGTGACGCTAGCCCTTGGGGGTCAGGTGACAGCTCTTGGCCTATCGGAATCCTGGCCAACCCCCTTCCTTCGGAATCATCTCCCCTTGTCCTTCTCTCAATAAAATCAGTTCGCTCTCAGAAGCCAACTCCGTGGTCTATGTACGCTAGCTCCCAGGGAAGGATAGCGGCCACATTACCACGTAGGTCACGCGCGCGCCAGGCTGGACCGAACCCCCACGTCTCACTCTAATTTACCTGCTGGTCGGGAGTTGGGGGAGAGGACGTTACGGAGGGCAGGAAGAGAGAAGAAAGAGTCCGAGCCGGGAGGGGCAAGAAAAAAACCCCAACACTAGAGGGCCTTAAGACTTGCCTGGAAGTTTATTAATCAGGAATACTTTGAAACCTGAAAATAACTACAAAGAGACTGGACATTTATTGTTTTTTCAAGGCCAATTGTAATTGTTCTTACTTGCAGATAAGAACATGAAGGAAGTGATGTGAGAAATTCTTTGACTTTTTTATTTCTTAGGTCAGTGGTATTTATCTTGGCTACTGATGTTCAAGTTAAAAGAAAATACATTGTTAAGCCTAATTATTTTCTATTTATAAAAGAAAATGTGGCATAAAGGAGTATCAATGGTGGCAAAACAGGTTATTTTATCCTTGTATGAAGGAGTGTCAGTTATAGCATCTGCTATTGCTTGGATCTATAATGTCCTTAAAAACCTGACTGTTAAAGTCTTGGTTCTCAGTGGGGCTACTGGGAAGATGTGGGCCTGAACTCTGGGCCTAGATGTTGTTTGTAAGCTCCTTTTGCTCAAAGCTAGCACTCTACCACTTGAGATACATCACCACTTCCAGCTTTTTCTGTAATTAATTGAAGATAAGAGTCTCACAAACTTTCCTGACTGGGCTGGCTTCTAACTGCAATTCTCAGATCTCAGCTTCCTGAGTAGCTACCAGTGACTGCCTGGCTTTAATATGTTTTTTTGTTTTTGTTTTTGTTTTTGTTTTGGCCAGTCCTGGGCCTTGGACTCAGGGCCTGAACACTGTCCCTGGCTTCCTTTTGCTCAAGGCTAGCACTCTGCCACTTGAGCCACAGCGCCACTTCTGGCCATTTTCTGTATATGTGGTGCTGGGGAATCAAACCCAGGGCCTCATGTATACAAGGCAAGCTCTCTTGCCACTAGGCCATATCCCCAGCCCTAATATGTTGTTATTGTAAGTTATTATACAAAGGACTTTCCATTTAACAAGGCAGTTTATAAATAAAATGTATTTTGATCATTGTCATCCCTTTCATCATTCCACCTCATTTTTCCCACCCCCCCCCCTCAACTCCCTTCATTTTGGAGGCTATACATTGAATTTTGTGACTGCATTTCCCCCCCCTTCTTTCTTCATTCATGAAATTTCATTCCCTGATCCAACCCCCATTTCAAGTACTCATTTCTTGATGTTTATTTTGTTGGATTGTGAATTCCAGTGAATTACATCATTGAGTTCTCCCTTGAATCTATACTATTTCAGTTAATACACTTATGTATACTTGGATACTACCGTGAAGTGTTTGCTTACATATTTATAAATGAATTCTAGCTTCTACGTGAGAGAAAGCTTTGTCTCTCTGGGACTTACTTTTCATTTCACATGATTTTTTCCCCAGGTCCTTCAATTTTTTTTCTTTTTGCAAATGATGCAATATCTTTCTTTCTAATGCATGAGTAAAATTAAACCACATTTTCCTGATCCATTTGTTCATTGAAGGGCATTTGAGCAGAATCCATACCTTGGCTCTCTATGGTGAATAGTGCTTCAATAAACATGGCTGTTCAGGTGGCCTTACTGTATCCTAGTTTGTAAACTTTGGAGTAAATGTCCAAGAATGGAATTGCTGGATCAAAGGGTGGTTCTATAGTTGTAGAACTTTTACAAGGTGGGGCTTAGTGGGAGGTCTGTAGGTCATTAGGAGTGTGTGCCCTCAAAGGGGACCATGGGGGTCCACCCTGTTCTTTCCTTTCTTTCACTTCTCAGCCATGGGTGAGTCATTTTGCTTCACCACCATCTTCCTCTATGTTTGCTGCCACAGATCCAAGAGCAATGAGGCCTATGGCTCATGGACTGGAACCTCCAAAACTATGAGCCCAAATCAGCCTTTTCTCTTGGCAAGTTGGTGGTTTCCATTATTTATTACAGTAATAGAAACCACTAATCTACTCTCTGAATGTTTGTTATCCTGTGTACTTCATATGAGCAAAATTCTATGATATGCGATCATTTGTAACCAGTTTCTTGCATTTAGCATAATGGGGTTTTGAGATTCATTCATGTTGTAGTATATATTAGCAACTTAATGTGATTGTATTGCCAAATATATTTCCCTGTATGGATAAACCACATTTCATTCAAACATTCATTAGTTAATGAACTGTTGAATTATTTCCGATTTTTGTGCTGCTATGAATGTCTGTGTATAAGTTCTTTTGTGCATGAATGTTTCTAGTTCTCTTGAACAAATACCTAGGAATAGAACAGCTGAAGCACATGGTAAATCTCCGCTAAACTTTTTGAGAAACTGCCAAGCCCGTTTTCAAAGAAGCTGCACACTAACAGTGTGCCAGTTTCTTTACATTTTGCCTATACTTGATATTTTCCATATTATTCATATTTTCTACTGATGCAAATGCAGCAGCTCTAGTGCATATAAATTGGTATCTGAATGTGGTTTTGATTTGCATTCATCTAATCACTAATGATGTTAACCTTCTTTACATATGTTGCTGGCCACTGGTATATTTTCTTTGGAGAAATATCTACTCAAGTCCTTTGTCCTTTGGGTTGTTTGTCGTTTTGTTGCTGATTTATAAGTGTTTGATGTAAACTAGAGTAGGTATTAGAGTCTAAACAATATTAGATCCTTACAAGATATATTATTTGTAGGCAGATGCCAGTGGCTCATGCCTATAATCCTAGCTACTCCAGAGGCCGAGATCTGAGGATCACAGTTCGAAGCCAGCCTGGGCAGGAAAGCCTTTGAGACTCTTATCTCCTATAAACCACTCAGAAAAAGAAGGAAGTAGCATTGTAGCAGAGTGCTAGCCTCGAGCACAAAAAGGCCCAGGAACAGTGCCTAGGCCTTCAGTTCAAGCCCTAGGACTGGCAAAAAATAAAGACATAATATTTGAAAATTATCTTCTTTCATTTTGCAGATTTTTCTCACTTTTTGGATTGCATCTTTTGCTACACAAACATTTTGATTTTGATGAAGTCTAAATTATGATTTGCTTGGTTGCTTATGCATCTGATGTCATATTTGAGAGACCTTTGCCTATTCCAAGATTACAAGGATTTGTGCCTGCATTTCTTTCTAAGGTTATATGATTTTAGCCCTTACACTTAAGTCCTTCATTTGTTTTGGGTTAATGCACATACATGGTATGAGCTAAGGGCCCACAGTCATTCTTCTGGGGTGGATATCTAGCTTTCCTAAACATCATTTTTCAAAAAGATGTCCTTACCCCTTTGAATGATATCAGTACTCTATGGGTTTATTTCTAGACTCTTAGTATATTCTATTTTTCTTTGTATCTGTCCTTATATCAGTACTACCTTGTTTTCCTAACTGTGGTTTTATGATTAATTTTTAAATTAGGAAGTCCTCCATCTTCATTCCTCTTCTGCAAGATCATTTCTCCTGTTCTGGGTCCTTCATATTTCCACATGAATTTTAGGATCTGCTCATCCAGACTTTACAAAAAGGACAGCTGGAAAATTACACAAAATCTGTAACTCGATTTGAGGATGATTGCTATTTTAACAGTATCATAATTTTCCTACTCATGTATGTCTTTCCATTTATTTAGTACATCTTAGTTACTTTCTACTCAGTTTTCACAGTACAAAATGTGTTCTTCCTTGGTTTAATGTATTCCTAAATATTTTATGTCTACAAATGGAGTTGTTTTCTTTTTCTATTTATTTAGGTAGTTGCACAAAGTGGTTTTAATTCAACATATCAATTTGTAAATATAATGCATCTTGGAACTCTTTTCTTAATCCCATTTTTAGATTGTTTGGCACTCATATATTGACATATAACTGATTTGTGTATAAGGACCTACAATATTGCTAAACTTAGTTATTAGCTATAATAATTTGTGTCTTTTTTAGGATTATCTGTCCTTGAGATCATGAATAGAGATATCCTGTTTCTTTTCCAACTTAGAAACTTTAAAATTCATTTTCTTGCCTAACTACCCTAGCTAGAACAGTCTGAATGAAGGCAACTAGAATGAATATCTTTTAAAAATATTACTTGATTTTTCCCTATTACATATAGTGTCAGTTTTTCAGATTTAAAATTCCTGCTTTGTCCTTAGTTTGTTGAGTGCTTCTCAAGTTTGTTTGGTTTTGCCAAATGTTTCTTCTTCATCAGTTGAGGTGATCAGGTGGGTATTTCTCCTTCAGTCTATTCATGTGGTATAAATTGCTTTATTTTTCTTAAGTTGAACTACCTTTGCATTCCTGTATAAATCCAACTTGGTCATGCTGATCAAGTTAATGTGTTTGGTTAACCTTGCTATTACTTTATTGAAATTTCCTATTATTTGGTTAACAGTTTGCTGAATATTTTTTGAGGATGTATCCATAGAGATGTTAGTTTCATTTTATGTTCTTGTGATGATTTTGTCTGGAGTGATACTAGTTGTATAGACTAAGTTAGGCAGTGTTCTGTCCTCATGGCTTTGAAAGAACTTGAGAAGGATAGTGTTGATTCAACTTTAAACATCTAGTTCTACAGTTTTCTTTGCTAAAAGATTTTTTTTAAATTATTACTACCTATTTCCTTTACTTGAGATCTGTTGAGATAGTTCTGTTGATAGTTGAGACAGGTCTGTTGAGACAGTCTATTTCTTGTGAATCACTTTTGGTAATTTGTGTTTCTAGGAATTTGTTCAGTTCAACTATGTCATCTAGTTTCTTAGAAAGAGTTGTTTGGAATTTCTCTTATAATCCTTTTTATTCCTTTGGTATCAATAGGTTCATTTTTATTGCTGATTTTTAACAATTTGAATTTTTTTTCTTTTTCTTGGTCAGTCTAGTAATGGCTGGTTGTTGCTTTGATTTGTTTTTAGTGAAGAATATTTATTGTCAATCTTGCTCAGAATTTTAAATATCTCATTTGGTCTACAAATACTTTGATGAGATGAATATACTTGGATCTTCACGTCTTTGAACTCAACCACCCAAAGACTGAAAATTTTATAAAATGTTAAAATGTTAAACAGTGTATCTATACAGAATATGTATAGACGTTTTGTTGTTGTCTACTTTCTGTTATTGTTGTATAGCAGACATTTATATAACATTTACGTTGTATTAAGTTCTATATGTAATCTAAAGCTGCTTAAAATATTCAGGAGGATATCTTAGGTCATATTGTTATGCCCATGTTGTGAGAAGACCCCCAAGAAGACCACCGAGAGCCAGACATTCCAAAATGCAAAAGCAAGGCAAGGCTTTATCCAGGCAAGCTGCAACTCGGGCCTCGTCCTACCCACCGACACAGTGGAGGTTAGGAGGAAGGCCCTGAGCTGAGATTTCACAGAGCTTATAAAGGCAAAAACCCAAAGATACAGCAATCAGGTGTTCAAGCAAGATTAGGATATGGGTACAAATCTGATTGGCTCAGGGCTTGAGATATTGGGGCGGTTAGAGTTAAGCATTCCCAGGCAGTTAGAGGTAAGCAGGGAGTTTCCTGACCAGCTGGGCCCTAATAAGCTTGTCCTGCTAGCCGGCATGGTTGGTGGCCTGGGTTACTCATAGTTTAAACAGACAACAAAAGGAGGGCTGCCTGAAAATGGGGTTTACTGTACCTCTTCATTCCCTGCTTCTGATGGGTAACTCGAGAACCAATCATGGTTCTCCTTGCTTATTAGTTTCATTCTGACTGAGAATCAGTAGGGACAGGTTGGTATTGTGCCCGCAATACCATAAATTATCGGTGGTGCTTTACTCAGTTGGTAGCAGGTGTGGCTCAGGAGGAGGCCCAGTCTCATAAAGGGCCTTTAGCTTGAGTCAGATCTCTTGGTGGACTTGCTATAGGGCTCTGAGGGGGATAAAAGCTCATAACAAATGCGAATGCAAGTTAGGAATAACAGGTAGATGACATCACACAAGTCCCTTAGCCCTGCAGATGCAGGTACAGATAAACATAGTTTTACACCGAAGCCCCAATTCTGACCCTATTTATATTATAGCCAATTTGATTACATACCAACTTTACTCATATGCTCTAATTTTAAGACATACTGATACCATTTGTTACATACTCAAACTTTCTAGGGATTGTCTTTCTCACTTTTAACATGCCAAAACCTTCTAATCTAAAGGAAACTTTTTTGCTTCCCCAATTCTCTCTCTAAAGTCTTTCCTTATACAGTTTTATAATCTGTGTCTTATAAAATTTAACATATCCCCATTCACACCATCTTCTACTTCCTCACACCATCAGTGACTTACTGGAACATTCTGTGACAATTTAATTTTTAAATCCCTTTCTTATCCAGAGGAAACCATTTCTCTATCCCTTTCTCCAAGGCTTTCTATACTAACTTTCCTCTTTACATTTCCTGGGGCTTCTTTGCTGCTAGAGTTTTAAAGTTTTAAACTGTCTACATTTTCCAGTTTATTTCAACTACATCAAGGCAATTTACTGTGACTCCACCCACAGGCTGTTGGGGAAAACAAAGATGGGGCAAGGGTCCATCCGATGGGACTGCTGCTCCTAAGAAGCCAGACCAGAGCCAACTATCATGAGTTACTATTTTAGAGTGGATTTCTCCAGTTTCCAATTCCTCTAAGTGCCTAAGGTTGGCCAGTGGCATCTGAAAGATGCACCTCCAGGAGGGCTCCATGAACATGCCCCCAGCAGTTTAAATCTCTGTCCAGTTACCTTGGTACCTGGCACACCTGATGGCAGTTACCTCCCTCTCTTCTCTGAGGTCACATCCTAATCCATTTGGACACATTTTAATACTCTTGGACATACCTCCCACCCCAGGCATTGCCTGGAAGTGACTCTCCAGCCTGTCATACATGCTTTGAATTTAGCAGCAGGCCAGTCTGCTTGAAAATTTCTTACAATATCCAATTTTCTTAATAGAGCTAGTTAACTCCAGTCAACTCAAGAATGCCCCCCCCAAAAATTTAAGTTTTAGCAGATCCAAAGCACTTTCCAGCAGAAATCAGCTGTGTGTGATGAGTCCCATCTGAAGATGTAGTTTCTTCCAGAGGACTGTTAGACTCTCCTTGATCCTCACTCAAATGCAATGGGCAGGGGCCATGGTGGTATCAGGCAGCACTGGCTCCCAGTGGTTCCAGTAGAATGTCACACCTTCTGCTGGGTTACCTGCAACTTTCTCCATAGACTGGTTAGAGAAGCTTAATCTAAGTTAACCTAAAGCCTAACTTTAGTTAAATTTCCTAGTATTTTCCTGATTCCTTCTTAAGCACACTAGCTTTTGTAGGCTGGCACATCACTGAAAGTCAAGACAGCTTTAGGCAATCAATGGCCCTTGGGTCATTTTGCCAGGGCAATAATTTTAAATCAGATATTTCCAATAAGGCTAGGATTTTTTTTTTTAAGCCAACATAGAAGGTTTGGCCTGTAACCATTTCTCACAAGTGCAGTCTCTGTATACTATTACCTCTGTTTTCCATGCCTCTAGTTTATCCTGCCTCATCTTCCCAAAAACAACTCTGGTCCCTTGGTCCTAAAAGGGGGGGCTGATGGGCAAAGATCATCCATCTTCTATAACTTCTTCAGGCTGCCTCAGGGACATTGACCTTACCTAGGCAGGAACCTACAACCTTAGTCTACTTTACCAAGGGGCTGCAGGATCAGCTGTCCATTAGGAGCTTTACTCCAAACTGGAAATTACATTCAACATTTTAACTTTCAACTATACAGACTTCTTTTTGGGCTACCGCAGTGTAGCCTTTTAACATTCTAGTTTGTAAAAGCTTTTTCCTGACTGGCTGGGGAACTGATCTCTGATAACCTAAAAAGGTTGGGTGGAGTCCCCCAGAATTCTTTCTGTGGACACTCACACTCTGATTGTGAACTGTCACCTGTACATCTTTCCAATGAGCTATGCACGTTTGACACAAAAGAGATTGTCAGACTTACAAACAACACAGAGACGACAGCGCTGTGCGGTGGGGTCACTCCCCGCCGTCTGCGGATGGCTGGGGCTGGCCCAGTGTCCGCCCCTGTCGGCGGCTGCGGGTCAGGACTTGGGGCCAATGCCTCCATGTCCTGGGCTGCCGGCGCCAGGACTGGGCGGGACCCTCCAGAGTGGAGGGCACAGCTGAAACATTTTCCTCAGAGTCCTCCTCTTGTAACTGGGGTGGGAAGTATGGCTGGGGAAACATTTCCTCCTCCGCGCTTCCTCCCTGGAGGACAGGTGGGTACAGTTTCTTCTCTTCCTTCTTGGTTTCTCTTTTGTCTGGATGGCCCGAATGAGGGGTGTAGATTAGGCGTTGCAAAGTTTGATCTTACGTATGTCAAAGCTCCCCTCAGGTGGCCAATTAGTTCCCTTAAAGGTGGGCCATTCTGAGTTGCACAGGGTGATCCACTTTTTCTTCTTAAGGGCCACACATTGGTTCTGAGCTATCTCCTTAACCTCCCTCCAGTGAGCTAGGATCAAGTCTAAGGGGCTAGATGGAGGTCCCCAAGATAGAACATTACCCATAGCTCTGATCAGATGTTCAGTCCAAAAGGCTACAAAGAACAAAACAATTAATACAAAAGGAGGAAAACACACAGGCCTGAGAAATAGAAAAGCTACGAGTTGGAGATCTCCCAAGTTGGCCCACACCTCCTGCAAGGGTGCAGAAGGAGTGGGCCCAAATTCAAGGCGGGGTTCCAGAGGTCCCCCTTCAAGGGTGGAGAGTCTGGGGCGTCCCCCAGTCCCCCCAGGATTGCCATGTAAGCGCGTCTGCTTCGACAACCCCTTCAAGAAATACGAGTCAGAATGGCCGTCCTCAAAAAGGAAGCAAAGCAGACAAACAGACAAATGACAAGACAAGACAAATTAACAGCGCTATTTTCTTACCTTTGAAGTCTGGGGTCTTGGGGGTCTCTGGGGCCATCCTGGACGAGCCCCCAACTGTTATGCCCATGTCGCGAGAAGACCCCCAAGAAGACCACTGAGAGCCAGACATTCTGAAATGCAAAAGCAAGGCTTTATTCAGGTGAGCTGCAACTTGGGCCTCATCCTACCCACCAACACAGTGGAGGTTAGGAAGAAGGCCCTGAGCTGAGATTTCACAGAGCTTATAAAGGCAAAAACCCAAAGTTACAGCAATCAGGTGTTCAAGCAAGATTAGGATATGGGTACAAATCTGATTGGCTCAGGGCTCGAGGTATTCCGGGGCAGTTAGAGTTAAGCATTCCCAGGTGGTTAGAGTTAAGCAGGGAGTTTCCTGACTAGCTGGGCCCTAATAAGCTTGTCCTGCTAGCCGGGATAGTTGGTGGCCTGGGTTACTCATAGTTTAAACAGACAACAAAACGGGGGCTGCCTGAAAATGGGGATTACTTTACCTCTTCAATATGACTATATATATAATATATAGTTCATATGCAAGTACTGTGCCATGGTATATAAGGTACTTAAACATAGAGGAACTTCAGTAGCTACATGGGAATCTGGAACTAATCTCTTATGGATTTAAAACGACTCAAAGTGTCATGAACAACTTATCCAAGTCTTCAGAATCAGTGTCAATGGAATCAGGTTTGGAATGTAGATAGACCTTTCCCTAACTGTCTTCCTATCCCCAGCTTGTGGTCTGTGTGTCTCTGGAAGGAGGAAGGAGGTTATGTCTAAAGACTACAAGGTGAAGTGAGAAACCTTCACATTTCCTTCCTCCCTGGTATCTATTTCAGCAATGAGGTCAGTTGGCTTCCTAGCAAGCCCCAAGGCTGGTCCTGGAGCTTTGGCAGAACTGTCGCAATCTTTTGGCAACTAGATCCATCTTTTTAAATTTTTTTTGGTCAGAACTTTTGCCAGTCTTGGGGCTTGAGCTCAGGGCCTGAGCACTGTCCCTGGCTTCATTTTGCTCAAAGATAGCACTCTACCACTTGAGCCACAGCACCACTGCTGGCTTTTTCTATATATGTGGTGCTGAGGAGTTGAACCCAGGGCTCCAAGTATGCGAGGCAAGCACTCTACCGCTAAGCCACATTCCCAGACCCCTCATTTACTTAATTTCAAACTTCTTTTTTAAACATTCCTATGTAACTTTTTCTTTGACAGATGGATTATTTAGGAATTTTTTTGTCTCTTGCTTCTTTTTTTATATACTTATTTATTGTCAAAGTGATGTACAGAGAAGTTACAGGTTCATATGTTAGGTCTTGGGTACATTTCTTGTACTGTTTGTTACCTTCTCCCTCATTCCCTCCTTCCCCTTCTCCCTTTCCCTCTCCCCCCATGTATTGTTCAGTTGTTTTACACCAAATGGTTTTGCAAATATTGTTTTTGGAGTCATTTGTCTTTCTATCCTTTGTCTCTCGATTTTGATATTCCCTTTCACTTCCCTAGTTCTAATACCAGTATATACAGTATCCAGTGTACACAGATGAGATACAGTGATAGCGTGGGTACAACCACAGGAAGGGGATACAAGAGGATCATCAACAAAAGAAGCTACAGTTTCACATGGCATGTTGAAAGTAATTACAACAGTGATATAACACTCATTTCCATATGGAGTTCATTTCATTTATCATCATCTTATGCGTTCATAGAGACATAGCTATTAGGCTCTTGTGATCCTCTGCTGTGACTAGCCTAAACCTGTGCTAATTATTCCCTATGAAGGAAACCTTAGAGTCCATGTTTCTTTGGGTCTGGCTCACTTCACTTAGTATAATTTTTTTCCAAGTTCTTCCATTTCCTTATGAATGGGGCAATGTCATTCTTTCTGATAGAGGCATAAAATTCCATTGTGTATATGTACCGCATTTTCCTGTCTCTCAGTTCTTAATGTTAATTTTGCTATGTAGATCAAGCTAAGTTACCAGTTATTTGCTTTCAGCACTCAAATATTTCCTTCCTTACTCTTCTTGCTTTTATGGTTTCTGGTTAGAAATCTGCTGTTATTCTGAATGGTCCTACTATTGCAAGTGACTTGGTGTTTCACTCTTGTTCTGCACACTTAATGTTTTAACTGTAATGTTTCTTTGGATTTTTTCCTCCTAGTCTGTCTATTGAGTGTCCAAAAGGCTTCCTGTATCTCAATGGATACTTCTTTCTTAAGTTTTGGGAATATTTTCGTCTATTATTTTGTTGAATATGTTTTAAATTCCTTTAACTTACATCTCTTCTATGCCCCATGATACTCAGGTTTTGTCTCTGAATAGAATTCCTGTGGTTTTTCATATTCCATTCATACTTCTTAATTTTTCCTATTCCTCTTGTTTTCATATATCTTCCTTCTCTCTGAGCCCTGATAGTCTTCAATTTCACACACTCTAGTGGAGGGACTACTGTTCTGTGGAATAGAGTTTCTTAATTTGACTTACTGAACTTTAATTTTTTCCCTTCCAGAATTTCAATTTGATTCTTCCCCCCCCCCAAGATTTCTGTATCTTTATTGAATATTACTGTCCATTACTGTGGGTTTGTTGAACTTTGGAGTTGTTGTGCTTCTTTATTTCTCATATTTCTTGTGTTCCTGTGTTGAGATTTATGCATGTGAGGTCAACTCAGTGGTCGGATGTTACAATCACTTGTAGTCTTACAGTTGAAGAATTCATACATATCCAGGCAGGAGAGTTGTGATTTAGTTTCTCCTCCCTGGATTTGGAGATTGTTTACCAGCCAAGATTTCGCACACATTCTCAGGGCACAGGCCTGGGCTTCCAGCACAGCTCAGATAAACAAGAACTAACTGGAACTTTTATATTTCCTCCTATTGAGGCTGGTATTATATATGAACTGAAGGCAAGATTGATGAAGAGTCAGTTGTTCACTTCTGCATTGCTTTCATCATGGATTATCCCTTCTTTGTGCACTGGAAGTTGCTACATGATACACAGCACTTGTTAGCCTGTAAGCTAGTCAAGCTCCAACTTGCTGCATAGTTCATCCTATCTGTGCTCCCTTGCAGCAGCAGATGCCCTACCTGTTGGAAGTTTCTCTAATGTACCTGATAATGGAGAAGAACAAATAACTCACTTGTTCTGCCTCAGTGGTGGAGAACTGGAGCACTCAAGTGCTCCACCTTCTGTTATCTGTTTTTCAGGCTGTATCCAACAGTTTGTCACCCTGTGAGAAGGCTGAGACTGTGGAATATCATGTAGACCTCAGGTCCTATGTTTGGAGCTGCCAGCACTGCCTGGAAGCATGCTACTAGATAGCTTCTAGATGCTGACCAATCTGCCAAGCAGGAACCTAGTGCCATTTTGGACATGTTCTAACTGGGAAGATTGGGTCACCAACCCCTTGCCCCTTACTGCCTGAGCTCTTGTTGCTTCTTTAAATTCTCAACTTGCCTATGTCTAAGACTGTCCCTATCCCCAGTCATTTCTTGCGACTGTCTCCTGATTGTTCCTTGTTGTTCAAGCTCTTGGGGTACTGCTTAGTTTCTAGGCTTTTTTGATTGTAGACGGCTTATGGGGAACTAATATAAACTGATTTCTCCAGTAGTTTTTGCAATGAATTCTCCACTGCTGGAGGAGTTCTTTATTTTCTGAGGTGTCTTTGAGGCTATATCACTGCCCATACAGGCAGGGAGGGATCAACAGCTTCCTGGCCTTCAGAAGGAGCCTTCGGTTTTTCTGAGTCAAACTTTGCCCTGTCTATGCAGGCTTCAGGAAGCCATTTTCTATCTGAACACCATGGCTAAATAACTAAGAAATCCCAGTCCTCCATGATCACTAAATATTCCTTAATTTTCATGTCTTGCTGAGTTGTGGCTCAGTCCAAAAGCCTGCCTGGCCACAGACGGCCTGCTTTTTTTTTTTAGAAACAGATTATTTTGTAACCAGAACTCTATTCACAGAAGCTAGATTCTTTGCTTTCTGAAATGGCCCTTGTTGGAGGAAGTTGCTCTCATTGGGTAAAGGGCTCCCTCTCTGTGTAGCTGTGATGGTAGCCTGCCATTTGGGGTCTGGTTAATTCTCCCTTTCTATGTTTGCCTCTATTGACTGTCAGCCACCTGGACACTGGCGAAGTGTCACAGGATGCACTGAACTGATAGTTTGCAAGCTCTAAGGTATGTCTCTGCCTCAAAGGCCAGCCTGATGCAGGCTGCTTGTACACAGCCAATGTAATCTGATCCCTGAAAATGTCAGTCTCCTACAGGAGGCCTTCCTACAAGACAGCACCTCACTGCAGTTCTCCAAGATATGGGGAGCAAAAGGTTGTCTTGTCTGAGGCTGGCCTGTCACACTGGGGGAGTCACTAACATGCCAAATCCTTACACAAGTAGATTTGTCCCATAGCTAGGTTTGCTAGTTTGTAGCAGAAACTGCTAGGATTATCTTGTGGTGGAGTCCTGGGCTTTTTCTCTTCTTCCCCAGGGGTTCTGAGGCTGGAGTGGCAAACTGATTCCTGGTTTTATGGTACCTTTCTGTTTTGCCCTATTTTCCAGCTGTGCTGTTTTTTCTTTCGAGTTTTCAGTGCTCTTCCAAATATAATCTCTCCTTTGTTACCTAGACTCTTCATACAGTCTAATGGAGAATAGTCTACCTTGCTATATTATCCAGTCCCTGAAGGCGATATTTCTTCCTTGTTGAAGAGGATGATTTTTTTCCCCTCTTAGTCTTATCTTTTGTAATTTTTTCCCCTCTTAGTCTTATCTTTTATAGGCAGAGATATATTTCTCTCTAAGGTCCAAACAAGTTACACCAGACAGGGCTGGCTTATGAATTCCTTATAAATGTTTTTTGTTGGAGATATCTGTCTATAAATATATATATGTATTTATATATAATGTATATTTATATATTTATAGATAAACTACATTTATATTTATATATAAATTATATTTATATTTATATAAATATATATATTTATAAGAGCTATTTATATAACCAGGATCTTTAATGGTAATAATTATAGATGGCTAAAGATATAGCACTCTAAAAGCACTTCTAACTTCACATACAACAAATTTTCTTTGGTTGTTTGCTTTCCTATCTCTATTACTATGTAGTATCACAAACTTAAGGCTTAAAAGAACATAAATTAGGGCTGAGGATATAGCTCAATGGTAGAGCATGCACAAGGCTCTGGGTTTAACCCCAACCTCACAAGAAAAAATAGCACATGTTTATTCCTTGACAGTTCTGGGGAACCAAAGACCTAAAATCAAGGCATGGGTGAAGCTGGTACTTTCTTAAGGTTCTGAGGGGGAGAATCTGGGTTTTTATCTTTTTCAGTTTCCAATGATTATATTCCTTTGTTGGTGGTTCTCTTTTGTTATATTCAAGGCATCGCACACTACTTCAGTCTCTGTTCCTGTCATCTCTTCCACCCTGTACTGACTTTTTCTATACTCCTTTTGTAAGGTCTGTTGTGATTTCACTGGGCTCATGCAGGCTCATATCCCCATTTTGAGATCCTTAATTTCCATTTGCAAAATCTCCTTTGCCATATGTACTAGTCAAGTTTCTCCAGAAAGACAAAACTGATAGGATGTATCAGTGGTTGGGTGTTCAGATAGATGGATGGGTGTCTAGAAAGTGGTTTTTAAGGAATTGGATTGACTGTGGGAACCAATAAGCCCAAATCCTCCTGAGCAGACTAGCTGGCTGGAGAGCTAGGAGAGACAAGTTGCTGGAGTCTTGAGTATGAAGGCATCTGAAGACAGAATTATTTCCTCTTCAGGGGACCTTAGTCTTTACTTTTCAGTCTCATGATATATGCTGATTCAATGAGATCTGCCCACATTAGAAAAGGTAATCTGTTTAATTTATTCATTTATTTATTGTCAAAGTGATGTACAGAGGGGTTATCGTTTTATACATAAGGCAGTGCATGCATTTCTTATCTAACTTGTTACCTCCTCCCTCATTTCCCACCCCCTGCCTCCCCCCCTCACCATTTCCCTCTCCCCCCATGAGTTGTATAGTTGGTTTATACCATATAGTTTTGTAAGTATTGCTGTTGCATTGGTTTGTCTTTTTATCATTTGTCTTAATTTTAGTATTCCCTTTCCCTTCTCTAGTTCCAATACATGTATCTACAATATCCAGGGTACTAAAATCAGTTACAGTGATATCAGGGGTAAAACCATGGGAAAGACAAAAGAAAAAGGGCATAATTTCACATGGTATGTTGAAGATAACAACAACAATGATAAACCACTTGTTTCCATAACTTGGAGTTCATTTCACTTAGCATCATTTTATGTGTTCATGTGGACATAGCTATTGAGCTATCGTGATCTTCTGCTAGGGTTATCCTAGGCATGTACTAATTATTCCCAATGATAGAAACCATAGAGTCTATGTTTCTAAGGTAATCTGTTTTACTGAACATCTACTGAATTAAATGTTAGTCATATTTAAATCACATTATTGCTATATCTATAATGGTGCTTGACCAAAAGAAAAGAAATATTTTTTTTTAAAGTAAATACTTTCCTCCAGCAAAGTAGGCTCAAGAAATTAGCTATCATGCTACATATGGTTATATTCAGGGTTTCAGAAATTAAGATGTGCATGTATTTGTGGGGGGGGGGGAGGTGCATTGTTCAACCTATCATAGTTACCTGAGGCTGTGTCTGAATAAAAAGAGAATATCTTCTTTTAAGAGAAAGTAGATGCTAATTCAGACCAAGTAACTAAAACACTCCTAAACTCCTACCCTCATCAGAATTTCACAGTAACAGAAGAGAATTTTCCCATGATTCATTTTACCTTCATTATGTGTAGTTGTGAGGAGAAATTCATATCGTATTATCCTTGGTAATAAAAAGAAAGATCTGCTTTTCTGATTAAAAGCCCTTTTTCCCATATTTTTGAAGGAGAATGTATCTTTTTTGTTGAATTGTTACTCTTGGCAGGAAATATTTTATCAGCTCAGGCTCTTAATTGGATAGGAACATGGCTATTGTGGCGATTTTCTGTTGCAGACAGGAGACCTTTAGGTTTGGGAGACTAGAGACACATTTAAGCAGGAATCTGTTTCCTTTGGGTCCCTTATAATATTTGAAAATGGCTGAAAGGGGGAGATAGGAAGAATCCCAGAGAATGATTCTAAGTTGCTTGAGCTCCATTTCTGAGCTGCCAGCCTTCTGAGAAGACAAAAGAAACCAAAGATGAGGAATGGAATACTTCAAATGTTCTCACTTTTGTTAGAAATATAAAATAACATGCAATGCTATTATCTGAATGATTAATTTCTGCTTCATACTCTTTGTTCCAACAAATCTTTTGCTTCTTTACCAAAGGAATTTTAATTGCAATGGAAATCTTTGTGAGATTTCAACTCAACATGTCTTTAAGACTAGAGCTTTTAGAGACTTGAAGAGATGCCCAGTGACTCAAGACTAGGTCTACCATCTAATTTCCCAGTAACATGAGGTAGGATGGCAGAGGTGGACAGTTCTCCCAGATACAACATGTGTGGAAAAATAGTAATAGCAATGGACATTTTCTGAGGACCTACCTTTACCCAATCGCATGCTGAATGCTTTGCAGACATTGTTAGCTCAACTTTGTCTCCCTCTCAGCTAGAATGTCTTATTAACCACATTTTCCAGGGGAGGAAAAAGTGGCTTAGCCCTGTTAAAGGGCTTATCTGAGTGAGATCTCACATTGTGGTTCAGGTCTAGCTATCAGTGCAGCCATGCCTAGCTCTCTCATGGACGTAATCATGTCCTCTCCCCAAATCCACATGTTGAAGTCTGACCTCCAGTACCTCAGAAGATGACCTTATTTGGAACTAGGGCCACTGACAAATGAGTGATATTGAGGTGAAGTCTTGGCTAGAATAGTGCCTATGATTCCGATATGATTGCTATGTTAATGAAATAAGAAATTTGGACATGGGCACTGGTATTAGCACAGTGAAGATTACATAAAAAGACACAAAAAACAAACTTCTTCATATCCCTCAGGGTGAGTCAACTCTGACAACAGTCTTGGATTTAATTGTAAGCATCAATTTCTGTTGTATAAACAGCCCCATTTATGGTACTTTGTTACCATAAAGTCCAGATTTCAGGAGTCCCCAAAGACCACCAAGGAGCCGATTCAGATGCAAGTACACCAGAGTCTTTATTGCAAGCTCGAGCCTGTACTCACAACCATCACCAACACAGTGGATCTGGATTGAGAGCCCCGCCCTTCCATCTAGTAGGGTTTTTATAGGGTTGCTAGGGGCATTCCATGCATCATAGTATTATACAGAAAATTACATCACATCACGAGAAAATTGTAAAACAATTTTAAAAGCTGGTTGGTGCAGCCGGTGGGAGGAACAAGTCTGGAAAAGGTAGTTGGCTGGCTCATGGGGGCGGTCACTTGAGCTCCATGGTCCGAGCCCTCATGACATACCTGCCATCCTGCAGGGCTGTCTAGCCATTATCTTGCTGCCTGAGGAAGCAGCTGGACCTTGAAGCCTTCTCTGCCACCTGCTGATTGGCTGAAGCTGGGTAGTTTACTGCAAAAAAGGGGGCTAGAGATATGCATCCTAGAGTCTAAGTCCTTGGCATTTTCTTAGAATAGCTGCTAGGGATTAACATTGTTAAGAGTTGGCTGTGGCTGAGAGGGACTGATTTCAACTCCCTATGTGTGGGGAAGTAAAACAGTTTTTATTCAAGTTCAATTATTTAGGCAAGGCCATGGGTACATTTTAAAAATAATGACTCAAAGTATCCTAGCTTCATTGACTTCTGGCTACCTAAATTATTTAGATTGTATTGATATTTTGTCTGGGTCTTACACTACAGCCCCAGAAAATGAACACAAACTCCTCAGTCATGCTGTTTTTGAATATTGGACCACTGGATTCTTTAATATCCTTTGCAGTGAAAGACTTGGCTTGTCCCTTGCCTTCAAATGTGACTTGGCATTAGAAGGGAAGAAAGGCTTCATGATAAATACTCCCAGAATGTCTGCTTGTTTCCATGCGAGTATCATCAGATCTTTGCACAGCAGTGTTCATCTTCCACATGTTTTCATGTCATCCTGGGTCCTCAGAGCTGAGGCTCAAGGATGGTAAATGCCAGTGCAGGTGTGCTCTCTATTTGCAGTCTTTGCTCCTGTGGATAGAGCAGGTACTCTTTCAGTGTGACAAACTCCTCACACCTGTCTCCTCTCTAGCCTTTGGTGATACTAAACATCAGTAAGAAGGCCCAGTATGGAGGTTCCTGGTGGGAAGGAACATTGGAGCTTAAGTCATTGGTGTAGACCATTGCAGCTAGTTAGCCAGCTCAGTAGGTGGGAATGAAGTCCAGAAGAAAATGGCCAGGGGCCATGTAAGTTTTAAAGAAGTGGGAGGTGGGGGGAGAGAAAGAAGGGGTGGGAAGAAAGAGATGGGCTCCCTGAGGGGCTGAAGCATGAGTTTTTACTTTGGAAGGTGCCAAGGGTTGTTGACTGAAGGTAGAAACATGAGCAGAAGGCCCAGAATACACTCACCTACTTCCCAACTTGCCAGTATAGGCCCTGCCATGGGGTTAATTGCCCACTTCCTTGACACAGTACCTGGAAACCTTCCCAGACTGCACATCTGTCAGAGCTGGGCACCCCTCCTCTAGGCCCCCCATCTACGGTGGAAGAATCAGAAGGAGGGCTAGAGGTGAACAAGCATACTCTTTTGGTACCTCTCTGCTGCCATCACAAATACCTGGGCAGCCTCCCTTACTTGGGCTATCTCCTGAGCCATCTTGCTCAGGACAATCTGCTGGAACAGTGGGGGGCTATGAAATGGCCCTACAGCCCCTTTGTCAGCTTGGATGTTTCACTCCCATTTGGTTCAGTTCCCAAGGATTATAGGCTTCTCCATCATGGAAGGTGGAGCTGGCTTGTGTTCCCCAGATGAGGAATTTGGGGGAAAGAGCAAGTTCATTTGGGCAGTGTTGGCTCCATTTTCTGCAGCCTGATCAACAAATTAACCCATTGAGGGTGTCCTAATTTGATAAAATTGTTAGGATATGTGGAAACAACACTTGTGGAAACCTACTTGTTGGAAGTAGGTGACTGGGGAACACTCTAGAAAGCTATATCTGGTCCCTCGCCGCATCCTCAAATTCACTCTTTCTGCTCCCTGGCCACCATGAGGTTAGCAGCTCTGTTCCACCACACTCTTCCACTATAACATTTTGCCTCACTATGGCCCAGAGCAATGGATTTAGTTGATACCACACTGAAACCTCTGAAAGTGTGAGCCAAAATAAAGCCTTCCTTTAAGTTGTTCCTCTGAGATAGTCTGTCACAGTGACCAAAAACTATCTGATATGTTTGCATAATATGTATATGTACATCATATATATTATGATACATATATGATATAGATAAGTTTATTTATTTTATATAATTATGTATTTAATTTATATGTGATATATAATTATACATAGCATACATTACATGTGATATATGTAACAATATATACACATATTACATATGGTGTATGTATAATTGTGCATATCATGTATATTTTACATGACATATATATCATATGATATATAATTATATATGTATGATATATCTGATACATATAATATATTATTACATATTATGTATTATTACAGATTATACCTTATATAGATTATCATATATGTGTGTGCTCTTCAATGTTATTTTAAAAGTAGAGTCTCACTAAAGCATAAGGGATATCATTGTGACACTATGATGCTGAGAGATGGAAAGCTTCTCTTTTTTATTTTATTAAAAAAATCAACTGTAGTCTATGAAGGGGTTTCAATTCAGCATGTCAATTTATGAGTACAAAATCTGAGCGACATCGATCAATTTTACTCAGAAAGATTCTCTTTTTCTTGTTTTACAGAAGAACGTAGTCAACACCAACCTGGCTTTGCTGCTGCTGAGCTCACTGCCAGACACAGCAGGTGCCAGTGAAAGTAAGAAATAGAGGAAGAAGCATATCTGCTCATTCCCACACCGTGGGATTTGATTCTGGATACAGTGGAGAAAGAATGAGGAAGCAGGGCACGGGGGCATCCTGAGATGGGGATCCAGACATACTTTCCAGATCACTATGTGTGGGTGCTTCTCCAAGTGGTTCCCCCACACACACCCTTATTCTAGTCCTCAGTATGTGGCCTGTTCCACAGATGAGCTCACAGGGCCTGTGTAACATGTGACTGAGCCTGGGTGGAGTCCCAATGGTCTCACTGCAGCTCTAGTAACTGTGGTAGTACTGGCAAAGAAGTGGTGTGGGGAGGGGTGCACTGCAGGCCAGAGACTGTGGCTGATGAGAAATTTCCACTTATTTCCCCAAACTAAGCTTTTCACCTGTGGTTCTCATCTCAAGCTGTGCAAGAGAATAACCTGGAAAGATTGTTTAAAACTCTAACCTCAACATTTATAATTTTCTCCTCTGGAGTGAGGCTTTGCTTTTGGAAATTTAAACTCTCCTCTTCCACTGAAGGTTGAGAACCACTATTCTGAGTGTGTATGTGTGTGGGGACTGGGCAGAATGTGAGAAGAGTGGGTGATCAACACCAAAACAGATGGAAATTTAAGATGTAACGCAGTGGTGGCCACATCTCCACCCTCAGACAGGCTGGAGGAAGGAACACAGCCTCCTGTTTATTCACTCTTGGTGCAGGGAACAGATGTGGAGATCTTAATGGCTGCACTACTGGAAGCAGCTGCCCCTTGCTTGGCATAGCCTGGCCCTGTTAGGAAGCCTGTTTGGGAGGTAGACATAAGCCCCAAGGCCCACAGAACCAGGTGGGAATTGGGATCCTAAGGTAGAGCTGGGTAGGTGTAGTGAGCCTCTGGGATGTGTTCAGCAAATGTGTTCTGGGATTCTGGTATTGCTCATTTTCTCTATGAAATCAGCCAGTTCTTTGCCTCATGCATACACCTGAGCAGAGTAATTGCTCTCATTTTCAACACAATGATTGGGGTTTCTGTTACAATGATAAAATTCCTGAGATAATTAATGTATAAGGAGGGAGCAAAGATTTATTTTGGCTCATGTTTTCAGTGGTTTCATCCGATAATCACTTGTTTATGTTTCTTTGATTTTGTGGCAGGACAGTACCTCATGGTGGGAGCATGTGGCAGAGGAAGTGCTCAACTCATAGTAGCCAGAAAGCAATGTGAGGGACTGGGAGAGACTGGAGTCTCAAAATTCCCTTCAACAACATGCCCCCAGTCACCTGTTTCTCCCACTTGTCCCCACTTCTCAAAAGTTCTACCATCTCCCAACAGCTCCCAGCAGCTCCACAGTCTGGGGAACCAAGCCTTTAGCACACAGGCCTCAGAGGACACTAAGATCCAAACTATAGCAAACTGGCTTCTCAGTACTCTCAAGGTAAAGCTGCAATGGATTTCTGTGATGGCACCTCCAAGCACAGGCAAGGCGTAGGGTCAGCAAAGGAGTCACAAGCAGTTGATGTAATCATTAACAGTAATTCCCTCTGTTTCTGATTAGAGCATTTCCCATGTGTAAGACGAGTTTGGCCTCATTTATTTACATTCATTTCTCTTTCCTGCACCGAATATTTGATTTTTTTACTTTCGTTTTACAGAGAAAAGTGAAGTTCAAAAAGGTGGTAAGATGCAGAACTCTGACTCAAGTCCAGAGCTGTTTGCTCTCTAGAGCTGATATCTGAGGTCCCACAGTAGCTTCCTAACAATTGCTCAGTGGTTAGTGAAAGGATACCAATGAAAGGATATGTCCCACCCATCCCAGGGGACCTTGGGGAGATAGTCACAGACAGGAGAAGAAGGTCTATAAGGAGGTTTATTAGTGGGGCCATATCTCCCACAGGAGAGGGAGCAACATGGCATCTGCACCTTATCCCAGGTGGCAGCTTCTCTGGGGCTAGAGGAGAAGTATGTAGGCCTTAATGGTGAGTGGGAGTGGCCCATTATTGTTCTAGGGCAGGTGGATCTGGGGGCTAATGGGAGGAGCTGAGGACCTAGAGTACTCCAGGGCTCAAATTCTGGCTGGTGCTTGTTAGGGCAGTCATTTAGCTCTCTGTGCCTCAGTTTCCATATGCATAAGATACTCTAATGGTACTTGCAACACCAGGACTACTGAGATAAGCCAATTCCTTGGAATAGGTCAGCACTTAGAGGAACCTCTGGTTTACATGTTCAGGAAGCTATAATTACTTAAAGCCCTTATTGGGGCTCCTTGATTTGAAGCTATGACCTGCTTTCCCTCCTCCCTCCCTCCCTCCCTCCTTCCTTTCCTCTTTCCTTTCTTCCTTGCCACACCCTCTCTCTCATGCCTGTGTACATGAGTGCGTATGTGAGTGTGTGTGTGTGTGTGTGTGTGTGTGTGTGTGTGTGTGTGTGTATGCATGAGCATGATACTGGGACTTGAACTCTAGCCCTTGAGCTCATTAAGCTTTTTCACTCAAGGTTGGTACTTTACCACTTGAGCCACAGCTCCATTTCCCAAACCTGTGATCCTCAAGCTGAATTTAGTAAATAAAGATGAGTGGGGGTTAGTTTCAACAAGCAAGCTGTCAACTTTGTGGCTTCTGACCCACTCCTCCTCAATGTATTGTCCTTAGTTCACTATGCCCTCAGTGGTGGCCAGAGACAATTGGATGGGCAGAGAAGAGTGCCATGGGCAGGTCTGGGGTCATTGCTGGGGCTATGGACCAGACAGCTGACCACAGCAGGTGCAGGTGCAGGGAAGGAAGGCCTGCCAATTGCGGAAGCACATGATGCCTGCATCTCTTTGTGCCTCTTAAGCCTGGCCCTTGCTCTGAGGGTGTCCAGGTCTGTGTTTGTTTGCTGGAAGCACATCCTGGCCTCCTGGAGGGGAGCTGTTGTGGTCCAAGAATGAGTTGATCTGGGGGTGCAGCGGTCTGCAATGAGCTAATACAAAAATAGATCTGCTTCCCCAGCCCTTTTATTCCATGCACAATGGGATCTCCAGGCCACTCTTCATTTCTCTTTTATACAACAATGACACCATCGCCACCCTCCTGGGACATCTTTATGTGAAGGTTGGGAGGCATGAATTTTATCATTGCAGTTAATCCTACTGGTTAAAAAATTTTCTAACCAAAGTGAGCTATCCAATTGCACACGAGGCTGGTTTTCTAAAACTGAATGGAGTCCTCCTCCTACCCCAGCCCCCAGTCCTTCTTCACTGTCTGCATGGCCTCCACCAATGGAGGACGCATTCCCATAATGTCCTGAGAGTTGATTGCAGCCCTGGAATGAGCCCAGGATCAAAAACATGTGTTTAAAATACTCTTGCAGGACACATTTTCCAGGACCACTGATAGCCATTTCCTAGACTTGACACCACAGCCTGAATAGAGTCAGAGAATCTGAGACTCAGACAGACAGCAGACAGCAACTAGTTAACTACATTCCCTCTTAAGCTTTGCATTTTACAGGTGGGAAATCTAAGGACCTGAGAAAAGAAGGGAGGCATCTACAGAGACAGAAGAGGGTGCTAGGGATGGATTCTCTACTTTTTCCTGCTCACTCGGTATCCTCCAGGGTGCCACAAATGTGCTACTCATGGTAGCCAAGTGGTTTCAGATGACTCATGGCCCTGCAAAACACACCAATCTATGTAGACAGGATGTGATTCTCTCTACTTAAGCCTCTTTCAAAGAGAGTATTTCTCTCTCTTTGAAGCAGATACAAAACAGGCCTTGGCTTGACACCCCATGACAACATTGAGTTTGAATTGAATAACAGCATTGTATTTTCATTGTGTTTATAGTTATTACCACCTTAACAGATCCCTCATTTTCCACTTAGGTTCTTAATGACTGTTTTTTTTTTTTTAAATAACTGTGTCTTTCACATATTTAAAAGAATTTCATTGAAATTTTTAAGTGGGTTTACTTGGAGTTAAAGAATTCTGGAATTAGTAGTATAGGTGGTCTTTGGTGTGGCAGAGCTCATAAAGGAGTGGCTTGTGGGGATGGCAGTGGGGGCGGCTTAAGTTGTCTTTAAGAATTTAAACATTAACATTCACCTGCGGTTCCTAGATATATGGCTGACTGAAGGCTGTGCAAGCATTCCCAGAACAAAGATGCTGAACTTAAGTCATTAATGGGCCTCTGTAGAATCCTTTTGGAAGCATTCCTTTGGGCAGAAGGATGGACAATATGAGCTACATATTTAGATTTGGGGATCAGGTTCAATCTCTGAAAAAAAATGATATTCAAGGTAAGCTTTGCATGAAATGAGGTGTGTGTCTACAGCCATACCACCCTGAATGCACGCAATCTCATCTGAAATGAGGTGTGTGTGTGTGTGTGTGTGTGTGTGTGTGGCCAGAGAACAGCCAGGTGCTGACCTGGCTGGAGGGAGGCTTAGCTAAGAGTGACTTAGGTCTCCCTGGAGCATCAGGAAGGAACATTCCAGAGACAAGGTAAAACGGCACATTTTGTAAAAGCCAGTGCTGACCAGGCATGTCCATTGCACATCCCTCACAAAGACTCATCCATTCCATTTTGTGGTGGACTGTCACTGCCTCCTGGCCATTCTTGGCTTTATAATTTTGTCACTTTGCTAAAGACAGAAAACAGACCCTGTGGGGAGAGGTGGGCTGTATGTTAAATAATGGTCCCTGGAGAGTCAAGGGGTTGGGAGTCCCAGAGACTAGTGATTTGGGCATCATAGATTAGGGCATCATGCCCCCTGGCAGATGGACGTTGGGGAAAGATTTATGATTTGAATTTACATGATGGTATGTTCACATGTGAGCAAGTCTCTGGTTTAAAACATGCTTTATTACAGACAGACAACTCTCTCGCTTAAATCATAGTATATGAGTCGCAGCTCTCTTTTGGCCTCCTGTGTCCCCTGGAATTGCCCTTCTGAGCTGATGCTGGGCCTATACACATCTCCCTTAGTGCATTCAGAACAGCTGGTATAGAACTAGTGCCTGGGCCTTGACCAGAATATGCTTCCGGTTCAGCCCTCCCCACACTCTGGAGCAAGTGTTAGAATTATAACCATCTTTATGTTAAAGGTAGGACATCTGAACTGCAGAAGAATTGAGCAACTTCAAGACCCCCAGGCTGCTAGTGGCAACCAGGAGACAGACTGTGCTGGCTGTCCTCCAGAGCCTGGGGGATGTCCTGGCCTGGACCGGATCTACTGCGCATGTTTAGGGCAACCCAGCCCACCTGTGTATTAGGGAAGATTTAAACAGCAGCCTCTCATTTGAGGTAAAACTTAGCAGGCACGTAAAACATGAAGCAAAATGCTCATTAAGGGCCTTGTCTGTGCTGATTGCCCATCTGCTCTGAAAAAATTAAGAGTGTGAACAAGGTATCAGGGTGCCTAGCTAGCTTCCTTCATTAGCTAAGGGCTGGGGCAGCTTCCATATCTTCACCCCTTTCTACTATCTGATCATGGTGGTTTCCTAAAGTGGAGTCTCAGGATCAACAGCATGGTCTTATATGGAACTTGTTAGAAATGCACATCTCTGGACCCACATTGTCACAAACTCCCCAGGTAATTGGAATGCGCTTGAACATTCATGATGTTCTGGTGTGGACCATTATTGCTGCACTGATTCATTTATTTCCAAATTCCTTTGTGCTCAGATCTGTGTTAGGAGATGGATGTCCAAAGTGGACTGAAGCATTAGGCCCCTGGACCTGACAGGGCTATTCAGGATGCAGAACAAAAACAGGAGGCAGAAGGTGAATGCAGAATCAGGCATGCAGGTGCTCTGCAAATGCTAGCACAAACATTGAGGCAGCCTAGGGCAGAGTAAAAGATCACAGAGGAATGCCTAGAAGAAATTCCATTTGTGAACCAGGTGAGGGATTGGAGACTGGGGTCCAAAGGCAGAAAGAGGCAGACACAGAGGCTTGCTAGTGGAGACAAGAGACCCTGAGTTCATTGGGCTTTTAGTGTCTGGTTTCAGATCATCTCTTTATACTTAAGAAAAAAAAGTCACTATGTGTGAAGTGACCAGTCATTCTAGTAAATGTTAATTGTACTATTGTGAATGCTGAGGCAGTCAGATCTGTAAATCCTAGTCTGCTCAGTGTGTTCCCAGACTGTCTTGCATGGGCTCCCAAAATGACACCTGCTAGGGTAGGTCAGAATGGTTTCCCATCATCCTCTCTCCCAGACAAACAGCTTTATGGCTGTCCCTGACTCCATTGCCAGTACAGTGGCTTTGACACAAATGCAGAGACAGCTCATACTTGTAGCCACAACCATGTCAGTTGTTACATTGTGCAGAATTGTAGGCCAGATCTGAAGGGTTTATTCCCCCCCACCCCCCGGAAGTTTCCATGGAAATGGCATACTGAGTGCCTTTCTCTACTGCAGAGGCTGGGCTGGGGGGAAACAGACAGAAGCGGCCTAGTTTGTCTCAGAGTCTGAAAGGCGCTGCCACATACTGCATGAGAGGTTCCTAAAACTCTGGAAAGCTCCAAAGTTTCCAGAGTCTTTGCAGTAGTTGGGTTTCAATGGGCCTTAAATTTTTTTATTTAGTTAGTTATTATTATCATTATTATTAACATTTTTTTGCCAGTACTGGGGCTTGAACTCCATGCCTTGTGCTGGTGCTCTGCCACTTAAGCCAGTTCAGGATTTTTGCTGGTTAACTGGAGATAATGGTTTCTCTAATTTGTCTCCCTGGACTAGCTGAGCTATAATCCTCAAATCTCAGCCTCCTGAGTAACTAGGATTATGGATATGAGCCATTGTCTCCCAGCCATTACTATTATTATTTCTGGAACTTAACTTTGTTTGGCTGTCTTTCTATCACTTAAGCTATGCCTCCAGCTTGGCTCTTTGCTGATTATTTTGGTTGACCTCAAACCTTGATCCTCCATATTTTAGCCTCCTGAATAGCTAGAATTATAGGTAAGAGTCACCAGTACCCTGCAGCTATTCCTTTTCTTTCTTTCCTCCTTTCTCCCTCCCTCTCTCTTTCTTTCTTTTCTTTCTCATTCTTTTTCTCTCTCCTTCCTTCCTTCCTTCCTTCCTCTCTTTCTTTCTCTCTCTCTCTCTCTTTATTTTTTTTGGATTCTGCTTTTCCACCTTTTTATTTTCCTACCACCTTCTACTGAAGCTCCAATTCTTGTTGCAGACACTTTGGTAAAGCATATCTGCATTTTAAAAAATTACCTTCTTCTTTTAAAAATTACAATTTTTACTGTTGTTACTAAGGTGTTGTATAGAGGCTGCCGTTTCACAAGTCATGTAATGAGTAAATTTCTTTTTGGACAATTTCATTGCTACCTTTGCTTTCCCCCCAGTTCCCCTTCCCATCCCTGCCTACATGTTGCATAGTTCATTTCCCACATCGTGTCCACTGAGTACCAGGCCTGCAGCATTTCTGCAGAACAAGACAAACCCAGTCCAGATTTTCATTTTCACCTGACTGAATTTTCCTATACAATTTCTTCTTCAGAATGGTGGATGTGAGCACAGCAGCTACTCAAAGGAGAGGAAATAAACAGAACCTCCAAATTAGGGATTAGCTCTACCTTGGGGCCTAGGTCTAGACATCAGAAGCTGCAGGCTAATTTCACACAACCTCCCATTTTGATGTCTGTTGAATGAAGTAATTTATTCAATATGTATTGAACACCCACTATGTGCCATACCATCACTGTTGGAGCCACTGAGGACCAAGTGATAAATACTCTAGCAAGACATACAGGTCACAAAAGAGCAAACTGAGTTGCTAGGAAAAGGAGAATGGACAAAGTGCAAGCCCCTGCTTTAGGCACACATTTCATCTTGGCTAGATGAAATCTAGCTTTTCAATTGCAATAGGCTATATCCTGACTTTGGGAAGATCATGGAATTTGGAGTTCTGAAGTACTGATTGTGTGCCCTTGGGCAAGTTATTTAACCTCCCAGTGCTTTTGGGTCTCCATCTAGGGCCTAGACTAAGATACAGCTAAAGAGGTATAGGGTTTAAGGAGGCTCTTGCTGTCTGCATAATGTGCACATTGAGTTGTGCTTGCATGATCCCAGCATTGAGTGCCTCCTTAAATTCTGTGTTCAAGGTGTTTCCTTTGTTTAATCCTTGTCCCAACTCCATCTTTAGGTTTAAAATGGAGGAACTACCCAAATCTACCTCATGGGGCTATTATATAAACTTCAGCATTGAAGATAAATGCAGCTGGTCACTGGTGGCTCATGCCTGTAATCCTAGCTACTCAGGAGACTGAGATCTGAGAATGACGGTTCAAAGCTAGCCCCAGCAGGAAAGTTTATGGGACTCATCTCCAGGAAACCAGAAGCAGAACTGTGGCTCAAAATGGTAGAGGGCTATCTTGGAGCAGAAAGACCTCAGGGACAGTCCAAACCCCATGACCCCTCTCCTTCTCCCTTCCCCACCCCCACTTCCCGCAAAAAAAGAAGATAAATCTGTGTCTTGCAAGCTCCAGCTGTTTGATGCTCAGAAGTAGGTCCCAGGGCTCACCCTGTGACCAGGTACCAGGCAGGAACTCTTCCCCAGGGCTATGTCCTAGGAGAACATTGGGGAGGGGTGCCTCCTTCCATTTGCTGTGCATTTCCATTAGCATGGGGGTCCAGCTCACTGCTCAGCCTTCCCCATGCTAAGTTTTCCCAGGACAGTGAAGAAAACTCAGTGTGCATCCTTGGGAGAAAGGAAGTCATTTGAACCCAAGGCCAGGCAGAGGCACACTATTCCTCTGGAAGAGGATTTGGGCCTTCTGCTGAGGAGATCAGGCAGACCACAATAGTTCAGCCTAGCTGGCATCCTTCCCCAGGCTGGGCACTGGATTCCCCACAAAGCCACCTGCCTTCGATGATCCAGCATGGGGTGCCTAATGAAAAATGGCCGGGCTATTAGCGCTTTGCAAATTAAGGGTCCTTTCATTTATTACTGTGCTCTGCTAAGGATGAACATTAATTTTTTTTCTCAAAGCAAATTCACTGGAAACAGACAGTTTAGAATTTATGCTTGTAATGATGGCTACATGGGCCATTAAGACCACCTCTAAGTGAGCTTAATTTGTAGCAGATAAATGTATATGTCTACATATTTTTCAACATAGTTTATGGCGCATCTTGCACAGCTGCGCCCAACTGATTAAATCCTCACAAAATTTAAATAGGAAACCCATTACGTAGACAGTATTATAGCCATTCATCATGGAAGCAGTTCTAGGTTAACTCTTTCAGTGTCGCGGTGGCTCTTCCTTCCTTCCTTCCTTCTTTCCTTCCTTCCTTCCTTCCTTCCTTCCTTCCTTCCTTCCTTCCTTCCTTCCTTCCTTCCTTCCTCCTTCCCTCCCTCCTTCCCTCCCTTTCTTTCTTCCTTCCTTCTCTTTCTTTTCTTTCCCTTTTCCCTTCTTTCTTTCTCTCCCTTCCCTCTCTCCCTTTCTTCCTGCTCATTCCCTCCTTCTTTCATTCCTATGTCTCAGTTTCTGTCCCTATCTCTCTCTCTCTTTTTTCATCTCTCTCTGTCTCTCTCCCTACCTCTCCTCTCTCGTTTCAAGGATATAATAATGGTCTGGCTTCCTCTTTGCTGTTTTTACCTTGCTGGGGACTCCAGGGTGGTCTTCACCCCCTCAATAGTCTCAGTAAGAAGTTTTTTGGCCCAGGACTCACACAGGTAGCTGGGCTCCTGCTGTCTTGTCACCATGAGTGTCACAGCCTCATGCACACACATAATGTTCACACAGCTCTGGTCAGGACATGCAGGCCAGAGTGTAATCCTGGCCAGCCACAGACTCTGCTGAAATCCCAGCATCTCATCACACGCAGCAGCAGAGTCCTAGTGGCATGGCAGTGTCCAGATGAGTCCATCCTCTTAGGTAGAGGTGGCAGTGGGCAGCAATGGGAAAGCTATGGGAAAGTGGAGTCAAGCCAAGCGCTCAGCAGCATGAGGAGGACACAACTGAGAGTCAGTGAATGGAACCTTGTGATTACTCTAGTTTGTAACAGATAAGGTCTCAGCTTCACCCACAACCTCATGGGGATGGGGGTAGGGGTGTCTTCATTCTAGCACACACCAATTGCTAACACCCAAGCTTCTTGCTTGAAGAGATCCATGATTACAACAGGTAAATGATGAGAATTGGTCAGTAGACCGGGTTTTCTAAACTCTGGCTCTTGCCATGATTCCAGTTTCAAGTGAATTTTGTTTTGAAATGGTTGCCCAGGCAAGATCCCTTTTAATACAGTAAATACATGCTTGAACAGTTTCATTGTTCTCATTCTGCTGTGGCTGAATGCATTCCCACAGCTCGTGGGTTGGAAACTTAATCCCCAGTGCAACAGGCAGGACTAATCCAAGAGGTTCTGTCTTCCTAAATGAATGGGTGGGTGTTATTATCTAATGTCACTATCTCAAGAGTGAGTCTCTCAGTCTCTCTCTGACTCACTCTCGCTCATGTTTAGCTCTTCCACCATGATATGACACAAGAAAGCATCATGTTGTCACCTCCTTGATCTTGGACCACGCCTCTACCCCAGCCTCCAGAACTGTGAGAGACAAATTTCTGTTTCAAGCATTTTATCAATAATAGCACAAAATGTCTTATGTACATCTATAGATAACTATAGATATATAGATGCATATATCTGTATGCATATATCTATCTATGGAATAGCAGATTTAAATAATAAGCACTCAATCACTATTTGGTAAAGAATCCAGTATTTCTTCAGCTTCTTTTCACTGTCTAGTCACTTAGATCTGAATTCGAGTCTGCCTCCACCACTTATTGCCAATGTGATCTTGCAAATGAGCCCCTTCTCTACAGCATGGGAATGGTTGTGATACTTACCTTGTACACAAATGCCATGGAGGTAACATGCAATTACCCACATGAAGTCTCCTGCACCTGGGACATGAGTCTCCTGCACAAACTCTCCATAAACTTGTTAACAGCTAGAAACAGGCATGAATATTGGGGAATTTAATTCAACAGATGGATTCAACCACTGAAATATATTCAAGATGTTCTGAAAGAGAAACTCTTCCCCCAAATCTGGCAGGTCTGAGAAGGCTCTGGACAGGCAGTGACATTGGAAATGAGTGTCAAGAAAGGGAAGGAACAGAATTTTCAGGCCTACAAAGACCAGAGGTCATCCTGGATTCTTGGATGAGCAGAACTATGAATCTTTTGGACTGTGAGAAGCTTTTGTCTAGCTAAAGGCATATCAAAGAGGCAAAAGCACAAAGGTAGGAGGAGCAAGGAGGCTGGAGGCCAGCAGTATTGGGATCCTGAAGAAAAGCTCTGTGCATTCACAGGAAGCTGAGAATTTATCCTAAAGTCAACCAGGAGCCTTTGTAAAGTTTTAATCAGAACATGGCACTGCATTTGCATTTCAGAAGGATCTCCTTTTCAAGCCACATGGAGAATAGCTTGAAAAGGAGTCAGAATAGTGGCAAGGGGAGCAGTTAGGAACCCATAGCGGGTGTGTCATTAGCACTGCAGATGAGGTCTGGAAGATGGAGTGGGGGAAAGGCTCTTCAGAGAAGGAATCCTCATAGCTGATGATTGATTGAAGCTGGGAAAGGAAGGAGGTGGGGTACAGCTGAAAGGATTCCAAGTCTACAGCTTGGTGCCAGAGGGAGGCACTTAGGGAGACTAATAAGGGAAAGAAAATGGGACCATTTGAAGGCTTATTTTTTTGTCTATTTTTCTTTCTTTTTCTCTTTATTCTTTCCTTCTTTTCCTTCCTTTTTTCTCTTTCTTTATTTCTTTTCTTCCTTCCTTCCTTCTTTTCTTCCTTCCTTCCTTCCTTCCTTTTTTCTTTCTTTTCCCCTCCCTCCCTCCCTCCCTCCCTCCCTCCCTCCCTCCCTCCCTCCCTCCCTCTCTCCCTTCCTCCTTCCCTCCCTCTCTCCCTCCCTCCCTCCCTCCCTCTCTTCCTTTTTTTTTGGTCTTCTTTTGTGCCAAGCTAGAGCTGGAGTTCAAGCTGGAGCTTGAGCTCAAGGCCTCATGCTCTTGCTTGGCTTTTTCACTCAAAGCTGGCCCTCTGACACTTCAACTGTACTTTACTTTGAGCTTTTTATTGGTTAATTGAATATGAGTCTCTTGGATTTATCTGCCTAGGCTGGCTTCGAACCTTGATCCTCAAATCTCAGAGCCTGGGGGAGAATTACAGGCTTGAGCCATGGGCACTGACTGCGGATCTGAACCAGTGCCTCTCAGGAAAAGAGAAATTGAGGGATGTGTAATGTACTCTCAAATCCCAGCAGACAGTGCTAACGCCCAGTCATTCCTCTTGCTGCAAATTGTGTTCTGATACAGGGAGGACCTCGCTGTTTATTAACTCTGGGGTCACGAGTAAACAGTATGCTTCAAAATGTGACCAATTAAGGACCCTGCCAGGGTGTAGGCTGTCTCTCTTCCTGAAAGGAGTCGAGTGAAATGTTCTAAGTGTTCAATTTCACTTGTCAGTGTTCTCAACTTGTCATCACTGGGTGTCTAGTTCTCCTAACGCACACAGATTATTAGCACGCTGTCCCTCTCCAGAGCAACTGTGTGTTTCTGTCCCTGGACATCAGTCGCAGGGTCAAAGGGGCAAGTCCTCCTTTCCTCTCCAACATTACAAAACATCTTTTTCCTCTCTTGAATGAGCAGGCACCAGAAACAGCAGAAGCAAAGGGAAATGTACTCTAAAGAGCCTGGTGTAAGCTAGGCATTGTGCCAACAACTTCACTACAGTTTCAATGACAACTTCACTGCAGTTACAAACAATGACAGAGACAGTCATCATTCACTCCCGCTTCTCCTAGGCTCGCTCTATACTAAAGCCCTCTACAAGCATCTGCTCATTTAATATTCTCAGCCATCCTGGAAGGCAGATCCTGCAATAATCCCACCATACAAATGACATGCTTGCCAGTTTGTTAGTCATGGTGGAGCTTGGATCCAAACCTAGGGCCAATCCAACTTACAGTCCATGTCTCAGCTGCTGCCCCAAGTCCATGGGCTCTTGCAGATCCTTAGGCTGAGTGACACGATGGATACCCCTTTGAGGCTCTCAGTGAGCAACTGAACAGCAGGACCCACCCAGGATGGTAGCAGACATTCCTGGGTAGGTTGCATGAAGGGCTCCTGAGGATTGTAACAACCCAGCTTCCTCTTCCGCAGCTGCTCCTCACCTACCTCCTTTGCCACCTAGGCTACTCCAGCGGCCACATCCTTCTAAGCTGGCTACGTAGCAGTATTTGATGCTGGAATGCCTTTGAGTTTGTGTCTGGACATCTCTGTGTTTGTGTACCCATCCACACACGTATGCATATATATGCTTGTGGTCATCTGTGTGTGCTTGTATGGGTGTGTGTGTCCACCCACATGTGTATACATTTGTGAGCATGTATTATTGTGATCATTTATGCATGTCTGCATGCACTTGTATGTTTGTGTGTTTGTGACCATACAGACATGTACATGCCAGTGGTTATTTATGTGTCCATTTGTGTGTGTTCATGTATATTTCTGTGTTTATCTACGTTTGGGTAGATCATCTATGTGTTTGTGTTTATCTGTGCAAATATGTGCATGTGTGTTTGTGTACTTGTCCACATGTGTCTGGGTGACCATCTATGTTTGTGCATGCATTTGCATGTCCAGATTGGTCTGTCTGTTGGTTGGTCCATCTTTGATTGGAGGTCATGCTGTTCTGGTCTGGAGATCACTCTCAGTATTTCTTCCAGGGGATGAAATTTACCTTTGCAATGGATAACCTGGGCAACCTGTTCTGTGGGAATTTTACACAGACAAATGTATATCCTCTTTGTCACCTACTTGTCTGCATGGTTCTGAGCAAGATAATTAACTCCTCATCTGCAAAATGAGAGTAACATTAGCTCCCACCTCATAGGATTACTCTGAAGATTTGATAATGCGTGCACAAGTCCTGGAACATTGTCTGGTATTAAGTAGGTGTTTGATTAGGAGGACTATGATCATCATAGGGTTAACAAAGGCAGAGATTACTGCATTCCAGTAATAAGCTAAACCCTCTTACACATGAAGCCCCTGAAAATGTGTCAAGTTTCTTCATTCATTGCCTCTTTTGAGGCATATCACTATACTGAGGGACAGAAAGGGAGAGAGAAGTGGATAAGGAGAAAGGGCAGGCTCTCATCTTGCCTTTATCATTAGTTCTGGAAGAAACCATAGGGCTACCATGGGGCACCAGAAGATTTCTGAGCCCATAAAATTCAATGTGCATTATTTGTGTCAGGGAGATAACCCTGCTACTCCATTAGATTCTCATGATAGACTCCCAATGGCCAGGAGCCATTGGTATGCTGCAATCAGCCGCATCTTACAGATGAGAAACTAAGTCCTAGAGAGGGAATGGGACATGTCCCAGTGTTCATGAGTTATGCAGGGTGGGACCTGGGACTTGCTGCCCCGCCCCATCCCCTAGACAGTATAGTGAAAGTAGGTGCAAGATGAGATCTGCCTCAGCCAGAGCCCTGTGAGGGCAACGTGCCCATGGCAGAGCAGAGGGCTTCCAGGCTGGGGATCTGAAGCTCAGCTGGCCCTGCTTTATGTGTGAGGTGAACACCAATTACCCCAGCAAGAAGTCATCAGACAGCCACTGGGCTTGCTCTAATGAGCTTACTGAAAATTCCTGGAGCTGCTGGGGACTTTAGACAGCAGGGCCCATGGACCAGCATGGGGACAGGGCTTATTGGCCAGGCACAAGCCAGCCTAAGGTGATTGTCGGTTGTTCATTTCCATTTCCCCTATAAAGCATTAGTGCAGAGAGTAGAGTTACAGGGAACATGGTCTGAAGACCTCATCCTCCCACAAGAACACATGTACATGCAGACACATACACACATGTATGCACACGTACATGCATGTACACACATTCGGAAGAACACCTACATGCGCAATGTGCTATGGAGGAATTTTATTATCTCAGAAGTCTTCTTTGCAGGGTTTTTATAGCACTATATCACTCAAGCCTATATGCTGATATGAACACATGTGTATCTACATGCACACATATATACATGTATACAGGTACACACATTTACACAGATATACATACACACAAAGTATACACATGTATACATACATATCCCTTGTCATTCAGGGATTTTCTTTCACCCATTTTTTTTTTTTTTTGGCCAGTCCTGGGGCTTGGACTCAGGGCCTGAGCACTGTCCCTGGCTTCTTCCCGCTCAAGGCTAGTACTCTGCCACTTGAGCCACAGTGCCGCTTCTGGCCGTTTTCTGTATATGTGGTGCTGGGGAATCGAACCTAGGGCCTCGTGTATCCGAGGCAGGCACTCTTGCCACTAGGCCATATCCCCAGCCCCTCTTTCACCCATTTTAAAAAATATTTTTGCTCATCTGGGGACATACTGAAAATTTTTAAATTATTATGCTACAGAATTATATTTATGATGTAAGTCCTTTGTCACATGTCAGATAGACAAGTGTTCTCAAACTGTGCCTTTCCTTTATTTTCTCATAATGTCTTTTGATTTTTTTTATTTTGATAAAATCCTGCTTATTTACTTTCTGTTCTTTGTGCCCTATTGTCCTAAGAATATTGCCCACCTCAAAACCATAAAATTTCTTAAATGTTTCTCATAGAAGCTGTAGAGTTTTACACTCAAGCCTATTATCTTGTCAAATTGAACTTTTGAGTTGTATTGTAAGAGGTAAGAATTGAGATGAAAAAGTTCCCATAGTTATCTAGATGTTCCTTGTACTGTTTGTTGAAGTCTGTTGTTGAATCTTCTTGATGAGTATATTGAAAATCAAGTCAAAGTTGGGCCCTATGGGCTCATTCCTGTAATCCTAGCTACTTAGGAGACTGAGTTCTGAGGACTACAGTTTGAAGTCAGCCCAAGCAAGAAAGTCCGTGGGACTCTTACCTTCAATTTAAAAAAGCTAACTGTATTGCTATGGCTCAAGTGATTGAGCATTATCCCTGAGCATAAAAAGCTAAGAAGGAGCCAGAGGCCATGAGTTTGAGCACCGGTACCAACACAATAAAATAAATTGAAATAAAATGAATAAAAAAGAAAATAATATTTCTTGTAATGCAAGTTGCCCAGATACCTTATGTACTGTTTTTGCTCATCTGAAAGTTCCCCTTTTCATAAATCGTGTTTTCCTCATCTTCCATCTCTTTTGCTCTTGCACATTGCTAATGCTTGTTTGTGTTTTATGCTTGTACATTGCTAATGCTTGTTTATGGAGTGATCACACAGAATTCTGCACTGACATTGTTTCTCCAACACTAACCATGCCACCTCTATCTTCTGGGCTCAACATGCTTTGCCTGGTAAGAAACCAGCCTTCATTTGGTTCCATTGCATGGTTCTCTCATGTGTAAGATGATAGTTTTCCTCTTACTTCTTGAAAGATTTTCTCTTTATTTCTGGTTCTTGATAGCTTGTCTGGGATGTGCCTAGATGCCATTTTCTTTGTATTGATTCCATCTGATTTCCTGGGAATTCTTGGATCTGTAGGTTAAAAAATATCTGAATCCAGAACATTTTGAAGCTATTTCTTCACATTTTTCTCTATTTTCTTTCCTGTCCTAGACTCTAGTTGTACATATGTTGAGCAACCTGATTTGTCTCCAGAGTTACTGAGTTTCTGTTCACTTTGAATATATTATTATAAAAAGTTCCAAACATATAGAAAATGTGAGTTTGAGACTTGCCTGGGATACCTACAAGACTGTTTAAAAAAACAAGCAACTGCAAAGGACAAAGAAAACTGTACAACTATTTGCACTATTACATGATTTGTATAAAGATTTTCAATAGGTACAGAAAGTTCTGTCAGCAAATGGTATTAACACAAGTGGGCTCAAATCAAACTTGTCATCCTCCTGCAACAGCTCCCCAGGTAGTTTGGATTACAGGCATAAACTACTATACCCAGGTACTTTTCTAAAAAACTGTTTTACTCTGTTTCTGAGATTGAATAATTTCTATCTATCTGTCTTCATATTTCCTATCTTTCATTCTGTGGTGTCTAATCTGTTGTTAATCCCATCTGGGGAATTTTCCATTACAGATAATATAATTTTGAGTTCTATAATTTCCAATTGACTCATTTCTTTTTCTTTTTTCTTTCTCCTTTTCACTTTCTGCTGAAATTCACCCACGATGATTCTTTCTATTCATGGGTTCTTCTTGTCCAGGATGATATGTGCAATAACTATTTTTCAGTCTTTTGTAAATTCTAAGGCCAGTGTCATCCAAATGTCTGTTTCTATAAGATGCCAGCTTCCAAGGGATGGGTCACACTTCTGCCTCCTTTTCGTGGATATGGGAAGTAAGACCACAGAACTTGTGTGTTTTCTTTTAAAGGGTACAGGTTTCGCTTTGGCAGATGCTTTAAGGAATGGTAAATTTTCATGCTCCTCTCACTGCTATTTTTCTTGTTAGGACTAATAGTTTGGTTTCATCATTAACTGTAAAATGTGGCTCTACTCCAGGCAGTGGTTGCTGACTGAGGGTGACTTGGGTGACTTGCCCAGTGGGGCAGGTGTGTTTGCAAACGTGGAGGTGGGTGCAATAGCACTTAGTGAGCAGAGGGTGAGCTTGCTGCTAAACACCCTGCAGGACAGACACCACTGATGGTGCTGCAATCAAGAACTTCATGCTGGGATATAGTTCTGCCCCTTGAGAATGGTCTTTACTCCTCATCCTAAGCCTTTATGCAGATTTTCTTCTGGAGTCTCATTCTGTAGGCTAGCCTAGAACTCACAGCACTCCTTCCTTGGGTTTCTAAATTTGGGGATTACAGGCATGTGCCACCACATCCAACTCGCAAAGTCTTACTTGAGTTACATGCCAAGGTTTCTTCACTCTAGCAGGGCTGGACAATGTCTGACATTTTCACTTTGTTCATCAGCAGCTTCTCTCTGCCAGTGTACAGCAAGTTCTTCAAAACCCAGGCTCCAGCCAAGGAACCGCAGAGCATGCCCACCTCCAGTTTCTGGAGTCTTTCCTCTCTGTAACTCTTTCCTCTAGGACCTTTACAACCGAGCTGTGAACTCTGCTCAGTTCAGTCAGAATGCTGTGCCCCCTGTGGGCACCCTCTCTGTGCTTCTCTTGGGGGGTTCCCTCTCTCAGGGATAGCTTCCCGGCACTGGCCCTGGGCCAGAGCTTGGGAACAGGTACCTTGTTCACTTTATTCACTGCAGTGGTAAGAAAGCAAGTAAGGCACTCAGAACACAGCTGCCCAGAGCCCCGTTCTGACGGTCTGGCTTACTGGGCTGGGGCTGGGACTCAGGAATTTGGGAATCTTCATTTAGAAATCCTTAGAAGAAGCTCTTCAATACCTACGTTGGGGCTCACCACACTAAGACCCATTGGGATAATCTTGGAGCAGGGAAGACATCATCCCCCTTTCTCTAGGTCCCAGGTGCTGGTCATGATTTGCACCATGGCTTTTCTGCTTTCATGGAGTTGGGGGTCTTCCCACAGTCAGCACACAGTAAGCACCGAACCCAGAGGAGACATCTTCTAAGGGTGAGGCATCTTGACCTGCGTCCCTTCAGAAGAAGCCCTGTGATACAGGCCTTGCACGCTTGCTCTGTGTTTGCAGACTGCAGTGCCTTTGCAGCTCTGACCTGGTGTGGCTCTGGACTTTCAGTGCTTTGTTGCCACCATTAAACCTTCTCCAAGTGCTCCCAAGACTCTGGTCTGGAAGACAGGAGAGACTGGCAAGTTCACAATTCTCTCACTTTACCATTAATGGTAATTTATGAGTTTTAATCATTGTGGTACATGGGAAAAATATGTCTGGGAGTCATTTCAATAAGGAAATCCATCTATTTTTATACCTTGGCCCTCACCTCTGCTGCGTCTTCCCTGAATGATCTGCTCCACAGGCCTCATTACGTGTTTAAACAGAAGGTGTTCAAAGGCTTCTCAACAGAAGCTTCACCAACAGCTGAGCTTAGATTACGCAGAAACCCCATCCAGGGGTTTCTGCTTTCCTTAGCCCAGTATGCAGGACAGCTCTGCAAAATCCACACAGTAGCAAGATTCCCTACCAGTGCATTACACAGGGCCAGCCTGAGCATCTGCAAACATTTTTCTAGCACTTGTTCACACTCATTCATTTCCTTTGATCACTTACTCACGAATTCATCCCCCCTTTTTCTCTGTGCAGGGCAGTACTGGGGCTTGTACTCCAAGCCTTTCACTCTTGCTTGGCTTTATCATTCAAGCTTGGTGCCCTACTAGTTGAACCACAGCTCCACTTCTAGCTTTTTACTGTTTAATTGGACATAAGAGTCTTACATACTTCTCTGCCCATGCTAGCTTTAAACTGTGATCCTCAAATTCTCAGATCTCAGCCTCCTGAAGTAACCAGGATTACAGGTATGATTCATTCACTTATTAATCCTTGCACACATCCACCAAACAAACAAAATTATTCCCTCTCATGTTAGGCATTGTTCCTGGCTCGAGGTAAGTGGTGACTTATAACCACTAATTTATCCACCCATTTATTCTGTAAGTATTTATTATGCACCCTGTACCAAACGCCTTGTCTGACATCATGAACTCAGTGGTGAGGATAACAGACAGGTTTGTACTTCTGCTTCACGACTTAAACTAGTGGAAAATACAAATAAACAATGATAAAAGAAATAAGATAATTTTAGCAATAGTAAATGGTGGGAAAGAACAAAACATAACAAAGGATTAGGGAAGGGTCAGAAGGATCATTCTGGGGAAGTGACATTTGGCTGAGATCTAAATAATAATAATGATAACATAACTGTTACCTAAACTCAAAACAATTTATTGTTTTGTTTAAATTGTTCTAGATATGGCCATTGGGAGTTCTTCCAAGTGGCAAGTATGTGCCTTTGACATTATTGAGAGCTCTGTGTTTGAGTGTGTGTGTGTGTGTGTGTGTGTGTGTGCGTGCACACATGCTCATGCATGTTTGCTTGCTGGCAATGTAAAATGCTCCCGGCAAGGGCCTTAGGATTTTACTCTAAGAGCTCTAGGAAGTCATTGAATCTGCCTGATGTTCCTGGCTGCCTCACCTAGCAAGGCCTCAGTGATTGATACCCATAAAGACTTTGCCCTTCTGCTTGCCTGCACAGGCCCTTATTCCCCACTCTGACCTTGCAATCCCGCCATGACTCCCCACACTTTCCCACAAGCCAAGCCTTTTTCTTTGTCTCTTCCTTCTTTAGAAAAGTGTGCCATTGTCCACAGAGCTGGAAATTTCTGTCCCCTCTTCCCTACTGAGAATTCTAAAATGGACCAAAAATCAAGCACAGGGTAATTTCTCAGTGGCTCACCATGCTATATTAAATTATTGATATATCTTTTACTACAGTACTTTGACATATTGTAATCTAATAAGACTCAGCTACCCACTTCCTGTGTTGCCTTAGTAACATGCTGAGTTACTTAACCTCTCAGGCTGGAGTTGTCTCAACTTTCATAGGCCATGATGTCATATTTACAGCCGCATGACATAGGCTGCCTGGGTGAAGAGACCCACAGGGCAATGAAAGTATCCAAATGAATGTGTTGTGCTCATTGAAGTATTCCCAGCCCCTTGAACATCTGGCTCCCAGGAGGCCTTCAATGAACACAAGTTCAGTAAATGAGTTGTGAAAGCTTAATGAACTTGCTGTCTGGTAGCAATGGTTAGAAGAAGAAGAAGAAGAAGAAGAAGAAGAAGAAGAAGAAGAAGAAGAAGAAGAAGAAGAAGAAGAAGAAGAAGAAGAAACATGAGAATCTTCTAGTCTTCTCTAGTCCTGTCCAACAAAGATCTTACCAAGGAATGACCCTGCTCCACCAAATGCCTTTGTTCTGTAGCAATGCTTCACAAGCCGCCAGGCATGCATCATGGGGTGGGTATTCAGTTCTAATGAGAAGATTTTGATGGTAACCCCATTTTACAGAGGGAGAACCAAGAGGCCTCAAGACCTGCTGTTACCTATGGTACTACCAGGCTTACAAGTAGGCCATTTGGTCACATGTAGTAGTTGGGCTCTTGATTGTCCAAGCTTCTATATAGATTCAGTAGAGAGCTATGAAGGTTAAGATATCTTCATTTAGAGTATGATTCAGGTCCTCATTCTGTTAGCATCTGGCCCTCATAAGCTGTGTGCTTCTGAGCCCTGATGGAAACTATTTCCTATTTCTTAGATAGGAGATAGAGTAACACTCACCATTTCCTGGCTGTGCAGTGTGCCTGGCACAATGCAAAGGACCTATATGCGCAGCAGCCAGCTTAATTCTCCCATCCAGAAAGGAGGAAGAGACTGTAATCATCTCAGTTGTACAGAGCAGTAAATTGAACCTTGGTAAAGTCAATAAGTAGCTTGACTCTCACCAGTCACATGGCTGGCCGTTGGTGGAATCTGGATATCAACTCAGCCTGCCCCTGCTACCAACACACTCCAAGACAATCTTGCTCCCAGTTTAGGAGCATATAGGAGCCCCACTTTTCTTGTCACCTTTGTAATTCTAATTACCTGTGTTGTGCTGCTGCCTGTGGGGGCTTGTGGCTGGGCTTGGAACCTGTGTCTCCTGGCTGTTTCTGTCCCTCTTTGTACCTCATTGCTTCATACCGACAGGGCTCTTGATTAACTGAGAAAGAGATGGAAGCACTCCTAAGATGTGCTAGGCTCCAGGGGCCTCTGTCTGTGGCCCACAATTTCCCAGGGAAAGACATTGCTCTTCCACCTTGGATCAATCTTTGCAAAATTGCCAAGTTCCCAAATTGTCTCTCTTCTTCCAATAGTCCAATTCATATCTTTTGTGCACTTTTTTTTTCTTGTAGATGGCCAAGTATCATTGAAGACAAATTTGGGGCTACTAAATTTCCTTGTATCATGAGGCATTCTTAATAAGCTCTTAGGGGCTGGGAATGTGGCTTAGCAGTAGTATGCTTGCCGTGCGTGCATGAAGCCCTGGGTTCATTCAATTCCTCAGCACCACATAAACAGAAAAATCCAGAAGTGGAGCTGTGGCTCAAGTGGTAGAGTGCTAGCCTTGAGCAAAAAGAAGCCAGAGACAGTGCTCAGGCCCTGAGTCCAAGCACCAGGACCGGCAAAAAAAAAAAAAAAATTGCTTGTTTTGATTTTGTTTTTACCAGATTTATTCACACACAAAAAAAAAGTGAATGAGAAGAAGGTGCACAAACCCAGCCTTGGTTCACCCTGAGAAGTGCTCAGGGTGTGATCTGGATTTGAACTGTGGGCAGGGGAGGAGAGCACTGTGAGCTCTACCTAGCAGGGTTAAGGGGGCTTCGGCAAGGAGGCACAACTCAGGTGAGAGTCCTTTGGGCAGATGGCAGAGGAGTCCATTCCAGGCAAAGAGAACAGCCTGTGCAAAGGCCATGTGAGGAAAGGTGGGGTGCTTGGAAATAAGTGTGCAGTGTGCATGGGATAAGGTGGGCAGCTCGTGTCTAGAGGAAGCAAAAGCCAGACCCAAAGCCTCATAGGCTGCCTGGTTTCCCTCATCTGTAATAACTAGACTATGTCTAGGATATTCTTAGCAGAGGATTACAATAGCTCAATAGCTAAGAGCAAATGACTATATAAAACAATACTTATCAAATTTACCTTCAAGAAATGGAAACAAGAGGTACTTTTTTCCTTTTTTTAATGTGTACTTTTTGCAGGTCCCTCCCTCCCTCCTTTCTCTCTCTCTCTCTCTCTCTCTCTCTCTCTCTCTCTCTCTCTCTCTCTCTCTCTCTTCTTTCATCCCTTTCATCCTTTGGTTTATTCCCTGTTGTCACCATTTTTTATTTCCATACTCTTTGTCTTGTATATAAGTTATCTGATTTGGAGAAGGAAAGGGGAATCACAGAAATTGTGGGACAAAGGGTGAATCAATACAACAGTGATATTCCCTAGACAGTATGTTGGAAATGAACTGTACAACTTGGGGGATGGAGGGGAATTGAGGGGGTGGGAGAAAATGAGGGAGAGGGTAACACTGTTCAAAAAGAAATGTACACATGACCTTACTTAGGTAACTGTAACCCCTATGCACATTACTTTTATATTTAAAAAAAAAAAGATCAATTGAGGTTGGTTGCCGGTGGCTCACACCTGTACTCCTAGCTACTCAACAAGCTGAGAGCTGAGGATTGTGGTTCAAAGACAGCTCAAGTAGGGAAATCCATGAGACTCTTATTTCCAATTAACCACCAGCAAACCAGAAGTGGTGCTGTGACTCAAAGTGGTAGAGCACTAGCCTTGAATAGAAAGAGCTCAGGGACAAGCACTTGGGCCCTACATTCAAGCCCTACAACTGACTAAACACAAAACAAAACAAAAACCCCAAAAGGATCTAGTAATTGTCCATAATTTTTTTCATGTTAAGGTCCTGGACTCTGATCAAACTGATAGGGCCATACAGGTTCCAAAAAGGAATAATAGGAAGAAGGAAAGTTATAGCTTAGTCTGAGACAGTACACTGTGTGCTGTGTAGACATGCATACATACAGGCATATGCACACACATGCACACACACATACATACACTATCATACTATTGTTCAGACAACATTCCAGGACAGGACAGACTTGCCTCAGGCATTCAAAAAAATTCTAAAGCTACAATGATGTCATGCCACATTTTAGTTATTGGAAAGGAATTCCAGCAGGAAAGTTAGAATTAATTAGACTGGGCCTGATTGACTTAGAATACAAGAACTTTGATCAAAGCAGCCATGTGATGTGGGCAGAGGTAAATGGCTGAGTTGGCTCTCATGGATGCCAGGCTAGAGGAAATGCTAACACAGATCAGTTTCGGCCAAAGGTTGGGCAGATGCCAGGGTAAGCTGCCAGCTCACTCAATCATAGTTCGAATCTCTTCTGCTACTGGAAAAGTCAGAGGGTTTAAAGTGGAAGACTACAGATGACAAAGGATCTTGCCTCGTGCAAGTTCCACCTCTCCAGACTCCTCAACCACTGCTTCTGGTCAACTCTATGGCTGGCCTAAGGAACCATGACTCCCCCAACTGGCCCAAGTTTCCACCTTCCTTCCCTAGGCTGGAGCTGCCACACTCCTACACCATGCCCGAGGGTCTTAATGTGCTCGTGAATCACAGACATCTTTGAAATAAGGCCGATCGTAACTGCAGACCTGGGGTGGGGCTTGATTTTCTGCATGTCCAATAAGCTCCGAGGGGCTGCTGAGGGTCTGTGGCCTACACTTTGAGTGGAAAGATTCTAGATGACCTCTTCCTTTTCACTCACTTCCTTACATTCCTTTCCTCCAGGACAGGACAGATCCTGCTCAGTGTTATAAACTCAGCTCCAGAGTCCTGCCCCCCAGGAGACTCCTTCTAACATCTTGTGCCCCACACTGTGCATGCACAGTGCTGTAAGCTTCACCTTTGTCTCCTCCTCATGACCTGGGCTCTTTAAGGGCACTGACTTGGCCTTTATCCATCCTCAAAGCTCAGAACAGGGTTTGCAGCAGGCACCAATACCTGTTTGCAGATTTAAATCTATACAGTGATTTTAACTTTTCCCATACTCCTTTTCTCTTACTTTATTCCTTCACACCACAGGGTAGGGTTGGAACAAAGGTCACCTTTTCCAAACTCAATTAAGATTTTACTTATACAGTGTTATGTAATTTTCTTTATGACTATTTGAAATAAGGCTTCATTTTGAATAAGGAAGGAGGAAAGTGTTTAAGTAGAGACTCTAAATCTAGAAGACACAGTGGACTCACTGAACACAATGTTGGCTCTCAATCTTATTTTTCTGTGGTACTGAGATTTGAACTCAGGGCCTTGTGTTTGTTGAGCCATTTGGAGTTGAAATCTAGTGACCTTTTCCTCCAGGGATGGCCTTGAACTGCTATCTTGTGGATCTCAGTCTCCCAAGAAGGTAGGATTACAGGTGTAAGCCAGCGGTGCCTGGATTAACATTGGGTTTTGATTACAGAGGTGAAGCTGTAGAATTTCTGCCTTAGCAGGCACATTAACTTGAGCAGGACTGCTCCGGCAACACAAGGACAGAGTGGGCCATGGCCAACATTTGTCCTGAGTAAGTGACTTTGGAGAGGCAGAGGACTCCCTGGCTCTTTCCTTGAATAAGCTCCTTGAAAGAGCTCTTTCTAAATACATGGTCTAACTCTGCTCCTTTAGATACACAGCCCTCAGGATTCTGTTGGGCAAAACATAGATAATTAAAGTCACATCAAAGCTGAATCTTAACCCTGAGATCTGTAGATTAAATCATTCCCTAAATCAACAATATGCTTGGAAGTTCTCCTTTAGCTGGGTGCTGGTGGCTCACATCTGTCATCCTACCTACTCAGGAGCCTAGGATCTGAAGACATGGACTCAACGCCAGCTCAAGCAGACAAATCCAAGAAGCTCTCACCAGCAACTAACCAGCCCAAAGCAAAAAATGGAGCTGTGGTTCAAGTGGTCGGCACCAGCTATGAGTGAAAATGGTAAGCTAAGCACCGGGCCAGATTCGGTCACTTCTCTGAATTGGTCTTGACATGTATCTATATATGTGAGCATTTCTAAACAGCTGGGTTGTAGTGGAAAGGAATCCGCAAAATGATATAGCTGTTTTCAAATACCTGAATGCTTAAATCTATGCTGATCCTGATTCGGCTTCAGAATTCATTTTTATTTGTTGTTTATGCCCTCTACTTAATAATCAGAAATATGCAGCATTTATCAAACATTTAGTGAAAAATAGGTACCATGCTAAATGCCATGCACATTCTGTCTCACCAAGTCTCCTAACAACCCTTGTGTTACAGCTTTAGAAACTGACAACAAACAAAGTTTTGAATGACCTGAACAAGGTCATGCAGAGTCAGAATCCACTACCAGAAAATTAGAGAGATGCACTCGCTGTTTTGTTTTTGAAGTTATATTTGTATTACCGATAAATAGTTGTACAAAGGAATTCCCATTCAACAAACTCAATTATGAATACAGTGTGTCTTGATCAATGTCACCCCTTTCAGCATTTCCCCCATCTCTCCTAACCCAACCACTTCCTCTAATTTCTTAATTTCATAGGATATGCATTGACTATTATGACTGCATTCTCCCCATCCCTCCCTCCATTTGTCTCCCTTCTTCCCCTCAACCTCCTCTACATCTGTTTCTGTACCTGTTTCCTGGTATTCATTTTATTGGTCTGTGAGTTTGTTTCTCTAAATAATTATACCGTTTGAATTCACCCCTGCAAATACCATATTATGGTTAATACATTTGTCTAAAACCTCATATGTGTCTTCTTGTACATGTATACCTTCGTCTAGCTTCTACATGTGAGAGAAAGCATTCATCCTTTGCCTCTCTGGGCCTGACTTACTTCACTTAACCATGTGATTTTAAAGAACAATCTCTTGAACGGCTCCCATGTGGTCTGAGATCTGCAAAGGAATGCATGAAAGGAAGATGGCCTACCTGAAATACTACAACTTCCAGAAAATTCTTTCTGCCCCACCCTGGATATTTTTTCCTTATCTTACTCTGGCTGCCAGCTCATTTGAGCGGTTTAGTGGCCTGTCCACTACTTCCTGTGGTGTTGACCCACCAAGACTATGGGTTCCTTAGTCAATGTTAACATGAGCCACTTACTGACCTAGACATTCTAAGCTTTTCATGTGCATTTATTTATCCACTAGTCCCCATAACCATAAGAGTAAAGAATAGTAACCCCATTTTACAGGTAAGGGGACCAAACCAAAAAGTGGACACATGCTTTTTTCTCTCTGATGTCCATCCACAGTGTTCATGCCACAATTCTGGTTTGTTTCTTGGCTGAACTATAGTTTGTCCAGTGAGGCTCTTTGTGTGAACCTGGCCTTCTCAAAGGGCCCATTTCATTTTTCTACCCACACCAGCCTGTATCTAATCATCTGTATATTAGTGACATATGTTTCCAATGTGGCTGCAAGAATTAAATAAAATAATTGATGTAAATGGTTTATCACAAGGTCAATTTGTAATGTGTTTAATAAATATTTGATAATGTTGATGTTACTGTGTTCTATGTTCTTCCAACCATACTCCTTTCTGCAGTTTCCACTCTGGGAAAATTTAATCCAAGGGCTTGAAGGCAAGTTTAGATTGGGAAGGCCTTCATTGCAGGGGGAAGAATGAAGATGGCAAAGGGCCACCAGGAAAGACAGATTACCCAGTGTATCTAGGACATTATGACTGCCAAGGTAGTTCCAATTTTGTCATCAGACCCTTACAGCTTCACTGAAGGAGTGCCTGAGTGGAAGTAATTCTTTCCTATCAGCAGTCATAAAAGAATCCTAGAGAGGCAAAATGCTTGATGTAAGACTTCATAGCCCAAGGAAAGACAGGCAGGGAGTTGAACCCTCTAATGGGAGACTAGAGCCCCAGAAGACCATTTTTTCTAAAGAAAGCTAACTCTTTTTAGCAGGACTCTCACTTTACTTTTCGCAGGGCCAAATGTAGAGCAGAGCAGAGATATGTCCTTAGGCACACTGGGGCATCGGCAGGGTCTCTGCCCTGAGGTTCATTTCCCAGGGATGGAAAGCCTAGGCACAGGCCCTCACCTCCCTCAGGCCAATGTGACTTCATATCAATATAAATGTATTGAATGCTAGTACTTTCTCTTCTTCTGAAAATCATGTTATTTACTCACTGTATTGTTTACAGTCATGTTTATACTGCCGAAAAAGTAATTTATCTCATTATAGTCATCTGTGTGGAAGTAGCAAGGACTTGGAGGAAGCCAGCATACTAGGTGTTTGCCAGCCAGTCTGTCCTTGGTAGCAATGTCTGTCATCAAAAATCCTGTTTCCAAGCTATAAGGTGACTATTACCCCCTGTGGTTTGCTGACCATGGTAAGACCACTCAGAAGGCTGTGAAGACACTGTCCAAGTGTTACTTGAAAAGGCACCCTGTAGAAGTAGCATAAGGAATGAGTGAAAGGGAACTTGTACTGTAGATGAGGCTGTTCATATGGCCTGCTCACAGGGCCATTCTAGCAGAGCCCACACACTGAAGTCACACCACAGAGAAGAGGATTGTCTCGAGGTAGATCTGTTTGATGCACCTTGAACGATTCCATGAGACAAAGAGTCTATATGTTCAAAAGAAGTTTGTAATTCAAGTACATGAAAAAATGCTCAGCATCCTTAGCCATCATGAAAGTGAAAATCAGAACTACATTGCAGCCAGGGTGCAATATATATGCCTATATTCCTAGCTACTCAGTAGGCTGATTTTAGGAGGATCATGGTTGAAGCCAGCTTAAGCAGAAAAAAAAAAACCAAGAGACTTCATCTCCAAAACTAGAGGTGTAGCTTGGGTGAGAAAGTGCCAGCTGAGCAAGCGAGCCAATCAAGCATGAGGCCTTGAGTTCAAACCTCAGTACAGAAAAATAATAAACTACATTAAGCTTATATTTCTCCCCAGGCATAGTGGCTACCATCAAGAAATCCAATGCTGAGGATATCTGGAGAAAAGAAATGCTTATAGGCTATTAGTAGAAATGTAAATGGCTTCAGCTACTATAGAAATTATTATGAAGTTTCCTCAAAAAAACGAAAATAGAACTACCATATGATCTTGCTATACTACTTTTGGATACATGCCCAAAGGAATCACCAAACTCAACAGAGATGCAATGGATATACCCATATAAACACATTTATGACTTCTGTATTCACAATAGCCAACTTATGGAAGAATGGATAAAGAAAATTGGTTTAAGTCTGAGCATGATGCCTATAATCCCAGTAACTCAAGAGACTGAGGCAGAAGGATCATAAATTCTAGGCCAGCTTAGGTTGCAGAGTGAAACTGACTCTAAACAAAATGTGGCTTATATCCATAAAGGATTTTTATTCAGCCACAAAGAAGAATTTAATCACATCATTTGCAGAAATGGATGGAACTGGAGAGCATCATGTTAAGCAAAATAAGCCAAACTCAGATGGGGATCACATATTTTCTCTCTAGAAAAAAAGGCATAAAAGTAGAGAAAAAGAAATGTGTCAAAGGAAGGCAGTGGGGCAATAAGACAGGGAAATGAGAAGGACTCAAAGTATGATCAAAGTGCATACATATGTACAAAATCTTACCACAGAGCCTGTAGTGTTGGACAGTTACCAAATGCGAATAAAGTGCTAAAATATAATCTTTCTAATTCTGACTTTTGCAAATATAGGACATGCACATAAAAAGTTTCTGTGAAAATTATTGCAAATATATAAAATCCTACATCGAATCCATCATCTGAAAGCCTTTCTGCCATAGGACGAGGCAGCAAGAAAGCCTTTGCCTGATGGGAGACCCCTGATCTTATACTTCCCAGCCTCCAAAACTGCAAGAATAAATATCGTCTCTTCATAAATTTCTCAGCCTTACATATGCTAAGTATAGCACCAAAAACATGGACTCAGACAAGAAAGTGGGTATCAAGAAGTGAGACAAGAAATAGGAAAGTAGTTTTGAACAGAAAGAGTTTGGAGCAGCAGGTTAGAAAAGGCCTTGATTGTCAGGACTGAAGCATTAGTGTGATTCTGGTGAGGGATCAGGAGACAAAACTCTGGGAAGACTAGATCTTTTTAGGGATTGCTTAAGTGGTCATGATCAGATGACAGTAAAGGCGGTTCTGCTGTTGTCACAGATGGAAAGGAGGAAGCAATTAGCTGTTGGAGCATCTTTAAAGAACCCATATTTATTACAGTCTCACATAACTCTGGGATTGTCCCCTGTGTTCTAGGACTATGTGGAAGGCAGAACAGAAACAAGATGAACTGAGACATCTGGGGAAAAATATTTAAGTAACAAGGCATTCAAGGTGGTTTGATCATTTCTTTTTTCCACAATAACAATAAAATAAGAGCAGAGAAATGTTTTAAGATGGAATTTATAATTAAAGGGAAACAAAAAGAAAAGATTTTGAAAACTTTCAGTCTGACCATCTGAAGAACAGAAAACCATATTTGGGAGAGAACACTAGGTGACGACCAATTGACTATTTGCTACAGATGTGAACATGGATAGAAGGTAGCCAGGTTTCATTCATCAAGACCCTGGGAAAAGATGGACACAGTGATACATGTCTTTGACCCTAACATCTAGAGGTGGGAGGATTTTTGTGAAACAAGCCTGAACTGTACAGCAAGTTCAAGGCCAACCTGAGCCACATCATGAGACCCTACTTCAAAAGAAAAAAAAAAGGCAATGGGAACAAAGGCCCTGAAGACATTTCAGAGGGCTTTGAAACAAGCTAGTGCCTTCAGGGCAGAAAGGTGCCAGAGAAATCTCAGCCTTTGCTTACCAGAGCTGTCTTAGGACTCTGCTTCCCTAATTCTAGCATAGTGCCCCTGGGTCAGCTAGAGCAAGTAGAGCAGGTACAGCTTGAACACTGCTCTCAGAATATGAGCTATATATAAGCTTGGCAGCATTCACCCGAACCATAAAATCTCCAATGCAATTGTGTCCAGAAGTACATGGGTGTTCAGTACATCAATATGGATTCTAAAAGGATTTGAGGCTGTGAACATGGACTCTTGGTCTCTTGTATTTTCTTGCCTTTGGCCATGGGGTGGCACAGCAAAAGCCCTCTCCAAATGCCAGCACCTTGATATTGGACCACCCAGGTTCCAGAGCGATGAGAAATGAACTGCCCAGGCTGGAAAGGGATCAAGACATTGCTCATCCTGAGTCAATTGCCTGCTTCCTGGCAACTATCCCTGTGGTATAAAGACCTGTCCTGAAAAGGAAACAGAAACACAACTTCCTCCATCACAATGATTGATTATCTTTTGAATATTTGATGATGAGACACCCACTAACTTCTGTTATTCCAATGTTATCCAATGTTTCTCAATACTTTGTGGAGCTCACAAAGGGAGAAAACATTGGCTTTGCTTATATGGATTTCCAATAAAGATTTTTTGAGAACCCACAATTTGTCAGGCACTATGCCAGGGGCCAGGGGCCTACTAAGAAACAATCTACTTAGAAACTAGAAAACTACTGTAATGAGTGCATCATTACAAATTGTGCTAAATGCCCTAAAGGAAACTATTTGAAGTGTGTGTGTGTGTGTGTGTGTGTGTGTGTGTGTGTGTGTGTGTAGTGTGGTAGGAGGGCTTGCCTTTGTCCAGTAGTCATATTATCTATGCTGAGATCTGCAGACTGAATAGCTGCTTTCCCAGGCAAAATGGGAATGCAGAAAAGCATTCTCTGAAAAGGCAGCTTCCAGAGCCGGACTGGAAAAATCCACAAGGGAGGAATAGGGCAGTGTGGCTGCAATACATGCAGAGGCTGCTTTGTGCAGCTCCGAGGGGGACTAGCAGTGGATTAATATAGCCTATTTTGGCTGAAGAGATAGGACCCAATTCAAACTGGCTTACAAAGAAAACAGCCAGCATTGGCTCCACCACTGAGCATCAAGTAGAGGACCTATTTTGAGGCTCTACTGAATCAGGGTGTTTAAACTAGGCCATCTCCCCTTCTTGCCTCACCAGATTTGTTCTGAAGTTGCTGGTTGCTATGCTCCTGTGTTACAAGTAGTGTGGTTACCAGTAACTCCGTGCCATCTTCCCACCGGCTGAATCTCTTCAAAGGGAAGGGCAATGCATTCTGAATGCTTCCATTTACAATCCCTGTGTTAATTCTTGTTGATTTCAATTGATCTCCCATCCTCCCCAAAGAAATCCCAACACTCCAATTAAATCAGTTAATTCTGGCATTGGGAGAAGGGATTGGTTGATCCCACCAAAGCCACCACAAGAGCAAGAGGTTGGCTGCTGTGACCACAAGAATGCATCACATGCAGAACATCAACTACCACCTATCTTGCCATCTGGGTACTTGATATGATGTTCCTATTGTGTGGGAAGTATTGTTTGGGCAAAGCCAAGTGCTGGTAGCTCACATGTCATCCTAGCTCGAGACTCAGGAGGCTGAGATGTAAAGATCATGGTTTGAAGAAGTCAGTTGGAGAAGGAAAGCCCATGAGACTCTTATCTCGAATTAACCATGCCCAGATCAAAAGTGGAATTGTGGCTCAAAGTGGTAGAGCTCTGGCCTTGAGCAAACAAAGCTTAGGGACAGCACCCAGGCCCTGGTTCAAGCCCCACAACTGAAGAGAGAGAGAGAGAGAGAGAGAGAGAGAGAGAGAGAGAGAGAGAGAGAGAGAGAGAGAGAGAGAGAAAGAGAGAGAGAGAGAGAGAGCATTGTGTGAGCAACTCCCCAAATAGTCTCTGCTCCTTTTCTGCCCAGCACATGCCTGCATCCCACCTTGGCTGCCTGTATCTTCACCACTCAGAATGCATTGAGGCTTCAAAGTTCTCACGAAGCACATCCTTGCAGAGCACTTCCATGCCAGGAGGAGATGAAATGTGCCTGAGTGAGTGGTCAGTCCTGACCGAGAAGTTCAAGCAAAGCCTCACAAGCTGGCTTGGTCTGCAGACTTGCAATAAGAGCAAGTAGTCAGAGGTGGGAAGGATACAAGCTGCTAGTTTGGATGGAACAGGTGTAAATATTGATCCAGGCCATAGGGAACTTAAAGCATGTGTTATTTAAAAGCCAGGCTTTCCATTCTGTGTTGAAAATGAGTTAGAGAATGAATTAATAAAGATAGAGACTGGTATGAGGCAAAAAATATTCTTAATGGAGGACATCTCCTTGAGACACAGCATAAAGTCAACCTGGCAGGTAAAGGAGAAAACTTGGCTTTGAAAATATGTTTTCCTGTTGCTTCTAGAATGGAATTTGCAGTACTGGTAGTTTCTTCCTGGATGGACCAGAGCAGACAAGCTGTTTAAGAAGAGACAAGGGCTGGGGATATAGCCTAGTGGCAAGAGTGCCTGCCTCGGATACACGAGGCCCTAGGTTTGATTCCCCAGCACCACATATACAGAAAATGGCCAGAAGTGGCGCTGTGGCTCAAGTGGCAGAGTGCTAGCCTTGAGCGGGAAGAAGCCAGGGACAGTGCTCAGGCCCAGAGTCCAAGGCCCAGGACTGGCCAAAAAAAAAAAAAAAAAAAAAGAGACAAAGCAGAACTAGGTTCTGGTGGCTCATGTCTATAATCTTAGCTACATAGTATTCTGAGATATGTAAGATCATGGTTCAAGTCCAGCCCATGTGGAAAAGCTTGCTAAATAACCATCTCAAAGCAGGGCTGGAGGGCCTGAGTTCATATCTCAATGCTATAAAAAGAAAAAAACTCAAACTAGAAGCCTGGAAACTGACATATATTAATATAATAATTGAAATCTTTTGAGTTTCAGTTTTTCTGCCTGCGGAGTTTGTAGCTCTTCTCCTGTTTACAGCAGTAATAGTGATTAAATTAAATTATATAGTGAAACTATTGGGCACATAGGTAAATACCCAGTACATATTATTTCTCCCCTTATGTGGAGATAAATAACAGTTTAATATTTGTTTAATGCTAATTATGCAAAGAATTTTCACTTTTTAAAAATACAATGTATAATAATATTTATTTATTAAAATGAACTCCAGTAAGTGGAAATGAGGGTTTTTTTCCTTTGTTGCTGTTTTTGTTTTCTTTTTCTCTTGTTTATCTATTTTGGGGGGATGAGGGAACACAGAGATGGAGGGACAAAGGGTGAACACATGTAGCAGTGGTACTCATTAGACACTATGTTGAAAATGAACTATACAACTTAGGAGTAGGGACATGAGGGAAAAACTGTGAGAGAGTAAGGGAAGGGGTAACACTTTTCAAAAAGAAATGTACTTATTACCTGAATTATATAACTGTAACCCCTCTGTATATCACCTTTATAACAACAACAAAAATGTATGAAAATAAAAGAAATGATGCCAGGCACTGGTGGCTCACACCTGTAACCTTAGCTACTCAGGAGGCTGAAATCTGAGGATCTCAGTTCAAAGCCAGCCTGGGCAGAAAAGTCCATGAGATTCTTATCTCCAATAAATTTCTTAGAAAAAAAAATCTGAACTGGCACTGTGGCTCAAATGGTAGAGCCAAAAGCTCAGGGACAGCTCCTAGGCCCTGAGTTCAAGTCCCAGTACCAGCAAGATTAAAAAAAATTAAAATACAAAAAAATAAGATACAGTGTACTAAAAGAAAATTTGAAGTATGACAGGGCCAATAGATCAAGAGATGACTATCACTGAAAAGATAGTTTGTTATTTCCAAAAAGATAATTTGTTACTTCCCAAAAGGAGGGCTGCACCTTGACAAGGGGCCCCATGAGGGTGGGCCAGGCAGCAGAGGTTGAGGAGCATCTGATAAGAAGAGCCTTTATTACAATTTCCTCAGTTACAGAAGGTAAGGCAGGATCAGCAGGTTTAGGACCAATGAGTTTGAATCATTTCAGCAGCTTCTGAACAAGGTTGTTGGCATCTAGTTCTGGGCTAATTAGGGTAGCAGGATGTGAGGTAGGGAGAAAGAATCTCATAAAGGAATGGGTGGCTTGGTTTGTTATTTAAAACACTTGTGAAGATGGCCTAAGGAATCTCACTGAAAGCTGTTGAACAATACAGGGATGGGGAACAGTGGAAGCGAGTAATAAGGTTATTCTGATTAAGTGTGGCCTATGCACAGATGAGATACCAGTACAACTAATGTACACTAAACAGGACAGGATAACAGGAAAGTAAAGCAGATGCTTGCTGCTGGGTGCACTGGTAGCAGGACAGTGAAAGTGAATAGAGGTGAATGAGGATAAATAAGGCCCAAGTACTTTATATGCATGTATGAAAATAGAATGAGAGCCATGAAAATTGTTTTTAAGAATAAAAGGAGGCCTCTACAGATGAATAGATCCGAAAAATGTGGTACCTATACACAATGGAATACTACATAGCGATTAGAAATGATAAAATATTGGTATTCGCAGGGAAATGGTCAGAACTTGAACACATAATGCTGAGTGAGTCAAGCCTAGAACACAGAGAACAAAGGGGCATGGTCTCCTTGATATATGACTGTTAGGGTCGGGGGGGGGGGACAGTAGAGATCAGGTCTGCGAAACAAAATACTTCTTGTCAAATGGTATTTCCACAGGTTTGGGTCAGCGACCTTACATTATGTATCTAAAACCAAACAACTATTGAACATAAAAAGGTCTAAAATAGACCTCTCAGTGGATCACAATAGCTCAACAGCTATGCATATATGATCATATAAGACAAGGATAAGCAAACTTTATTGTTGACATTATATTTAAAGTTCTAGGTGAATTTCCTTTGGCGTACGCCACGTGGCTACTGTATATAATTTTGGTACACTGGGTATTGTATACATGCCTACCTTATCTAGGGAAGGGAAAGAAAAATGAGGGTGTAAGATATCACAAGAAATGTACTCACTGCCCTATTATGTAACTGTACCCCTTTTGCACAACACCTTATCAACAAAATTTAATTAATAATTTAAAAAGAATAAGGGTTAGGGAAATAAAGGAGTCTCACGCCTGTAATCCTAGCTACTCAGGAGGCTGAGATCTGAGGATCAAAGTTCAAAGCCATCCTGGAAAGGAAACTGCTTGAAACTCTTATCTCCAATAACTACTCACAAAAGCTGGGAGTGGCACTGTGTCTCAAGTGGTAGAACACTCTTCTTGAGCAAAAGAAGCGCAGGGACAGCACCCAAGCCCCAGCCAGAGTTCAAGCCCTAGAATAGATGGGGGGTGGAGAAGTGCTGGTGGGATACATTGTATGTATAAATGGAAATGTTACCATGAACCCCCCTTTCACAACTAATGTATGTTAATAAGAAATCTTAATAAATTAAAAAATGAAGAAACATTTTATGCAGGGGGAATTGCTTTCATTCTCTAGCTTGTGACTAACCCTGGGATGCACGGTCCCTCCAGGACCAACAAGTTATTAGATATCAAAGCATCACAAGACAGAAAATGAAACACATGGTTAATACACTGAAGCTTCCTAAGAAGACTGTGAGAGATGCTTTGCCTCTTCATTATTATGATTTACATTTTATTACTTACCAGTTGTATTTTAGCATGAATGATCATTACCCTTTGGCAACTGCCATACAATTGGGTAGACTCTAGATCTAGAATGTTTGGGTTCTTTGGAGTCACTTTGTCCCAGTTACTTACCTTGCCTGTGCCTTGGTGTCTTTGGAGTTATCAGCACACACCTGATGTAATCATTGTGAGTTAGAGGAGGTCACAACAAGAAATGACCAAGCTGTGCTATTCATCATGCACATCTCACAGATGGGGAAAATGAGGCTTGGACATGTGATTTGCTCTAAGCTGCCCAGTAAATGATGGTGTCAGGTTAGGATGTTCCTGAGCCTGGAGCCATATGCACTTCTCATATTTTTTGTAGGACTTCTGTCTCTAAGAGTCGCCTGTGTGAATGTTGAGCCTGCCTCTCCCAGGAATGACTCTGCTCACCTGCCCCAGGAAACCAAAGCAGGCATCAGATATCCCCTACACAATTAACTAAACCTGATGCTTTCAACTACTCTACTACCCTGCCCGGGGAAGAGGAATGGCTTCAGTAATCTAAGACTTTGGCTCTATTCTGGGATCACTGGGTCCTCCTAGGAGAAGATTTGTTTCTCTTCAGGCCTCAGTTTCTCCAGCAGGAAAAGCAACTCCAAAAGTTCCTTCCAGTTCTCCACCCTGAGATGCTATAAGTCAGCCCCTTGCACTGTCCCTGTCTATCTGCTAAGCTGTGCTCTAAGGTTGGAGATGGACTTCTCCCTTTGCACTGTTCCCATCTGTCTGCTAAGCTGTTCCCTAGGTTGGAGATGGACTTCTCCCCTCTCACTGTTTCCATCTATCTGCTAAGCTGTGCCTTAGGTTGGAGATGGGCTTCTCCCTTCATGTTCAATGCTGCCTCACTTTGTTAGCTTGCTTAGACTTGCTGGCTCCACCTTTTTTGAATGTGAGTGTGTTCCAGGTCTGGGGCTTCAACATGGGGCTTGGATGCTCTTCCTTAGTTTTTTCATTGAAGGCTGATGGTCTGCCACTTGAACCACAGCTCCACTTTGGCCTTTTGGTGGTTAATTGAAGAAAGAGTCTCACAAACTTTCCTGTTTGAGCAGGTGTCAAACCTTAATCCTTAGATCTTAGCCTCCTGAGAAGCTGGGCATGAGCCTCTGGTACATGAGTATGCTCCACTTTCTCAGCCGTTGGCCCATTCCTGAGTGGCCAGGCTCTCCCACTTCAGCAAGTTGGGCTGCAAAAGCCACAACACTAACTTGACTTGCTCATATGGCTCTCAGAGACATCTAAAAATAGCCATGCTGTGTGGTTTAAGGGACAGTTTTCTAGGCTTCAGGAACTTAGTGGAAGGTAGGAGAATGGACACTCGTGGCCTCTTCCCTCTTGGCCCATTAAGAAGCCAGATGGGTATTTTCTGGCAATGATTAGACTTAGCTTTGTTAGGTTTTACTGGTTCTCTTTGTTATCCCCTACCCCAGTAGGCCATAATGTTAGATTCTCAAGAATTTGCATCTCAGACAAAAATGGATATGTGAAGTGCTAGCAGGAGGCCTAATAAATAGTAAATTTAAAAACTTGGAGAGAGCAAGGGAAGGGGTGACATTGTTCTAAAAGAAATGTACTCTTTACCTCATTTATGTAACTGTAACCCCTTTGTACATCACATTTATGATAACAATAAGAATGTTTTAAATAGTAAATTTTTTAAATACCTTTATATAAATCCTCAGAGGAATCTCAGAGAGAAAAAAAAGAAGGAAATTGATGAACAGTAGTGAAGGCACTTTCATTGACTGCATGCTTGAACAACAGACATTAACAGGGTAACACTGCTCCCGAGAAAGGTGACAATGGATGGAAGAGGATCACTGTATGATGGCATAGTGATCCTCTTCTCTGACTGACATAACAGTTCTTTGGATAGTGTCAGACAAACTTGACCCCACTGGTATAAGTTGAAGAAGGGAAAATGCATTGATTCACCTAGTTATTCTGTATTTGACTATAGGCATGACCTCATCCAAAGTGCAAATGAATGGTTTTAATCTTTCCCTATGTTGAAACTTCAGAGCTGCCACATTTCTAATTGAATTGATTACATAATGAAAAGCTGAGCCCAGCATTCCCAACCAGAGTCCTTGCATATCCTATTGGTTCAGACTGAATCATTTCTGGACCTATCACCAGTCAGGAGGATGAGATGCACTGACTGATTGGCTTATAGAGCCTTGCATTCTACCCCTTAGTAAGCAGTCCACTCTACCTGATGCTCATGGGCAAAAAGAGGCTCATCCTAGGCCAGAGATGGGGTACAACATGGTAGCCTGTACATGAGGTACTTTGCTGTATGTTGAATTCTTTGTTTGACAACAACAATAACAATGAAGTAGAAACTCGAGCTAGGAATGTTAAAGGTGATGAGGAATATTTAAAATCTTGTCATATGAAGAAGAGTTAGAAGATATGAGGCTCAAGCACTGCTACACAGTTGGTGGGAATATAAACGTGTTCAATCAGTCTGGAAAGCAATATGGAGGCTCTTCAAAAGACTAAACATAGAGCTCCCCTATGATCCAGCAATCCCACTCCTGGGCATTTACCCAAATGACCACAAACAAGGCCATACTAAAGCTACCAGTACAACAATATTCATTGCAGCATTATTTACCATAGCTGTTATATGCAATCAGTCCAAATGCCCCAATGAAGCAAGAAGATGTAGTATATATACACAATGGAATTCTATGCTTCCATCAGAAAGAATGACACGACTCCACTCATAAGGAAATTGAAAGACTTGGAAAAGATCATATTAAGTGAAGTAAGCCAGGCCCAAAGAAGCTCCATGGTTTCCTTCATTTGTAGTAATTAGTATATGCCTAGGATAGTCCTAGCAGAAGTTCACAATAGCTAAGTACGTATGACTATAAAAATAATGCTAATCAAAATGATCTCCATGATATGAAAACCAGGGGTTTTCTTTTATGGTGATTTGTTTTTCTTTCTTTCTTTTTTTGTTCTTCCCTTTTGACAAAGAAAAAGTGTACTGTTAGCAGTTAGTCCTTTGTCTTTCTTTTTTTTTGCTCCTCTGGTTTACTCCCCATGGTCACTAATTTCAGTACCCTTTGTCTTGTATATAAGTTTATCTGATTTGGGGAAGGGAAAGGGAATCACAGAAATGGTAGGACAAAGGGAGAACCAATGTAACTGCCATGCTGACTAGACACTATGTTGGAAATGAACTTTACCACTGGGGGAAGGGGAGTCTAGGCGAGGAAAAGGGTGAGAAATGAGGGAGGGGTAACACTGAAAAGAAATGTTTGATAAGAAATGTATTTACTGCCTCATGTGTGAAACTGTAACCCCTCTGTACATCACTTTGACAATAAATAAATCAATTTTTTAAAAATTAAAAAAAGAAATGTACTCATTGCCATACTTTGTAACTACCATGTGAAGTAACTATAACCCCTCTGTACATTACCTTTACAATTGTAAAAACAACAACAACAAAAAAAATACCACCACCCTGCGTAGTGGAGAAAACAGGTAGAATCCTCAGTCTTTTTGCCTCTGTTGCACTCTTCACATTAAAAGAAAAAGTAACAGAGAATCTGAAAGGCTGGATTCACTTTGTTGCTCTGGGTGGTGAGAGAGGGGAAAGAAAGAATAAATTTACACAAACACAGATTTTGGTGCAGTCGAGCATATGAGGCCAAGAACCACTGATTCTTCCTTCTTCTGGCTCCTACCAAATCACAACCAGCCTGTTATTATCCATAATGTGCTCTACAATTTGGTTCCTAACCTGCAGCCAGAGTCACCACCTGTCATCCCCCTCCCTGCCTAATAGCATCTCCCTTTCTACTGAAGTTTTTACATCTCAAAAGATGAGCTTATCTGGTCTGCTTCTGCTCACCTTATGGGTTCATCTTAGAGTATAGTTCTCCTCACTCTTAAAGCTCCAATTATACTGTTTCTGAAGAATGTCAAGCACATTTCTACCTAAGGGCCTTTGTACATGCATCATGCTCTATTTGGGTCATTCTCTGGCCTACCTCCCATACCACCAATCCCATTCTATTATCAGTTCTGAATTCAAATCCTACTCTCTCCACTTCTGATAGAGAGTCCCTGGAAGTACCTGTGTAATTATACCTGTCATCCCTCCACCCCAATAGCACAGACCTTTTCTATTATCTTTTCCTACTCTACCACAATCAGTCTTCATTTTTCTAACCATGATATGTTAATATTGTTTACTTATGTATTTACTTGTACACTACCTGCCCCTACATGATTGAAACTCCTGGAAAATAGGAACTTCACTTCTCTTGTTCACTACTATGTTCCCAGGGCCTGAGAACATCTACCTATACTCCTAGATGTTTTGTCACAGGATGGTTTTGTCACCAATTGATGGTTTCTGAAACCTGGTGGGGTGATAAGTTCCTGACATTGAGTGTGTCACAGCATTGAGTATATCATAGCAGTTGTTAGAAATGAATTTGTGCATCAGATTGGAGGGAAGGGGTGTCCCAATGCTCCCACAACAAGAAAGCAACGGTAACCTCAGATGTAATTCCTCTACTCCCACCACATGACAAATGGAAATTTCTTCCTGGCCCATCCTGCTGGTACTAGGTATTTTTTAATTAAAGACACTCTTTGAGGAATTGGGTTAATCCTGCCACTGCCTGGCTTTCTAATTCCTTTTGTCTCTCCATGAAGTGAAGGTTTATGGGCTGCTCCAGCCCCAACTGAGTTGTTTTCCAGGAGAAGCACTTTCAGTCCTTCCATGCACAATAATGAAATATGATACAAAACAGGCCCGTGTCAATAAATCTACAGGAGAAAGGTCAGGTTTACATTGCTGGACGGGATTGGCAAATACATTTGTTCCTGCACCGTCTGTGTTTTAAATGCCACCCTCCAATGAACCTGGTGCCAAAACACACTTTGGAGTTTGATGAGATGTCAGTTTTGTTCAGCCCTGATCAAATAAGATGAATGGAAGTGAAACAAGAACAAAAATATTACTTCTGTCATTTTTTTATGCATTACAGGAATTGGGTCAGTTGGGGAGATTTCTCTTAGACAAATACCAATCCCTGCACAATGTCACCCATTGATCTGCCAGCCAGCAGACAATGGTCACTTTCGAGTAGGAAAGGGCACACCATAAGAAGAGCAAAGAGCAGGGCAGCACCCGTATAATACCAGCTGCCCCTCTAGCCTTCAAAATTTAGGTATCTGCCTCCCATTCCCACAGCAAGTATGGATTTCTCCCTGCATTAGAACAACATTAGTGAAGATCAAGGTGGGATTTCTTCTGCAATGAGGAATGATCATTATTAATATCCCACTTACTCAACTTCTAAGTTGAGTTTTAACACATAAGCTCAATAAACAGAGACCCAATCTAAGGGCCGTTACAGCTGCAGCATGAAGCTGAGCTGTGTTCTGAGAGCTGGAATGGGAAAGATGAAATAACAGTGATTCAGAGGGAGACAGTGACCACGAGTCAGGAAGGTATATGGAGCAACCTTCAGGTTCATGAAGGTTACTGGAGCTTCCATTGTTCAGTGTGGGTGAAGCTTGCCTGAGGGTAAAACCAGCACAGAGCCAAGCAACTCTGAGAGAGAGGGAGACATGAATGAATTCCTAATGACATCACTTGAGTACCTGGCACCAGCCTCTGAACTTCTTAGTCATATGAGGCTATGCTTTCCCTTTCATATTAAAATTTTAAATTAAAACATAAATAAAATGAAGACATGGCTACTCAGTCTGATTACACTGCAAGGCATTCCAAAGCTCCGCATAGGGCCTAGCAATGCCTATGCAGGTAAGGGAAGCTGACTCTTCACAACCAAGTCCCTGACTATAGAGAGAGAAGGTGAATACAAGGGAGCCCTGTGCTTCTTCTCACACAGGTCCTCCATGCTACTGGATGAGGCTGGTGTAAAATCCAGGGCTGCCACTGACAGTGAGTCCTAATGGGATTTGAGTGCCAAAAAATGGATAGTTTATTCAGCATTTTCTACCTTAAAACCTCCCAAGAATTACTGGGGAAAGCACTTTCCATGATCGTGGACATGAGGGTCCCCAAACCTGTCAGAACAGGGGCAGCAATCTCAAACTTCAGGTTGAAGCTCTTCTTTCCAGACAAAGGCCATTGCTCACCTAGGCATCTCAGTGCTTTGTGAAGTGTATGGCACAAAGAGTAGGTATAGATCCATTCATCGATCTATCCACCATCTACTACATATCTATTTATCTGTCATCTATTGTTTATCATCTATTTGCCTTATACCATCTGTATAGTATCTATATTCTATCATCTGTCTTCTACCTGGTATCTACCATCTATCTTCATCTCTCTCTCTCTCTCTCTGTGTATATATATATATATATATACAGTCTTGGGGCTTGGGACTCAGGGCCTGAGCACTGTCCCTAGCTTCTTTTTGCTCAAGGCTAGCACTCTACCTCTTGAGCCACAGCACCAATTCCAGCTTTTTCTGTCTATATGGTGCTGAGGAATCGAACCCAGGGCTTCATGCATGCTAGGCAAGCACTCTACTTCTAAGCCACATTCCCAGCCCCTATGTATCTTTCGAATGATCTTATCTATGAGAAAAACCTAACTCTCTCACATGGGGAAAATTCTGGGTTAAAAGATAAAATAATAGCTGGGTGGTGGTAGCTACTCAGGAAGCTGAGATCTGAAGATTTCAGTTCAATGCCAGCTTGGACAGGAAAGTCTGTGAGACTCTCATTGCCAGTTATCCATCAGACTACCAGAAGAAGCACTGTGGCTCTAAGTAGTAGAATGCTAGTGTTGAGGAAAAAAAGCTTAGGGACAGTGCCCTGAGTTCAAGCCCCATGACTGACAAAAATAAATAAAAATAAAACAATTACCTGAGCAATGGATTTCAAGGTGAGGATTTGAAAACAATGGGCACTTCTCATCAGAACTGGGATGGGAAGGATTTTGACAAGTTAAATCAAAAAATTTTCCCCAGTCCCTTCAGTTGTCTAATGGATTGCTCCTGGGTTTGCTACATCCTCTAAGAGTAAGTCTGACAGTTCAGTTCACAATGATCACTCCTAGCCATATGCTCCATTTATCTACCACAAGTGCCGTGGCGCTCACTAGAAATCTGGTGTCTGTGAACTTGATACCAACTCAATGTGGAATTCTAGGAGCCATTATCTCCAATAGCTTAGGGTCTAACTGCTGGGAGAAAAGCAATTTCTCACTCCCTCTATCTCTCCTTTCCACCCTTCTCTCTTTGTCCAGCCCTCTTTTGCAATGTGAAGGCACAATGAGAAAGTGGCCATCCACACACCAAGAAGACAGACCTCATCAGAACCCAACCATGCCCATCCTGACCTTGAATTTCCAGCCCCCACAACTGTGAGAAGATAAGATTCTACTTTCCAGCCATCCAATCTACAGTATTTGTTATGGAAGCCCACAATGACTGAGGCAGATTTTGGAACCATGAAGGTACTAATCTTTAGGAGAAGAGAAAGCGTTCTTTTAGTCCGAAGTGTTCTGAGAGACCTGTTGATATAAGTCTTGAGGTGTCAGCCAGGACAGTCCCACATCCCACATCTCAGTGTCCTTCCTAATTCAGACACTTGTAGAAGAGATTTGTCAAGGTTGATAATTCAACTACCTCTAAACCTTGATAAGTTGGATGATTAAATCTGCTCCTTAGCCTTTTGTGTCCTTTATCTGCAAAAGATAAAGAATCTTATGGATTCAAAGATAGCATGTGGCTTCCATTTAGCCTTTAACTTATAACTAAGCACTCACAATAATTCACTGTCATTTTCCAGTGTACAGATTACCACAAGAGCCATTTCATTCCATAATACTTACAGCTGCTACTTCCCTTATGCTTTTCAAAGGCTCAGAATGGTGTCTTTTCTAACACATTCTCTTCCACCATTGTTCCCCTCCTGATCACCATGAGTGAAGGTTAATATGACACTTACAGAATCCTGAGGAATAACCATTTTCCACTACAACCACATGTTCCTATTGTCAGCTAGTTAGCAGGTGATCCAGCTCCTAGTCCCCAGCTTGGAGTATGCTTTGTTGAATCTCTCTTGGCACCAATCTTCTCAGATCAGTTTCCAAAGAAATGGACTGAGAAATGGAGTTTGCTTGGAGGAAGCTGGCTGAAGAATGTCTTCAGGATCATATCTGTGGAGGAATGAAGGAAACGGTGCAACCACAGAAAAGGTCTAAATGAACCCTATAGAACCTAGAGCTCTGGTCAATCTTGTCCCACCTGAGTCAAGAAGGATGGATCTTCATCCTCTCACATACAGGAGTCATTTCCTGGAAACTTTTGAAGAGGTCATGACCTTTAATAATATGGCTGCCTTCATAATTCATAAGAGCAACTCAGCTGAGAGCTGTTAGCAAAAGACATACCAGCAGCTGCGAGAATGGGTGTCTTGGTTCTGGGAAAGGAATCTGGGTGGTACCATAGTATCTGCAATGGGAGATTTTCAGGTATCTCCATGAATGGAGACTCATTTTCCTTTTCTCTCTGTATTTTAGCATGTTCGAACTACTCACCTGGAAGTGCAAGCCAAAGACATTTATTGCCCTATTTCCTGAATAGTCTAGACAAGCAACACAAATTCAATAAGGTCACCTCAGAATTTGTCAACTAGAGAACTCTGACTTCAAAAGTGGGTGAAGGCTTCTATTTGCTCAACAAAACGAATTTTCTCTGAGCACACCAGTAGATTACGTTCTTCTCTATGTGCTTGTGTGTGGTCGTGAGATAGTTCTGACACAAAGCAAGTTCAACCACCTCTCGTACTGCCCAGAAAACCATTCCACACGCAATCCTCTCTCACTGCTCCTGCCTCTCAGCAGGACACTCATTGTAGGTCCATAGTAACATTACAAGATGGGGATTGTTTAGCCCTGGGTCACCTCAACAAGGTATCATCTGCAGTGCATTAGAAAAGTGTGCAGGGCAACTGATATTGGTTATTTTACATTTATTTATTTATTTATTTATTATTCAGTAGTTGTATAAAAGGATTACATTTCCAAACTGAGATTTTAAGGTGGTTTATTAAAGCAATTCACCCACCTCAACGGAGACAGAAAATTGTCCTGGGATGCCAAAGCTTTTAAAACAGAGTTGAGTTATCAATAACAGAATTCCCAATGAAGCACAGAGAAGGCTCATCCAAACATACCTAGCACACTCTGAACACTTGGCTCTTGTCTCCCACAAATTCCGGGGTCTCTGTATTTTTATCTGGAGTCAGATGCTAAGTACTGTGTCTGGCTCTACCATTCATGTGTTGTATGCCCTCCTGGGGAGGAGAGGGCCTCTTTGGGCTTATTTATCTCCTCTGCACTGTATGCTCCATGCTCTGTCTCACAGGGAGCCTATGACATTTCCAAAGAAAGATAAGCCTTCATTCACTGGAACACCTGATAATCCCCTGTCACAGATACTGTGGGGCCACCCAGATTCCTTCCTCAAGACCAAGACACACATTTCCCCAGCTGCTGTGTGTCATTAGTCAACAGATCTCAGCTGTGTTGCTCTTAGGAATTGTGAAGGCAACCTTGTACCCAAGGTCATGATCTGTGCACAGAAAGAGGAAAGATGTTAATGATTATGGTTTGCCCACTAAAAGGCATGATACCTTGCTTTGGCTAGTATATTATTAACTACACTAAACCTCAGAATAATCTGAGAAGCACAAAGGGGCCTTTATAGGGCTATTTTCTAGATTAGGGATTTGGATTCACAGAATTTTCTTTGTAGAGCTTCTATACAGTAAACACAGTCCAGGTCTTGACTTTCTCAATACCCTGAAGACAGCCACATTCCCTCTGCCTACCAGTCATGACACTAATGGCACCCCTTGAGATGGTTGGTTCCACTGTAGAGATGCCTTTTCTGATGAAGGCAGAGCTACACTTAAGCTGACACTGGGGAGCTGGTACTGCCAAGGTTCTGTGTCATGGCAAAGCATCCCTAGACCTGCTTAGTGGCCCCACACCCATCCTCCTTCCTCCTCCCAGCAGCCAGATCTGCCTCGGGCCAGGTCCCTCTCAGCCATCTCCTCCTTGTGCTCCTGCCGGAGTTACACGGGAGGATACATCTTGAGATGTATTCAAGAACTCTGCTCACCTTACCAGAATCTATTCTCAGAAGACAGCTAGAAAGAAGAATATAACAGTAGGAAAAGAATGGGCTCGTTAATTGTGCAAATAACAAAATCTCATCTCAAACCAGTGTAAGGTATTCAATTATCTATTCATCTATTGATCTAGCTAGCTTTATAACTATCTTTATGTCTAGCCATCATCTATGATTATATCAGTCCTCTCCCCCCCCCCCTCTCTCTCTCTCTGTCTCTCTCAATTCAGAGTGTGAAAACTTTTTTTGCCAGAGGACATACAGATATTTATAACAGCTGAGAAGTATATGAGAAGCCTAACAGGAGATGTATATAAGAATATGGGTCTGCTCTGTTCTGTACCAAATGATTCCAAGGGCTTTATATGGCTTGAGGGCCATTCCTATACCACCTATTGATGTATTTCCACCTCTATAACATGATCTATTATCTACCCATATCAATCTCCTTGTATATCTATACATCCATCTCTGTATTTATACATCCATGATCTACTTTTATATCATTATCTATCTGTCTGTTCATTTAGCGGGCAGTCAGAACCCGGCCTCACACTGTCTCTCCCAGTTCTAGTTTTCCATGAGATTTTCCCAGTGTGTGTGTGTGTGTGTGTGTGTGTGTGTGTGTGTGTGTGCGTGTGTGTGTGTAGCTGTGTGTGTGTGTGTGTGTGTGCATGCACTGTGTTAAATAGTATACATATGCATCCTCATCTCATCCTCTCAGAGTCCTTCTGCCCTCTCTCAAGACTGGCAAGTTCTTCCCTTCCCCTTCCTTTCTTACCTTCCACACTGCTCAATTCTGTTCTACCCAAAACACTGTCTCTTCCAATATGAGGCTTATTTCCTTTGTCTTCTTAGATTATTTTTTTCTTCCTGATTTATCCATTACCACTTCTAGCATCACAAAAGGCCCCAGTTGGAACCCACACTCCTTCTGGAAGCAGAAACAAAAAAATGCAACAAAACCATGGATCCTTGGGCTCCTCAAATGCCAAAAGCCACTCTCCACCAGGCACTGATGGCTCATGACTATAATCCCAGCTACTTAGGAGACTGAGATTTGAGCATCATGATTTGAAGCCAGCCTGTATAGAAAGTCTGTGTGACTCTTATTTTCAATTAACCAGAAAAAATCCAGAAGTGGAGGTATGGATCAAGTGGTAGAGAGTCAGTCTTGAGTGAAAAAGCCAATCGAGATAGCGCACGCAAGAATGAATGAGAGGAAGGAACAAAGGAAGGGAGGGAAGGAAGGAAGGAAGGGAGGGAGGGAGGGAGGGAGGGAGGAAGGGAGGGAGGGAGGGAAAGAAGGGAAATGATGGAAGGGAAAAAGGAAAGAAGGAAGGAAAGAAGGAAGGAAGGAAGGAAGGAAGGAAGGAAGGAAGGAAGGAAGGAAGGAAGGAAGGAAGGAAGGTCTGTCATACTTATACACAGAGGCAAGGCAGACGACCCAGATTGTGCCAACACTGCTGCAGACACCAGGGTGAACTCTGGAAGTTTTCCATAGGTGTCCACAAAGCCAGACCAAGCCAGCCGAGATCTAACATGATCCTCACTGGTGGAGGAAAGACCTTCTAAAGCTGAGAACTAACAAAGGAAATCATTTTGAGGCAAACAATTTAGCTAGGTATCCTTGGTGCCTGGCATTAATATATTTGTATTTGTACTCCAGCAAGTTCTTAATAAATACATCCTCTCTTATCCCATGGAAATACTCTGTAAATAACTAAGAGGACACCCCACATTTGCTGACTAACCATTTTCTCTTTCTATCTGGGTACCAGTTGCACTTTATAAATGACTTTAATTTACAGTGCATTATGTTTCTGTGTATTTCTTGCCTCTAACTCCCCATGCAATATTTTGTATCCATTCCCATGACAGTTTAACTGTCTTTAACCTTTGCAGTGAGTTGTGTGTGTGTGTATGTGTGTGTGCACGCACGCACGTGCATAAATGTGTGTTTATGGAAAGGGTATATGCATGTCTGGTAATACTATTTACCTACTCCATTCCATCACTTCCCAATGAATCAACTCCTCTGTAATTTTTGCCATGTATTTTGTAGCCATGATGCTTTCATTAGTATCAGTTGAATTTTGCTCTGTGCAGCTTTGGCCCCTGAGGACTGCAACCAGAGGGAGTTGGTCCTGTTCTGTGTAGAGGTGGGGCAGAGCTTGGGTTGGGAGAGTTCACCTTGAAAGTCAAAGCAATGTCACAAATCAGATTTGTATCCAGCACAATGCATAGTCCTTTTAAAATCTCCTCTGAAGCTTTGCCCAGAAAGTATCAGTCAACATAAGGCAAGATAATAAGAAACACTCTTTAGTAAGTACCTACCATGTGCAACTTATATTCTTGCACAGAACTTATATTCTTTACTGCTTCTCACAAGGAAATCTCAGCCATCAAGTGCTCTAGTCATTTGACAGATGGGGAGCCTGAACCCCAGGGAAGTGAAGACTTCGTCCCAAGGTCACAACCACTAGTGAAAACTCAGTCATGTTTTCATCTGACATCACAGCCTCCCTGGGACCTCTGGCCAGTAGAGCCAGGGCCTGCTTTCTAGGTGGTAGTGGAATATGATCTTTGCACAGAGCCGGGCTCTTCTGACAGTGACAAGGCTCTGTACGCGTTGCCTGATCTTAGGCTCTCCATGAATGGAGCAGAAGCGTCCTGGCTCCTGAGGGTCTCACCATCCAATGAGGTTTCATTCAAGTCAGCAGATGTCTCCACCCTAGGACAAAGTGGGCCCCTCCATTCATTCACCCATTGACGCAGTGAATATTTAAAATGCTTTGTCAAGTGGTATAATATGTAGGAGATTGTAAGACAGATGATAGCTTGATACTCAAACTTCACAAAGAAGTAACATAACATCCAATAGTTCAAAGTCTGGCACAACACATCATCACAAATTAGCAGTTTGAAAGAGCATTTATTTATTATCTCACCCTTTTCTGGGTCTGCTCATCATCTGGGTTCCTTGCTTAGACCACATAAGGCCAAAATCAAGTTGTCAATCACTTATCAGAAAGTTCTGGGAAGAAATTTCCTCCAATCTTATTCAGATGGCTTCAGAATCCCATTCCTTGTGGTGTAGGGCTGAGTGTCTGTTTCCCTTCTGGCTGTCAACTGGGGACAATTCTTAGCTTCTGGAGGCTGCCTGTATTCTATCCCAAATAGCCCCCATTATCCTCATTGTTACTTTTCATGCTTCAAATGTTGCATAGTTCCTCTTCTGCCCCCCACTCTCTGTGTTTAGGGGATCTGAGAACTATATTTTGCCCACTTCAGTAATTAAAAATAATCTCTCTAGTTTAAGGTCAACTTATTAGCAATGGGTTTTCACATCCACCAAATCCCATTTGACATTTAATGTAACATCTTCACAAGTAAACCAGGAAACAAAAGTCATAAGGGCCAAGTATTCATCCAACGAATACTTATCCTCTGCCTGATACCCACCAGGAACTGTCAAAATGCTCATTATAGAACAATTAGCAAAATAGAAATTCTTGGCCTCCTAAGTTCATGTTAGTGAGAAAACATTACTAACAAATACATAACTAAACATAGTAGACAAAAGAATTTTGCCTTTTACATGTCTGTAATCTCAGCACTTAGTAGGATGAGGCAGGAGGACTGTGAGTTTGATTGAGCCTAGCCTAGGCTATAAGAGTGAGACCCCACCTTAAGAAAAATAAAATGTGGTACATAATACACAATTGTAACTAAGAATAAAAAATATCTCTTTTGGAGCATCATGGAGGATGCCATTCTAAGTGAGACAAACTAAGCACAGTTCTTTGCCAGGCCTCTCCAGAGTATGGTGGGAACATTGTCACAACAGGGCCCAGCATAGGTGACCTGGGAAGAGGAGAGATGCCATGTTACCTCTTATGATTGAATCCTGCAGAACACACACACACACACACACACACACACACACACACACACACACACACACACACGCAATCTCACCTTGCTTTATTCTTTACAGCCAAGTCATTCTTCCAGGCCTCCACACTGTTGTGAATTTTAACAATGTGGGTATAATTGGGGCATCATATTCCATTTGAGGGTTCAGTGGAGGATGAGGTGCATCTCCACACTTGCCAACTCTTTCAATGAATCCACAAGTCTACATGACTATGTCTAACAGGTGAGCGAAGGTGAGATCTCAGCTGGTCCTGCTCATTCTGACTGAGTCCCAGGATGTTCAAGTTTCCTCCACTGAAGCCCATGGTTTCTTGACCTCTGTTTTTTATTATTTTTATTTTTATTGTCAAACTGATGTACAGAGAGTTTACAGTTTCATACGTTAGGCATTGGATACATTTCTTGTATTGTTTGTTACCTCCTCCCTCATTTCTCCCTCCTCCCTCCCCCTTTCCCTTTCCCCCCCATGAGTTGTTCAGTTGATTTAAACCAGTTTTGCAAGTATGCTTTTGTAGTCACTTGTCTTTTTACCCTGTGTCTCTCGATTTTGGTATTCCATTTCAGTTTCCTAGTTCTAATACCAGTATACACGGTTTCCTATGATTTCAGATAAGATACAGAGATAGTGCAGGTACAACCACAGAAAGGGGATACAAAGGGTCATCAATAATAGAAGCTACAGTTTCACATCACATGTTGAAAGTAATTACAACAGTGATATAACAGTCGTTTCCATAACATGAAGTTCATTTCACGTAGCATCATCTTATGTGTTCATAAGGGTATAGCTATTGGGCTCTTGTGATCCTCTGCTGTGACTAGCCTAAACCTGTGCTAATTATTCCCTATGAGGGAGACCATAGAATCCATGTTTCTTTCAGCTTCCCTATTGAGCCAGATCTGCTATAAGAAGTGTCAAGACACTGCCCTGATCTACAAGAAGGGTCAAACAGGCTGGCATATGTGCAGAGGTACCAGGGAGTACCTTGAGGAGCAAGGGAGTAGCCTGAGTTGGGCCACTACATGACTAGTGTTTGGGAAGTGGGGAGGAGGAGAACATATATTGGATAGGAGAACAGCCTGAGCCAAAAACAGAGGTCAACAGCAGCCCCACTTTGGGGTATCTACACAATTTGTCATAGCCAGAATATGGAACCAACCCAGATGCCCCTCAGTAGACGAATGGATCAGGAAAATGTGGTACATATACACAATGGAATTTTATTCCTCTATCAGAAAGAATGACATTGCCCCATTCGTAAGGAAATGGAAGGACTTGGAAAAAATTATACTAAGTGAAGTGAGCCAGACCCAAAGAAACATGGACTCTATGGTCTCCCTCATGGCTCAGGCTGTTCTCCCATCCAATATATGTTCTCCTCCTCCCCACTTCCCAAACACTAGTCATGTAGTGGCCCAACTCAGGCTACTCCCTTGCTCCTCAAGGTACTCCCTGGTACCTCTTCACATATGCCAGCCTGTATGACCCTTCTTGTAGGTCAGGGCAGTGTCTTCATACTTCTTATAGCAGATCTGGCTCAATAGGGAGGCTGGTTCTTTATCTATTTCATGTTCCCACTATCACTTCAACCTCCTGGACAGCAGAGTCTGTGCTCCAATTCATTTGGGACCCTGTCTCAGTCCAAAATTAGAGAAGCATTTAAAATCGACTCATTTATATCATTTAAAGAAACAATTGAAGTGTGATGCTGGTTCACATAGCAGAAAGCCATTATTCTCACGCCTATAGGCAGGCCAGAAGGAACAAGGAGAACCAGCAGATTCCCAGACTAGAGAGGTTAAGGCAATTGAAGAGCCACTTGGCATTAGCTATGGCCTGCAAGACAAACCTGCAGTGACCTGGTAGGGGGATAACTGGGCAATAGATTCATGACTTCTTTTTTCTTACCCTCCTACCTCCACTGACTAGTTCCTGCTGGCCAAGCTTCACAAGATATATGGCTCATATAGGCCATTCTCTGAGGCATGGAGCTCAGTGGAGAATGGTGGAGAATAGACCTGGAGAAGCCAATGGAACACCCAATGGAAGGTTCCACTGGAAGTCAGTGGAACTCAAGGTATAAGACTGAGAACCCATTAAATGCTACCTAATAGCCTAATAGGCCCCTGGCTGTTGGTTTGCTTTCCATAGCACTTCCTCCCATCCTTGTGTTCAAATGACTCCTCATAGGACACCAGTCTCCCATCCTCTCTACCATGAGAAGCTGGCTCCCTGTTTGACTACAAAATGCCTAATCTGAACCATTGCCTCCCATAGAAATGTCCAAGGAAAGGAAATAACCTGTGTTCTGGGGCTGGCCCTGTCCATGCTCATGGTTAGCTGACCCCAGGACAGCAGGCCACCATGACTAAAGAGGAAAGGGTGGAAATATTGGGCTCCATGCTAATTGGCCCATTCTTCCATCTGGTCCCTTTACAATGATTGGAATTTATAAAGCCGCTGTTGGAGTTTATGCAAAAGCTCTCACTTTTAATTAAGTGGCCTAGTTTCAGTCAATAGTGTGACAAGGATGGATCTGTCAGTGGGGACTGATGTTATGAGTGAAAGAGCTGCCAGGCTTGGTGGAAAAGCAGCCCCCATATGGCAGGACTTGGAGGGAGCTGTTTTGGCAGGATGCTGCCATTTCCATAATCACAGACCAAACAAAGGCCTCCAGACACAACCTTGGCATGGCCCAAAGCCAGCACTGGCCTGCTAAGGAGGATAGCTTCAGACCCCAACTGCCTCATGGATGCTTGTGATGAAACTTATACAACTGAAAGGGACCCAGGGACCATCTTCCCAGATGCTGGGCCTGGATCCAAAGTTGGGGCACATCCATGCAGTAGTTTTTACCATAGTCCACAGAGAAACAAGAGGCATAACAACACAGTGATGTTTTCTAATAGAGTCTCTCCATATAACGGTCTTTTGTAACAAGAACTCATATTCAAGACTTGTTAATTTAGTGGTGGTATAAATTGTATTATTCTTTGGTGATGTGAATGCTGTTTTTCTTTACCAAAAGATGTTTATTGTACATAGCAGTGTGTTTCCTTTTATAAAGAAAGCATACAGCTAGTGTCTGCTGTGGTTTGCATATGGTTTGAGTGGGTGCTTCAAAGACTTGCTGCGTCCTTGGTCCTCAGCATGCAGTATTGGAATGGTGGAACCTTTGGGAGATGAGGCCTAGGAGAAGGTAATTAGGTCAGGGGATACTGCCCTCAAAAGAGATTAATACTGGCCTCATGGACTAGGTTAGTTCTCACAAGAATGTGTTGTTACAAAGTGAGGACACCCCACACACTTATCCCCCTCTGTACATCTTTGCTATGTTAGAACACAGTCAGGAGTCTTACCCGAGGCCAGTGCCAGTATCATGAGACACAAAAATCTTTCTTTTAAAACAGTATGTTACTGAGCATCAGGTACTAGATTATAGCAACACAAGATATATTGAGTCAAGTTCTACATGTATCTTCAGGATACAAGATCTTTGCTTTAATTCCACAGATAAATCCATTAAAAAAAATGAAAATTCAGTAAAATAAAACACCAGGAAGCAGGTACTCAAAAGGGGTGGGATAAAGTCAAGGGAAAGGAGGTAGACAAATGAAGAGAAGAGGGGGGAAATGTAGTCAAGAACCTAATGTATATCTCACAAAATTAAGAAGAGAGAGAAGGGGTGGGTAGGGGAAGGATGGATGAGAATGTTGAAAGGGGTGACATTAATCAAGATATATTATATAAACTGCTTTTTTAAATGAAAAGTCCTTAGTACAACTACTTAAAGATAATTAGAATATGTGTATATATATATATTTATTTTATTTTTTTCATCCTCGCTCTGGCAACTTATAGTCTAGTGAGTGGCCCAAATGCCATGTTCAGCTAGGGAGCTGTGAGTTTGAGATCTAAAATCAATGCTGCCTTCTCATAGTCAGTGACTTAGCCATTAGAAGGTACAAGGAGAGGGCCTGGAGTCCCACTGAGATGTCTCCTCCAAGCCGGCAGCCTGGATACGTGGCTTTACCCGTGGAAGGATCAGCATATTCCCCCTTGAACTCTTTCTCCCTGACTTCCCCAGGATTCAAAAGGCATCCACAATTTTTGCTCACTTTTTTTCTTGTGCTGTGAATTAAACCCAAAGATTCACACATGTTAGGCAAGGGCTGTACCTCTGAGCTCGATTCCCAGCCATCAGCTCCCATTTCTTTCGTATCAGTACTGCTTTGAAAGCATAAAAGCAAATTAATCCCATTCTGCAAAGACTTCAAGTTCTCTTCATCTCTCTTCCCTCCTTTCTTTCTTTCCTTCCTTCCTTTCATGCAAGTACTTGAACTCAGGGTCTGGGCACTGTCTCTTATCTTTTTTGCTCAAGGCTGACACTGTACTTAAAACACAAGTCCATATCTGGCTTTTTGTTGTTTTTGTGGTTAATTGGAGATAAGAATCTCCGTTTCCTGCCTATGCTGGTTTCGAATCACAGTCCTCGGATCTTAGCCACCTGAGTAGCTAGGATTACAGGCATGTGCCACCAGTGTCTAGCCCCAGATCTTTTTTTTTTTTTTTAATGGAATGTCTTAGGTAGCGACACTTCCTATAGTATTTTAGAAGGTCACAAATAGACTTACCACCAAACGAGACTGAACAACATTTCTCATGATTCCACCCAGGAGCTGATTGAGTGGCAGAACCATGGAAAAATCCAGAAAGGTCTGGGCTTGGTCTAACAACAACTCCCAAACCAGCTCTTAAAGAAAATAAAATTTAAAAAAGGCCTGCACAGGCTACATCTTTGGTCTCTTCCAGACCCTGGCTGTCTGACTCAGGTGTTGCCCCAGGAGATATTTCTACCAAGCTGATATTTGTGTCACACAAGGAGATTTCAAAATGCTGTATTTGGAAACATGAATGTGTAATGTCTCCCTGGAAAACTACACCTTCTCAGTGAAAGATACAAGCACAGTCCAAGACAGACATGTTTAATTAGTGAGCAAACTTGACATTTTCAGTGTTTGGACTAGACAGAGGAAAAGCCAAGAGCAAACCCAGATCTTCATCCCCTCCCCCCAGCTTACTGGCAGAGAATAATGTATTGGGTTTGAAGAGAAATGAATGTCTTTACAATAACAGGAGAGAAAGGGCCAAAAAAATCTAAGGGTGGTTATTAAATAATTGTCATCACTAGGTATGCATTTACCCCATCTCCTCATCCCACTTTCTCTGAACCCTGCTTGATCAACATGGATATGTTCACAATAATCTTTCTGCATGCCTGCTTTTCTCCTTTCCTTTCCCTTTCCTTCTCTTCCCTTCCCTTTCCGACCTCCCTTCCCTTCCTTCCTCCTCTTGCCCTCCCTCCACCCCTCCTCCCTCCTTCCCCCTCTCTGCTTTCCTTATTCTCTTTTTTCCTTCCTTCCTTCCTTCCTTCCTTCCTTCCTTCCTTCCTTCCTTCCTTCCTTCCTTCCTTCCTTCCTTCCTTCCTTCTCTTTCTGAGTTGTTTGTTTGAATAGTTGTTTTCTTGAGACAAGATCTGGGCCATGTAAGCTGATCTTAAATACATGATCCTCCTGCCTTGGCCTCCCAAGTGCTGGGGTCACAGAGGTAGTTTGTGGGGATCATGTGGGCATCAGAGGCATTTTTGTGTCATCCTTTCTTTCAGCTCCCCCATCTGTGGTGCGAAATTCTAACTCTTTGAATACCTAACAAATCTGCATCCTTCTTGCCTTGTTCAAACCCAAGATGAATTAGTCCTCCAACCAGCCCTCTTCCTCACTCCAAACCAGTCCAAGCAAGTGGAATAGGACACGGGTTTGGGAAAACCTTATTTACTTCAACTTTCAACTGAACAATACCCAATAATGACAAAGATGACCTTAAGATAAGGCCCACATCTTTACTCTGGCATTCAGCCAGAATATTTTGTTTTGTTCTTTTTTTCTGTCTTTTTTGGGGGGGAGGGGAGAGAAGGGAGGACACAGAAATGAAGGGAGGAAGGCAAATTCAGGTATGCTTCCTTCTTGGTTTATCACTTCTGACTCCCTCAGTCATCCAACCCAAACATTTCTTCTGCCTAGAGTTCCCTGATACTCCTCGTATTCGATCTCCATCCCTAAACGAGAAGCTCTTGGGCACAAGTGAACACTTTTCTTATTTTTTCATTTATTACCCATGTGTTATTTATAAGAGCAGGATTCTTACTGATTATTGCCCTTGTTAATATGTACTCCCTCATCTAGGTTGTTCTTATCCCTTCAAATTCCACATTCCTTTCCTTATCTCCCTTTTAAAAATGTTTTTTAATAGACACACAGTAGTGGTGCATACTTAGGGGGTGTTGTGTGACATTTCATTACAAGCAGAGAATGTGTGGTGGTCAGATTAGGATAACTTGTGTATTTATAACCTCAGAAGTATATCATTGTGTGTGTTGAACATTCAAGATCCTACCCACCAGCTATTTTGAAGTGTTTTCTTGAGTGTTGGTGAGTCATAGTCATCTTACTGTACTGTGAAACATTAGAACTTACTCCTGCTTTCCAATTGCCTCCTATATCCATAGAAGTTCTCTTATTTTGAAGGCCAAATTCAAAATCATACAAGATACCTGATATTCCTGGCTGGTGTTAGTCACTCACCTTTACACTTTTATTGAAGCTTCCTTAAGGTTCCTTCCTTTATGTTACACGATGTCCTTTTCCCTACATCATAGAATAGCTCAGAAATCTATAACCAACCTATCAGGAAGAATTCAATCAGAAAAAAACCCACTCCAATGGCAAGCAGACAAATCTTAATTGTTTGTACATGTAATGGAAGAACAGAGAGATCAAGTGAAAATGGCAAGCTGGTCAAAGGTTGGTGAGGTCAAGCAGCTGTATCAACCCAAGACAATGGAGGAGGTGAAGTTACCAGTGCCTGGGGACACCCAGCAGAGGCTGGAGATTTGGTAAGTCATCTGATGAAGGCCTCAAAGGAGATGTAATTGCAATGGACTTACTGCTAACTGCATGAGAGTGGACATCCTGGCTCCCCCTACCTCTTCCTTTCTGATTTCCCATGTATACTGCCTTTGACCAAACCCACATGGGATCAGCCAGCTCAGGAACTTGGGCTCCCAGCTCAGCAATGCCAAGCAGAGGTGGGCAGGAGTAGGGAAGAGAACTATCCGACCCAGTGCCTGAGCCTCCTAAGACTGGAGCACTTCATTAAAGTAACAGCATGAATCACTAGCTGGTGTCTAATAGGACATTTTACAGACCATTTATTAAAACCTAATTGTATTTTTTTATTGAAGTATTGTACAGAGGGGTTACTGTTTCACAAATCAGGTAAATGAGTACATTTCTTTTCAGACATTTCTTTTTCTTCCTTCACTTTCCTTTAGTTTCCCCCTCCTATCCCTGCCCACAAATTGTAGAGTTTGTTTTCCACATAGTGTCTATTGAATACCATGCCTGAATTTGTTCATCCTTCATCCTTTCATTTCTGTACCTGCTTTGTCCCCCCCCCCCCAAAAAAAAAAACAGAAAAAACACACCAAAAATCAAGCAAGAAAGCAACAGAAAACAACAATAAAACCCATGTTTCCATTTCCTGGAATTCATTTCAATGCACAACACTTTTAAGGAAATGCAAACACCTACATATAGCTTGCTTCTCTCCTTCCCGCTCCATTACTAACAATTCCCCACTCAACTGCAGCCTTCCTGCATCGACATGAAGGAAAGCCACCGCAATTGTCGCGATTGTCTCTGGATGGAACCTGTGACTTATTACTTCCCAAGATAAACTCTCGATGAGCTCCTGTTGGACCTTTTCTACTAGCACTCACTGGCTGGACAGGCTTCCCTTTGCTTCCTGGGTTCCTTCAGTGAGGTTAAATTCCTTGCCAGACCTAGGAAGGAAAGAGCTCCACTAGGGGGCAGCGGGGAGTGTGGCAAGGGCTGCACACCTGGCTTGGGGTTTTGTGTTCAAATGCAAACTGTTCTGTTCTGGTCACTGATTGGGGCATTGATTGACTCCCTATGGTTACATCTTCCTCACTGGAAAAAAATAAAATAAAAGCAATGGTGCCACCTAACACATAGGCTAATAGTAAGCATTAAGATGATATATTAAACACTTGGCTAACCTCATGGGAGAAAGAGAATGGGAGAGAATGAGGGAACAGATGACATTGTACGAAAGGAAAGGAAATGGTGCATGTAAATGTAACACTCTGTATATCACCTCTATAATAACACTTGGCTAAGAGCCAAATGTACAATGTGTTTAGTAGTTGCCTCATCTTTTATTCCCTTACAATTAAAACAGCAGTGATATCATGAAAGACAATGGGCTGAGTAGATGTAGTAGCCAGTTCTGGGGTCTCTGGGGCCTCCAGCTGCTTTTTGATTTTTGTAATTTGTCTGTTTTAAGACAGCGTCTCACCACATCACCCATCTGGCCTGGAACTTAGGGTATGTAGCTTAGACTGGCCTAACACTTGTGATTTTCCTGCCTCTACCTGCCAAGTACTGGGATTACAGTTGAGTTTCACCAAACCAACCTGACTTTTATTTTTTATTTATTTATTTATTTTGGCCAGTGCTGGAGCTTGGACTCAGGGCCTGAGCACTGTCCCTGGCTTCTTTTTTGCTCAAGGCTAGCACTCTGCCACTTGAGCTATAGCGCCACTTCTGGCCGTTTTCTATATATGTGGTGCTGGGGAATCGAACCCAGGGCTTCATGTATATGAGGCAAGCACTCTTGCCACTAGGCCATATTCCCAGCCCCCCAACCTGACTTTTAAAAGCATTGTAAACATGTAAGTGTACTTTTCATAGATACGTTTTATTAATATTCCAATCTTCAAAAAGCCAGGCATTGTGGCTCATGCCACAATGAGATGTGGGATCAAAGTTCAAAGTCAGTCCAGGAACACATATCTGAAAGACTCTTATATCCAATTAATAAGCAGAAAGCTGGAACTGACAGTGTGACTCAATTGGTAAAACACGAGCCTTGAGAAAATAATCCAACTTTCAAAATTATTATCTGGCAATGTCACAACTGATAGAAGGCATAAAGATTATCCAGTTTAGTTCTCTCTCAATAGGTGACAAGGATCTGAAACAGGGAAATAACAGTGAAACAGCTGAAATAAATGAGAATATATTACTTTTTTATGATAATATATTTATGATATATATATAAACATATATCCCAGCAAGGAGAAAACACATAACACTATAGAAAACTACTATTCAGATATATAGTCATCATCTTGTGCACACCTATTTATTTCTTTCATTATAAATATTTTTTAAATGGAAATGGAGTTGTAATGTACTGACTCTTTGTTACATTTATTTATTGTGGTGTACTGACTCTTATAAAGAAGTAGCTTTTCAATCCAGGTAATGCCATGTCTTGTCCTCAAGACTCTCCCCCTGTCATTACATATCATCTCAGCAGCAGTTTTGGTATAAATATGCTGTGGTCTTACTTAATGAATTTTCTGTGGACATCCAGTGTATCTTCCTCTTTATATCATGACAAACAATGCCTCCAAAATACTTCTGAAAGGGGCCTAGTGCTTCCCCTTTTCCTCTGGGCTCTACACATCCTTTGGGGTACAGTTGCAAGTGGCATCTTCCAGCAGTCTCTGCAGTTTCTTGGCAGGCTACATGTCCCTTGTCACTGTAGCTTATGCTCAAAGCATGCTGGGAGGCCAGCCTGGCAGAGCTGCCATGAGAGAATCTGAAGTTTAGTTTCCTCCCTGCTGGCTTGGCTAGATGGAACCACTCAGAGGTTTGCTTCAAGTCATGGGCCCATGCCAGAGGCAGGTATCTTCCAAAGTGCCCCAGTTTATTCTTTAAGAATGGCACTTAGCCAGGTCTGGTAGCTCATGCCTATAATCCTGGTTACTCAAGAGGTTGAGATCTGAGGATCATGGTTTGAAGTCAGCCAAGCAGAAAAGTCTATAAAACTGTTATCTCCAATTAACCTCCAAAAAGCTGGAAGTGGAGCTGTGGCTCAAGTGGTAGAGTGCTAGCCTTAAGCAAAAAAATGCTAAGATAAAATGGCCAGGCCTAGAGTTCAAGCTCTAGTGTGCACAGACATACATACATGTGAGCACACACACACACACACACACACACACACACACACACACACACACACACACAATGATACTTGAAAAGGGTATGATGTCTTATTCTGTAATGCCAGATACCAAGGAAGCTGAAATCAGGAAGATCAAGGTTTCAGGACAGCCCAGGAAAAATGTGTATAAGAACCCATCTCAATCAATAGGTTGGCAGAGTAGTGTACACTGGTCGTCTCATGTGGGTGGGAAGCATAATTAGAGTACCCAGGACAGCCCAGGTATAAATGTGAGACTCTACTTGAAAAAATAATGGAAGTTAGAAGGGCTAGGAAAGGTATGTCATTTGCCAAGCACAAGGCCCTGAGATGAAACTCCATTACTTCCACTCAAAAAAAAAAAAAATCACACATACAAAACCCATCACTGGGGAGGAATAACGGAAAGGATGCCACTGATCAAGATTCATTGGATTTGTGTACTACTTTGTTAAATGGCAGCTCCTTTTTGAAAATACTTAAAGATAAATATATCTTTAAAAAATTAAAAAGAGAGGTTCAATTAGTACAACAATTATAGAGAGTAGATACTGTGCTAAACATAAGAAATTGAGGAGTAGAGAGGTGAGCGATGGGGTTAGGGTTCACACGTGTTAAGAATGTTCCTACAAGAACATTTCTGAATTCAAAGAGTTCTGGTTCCAAACCCATTTTTTTTCTTTAAAGGATTAAAATAAAAATCCACAAGTCCAGGGTGAAGCAATATTCCAGTACATGAGTATAATCATGAGCTCTCATTAATAGTTCCTTGTGGGATGGAGTCATTGTCAATGCGCTCAGCCTTCAATTAAAAAAAAAAAAGCAGATGGGGTGATTAAATGCTTTGTCACATCATCATTAGAAATCTAGAGATCTGAGCTGGTGCTGCTGTAGGAGTGTTTTGCTCTGAGTGCATGATGGAGGATCTGCTTTGGGCCTCTTTCTGGTCTGTAGAGAACTGTTACCCCTTCATTCACACCACCTTCCTATGTCTGTATCTATGTTCTAACTTCTTCTTTATATAAGGACATCAGTCATATTGGATTTGGGTCTGCCTTAATGACCTTATATTAACTTAATTAATTACCACTGTTTTGGATTTTGTTGGTTATTATTTTTTTTGGCTAGTATTGGGATTTGAACTTCCTCAGCTTTTTATTCCCAGCTGACACTACACTTGATCCACTCCTCCAGCCCTGATTTTTTTGCTAGCTAATTGGAGATGGTGTCTCACAAACTTTTCTGCCCAGGGTGGTTTTGAACTTCAATCTTCAGATGTTAGCCTCCTGAGTAGCTAAAATTACAGGCATGAGCCACTGGTATTTGTCTAATTGAATGCCCCTTGAAAGACCTAGAGTCCAAATAAAGCCTCATTCTGAGGTCTTGGGATGAATTTGGGTGAGGGAAACACAACTCAGCCTATATTCAAATCTAAACATAAGTCTATATTAATTAACATTAAGAGAGTCAAAGAAATTATAAAAAGGAAAAAACAAGTCACCAATGAGGTTCTATCTACATGCTATCATTTAGGAACAAGTTTTAGTGCACATGAATTAGTGCTGTACCTTGCATTGACATGGACAGGAGGGATAAATGCAAGTTTATCTCTGAACAGGGAAAAAGGTGGAGTTGTGAAGATTTTGAAAGGTAAACTTTACTTTGTCTAGAGGCACTTCCTATACTGGGACATATATGCTCAATATTAATATTTGTTCATTCTGGGGGTGAAAAAATATATGAATCTTCTCTATTCTTCCTGAATTTTAGTATTACATTTTCCATGGTTTAGAGAGTAGAGGCACAAGGCCAGTAAGTCTGAGGAAAGCCAGGCTTTTCCTGTTCTCTGGGAGTGTCAGGTTTTAGACTCTTAGTGATGATGGGAACAAAGTGCCAATGCTTCTTTTAAAAAGCCCCCCAAATCAGCCACTGATGGCTGACACCTGCCATCCTAGCTGCTCAGGAGTCTGGAATCTAAGGATCAAGATTCAAAGCCAGACCAAACAAGAAAGTCCATGAGACTCTCACCTCCAATTAACCACACACACACACACACACCAAAAAAAAAAAAAAAAAAAAAAAATCCAGGGGTGGAGCTGTGACTCAAGTGGTGTAGAGTGCTATGCTATCCTTAAGGAAAAAAATTTTAAAAAGAAACACCAGAAAACAAAAAAAAAAAAAACAAAAAACTAAGGGATAGATTCCTGGCCCTGAGTTCAAGCACCAATACCAGGATGCACATGCGTGTGTGTGTGTGTGTGTGTGTGTGTGTGCGCACTAACATCCAAAAATACAGGGAATTAGAAACACTGAGTAGGAAAGCAAGATGTACAAGGAATACAAATTCACCCTAAGCCGCTATTCCCACTGTGCTGCCATGTGAACCTGGGAGGTGGAGAGTAGAGACTCAGGAAGCTTCAGGGAAGAGTTGGAGGTCACACAGCACTCACTCAGTGGAGGAAAGATGTCCCACTCCACCTTGCCCACCTCTTCTGTCTGCTCACCAAAGCCTTCCCCAGAGGGAAGCCAGACAGCTGAAGAGTCACACTCCCATGCTGAGTCGCATGGTCTCCCCTCAAAATAAGTTCACTCAGCTTCTCTCTTTCATCCATTCCATCATCCCTACCCATCTATCAGAAAACTGGGCAACTGCTTTAGAATGTCACACCTGAAGTTAGCTCAGCTTGAAAAGTTTAAAAATAGTCAACTGGAAGAACAAAGGTGTTTACCAGAAACACTGTTAACAGCTCCTCCTAGACACCTCCCACAGGGTGATGGAGCTGAGGCGTGAATGAGGACCCTGCTGTTTCCCTTTCCTGCTCCTGCCAGTCTTCAACATCTCAGCTCCTTATTCCCTGACTAGGCAAGCTGAGGCTGCCCTGGCCCAGGATGCTAAGCACAATAGAGGTTCAAATCCTGCACAGGAGTCCTTGGACCTTTGCCCTTAACTGAGTAGTCAGTGTGAATGACATAAAAAGTTCAGGTTTCATCTTGTATTATTATTCTGTATTACAATCATTCATCTTTATTTGTTTGTAGAGAGGCAGTATGGTTATTAAGAGACAAGGATTTGGAACAAGATTGCTTGAGTTTGAATTCCTGCTAGGTAAGTGACTTGATGTGGGCAATTAACTTTGCTAACCAGGGTGATAGTTTTTCTCTCACAGGGCAGTGGTAAGTACTAAATGAGATATAGAGTGGGCTTCAGAAGAACATTGGCAGGCAGCACACTTTGAATGAGTGTTTGTGCTCACTGATATCTCTTGGGGTCCCCTGCCTTCAAAACCATAGACAGAGTCCAACGCAGCATCAAAGCCTTAGTTGTGTTGCCTTTTGTTTTCCTCTTTAATTTTATTTATTAAACATACTAGAAATCTAATTATAAGTTGAATATATTTTAGTAGTGGAAATGGACATTTGTTGAACAACTAAATGAAAAATGGACAGATGGATGGATGAATGGATAGATGGACGGATGGATAACTGGGTGGGTGGATGATGGGTGGAGGATGAATGGGTGGGTGGATGGTTGAATGGATGAGTGGATGGATGGGTGGATGAATGGATGGAAGGATGGGTGGGTAGACGGATGGGTGGGTGAGTAGATGGATGGATGGTGGCTGGCAGAATGGGTGGTAGATGGATAGACAAGCAGAGTTCATCCTTCAAATTACTCTTGTACTCAGCATTTTTATCATTGGATCCTGGAGTGGGTTTTCCTTGCTCACCTTTCCCCTAGCAACTCCTGGTGCCATTCATCTGCACATGCCATCACTGTTTTGTATTTGCCAGAAGGTGTGGTATGAAGTGTGGTGTGGTGGGACATTTTCTCTGATAGACAGGTAGCAATGTTTCCAGATACTCCAGGTTTTCTTCTCAGGGGGCCTTTCCAGGCCACTTTACCTAAATTTCAGTCTCTTTGACATTTCCTATTTCTCTTCATGCTTTAGTCTTCCTCCCTACATGTATTGCTGTCTTTCCTCCTATTTCACTTACTTTTCTTCCTGTTTCTTTCATTAAAATGTAAGTTTCCGGAAGTTAGGGGTCTCTACTGCTTTCTTTTTCTTAGATCGCAAAGCACTGCCCAAGGTATATATGGATGGATGTGTATACTCAAATGCACACATACACACTTTTACTAAACAGTCAGTACCATTCTCTGAACTAGAGATTTGAGTTTGCCTTAACCTCAGGACCTGGTTAACTCACCTCCTTCAAGGCCTGGTGTGCAGCCTGTAACTAAGCCAGGACTGCTAGTCCTCCCTGGGATGGTAGAGAGATGATCTTGGTGAGGTCAAAAAGCTGGAGGAAAACATTCACTTGACATTTAACAGTTCATTGAAACAGCAAACCTGACATGGAGAGCCAGTGTATTTTCAGCAGCTGCCAGCTCCTTTCCAGTAAATGTCTTACTTGGGTCTTCATCCTGCTATAACTTTGCTGACTTTGAGAGGAAAATTAGCTGTTTAGAGTCCAAAGCTGCCTACCTCTACTAAGACATCTGACGGACAGCTGTGACACCAAAACTGGTTGCATCCCAAGGCCTATAGAGAACTAGTCTGTAAGAGAGAAAATGATGGCTCTGGCAGGAATCTTAAATGACTGGCCCAAGCCCCACATCCACAGATCAATTATGCACCCAAGGTTTGAATTCAAGTCCAAGATGTTGCCAGTATACAGTGTTTTCCTGCTTCATCTGAGGGATGAAAGATGAAATCAGAGACGCTCAGATTCTGGACTAGAGACATGGCCCATGTCAGAGAGTTTGCCTAGAATGTGCAATACCTTAGGTTAAAATCTCCAGGAGAGGAGAAGAGAGAAGGGCAGGGGATGGGGATGGGAAGGGAGGGAAGGAGAGGGGAGGGGAGGGGAGACAGAGGGAGGGGGAGGGAAGTGGAGAGGATGGAAACCTTCTTCTGACTTCATTACTTCCAGTTAAAACTCCTTAGTCAGAACAAGACATCAGGCATCATTCAACCCCAAAAGCCTCAGACAGCCATGCTATGCCATGCCAGAGGGGGAAATAGAACTGGTTATTATTCCCTGGGTAAGGTGCCAGCAGCTCAGCAAATGAGTGTGAGGACATCTTTCCTGGCTGCAACAGAACCCTCATTGACTGAGAGACAGGAGCTCAGAGTTCAAGACAAAGCATAGGCTTAGTTCTTCACTCAAACATCTGTGGACTGGGTCTCTGAATTGTAGCAAACACATCTGAGTTTCACATCAGGGACCTGGGCTCAGTTAACATTCCATGGATAGATAATTATAATCAAGCATTGCCTGTGCTATAAGCTAATGAAAGGACATTCTTTATAAGCAGAGGTGTGAGCCTTGATGCACGCACTGCCTTCCTACATTCCCTTCCTCACTAGTCATACTACTGTCCCATAATAGACAGCCACAGTACTTAGGGTGGTATGGCTTCTTCTGTGGCTGATTAAAACAATGCTGTTTCAGGTCAAGAGAGGCCCTGCTTCAGCTCTGGAAGCAATAACTGGCTGCCTGAAATGAATGACGGTACTGTGACACAGCGGAGGAATGGAGAAGATGAAGCGATGGGGTCACTGGTACATCCAATTTCTTATGTACTAATTCAGCAAATGGTCACTGAAAAATTGTTTTGTGTATTAATTCTAGGAACATACAGCTCAAGAAAATGAGGGAAGAGAGGAGAGGAGAAGGGAAAAAAGAGAAGAGAAGAGACAGAAGCAGACAAACAATGAGTGGGAGAGGCACACAGAGACACTGTGGCTTGGGCATCTTGGAGTATTAACAATTACTAAGCACTTACAAATCACTAGGCTCTGTTGAGTATTATCTCAGTTAGTCCCTACCACTATTCTGAAACCTGAGTATCTACTTAGCTTTACAGTAGAGACAAGGAAACCAAGGCCAGATGGTCGTGGACAATCCAATGTAGAATCTGAGTTCCTCCTCCCTCAAAGCATGCACAGCAATGGCAGCCTCCCTCTTGGTAGGCAAATCTGTTCTGTTCACAGAACCAGAAGTTCGGTTGGAGCCTCAGGATGGTCAATTAAATACAGAATTGAGCTCAGAAAATTAAAACAGCAACAAAGCCTGAGCTGACCCAGGACAGACCTGATCACAGCCTTCAGGCCTCCAGGTGGGTGATACTCTATCCCAATTTTTCAAGTTCCATTGGTCTAACCATTGGTGAATTAGCAACTCCTCAGTTTCCATTGGAGCTTCTGTAGCTTGCTTGCTTTAGAAGCAGCTTGGGACAACAGAAGAAGGCCCCGGAGTCTTTAATATTCAAATATTCCCCAGGATCTTGTGGGTGAGCAATTGATTGTCCAGAGAGCCTGGGGAATCAAAATAGAAATGGAGCAACCTGGCCACAAGAGTCTGGTAAGACAGGGCATGGCAGGGGCTTGCGGTCCAATGGGCAGGGAGACCACAGCTACTTTCATTCTAGCTGAGGTAGGATGGGCAGAGGTGGTTCTCTCATTCTCCCTGACATTTTGAGGGTGAGCTCTGTTCCACACCAGTAGCCTGTGGCGACTCAGGGTGAGATGAGACTCAGCCTCCCCCAGCCCATAAAGCATGCCCCTGCCGCACCGTGGAAATTAGAGGCTTATATTGCAGGCAGCGTGTGGGGAAGTAGCCGGAGGTTGCTGATACAATCAGAATGCAGGTAGCTTTATTGAGAATTGTGAAATAAAAGTGTGTTACCCAAGTGCCTGAATTTGAACACAAAAATCAGCCTTCAAAAAAAAAGCACAATAATAACTGAATCTTTTTTCCCCCTTCTTTGTTGAATTATTATAGCAAGCTGAAGCCCTGGGACCTGGGATATTTTTCCCATTTAAAGAAATAGTAAGATAGCCCCAAATAAAGCAAGAGTATAAGGGCTGGTGAAAGAAGACAATTCTGGTCCCAGCAAGACTCCAGAGCAACAGTTTCCATAGGGGCATCTTGGAGAACCCAGGTAGCAGAGAGAAGCTTCATGGATGCTCAGAGGGCCCAGAGCAGCCAGGAGTCACTCACCCTGCCTGGCTCCAATAAAAGCAACTCTATTCCACTCTTTTAAAATACTGAGACCTAGCTATGAGTTACAATTTTTCATTCTCAAGTAGTTGTATAAAGAAGTTCCAAGTCAACATGTCAGTTTGTGAATACAATGTATCTTGATCAGTGTCACCCCTTTAATCATTCTCCATTGTCTCTCCCAACTCCACCTATCCCCTCCATTTACCTGATTCCATTTTCACACACACACACACACACACACACACACACACACACACACACACACACATAGTGATTGCATTTGCTTACCTTTCCTTCATTCATCTGCCCACTTGACCTCCCCTTCCCCTTCCCTTGACCTGCCCTCCCTTCACAAAAGTTGTTCCAGCTTCTTGGCATTCATTTTGAGAAATTGTAAGTTCACTGTTCAAAGGAGCTACATCTTTGGAATCCTCTCCTGCACATATTATATTATAGTCAACATGTTTGTATGTATATCTAAATGAGCCTCTATGTTTATACATATATTTATAATTTGGATCTAACTTCCATATATGAGAGAAAACATGCTCTTTGTCTTTCTGAAGCCAACTTACTTAACATGATTTTTTTCCAGATCCATCCATTTCCCTGCAAATGACATAATATCATTCTCCACGATGGATGAGTAAAATTCCATTATATATGGAAAATGGTTTTCTCTTGCTGTCTTTTAAAGGTTGATTTTATTAAGCAAAAACCAAACTATGATGGGCAAATCAGAAAAGAAATCACCTTTGAGGGCTGTAAGCAGAAGTATTCTGGGAAGGGTGGGAGGGAACTTTCTGGAGTGATGAAGTGCTCTGGGTTGAGAGGGTGGAGATAGGCAGGTGTGCATGCTTGTCAAAACTACTCCAACAGTACAGTACCCATGCCTTTCACTCCATGTAAATTGAATCGCTTCAGAAGAAAAAGCAACTACAAAGATTTAATTCTTGTTAATCATTTGCCTGCTGCAGTATGTAGGGGAAAATAAATGCAGGCCTATAATTTGCATTCAAATGTCCCATGGAGCAAAGATGGACAGACTGATGGGTAGGGAGGATGGATACATGGATAGAGAGGCACGCAATAAATATGTGTAGTCCAACATCCTTTCCATGGTAAAAATCTACCTGTTGGGTAATCTCATGTTGATTGAAAATTAAACATTTCTGTATCTTTGAAAAATTTCACAAGACATTGAGGGAAAAGTTTATTTTGATTAAGTCAGAATTTCCTACATAGTGCCAATTTGAATCCCCTGGGACATTTGTTTTGGAAATCTGAAATGTAAGAGATTACTATAGATTCAGGTTCCAAGAAGGAATCTTAGGCTACCTGCATTTTCAAACTCCACCTTCTCCTGTGAGTCTAAGGATGAGGGAAATTCTAGAAACATTGGGTAAGTGATGTTGTCTTCAGAGAAGCGATAACAGAGGGAACAGAGAGGTAACTCATTGCCAAATCTGACTCAGAGTGTGGCATTAGGAACCTCAGATCTAACAGACCTTCAAGTCAGCACGAAGTCCTTCTTTTGGAAGTATCTGCCCAAAGGGAAAAGACTGCCTCTGTCAAACTCCAGTTTCTAAAATTCTCCCCAAATGTGGGATTCCATTTCAACAGAAATTGAACAAAGGTAAACGTGAAGCAAGTCCAAATAGCTTGAACATTTCTCGTACCACAGTTGTGTTCAGTGTCACATGGTGATGAGTCCACGTTGGCAGCCAGCACTTTACCCTGGCAAAGGTTCTGGGGAAAGATGACCACTGAGGACTACCCACCACATCCCTCATTCTATCTGCTTCTTCTAAGCAGATTCGCCAAAACCATCTTCTGCCTTCTACAGCTTCTGGGTGTAAATGCTCAGGAAAATGCTGGAATGCAAGGCAAAGCCCACCTCTGCCAACACCCTCAATGGTTCACAGTGCGGTATCTGGGCTGCATCACACATTCACGGAGGTGGCTGTGTGCGCGCCCAACATAGAGGCAACTGCAGGCTCCCAACCGTGGTCATGCAGGCCCCGTTCTGCACGATGTGGGAGTTTCTGCTGAACTCCGGAGGCAGCCGGAGAAAGAAATGGAAAGCCCCTGTCACAGCGGCCTACATGGTCCCAGGATCTGGCTAGCTCAGAGCATGAAAAAACATGAATTGGACATCTTCACACCTGTCTGTGATTCTGTTAGTGGGTTCGTGGGAGGGAATTCCCCATCCCTCCAAGAGTCTACCACTCAGAGACAGTCTCAAGCAAAAAGATGGATTTATTGGGGAAGCAAAAAGTGAACTGACCAGCCAGAGATGTAGCACAGACTTGGGAGCTGAACTGCAACAGTGAAAAGCAGGCTGACCAGCCAGGGACACAGTGCAGACTCCGGCGCTGACACTGTATCTTCCAGCAGTCCTCAAATTGGGGTTTATAAAGGCAAAAGCGCAGCACAGATGTAGGGGCTTGACACAGGGAGTAGAGCAAACAATAAGTTAAGCAAGCCATTTACAGAAGCAGAATTTTGGGGTTTTGACCTAATCTACTCGCCCCAACATTTCCTACCATGTTTCCCTAGTCAAGATGGAGTCCGCTCTGTCCCCTACAACAATTCTAAGCTCAAAGCTGTAACCTGGTGACCCCTCACAAGCTACTTTTGTTTTCAGAACTTGGTTATGTTCACACCAAAATTCAAATTCTGGCTTCTCTTGAAACATCAGGGAACCAAACAACCTTAGACCTGCATTCCAGTGGCGACAAGGGTCAAGGAACTAAGCAACAGCCACTGGCTTTGATTCAAAACAAACCTGCTTGCCCAGATGGTTGACTTTTGCTCTCAGCCTGCTCCCTCCACCCAGACAACCTGCAGTCAGTCTTGGTGGACAGGAAGTTGGTGGGTATGTAGGAGATAGACATGGTTGTAGTTCTGTCCCTAGACGTGGAGCTGTTTCCTGACTATGAAAGCCAACCTCATATTCCATTTCATGATACCATGCAAGACATCAGAGTTCTTGTGGACTTTTCTCACAGCAACACTTGAGTAGAACTCACAGTCCCAGACAGTCAGGAGCTGACACTGGATGTTGAGCAGAGGAAGCATCTAAATACATTAAGCTCATGCGGGAAAAGCAAGCCGATGTCACCCACTGCCCATCCCTGCTTTTCCTCCAGTCCTAGCCTTCCTACATGTGGGGTGGTAAGGAAGGACATTTAGTACCTGAGGCAGATTGATCTGAGGCTTGCCTAAAGGAGACTGTTGAATAAGAACATTGGTGAATAATTTAGCCGCAGCCTAACTCTCCTTTCTTCTACAGCTACCTGTAATTTTAACTTTCACAGTACATTAGTAAGTGAGAATTGTTCTGCAAACAGCACAGCCCCAGGTTTGCTTAGGTAGAGAGATACAATCAGAGGCACAGAGATTTGAAAAGGTGCTTGTTTCACTAGTTTTCAGCCAGGACAAGTGTGGTACACTCTGCTCTCTTAGAGTGCCCTGAACTTCCCAAAGCACTTTTCATCCACTTCATTAATTTCTCAGACTGCCTGTGAGGATAGGATGCTGTAGTAGAGTTGTGGAAGCTGAGCCCTAGATAAGTTGGATGACAGGTTATATTAGTTGGCTTCTGTCACTGTAACAAACTACTTGAGGCAATTAGATTATAGAGATAGAACCTTCAGTTGATTACTTTTGGAGATTTACATTCAAGATCAAATGGCTCCATGGCTTCAGCTGTGTAAAGTCACATGTGATTTTACATGATACGTGTCACTGAGCAAATCTCTCATCTCATGAGCCAGGAACAAGCCAAAGAAAGAGAGAGAAAAAGGCAAGGTTGCAACCATTTCCCTCAAAGGACATCCCCAATTACCTAAAGACCCTCCACTGGGCCCTATCCTCTGAATGCTGTACCACCCCCCAGTCGCACTATTCTGGGAATGAGCATGTAACATGTGGACCTTCTGAGGACATTTATCCAAAGGGTGCACTGCTGGTGACTGTGCCAGCTGAGGCTGCATCCAGGGGACTGGTGGAGAGTAGTCTTGCTCCTTGAGGATTTCACAGCAAGTAGGTTAATGAGCCTGGCATCCATGGACCCGGGGATGCCTTACACACTCAGCACTTTCACCATGACACATTTCATCCATGTCTCCCAGTCAGGAAAGAGTTCCAGCCCCATGACCCTCGAGCCTTGCAATGCCTAGAGAGTGCCTGAGTGAGCTGTCATGGCTCCCCTCCCCTGCTTGCTGACAGAGGCGTCTCCCACCTTCCTGTGATATTTCTCAGCCTCAGCACTGGAGCAGACAAGCTCTGCTGGGCTGAGGCACTTTGGGCAATCAAAGCCTGCACCTGTGATGGAGGCCTGGTCTGAGTCTATTGATCAAGACCAGAAGTAAAGCAAAAGAGAAGCACACTGGGAAATTTTCCCTCAGAGACAGATCAAGGTTTTTCTTGCTTTCTTGATACATTGGGTGGTGTGCAAGTATATACAAATGTATTAACCAAAATATGGATTCCACAGAAAATTTAACTAGCATGCCTTCAAAAAGGCAAAGGCAGAGTTCATCAAAATAAATACCAGGAAGTGGGCACTTGAAAGGGGTGGGGCAGGATCAAGGGGAAAGGAGTAGACAAATGAAGAGGACATGTGGGGAGAATTCAGTCAAGAATTTAATTTGTTTTCTATAAAACCAAGACAAGGGAATGGGTGGGTAGGAGAGGGATGGGTGAAAATGATGAAAGGAGTGACACTGATCAAGATGCATTCTACTCATAAGCTGTTTTCTTAAGTGGCAACTCCTTTGCACAACTACTTAAAGAAAAACTTTTAAGCAGTGAGTGGGAGGAGGAAGACACACTACCAAGAAGCGAAGCAGCGCAGAGAGTGGCACCTTTATGTCATATTGGTTTTAGAGGTTTGATGCAGGTGCTGCTATGAATAAATGAATCTGGGTGCTCAGGACTCACATGGGAGAGGCCAGGCAGCTGAGGTTCTCCATTTTCAGATGAGCATGGAGTTCATTTGTGTTCAACACCCAAGTGTCATGTTGTCCCTACCCACACTGAAGGAGACTATTCCTCTGTAAGCCCATGACAGCCCAGGTTTCGTGCTGAACTAGCTTCACATGGTCTATTTGCAGATGCTCTTCCATCTCTGCAACTGGCAATCCCAAAGCTGAGGCCTACTACCCATGCAAGGAACAGCTCTTCTGCCTGGAAATGGAGAGAGGAGGAGCCAGAGGGAACAAGGGACCATCCATGCTGGGGCAAGAGGCTCGACCATGGAGTGTTGTGTTGTTGCAAGTCAAGTCACCCATCCTCAGTCTCCTCATCTCTTGACAAGGAGGTGAGTCAGGTAGAGAGTATGGTTTCTGGTCCCACAGAAGAATCAGGATCTCAACAGTGGGAGAAGAACAGACAGCTGGATTTTCCTGCTTAAGTACAGAGTGCTGTGTGGGCAGGCGGCTGTCCAGGCAGCTGCAGGTCCTCAAACTTAGTGAGCAGCAAGGAGACCTGCCTATATTTGAGCCAAGGCAGACCTAGAAACCTGCATTTGGCTACTCTAGAGAGTTCAGATGCAGGAAAATGATGGCCTTCAGACACTGAGTGACCCTGGCATCGTGGTTAAGGACATAAACTCTGGGCTGGCCTCACTTCTGTCTCGTAGCTACTTCATCTTCCTGAGTCTCAGTTTTCCATTTATACAAGTGGGGAGGTGCAGGGTTGTTGCAGAAGTTAAATCAGTTTATGCACTTAAAGCCTCTAGTAGAGCCTAGCATGTTATAAGTGCTCAGTAAATCATAGCTGATGCTGTTATCATTATTATTATCTTAATTATGGTACTTTAGCAGAGGGGCTTGAATATGATGCTATTATTGGAGAAAACAATTCAGCTGACAGAATTGATGCAAATATTTACCCACAGGACAGTCATTTCAATGTAGTTCACATCCATTTGTTACTCAAAATAGGATGTTCATGTGGCGTTTCTGATCTAGTGATCTAAGATCATTCATGCTTATCTGCCTGACCTGTTCTGTTCACGGAACTAGATACTCATATTCTTGTTCAAGGCTGGGAATTCTTCCAGCCCACAGCACAAGCTTTTCACCTCATTCCTCACTGACAGAGTACATTTACCTCCTATCTTACTTAGTTTGTGCTGCTATGACAAAACATCTGAGGCTGGGTAATTTAGTAAGAACATAAGGTTATTTCCTATAAGTCCAAGCCCAAGACATCAGCAGACTCAGTGTCTGGTGAAGGCTCCTCTCTGTTTCTGAAATGGTGGTTTCTTGCTGTGTCCTCACAAAGCACAATGACAAAGGGCAAGGGGACAAACTGTTCTTATACAGCGCAAGAGAGGGGAAGGACAGGAAGCTCTCTGGAGTCTCTTTTATTCAGGCATTCATATTATAATAGCTCTCATGGCCCAATTACCCCCCAAGGGTTCCATCTTATGATATAATCTCTCAGGGTTTAAATTCCAGCAGATGAATTATGGACATCTACATGTAGACTGCATTTTCTCCAGACACTCTGGCTCACACACCATCCTTCAACTTAGCCATGACTACTTAATGGTAGTCTAGGTTATAGAAGAAGTCCTGAGTTCATCCTTGAAAGTCTGCAGGGGCCAATCAGGAATTACAATATATGAAGCAGCTCCAGAAGGGTGGATAATGACAGGCAAATGGGAAAACACAGGTCCTGAGTAAGACAGGAGCTCCTGCTCAGGTATACCTGATTGTCACCATGCTGGAGGGGTTTCTGAGTTCCCAGGAATATGTGCACACATGAGTATGTGCATGGTGCATATGGGTACACATGTGTATGAATGATGTACACGTGTGTGCATGGTGCATGCATGTTCATGGTGTGTAATGCATGTGTGTATACATGTGTGTCATAGTGACTGCTACAATCTGTTTTTGTTGCTTCCCTAAAATTTGCATGGAAATCATCCTCTCAAGGTGTCAGTTCTAGGTGGTGGGGCCTTTGGGAAGGTGATGAGGTCAGCAGGGTAGAGCCTTCATGAGACACATGGCATTAGTGCCCCCAAGGAAAAAGATCTGAGACTGCGGCCTTGGTCCTCCCACCATGAGAGGATGCAGCTAGCAGCATCACCTGTGAAGAGGAGGAATCACAGTATAGCCCCAACACCTTAGTCTTGGGCTGCCTAGCTTCCAAAACTGAAAAAAAATAAAAATTATGTTGTTTGTAAGTTAGCCAGACTAAAGTATTTTGCAATAGCAGCCTCAATGGACTAAAACTAACATAAATCCACACGTCTGATTATTCTCATTTGTAAATGTTGTCAATTAAGCTAGCTCTTCTCCAAAATATGTCAAAGGTCCAGAAAACAGAGCTTGACAGGGTGGCTCACAGCTGTAATGCCAGTTACTCAGGAAGCAGAAATTGGGAGGATTGCAGTTTGAGGTTGGCCTGGGCAAAACATTAATGAGACTCTATCTTAACAAATAAGCCAGATATGGCGGTTTCTACTTATAATTACAGATACTTAGAAAGGTTAGGGAAGAAAGCCATGGCATAAGGCCAGCTGTGGGAAAAGATGCAAGATCCTATCTGGAACATAATTAGAGCAAAAAGGACTGGATATATGGCTCAAGTGGTATAGCTCCCAAGTTAACAAGTTGAATGCTAGTGTTTTCTAGCTTTCCAACAACTCTTTGTTCTTTAGACTCTACATTCAAACAAATACCAGTTCTAATAAATAACCAAAGTCAGTCTTTTTTGCTCAAAAAGCTCTGAGAAATGCATGGGCCACCTCTCTAGAAAGCTGTCATTGTCAAGCATCAGCTGACCACCCTTTGTTTCCATTTCTCACCATCAGAAGTGTTCGGAGAATGTGGCAGAGCTGGTCAGGGATGCACTGGATCCAATCAGCTATATCTAAGGGTTAGGAGCAGATCTTAGAAACATATCCTGCAGGTAGAAGGCTCTTTATTTTTGGGCCAAGCTGGTGCTTGAACTCAGGGCCTGGAAGCTGTCCCTGAGACTTTTTTTTTGCTCAAGGCTAGTATTCTAGTGTTCTACTACTTGAGCCATAACTCTACTTCCAGCTGTTTTTTTTTGGGGGGGGGGTAGTTAATTAGATAAAAGAATCTCACTGAATTTCTGGCCCGGGCTGGTTTCAAGCCACGATCCTCAGATCTCAGCCTCTTGAATACCTAGGATTATAGGCATTAGCCATTGGTGCCCATTTGGAAGGCTGTTCCCAAATAAGAAGTTAGGCCTGGAGGGCTGGACTCTCACTTTGGAACGAATATGAACTATAAACCAAAGCCTCTGCTGACCAGGAATCACAAGTGCATTGAAGCAAACCTATTGCTAAGAACCAGAGTCAGCAAAAGCCATCATTAGGCAGATACTAGCTTGATCTCTACGAGGACAATTGACCATCCACATGTTGAGTTAAAGCACAGACCTGAGTTAGCCATTCTGAGGCTCTGGTCTGGGCCATATTTTTCAGAGGTAACAACTGTTATATTTTCAGTCCACCCAATCACTGTGGCTTGGAGAGTCTATGCACAGACACTTATCAGATAAGAGATAAGTCTTCAGTCTCAGGGCTCTCTTTCCCTAAGGCTTTCTTCCTCAATTCACAAGACAAGCCAATCCTAGGATAGCAGATAAGAATGATTTTGAATGATTTTTATTTTATTCTCCATGAATCAAAATCATTCTCCATGTTACTTAGGTAAGAAGACTCACCAGGAATTTCCTTCCATGATAATTCGTTTTCCCACTCATTGGGAGGGTTCTTAAGGGAAGAACTCTTACAAATTTCAAAATTCCAGGTATGTTTGCCTTCTGTGGTTTGTTTTACCCAAATATTTGCTCTTACTCTTGAGCAAATAAAGTTTCTCTGCATGCTTGACTTGCACATCTTTAAGAGGCTAAATTTCTAATATTTTTGGACTCAAAGGCCATGGAGCCAGCTAATCATCAGTAGATGTTGCATTTGCCTTGGAGGGAAATGTCCCAGGCATTCATCCTCAGCTTTTTGGAAATGCCATTTTCTGCCCCTCAGAATTTCCCAGCTAAACACATACTATGCAAAAGATAAAATCTTGAGGTAATTTTTCTACTCTACTTTTCCCAAAAGACCCTAAAGACAACTTGAGCTCACATAGTATACACTTGAAAAATGCAGAACTGAGATGGACCTTTAAGAATTGATCACTTCATGGAAAAAACAGCCGGGGTAGGCCCTGCCACTAGAACAGGGAAATCCCACATGCTTAACCTTTGGATCAAAATTCAGGTTCAAGGAAGCAAACATCTTGCTGGCTTACTTAGGGTGATGTGGCTTTCTCTTAATGAAGACAGTGTGGGGCCCCCACTCCAAACTTCATCATGTTTTGTTCAGAAATAAATGATACTCTTTCAAAAGAAAAATTGGTGTAATGATAGAAAAGGAAATAATTATTAGTCAGAAACAGCTACACTTAGGGTGACCAAAAATGTCCAGCTCTAACATCTCTAGACAATTTGGCTATTCTTTCTGTTTAGGAGTCCAGGACCCTGTTATCCTTCCAGCAAAGTCTCTCTTCATAAACTGGATTTGTCTGATTTATATTACTTTTAAACAAAAGATTCTTAACAAAGATATTATTTATCCCTAATCAACTTTATCCTTGGTCTTGCTTTGCAACAGACTTATATATCCATGGGATAGTCAATTAAAAATATTATCTAGGGCCACACATACTCCTATAATCTCAGCTATTCAGTAAGTAGAAAGCTGGAGAATTGGGGTTCAAGGCCACCTCAGACAAAAACTTAGGGAGATCCCATCCTAACCAATAAAAACTGGGCTTCTTGGCACATACTTGTAATCCCAGTTAGAGAGGAGGCATAAATAGTAGGATTGTAGTCTGAGGCAAGCCTCCAAGTAAAAGCATACAAAAAGGCCTGGAGGTATGACTCAAGCATTAGAACACCTGCCTGAAAAGCACAGGAAAGCCTGATTTCAATCCCTAGTACCACCAAAAAAAAAAAAAAAAAAAAAAAAGGAAGAGGAAAGAAAGAAATTAGTGACCTAAAATCAGCACGCACTGAAAGACCTGAGTGTCAGCCTCTGGCCTGTGTCTCCAATGGGTTCATTTCCATTCACTGAAACTGTCAAAGCTCAGCCCTGCCCTCTGCCCCAGCTCCCAGGGAGACAATAGAGCATGTTTTAAATACTAGGGGTCTGAGGTTAGGAATGTTCTCACAGAATACCAAACAATCCACTCGCATGGCAACTGCCATGGTAACAGAACACACGTGTGTGCTGTTACCTTGAATCCTAGCAGAGACAACTATGCTTACTAAAGCTGTGGCTCCTGGGCTGGTCAAAGACAGAGACTGCAGGGCAAGGATATTCTGCAGTGTGTTTTTCCTGGGGAAAAGAAAAGGTATTCTCTATTTAAATGAGCGAAGGGATAGGACGACTCTCTGACCTGTGTAAATCAGGAAGGATGTCTGTGATGGCTTCAGACTCCCTTTCCAGGGAAATGCTTCTGCTTGCTGGGCTCAGTGGTATATGCCTATGATCCCAGCTACTCCTGAGGCTGGGGCTGGAGTGTGAGCCCATGCTAACAACATAGCAAGGCCCTAGTCTAAAACTATATACACATACTCCTGATGGAAAGACCGGTTTTGTTATAAATTTTATTATAATAATGACAAGGGTAATAACAGTAGTTTCAATGCTTTATGTAGTTGCTCCATTTCTGACACTGTGATATGTACTCAGATTCCTGCTTCCCCTCAAGGACATCACTCAGGCTAGAATGACAAGGCTTCCCACGCACATGTCTCTGAAGGGTCTTACAGCACTTGTCTCCAGGCACCTGGCCTTTTCTGTGTGCTGTGAGTTCTCAGCTCCACCCATGTATTTACTGGTCATATGTTGTGTGAGGATGTGAAACTAGGGTGAGGAGAACACACAGGAGATATAAGGCATGTGTCTTCCCTCACGGAGCTCAAAACTGAATGGGAAAGAGAGAATGGAAAAGAAAAAAAAAACAGAAAAACAAATGGCTAGATTACAGTTTTCTGGGAGTTTCACGATGTATTTTCTAATATTGTGTCAGGGCAGAGGGAAAAGTAGGTAACAATGAGCAATGAGAAAATGAGTGGAAAAGAAGAGAGGAGAAAAGAACATGGAGTTTGTCTTTGAAAAAGAGCCTACAAGGCAGGCACGGGTGGCTCACATCTGTGATCCTAGCTACTCAGGAGGCTAAAACCTAAGGATCGCAGTTTGAAGCCAACCCAGGCTTCAGTCTGTGAGATTCTTATCTCGAATTAACCAACAATAAGCCAGAAGCAGAGGTGTGAATCAAGGGGTAGAGTGCGAGCCTTGACCAAAAAAATTGAGAACATGAGGCCCTGACTTTAAGCGCCAATACTGGCACAGAAAAGAAAAAGGAAAAACAACCTATAAGGTGAGAAACATTTTTCTTACCTCCCTGGTATTTCTTAAGGATCCAAGACACTTAATTCAACTTTATTATTTTTTTTTCAAATTTTTATTATCAAACTGATGTACAGAAAGGTTACAGTTTCATACGTTAGGCACTGGATACATTTCTTGTACAGTTTGTTACCTTGTCTACCCCCCTCCGTCCTCCCACTTTCCCTCCCCCCGCTCCACGGAGGTGTTCAGTTCACTTACACCAAACAGTTTTGCAAGTATTGCTTTTTTTTTTTTTTGCATTTCCCCTATTCTTGTTTTTCTTTCTTTATTTTTCTTTTTTTTATTCAAATTTTTATTATCAAACTGATGTACAGAGAGGTTACAGTTTCATACGTTAGGCATTGGATACATTTCTTGTACTGTTTGTTACCTTGTCCCTCATACCCCCTCCCTCCCCCCTTTTCCCTCCCCCCCCCCCCGGAGGTGTTCAGTTCATTTACACCAAACAGTTTTGCAAGTATTGCTTTTGTAGTTGTTTGTCTTTTTTTACCCTGTGTCTCTCAAATTTGGTATTCCCTTTCAATTTCTTACTTCCAATACCAGTATACACGGTTTCCAATATACTCAGATAAGATTACAGAGATAGTGTAGGTACAACCACAGGAAGGTGATACAAGAACATCATCAATAATAGAAGCTACAGATTCAACTTTATTTTTATGATGGTACTAGGGATTGAACTCAGGGCTTTGCATTTGCTAGGAAAGTGCTCTACCACTTGAGCCACACCCTTAGCTCTACTTTCTTCTTGTTAAAATAATGGTTTTAATTTGACTTCCCTCTGTCCTGTGTACACATAGACACAGAGGGCTCTTTGGGAAGCACATTCTGCAAAGCATCAAAAGCAAGACAATATTTCAGGGAAATCCTCCGTAGTGCTCATCAGTGTTTGGTGCTAGGATAAAATATAACACCTGGTAAGAGTTCAATAAATATTTATTGACTTTGTTCAAAGAACATCAAGGCGTCAGGTCAGACTCATTTTCCTTTGGTTGTTTTAAAAATAAAAGTTCAACCATTGTGTTTAGCTGTGAAAGGTATAGACTGGCATGTTTAAGATGAAGTGTAAATCATTCTAAGTTTGGACTGTGTGAAACATTCTGCGATCCCTTCCTTTTGGGGAAGAGAGAGAAAAGAAGGCTATATATAGACTGCTGCAATTAATGATGGGATTTTCTTAAATGAGGTTAAAACTAAAATACTGCAGTCAGTCTCAGGAGTGTGATCCTCCAACAGGAGATCCTACATGCCCAACCTCTTGGCCTCAGTATTGATCCTCAACAGTGATCTCTGTGGTCCTTTCAGCTCCATGGGCCTTCTGGTACTGCTCTCATAGGACTAGCATGTCCCAGTGGGATGTGCTACCATGAGCACATCACATCTCTAGAGTCAGTTGCTGAGAATTTTCACCTGTCCTCGCCTGGCTGAGTGCTCCTGGCTCCAGGGTTCGTTCCCCCCAGCAGAAAAGCTGATGCAATGGGCCTTTCCACATGGCTTCCTGGAGCTGCTAAGATCACTGCCTGAGACACCAGGGGTGAGAGTGTTGGGAAGATATTCCTAGGGAGTATGTGACATATTTAACGGATTCTTGTTCTAACATTGTTTTGTGTTGATGAATTGGTAACATTAGAAAGATCCTTAAGAACAGAGGGAGAAGACTGAGGTGTTTCAACAGTGGAGCATGAGAATAAGTTTTGGAGAAGTTGAAGAGAAAAGTGGGGTCTATATCTAGAACCTTGGCAGTGGTGTTCACAAGTGTCTTCAGATACTACAGGGAGCACATGATGTGGAGAGGGGCATTGTTCCCAAGGGGTGCACCTCCTCTTTTACCAGATGCTCACAGATCTTATCACTTAACATGTGGTCACTTTCTCAAAGAGCACAACTCATTTGGGAGGGATTGGGATACTGGAAGCCACTTTCAGGCTGGCATGGGAGGGAGAGATGAAGGAAAGCCAGAGGGTGATCTACCTCTACTTGGTTTGGTGTTCTGCCAACATATCCAGTGACAATCACCGCCCTACTTTGTATGTCAATTAGCTTTTGTTACATAAGAAACAATCCCAGATAAGCGTTTATTTAACAGATGATTCCTTGAACCTACGATTTGGACCCACAGATTAATCTTGGGTGATCCTTCTAGGCTTACCTGGACTCACTTGCCAATCTACAATGAACTGTCAAGGTGTCTGGGGGCTGAGTAATCAAAGATGGCCTCCAGTGGGGCAGCTCACGTCTTGTTCACATGGCAGCTGGGCGGGAATCCATTAGAACACATGAAAGCCTCATAAGACCTGTGCTTAGAACTGGAAACCCACCCATGCCACACTGTCACAGGCTTCTCATAAAGGGGAACAGAAGGGTGGGTTCTGCTGCTGAATGAGAGAGCCAGAAAATTATACCAAAGGGGATGGATATAGGGAGGAGTGCCAGACTGTGGCTACTCTTATGGTCAACCACAACTCTCAATCCCTCATTTAATTCATTAGCCAATTGTGCTATCTTCTATTAATAGAAATTCTGGTGTTCTTGATCATGTACCATCACCTTTATTAACATGAGAAAGGCTCCATAAGAGATTATGTATGGTCTCAGGGCCCAGAGAGAAGAGTGACTTACCTTAAGTCACAGAGCAAATAAACAGCTCATCAAGATTAGCCCTTCCTCTGCCACCAACTTTATTTTATCAATTATTCACACCACGTTTCATCCAATTACATATTTCCCTAATTGAGGGGAAAGAATATCGAAGTAAGAATCAGTGTCAGGGTTTCTCTGAGTATTTGTGAGGAAGGACAGATTTCTGTCTGGCTGTGTGACACACGGGCCAGGTCCCACTTACCATATGACTCTGACGGCACCCAAACTGCCCTACAACCCAGCAAATAATGCAAGTCTCCCATCCACACATTCGATGTCACTACAGCATTGAATCGCTATAAAAGATTTGAAATGTTACTATTACTTCCTGTCCTTATCTCACTGCAGATTGGTACCAAACAGTGGGCAGAGTGACTTTGTGCCTTGAATTCCATTGCTTGACAAACCATAAGTCATGTTGCTTGATCTTTGTCACATCTTCAGAGGTGAAAGCACCAGGGCTTTGTGGCCCAACTGAATCAGATGAGGAAGCGGAAGTCTTGAAAAACCAAGGGTTTATCCAAGATTACAAAAGGTGCAGCCTGTAGTTGAAGTAAAGGCTCTGGACCCTTGTTCCACATTCTTTTTACCTTGTGTCACATAGCTCTGCTTCCCTCATTTGCTTTGTGTGTGTGTGTGTGTGTGTGTGTGTGTGTGTGTGTGTGTGTGTGTGTGTGTATGTGTGTATTTGTGCATGTGCACACGTGCACACATGGGGGGAGCACACTTGTATTGGGGCTTGAACTTGGCCTGGGAACTGTCACTGAGCATTTTTGCTCAAGACTCTAAACCATTTGAACCACTTTTGCACTTACAGCATTTGGGTAGTTAATTGGAGATGAGTCTCACAGACTTTCCTTCCTGGGCTGGCTAACCATGATCATCAGGTCTCAGCTTCCTGAGTAGCTAGGATTATAGGCATGAGCCACCGGTGCCTGGCCTCATTTGCAATTTTCTTTCTTTTTCTTTTTCTTTTTTTTGCTCAAGGCTAGCACTCTGCCACTTGAGCCACAGCGCCACCTCTGGCCGTTTTCTGTATATGTGGTGCTGGGGAATTGAACCCAGGGCCTCATGTATATGAGGCAAGCACTCTTGCCACTAGGCCATATCCCCAGCCCCCTCATTTGCAATTTTCAAAGCAAGAGAATCTGCCTAAAGAAATCAGCTTTCTCTTCACATCCCAAGCTCTGAGCTCAGGAGGAGCTAGTGCGGCTGATGTAAGTTTTCCTTTTACATTGGGGATTTATACATTATTTACATAATCAGATTCCCACCCCCTGTGCTCAGAGAAACTAATTCAAAATGTAGTTACATGATATTTCACATTTAAGCATTGAATAGGCTCTTCATCACTCCCACAGGAGCATGTGGGTCCAGGGGAGTGATGAGGAGGTTTCTCCAGTGTGCTTCCCAAAGCAAAGCTGCCAGCTCAGCACAGTGCAGGCGCTGCTTGCTTGAAACCTGTGCCCAAATTCTCCTTGGTTTTACAGTAAAGCCAGATAAAGGATGATAGCAAGGATGACACATTCCCAAAACTTAAAGAGTAGGTAGGTCAAGGGTGTCTTCTCTTATTTCATGGTCTAATCCAGGAGATATATCTGGGGCTCAGTTCCTGCTCATCTGTGGTGCCGGGCGTTTGATGTATGACTATTAGGTAAGCATAACCTCCCTGAGGTCCCTGTTGGGTCTTTTGTTTTGTTTTGTTTTTGCCAGTCCTGGGGCTTGAACTCAGGGCCTGAGCACTGTTCCTGGCTTCTTTTTTGCTCAAGCCTAGCACTCTATGTCTTGAGCCACAGTGCCACTTCTGGCCTTTTCTGTTTATGTGGTGCTGAGGAATCGAACCCAGGGCTTCATGTATACGAGGGGAGCACTTTACCACTAGGCCATATTCCCAGCCCCTGACCTGTTGGGTCTTGACTCTGTGGTGTTCAGGGCTGAGAAGAGTCCCTCACCTTGACTTGGCTGGTCTGACACTTCTCAGACACTACCTGTTAGCACACAAATGAGATAGAATACCCTGGGATTCTGGGCCTCAATCAATGAGGCTTCAGGGATCACAATTAAACATGAAGGTTTTGAAGAAAGCAGCAAGGCAATTCCTGGATCTGAGACTCAGAAAAATTGCTTGGCTCTGAAAATTCTAGAACCAGTGGCTGGGAGGAGGGAGTTCTAAGGAGGGATTTCTAAGCATCACTTCATCCAGGATTGGTTAACTGTGCTCACACTCTCACTTTATACACTAACAACCCATTGAAGTGCCCTTTAAATGAAAGGTTTGATAGCAAAGAAGAAGAAGGAGAAGAAGGAGAAGAAGAAGAAGGAGAAGAAGAAGAAGAAGAAGAAGAAGAAGAAGAAGAAGAAGAAGAAGAAGAAGAAGATGAAGAAGAAGAAGAAGAAGAAGATCATTGAGCCATTCTAACTCATTTCTAGATTGAGTCTAAATGGAAAACAGAGGCTTAAAATGAGCAGCCCACTAAAGGCCCCCAGCTGATAGACTAGCACCACCCCCCAGTAGTTTTCCTTCAGCTCAAGGTTCTTTCTAAAAACTCTTCTAATGTACCAGTTCCTTTCTATTTCCTGTCTTTTCTGGCCTTGGTAGAAGATGAGTCTCCTTAAAGTGATAGAGGCCTCCTTATTCTTCTCAAAGGTTTTACACAGTCCCTCTCTGTGGAAGGTTCCCCTTGAAGATGCTGCCATGATTTGCTCCCTCCTGGGCACTGTGGTCTTGATCTAATGTCATCTCAGACAGGTTTCCCTTCCCTTGATTAAGTGGCTTCTGCCCTATCTTTATCAACACAAGTCAGGCATCTCCTTCTACATTTCATCTTCTTTGTAGCCTTATTAGCAACTGAACTTGACTTGTTTATTTGTTTGCTAGATTAATTAACATCTGTCTCTCCCTGAGATCAGGGACAATGTCTGTGTCATCTACCAGTTTATTCAGATCCTAGCACCCTGTCTGTAACACAGTTGGCATTTTACAAATCTTTGCATGAATGAACATTTATTGAATTTTGTGTACTACACACAGACCTTCAGAGGAACAGCAATGTGCTCCAGTGTTCAGTGATGTTTGTCACCACAAATTGCCCCTGATGACATTTGTCACATTGGTGAAGGAATCTATATGAATCCTTCAGCTACAAGATGTTCACTGCTGAGCTGCTCTGGCAACATCTCTACTAAACATGAGGACTACAGACAAAGCATGCAGCCCCACTTGGCCTTGGTTTCCTGGGTAACCAAGGTTGTGTGCTTAGATACACATGGCCAAGCAAGACTCTCCCCGGGGACACAGGCATTGAAGACTCAGTCACCAGCACTATAGATTTTATTCTCTCAAGTAGCCATGGCCCGGAAAGCAGCTAACTGGTTTCATTCCTGAGCCAGACCCAAAGTTCTAGTGGTCAAGGTACCCAGCCCCCATCCTATTGTTTGCATTTGAATTCCAGTCTGCTGAAGATCTAACTGTACATTAATTCATATTTTATTATAGGAATATTATTGCAACCATGTATGAAATCTTCCATGTATGAAATCAACTCATAAGAAGTATGCTGATGTAAATACATTCTGTTTCAGGTCAATTCATCAAGAAAATCTATTGTAAATATGCACTCAACATTGGAGTACTCAGATATATGAAGAAAATGCTAGCAATACTGAAAGGAAATGAACAGTCCTATGATAATAGTAGGAGAAGTCTCAATGATGATAGATCACCCAGACAGGAAGTCAATAAGGAAATAGGAAATTTAGACAATATACCAATGGACCTAAGAGACATATACAAGTATTCTATCTAATATCAACAGAATATATATTCTTTTTTTTTTTTTTTGGCCAGTCCTGGGCGTTGGACTCAGGGCCTGAGCACTGTCCCTGGCTTCTTTTTGCTCAAGGCTAGCACTCTTGCCACTTGAGCCACAGCGCCACTTCTGGTCGTTTTCTGTATATGTGGTGCTGGGGAATCGAACCCAGGGCTTCATGTATACGAGGCAGGCACTCTTGCCACTAGGCCATATCCCCAGCCCAGAATATATATTCTTCTCAGATGTACACAAAACATTTTCTAGGGTATATCATGCATGTGCTAAGCCACAAAATAAGTCTTACATTCAAGAAGATGGAGTTAATATCAAGTATGTTTTTAAATAGTTGATATGAAGCTTAGCCAGGTGCTTTGGCTCACACCAGCTACTAAGAAGAAAAGGGTCAAGAGGATAACTACTCAAAGGCAGCCTGGGAAAAAAAGTTATCTAGATCCCTTCACAAAAAATAAGCCAGGTGTTGGCATATTGTGCTGCAATTCCAGCCACTCAGAAAATATAGCTAAGAAAATCAAAGTCTGAGCCTGGCCCAGGGAAATATGTAAAACCCTATCCAGAAAAAAGATAACTAAAGCAAAAAGGGCCAGCAACATGAGGTCCTGAGTTCAAACCCCAGTACTGCTGAAAAAGAAAGTTATTCACCATTATTCACCATGATCAAGTGGACTTATCTCTGAGATGCCAAGGATTGTTGAATATAGGCAAATCAATAAATATGACAGGCCATATCATCATATTGAAGGGAAACAACCAACCATCATCTCAATAGATGCAGAAAAAGTGTTTGACAAAATCCAACATTTGTCATGACAAAAGACTCAATAAACTGTTATGGAAGGGATGCACCTCAATGACAAAGACACAAGTGTCAAGCTCAAAGTTAACATCATCTTCAGTGGTGCAAAGCTAAATGTTCCCGATAGGGCCAGTAACACTCCTAGTACTTCTGTTTAGCATTATACCAAAAGTTGTAGTCATAGTAATTAAACCAGAAAAAAGCAGCATCTAAGTCAGAAAAGTGAAATTGTTCTGTTTGGAAATGACATGGTCTCAAATAGAGAAACATCTAAAGATCAAGCTGTTAAAATTAATAAATTCAACACATTTTCAGGATACACAATGAATATATAAGAATCCGTTTCATTTCTATACATTAACTGAACTAAGAAAAGAAACAAAGATGATAATCTCATTTGACTAAAACAATAAATATTGGGAGTAAATTTAATTCAAGGAAGTGAGACACCTGAGAATGTAAGAATCTGCACAGTGAAAACTATAAACCACTGATCAAAGAAGTTGAAGAAGGAACAAAATAAATCAATACCCCATGTTCATGGATCAGAAGAATTAATAATGTTAAGTGCCCATGCTACCCAAAGTGACAGCAACATCAAAATAAAAAAAAATCCCTATCAAAATTCCAGTAGGCACTGGTTCACACCTGTACTCCTAACTGTCCAGGAGGCTGAAATCTGGAGGATCTCAATTGAAGACAGCCTGGGCAGAAAAGCCCATGAGACTCCATCTGCACCAAGCTAGAAAAATGACAGACCAAGTAGAGAATGTTAGACTTGAGCAAAGTGAATGAGTGAGCATATCGAGTTTACCACCAACAAAAAATATAAAAAATTAAAATTTTAAATTCTAGGCCCATTTTTCACAAACATAGGAAAGAAACTCTAAAATTCATATAGAATTACACATATCTTCAATAGCCTTAAAATCTTAAGAAAGAAGACCTTGAGGGTAACACACGTCCATGATTCAAAATAGGTTACAAAAAAGCCAGACTTGGTGATGCATACCTGTAAGCATAGCTATTCAGGAGTAGAGATAGGAAGATCTCCAATTTGCAGCCAGCTTGGGCCAAATTTGCAAAATTCTTCCTCAAAAATAATAACAATAAAAATGTTGGAGTGTGGCTCAAGAGTTAGAGTACTTGTCTAGTATGTCTAGGCCCTGGGTGCAATTCCTAACATTACAAAATAAAATGTTACAAAGCTATGAATTAAATTGATTAAATATTTAAATTTAATCCATGAAACCATAAATTATTCAAGGAATATTATAGAAAAAAAGCCTTTGACTGATATTTGGAATATGTCACAAAAACCACCAACGAAAGCAAAAATAAACACAACCACATTAAACTAAAAAGCTTCTGCAAGCAAATGAAACAATAAAATGAGAAAACCCATAGAAAGGGGATCAACCCATACATGTGATGGTGGTTAGTACATAAAATACATGAGAAATTTATCCACCTTGGTAGTGAAAAGACAATTCAATTAAAAATAGAGAAGAAGCTCAACACTGGTGGCTCATGCCTATAATCCTGGCAACTCAGGAGACTGAGACAGATCTCGGAATTGCGGTTTAAAGTCAGTCTATGCAGGAAAGTCCCTGAGATTCTTATCTGCATAAAGAAAAGCCAGAAATGAATCTGTGGCTCAAGTCATAGAGCATCATGTGCCCAAGCCCTGAATACCAGCCCCAGGAAACGCACACACACACACACACACACACACACACACACACACACACACACGATTAGAATAAAAATATTTTCCTTCAAAAAGATATGCAAATGACCAACAGATATATGGAAGGGTAGTCACCAGAAAAAATGAAAACCAAAACCACAATGAGATGTCCCTTCTTTCCAGTGAGAAAGACTGTTATCAGAATACCAGATCTCAAAGAGTCATTTAAGGAAGTAGAGAAAAGGAAACCCTTGCTTCCTACTGATGAGAATGTAAATTGGTATAGCCATTATGTAAAACAGTATAAAGTTTCCTTGAAGGAAAAAAAAAAACCCTAAGAACAGAACTACTTTATGATGCAGTAGGCACACTTCTGAGTACGGCCAAAGGAAACAAAATCAGAAACTTTGAAGAAATATCTCACCTCCTGTTTATTGCAACACTGCCCACCAGCATCATGATGTAGAAATACCTCGTATCTATTAATGATGGATCATGGTGTACACACACACACACACACACACACACACACACACACACACACAAAACAAGAGAAAGTAGATATATATGGAAGATATTAAGCTGAGCAAAATAAGGCACATAAAGACAAATACTGTATGTTCTATTTTTTTTAATGTGGAATTTTTCTAAATTCAAACTCAAGGAAGTAGAAGAATGGTGGTCACTCGAGGCCAGAAGATGGGAGGTGGGATGAGATCATGGTGGACAAAAGGTTGAAACCTTCAGTTCCATTCTGGACATATAATACACATGGTAACTTTAGAGAACAACACATCACTGTCTACTTTGAATGTGTTAAAATAGATCTTAAATGTTCTCAAAAATTTCAAAAAAGAGAACTATGTAAATGATAAGTAGGTTAGCTGGTTTGCAGTGCTCATTTAATGATATATACATATATCAAAGCATCACAACATACTTGGTAATTATAGTCAACTTTTATTTGTAAAGTTCTTTGTCAGTGGAGATATAAATTAGTCAGCTTTAAATGATTAAATTAAAAATAAGTGATAAAATTGCTAAAATTTATTGACTTCTGCTTGAATTTTGGCTTCTGGGTTGTTTTTTTTTTGTTTATGTTTCATTTATTTCAGAGGAAGAAAATACCATGGACATAATTCTTGTTACTCCATTGGCTTAATTACTTATGCTACACTCAGGATATGACAGAAGATTATATGGGAAAAAACATTATACAGCTATGGGTCATAGGACCAAGTCTGAGCAACAGTGGTAGTTCATAGGACAAAGAGTGAGCAATTCATTGCTCTCATTTAAAAGACAGGAGCAATAGAAACCCAGACTTCCAAGTTCTCCTAAAAGTTGGAAGATAAGACATCTGCAGGCCTATATAACATTGCTTGATTTTGTCTGAAATCCAGCATTAATACAATGTCTTAGATATTAGTAGATTATGTGGACTTTGTTGAAGGAACAAGAAGACTAAAGAAGGAAAGAGGGCAAGGAAGGAAAGCTGACTTCAGAATAATTACTGTGGGAAGCAATAGACTTGGTTGCGTTGACTTTCTTGAATGTCGGCAGAACGCGCGCTGAATTAATGGCTTGAAAGAAAATAGGCTACAACATCAATGTTCCCCTGACCATTGCCCCTGGAGACACAAAGTTCCTTATAGTTTTTCATAGTTCTGTAGAGTGAGTGAGGTTTGCACACAGGCTGTTTGGGCTCCCATCACTAAAAATAGAAACGAGTAAGTTGAGACACTGTCTAAGGCTTGTTAGTCAGAACTGGGCAGCTGAAATTACAAGTGGAGCATGGAGCTGTAAATTAGTACCAAAAAATATCAGCCACAGCCCATCCTACTTATCTGATGTGTTACCTAATGCACAGTATTTCTTTTTGTTGATTAGAGATAGGATGGGTTGGTTTTTCCTACTATAGGTTCTTATTCCATTAGTTAAGAATGGATGTGAAAAACATTGGGAAGTGGGTACTTGAAAATAGTGGGGTCAACAGGAAAGGGGCAGATGAATGAAGAGGAGAAGAGGCGGAGAATGCAGTCAAGAATACAATGTATATCCTACAAAATTAATAAGATTGGGGGAAAGGGTGAAGAGGGAAAGGATGATGAGAATGTTGAAAGGGTGACATATATTGTATTCATAAACTGCCTTGTGAAATAGCAATTCCTTTGCACAACTACTCAAAGATAACTATCAAAAGAAAAAGGGGACTGTATGAGTTATACTAACAGTTTTCTATATGCATGCCATTTAAGAGACTGTGTAGATCTGTAGGTGTACCATATTCACTATAAGATGAACCTTGGTCATAAGTTCATTGAAATATCTATTCTCTTAGACTCTCACTCTAACCAAGGAACCTTGACATTGATTCCCACACATCCTTGTGACTTCTGTACTCCTTATACAATGAACTTAGTTAATCAGTTAATTGCAATAGCTGTGGTCAAGCTCTGATTCATTCTTTCCCTATTTTCACTTATTCTGAGAAATTGCTACTGGCTTCAGGGAGATAGTAAGCAAATGTTTCTTGAATGAGTAAATAAAATTTTATTTCAGTGGCAATCAGGGTTTTTCTTTAAAAAATGTTCCTCAACTAATGGGCCCTGAATCTTCTTCACTGAATCTGGTCAAGAAATGGAATATAGAATTGTAATTTTCCATTGCTGTAGCTGATGTCAGCCTTTACTCATCAATCCTCAATTATTTCCCATTACACAAACCAAGTGATATCCTAGTGTTCCATCCATCTCACCTCTAAGAACATTGTCATCCATCAGCTGTTCTGACAGATCCTTGTGAGTCAAAGAGCCCTGGTTGTCATCCCAGCCTTGCTGCCAACTGTGGTCCTTGTGACCACCTTTCTTCTGATGAAACATGCTGCCAGCTGGCTTCTATCATCCTGAAACCCAGTTCCTGGCATTGTCTCCTGGCCTAAAACTGAGCCTTTCACTTATGCTAGTGCCCTCGACTCTGCATTTCTAATTTCCCACTGAAATTACTTCTGACCACTCCAAGGGAAATAGAAAAGCAAAGTGCTCAGTAATGGCTCATTCCAACATTCTTTGGTGTGCTAGTATTGGGGCTTAAACTGAGGGCCTGGGCACTGTCTTTTCCCTTTATTTGCTCAAGGCTGGTGTTCTATGACACACAAATCCATCTCTTGTTTCTTGATGACTAATTGGAGGTAAGGATGCCATGCACTTTCCTACCCAAGCTGGCTTCGAACTGTGATCCTCAGATCTCAGCCTCCTCAGTAGCTAAGATTATTAGCATTTCATCTATCCATATTACTCATTCCACAATATTGTGCCATCTCCAATTCCACTATTGTAGTATATGATCAAGTCCAGGCTTCAAGTAACCTTTCCTGAAGATTAATAAGACATGTGGCACTCATTAGCATTTTTATCAGGATGCCAAATCCTAAATTACAAGACAATGCTCTCATGTCAATAAATTCATCCTTATGCAGCTTTGTGTTCTGTCTCACCTAACCCAACCCCATCAAGATCTCTCCCACACATTTCTTGGACTACTGCTGGTTTGTGTTAACTAGGTCCTTTAGGGAAGTGAGCCCATCATGCTCTTGTTGAAGTCATGAAATGCCTGAGTAAACAACTGAAGGGAAGAAGGATTAATTTTGGCTCATGATTTCAGAGTTTCTGTCAATCATGACAAGAAGGGCAGAGCAGAGCAGGTCTCACATGATGGCAACGACAAACAGAAAGGAAGAGAGACCAAGGTAGGGGAGAGAGAAAGAGAGAGACCAAGGTAGAGGAGAAAGAAAGGGAGAGAGACCAAGGTAGTAGTGAATGGGAAAGAGAACAAGGTAAAGGAGAGAGATAGGGAAAGAGAGAAATAAGGTAGTAGAGAAAGAAAGGGAAAGAGAAAGGGAGGGATATCTCTGCAAGTAGGATTCCTAATTTTTCCTTATCTGGGACAACCTATGGGATAGTGCCACTCACATTCAGGGAACACCCATTCCCCTTTAGTTAATCCTTTTGAGAAACCCCTCAGGTGTACTCAAATGTGTTCTCCTGGTGGTCTAGACTTTCTTCAATCCAATCAAATTGATCAGGATTAGCCATCAAGCTTTTATTTTCTGGGAAGGGTTTATATTCACTTTATATACACTTGACATTATAATAGTCAAGTTAATTGAATGAGAAAATAGAGGGAGGTAAAAGTGGGTATTGTTGCATTATTTTGAGAAGCGCTTTGACATAGAACATCTGCTGAGACTACACATCTCGTCTCAAAAAAATCACTTTACAACTGCCACGGAGACCCTATCTTTACCTTTGTTAAAAGAAAAGAAAGCACCATTACCACCCTAACTTCTGCAAGCCTAGAGTTAGGTGTTTTCTAGAATTAGAAAAATGAGGTGCTATGGCAAGGATTTGTTCATGAGTCACCATTATCATTGGTTGAGAGTTCTCTCCCCTTCTTGACATAAAAGCTTGCCCACATTTTTAGAGAATTCAGTGTACACTGCAGCTCTGGAATAGGATCTTGAAGCAGAAAGATGGGATATTATCATCACAAGATGACTACATGCTTGTGTGATCTGTCCTCTATAAATGAACTAAGAATTGGGCCAAGAGGATGTAACATGAGCTCATCACACCTCCCTCAAAGATGTCCTCAAAAGTCTAGCTTTGCACATGGCAACAGTTGACTGATAAGAAAAGGGTGGTCCCCTTAGGTACAGCTTAAGGTTTGACAATGAAATGTCCCAATAGGCTCTATTAATTAAGCTTAGTTGCCAGCTGATGAACTTTCAGAAAGTATGTGGGTCATGAAGAATCTGTCTGACTAATACAATATGTTTTCCAAATTTTCAGTCTCTGCCTGGCTAGCTTTATTATCTGCAGGACACGTGGATCTGTAGACATTAGATTTTAAAATCTTGAGTTAGAATAACCAGAGAACATAAGATTTAGAAATGACAAAGAGCCTGAAACAATATCTTTATTTTATGGTTGAGAAAACAGGTCTGTGGAGATATAACTGATGTGATAGTTAGATATCCCATTTTCATTCTTCTTCCCCTATTTTCTTCTGTCTACACCTCAAGACTACTGTCTACACCTACTTCTAGAGACTACTTCTGTCTACACCAAAAGAGAGAAAGAGAGAGAGAGAGAGAGAGAGAGAGAGAGAGAGAGAGAGAGAGCACAAATAACTCTATGAATCCCACAACTATTTCTGGAGACAAATCCACTTTCACTAACTAGGCTCCTGGCCAGCCTCCAGGACAATTGCCTCCTGGTTACTGTCACTTTGATGTTAAACAGGTACTTCAGGCATGAAGCTATCTCAAAGAAAACCCTCTTTTCCAAAACATCTGTCTCCTTCCCTTCTAAACTTCTATTAATCCTGTATTCTTCCTTTTCTCACACCATGCTGCTCATATTTCTTGTAGGCTTGATAATGGTTTTTATCATCCTTCACTTTAACCACTGTAATCCAACCTCCATAATGCTACCAGAGTGGTAGTTATAAAATGCAAAGTGAAGCAAGCTACTATACCTGATGGCTTGCTGTCACACACAGCAGAGAATTACTTGTTCATTTAACAAATAAGTACAGAGCACCTACCTATTTTCTTGCTAGGTGCTGTGTTTATAGTAGCAAGCAACACAAATGTGTCTCCATAGTCATGGACCTTTAAATGTCATGGAGTTTTTAAAAGCTTTATTCTCAGTGTGGCCTGCTGATACATTCATGCTCTATTTCCTGATCATGTCCCACAATTATTACTGGAACTCTTCCACTTCTGCCAGACTACTCCAGTCAAATTGACTGCTATTCCCCGAAGGAGCATCGCTTCTTGAAGGAAAGGGCTGTTTTGCTAGTTTGTCAGCTTGTTCACTGAACAAAGAAATGAACTATGTACAACTGTGGGGCAAAACTGCAAGGGACTCATCAAGGCACCCAAGGCACAATCATCGAAGAGGCCTTCGCTTTCAGGATGAGCCCCCCATGCTCTGAACTCACCCTAGCCTAGGCTTCTGATAAGCAGGAGCTGTCCGTGGTGCTGAAAGAGTTGTCCATTCTGGGCTTTTAAAAAAATTATTTATTGTCAAAGTGATGTACAGAGTGGTTACAGTTTCATATGTAAGGCAGTGGGTACATTTCTTTTTCTTTTTTTTTTTGTCCAGTCGTGGGCCTTGAACTCAAGGCCTGAGCACTGTCCCTGGCTTCTTTTTTGCTCAAGGCTAGCACTCTGCCACTTGAGCCACAGCGCCACTTCTGGCCATTTTCTATATATGTGGTGCTAGGAAATCAAACCCAGGGCTTCATGTATACGAGGCAAGCACTCCTACCACTAGGCTATATTCCCAGCCCTACATTTCTTGTATAACTTGTTACCTCCTCCCTCCTCCCCCCCACCCACCCAGTCATACTAGTTTATAGTCCATGATTCTGTTTAGAAGACAGTCTCTGGATCCTTTACATGTGTGCTTTTCCATAATCTCTGTTTAAGGATCAAAACATACCACAGGGTCCAGGCTGGGCTCCAAAATGTGCCAAGAAGGCCAGACACACTGTGTCCCTGCCACTTATTTTCTGAAAAGCAGGTGCTGTGCATTCTCTGGTGCCCAGGGAAGCCTAAAAATACCCACCTCCAACTCTGTGGGGCCATTATATAAGAGGTTCTGTATGAAATGATATGCTGGGATTTTCAAATCTCTCTGGATATCTTTTGATCCTTAAAGCTAGCAGTTCTTGTGTGATTCTGGGTCTACCCAAAATTACTTAGCCTCATTAACAGAGCAAGATCTGAATGATATCAACTCATGTTGTCAAAAATCTGTAGAGGTTAAAATGTTCCCTCTGAATTTCACTGTAAACAACACAACCCAGAACAAGAATGAAGACATAAATTAAATTAAAAAGTATAGGTCCATCTATGCCAGCCTGCCTTAAGTTGACTGGTTGTTTGGGGTGCGTGCATGCGTGCATGCGTGTGTGTGTGTGTGTGTGTGTGTGTGTGTGCTGGAACTAGGGTTTAAATTCACAAGCCAAGCCTTTTTGTTCAAGGTTAACACTCTACTACTTGAGCCACAGCTCCATTTCTGGCTTTTTGGTGGTTAACTGGATATAAGAGTCCCAAGGGCTTTCCTTCCCAGTCTGGCTTTGAACCACAATCCTAGATCTTCACCTCCTGAGTATCTACAGGCACGAGCAATCAGCACCCAGCCTTTTTATTTATTTAAAGTAGCCGTACAAAGAGGCTTCAAATCAACATTTTTTATGAGTACAGTACATGTTGCCTTCTTTCCATTTGTACGGTTTTTTCATTCTTTAAATAACAAAGATATACTAAAAGATGATTGGCTTCTGTTGATACTTTAAATTGTTTCCTGTAATTTATATGCAGCTAGTTTAATTGTAAATTTTTCATAGTAGGAATATAAAATTCTAAAATGACAGACCTTGAGGATACAATCTACTCAATCTCATTTCTTAATTTAATAAAAGTAGAAAGTGAGGTTAAACATGAGGGAATTTCTTGGTCAAGGTCATACAATGAGCTGGTGGCAAAGCTAGAATTAGGGTTCAAGCCCTCAACCACAAAGTAAGCAAACATTCTCTCCAACCCCCTCCCCACCCCAGAAATCCATCCTTTCCACAAGGGCTGGTTACCTGGTCCTGAGACTATAAAGGACAATACATAAAGTGGAACCAAATAACAGTAAAATAATAACCACACTTGTGATGCACCCAGTCTGTGCTTTGAGCAATGATTCTGTAAAGTGGGCATTATTATCACTGCTGATCCCTGATGTTATTTCTTGTTGCCATGTTGGTGTTGCCATCATTATTCCTCTTCTTCTGCAACAAGGAAACTAAGGCTTAGGCTGGGGAACTTACCCAAATCCACAGAGATAGTAAGTAGTTAAATAAAAACTCGCATTCCTCAGCCTGTAATCCTAGCTACTCACAAGGCTCAAGGTTCAAACTCATCCTAGGCAGAAAAGTATGCAAAGCTCTTATCTCCCAACTAACCAGCAAAAAGCTGGAAGTAGCGGTGTGGCTCAGGGGTAGAGCATCAGCATTAAATAAAAAAGTGAAGCAAAAGTATGAGGCCCTGAGTTCAAGCCTCATTGCAGGCACAGAAAAAGTAAAATAGAAAGAACGTGGATTTAGATTCAATTTCAAAATGTGTGCCCCTCACTAACACTTTATTTTGCCTTCTCATTTTCTTATTTAGCTTGCTTCCTTTGAGAATATGTGGCATTATGCTCATCTACATATACTAAATCTCTGGTGATGACAGTGTTTCACATTTCTAGCCAGATGCAGCTAAGAGATCGATGCATGAGGTAAATCACAAATAGTGGTTGAACTTAATGAGTGAGTTATTTAGTTGTCTTATTATCTATAATTACAGCAGCTCAGTAGAATCCAAATGAGAAGTACTCACATTGTGATGTTTGGCCACACCTGGATAAATAATTTCTACTATAATAATAATTATTATTATTATCCAGAGCAATAACTATACATCTAGTGTTTATTGTATGCCAGTTAATTTATACAGCAGATTCCACATCATCCCCATATAGCCACCAGACAAGTAAGTACAACTAATGTTGTCTTAGAGATGGAGAAACTGAGGTCCCCAAATTTAGAATAAATGTCCATTTTTTAACATAATTCTGGGTGACTACAATGTTTCCAGGACCAGGATTTGGCTAACTTTACACAATGAGCCACTTCCCAGTTGGGCTGCATCCCTCAGTTTGCCAACCCTGCCAGTGCAGCAATTACCTGGCTTATTTAGTTTTATTTTGGTTCCAATATATTCTGGTTGTATATGGTTATAGTCACTCAGCAGACCTGGATGGCGTCCTCACAGCCAAGCTTACCTCTTGTGGTCCCTCTGATGCGTGTGTGCACGCTGATCCCTTGTCCTGAGAAGCCCTTCCTTACATTTCCAGATCCTCAATTCTTAACAATTCTTAACAATCAAGGCACAATTGGGAAGTCTTTCATGACATTCTTCTGACTTCTGTCCAGGAAAATAATCTCTATTTCCTCACAGTACCCACAGACTACCATCTAAATGTCTTATGATTTTCTTCATTTATTAATTCATTCATTGAACTAGAAACAATCTACTTACTTAAAAGTACTTAAAAGTTAAGTTGGCTGAACAAACATGTGATTTATCAAAACAGTTAACAGCATTTATTATATTTGTTTTTTTTGTCCTGCTTATTCATTTTTATTTTGCTTTCATCCTACTGGGGGCTAAACTCTGAAAAAAAAATACTTCACTCATCCTCATATTAGGACCCAGGGCAGTAAACACTAAATTATTGTTCAAGAAATAAATATCAGTATTGAAAAAAATGAGAATCTTGGTTGCTTTTTCAGCTTATATAAATTACCAACCTATTATTGTTAACAGCAATTAGTCAAATAGTATACAAAGTACCCCAGTAAAGATATAATTGGGGGCAAGGGAAGAATTGTAAATGAAGGGGAAGAAATACTCTATTCTGCTCTTCATTTTCTTTGGGGTTTCTTCTCTCAAAAATGTTTTGTTAAGCTGAGTACCAATAGTTTGCCTCTGTAATCCTAACTATTCAGGAGGCTGAGATCTGAGGATCACAGTTCAAAACCAGCCTGGACAAAGTAAATCTGAGAGACCCTTATCTCCAATTAATCACCAAAAAGCCAGAACTGAGGATGTGGCTATAGTGGTAGAGCACTAGCCTTGACCAAAAGAACTAAAGGAGAACACTTTGGTCTTGAGTTCAAACCCCAGGACCAGTTTTGTATTTATCTACATGATCTGTTAAGTCTCTAAAGGAAATACATTTACCAAAATTAACTTAGAAAGCAGAAAGGAATGCTCTGAACATTTGAGATAACCTCATTGTTAGGGCCTCTGAAATTCTCCTCCTTCTCTGGGACTTAACCTGCATAGAAGTCCAGCACCTGGGACACCTGGCTTATTGGGCTTTTTCTTTCCTTATTTGCATTTTTCTTTATTATGACCGTGTTCTCCAATCCCAGGCAGTTTCTCCTCCTCAGCTGGTGACTTCACTGTCTGCATAGCTGAGCTTGCTGCCTGCAACTAGAACCCATAAAACTCAGTGGGTGATGGACATTTTGGTTTCTATAATTGTTGCTGGAACATTTTTCCCTCTTAAAAAAATCCTTTCTACAGATTCTTTAGCTACATGTAAGGTAAACAGCCTGAAAGAAAATAAGACAGAGGGCTCTAGGTGGTCATACACTTTAGGGGAGAGCGAACTTGACCCGAGATGGACATTGGATCTAGATACCATTTTCTATTCTATGCATCTACAACCCTAAACTATTAAGGAAAAGTCTTCCTGGGCAGTTCAGCTGTGTGCAGGATGAAACTCCAGCTCACTCCAGCCTTTGAGCTGATTAGTTCTGTGCCTGCTTTATAAAATTCTGTACAATAGACTGCAACTGTGGGACAGATACTAAATTGGCTGTTCACACCTGATTGTCCTCCATGTTCACAAGGTTAAAATCTCCAAGAGTGGGTGAATATAGTTATAATATCCAATGTACATATGTGAAAACAGAACTAGGTAACTTGAGGGGATACTGAGGTTGGGAGAGATGGGGGAGAACAATGGAGGGGGAAATATTGATCACGATGCATTGTACTTATGTACTAACATGTTGAATTGAAATTCTTGTATAACTGCCTAAAGAAAATAAAAAAATATATAAATAACAAAATAAAATCCCCAAAGGAAAGAGATAAAAGAAAGCTTGAAGGATAGGGCAAGACATTCCCAGGATGCTAAGAAGGCCTTCCAAAGAGGCCAACTTCAATGTTATATGTTCTATTTTGGTGTCTCTCTGTATTTCTTAAATCATTGCAAAGAATTTGAGAATTGACTAGTAATATATTTCCAATGGCTGATCATTTGAAGCATTTATCTTTCATCAGTGGCCTAGGAGAATATATATGAGAGAAGCCCCTCCCTTTCCTTGACTGAAAATTCCACACAGAAATAAAACATCTGCACCTCTCTTGCCTGATTTCTTGCCCCACTGGAGCCACAAAGCTGCGTTGTTATGGAAATGCAGCAAGAGGGGGTCACAATGCACTCTCTGTCTTTATTATAATCTTCTCTGCTATAGAAAGCTCTCTGATGCAAGGCCACTATATTTACTCTCATTTCATAAACTGTCATTATAGTAGCATCTTCATCTACCTGAAGGACTCAGAGGCCATGGTGAATGGGATCTCATCGAGGGGGAGGGGAAGCTTTCTTGAAATGGAGGCTGTGTAAATTCTAGACATGATTCTCCCCTATTTTGATGGCTCTGGTTACAGCAGTGCTTTCTGTGCTGTGGCAACAAGATGGAGGAGAAATTCTAGTTTGCTTTTACATGCAAAATAGGAGTATCCAAGACAATAAACAGATCATAATTTGGCTGCCCCAGCGAGTAGCAAGCACTTAGGAAAACAAAACTGCCAAGTGCTGTAATCAATGAAATAAAGAGACAAAGAAATATATTTGTTTATAAAGAGATGAGAAAACACACTGTGAGAGTTACTATTCAGTACCATGGAGATCTAAAACATTAACAGAGTTACCAATGAAAAATAATTCCTTTGGGTTTTTTCAATGTCTTACTTTATTCAGAACTTAATTTATCGAGCCCTTCTTACATATCTAGATATAAATGTATACATTCCATAGTTCTGTAGAGCTGACTTTTTCATTCTGTGGTTTGAATCCAAGCTTGTCACATTGCCTCTGTGAGTTCTTTTTTTTTCTTTATAATTAGGTACGGATAATAAGTGCTGAAGTTGGACATCATGGTAAGAATGACCGAGTTTGAATTCTTACTCATTTGGTCATAGTTTGTCCTGGAGTGAATTATGTAACTTCTTTGAAGCTTAGTTCTGGGTCTCTAGAATGGAAGTAATTATTCTTACCTCTAAAACTTGCTATGGAGATGAAATTATACAATGCATGTAAAGCTCACATTCGTTTAGGAAGGGAGACATTACAGGAAAGGAGATATCAACCCACTTAGGTCCAGATTCTACTGTTTAATAAGACTAGACAAAACTTAGGTAAGAGGCATAAACAGTACGGTCCACCAAACACATTGTGAGCCTGGAAGCACTACACGGAGCAGTCAGCTGAGGACTTGGGAAAGTAAACAGGAACAGGTGTACTGGAAAAGGGAGGAATGCTTGCAAAAGAATTTGAGAACCAACAGATGGAAAGATGTCAAAGGGTTGTTGATTTGGTGAATTTTTTCTTCCTAACTTTTGCACTGATCGTCTAGGGTTGACTCCAAAGAAATGAAACTCAAATTTGGAACATCCATTGCAGAAAGGTTGAAGAGAGAAAGCATCTAGAGAAAGAGGTCGCATATAGTGATGAAAGGGCTTGGGACAGGCCCACAGCCGCACATGCATAATCTCATTGGGAACTACACACCTGAGGCTTTCAGAACAGATGCAAATGACTGATCATCAATTGACCAGACTGCACAAGGAAGACACATCTGGATGACATTTCAAAAACGTTGAAACTGATCTGACAAGGAAACCACTGCTCATTCAGTGTTGGTTGTGGCCTAAATCAAATGAGTTGCCTGCCATGGTTTTGTTGCTACCATCATTTGCTTTGTAATTATCCAGTGTAGGCTGGTATGTGGGCTCATGCCTATTTTTTTTTATCAATATCTTTTTTTTATTATTAATTGAACATAAATTTTTTTTACAAGGTGTTGTGCAAAGAGGGTGCAGTTACATAGTAGGGCAGTGTGTACATTTCTTGTGATATCTTACAACCTGTTTTTCCATCCCTTGTCTAGGTCAGGTAGACCCATATGCAATATACAATGTATCAAGCACATATACAGTGTTCACAGACTTGGTCTCTACTGTCTCTCCGTCTCCCTTTGTTAACAGTCATATATCAGGGAGATCATGCCCCTTTGTTTTCTGTGTTCTAGGCTTGTCTCACTCAACATTATTTGTTTGAGTTCTGATCATTTCCCTGCGAATAACAATATTTCACCATTCCTAATCGCTATGTAGTATTCCATTGTGTATAAGTACCATATTTTTTGGATCCATTCATCTGTGGAGGGGCATCTGGGTTGTTTCCAAATTTTGGCTATTGTGAATTGTGCCGCGATAAACATGGAAGTACAAATGTCCTTTTGATATCTTGGGGTTTGCTGTTTAGGATAGATGCCTAGGAGTGGTATGGCTGGGTCATAGGGTAGGTCTATATTGAGCTTTTTGAGAAACCTCCATACTGTTCTCCAAAGTGGTTGTACTAATTTGCACTCCCACCAACAATGGAGAAGGGTTCCTCTTTCCCCACAGCCCCTCCAGCATTTGTTGTTTCCTGAGTTCAGAGTATAGGCCATTCTAACTGGGGTGAGGTGGTATCTCAGGGTTGTTTTTATTTGCATTTCCTTTACTAGCAGGGATGTTGAGCATTTCCTCATGTGTTTCTTTGCCATTTTTATATCTTCTCTTGTGAAGTCTCTCTTTAGCTCTTTTGCCCATTTCCTAATAGGTTTATTGGGCTTGGAGGGGCTTAGTTTTTTGAGTTCTCTGTAGATGACAGATATCAGGCCTTTGTCTGTTGCTGTGCTGGTAAATATCCTTTCCCATATCGTTGGCTGTCTTTCTATTTTGGTGGCTATGACCTTAGATGTGCAGAAACTTTTTAATTTGTAGTAGTCCCATTTGTTGAGTCTTTCCCCTATTCGTTGTGCCCCTGGGACTCTATTCAGGAAGTTCCTTCCTGTGCCAATAAGTTCTAGTGTCTTTCCTACTCTGTCCTTCAGTAGATTCAAGGATTCAGGTCTGATATTGAGGTCCTTGATCCATTTTGAGTTGATCTTGGTGCATGGTGATAGGCTTGGGTCTACTTTGAGTTTTCTGCATATGGCTGCCCAGTTCTCCCAGCACCAGTAGTTGAAGAGGCTATGTTTATTCCATTGTATGTCTTTAGCTCCTTTGTCGAATATCAGTTGGCTGTAAGAGTGCGGTTTTATTTCTGGGTCTTCAATTCTAATCCACTGGTCTTCCGATCTGTTTTTATACCAATACCATGCTGTTTTTGTTATGATGGCCTTGTAGTAGAGCTTGAAGTCTGGCATTGTGATACCTCCTGCACTATTTTTTTTGCCTAGAATTGCTTTGGCTATTCCTAGGTTTTTCTAGGCTGTTCCATATCAATTTATGGATTGGTTTCTCTATTTCAGTGAAGAATGTGGCTGGGATTTTGATAGGTATTGCATTGAATTTGTATAACAATTTGGGCAATATGGCCATTTTCACTATATTGATTCTGCCTACCCATGAGCATGGGAGGTCTTTCCATCTCCTTGTGTCTTCTTTGATTTCCCTTATTAGATTTTTGTAGTTTTCATTGACTAGGTCCCTCACGTCCTTGGTTAAGTTGATCCCTAGGTACTTTATTCTTTTTTTGGCTACTGTAAATGGAATTGTTTCCATAATTTCCTTTTCTGTTTGTCTATTGCTGGTGTACAGAAAAGCTGCTGACTTTTGTGGATTGATTTTGTATCCTGCTACTTTGCCAAATTGGTTTATTAGGTGTAGGAGTTTGGGTACTGAGTTTTTTGGGTCCTTCAGATATAAGATCATGTCTTCTGCGAATAGGGATAACTTGATTTCTTCCTTGCCAACGTGGATCCCTTTGATGTCCTCCTCTTGCCTTATTGCTATGGCTAGGGATTCCAGCACTATGTTGAACAGAAGTGGGGAGAGTGGGCATCCTTGTCTTGTTCCTGAGTTTAGGGGGAATGATTTAAGTTTCTCTCCACTTAATATGATATTAGCAGTTGGTCTGTTGTATATGGCTTTTATTGTTTTGAGGAATGTTCCATCTATTCCTGTTCTCTCCAAAGCTTTTAATAGGTATGGATGTTGTATTTTGTCAAAGGCTTTTTGGGCATCGACTGAGATAACAATGTGATTCTTGATTTTAGTTCTGTTTATGTGGTGAATTACGTTGATTGATTTACGGATGTTGAACCATCCTTGTGACTGAGGGATGAAGCCTACTTGGACATGATGTATGATATTCTTGATCAGTTTCTGGATCCTGTTAGCTAATATTTTATTGAGGAGCTTTGCATCTGTGTTCATTAGTGATATTGGTCTGTAGTTCTCTTTTTTTGTTGGATCTTTGCCTGGTTTGGGAATGAGTATGATATTAGCTTCGTAGAATGAGTTTGGGATTTCTCCCTCCGTTGCTATTTCGAGGAAGAGTTTGAGGAGTATTGGAATTAGCTCCTCACTAAAGGTTTTGTAGAATTCGTTGGTGAATCCATCTGGTCCTGGGCTTTTCTTAGTAGGGAGGTTGTTGATTACCTCCTGTATCTCACCGTAAGTTATTGGTTTATTTAGTTGATTTATTTCTTCTTGGTTCAGTTTGGGCAGTTTGTACTTCTCTAAGAATTGATCCATTTCTGTAAAATTATTGTTTTTTGCTGAGTAGAGGTTTTGGAAATAGCTCCTTATGATTGTTTGAATATTGTGTGTACTTGTTGTAATTTTTCCTGTGGAGTACCTGATTTTACGAATATGAGTCTCTTCTCTTCTTTTTTTTGTGAGTCTTGCAAGGGGTCTGTCAATTTTGTTTATTTTCTCAAAGAACCAGCTTTTAGTCTTATTTATTTGTTGAATGGTCTATTTTCAATCAGATTTATCTCTTCTTTAATCTTTGTGATCTCTCCCCTCCTAGTCGTTTTAGATTCTGTCATTTCTTGTTTCTCCAGTTGTTTTAGTTTCATCGTGAGGGTATTCACCTGCTCTGCTTCCATTCTTTTAATGTGGGTGCTGAGTGCAATGATCTTGCCCCTCAGTACTGCCTTAGCTGTGTCCCATAGGTTTCTTTGTGATGTGTTTTCTTTGTCATTGTGGCTTATGAATTCGTTGATTTCATCTTTAATTTGATCTGTGGCCCAAGTGTTGGATAGCAGCGTGGGGTTTAGCCTCCAAGAGTGTGTATAGGCTCTGTGGTATCCTTTGTTGTTGAGGGTTACCTTTAATCCACTGTGATCAGATATAATACATGGGATGACGTCAATACTTTTGTATTTGCTGAGGTTCTTTGTGTGGGCTATGACGTGGTCTATTTTGGAATATGATCCATGGGCTGCTGAAAAGAAGGTGTATTGGGTCTCTTTAGGGTGAAAGGTTCTATATAGGTCTGTTAGATCCATTTGGGAAATGGTGTTATTTAGGTCCTCAGCTCCCTTACTAATCCTCTGGGTGTTGGATCTGTCTCTTGGAGAGAGAGGAGTATTAAAGTCACCCACTATGATTGTGTTTGCGTCTATCTTGCTCTGTAATTGTGTGAGAATTTGCTTGACATATGTCGGGCCTCTTTTGTTTGGTGAGTATACATTTATCACCGTGATGTCTAGATTCTGGATTTTTCCTTGTATTAATATGTAGTGTCCTTCTTTGTCTTTTTCAGTGGACTTTAAAGAGAAGTCCAGCTTGTCTGAGATCAGAATGGCTACACCTGCCATTTTGGTGGGTGCATTTGCTTGGTAGATCTTGCTCCATCCTTTCATTCGAAGCCTGTTTTTGTCCCTTGCTGTAAGGTGGGTCTCTTGTAGACAGCAGATGTCCACTTTTTGTTTGCGGATCCATTCTGCCAGTCTGCTCCTCTTAATCGGGGAGTTTAAGCCATTTATATTTAAAGAGATCAAGGATAAGGGTGTTTTTTCTCCTTCCATTTTCTTGTTGGGCTATTTTTTCCTGTTTTTTTTTTTCTTCTTGTCTTTAGTGAGCTGGTCTTTCTGCTGGACTTTGGTTATTGAAGTTTCTTTCTGATTCTGTCTGTGTGTCTTTTACGATCTCTGTTGGGTGGGGTTCCCCTCTTAATATTCGCTGTAGGGCTGGTTTTTTATTCACATACTCCTTTAGCTCCTCTTTGGTGTGGAAAGATCTGGTTCTCCCTTCGAATGTGAACTCCAATTTCGCTGGATATTTGATCTGAGGTTGTAAATTGTTATTCTGAAGTACTTGGATGGTGTTCTTCCACGCACTTCGAGCTTGGTAAGTTTGTGTGGATAAGTCGGATGTTATTCGAATCCTCTTCCAATTGAAAAAAGTTTCCTTCTTCGCTTTGGCTGAATTCAGAATTTGCTCTTTAATCTTGAGGTCTGTAGTATTGAATATTATGTGCCTTGGGGTGGTTTTCCTGGGGTCTGGCCTGCCAGGTGTCCTATAGGCTTCGGTTACCTGGATGGGGTCCCCTGTGAGATTGGGGAAGTTTTCTGCAATAACTTTATTGAGAACATGATTAAGCCCTCTGCTCTGATATTCGGCTCCTTCTTCTATTCCAATTATGCGCAGATTATATCTCTTGTCTTTGTCCATTAGTTCCTGGATTAATCTTCCCTGAAGCTTCACCTTTTCTTGGAGTGTGGTCATTTTCTGGTTGTTGTCAGCTGCTTCATCGTCCAGGTGAGAGATTCTGGATTCCATATGGTCCACTCTTTGTGTTATGGTTTCAATTGCGGAGTTTATGGATGTCAGAGAGCTATTCATGGTTGTCATATCAGCTCTGATCATGGAAATTTCTTCCTTTAAAGAGTTGTATTTTAAATCTATTTTTTCATGCATTTCAATTTTCAGGATGTGGAGATTTTCTTTAAAGGCGGCTTGCATTGTATCCATTTTTGCTTCCATTTCTTTAAACGAGGCTTGCATTGTATCCATTTTTGCTTCCATTTCTTTCTTGGCTTCCTGGGTGTCCTTCCAGATTTCCGCTCTAAACTCCTGGAATTGTTTACTGATTTCATTTCTGACGCTTTCGATCATTCCTGTTAACATGGCCTCATTTGCTTTTTTAGTCTCCATCTCCTCTTCAGTCGTGCTGCTTTTTGGAGCTGGCGAGTTGGCTTGTCCTTTGATGAACGGAGTTTTGTTTCTTTGTGATTTGAGCATCTGGAGGTCTGTGTAGATCTTCCCTCCCTTCTGTGTAGGCGTGTCTACGGCAGCAGGTGCTGTGGCTGTGGCCCCGCCCACCAGTGCAGGGCACGCCTACCAGAGAGGGCACTTTCGCCGGGGGCCCCGCCCTCCTGTGCACTGTGAGTCCCCTACAACAGGCACTTTAGCGGGATATGCCTCCCAGAGCGAGCCCTGGGTTGTTGGGTTGTGCTTGCGCCCTCCTGCGAGCCCGTTGTGGGAGGCAGTATGTGTGGGGCCCAGTGGGATCGACTGTCCGGGTGTGGCTTGGCACCCTCAGACCTTGCCTCCGCTGAGAGGAGGGGGGACGTGATCATGCTCAGGTGACCCTGCTGGGCTGGTATTGCCCACCAGCGCCTGTGCTTTTAGTTGTAAGAGTCCGCAAGGTCCAGGCGCCTCGGGTGGGGCTTGCCCTGCCGGCCGTCCCCCGGCCCCTGTTGGGAAGGGGACGGGGCCGGTTCTGCCAGTTCAGGAACCTTTGGGGGCTTGGGGCTGTTCCGCCCTTCCCCTGCTAAACTGGCTTCCCAGCGCCTGATGGGAGCTTCCCGCCTGATTTGGGGGTTCTTTGTTCCCTCGGGTGTGGGGAGGGGGAGGGAGGGAGATCTAGCTTCTTTTCGGGCTTGGGTCTCCCATTGGGGGAAGGGATTATGGGGGACTCACTTTTGCTGCTTTGTGTGTCCCATGCAGCCGTTGGCCCTTCAGGGGTTGGCGAAGTGTCGTGGTGGCTTCCCCTGTCCCTCTTTCTGCCGCGCTGGGTTCCCTTGTCCGAACCCGGTGTGGACCCGACCTTCTCGTCGCTGCCGGTGTGTGTCTTGGTCTGCACCCTGCCTTGTGTCCGTGGGGTCTCCCGCTATATGAATTCTGCGCTCCTGGCAGCCTGTCTGCCGATCGCCGGGTTCCCCTTTCCCAGCCTGGCCCTGTTTGGGCCAGGGTCGGCTGGTGGGGTGAGGTGCCCCGGTGAATCTCCGGCTCCGTGTAGGTTTTTGGTTCTTCTTTTTTGCTCCTTTTTGTTTTCCTGCGTTTCTCCACTGCTTCTGGCTGCTGGTTTTGCTGGGTTCTTGATGGGGTGTTGGGTGTTGGAGTTCCCAGCTCGCTATTCAGTTGGTGCGAGTCGGGGTGCCTCCCTATTCTTTCGGCGCCATCTTTCTCTCCATCTCATGCCTATAATCATAGGTACTTAGGAGGCTGATATCAGAAGAACCAAAGTTGGAGGCCAGCATAAGCAAAAGGTGTGTGTGTGTGTGTGTGTGTGTGTGTGTGTGTGTGTGTGATTTATTTATTGTCAAAGTGGTGTGCAGAGGGGTTATAGTTTCGTACATGAGACAGTGAGTACATTTCTTATCAAACTTGATACCTCCCTCATTTTTCTCCCACCTTCCCCACTCCCCAATTCCCTCCCCCACCTCCAAGTTGTACAGTTGGTTTGCAGCATATTGTCTTGTAAGTATTGCTGTTGCATTGGTTTGCCTTTTACCCTTTGTCTCTCCATTCTGATGTTCCCCTTCCTTTCCCCATGTCTGATAAATGTATATACAATACCCAGGGCACCAAAATAAGTTACAGCGACATCAGGGGTAAAACCATGGGTAAGAAAGACAAAAGAAAAAGGCAGAATTTCACATGGTATGTTGAAAATAACAACAGCAATGCTAACCCACTTAACTCTCTAACTTAAAGCTCATTTCACTTAGCATCATTTTGTGTGTTCATACGGACTAGCTATTGAGCTATTGTGATCTTCTGCTAGGACTATCCTAGACATATACTAATTATTACCAATGAGGGAAACCATAGAGTCTGTGTTTCTTTGGATCTGGCTCACTTCACTTAGTATGATTTTTTCCAAGTCTTTCCATTTCCTTACACATGGGGAAACGTCATTCTTTCTGATAGAAGCATAGGATTCCATTGTGTACATGTACTACATTTTCTTGATCCATTCATCTACCAAGAGGCATCTGGGTTGGTTCTGTATTTTAGCAATGGTAAATTGTGCTGTGATGAACATAGTTGTGCTGGTGGCTTTAGTGTGGTATTGCTTGTGATCCTTTGGGTAAATGCCCAAAAGCGGGATTGCTGGGTCATAGGGGAGCTCTATGTTTAGCATTTGTAGGAACCTGCACACTTCTTTCCAGAGTGGTTGAACAAGTTTACAGTCCCACCAAGAGTGTAATAGGGTTCCCTTTTGGCCACATCCCCACCAGCATCTGTTGTTATTAGATTTTTTGATAATGGCCATTCTTACTGGGGTGAGGTAGAATCTCAATGTTGTTCTGATTTGCATTTCTTTTATGGCCAGTGATGTTGAGCACTTCTTCATGTGTCCCTTGGCCATTCTCATTTCCTCTTCAGAGAAGTCTCGCTTTAGGTCTTTAACCCATTTATTAAGGGGGCAGTTGTTTCTTTGAGAATTTGTTTCGGAGGAATTTAATTTTTTGAGTTCTAAGTATATTTTAGATATGAGGCCTTTGTCTGTTGTATGGCTAGTGAAGATCTTCTCCCAATCTGAGGGCTTTCTATTTATCTTGAAAGCTATATCCTTTGCCATGCAGAAGCTCTACAGTTTAGTGCAATACCATTTCTCCAACCTTTATTTGATTTGTTGTGTTTCTGGGCCTTTATTAAGAAAGTTTCATCCTGTGCCAAGGAGCCCAAGTATTTCTCCTAATCCTTCCTGCAATGTTTCAGGATATCTGCTTTTACCTTGAGCTCTTTTATCCATTTGGAATTGATTGTGGTACAGGATGATATATAAGGTTCTAACTTCGGTTTGTTACAGCTGGTTAAACAATTTTGCCAGCACCCTTTGTTGAAAAGGCTGTCTTTCTTCCAGCCTATTTTTTTTAGCTCCGTTGTCAAAGATTAAGTGGCCATAGATCTGCAGGTTCATTTCTAGGTCTTCAGTTCTATTCCATTGGTCTTCATGCCTGTCCTTGTGCCAATAACAAGCTTTTTGTATTACTATAGCTTTGTAATAGAGTTTGATATTCCTCCAGCACTGTTCTTCCTTCTTAGGATCATTTTTGCTGTTCGAGGTCTTTTGTTGTTTCATATGAATTTTTGGATTGTTTCCTCTATTTCATTAAAGAATGGTGTTGGGATATTGATGGGTACTGCATTGAATTTGTAGATAGCCATTGGCAGTATTGCCATTTTCACAATGTTAATCCTCCCAATCCAGGATCATGGGAGATTTTTCCATTTCCTTAATTCTGCTTTAATTTCCTTTTTCAGGATTTAAAGTTTTTATCGTAGAGGTCTTTCACTTCTTTGGTTAAGGTTATTCCTAAGTATTTTTTTGAGGCTACTGCAAAAGGAGTTGCTTTCCTGCTGTCAGTCTTACTGTTTGTATTGTTTGTATACAGAAAAGCCATTGATTTTTTGACGATTTATTTTATATCCTTCTACTTTGTCAAAGTTTTGGACCAGCTCAAGTAACTTGGGAGTAGAATCTATGGGGTTCTTTAAATACTGGATCATGTCATCTGCAAAGATAGAGAGTTTAACTTCTGAAAAGAATTTTTGAGATCCTTCTCAAACAATAGCTAGGTGTAGTGATCCAGGCACATCATTCTAACTATGTAGGAAGCTGAAGTTGAGAATATGGTTCCATACCAGCCCAGACAAAAAAAAAATTGCATGAGACTCCATCTCAATAGAGGAAGGTAGACATGGTAAAACATGCTTGTCATTTCACTATGGTAAGAAGCATAAAATAGGAGGATCATAGTTGATGCAAAGTCTGGGCCAAAAGCAGCATCCTAACTCAAAGTACCTGGAACAAAAGGTACTGGTGGTGCTACTCAACAGTCAAGTGTTTATCTAGCAAGCATGAGACGCTGAGCTCAAATCCAAGTGCCACTAAATGTACACCCATGCCCCTCCCCGACACAATATCAAAATGAGTTCCAAAGTCACATTCTAAACTCATTTGACATGAGGGAAAATAAACCTCATCTACTTGCAGAGAAAAAGACAATTATCATGCACTAACCAAAATATTGAAGATGTTGAGATTGCCAAGCAGCTTTTACAATCATACTCTGAGACGTTAGTGGAAAAGCTCTTGAAGTGAAAGAACAATAGGAAGTATCAGAGAAGTAGAAGCTCTCCAAAGCAATGAGTATAAATATTAGAAGTAAAACTATAATAACCAAAATAAAAATCTTACTTGATGTCTCAGTATAGTTTACAGAGTAAAGAATCAGTTAACTTAGAGATAGATCAGAATAAAGTATCCACTATGGATAATAAAAAGAAAAGATACAAAACAAGAATTTACCCTGAGGGAACTACAGGATAAAACCAAACGGTTTAAAGCTTGTGCTGGCAGAGTGTCAGATGGAGAAGAAAGTGAGTATAGTATAAAAAATGAAAAAAAAATGTGTCTAAAATTGTTTTAACTGGATGAAAGACATATACTTGCATATTTGAGGGACCTCCGCAAACCCCAAAACACAAAGAAAAACACAAGGAAATCTAACAAACTCATTATAATTAAACTGATAAAAACCAAAAACAATAGAACCAAATCTTAAAGCCACCCAAGTAAACAGATCATTGCATGAGGTGACAACAATTTGAATGGGTGCTGATTTCTTAGTGAAAGAAGATGAACATTTCTTAAATGCAAAACAAAGGCAGCAGTAACAACAAATTTAAAATTAAAATTCTATGTATAGCAGTCTTGGGAATTAAGTTGAAATAAAAATACACTCTGATAAAAACAAAGAGAATCATGATTAGCCAAACTACATTAAAGTAAATTCAAGTTCTTTACATGGAAAGGAAATGATATCAGAAAGAAGTTTGAAACTTAGTGATGAAGGAAGAACAACAGAAGTGGTAAATATTTCATAGAACATTTGGTCTCATCTTAAGTTCTTTAAAATACACATGATTGTGTGCAGTGTCTATATCTTCTTGGGTTTTTCCTTTTCTCCTGTTTGTGACATGAAAGAGAATGATCCATTTGTTATAAAATGACACATTTATGTGTAAATTTCCATTTATGCTTATGGACTTATACTGGTAGCTTTTTTTTTTTTGCATTCTTGATACTGGAAATTTGTCTTCTGTTTTTTTTTGCTTTTCTGTTTGGTTAGAAGTTTTTAAACAAATAGTGATAGGGCAACTGTACATTCCATGCCCCTGAGACTGAACTTTATCCATGCCTCTGCCTTCTGCAAAATTAGTTCATATATCTCAATGCAAAAATGTTGAACTTCTAGGAAAATAGGGGACATCTTTGTGATCCTTTGTCATCCTCAGATTTGACAAGAAATGCATAATTTATAGAAAAATGATAAATTCAATTTTACTCAAATAAAAACTATTGCTTTGCAAAAGAGAATAAAACTCCAAGCTACAGATTGAAAGAAAACATTATCAAATCACATATTCAACAACAGCCTTACATTCATAATATATAAAGAACTCTCAAAATCACCTAGAAGGAAAATGGGCATGAGATTTGAAAGAGAAATTCATTTTATTTTTGCCAGTACTGGGGCTTGAACTCAGTGCTTTGCACTCTCACTTTGGCTCGTACTCTACCACTTGAGCCAGACTTTCATTTCCAGCTTTTGGCTAGTTGGTTAGTTGGAAGATGAGTCTCATGAACTTTTCTGCCCAGGTTTGCCTTGAGCTGTGATCCCAGCCTTTGGAGTAGCTAGGATTATAGGTGATAGCCATTAGTACCTGACAGGAAATACTTCATGAAAGAAGGCACTGAAGACCCAAAAATGTGCATAAAAGGATGTAGCCAGTGCCCATCATTAAGGAAGCTGAAGGACCAAATGCTGGCTTTAAACAGCAGCTAGAACTCTCACACACTGCCGATAGAAATACAAAATGGTACCATCATAGCCATTCCGGCAGTTTCTTATAAAGATCAACACAGGCTTGCCTAGACCCATGAAGTCCATTCTTTAGTACCTTCCCAAGAGGAATAAAAACTGATGCCTACAAAAAGATTTGTACAAAATGTCTAGGGCAGGTACAACCCAACATCCATCCAAAGAAGGATAAATAGCAAACCAGGGTACATGCCTACTATGAATGAAGAGCAATGAAGTACTGATACACACCAGAGTGTGGCTGCATGTCAAAGGCTAGTCTCAAAGATCTCACACTGTTAGATTCCATTTCTATAACATTCAGGAAGGGGAGATTATAGGCATGAGAACATCTGCAATGGTATCCAGGGATTTGAGATGGAAAGGTTTTGATCCAAAACGCAAATACGGGGTAAATCTTGGGCTCATTAGTGCTGTTCTCTGTCGTGATTGTAGAGCCTTTACATGAACTCCCAGAGCTATGCATAAAAAAGCCCTAACTTTGTTGTTTGCTAATTTTTTTTTAAAGAAGGATAGATTTGTAAGTGAAGGAATACATCATCTAGGAGGAAGTAACAGGGGATGACTTCAAGTTGAGGTAAGATGTACCAGGGCCTTCAAGGAAGATGAGCAGGACTGAGCATGTAAGACTAAAGAGTTTCTGCTCGTGTGACTAGGATGCAAGATGGTGAGAGTAGGCATGACATATTTGCTGATCAGAGAATAAAATGCCTTGGTTATTACCCACAAGGGATGAATTCCAAGGCCCTGAGTCTTGAATGCCTGAAACTGAGAGTACCTGTATTGTTCTGTTTCTGTTGTTACTACTGTAATGAAATGCTCCAGGCTGAGAAATTATAAAGTAAGCTACGAAGAAAAGAGGTTTGCTTGGCTCACGGTTGTGAATATGGAAGCTGGAGCATCTGGTGATTGTCTTCTTATTGGCAGAGTCCCAGTGTGCTTTGGGGTGGAGTGTGGTGTGTGCTTCTTCTCTGGGCTCACTCTGTTTATTAGGTCAACAGTATTTAGTCACAAGGCTTCACCTTAATGACCTTATCTACTCTTGTGACCTCCCAAATGCTCTGACTCTAAACAACATCATCAGATTATTTTCACTCGTACCTCACAAAGGAGATTAAATTTTGCCACACTAACCCTCAGGGAACACATCAGACCACATCCAAATCATAGCTATATTAACTCCTATGCATATTCTATCCTTTCCAAACATACCTACCTGTGAGACACTTCATCTTTCTCTTAAAGGCTTGTGTGGCTTCTCTTTGGTATCTCTGAATTACCAGATCATGAATTTCATACTTTGGGGCCATCACCAAGTAAAATAAGGGTTCTTTGAGCACAAGTACTTGTAATACCATGACAGTCACTCCACTGCTAAGTAACTAAGGGACAGGTAGCTGGGTATGCTGGGTAGAGGGGTGACATGCATCCTGGAGGGGACAGAAAGAGGTGGGTGCCAGGTTTCATCCTACTACTCAGAAAAGCATACAATTTAAAATTTGTGCTTATTTCTGAAAATTTCTATTGAGTCTTTTTGCACTGTAATGGGTTGCAGGTAATCCAAAACACAGAAAGCTGGGAAAGAAACCTTGGGGTTACAATTTTGAAGTAATGCAGAGGCCAGGTTATGGAACAGAATAAGAGGTAACACACTGGATCTTGATTCCCAAGGTGGTTCCCCCCCTTTTCTGACACTCTCAACTTTGCATAATTAATTGTTGAAACCTGCCAATTCCTACAGTAATGAATTATTTTCAAAAATAAAAAATGTAACTCAGCAATGAACATTCATTACAGGCTACTGAATAGTTTTATAGTATCCAAGTTATCCATGCTGGGCTACAACCCTGGTATGGAAAATGGAAAACATTTTGGGCTTTGAGAGGCAATGGTGCTGTTGTACAATCTTGAGTTTCTCATAGGTTACAGAAAACAGGTAACCAGCTTTTGTGATAAATTACTTGCAGCACTCCAGGACCTCCTTCTGGCAGGCACTGGAGAGATGGAGCAGATTCCCAGTGTTGTGGTGAAGTTTGCTCTGTTGGTATTAAGTGTGAATGAAACAGATGAGATACTAATCCTCATGGAGCTCTGTGTTTAGTGAATTTGAAAAAGAGATATGTATGAGTCACAGTTAAGGCTAGGACTAGAGCATGTACAGGGAAAGACAGAAGTTCTTGCTGCTAGAAGTAGTTTGTATGTTGCTTTAAAACAATTTGTTGATGGGCTTTTCAAATTGCAAAAGCACAAGTCAAACTGGCTTATTATAATACGGGTGTCACTGAGAAAGCCCAGGACTACAAAGGGATGCTCTATGGGCTCCATCAGCAACCTGGTTCCATCCTTCCCCCCTTCCACCACCACCACCCCCACCCCTCGCTCCCAGCCTTCTCTGTACTATTCTCAGATTGGCTTTTCTGATATGATATGGTAACAAGATGGCCAACAGCAGCTTCACACTTATCTCCCACTAGCTCAGAAACCTAGAGAAAAACACCTTGTGTTTTTCAACCCTTCCAGAAATCACAGGGCTGATACTTCTTGTCTCTAATAAGCCCATAAACCATAGAGCCATCCCTGGCCCAATTCCAGAAACATTGGAATTGTGGTGAGTTGGGTGGCCAAGGCCAGATCGTATGTCCCTTAACGGAGTCTGAGGCTAGAGTCACTCAAATCTGAACTGAGATCAGGAGAGAAAAGATTTTCCAGCCAAAATCAAGCTATTGTGTCTGGAGAGGAAATGACTGACGGCAGACAATGGAAACACTGGTTGCCTAGAATATGGAGCCCATTCTAGAGCCACTAATAAGGACTAATCTGGAAGAGTTGTGTTTCACAATCTGCCTTCCAGAGGTACGTGTATTAGTCAGCTCCCCGTCATTAAAATAAAATACGTTGGGTACATAATTATAAAGAAAAGAAGCTTATTTTGATTCACTGTTTTGGAGGTTCCAGTCCAGATTTGGATCTCTGCGGACACTGGCACATTATGGTAGGAACACATTGCAGAGCAAAGCTGCTCACGTGATGAGTCTGGAAGTCAGCAACAAGAAGAGAACAGTTTCACAGCCCTATTAGGAGGGGTGTCCTCAGTGAACCAAGGGTCTTCCAACAGGCCCTACCTTTTAAACATTCTACCACATCGCAAGAGTTCCATCCTTAGGACAATGTCTTTTCCTCAGGGACCTTTGGAGAACAGTAGCCATACTCACATTCCAAAGCCTTTTAGTTCTTTATTCTTTTAGCAAGGCAAGGCGTTTTTTTTTAATTGCTTTGTTTTGCCTTTTACATTCTTAAAATTATTATTAAGCCATTATAGAAAGAGGTTTCAGGGCTGGGAATATGGCTTAGTGGCAAGAGTGCTTGATGCATATACATGAAGCCCTGGGTTCAATTCCCCAGCACCACATATATAGAAAACGGCCAGAAGTGGCACTGTGGCTCAAGTGGCAGAGTGCTAGCCTTGAGCAAAAAGAAGCCAGGGACAGTGCTCAGACCCTGAGTCCAAAGCCCAGGCAAAAAAAAAAAAAAAAAAAAAGAAGAAGAAGAAGAAGAAAAGAAAGAGGTTTCAATTCACAATATCAGTTTATGAGTACAATGTATATTGTTCAATGTTACCTGTTTTTTATTATTATTCTCCTCCAACTGTACCAACCATATCCATATCCTCAAGTTACTTGGCTCTATTTTCATATATGTACATTGACTATAATGACTGTATTTGCTCATCTTTCTTTCTCCATTCATCTATTCTTCCGTTTATATCCCCCATCCTGATACAATGTTTCAAAAATGCCTTTTATTTTATTTAACTCACTTAAGAGTTTGGGGCTATAATGTTGGGTCTCCATATAGGTTCCATTTGATCATAATAAAACTGAATCATTGTGGTGTTAACTTCAGAGTTAACACTTTCCTCGCAGGTTGATAAAAGGATTCATGGTTCATGAGAAAGTCTTCAAAACTCGGAAACAATTCACTCAGATTATTCATACATAAAGCTTCCCTGGGTCTCTGGGTCTTTCAACAGGAGAACATAGTTGGTCTGAGAGTCAAATGAGATCTGTATTTCATGCAAGAGTGGAGTGAAAGACATTGCCAACTTAGAAATTTTCCTACTTAAAATCAAATTTGCATTTATAAAAATATAAATAGAATATGTGTTGGTCAAAACAGCAGTGATTGCATGAACTTATTTTCTGAGTATGAAAGGAAAGAATGATGTGCAGAATTCTGTGTTGCTCCTGGGCAGGTCTCCAAAGTAAAATATAGACTCTGGCAGGCCTTGGGCAGAGTCTAAAGCCTGGTTCTCAGGTGCCTCAGGACAGGGAAAAGTGTTATGAATATCAAATTCTCGGTCACTTTCTTACTGCGACCCTGTGTAAATTATGTCACCAGTGGTCTCTTTGAATCCTTTTCTGAAAAATAAAGCATCAATTTGGTGGGGGGGAAGACATTGCTGTTATTGGCTTTCATAGACTAGTCTTCCATTATCACCTTTGCTGTGCACTCCTTGAAACAAGAGAATAACATCCTGTTTGGCATCCAAAAACGTCTCCTACCAGCTTGAGCAAATTTGTTTATTAAGTCAATGAGAGAAGGAAGGAAGGAAAGAAGGGAGGGAGGGAGGGAGGGAGGAAGGGACAGGGGGAAGGAGGAAGGGAGGGAAGGAAGGAAGGAAGGAAGGAAGAAAGGAAGGAAGGAAGGAAGGAAGGAAGGAAGGAAGGAAGGAAGGAAGGAAGGAAGGAAGGAAGGAAAGAAGGAAGGAAAGGAAGGAAAGGAGGAAGGATGAACTTCAGGCATAGGTTTCAATACAAATTCCTCAGAATGATTCATTTTATCATGATCAAATTTTTAACATCAATGAGCAAAGATAAAAGCCTGATTCTCTGATCTCTGGAAATATTGTATGTAGTTCTGGTCAAACCTTTAAAAGACATAAAGAAGCTGGGGAACTGAGGAGGAGGACATCGGAAATGATCAAGGAGGTGGGGGACAAGGATGCCATTCAAGAGCAGATCAAAATGGGCCACTTTGTTCCAGAAATATCAAAGCTGAGAACAAAATAATCAAAGTCTCAGAATCCTGGGGGGGGGTATAGGTGGGGTGGGGAAGATTTCCTCTGCCCCCAATGTCCCTTAATGCCTACATCACAGACAGAATTATGGGGTCATTTCAATGCAGTATATCTCTCCTACAAGCTGAGAATCATTTCTGAATGAGCCATTTTGAAAATCACCCAAGGAATAATGCTATTTAAATACTTGGCATCTGAATTCATTGAAGACAAGCTAAAGAGTTTTTATGAAAAGCAGCTTATATTAAAAGTTGGATTTTCTGTAAAAGATCTGGAGAAGGCTAATTTCTAAAGAATACCAATATCTTAGAACTAGAAATTGCAAATGAAGAAGTCTGGTTTAAAAGAAGGAACTATTGTGTACATCCAGTGGCTCTCACCCATAATACTAACTACTTGGGTTGAGATCTGAGGGTCATGGTTCTAGGTCAGCCAGGGCAGGAAAGTCCATGAGACTCTTACCACAATTAAGCACCAAAAACCCAGAAGTGGATTTGTGGCTCAAGTGGTAGAGTGCTAGAGCAAAAAAGCTCAGGAACAATGCCCAAGGCCCAGTTCAAGCCCCAGGACTGGTTCAGGAAAAAAAAAAAGAACAATAAGAGAGATCCCCTCATAGATTCCTCCTGACTGACCTGCAGGCTATTTCTTCAAGAGACACTTCTGCTTGTATCAAGTTTGGTGACTTGATCTTGATAATTGATCTTGTGTCTTGATTGTTCTCATGAACACTAAGAGCAGAGAGCCTTGACCTCATACTAGATTTTGACTACATTAGTGAGGTGTCTTTTTTGTTGCATGTGATAACCTAAATCAAGTTGCCTCAAGTAGAAAAGCAATTTTTGATTGGAGTCCTTGTAATAATAAGGAGTAGGCAGGGGCCAAACAATGTCATTAAATCAAAATCTCTCTCTCTCTCACTCACTTATTCTCTCTTCCCCACACTCTCTGAAACTAAACTCTGCTTTACAGAGCTTACAGATTACTCCAAATAGCCCAACAACTCCAACCAACTTAGAAATCCTTTTCAGTAATTGCTTCAAAATTCCTGGGGCTGCCATCATAAGACCGTATAGACCACATGTCCATCACTAAGCGCAATCAAAAGGAAAAAGCTGACTGTCCAGGTCCAAATCACATCTCATTCTTGAAGCTAAAGGAACAATCCACCACATTTTAATCATCTGCCTGAGAGGGGAGAGCCAAAGAGGTGTTAGCAAAAAACAAAACAGAATTAGCCTCGGAAGACAGCAGCCAGGTATTTCTGGGGATGGCCATGCTGGCCGCTCCTTGGAAACTCATTTGGCCCACAAGGTCCTACACATCTTTATGAGCCTTGGTCAACAGGCTCCAAGGAAACCCTCCAACACCACCCTTCAGTACTCCCCACTTTAAAAATGTCCAATACCATGTCCTTTTTGTTGGGGGGGGTGGGTAAAGAGCATATGTTTTCTTGTTTTCTGTCCCAGATCTCCTTCTTGTTAAGTGCAAAGCAATGGCAATTAGAATAAATGAGAACACAAGAAATGTTCTGAAAACAAGCCTCTCTCCAAACAGGAGTGAGGATTTCAACTTAGACTAAGGGCAGGCATTCCAATAAGCAGAACTTCCCAGCAAGCGTGAGGCAGGGACTGGAGCTCTCTGATTAGGGAGGCAACCGAGGGGGTTTATGCATTTGGTAAAGAATTGAGCTAGATGAAATTAAGATCTTTGTCTTCAAGTTGGTCTCATTGAAATGAAGGGTGAGATGGGGAGTTGTGGGTAGGTTTATTGGAGGCACATCTGTAAGGAAGTAAAGAAGATGGAATAGAGGGAAAAGCTAACACACAGTGAGCTTCAGTCAAGGAAGGCCTCAGCCAATCCTGAATGGAATTCTGAAAATCAGGTGGTGATTCAGAGCCAGTGCTTCTAAACTGAGACAATGCCCTAACATTTCACACCAGCTGTCACTGCCCACAAGCTGCCTTCTGGAAAGCAGGGTGGTTCCCTATTCCCAGAGAGGCTGCAGCTGTAGCTACTGCAGATGACCTCACTGGCAGCTGGGGCTGGGCATTTGGGCCTTGAAGAGGGGATGTGAGTGGAACATGTGTCTGTCACCTGCTTCAACTAGCCTGAGACAATGTGAGCTCTGGATGGCTCATCATGTCTTTACAGTCTTCATCTGAATCATTGGCCATTCTCTTCCTCTAGCCTGTTCATGCCAAATCTTGGTACAAAATGGAAGAGGGTCCCAGTGCCTAATTACTTGCTCAGATCAGAGTGGGAGAAGATAAATGGAAAAAAGTGGACTTGATCACTTTCCCTAAAAGAGTAATTTCTATTCAAAATAACACCTTCCCCATGATTTGAATTTTTGTAAATCTCTCCACTGCTCCCAGGACATCCTCTCTCCTTTCAACTGGAAAGATAGACCATCAAAGTGACTTTTCAAATACCTAGAGGCTTCAAAAACCCCCAGTAGATGATCACTGTTAGAGGCATTGTCCAGTTGGAGCACTGGCCATGTGCTGAGACCCACATGCAGTTAATGTCACATGGCAGATTGGCAGGTAGGGCTTACTGCTAGCAGCCACCTCTTTCTGTGGTATAACTTATCCCATTATGACCAATTCCAGGATTCTAGTGTGACATCCTTGAACAAGGACTTATGGTAACAAATAACCTCTTCACAAGCCAAGGCAAACTCAGGTTGGGATTAACTCCAAGATACACATCCTGGAGAAGTGGGCTGAGATGCTATGGAATAAGTGCCCAGATCTGAAGGTGAAAAAAGTGTTTGAAAGCCAAGAGCCAGTGTCTCACACCTATAATCCCAGCTACTTGGGAGACTAAGATCTAAAGATCACAATTCGAAGCCAGCATGGGCAGCAAAGTCTGGGAGACTCTTATCTCCAATAAATTAGTTTGCGAAAGCCAGAAGTGGAGCTATGGCTCAAGTGGTAAAGCACTAGCTTTGAGCAAAAAGAAGCTCAGGGAAGCATGGACCAAAGGCTTAAAATCAAATACTTGGCCAACATTTCAAGTCAATCTGTATTTACAACAAACCATGAGAGATATTGCCATTGCAAGTTTAAAAGACAAAATGGATAACATTTTGTGAGAAAACAAGGTGGAAAAAACCACCCCAGATCTCAATTAAAGTAATAATTCCATCTCTTGTTGACTGCAATGTAAGTATTCTTAGTAATATTTTCACAGAACTTTTGATGTCTTATTTTCTCCCAGGGGGAAAAAAGCTCAGGGACAAAGCCCAGGTCCAGAGTTCTCCTTTTAATACCCTCCAAAAAGAACCCCTTCCCAACTCTGCAATCCAACCTTGTCTCACCTTGTGCATGCCCACAGGCACAGACTGACATGCATAAGCCTCTGGTCACATACATGGGTTGTTTGTGAGTTTCTGTTTCTTCTCACCTCGGCTAAGTGTGGCTTAAACACAGAGCACCCAGGGAGCTTGTGATGTTGTCCCAGGCTGTCTCTGGCGCTGACAACTATGTGGGAGCGCATGCTACAGTGCCAAGAGGAGGGCCTGGGCCTATGTGGGAGGGTCTTGGGGAGGAGTGGGTTGGGTTGATAGGGTTTCTTAGGTGCCATATAACAGTAAGCAATCTGGATCCAGACCTTGGCTATGCTTGGCTGATGTTTGCCAATACTTAAATGTCAAAAGATTTCTCATAAATATCTACTTCCTCTTCAAAAGTCATATCTGGATACAGCTCAAAGATAGAGGTTTTACTTAATAATCAAGGCCTTGGCTTCCAACTCCAGTAATGTCAAAATTACACAGCCATAGCTGGCAAGGCTGTATGTATTATCCTCATGACAACAATGGTTAAAACACAGACTCCACTTCATGCTTTCAAGGAGGCCCAAGCTCTTTCCTCTCCACGGGGTCACATCTGGCCCACACTACCCATTTGCACATGTTGTGCTTTCTAAGTTTGACACACTTACCCTGAATCTCAAATTGAGCACTTTTCTACCCGAGTCCCTGTGCCCTCTTCTCTCCATATAGTCATATGCACCTCCTTTGGCCTTTTTGAGACTTCCTCCTGCCTTGCCACCATGTGGAGTCAACGCAGCTAAGCGGCAGGCTGGCAGGAGTCTGTGAGACTTTCACCTAGGAATCTTGTCCCTACTTCAAAAAGCATAGACAGTGGAACTCACCATCCTCCCATACCACCACCTCCTTCTCTGGTATCTCCTTTATTCCAGACTCAAATGCTTATTCCTTCACCTCCTGCATCAAGCCAGTTACTACAAGGGGCAACAGGAGCAGGTGCTGTGGAGTTAGACTTGGTTTAGCATTCCAGCTCCACTCCTCAACCTCTTGGTTCTTATCTATAAAATGAGGGTAGAAGTCTCTGTGTTTAGGGCCCCTTGCTTTATGCTTTCTAACTAATCCTATCCAACTCCCAGACCCATATCTCATGCCAAATTACATTGAAAGGTCTCCCTGGGAGAACTTTCCTCATGTCTGGGGCAAAATATGCTTCTCTAGATTAGGAGTCAGCAAGCTCTTTCTAAACATGTTTCAGGTGTTGTGAGCTACACAGTTTCTACTCTGCTCTGCTATGAACACACAAATGTGGCCCTGGACACTGTAAACAAATGAAGAGGACTGTGTGCAAAAATACCCCAAAATTTTCATTGCACATAGCTTTCACATGTCACCAAATCATACTTTTAGAATCTTTTTTCCAACCATCTGAAAAGATGAGAACCACTTTTAGTTCATGGATCATCAGGAAATAGACAGTCAGTGGACCAGATGTGGCTCCTTGTCTTAGAGAATAACTCTTATACTTGCTCTTCTGCCCTGTTCTCCCCTCCTTCCCTTTCTTCATCCATCTCTAGTTTATCATCCTCTTCCTCCTCCTTCTTCTCTCTCCTCCTTTTTCTTCTCTTCTTTCTCTATTCTTCCTTCCCCTCTCCCTCCTCCCTTCCTCCCTCCTCCTCTCTCTCTCCTCTCTCCCTACTAGTTTCTGAGCTCCTCAGAGATGGTATGAATTTACCTGTCATTACTTAAGCTAAACATAAGAAAGCCTTGCTTCCATATCATGCACCTAACACTCTGCTTTAGGATATACTATAAGCTTGAGTTGTGCTCACATCTTGCCATTGCTGCCTTAGTTTGGACAAATCCCCAGGAAGTACCCATGCCAACAGTAAAAACACACTTTCTTACAAGCACTAGAAGTAGGAGGTATCTCTGCCTAATGTTTCAAGCACTGGGAAAAAGGACACTCCAAGCCGTTCCAGTGCCTAAGTCTGTGCAGATCCCAGAGTCCTGGTGCCACATTTTTGCTATACTATGTAGCCCACAGCCCAGAAAGCTTTTGCTATAGATCCTGTTCTCTGCAGCTCTGCCTGCAGCCCTGAATGGGCAAAGATTCTCATCCTGTTTTTACAGCTGGGGAATCACTGCTGAGAGAGGTTAAATAACTTTCTCAGAGGCTCAGCACGCCAAGGGAAGAAAGCAGGTTGTCTATGCAATTTTTTCTCTCCTAGGGCTAGAGAGTTAGAAGTTCATCCAAGACTGCAAGCAATTAAGTTGGGCTTCATTTGCTGAGTCTGGGGCAGACAGCCTGATCTTCCAGGGTGCTGTTTTTGTCATAAATTCTTCTCTACCCCGGGGTTATGTTTGGCATTTCCCTTGGTTTTAAGAATACAACTACCCATACTCTGTGCCTACTAAAAGTTAAAAAAATCATCAAACCATTGATTGCATTGTGATTGGTTGTCATGAGAGAAACATTGCTTTCACCTTTCCAGCATTGATCTTCCTTTTCAGGGGTTCTCACCAGATTTCCATTGGAGGACTCTTTTTTCCTGCTTAGTCCATTGGTTCATGTGGGATCTATGACCCATGGCCCAGTTCTGGCCATTTTGGCATTGGCAGGAGCTACCTTGAGAAAAAGAGTCTCTTGAGAGCAAAGCTAACATAGGGATAACAGAGCAGAAGGGTGGAGAAAAGCAACATGAGACACGGTGCATCCCAAGTCTTAGGACCCATTCATGCCTAAGCCAAGCTGTCTCCTGAGTGAAAGCATCTCCTTGGAGTCCTTCAGCCACGTGGAGTAGAACTTGAAGGCTCCATATCCCTCCTTATCCCTAAGGCTGTTGTCTTACTTTCCTTACCTTGTTAATATGACTTCTGCGCCCTAACTTTCCCCAAGAACACTTGGGGATGAACTGAGGCTTGAGGTCCAGACTGGATCCCATGAAACTCTTCCAGTGCCTTCACGCCACGGATCCCCGAGGCTTTGTCTTCTTCTGAGTGGCCCCATTGTGGTGCTGTGGCCACATGGACAGGAACTGGCTCACAGCACCAGGCTTTCTCTCTGAAGCATATCTAGCAGGTCTTGTTGGTGGTATGGGTGATGGACTTACATTTTTGTGACCAGTGGTTTCTGAGCCTGTCATGTTCACTTTACCATCTTCTTCCACAATATTTCTCTACTGGAATGACCAGTCTGATGCACAGTACAGATCCTATCATACAATAACACTTTGATAATGTTCTCACTACTAAAACAATTTTATATACTTGGCTTTCTTACATGTATGATAAGATGGTGATAGTGGAAATATTAAGACCTCCCCTTCACCCTCTAAAAATACAATGAAAACATTAAAAGCACTTCCTAAAAGTCAATAGTAAATGACTTAAGTTACATTATGTGATTAGAACAGAGATCAGCACATACTAAGTGCCTAATAGATGCTGGCTGTTGATCACTACTGCTCATTGTACCAGTGGAACTTCCTTCTCATGTGATCACCAACATAAATGCAAACAAACACTTGCTTATATGGCAGCAAGCCATTGATTGAGGATATCCTCAGGATCCAGGACAGGATCCTGTTACATTGTTTAGACTGTCACCAAGTTGCAAACACAAAAATTCAAAGAAATCAAGACCCTGAGACTGCAGAAATAGTTCTCAATAAGTCTGTGCCAGAAACAGGATGCTTCCAAAGGAATCTGTGGGGAGAGAATGGTTGGAAGCTAACACAGGGGACAAGAAGTCAGAAGATTTCACTGGAGGAAGGTTCAGGGAGGCAAGTGAGGCAGTAAGGAACTGTACCTTTTCTTGATTCTAGACTGACCTCATAACTGACCAAGGCCCTAGGAAATGTTATTAGAACTGCAGTACCAGTGGAGTTCAAATGCATTTTTAATATCTTCTAAATGCTTAATTTGGTTTTGCTGGAGATGTGCTTCATCATTCCCTCCTGCCCCTTAATTAAGCTAATGACTTTATTTCTTTTCTCCTTTCTGATCAGCTCATAACACATCTCCCAGGCTGGCCTCCCTCCTCAAGCCTGTCGTTTTTGATCTGGTTATTAGCTTTTGAGCTCACATGGTTTTGCATGTGTCAGAATGTTACTGACTGAGACTGATCCATTTGGGAAGCACTGGGACTAGGGGGTGTCCCAGATGCCACCATCCACCCACACTTACAAAGAACAAAATCCTTTACATGTGCATACCACCTAACAACTTACTAAGCACACATGCACACGCATGCATGCGTATGCAGACACACACACACACATACACACACACACACACACACAATTAGCCCAATTGATCTTCATGAGGAAATACTGAGATAGAAATGATAAAAACTAGCCCAAACCTAACACCATGATGGCATTAGAGCTCAGATTTGTTACTTTTCTATAAGTGCTCCTTGATTTACACTACTCTGCTTACCCATGCCTTTCCATTGAGCCCATTGTGCCTTTCTGGGTACTACAGATGTCTGCACACATGAAAGGCAGGTTGTGAACCACTCAGGACACCTTATGACCATCAGAAAAGAGTCATGCTCAGGGCAACTTGCCATCCTGTGCTTGTTCTCTAGGGGACCATCATACTTTGGAAGAATCCAAGGCTGACAGTTCCAGCCTTGATGGGAGTTGAAGGAAGCTCTGAGGAAGCCTCCATTCTGGGGAACAACTTCTTGGAGATTTTCAGGAGCTCTGTTCATTATTCATCCCCCATAAAGAAGCAAAAGCTCATTAACATCTTTGAGAAATGTGATTCTGACTCTTGTTCCATCTCAAAAGTCAATTATGAAAAGCATGTATGGACATTTCACAATAAAACTCCTTTATATAATTAATATGTATCAATAAAGAAAAAATGAAAGGACATTTACATTATAGGAAGTTTCTGAACACTTCCATAAATAAAAAACTAGTATCACTTGCTTTAAAAAAAATCTATATAACTGTAGAAAAACCAACCATAAATTGAGGGGCTATGAGAGACCTCCAGGGTTTCTTTATCAGGTATTCTATTAACTTTGCTAAATTATCCAGCTTACTCTACAGATGAGGAAACTACAGCTTTTAAGGGACTAGTGACTCAGTTGTTGACAGTCATTTGCAAGGGGTTGCATTATTAAGGAGTAAGTAATTTCTTATACTTGGAGATGGATGTAAAGAAGTAGAAATAGAACTTTCTCAAATAATTCTCTCTCTCTCTCTCTCTCTCTCTCTCTCTCTCTCCCTCTCTCTCTCCATGATCAGAAATGCCAATGGGCTAGGCTCCAGTGGCTCATGTTTGTAATCCTAGCTGTTCATGAAGCTGAGATCAGAGGGATTGTGAAGTCCAAAACCAACCTAAACACAAAGGAGTTTGCAAGACTCCTAACTCTAATTAAACAGCATAGAGCCAGGTTAGAAGTGTGTCTCAAGTGGCAGAGCACCAGTCAAATGCACATAAAATGAGTGACAGTGCAAGGGCTACCAACACACACAAAGTGGAATGCTCTTGGGACAATACCATTTTATGGTAGGAACAGAAATATGAGTTAGAGACCTTTGTACTTGGCCAAAGCAGATTATTTAGCCAGGCACTGATGGCTCACATCTATAATCTTAGCTACTCAGGAGGCTGTGCTGAGGATTGGGGTTCAAAGCCAGTCTGGGCAAGACAGTCCATGAAACTGTTACCTCTAATTAACCAGTAAAAAGCTGGAAGTAGAGCTGTAGCTCAAGTGGTATACAGACCATGAGCTCATGCCCCAGGAGCCATACAAAAAAAAGTAAAATAAATGGTCATTTACACAACCAGGTTTTCTATACTATGAAAATGAAATTGAAGAATTCCTAAAGATGCACTGGCCATAAAAATGATTGGGCACAATTACACAAGATGAAGCAGGATTCTGATAGCACGTGTATTTGTTAAAGCAGAGCAAAGCTCTAAGAGAAGCCAGTTAGCGCCTGGCAGTCCACTGTGGTCCTCTGTCATGCCACTGTCTTGGTGAGAGCTAAAGCATTGGACTCAGTGGTGCTTGGGTTCAGGGAGTGCCTGACCACAAGTGTGCTTCCCTGCCACTTTGAGCAGTGGGAAGGAATTGAGAGAGATTTAATAAGCCACATGAGGTGGAAGGAAAAAAATGGCTCAGGCCTCCATGACATAAAGTGAAGAAGCCAAGCCCAATTTGGGAAGGAAGTTTCCCCCAGGCTCTACACAATCTAGCAGTCCATCAATATACTGAGTAACTAGCTAGACCTAGGGGGAAAAGTGAAATGGCTAGGGATTTTTCTATGGAACTCTTATAATCGGGAAATGTTTTCTTCTGGTCTTCCTGGAATTGGAGCATTTCTAAAGCTGAATGGGCTCTTTCTTCAGTGGATTTATCACTATGCTCCAGCTAACTACAGTCTTAATCTACCTCCTGCAGATGGCAACCAGAACACCAAGAAGACAAGTAACAGAACTTCAGACTGAGTCGGTGACTGGATGGGAGTAAGGCTGACTAACCAATGGCCCTTCTTTTTGTTATCTTGGCCAGGAATCAAGCTCTCTCTGAGCAGCTCCTAGCTCCCAGGTCCACTGAGATGGGCAGAGATGATACAGTTAGGCCTTGTGCCACCCGCTGCTCCTGAGCTTCCCAGGTGCGCTGTGGCCTGAAGATCTGCTGTGCTTAGGAGAACCTGCTCACTGCCGGATAATATTAGCTCACTTTTATTGCCATGTGCTGGGCACCCTCCAGCAGCTTGGCCATAAACCTTTGATCTGCGGGGCTCTGGGAGTTGCAGATTCCAACCTACTGCTCATCCCCAGCCTGCCCACACACTACATGGAGCTGTCTCGGAAAGGAAGCCTGACACTAGGCAGAAATGTGACCCTTCTCTGCAGACCCCTCCACCTCCTGCAGTGTTTGAGGCAGACGTCAGCATGCTCCCAATCCTGAATAACGAGTGTATGATTTACCATGGCATACCGATTTGTTCTTTATTTTCAAATTACTTCACCAGTTCCAAGCTTTAATTTATTTGGCATCATGTGAAGAAAAATATGCCACATTCAGAAAGATAAATACCACATCCCTCTCATATGAGGAATCTAGACCTAAAATAAGCATGGCATTAATGTAAAGGGGGACTGTTTGAAGGTGGGAACTGATCAGGTACAGAATGGTTAAAAGATGAGAGTAGTTTGATGAAAGTTCTTTATGTTCATGGATGAAGGAAGAACAACAAAAGTAGGGAGGGGTTAAAGAAAGTAATAGAAAAGCACATTATAAGCAAAATTATTTTATATAACAAAGCTCCTTTGTACAATGGATACATGCTTAGAAAGAAAAATTATTTTTATGGAAACTTTAATAACACTTATGAACATAAAATAATACTACTAACATTAACAATCAATATAAGCTGGATGCTGATGCCTCTTGCCTATAATCCTAGGTACTCAGAAGGCTGAAATCTGAGGGTTGAGGTTTGAAGCTAGCCTGGGCAGAAAAATTTGAGAGACTCTTATCTCCAATAGGCACTTAGAAGTGTAGCTGTGTCTTAAATGAGAGTGCTGGTCTTGAACAAAAACCCTAAAGGACAGTGCCCAGTTCATGAGTTCAAGCCTCAGTACATTAAAAAAAATCAGCATAAAGAAAACGAAAATTGTTCTAAACTTTCACGAGGTTTTGTTTTCTATCAAGGGCTGTATGATCAGAGTCTAGTTTTACATGAAAAAAAGTTAAAGATGCAATAGTACCAAACTGAGAAGGGAGAACTTCAGAAACCGTGGCCATGTAAAACCTCAAATCAACAACTCTGTTCTCTGAGTCACAGTGAATTAAAATCACACACCACTTCTCCCACGGAGCCTTCCTTGATTGCTCATCAGGGGATAGATACTGTCTTCTTCTGGCTTCTCCCATCCCTAGTTCCTGAGGTCATCAACAAATTGCCCCTAACTTTCTTCTTTCCTCTTCACAGAAGCAAACACATTTCACATGTCTGTTTCTCATGAGACTGAAAACTCCTCATCAACTCTACTACCTACTCAAGAACAGGAGTTTGTGACTGGACAGGGTCTTGCAGAAAGCAGACCAAAAATAAGCATTGGATATGTTTTGATTCCTTCTGAATCTTTTCAGAAAAAAAAAAAAAGCATAAGGACTTGCAGTAGAAAGAAACCTACAGCTAGTGACCAGGTATAATGTAGAGTAAAGAAATATTATTTCTAACAATCTTATTGACCCAAGAATGGAATGCATTAGGATAAAGAAGAGGAGCGTCCCAGCATTTATTCAAGTAGATGCTCAGAAGCCCATTGTAGCCTTCAAAGGCCTTGATTATGAGACTCTTGACTAATTCATCTTTCCTCCGAAAGTAAGAGCCTGCAAGACCAAGCGGGGTGTGTGTGTGTGTGTGTGTGTGTGTGTGTGTGTGTGTGTGTGTGTGTAGAGAGGGAGAGAGAGAGAGAGAGAGGGAGAGAGAACGTATGCCCATGTGTGTGCTGGTATACCCCTTTATCTGGCAAGGCTGGCTTAACTCCTTGATACCTGGCACAGGGAGCCCATGTTGTCTCTGCTGACAAGCTTCCTTGCAAAGATCCCAAGGGGTTAATTAAGTTTTATTGATCCAGAGTTTATTGCAGCTGGCTCTTGTCTCTCCTGAAACACCCCTGATTCCTGGGAAGCCACAGTCCTCTGGGACAATATTTTCAAAGCTGTTTAGTTTGCCTCTAACCTATATTTTCTTTTATTTGTTTTTGGAGATGCTCTAAAGGGAGGGTAGATGAGGTCACACACACACACACACACACACACACACACACACATACACACACATCCACATTGCTCTTTATCTCTTGGTGACCCCATTAAATCAGGGTGTTTAAATGGAGCACAGATGTTGCCAATTTTTCATGTACAGGAATGCATATTCATTTACATAAATTTCACTGAATGATGGTAAGTCTGGGTTTTGTGCTGCATGTGTGTTTGTGTGTTACCCAGACCTGCCAAGCATATGCCAGTAAAGAACGGACAGAAAGGCTTAACCAGGAAGCCCTTTGGATTCTTAATGTGTTTGTTTTCTTGCTTAATTTTATTTTATTTTTGAGGTTGCCAATCCTTTTGCAACTCTCTTTAATAGCTTTAATATGGTTAGAGATTTCCCCTAATCACTGCTCAATGTGTTTCTGCTCTATTAAAGATTTATATGAGAGCTTGATGGAACACACCTTTTTAGAATTCAGAAGGATTTTTCAGGTTATTATTCATAACATCTGCCACTTACTGCAAAGAGACTGAAAACACCCCCTTTAATGTGTATTTAATGCTTCTGATACAATATAATATCAAATAAGTCGTGCTTTATTGTGGCAGTCATGTTTGTATAACCGCACTAAAGATCTGCCGCTGCTGTAAGCCTAGGGTGGAGGGTTTATAACAGCTATAAAATCCTGCACACAGCTAAACTTGGCATTTAAGGACACACAGAGAGAGGGTTGGGGTTTTCTTTTTCTTTTACTTGACTTGGTACAATGTAGAGAAAAGCAGTCTGGCAATTTAAAGAGCCACTGAACATAATCTAGAAATAAAACAGCAGTCCTTGGAGAAGAATTAAGGTCAACTATTGTTTGAAAACAGACCTCACAGCTCATGCTGATGGATTTGAGCAGTTGTCACTCTGAGCCAACAAAGCCTTTGGGGTTGGGTTCATTTATCCAGTGGTTTCTCTGACTAGGTGATACAGTTTTTGACATGTACCTTTTATTAATTTCCTTCCCTTAATTTGACATCTTTACCAAACAGCATGTCCTAACAATTCATTTTCGCACTTTATTTATAAAGAATATACTACACAATTTATCTTTAACCATAAAGATATGACTCATTTATCAGGATGGTTGTGCTATCGTTTATTTTTTGTCTTTAAATAATTATAGAACTCTTCGATCATTCTCTCCTATCTTTCCTAAACCCATCCCACCTCTCAAGTTACCTGATTCCATTTTCACATCTGTCCCTGTCTCCCTCCACCCCTCTTCCTCACAATACAAGTTCCAGCTTCCTGGTATTCATTTTGCTAAACTGTTAGTTATTCAAAGGAGTTACACCATTAGAATTCTCCCCTGCATATACTATCTTTTAGTTACTGTGTTTGTGTATGTATGCTTTTTTTGTGTAGTTGGATGTCACCTAGCAAAGGAGGAACACAGACTGGGGCTCTGCTCCTTACTAGCTCTGTGGCCTTGGACAAAATCTCAGCCTCTTGGAGACTGTTAGTTTACCAGCACAAGGAACCCACACACTGGCCCACCGGCAAGATTGTTCACTGAAATGAAGCTGTGTGTTCAAAGTGCTGAGAGAACTGTGACGTGTTGCAGGCATCTGACGGTGTGTTTCACTTTTTGTAAGGTGGTGATAGTACATTTCAGTGAAGAAATACATTGGAAAATCCCTGTAAAGAAGGCATCTGTAGCCAGCCAGCAGCACTTTGCCTGTGTGGTGATCTCAGTGCTCACACACAGAGGAAACAGGACTCCGGGTATAAGCCGTGAATATCACCACATTGCCAACAGACACTGTGTATGAGGTCTGAGTGTACATCGAGTCCCAGGTTGGAGGGAAGGCTGCGTTGGAACTTCTGGTGGGGAAAACTGAAGGATTCCAAACACTCTAGTTCTGCAGAAGAGGAGTCCAAAAAGAAAGTTCAGAAAGAAGTGACCTTGGTCCAGAGGAAGAAAGACAAGATCTCTGGCTCCCACCTCCCTCTCAGAGCTGCCCCAAGACTATTGATTCTGTTGGGATCAGAGGGCCCATGTCTAAAAAGACACTGGATCACCCTCCCAGAATGACATCTTTACATCTGCTCATCCCTGTGCCACACATTCAATTAGTGTGGGCTGAGTTAGAGAGACCTTGCCTTCCAGATACAATCCCTGGGATCCATGGGCTTTGAAAAAGGAGACAGGTGGGCTACAAGGTCTGCAGTAGACCATCTCTGCTTCCTCCTGGGGGCTGTTGCCAAAGCTGCTCACTGTACTTGGAGACTCTAAGTATGGAGTTCCCTAAGCGCCCACTGGCCAAATTTGCTGAACACTTGACTTTCAAACAGCTCTCATTATAGACCCGCAGCCATCTCCATTCTGACAGGTTCAGAGTAAATATGTAATTGGGGAGTTTTTAAGCTGTGTTCTGTAAAGTGCTGTCTGAATTTGCTGTTTGGTTCTTTTATGTGGTCATCAAAGCTGTTCTAGGAGCTCTGGAGAGGCAGGAAGGGTGGGAGGAGGAGGAGTCAGTGGTACAGGCTCATTACTGCCCATGCTGCAGAGTTCGATGACCAGCCATGGTAGAACAGGAGGACCTTGCAAAGTGCTCAGTCACATAAGGAAGATTCCACAACACTCTGGGAAATGTAGTGTCCTTGAAAAAGACACTTGGATGTGAATAATAGCTTTTTTGCCTAAATAACTATTTTAATATCTTATTATTACCAAGATTTTATTGCAAAAACATTCAAGCATATTGTGAAGTTAAAGAAATTTTACAGTGAGCCCAAGGATCCAAGTGTCTGAGATTCAATTCTGAGCATTTTACTCTGTGTGCTTTAATTACATGTCTACCCATATACCCATGGTTTTATCCACTCATTAAACTGTCATATTTGGAGGATATGTCAAAATAAAATAAAGATTTTATATATTCACCCCTAAGTGTTATTGTATGGATTTCATTAATAGAGTTCATTTGTTTGCAACTTCTTTCTGAGGACATAAAATTAACATTTAATAAAATGTACATTCCTCACAATAGGTAAGATTTAGAATCAACCTAGATGGCTAACAGATGGGAGAATAGATAAAAGAAAAAGCAGCATATATACACAACGGAGTATTATTCATGTATAAAAAGAAAAACAAAACCTTGCCAGACATCAGTGGCTCATCCCCATAATCCTAGCTATTCAGGAGTTGAGATCTGAGAATCACAGTTCAAAGCCAGCCAGGGTAGGAAAGTCCCTGAGAGTCTTATCTCCAATTAATCACAGAAAAAGCTGTAAATGGCACTGTAGCTCAAGTGGTAGAGAGTTAGCCTTGTTCAAAATGAGCTCAGGGACAGAGCCCAGACCCAGAGCTCAAACCACAGGACAAGCTAAAACAAAGAAAAAGGAAAAAAAAAACTTGACATTTTAAAGCAATTACCAGTGGAACTGGAAGATAGTCTGTGTAGAATAAGCCATACACAGACAAATGCTGCATGTTCTTATATGTGGATGCAAAAAAAAATAGTCATCCTGAGAGTACAGTAGTGAAACCTGGTGATTGGTATGGAAAGGAGCTGGGTTTGATGGGTGCATGCTGGACTACGCATTGAGATGCCACACTAAATTTTAGTACCTACACTGAATATATTGACCAAAAGTAAAACATACTGAAATGTACAAATTGTAAGTGCATTCTACAATGTGTAACTGTCTAACCCAACCCTCACCATCACCTCTTGCTTCTATCTGTCAACCCTGACCCTACTCCCCAGAGACAATTGCTTTTTTATTTTCCCCACTGTTCCTGAATTTTGTCCTCTGGAACCTCTATGAACAAACAACTCTGTCATTTATCTACTGTGTAAGGTTTATGATTTTGCTGCTCATACATGTTATTGCATGTGTTGGCAGCTTGTTTTTATTTCTGAGTAAAAGAGCTTTGAATGGATATAGGAGGTTGTGCATTCATGCTCCCAGTAATGAACAAGTTAGAACTATTACAGAGAAAGGTTCTTCGATGAACCTTCCTACAGACACTTATTTTTATTTCTAGCTTAGCAGTGAAGTCACTGAATCAAAGGTTTAGTAGTTTCAGAAATTACAAAGTCTTCTACAATGAAAACTTTAAAAACTTGAAAAAGGAAATTAAAGCAGAACTAAGGAAATGGAAAAGCCTCCCATGCTCCTGGATTGGGAGGATTAGCATCGTGAAGATGGCAATATTGCCAAGGCTATCTACAAATTCAAGGCAATACCCACCAATATCCCAATATCATTCTTTAATGAAATAGAGGAAGCAATCCAAAAATTCACATGGAGCAATAAAAGACCATGAATAGCAAAGACAATCCTTAGGAGGAAGAAGAGTGCTGGAGGAATTTCAATAACAAACTTCAAACTCTACTACAAAGCTATAGTAATAAAAACAGCTTGGTATTGGCACAAGAACAGGCCTGAGGACCAGTGGAATAGAACTGAAGATCCAGAAAACAGACCTATGGCCACCTAATCCTTGATATGGGAGCCAAAAAATAAAATAGGATGGAAGAATGATAGTCTCTTCAACAAATAGTGCTGGCAAAATTGGTTCAACAGCTGTAACAAACTGAAGCTGGTTCCTTATATATATCACCCTGCACCAGAATCAATTCCAAATGGATCAAAGACCTCAAGGTAAAATCAGATACCTTGAAAACATTGCAGGAAGGAATAGGAGAAATACTTGGGCTCCTTGGCACAGGATGAAACAACTATCCCATTAATAAATGGGTTAAAGACCTAAAGAGAGACTTCTCTGAAGAGGAAATGAGAATGACCAAGAGATACATGAAGAAGTGCTCAACATCACTGGCCATAAAAGAAATGCAAATCAGAACAACATTGAGATTCCATCTCACCCCAGTAAGAATGGCCATTATCAAGAAAACTAATAACAAAAGATGCTGGTGGGGATGTGGCCAAAAGGGAACCCTATTACACTCTTGGTGGGACTGTAAACTTGTTCAACCACTCTGAAAAGAAGTGTGCAGGTTCCTACAAATGCTAAACATAGAGCTCCCCTATGACCCAGCAATCCCGCTTTTGGGCATTTACCCAAAGGATCACAAGCAATACCACACTAAAGCCACCAGCACAACTATGTTCATCACAGCACGATTTACCATTGCTAAAATACAGAACCAACCCAGATGTCTCTTGGTAGATGAATGGATCAAGAAAATGTAGTACATGTACACAATGGAATCCTATGCTTCTATCAGAAAGAATGATGTTGCCCCATGTGTAAGGAAATGGAAAGACTTGGAAAAAATCATACTAAGTGAAGTGAGCCAGATCCAAAGAAACACAGACTCTATGGTTTCCCTCATTGGTAATAATTAGTATATGTCTAGGATAGTCCTAGCAGAAGATCACAATAGCTCAATAGCTAGTCCGTATGAACACATAAAATGATGCTAAGTGAAATGAGCTTTAAGTTAGAGAGATAAGTGGGTTAGCATTGCTGTTGTTATTTTCAACATACCATGTGAAATTCTGCCTTTTTCTTTTGTCTTTCTTACCCATGGTTTTACCCCTGATGTCGCTGTAACTTATTTTGGTGCCCTGGGTATTGTATATACGTTTATCAGACATGGGAAAAGGAAGGGGAACATCAGAATGGAGAGACAAAGGGTAAAAGGCAAACCAATGCAACAGCAATACTTACAAGACAATATGCTGCAAACCAACTGTACAACTTGGAGGTGGGGAGGGAATTGGGGAGTGGGGAAGGTGGGAGAAAAATGAGGGAGGTATCAAGTTTGATAAGAAATGTACTCACTGTCTCATGTACGAAACTATAACCCCTCTGCACACCACTTTGACAATAAATAAATAAATAAATAAATAAAAGAAATGACAAGGTCTTTCTAGTATCTAATAAATAGTGGCTATTTTACATTCCCCATCAACAATACATGAGAGTTCAAGTGGCTACACAAAACTTTCCTTGTTGCCAGGCTCAAGAAAAATTTATTCAATCTTGAACCATTAGGCATGTTAGTTATAGGAGGTTTATGTATGCAGGCTTATAAAATTTAAGCCAGAACAGTACTTTGCTTATGATAAAAAATTTAAATATAGCCAGGTGCTGGTGGCTCATGCCTCTAATCCTAGCTACTCAGGAGGCTGAGATCTGAGGATTGCAGTTCAAAGCCAGCCCTAGCAATAGAATCCATGAGACTCTTATCTCCAATTAACTACCAGAAAAAAAGTGGCACTGTGGCTTGAAGTGGTAGAGCACTAGTCTTAAGAGCAAAAGCTCAGGGACAGTGTCCAGGTCCTAAGTTCAAGCTCCACGACTGACTAAAAATAAAAGTTAAAACACAGACAGGCAACACTAAAGCCACCAGCACAACAATGTTCATCACAGCACAGATTGTCATAGCTAAAATATAGAACCAACCCAGATGCCCCTCAGTAGAGGAATGGATCAGGAAAATGTGGTACATGTACACAATGGAATTTTTTGCCTCTATCAGAAAGAATGACATTGCCACATTCATGAGGAAATGGAAGAACTTGGAAAAAATTATACTAAGTGAAGTGAGCCAGACCCAAAGAAACATGGACTCTAAGGTTTCCCTAATAGGGAATAATTAGCACGGGCTTAGGCTAGTCACAGCAGAGGATCACAAGAGCCTAATAGCTATGCCCTTATGAACACATAACATGATGCTAAGTGAAATGAACTCCATGTTATGGAAACAAGTGATATATCACTGTTGTAATTATTTTCAACATGCCATGTGAAACTGTAGCTTCTTTTCTTCATGATCCTCTTGTATCCCCTTCCTGTGGTTGTCCCAGCGCTATCACTGTATCTTATCTGAGTACCCTGGATATGGTATATCATGGTATTAGAACTAGGGAAGTGAAAGGGAATATCAAAATAGAGAGACAAAGGATAAAAGGACAAAGGACTCAAAAAACAATACTTGGAAGACTATTTGGTGTAAACCAATTGAACAACTCATGGGAGGGAGAAGGAAAAGGGGAGGGGGGAGGAGGGAGTGAGGAAGGAGGTAACAAATAGTACAAGAAATGTACCCATGGCCTAACGTATGAAACTGTAACCCCTCTGTAAATCACCTTGACAATAAACAAGTAATTATTATTATTTTTTAAAGTACAGACAGGCACTGGTGGCTCACGGCTTTGATACTAACTACTTAAGAAGCGGTGATCTGAGGATCAGGGTTTCAAGACAGGAAAGTCCATAAGACCATCATCTCCAGTTAACTACTGAGCCAGAAGTGGAGCAGTCGCTCAAGTGTTAGAGTGCTACTCTTGAATAACAACAACGAACATCAGAGACAGTGCCTACGCCCTAAGTTCAAGCCCCAGGACTGGCACAAATTTAAAAATTAATAATAATATAGAAAGACTAAATAGTCATTTCCTGTGATCTTCCCTGAACAAAAAATTTTATATGTAAAGCCATTTTATAATCAGAACATCTTTTGTTACAAATAGATACAAACTGGAAATATAACCATATTGAGATTGTAGAGAAAAAAAATGAGCCTGTGAAAAACAGTCAAGAAGACAGAACTTTGAAATAATATATATGTAGACATTTATTATTGTCTAATGCCACATTTGAATTCATCTATGAAATTGGCCCTTATATTCCTACATTTATTAGGTATAATTGACAAATAAAAAAGAACTGCCAGAACCAAGCTAGCTGACATACCTCTCTCAGAGAATTTCAAGTACGCAATGCACTGTTGTTCATTATAGTTACCTGTGATCAATTATAGTGTATTAGGTCTTCAGTGTTTTTCTATCTTATAAATGAAGGTTGGCACTCTTCCAAAGCCGTGCCCTGGCCACCCGTCACTGGTAACACCCATTCTATTTGCAAGGCAAATGCAGAATCTCACTGATTCGTGGATAATCTTAAAAAATGTGGAAGTTCAGTTGTAAGGCCATTGTTCATGTGATTGTGATCATGTATTGTTCATGTGATTAAGAAACTTCTTTTCTTGTCATCATCTGAGAATTTTTTTTTATCAAAAATTGACTTAGAAATCTAAAGTGATAATCTGGCATTCTGCACTGATTATTTGTTTCCTTTCTCTTCCATTCAGTTAAACCAATCTTGCATTCCTGGGATGAACTATGCTTTGTTTATCACCTATTATTTTTATTTTATAATTATTGGAAGTGCTATTTATGAATATTTAGATTTGGAAACAAAGTGTCACTATGAAATATATATATAAGATGGAGATATAAACAACATGAATATGCTAAGGTGTTCATAAAACTCCTGTAGGGTCCAAATATCTTTAAATTATTTTTGTTTATTTTGGAGCAAGGTCTCACCATATAACCCCAGCTGGTTTTGAACTCACTCTGTAGTACAGTGTTAGGATTACAGGCATGAACCACCATGTCTAAGTTGAAGTTTTTCTTACCTCTGCTTGTTTTTTTTTTTTCTACTAGTGTAATATTCTTTGCTGCCTGACATTCAATGATACAGAATTTACTGAAGTGATTCTTCATTTTCATCTTCAGGAAGTTCTTCCGGGGCATAAGCGTTGGTACCATGTACAAATATTGATAGTCACATGGCTTGTCTACTAATAACAGTTATCAGATACATTTTGACTTGGGGAATATTACATGGAACAGTAGGTCATAATCTTACTAAATAAAAAACAAAAACTTTTATTTTCCCCTGTGTTACAAGAGGAATTTGCAATGGGAATTTCAGTTACAAACATTTCTATTCAGGCTTCAAATTTGCAGGAGGAAATGTTACTAAAAATTAAGAGAAACTTGAAAGGAAGTTAAAAGCCTTCAGGAATAATTCATAGTGTTAATGAATACTTTTCACATTAGAAAGTTTACAAATGAGGGGACTTTGGAAGATCATCTCATCCTATGAGTTCACTGAGCCACAAGGCAATGGTCAAGTGCCATGTCACATATGCTTGGTATTCCATGATAAGTGATTGAAACTCAGTGAGTACTTTCTGGGAGTCAATGAATGAATGAGGCATAGAGGAAGCATTAACTTGTCCAGGGCCACATGGAGCAAACTCACGGGACAAGAATTTGGAAACTTGGACTCCATCAGTGTTTCTTTGGTAGCTAAGAGCTGGCACCATTGTCAGACATAGTTTTTCTTATCTTCCATAGTGTGTGTGTGTGTGTGTGTGTGTGTGTGTGTGTGTGTGTGTGTGTGTGTGTGTGTGTGTGAAAGAGAGAGAGAGAGAGAGAGAACTTTGAATCTGTGTGTCAACCAAGCAAGTACTCAAGTCTGTGTCTTGTTGTCACATAATGGGAATATCTGCCTCCTCTTTCCCTGTGCCATTCCTGCAAATAGTCACAGCTGCATATGTGGCTATTAATCACTCCTGTTATCCAGGATGCTCCTCCGTGGTGTGTTGTGCATTATTAAATTATGCCATTGCTATCACTCTTAGGCTGTTGTGTTTAACTGCATGGAAAGAATTACCAACCAAATATCCCCCAAATATGTTTGCCCCTCACAAATCAAGCCCCATTTGTCTGAGTAAAGTTCACATGGCCCAATGCCATGGATAATAAAAATTATCTCAGGCTCTGGCCCAAATGTTTCCAAGTACACACCAACAGGAGCCAACCTCCTTCTGACCCTCCCTGCTAAGCGCAGGCATTTCCACATTTCTTTGTCCTAGCCTTTTATGCTTAACAAAGCCAATGCCAAATCTTTTAGCTGCTAATTACTCTCGTCCCAGCTTCATATCAGCCTTCTCCCTTCTCAATAAGTGGAGCCACTATTGATCAATGGAGCCACTGGACTGGACCTACATTGGGAGATAGCTTGCCCTCAGCAATCTTCCTCAATTCCCATTTCCAAAGAGATGCCAGATATATGCATCTCTCTCTAGTCTTCAGTCCAGCTGCTTGTAGATTACCTCCATCTTTCATCCCATACTTCCTTGCCTGATCCCCAGACACCTGCTTTTGGTCCTTACTATCTATTCTCCCCCAAACAGCTAGCATCTAAAAGCACAAATCAACTTAAGGCATTTATCAAAACCCAGTGTAAAGTCTAAATAATTGATGATTGATGACAATAAGACACTATAGATGTGGCCTGTATGATTCTATACCTCACTGACCACAGGTGAGGCTCAATGGTCATTTGCTCTTTTTTACTCTTTGCCAGTCATGAAGCTTTAACACAGGGCCTGGGTGCTGTCACTGAGCTTTTCTGTGCTCAAGGCTAGTGTTCTACTACTTTAATCACAGTATCACTTCCAGCACTTTAGTAGGAGTTTATTGAAGATAAGAGTCTCACTGACTTTCCTGCTTTGAACCACGATCCTCAGATCTCAGCCTCCTGAGTAGCTAGGATTACAGGTATGAGCCACCAGCTTCCAGGGGCCTTTGCTCTTTTGAACACACCAAGCTTGTGCCTGCACCAGGTCCCTAGGACATGCTGTTTCCTTTGCCTGAGCCTCATGGTGTCAGCCTCTCACAAGCCTGGACCTCTGTCATTAGTCACATATTAGCTTACATGCCACAGCTTTCTGAGCTCTTCATACACATAAGCTCTTGCCCTGATTCTTTGTTTATTTCTCTGTTAGCACTTGTTCCAACCTGGCAATTGTTTTGTCTAGTTGTTTGTTTTGGATCTGCTTGGCCTCATTAGAGTAAGATTCTTAAAGGCAAGAAGGGTGTGTGGCTGTGCTGGGCGCAGGAGCATGAATGGAAGGACCTAGGAGACAGAGGGAAGACTCAAGGCCAAAAGTTCAGTGCATAATTTGCAAATGGCAGTGTGGATCTGAGCCCTGCTGACATTGGGACTGTGTTAAAATACTTTCAACTTTATAAATGAGGATATTTTTACATGGAACTTAGATAGCTGCTTCTGTCAAAATATTACAGGTGGTATGGGGCCCACAAGCCCTCCTGTCAGTCATCGAATGAAATTCAACTCCAGTGTACTTGTACATTGTGGATGGGATGAAGGAGTTCCCTTTCTCCCAACCTCCCCATCTCCCAGCCGTCTCCATTCATTCCCAGACGCTGCCCAGCCTTGGAAGTCATTTGTAACTCAGACCTCTGGCCTGGTGAAAACACTTGACCCCTAGGTTAGTGAATGGCTTCTATGCCAAGCTAAGGCACTTAGATTATACTCTTCAATCAGTGATTATCCACTGACAAATTTAAAATAAGTGAATGCTGTAACTAGTTTTTTTATTCATCTTTATGTTTTCTCCAGCAATTAGCACAATGGCTTGCACAAAGCAGGTGTTGAGTCATTATTGCATGAATTAATTAAAGAAGGAATAAATCTTAAAAATTAATGAGCAACATCACTTTGGCAAACTTTCTGGCAGTCTATTACCAGGATTAATACACCCTATTCATGACCCAGTAACTCCAGGCCTAGGACTAAATCTAGAAGAGACACATAGGGGTGTGTGTGTGTGTGTGTGTGTGTGTGTGTGTGTGTGTGTGTGTGTGTGTGTTTACTGTAAGACAGGAACTAGAATGCTCCCAGCAGCCAAAATCTGAGAGGATGGGAACCCCAAATATTTAGCAACAGTACAGTGGATAGATAAATGGTAGTGGGGTCACAGAAGGACTCCACGTTTGCAGCAATGAGACAGATGATCTATTAATGCACATAAACACATGTGTGGATCTTATAAACACAACACTGAATGAAAGAAATAAAACAGACTCCAATATTTCATTTATATAAATTGCAAAGCCAGAGAAAACTGTGCCATCTCAGAAGCCCCTATAGTTGTCACTGTCAGGGAGGTCTTGGTAGCCGGAAGGGGCCCCTGGAGGACTCTAATGTGCTGTCATGTTCTCAGAGTCATCCTGGGTGCTGATGGACCACTGCATTTACTTTGTAAAAATTTGTGGCAGCAGGTCCTTAGATGTGTGTGTCTTTCTACATGTAAAACAAGCACACAAGTTCTTCTCTGAAATCCTTCATAAGTAATGCACCATAGTTTCTGAGCAATCAATTCCAACCAAATCTGCTCAGTTCTCATAAACAATTCTAATAATTTTGTAAACATATCTTTTAATAAACATACTCATCAGGAAAGACAGAAAACACTTCGACAGTGTGGGGACCTGGGGAGCAGCCAGTCTGGAAATGAGCAGCTACATTTGAGCTAAGATGAGCGAGAGACCTGAAGACTCCTGTGGTTGGCAGGCTGGGGACAGGACTACCAGATCTAATTAAAGCACTAGGTGAGAATTAATGCTCTTCCAGAACACTGGCAAAGTATGGAAACTCAATTAGAACTTGCACCCTGCAAGAGGAACAAGAAATGAGTCTGATGTGAAGTAAATCCCTTCACCACGTTACCACTGGGTACTTACTAAGAACAAGGCTGGGTCCTGTGAGAGTGGCAGCATGAGGCAAGGGAGCTTGCCCAGGATGCCTCGGAAGTGGGATGCCAAATACAGAGGCCTGTGGATCATCAAGCCAGTGGGGCTCCAGAGTGCCATTCATGATTTAAGAGCCAGAATAGGTTGTGTGATTGGACCCTGAATGGTGATGCTAGACTTCAGTGGAAAGTGACCAGGGACTGGAGGGATAGTAGCAGAGAAGGGGCAAGGTATGTCTCCATTTGAGGATAGTCCAGGATAGCCAGAGATCCAACTACATGAACCAATGACAGGCACAAAGGGCCTTGGATGGAAGCCTGGCCTTTATCCTCAGGGCCTCCATGATAGTGATGATGGTGATAGTGTTGAAGGATGATGGAGAAGGCTTCAGGAAATGGAGAACATAGCCCAACTCTTATTTTAAGAAACTCCAGTCTGGTTATCATATAGAAAAAGATAACCCTGAACAGATATTATAAACAATATACCCAGAATTAGGCATTCAGTAAGAGGTGAGGGCCTAGTCAAGCACTGGTGACTCAAATCTATATCTCTAGCTACTCAGGAGGCTAAAATCTAGGATTATGGTTCAAAGCTAAGCAGGCAGCAAAGTCCATGAGACTCTTACCTCCAATTAACCACCAAAAAGCCAAAAGTGGAGATATGACTCAAATGGAAGAGCACAAGCTGTGAGGGAAAAAAACCCACAAAACTAAAGGAGAGCACAGGATCTTGAGTTCAAGCCTCAGTACCAACAGGAAGGAGAGAGGGGGTGGCGGAAGAGGGCTAGGGGATAAGCAATGTAATAGAAAGAAACTGACACTCTGTCTTACTGTTGTGGATAATAGGGAGTGGTAGGGTCTGTGGTAAACTAATGAGATATGTATAGATATCTGAAATGGGGCAATCAGTACTCAGTTCCCACTGACTGCTGTTATATGGAAACATGGGCCAATGCTATTTTACAATCAATTTTCCTGGAGAAGCTAGAAATCTGTATATGTGTTTGGGGGCAGGGGGCTGTTTATGGGACTTGAACTCAGAGCCTGGGAACTCTCCCTGTCAAGGCTAGCACTCTCCCACTTTGAGCCACGGTGCCTCTTCCAGTTTTCTGGTAGTTAATTAGAGATAGTCTCACAGACTTTCCTGTCGGGGCTGGCTTTGAACTGTGATCCTCAAATCTCAGCCTTCTGAGTAGTTAGGATTAGAGGCATGAGCCACCAGCACCTGGCTGAAACCTGGATATTTTTATGTGCACATAGGCTATCTATTCTGATCCTTCTGAGAAGCATCATTGGCCTAAATAATTTTGATCTAAAGGCAGATGAGGCTAGCAGTATCTGATCTTTGCAAAATAAAAATCTACACAAGTCAGATATTCTGATCTGCTATAAAACCCCTGAGAGAAAGAGCATGTCAGGACATCCAATGACTTTTTTTTTTTTTTTGCAGCTGCTAATAGCTCTGTTTTGGCAATGTCTGAAGTATATTCAGGACCACATTGATCATTATCGCAGTGCTTTGTGTTTCTAAGTCTTATTCATTTGTTATCTGCACTGCTGGGGGGTTTTGCCATCAATATTTTGGGTGAAGAGAGACATCTCCCCGTAATGACGCCCTAATCGTTACTAATTTCCTCTGCATGGATTGTGCGCCATCAGGTATAATGAGCACATTTGCTTTAATGCTCCTGCTGCATGGAGTTCCCGGGAAATGGTTCGAAAGCACGTGTGCAAGTCAACAGGGGAGATGGAGCTCAGGAACAGCACTGATGTGGAAGTGACTGGGAGGTCAGCCTGTAGTGGGAGTCACATCCAGTCAGGGGTGGGCCACCAGCCAGCTGGGCCTGAGCCTTCCCCCATCCCCTGAAGCTCCCACTCACATTAATAATCTTAACTCCCTGATTTGCAATTAACCCATTATCTGTAATGATAATGGGATACGTGCATAATTTGTTGCCAGAAGATGATAGATCGGCAGGACTGGGATCTTTATTAATCTTTACTTTGTCGCTCTAAGTAGGTAAGAGTCATTTTATCCTGGGCTTGCTGCAGAGAGAGGTATAAGGGAGACCTCCAGCCTGGCAGGGCCCAGAGCAGGTGGCAGTGGGTTCTGAGAATGGGCCCTGTATCTGCCATGTGGCTCCATGCTGCCATGGCCTTGTCTTGAATGGCCTCTGGGATGTTCTTGAGAAAACATGAAATCTTTTTTGACATTTGGAAAGTGAGAGATGTCTTATGGATTTCTGGCTTTGTTAGGAAAGGGGACATAAGAGCAGGCTACCTGTCCTGGTTCCCACCTAGGCCCCTTCGCCTCTTTTTCTGTGCGGACACACAAGCAGATGTGTGTGACCATGGAGAATCATAAATCCCTGTTCACCCGCAAGCATAGGAAAGCCTCCCCAGCCCCATCCCAGGGTAGAAACTGCTTCCTCTAGATTCGTTTGCATAAATGGAAAAAAAGGTGCTTAAAAATGCTTTCTCCTTCCCAAATTCCCCTAGGGCCTGTGACCACCATTTGGCAAACCTTTAGCAACACCTGTTCTGAAACCAGTATGAAAACAATCAGACAGGAGAAGAATCATTAGACAGACTGGGGAGGACAAGACTGAAACTCTGTGTATTCCAAGGTACCCAACAGCACTGTCCGGTGCCAGGATGGCAAGTGGGCTTTATGTGGAGGATCAGCTGTGGTCAGGAAACCATGACTGCCTGCAAACTCTCCCAGGATTATAGAGAAGTTTGGGAGAAAGGTTTAACTTAGTCTGCTGTGGGACTACATGGGAAAAAGCGGGTAGAAGCTCACACACCTGATGTTTGAGAGCAGCAAAGGGAGACCCAGGAGTCCTTGGTCCTGGTGAGGTGCCAGACTTTGAAGTCAGGCCCCACCACGTGAACCCCATTTTAGAATCGAACCCTGAGCCAATCAGATTTGTACCTGTGTTCTAATCTTGCTTGCACAGCTGATTGTTGTAACCTTGTTCTTTGCCTTTATAAGCCCTATGTAATCACAGCTCGGGGCTTCCTCCTAACCTCCGCTGTGTCGGTGGGTAGGACGAGGCCCGAGTTGGCAGCTCGTTAAATAAAGCCTTGCCTTGCTTTTGCATTTCGGAGTGTCTGAATCTCGGTGGTCTTCTTGGGGGTGGTCTTGCAACTTGGCACAACATTTGGGGTTTCGTCCGGGATAGCCCCAGAGACCCCGAGATCCCAGACTCCGAAGGTAAGAAAACAACACTGTTCATTTGTCTTGTCCTGTAATTTGTCTGTTTTGCTTTTGCTTGTAGGGCGCGAGTCAGTTTGGTTTTTGGCCGGAACTGACCAGGAGGACCTCCTAAACGAGACTCAACCTGCCCACCTTGTACTTGGGTCTGCTCCTTCTGCTTATCTGGCAGGAGGTTGTGGGCCAACTTGGGTCCACTCCTCCTGTACCCTGGCAGGAGGTTGTGGGCCAACTTGGGAGATCTCCAACTCGTAACTCGGGTCCACTCCTTCTGCACCCTTGCAGGAGGTTGTGGGCCAACTCGGGTCCACTCCTTCTGCACCCTTGCAGGAGGTTGTGGGCCAACTCGGGTCCACTCCTTCTTGCAGGAGGTTGTGGGCCAACTCGGGTCCATTCCTTCTGCACCCTTGTAGGAGGTTGTGGGCCAGCTTGGGAGATCTCCAACTCGTAACTTTTCTTAGGCCTGTGTGTTTTCCTCCTTTTGTATTAATTGTTTTGTTTTTGTAGCCTTTTGGAAGAAATTTGGAAGTAAAATTGTCCTAAATAATTATTGCAAAGTGAGAAAAGGAGAATTATGGCTACCAAAATGTTTAATTGCCATTCCAGCTTCTTTGTAGGTTTTTTTGTAACAGTTTCCAGCAGGCCCACAGAGAAGCACAGGTGATTCCTACAAGTTTGTCAAGATCTAATACTGACCCTTAATAAGTTCCAGGTAAGAGAGCATGCTTAAAAACTACTTCTGTGTGGACCACCTTGTTGCTTATAATTGGAGTAAAGTGGCCCCTTATAAGACTCATTGATCTGAATCTGCGGTTCGAAGCCAGCCCGGGCAAAGAAAGGTCCCTGTGAGAGGCTTGTCTCTAATCAGCCAGCAGAGTGCTGGGAATGGAGTAGTGTGGAGCTCAAAAGTGGTACGGTGCTAGTCTTGAGCTGGAGAGCTGAGGGACAGCACTCAGGCCCTGAGTCCAAGTCGAAAGTCACTCCCCCTGGGACAAAAGTGATGGAGCATCCAGAGGCAGTAAGCCACTGCTTGGATGGCAGAGATGGTGTCAGATCCTAGAGTCACTACTGTTGGCCTTTCAAAAGTTAAAGCCGGGAAGTCCTAGAAGAATAGTTCATAAGCATGCCTTTCCAATGCCCATGTCTGTCTACTGGGCAGGAATTTGCCAGTCATCTGTGATAGTGGTTAGTAAGAGTAAGTTTGTCAAATGAGAGGATAGATTAAAATCTCACCCCCCGCATTTACTCAAAGCCCTGACTGGCAGTGAGAATTTTAAGCTCATACATCTGTTTAGTAAAGCTTGTAGACCTGAGATTGTGTCCTTATTGAGATCTGTTAAAGGCCTGCAAAGGTATATTGTTAAAAATTGCAAGATCTGTCAGCTTACCAATGCCCCCAATCAACAGATTACTAAAGGAGCTCGCCTCTGTGGGAATAGGCCAGGTGTGTATTGGGAAGTAGATTTCACAGAAATTACAAATATTTGCTAGTTTTTGTAGACACCTTTTCAGGATGAGTTGAAGTCTATCCAACAAAGCATGAGACTGCGAATGTAGTGGCTAAGAAGATCCTGAAAGAAATCCTACCCAGGAGACTAAACTCCTTAGAACCACGGTGGAAGGGACCCTAGACGGCATCGCCACTTGGGTTCATTGCTTCCACGCCAGGCCAGCTGACCCCTTTGCCCTGGATGACAACTACCGTGATGGAACATGGGAGGTCTCCAAGCACCCAACTCAGCCGCTTTGCCTTCGCCTCAAGAAAAGAAAGTTAGACTGAGACTAAGGTTATAGGTTCCTGGCTAGGTAAGGTCTACGCCCCTGAGTCAGCCTGAAGAAGTTACAGAAGATGGATGATCTTCACCCATCAGCCCCCCTTTAAAACCGAGGGACCAGAGTTATTTTCGGATACTACTTTTGGCCCTATTGGCCCATGCCTTACCTCTATATCATCCCCTAGACATGCAAGCCATTGAAATGGACAGAATGGAGCCATGATTGGCTCCCAAGGTACCAAAAAGAAAAAGGGGGAAATGAGGTGCCAGACTTTGAAGTCAGGCCCCACCACGTGAACCCCATTTTAGAATCGAACCCTGAGCCAATCAGATTTGTACCTGTGTTCTAATCTTGCTTGCACAGCTGATTGTTGTAACCTTGTTCTTTGCCTTTATAAGCCCTATGTAATCACAGCTCGGGGCTTCCTCCTAACCTCCGCTGTGTCGGTGGGTAGGACGAGGCCCGAGTTGGCAGCTCGTTAAATAAAGCCTTGCCTTGCTTTTGCATTTCGGAGTGTCTGAATCTCGGTGGTCTTCTTGGGGGTGGTCTTGCAACTTGGCACAACACTGGGAGACACTGTCATCTCTCTGTCAGACTCCTTGTCATCAGATCTGGAGATGATGTCACCTGATAAAGTATAAAGTCAGAAAGACAGACAAAGGAGTTTATCCCATGCAACATTTGAGGTACAAATTTTGTTTCCCTGATACTCAACTAGGCACCAACCCTGGTGGCCCTACCTGGACACATATATCTCTTGCTCTTGCTCTTCATTTTCTTCATCTAGAAACAGTGAATGTCAAACAGCTTTAGTTACAGAGAGCCTTCCTTTAGAATTGAAGTTCCAGCAGAAGCTAATGATGTAACAGACGAAACTGAGGTGTCTAGTGGAAGACAGGGTGAGGGCTTAACCATGCTGCTTGCTATCCCTGGCATGTTGAGCATGTTATAAGGAGCAAAGGTAACCCATAAGGTACCAACAGGATCTCAACAGAAGCCTCTCTGGGGCTTCCTGTGGCCTGCGCTTTGCATCATACTGTATATTACAACCACTTGAGAAGTAAGTACCATGAATACTTCTTTTTTTTTTTTTTTTTTTTTTTTTTTGGCCAGTCCTGGGCCTTGGACTCAGGGCCTGAGCACTGTCCCTGGCTTCTTCCCGCTCAAGGCTAGCATTCTGCCACTTGAGCCACAGCGCCGCTTCTGGCCGTTTTCTGTATATGTGGTGCTGGGGAATCGAACCTAGGGCCTCATGTATCCGAGGCAGGCACTCTTGCCACTAGGCTATATCCCCAGCCCATGAATACTTCTTAACACAAAAGCAAGCTGAGTTTCAAGGACAACCCCAAGCCAATGGTAGAACCAGGATTTGGATCCAGAGAGCCTGAGTCAAGAGCTTATGTCTCAATATGAGATAGCTTTCTGGAAACAAAAGAAAATCTACCCCTCAGGGCATGAGCCTCCCTGTGCAGAGTCCTGTGTGTATCTTGCTTGCAGTGGTTCACTGATCTCTTTGGGGCACAGAATGGACTAAGCTAATCTCCATAAACCCTTTCTAATCCAAACTCTTACAGGTCTGAATTCTCAGGGATTTTGCTGATAGATGTGAGATCAAGACATTCATCCCCAACATTTTTTTTAAACATAATCACATTCTTCCCTAACGACCAGCCCAATTCATTTGCCATTGCAATTCCTTGGTAATGACTGTTGGCCCAGGAATCTTCCTAGAGCTCCTTTGTCACTCATGCCTTTTAATGCTAAATTTTTACTGTGCATATAAATATCATTAATTGATGTTAAATTATGCCACCAGTGGAAGTTACAGCCACATTTCTCTGGCCAGCCTCACTCTGGGCTGCACAACTGGAGTGGACAATTCTGAAACCTGCTAGAAGTTATACATAGTATTAGGTTGATCTCAAAGTCTGTCTGCAGCAACCGAGTGTGGTCCTGCTAAAGCTTATAGGACAGAACAGGGGAGGGTAAAGGAATAATCCAGACTGAAGTGCAGGCCAGAAGGACTCCAAAGACAGTTGGTCCAACCTGCTAGCAAATGGAAATAGACCAAAACCACAATCTTATTTCTACTAACCTGCCATTGGCTGATACAATCCCAAGTTGTTGGGTTTTTGTTGGTGGTGATGTTGTTGGTGGTGGTGGTTTTTGCCAGTCCTGGGGCTTGGACTCAAGGCTGTCTGATGTAACTGTCCCTGGCTTCTTTTTGCTCAAGGCTAGCACTCTGCCACTTCAGCCACAGCGCCACTTCTGGCCATTTTCTCTATATATATGGTGCCGAGGAATTGAACCCAGGTCCAGAAGTGGCGCTGTGGCTTAAGTGGCAGAGTGCTAGCTTTGAGCAAAAAGAAGCCAGGGACAGTGCTCAGGCCCTGAGTCCAAGGCCCAGGACTGGCCAAAAAAAAAAAAAAAAGACCTCACTCACACTCTACCACTTGAGCCATGTGTCCAGACTTTTTTCACTTTCATTATTTTCTTCAGGTAAGTTCGTATATTTTTCCCCAGGGCCTCAGACTGAGATCTTCCTACCTATGTCTACTGCATAACTGGGATTATAGCCATGCACCAACCATGCCTGATTTGGGGGGAGAAGGCAGTGCTCATTAACCTTTTATTTGGTCTTGACTTGAACCAAGAATTTCCTGAAATCTGCTTTCTAAGTAGGTGAAGTGTTAGCTGTGAGCCACTGTGCTATAGCTGGAGTTTGATAGCGCTGGAGTTGGAACTCAAGGCCTCATGTTTGCTAGGCAGATGCTATTACCACTTGAGCTACACCCCAACTATCTTATTTTTAATTTTTAAACATTCTTTCTGCCAAATGAGACATGATTTTAGGTTCAACTTGGTAAACGACCCCTCACTCAGGTGCCCTTAGTGTGAATAAAAGAACCAGGAATTGGGCACCTAGTACACACCTGTAATCCCGGCTACTTGCGAGGCATAGATAAGAGGATCAAGTCGGAGACTAGCTTGGCAAGAAGCACAAGACACAGCCTGAAAAATAACTAAAACATAAAGGAATGGGGGCCTGGGAGAGACTTAAGTAGTAGAGTGCCCACCTAGCAAGTGCAAGAAGGTCCTGAGTTAAAACTCCAATACTGCCAAAAGAAAAAGAAAGCCTGAATATTGTGGCTTCTCAACCTGACAATAGCAGTGAAAGTTCTGGCAAGGTGTGGAAAGGTCCACTGGGGGATAGTTTATCCCAGCCCTGTGGTTCTGGGTGGGAAGTTTATTTGCTGTTGCAAGACGACAGACAGAGCTGGCCCTGAGCTACAGGCACATAGGAAGGAAAAGCTAGATGTCAAGGCCCCATAGGGGCCCACCATCCCTACCTCAGCCATGGTGCAGCCCAGTACCCAAAGCCTAGTGTTCTCAGTAACAGACATGGGTACCATCATCATTTAAATCACACTCCTCCTGTGTGCACAGACACACACACACAGAACCACACACAGCCACACAACTATGTACACAAATACAACTGCATAATACATGACCATATACACATAGGCACATACAGAGAGCCAGGACTTTTGCCTGCAGAGCATAGAGAATGGGTAGGAGATGGGGTGGTCACATTCTGGCTTCCCCCTGGGATGAAATGACTGGATTTGGACAGAGGCACCTGTCTTTCACCTACAGGGTTGAACATTAACAGGAACAGCTTCACTCTGGAAGTATCCATGAGGGCCACAGATATGGCTCCAGCAATCTTCTCTGGAATCTAACTCCCCATATCTCCTCACTGTTTTCTTGATTCCTAGCTACTGTGAGCACCAGCACTTCCAGGCTTCTCTTGTCCTTTGACCATGGGTCCACCCTTGGGCTGGGGGTAATCTGTGTTGCCAAGACATAAGGGACACCAGTGGGAAGGAATCAGATCACTGTGGATAAAAGGAAGGAGGGGGACCAATGAGTGCTGGGTGGGCAGGAATGATAGTGTCCCACAGCCTCCCATTCCAGATGGGAGCATCTGGCCATGGGCCCACCTGAGGGTACCACAGTTCCTGGCAACCCTCAGCTGTTTCTGCAATGGATTCCAGCATCCCTTTCAGGGGCACAGAGGGTCCAGGGACCTGTGCCCAGGGTGCATGCTGTGGTGGTCTCCAAGCCTGTAACCCTCTGTTCCACCCTGGCCAGTCCCCTGCTGCCAAGCCCACATCCACTGGCTCCCTGCTGACCTCTGGGAAGCACCTAGTACTTGCAAGGCTCCTTCCAGGAAGGTGCTTCATTTCCATATCCCAGTTACCTCTGTCCCCAGCCCCTGCCCATGTCCCTGTCATCGCCCTGGGGCTGAGTACCCAGCACATGGCTCCCAGCACAGCCCCCATCAGCCCACATCATTTCTGCTTCCCAGTGGACTCCTATCCTTCCCCAGAGGACTACAGCACCAGCCTCCCCTGCTCCTACCCGCCCCTCCACCCTCCATTCTGCTCCTGCTCAGACTACATGCTGTGCTCAAAGCTCCAGACATCTACTGCTGTCCTCTGCCAAACCTCCCACTGGCCCTACTCATGTCGCAGTTCTCCTCCCCCACATCCCCACTCCAGGCAGCTTCACCCCAGCCCAGGATAAGGTGTGCCACAGAGCTTGCCAAGTGTTTCTTAAATGAAAGGGAACTCATTCCCTTTGGCATTGGGTCTTTCCCTCCCCAGATGTTGATTCTTCCCTATCCCCTGCTCAGCACCAGCCTCCCCTCCTTCCCAGGTAAGCAAGTTGTCACCCTGCCTCAAAACTGCCACTACAGCTCTTGGATTTCACACCTCTCGTTTGTTACCTCAAGATGAACAGTCTGGCAGGTTTTGCTGAAGCAGGCCTGCAGAGCTGGGTGAGGACAATGGCCCTGCAAATAGATAGAAAAGCTACTCGGCAGAAGGGGATTACATCACAGCAAGCCAGGTGCTTCCCCACTGCGGAATGAGGTAGAGAAGAAAGCAGAAGCCTGTGGGAGCAGGGAAGGCTTGGGCTGACTGTGACCTCCCCAAGCAGTCCTCTGCCCGAAGTTAAATGTGACCTCCAAGACCATGTCCATGTGAACATGAGCCAGTGCTATAAGGGGACATTATTATGAACATTATGTGTGTGTGCACACACACATTCACTAGTACTAGTGTTTGAACTCAAGCCTTTGCATTCTTAGTTGGCTTTTTCCTTCAAAACTGGCCTTCTATCACTTGAGCCATACCTCCACTTCTGTTGTTTTGCTAGGTAATTGAAGATAATGGTTTCTTGGATTTCTCTGATTAGGCTGGCTTTGAACCTTAATTCTCAGATTTTAGCCTCCTGAGTAACTAGGATTACAGACATGAGCCAGTGGTGCCTGGCTTGTGGACAGTTAAGCAAGGTCAAAAGACTTACTGTAGTAACTACATCCTTGGCCTAGCAATTGAAGGTCAGGGATGGCTATAAGGTCTGATTTCACATGTCAACTCCACTAATTAAAGCTGGCTTTAGGAAGAGTTCTGAGGCTAACCCAATGAGAAGAATTCTGCCATCAGGGCATGCATCTGCCAGGACTGTGGGCAGTGATGGAGGAAGGGGAAAGCATGCACACCACATTGCTCTCATTCCTATTGTAAATGCCCCCAATAATTGACCATTGTTCAGAGAACATTGACTATTAACCCCCAAAAGAGCCAAACAATACTTGAAGACAAGAACCCTGGTCAGTAAGTATGGATTGTGCTTCAACTCTGTCTGCAAAGATAGACAAGGGGCCTGCTGCTTTCCCTCAAGGAACGAACTCCCCCCGCCCCTCTCTCTTTCTCTCTCTCTCTGGCTTGCTCCCGCTCTCTCTCTCTCTTCCTCTCTCTCTCTCTCTCTCCCTATCTCCCTCCCTCTCACAGACATTCACACATATACACACACACACACACACACAGCCAATAGAATTGAGTGCTTATGTTTCCTTTGCAACCATAAAAACAAAAGCCATTAGAAGCCTGTTGTTTGGTGGTGGGGCTGACCAGGACCATTCCCCAAAGAGGAGGTTCTGATACCTTTGCCCACACATGACCTGTCATTCTCCTCTCTGCACTGTTGATCACCGTAGAATCACAAAGAGGCCTATCTATGGTCAGTTAGAAAACCATCTGCACATGTTGGCCATAGTTATATAACGCTTCATTTATTATGTTCTCAATCATGTTTTGTCCATCAGCCAACTTTTGACCGTAAATAAAGATATTAATAAAAAATAAACTTTACAGAGGGCACCAGTGGCTCATGCTAGTAATCCTTGCTACTCAGGAGGCTGAGATCTGAGGATCACAGTTTGAAGCCAGCCTAGGCAGGAAAGTCTGTGAGACTCATCTTCAATTAAACACCAAATAGCTACAAGTGGAGCTGCAGCTTAAGTGATAGATCACTAGCCTTGAGAGAAGAAAAAAAAAAGCTTTGGGATAGCACCCAGGCCCTGAGTTCAAGCCCCAAGACCAGCACAAAATAAAATAATATAATATAAACTTTACAATATTCCTATGCCCAAGAAGCCATATCATCTGTCATTAGTACAAGGTCAATGTCAAACAATTACATAATAATCAAAATATGGAGATCCTGAAATCACCTGTATAACATTTTGAAAAACAGTGGAAAAAGAAGTGGCTTGAGGCAAGAAGGGTTGCCTCTAGCCACCCTGGTGCTTTAGTGGGAGCTGATTGGGCATTAGACACAGTACCTATGCCAGGTGCTAGGGTTTGAATGTGAAATGTCTTCACAGACTCATGTAACTGGGTGTGGCTGCCAGCTGATAGATTTTGGGGAAGTGGTTGGATCTCAAGGGATTAGAGCTGACCTAATGAATGGATTAACTCTTGATGGGTTCATGATACGTAGTGTTATTGGGAGGTTGTGAAGAGTAGGAGGCAGGGCCTGATGGAAGGAAGTAGGTCAATGGTGCAGGTCCGGTGCAGGTCCTTGGGGGCTGCAGCATGCTTTGTATTCCCCTCCACTCTGCTTCCTAGCCATCATGATGTGAGCTGTTCTATTTCAACACTCCCTCCCACCACAATGGACTGGATCTTCTGAGTCCAAAGTCAATCTTTCCTCCTTTTAAGTTGTTCTTTCAGGTGTTTTGATCATGGCAAAACAAAAGTAACCAATCCACCAGATATTAGAATATCTGTTTCTCAGAGGAGAAAGCTGAGTCGCGGAGCTTAAGTAATTTCCTCAATGTCTGGCAGTTAAAATGCATCAGACTTGGAGTCTGCACTCAGATATAGTTGACCCCAGGTGTTGGGGTTTTCTGGAAACACCAACCTGTTGGTCTGTCTGAGCTTCAGTGTGGTCATCTGATCGAGGTGGGAGACAGTGGAGAGGGAGCCAGGTCCACTGTCTTGCAATACTCTTGAGTGCTCTGAGGATACTGTATTCAATGAAACACTGTATTTGGAGAGACCCAAGAAAATCTGAGCAGCTGAGGGAATGAATAGAACGTTCTGATTGACACAGGGCGCTAACACAATTGACTCTATTCCTAGAAGAAAATGAAACATTCCCCACATCCCCCATCAATGATATACTCCAGGCACCTTGACAAATAAAAATGGAACAAACACAAAACATTGAGCACTAAGTTGTATTTTTATCTATGTCCCCGTGTGAGATTAGGAGTGAGAGGAGCAGCTATTAGAAACGTATATTGTAAATTCCTATGTGGAAAAAAGTACAAAGGACAAAAGGCCACAGAGGAAAATAAACATTTAATTTATCTGTAATTGTCTGCCCTGGCTCAGAGAAAGACATGGAAGTATAAATGCCAGAAGGTTAGCATTGCATCTCTCCCTCTGGGCAGGGAGGGAAAGATGGGAGAGAAGAGGGAGAGGAAATAAGAGAAATAAAAAGAAAAGTGCATTGCAGAATTGAAGAACAAATAACATAAGAAGTAAACAGGACAATTCTGTGGAATAAAGGTTCTGGTCAGGATCAGAGGCATTAGCCTGTAGTCCCAGCTACTTGGAAGACAGAGTTATGGGGAGTGTGAGTTTGAGGTCAACCCAAGAAAGTTAGTGAAAACCTGTCTCAAAAAAACCAAAACAAAACTATAGAAATCATATGAACATTTGTAAGGCTGCTACTGCTATCAGTGTATCAGTATTAAACTGCATCTTTTACTAATTTTTATGACAATTTTATATTGCGACCATTTGACTAACCCATAAGTGGTGTGCCTTCATTAAACTATAAGTACTATGGCTTATTAAACTATTGTTTACTTCTTTTTTTCTTGGTGTTTTTTTTTTTTTTTGTCAGTTGTGGACTTGAAATCAGGGCCTGGGTGCTGTCCCTCAGCTTTTCTGCTCAGGGCTGGCACTCTACCACTTCCAGCCACAATGCCACTTTTGGTTTTTGGTGGTTAGTTGGAGGTGAGAGTCTCACAGACTTTCCTGCCTCAGCTGGTCTCAAACTGTGATTCTCAGATCTCAGCCTCCTGAGTAGCTAGGATTACAGGTGTAAGCCACTGGCACCTGGCCTAATGTTTCTTTTGAGACTGAACAGCAAACAGAAAATGCAACCAAAGTGCACTTTGTTATGTTTTAAAAATAAAGATTAATAACCCTTTAAAAAAAGAACTAAACAGGGGCTGGGGATACGGCCTAGTGGTAAGAGTGTTTACCTCGTATACATGAAGCCCTGGGTTCAATTTCCCAGCACCACATATACAGAAAATGGCCAGAAGTGGCGCTGTGGCTCAAGTGGCAGAGTGCTAGCCTTGAGCAAAAAGAAGCCAGGGACAGTGCTCAGGCCCTGAGTCCAAGCCCCAGGACTGCCCCCACACACACACAAAAAAAGAAGTAAACAGGTATAAAATCCTATCTCCAACATCACTGCAAATATTTATAAGTAACCATGTAGATAAAGGTTATAACATAATAAACCTAAGTAATAACATTAATTGGGTAACAAGCCGGTAGGTAGTTTTCTATCTTAGATTTTTATCTAAATTTTTTCTTACAATACAGGAACACAAAAATAATATGTTACAATGTTTGAAGTTGTTTAAACTACATTTTCCTCAGTTTTCTGAATATGTCCAAAAAAAGATCACAATTTCAAGTAGACTGAGGAGAGAATGGAAAGCAGGGGGGCAGAGTAAGTTTAAGAGGCTCTGAAGACAGGCTGACAGCACCATACCTGGGCTTGAACTCAGGGCCTGCATGTTTTCCCTAAGCTTTTTTTTTTTCCTCAAAGCTAGTGCTCTGACATTTGAACCAGATTTTTGGTGATTAATTGGAGATGAGAGTTTCACAAACTCTCCTGTCCAAGATGTCTTTGAACTTTGATCTCCAAATCTCAGTCTTCTGAGTAGGTAGGATTACAAATGTAAGCCACTGGCACCCAGCTTTGCAGTGATCATAGTTTCTAGGGAAATTTCCAAATGAAAGACAAGACAGCTCTTGAGCTGGGATTTCCTTCTATAGCCACTTTTGTTAGTCATTTGATTTGGATTCAAATTAGCATGGAAGACGAAGGACAAGTATTCCTGGGTCATAATGGCTGGGCTGGAAACACCTTTGATTGACTCTTTGATTTCCCCTTCTGTGTTGGGGTATGTGTGTGTGTGTGTGTGTGTAGGGTGGGGGTGGGGCAGGCAAGTCTCTGCTAAGCAGGTGAAAGGTGAAGGCAGTCACTGGCCTCTTTAGTCTTAGAGACGTGGACATTCTCATCTTTTATTAAACACTAGAAATGACCCAAAGTGCTACCTCAGGGAGGCAAGGTTTAAAGAAGCAAACTGGTATATTTTGCTAATTAAGCCATTACAAACCTCATTTAGGTATATAGGAGAAAGGGCCATTAGATTGTTAGTGTACAGATGTTCCTCAGTGTGGGGTGTGGCTGTAGTGCTCAGAGTCACCCACCCAGGAAAGTAATTAAGGTGCAACTTCCACCATAGCCCTTCCCAGCCCTTAAGGAAACATGTTCCTGAGAAACCAGGCAGTGTCTACAGGCAACTTAGAGCTCCAGCCAATCCCCTAGAAAAAAGCAGCTTTAGGACCCAGCATGAGCCCAAAGGGCCTTGGGAACAGCTTGGGAAACCAGTCAGCCTGAGCTTGCCACAGTGGTTTTGGATTCTGAGGCAGTACTCTGCAGTACTTGCTGTCTGTGGGCTCTTCGATGACTTCATGTCCCCAGGCTTTGGCTAGCCCCACTGAGAATCCAGGACTGAAGCATCAGATCCTCTTCCCAGACTTACTAATAAGAATAAACTCAGAGACATATTTATGAAACCTAAAAATCAAAATATAGTAAAACTTCTTGAGAAATAGGCGCTAAACATTTTCACTATCCTCTAAATGAGGTTTGGTTTTAGTTGTTTTGTGGAAACTGGATTTGAACTCATCGTTTCATGCCAAGCAGGCTCTTTACCACTTGAGTCACACCTCCAGTCCTATTTTTTAGATATTGCCTACTGAATTTTCCCTAGACTTGCCTCAAAACATGATCCTCCTACCTATGCCTCCATGGTTGGGGTTACAGATATGCCCAACCACGCATGGCTTGATAGCTTGGCTTGAGGGTCTCAAGAGCTTTTTGCTCTCATCTCAAGCAATGATCCTCCTAGCCTCTGCTTCCCCACAGCTGAGACTATAGGCATGTACCACTGCATATGGTCCCCTATACTACCTATCATATTTTCTGCCAATTAGCACTGTGAACGTGAGACTACTACTATCCTGAGACAGGATTTACTGCTGCTCTGCACACTTGTTTCTTTTGGTTGAGGGGTGGTTGTTTTGTTTTGTTTTTATTCTAGTACTGAGGATTGAACTCAGAGCTTTTCACTCTTGCTTGGCTTTGTTGCTCAAAGGCTGATGTTTGAGCAACACCTCTACTTCCAGCTTTTTTGCTGGATAATTTGAGGTAAGAGTCTCATGGGCTTTTCTGCTGGACTGGCTTCAAACCAGAATCCTCAGATCTCAGCCTTCTGAGTAGCTACAATGACAGGTATGAGCCACTAGTGCCTGGCTCAAATGTATTATTTGAATAATGTCTGTATCCTGAGGCCACCAGAATATGTCCCACAGAAGTGGTTTTTGCTCACCCCCAGGGTCTACCACAGGAGCAATGCTATCTCAGGCCCTTGTTGGATGCAAATCAGGAAAAAGAATGAATGAGTAAATAAATGAAGGCATGAGTCCCTTGCTCCAGTGTCTTGGGTGTTCTTAGTAGCCTACACTGGGCCATGCAACTCAAGGCCTCCTAGGGCTGTGGGGCAGAACTGGTCCTCACAGTGAGAGAGCAGAGAGTGTGGCTGCTTTTCCAGGGGGCCTGGCTTTACTTCCTTCCTGCCTGGCAGGACCTTTCATCCTCCAGTGCATTCTGTCTGGGAACGGAAATGAGCCTGCCACTGTGTCAGCCCCCAGTGGCTTGTTCCATGCCCTCAGAATTGGTGATAGCCAACAATTCTATCATTTCTGGCTGTGAAACCACTCTAGACCATTGGTTCATGATGGAAACCTGGAGAAGAGAGCTGGTTGAAGCTTCTCATCAGCTCTCCTGCTCCAGCCCTGTGTCAAATGGGATGTAGGCCACTGAGTAGGGAAGAAAGAAGGATCCCAGCTTGATCTCCACATCCCAGACCAAGGACCTTCTAGTGGAGGATGCTACTTGTTACCCAAGCACGCATGCTATGCTTCTGTGCATGACAACCCAACTGCTTTGTCCTTTTGTCTTCTAACAAAGACTGCTCTCTGCCAGTCTCCAGCATTGTGGGGTGAGGAAGCCCACTGGGTGCATGTGGAGCCAATGTGGTTGGGAAGGAAACAGAGCACACCAGAAGCCAAATTGGGACTGCCATGTTGGGAGTGAAACAGATGAGTTGCACTAGTGCAGGTAAAAATACCAAGGGAGCTGGGCCCCAGTGGTTCACACCTACCTTACTAGCTGCTCAGGGGACTGAGATCTGAGGATTGTGATTTGTAGCTATCCCGGGCATGAAAGTCTATGAGACACTTATCTCCAATTAACCAACAGAAAACTGGAAGAGGCACTGTGGCTCAAAGTGGTAAAGTGCTAGCCTTGAGCACAAAAGCTCAGACAGTGCCTAGGCCCTGAGGTCAAGCCCCATGACCCACATCCCCCTAAAACATGCAGGAAAAAGGAAAGAGAGGAAGTTTCAAGTGGGTTCTCATGCTGGTGCTGGTACAGGAATTGATTCAGTTTGCCCACCTCTGGCTTCACTGCTTAGCTGGCTTCCTTATGCTTCTGAGTGGCCATGAGAAAGCCAGCAAGTGCCCTACAGAGAAGGAGAATTTTCAAGAGGATCAGAGAGTATGTGGTGTCCAAGCCATCTTCCAAGCATGGGCTGTCTTCCCGCATGACTAAGAAAGGAGTCTCTGGCCACTTTCCCTTCAGAGGCTCTTGGTACTCCTGCATGGCATCACAATGCTCCAGCAACCTCTGCCTCTCCCTCTCCCAAGCTGAGTTGTAATCTTTCAAGAACCAATGGCTCATCGCATAATAACCAAGCGAGATGGATGGAGGAAGCATACAAATAGCATCTCATTGGTTTGCTTCAGAGTCCAAGGGCTTCCCTAGTGAAAGAGGCAAATAAAAGAAGAGGCTTTCAAAACCCCCACCTTCCCTGCCATGACTAGAAGCAGGACTTATGTTTCTTTTCAACTCATTCATGTAGAGAAGAGTAGGATAGTGCACAACAACCATGCCTTCTCATCTCAAACTTGACACCCCCTGTGGCTCTAGAGCCTCAAATAAATTGCTAACATTCTTGGATCTTTCTTTCCTCATCTGCAAAATAAAATGGATAATTCCTGCTGATCCAGGGAGCACTCTTTAAGAAGATGGTATCTAAACATATATGTAATTTTGACCAAAAAAGTTTCCAAAAGAAAATGCCTTCCTGAAAAGAAAAGAAAATGCAAAGGCCCCACAACAGGATTAATTCTGGCTGATGTGAGAAATACCCACAAGAAAACTGCTGGATCTGAAGCAAACTGGTACAGGCAGGCCAATGGAGACAATGGCAAGACAGAGCAAGGGACTCTGAATGATTCTAGAAGTTAGGGTTTATGCTAATCATAAGAAGGCATTCAAAGTATTTTAGGCTGAAGTCTGATATGATGAGACCAGCATTTGTTTAAAAAACATCATTCTGGCTCTTATGTAAAGAATGGATTGGGATGGGTAGCAAAACATGAGGAAGAAGAGCACTTGTGAAGCCACTGGAGTCACCCAGGCCAGAGGTGATGGGAGCTTGAAGAACTGATGAGGGCTGAGCTGGAGAGGAACATCAGGGAAGGTAAGATAGTCACTAGCGTTGATAAGACATGTTCATGTCTGGCCTGTCAAATTCCAGAGCCAGCAGCCTTCATCTCTACCACTCTCCATCCCCTGCAACCCTAGTTGACAGTGTTTCTGCTGGGGTGGCTCTTGGGAGCCTCACTTTATGCATGGAATCCCCTTGATGAATGGCTGTCCACATTCTTCAGCATTTCCTCCAAAACACTTTTCCTCATATTTGCAATAAGGACAGGCTGGGAAATTTCAGTTAACTATACAAGACCAACTCATGCAAGCGCTAGTTTCTACAAAACAGTAAGTAAGGCACAGGAAAATTAGATTCACTCCCTTTGTTAGGATTACCTCTTTCCCTGGTTTCCAACCACAGGGTCCTCTTCTACACTTGACACTCCCCAGAAGCAACTTGTATATTCTCTTGAAGGCAATTTAGCCTCTTTTTCTACCATGCTCCTCCATGCTCTTCTAGCCTCTCTGGTTATTACCAAGCTCCAAAGATACTTTCACATTTCTAGGTATTTGTTACAGCATTTGATATGTGAGGTTGGCAAGAAGTCATGAGGAAAGAAATCCTGGGTGATACCCAGAAGGTTTATCTTGAGTCACTGGGTAAATAGTAGTGACATTTACAAGAAGACTCAGGATAAACTAGTTTAGGAAGTGGCTGATGTAAATGCAAATAATATGTTCAGAAATATGAACTTGAACTCATGGGAGAATTCTAGGCTAGAAGAGATGCTTGGGAATCCAATGCATATCATTGATAAGAAGAATATCTTGGAAGAGAAGATATCCAAAAATTGACTCCTGAAACCTTCCGCTTCCAACTTCCCTGGGCTAGAAAGATGAAAAAGAAGCTGAAGCAAGTGAAGTTCTTGGAGCATCAGAGAGCTAAAGGTTTTAAGGAGGTTGCAGGAACCAGTTGTATCAGATGAGGCCAAGGCCTTTGCTAAGTGAAGGTGAAATGTAACCACTGACGTTGGAAACAAGATTCTCTTCATGACTGACAATGGAGATGGATTTTTGAACATTAGTGAGTTACAGGGAAGAAGAGGCAAGTAAGGAGTGATGGGCTGGGAATGTGGTTTAGTGGTAGAGTGCTTGCCTAGCACTCATGAAGCCCTGAGTTCTGTTCCTCAGCACCACATATACAGAAAAAGCCAGAAGTGTCATTGTGGCTCAAGTGATAGAGTACTAGCCTTGAGCAAAAGAAGCTCAGGGACAGTGGCCATGCCCTGAGTTCAAGCTGCAGGACTGGGGAAAAAAAAAAAGTGGTGATGGCAGTTGTGGACAACTGCTTTGGAAAGTCTTGGCCATGAGAAAGCCTTCAGCCAGAGGAAGTGTGGTGTGAATAAAGGGTATATAAGTTGAGATCAAGAAGTATGTTCAAGACACTGGAGTGACAATAGAAACAGCTGAATGGTGTAAGTGGGAGCCAGAGAGAGTGAGGCAGAAAATTGTCTCAAGAACTGATACCAAATATTTTCATGGTCTCCCCAGTGGGGTGGGGGTGGGGTGGGGAGGACCCTACCAGGCCCCAGGAGAGATAGTACACCTGCTTTAGCAGCCTCTCTTCTGTCCTTACCTAGAGGCCTGAAGAGAAAGAAGGGAAAGGCTAAGAGAAGCCCGAGAATGATTTAGCAGGAGGAAAAGAAAAGGCAAGTGCCAGATTCTTTCAGAACAGAAGCCAGCCTGCATGAGGAAACTCTTATTAGGTACTGGTTATCGATTGTCTAGTTGTCTTACCTAGTCAACAAGTTCAGTGTTCTGTGGAGAATTTTACTTAATTAAATCTTTTTTACATTTTCGAACAAAGTTAAAGCCTTTGAAGAATCTCTCTTCTCACTCTGTCTCTGTCTGTCTCTCTTTCTCTCTCTCTCTCTCTTACACACACACACACACACACACACACACACACACACACACACACACACACACAGAGTCAGTACATGCTGTAGCCTGATATAAAAGGAAGCAACCCTAACATCTGCTCCAGAGAGGCAGGCACCAAGCCTCTCTAGTCAAATAGCTTATCCCATTATCGTAGCCAGACAAGACATGTACATATCAAGCCAGTAGAACATAAGCCCACAGCTGCCAGATGTGGTATCTTGGCCACCATGTGGAGAGAGCCTGCTTAAGAGTAGAATAAGAAAAAACCAGCAGAACTAAGAGAAGCAGATGAAGCCAGCATTTCCTTTGAATTCCTAAAGTTTATGAATAAAAAAAATATGAGGTAACAAACAGTACAAGAAATGTATCCAATGCCTAATGTATGAAACTGTAATCTCTCTGTAATTCCATTTGATAATAAAAACTTAAAAAAAATATGCCTCCAGATCCTGAAAACCAAACAGCCCTTGCTAAAGGGCCTACCCAGTGTATGCAGCTTAGACTCTCTTAAAGCAAAGGTAAACAGGCAATCTCAGAATCATGGAAGTAGGAGGGAGGCTAGGGCAAAAGCTAACTTGAGTGGGTTTAAAGGAGTTAGAAAGAGCATTGAATGAGGTCCAGAGAAAGGGGGGCCCCCAAGACGAGTCACAGGCAGCCTTAGCATTTCTCACTGACCCTGGCAACTACTTTGATATCTTTGTCCCATTTAAGTTCACAGAAACCCTGTGTGTGAGGAAGAGAGAGGCCAGGAGTCTACACTGCTTATATTTCAGAAAACCTTTCTCAAGGAGGCTCTAAGACTCACCCCAGCAGACCCCCTCAACTCAGCCCAAGTTTTCTGGCTCTAGAAGAGCACAATGAAGGTATCTATCAGCTGTCCTCATGGTTCCTTAGGAAGAAAACAGGTTCTAGCCAGTCACTCACAGACATCCCCTCCCCAGGGAAAGCCCACTAGTGTCCTCTCTCTAATGCACAGAGCCACAGCCCCACTACCTTCAATTCCTCTGCTGTGTCGGCCTGCATACCGGGCCCCACATAACACATGTTCACTTTTGCTTCCTTCCGCCTCTCCTTTACATTCTCTGTGTCCCTGCATGAGCCCAGTTTTCACTGCTGTAACAAAATACTTGTCTGGATAGGATAAGAAAGGTTTATTTCATTCATTGATTTAGAGGATCAAGGCATGTTGGCAGCTCTAGCTGCACCTCTGATAAAGCCATTGTATCACAATGGCTATAGTACATGGAGAAGGAGTGTTCCCATGACAAGAGGAGGAGCTAGAGAACAGGGTTGGTCTTTTATAACTGTCTCTTCATAAGCCGTAAGGTTCCATGCAAACTATGAGGACAGCAAACCAATGACCTAAATACCTCCCACTAGGCCTCATTTCTTAAAGTTTCCACATTTGCTGTCAACACTGCCACACTGAAGCCTAAACTTCCAACATATGAACCCCACAGGATGTACTCAAACTCTGTCCAAACGCTACCAGTCCCCTTCCTGTCTCTGTGTCTCAATAAACCCATACTCAAAATGCAGTAGGTCAAAGAAGGATCCCCAACAAACTTTACTACTATGGCCTTCTGTTCCCAAACTCCCACCGAGGTGGTAAGAAGAAAGTGTGTAGCATTCCAACAGCATCCTGAGAATTGCCTCCCTCTGATCACAATTCCATCTTTTGTTTCATTGCTTTGGATTAAGCCATCAAAGGCAATTGTGGTAATATAGAACTTGGGCATCACAATGTTTAACTACTGCATCCGTAATGTACATCATCCTGTTTCAACTGAGATGCAGATTATTTCCACTTCAACAGTGAAAGTGCCAGGGTCAGAGAAGTTCAATATCTGGCCTAAATTCACACAGGAAGCAAGCCTTGTTATGTCTGGTCCTAAAGCCACAATCTAAGCCTTTGAACCCTTAATCTCACTTTCCTATGATACAAGAAATTCAGAGCATTTGAGTTTGGGCAGGAGAAGAGTGACAATCCCATCCTAAGCAAAGCCACCATTGCGAGGCAAAGCACAGAGGAGGCTCCAGAAGCATGAAGTCAGCTTTGACTCACAGGTTCCCCTACCAAACTAGCCCTTCTCTATGATATGTTGGATCTCACGCTTTTTATTTGCTGGAGATTACAAGCCATTTTTATTATTGTCAAATAGTGCAAGGAAAGAGGACACATGAGCCCCCAAATTAGGCAGATAAAACACCCTCAGCCTCACCAGATGAAAATTGCTTGTGGCTACTAACAGCTTCTTTCCATCACATGGCTTCAAGTCTGCATTTAAACTGTTGGCCTGCATCTCAGAACTATAGAATTCAACAAAGGAATGCCATCATATTGTGTGTGTGTGTGTGTGTGTGTGAGAGAGAGAGAGAGAGAGAGAGGCAGACAGACAGACAGAGACAGACAGACAGAGAGAGACAGAGAGAAGGGAGAGGAGAAAGAAAGAAAGAAAGAAAGAAAGAAAGAAAGAAAGAAAGAAAGAAAGAAAGAAAGAAAGAAAGAAAGGAAGGAAGGAAGGAAGGAAGGAAGGAAGGAAGGAAGGAAGGAAGGAAGGAAGGAAGGAAGGAAGGAAGGAAGGAAAGAAAGAAAGAAAGAAAGAAAGAAAGAAAGAAAGAAAGAAAGAAAGAAAGAAAGAAGGAAGGAAAGAAGGAAGGAAGGAAGGAAGGAAAGAAAGAAGGAAGGAAGGAAGGAAGGAAAGAAAGAAGGAAGGAAAGAAGGAAGGAAGGGAAAAGAAAAGAGAAGAAAGAAAGAAGGAAGGAAGGAAGGGAAAAGAAAAGATAAGAAAGAAAGACAGGAAGAAAGAAGGAAAGAATAAAAGACAGAAAGGAAAAGAAAGAAAGAAAGAAAGAAAGAACATCTACAAACCCTTTGCAAGGGTAAAACCACATTTGCCCTTGTCCTTGGTTCAGAGTGGAAGTCACATAGTCAATTATGCTGGCCTCCCCATCTTCCTTTGCAGGTGCTAAGTGAGGTTAGATCTAGGTTATTGATGCACTGTTCTTATTCTAAATGCAAAACAAAAGAGACATCGTCCGTCTTGAATGCAAAATAAAGCCTCAGTGCATTTTTCAAGCTTCTAAGGCACCATGGGTCTGATATTCATTTCTGTGGCAAACACAGAGCAAAAAAAACCTAGCAAGTTGGAGGTGTTGGTTTTCCTGTAAATATAATCAAAGAAACTCTGAGAAAGCATTTTCTAATTTTCTTTTGCATGGAATCCTTAAATTTATATAAGTAGTGTTGGAAATGAAACCCTTGTGTCTTTATAACATTTCATCTGATTTCTGAAAGCTAAACTCCTCAAATTTCCAAAATACTACCAGTCACTTAACAACAAATGTATAATACCTGGAATTTTGTTCATTATTTTTGTGGTTGCTTAGATAGCAGTGATCTCTGAACTAGCCTGTTCGCTTTCAAAGTTTTGCATTTGCACAGGATCAAATGACAAATATCAGCCAGGCACTGGTGGTTCATGCCTATAATCCTAGCTACAAAGAGGCTGAAATGTGAAGATCACAATTTGAAGTCAGGCTGGGCAGAAAAGTTGGAAACTCATCTCTAATTAACTACCAAAAGGCTGGAAGTGAAGGTACTATTCAAGCTATAAAGTGCCAGTGTTGAGCAAGAAAGCCAAATGAGAGTACAAGGGTGTGTGTTCCATCACCAGTATCAACACACACACACACACACACACACACACACACACACACACAATATAACTGTCTGCTAGAAGCCTATGACTCAAAGGCACCTGTAACAGCCTTCAAATATATGCAGTTAATTTTCTTTTTATATCAGGTTCTTTCTCTCATAGAAAACAGAGGGTGACATTACTGAGTCATTAGGATAATTGGTCCCAATAAAGTATGATTTTCTTTAGATGATTAGATTAATTCCATAGGACAAAGATAATTTTCTTGTCAGTTCTGTTGTCTTATTTCTTTCTCAAAGAGATAATTACTCACAAACACACACATACACACAGTAAAGTTTGGTATCTAGATTTGTGACCTGATGCTGACGATTCTACTGTGATCAAGAAAGTGCCTTACCTCCGTGAAATCCCAATTCTTCCCCCTCTGTCTGGCAAGTCCAGGCTCCTCTCTGAGTGGTAACCAAATATACCATTCATTTAGCCCAACAATACTTACAAAGAAAGGGACTAGAGGGCCAATGCTGCACTCGAAATCTCAGAAGAAACAGGAGTGTAATAGATCAAAGTTCATACAAATGAGAGGGCCCAAGCAGTAGCAGTGGAAGAAAGAAGCCCAAACCCACAGATCCCTCTTTTTTCAATCTTGATTCTACCTAATTGCTCTAGGATCCCAGACAAGTGAATTCACATCTCTAGACTTTCTTTACTGGGGAAAAAATGTGGCTAATAGCCTAGTAATTCTATCTGCAGCAAGGTCAAGTTAGAGCGATGAGTGTTGATCATATAGTCTAGGACAGCTGAGGTGTTCAGGAAATAGTATGGAGTACACATGGGCAGAGACAAGGGGAACACTGAGGCCCATTCAGATAAGCCACGAGCTTCTTGGAACAGAATTTGCTGTTTTTGTGTTCTTGTCTTAGTTTTCTTTGCTTTGTGCTGATAGTAGGGCTTGAACTCCAGGCATTGAGTTCTTGCTTCGTTGATTCCACTTATAGCTAGCACTCTACTACCAGAGTACACCTCTACTTTTGGCTTTTTGCTAGTAAATTTGAGATAAGAATCTCTCAGATTTGTCTGCCCCTGTGGGCTTCAAATTGATATCCTTAGATCTAAGCCTCCCAAGTAGCTTGGATTATAAGCATGAGCCACCAGTACCCAACTGGCATGCAGGTTCCAAGTGAGAGGAGTAGCTAGAATCTGACCACTTTTGGTGTATGGTTATAGGTACCAAAGTAATAAATTGAGTGCTAAACATGGACCACAGAGAATGGCCTAATACCCATCCTGAATCTCTCAGTCACTAAAATCCCATCTTCATCAGTCTGGGTGGCTCAAGGAATGCTCTCTTGTTCTTATTATTGGCATATTTGTCTTAACAAGAAAGGCAAGATTAAAACACACAAAATGACTAGAACATGCCACTTTGGGGTTGCAAGTTGATTTGAGTTACCATGGAGTTTGTTAAGTAATAGATGCTCAGTAATCCTTGTTTGTAATTGGCATCACTTTCTCTGTTTAAATGGATAATAATGATAAATACTTCACAAATTAAATATGGCATCCATTCACTGTAATTACCCAAGATATTTTTCCCTGAATCTACTTTTGAAAGAAAGATACAGAGCCTAGAACTGACATTTAGTCTTTTGAGAACTACTCTCCTTCTATAATTTGGTCTGTAATCAATTAACATTCAGCCAAAGCACTTATACCTGTTCCACCTCTATCTTTTATGAACGAGCCAATATTCAAGATAAGGACTAAAAGTTGGGTAGCAGCTGCTTGCACCTATAATCCTAGCTTCTCAAGATGTTAAGATCTGAGGATCATAGTTCAAAGACATCCTGGGATGCAAAAGAATTCCATGATATCCTCATCTCTAAATAACCAGCAACACATTAGAAGTACAGATACAGGTCAGGTGGTAGAGCACTAGCCTTGAATGAAAAAGCTAAGTCCAAGGCTCTGGGTTCAAGCCCCTAGTATCAGCTTAAAAATGTTTAGGACTGAGGTTCTACTGGGTACGTCAACAAGAAAGTAGTTTTCTATTATGGCCACCAGACATCCCTTGAAAAAACTGAAAAGAGGTCTCAAATATTGTCTTCCAGTTTTAGAGTTGGCCATCAGTTCCAATCTCCTTTCTCACAGATAGAAAAACCTAGAGGAAAATAAACCTTGTTTAAAACTAGACAGATAACAAGATCAGCTAGAACTCAAATCTAGAATGCCAGACCCACTCCCTGTGTGCTCCAAAGATGATTAGTAGTAAAAACTGAACTCAAACTAATAAGCCAAATCAAAATAGATAAATTAAATTGATTGATGGAAACCTAAATAGGGAGACAGTGGAATCTCCCTATCTGACTACTTTTACCAGGCCACTTCCATACAATGGATCACTTCATTCTATGTCACCCATGTCCTCACAGAGTCTCTAGACCTTCTTCCCCTGCAGACAGAGTTTCTAATATTGACTCAGTTATCTGTATATCTCAGCCTACCCAGCACAATTTCATTATCTCAGCAAGAAGCAAGCGTCTTTATCCTAAACCAGACATCAGAGTCATTGCTGGACAAATCATGGGACTCCCTCTTTGAGCACAAGACCCTGGCTCTCCTCCTCCTTCTTTCTGTATAGAGAGGTTCCAGAACAATTATATGGACTTACTGCATTAGAATTGCTAGGGAGCCCTTTTTAAACATGTGTTCCACTCCTCTCCCACACCTCCCATAGAAACTCCAGATTCAGTGGGTCTGAAGGGAATCCAGCAACCTGCATTTCTATAAACCTTCCCAGTTAATTCTGAGCACTGTTTTTCAGTACCACCCACAGGGCTAACATGCCAGAAGGCCCCCATTAAATATCTGCTAAGTGACCTTTGAAGGAGAGATTCAAGCCCTTCCCATAAAACCAACAATTTTCCAGATATATGAGAATATTTTGGTTCAACTGTTAGGTTCTACAGACTGCAGGGCACTCGCTTGTCATCTTCTTATTCAACATCGTAAAGGGAATTAATCTCCTCTGGGATAATTTGTTACAGACTGTGCAGGTGGATGACTAGAAGATATTTAATCATTTATAATCCAGCAGAACTTAGCTTCAGTGTGATATAAAGGTATTAAAAATTACCTTTGGATCATTTGACAAATAATGTCAGAGAAAGAGAGAAAGAAGATGAAAGCTTGGGAAAGGGGGCCAGTCCTTTGCCAAGACCAAAATAAATTGCACCTACTCTATTATGACAACTGCCTTGCCTGAGAGAGGTTGAAAGGAAGATCATAAATAAAGATGTTCATGGCTAGAGGCCAGTATCTGCCTAGAAGCCAATGGCCAATGCTTAGGCATGCCTTCTTTGGCCTATGCCAAACCTTCAAACCCATTGCTAATAACTAAAGCCACCAAGGTGACCCAAGGCTAAGATTAATCTATCCAGATGTTGGGTGTGGCCATTTGTTTTAATAATGTTTACTAGCAATGAGCAGATGGCTTGATAGGTAGAGTGAGTGCAAAACCATAGGCTAATTAGAACAGGGTGAATCTGGTTGCTATGCAGGTCTCAGGAAAGACCCCAACTGCAAGGTCTAAATCTTAAATCTACTCAGACATTTGCAGCAGGATAGGCAAAAGCATTCTTGGTCTGTATCTCTATAAGAACCAGCTTGTTTTGCCTGAAGGAGACATCTCCGAGGTCGAACTAAGAAACAAGTTAATGTGCATCATGCATATGGATCAGTGCTGTGGCACCTTGACTGATGACAAAGAAGACTTCTGAGATACATAGTTTTTAGACCTGCTGGCCTTTTCTTGTCTCTAAAATAATAATATCACAAGAAGAAATGAGCCAACTGGCAAACATCCATCAGCAAGTGGTCCTAGTGAGAAGTGCTCATGCTGTGTTCCCCTCCCCCCTCCCCCCAAACAATGTGAGCTCTGTCACCAAACTGCCTACTCAGCACACCTTCCAACAGCCATGCGTCAGCACCTCGTGCAGCAAAGTCATCCTCAAAGTGGAGGAAAGCTCAAGGGATTTGGATGACAGCAGATCTGGGGACCTGAAGACAAGGATTCAGAGGACTGAGAGACTTTCACATGTGAATTTTCCCTTCACACACAGCCAGCAATAAATGAAGTGTAAGAAGCCAAGAGCAACTCTCCCAATACTTATCCACTGGGGTTCATATCACATAACACAGATGAAGGTTCTCAAAATGTTCTGAACTCCTTAACAAGGATCTCTCTGTTAACAAATGGGGACCCTGAGGCCAAGGAGGTTAGGTACTTAGGTAATTCACTAGAGAAAAAATTCATTTTAGAATCTTGTGTTTTTTAAATGTTCACTATTCTTCCACATGTAAAGGCATGGTGAATGGATAGTGGGTAGGCAGATGGATGGACAGATGAATGGTTGAACAAATCCCTGTCCTTAGCAGAGAGAAACAGGTGAGACACCTTCAGAAATGGAAAATCCAGTACCTGAGCTTGGAATCCGAAAGCCAGTTCTTCCTTTGTTCACTGTCTCACCTTCTTCACTTGCCCAATTCCTCATGATGAAAACAATCAATTTCTAAAGCTAGAGACTCCTAAATGCAACTTTCAATGTGTTCCCCCTAGCATTCGTCCTATCTCCTTCATTGTATTCATCTGCTGTCACAACTGTGTATTGTCATCTGAATGTGGATGTCTCCCAAGTGTCTATCAAGAGCTTGGACCTCCATTCCACACTTTAAACATATGCCCAAAGGCCTATGCAACATCACCCCTTGAATGCATAACAGATGTCTCCAAATTAACAAGTCCTGGAATCCTGATCTTGGTCCCTCAAACATGGTCCTCCTTGAATCTTTCCTTTATCATCAAGGCTAACTCTGTTCTTCTAATGCCTTTAACTTAGAAACCTGCATATTAATTCCAATATTGCTCTAATATTTTTTTAATCTAACACCTCCATCAGCACATCTTGTTGTTTCTACAAAACAGCCATATCTTATAACTTCTGTCCATTGTCACTGATTCAAACTCTGGTCCAAGTTACAATGATTCATCCAATGTAGAGGTGTAACAGCCCCCATCTCTTCTTGGTTCTGTCTTGAATTCCATCAGGGAATTGTCAACACAGACCATATCAATCTCTTCATCCCATATGCTTTCATAGACTGTCAATAATTTACCAGGAAGTAGAAGAAAGTTAAAATGTCTCTAAAAGCAGTCATTTTGTTGACCTTGGTCTTTCACTTCCTTTTTGTGAAAACTGAAAAGTTATGAGGCTTGACTCTTTCTACGTTTCCCTGGAAATCGGGCACTAAATCCAGAGCAACGGGCCAGAATTAAAGATATTGATTTGCTTAAATGAAGCTCATTTTCTGACATCTAGTTTAAAGGAGAAAAATTTCTCTCGATGCTGTCATTCTTAGCTCTAATTTTGCAGCCTTGAAACAAATGCCAGAAAATGTCGTTCTTCTTTTGACTTTTTCCCTCTATAATATTCCATTGTATTTTAGTTTTTTACTCTTGTTAAAATAGAAACACAGAAAAAATTCAAATAAAAACTGTCATTGCTTGATGTAAGATGAGAGAAGTCTCCTTGCCCTATCTCTTGTCTCTGTCTCTATCTCTTCCACTCACATATCCACACATGAATGCACACACCCACATATGACTTTTGAAAGTTCATGTCCTCACTAGACTCAGAGACATTGAGAACCTGCCATCTGCCTAGATAGGAGCACGTTCAAGGACAAGGTCCTGATGATGTCACCTGTTTCAGGTTTGTTCATTCATGGCCTGTCTTAGGAATCATGCATGGTAACACCTGTCTGTAATCTGAGCTACTTGGAAGGCAGATAGAGGCTCCAGATCTGAGGCCCAACCTGGGCAAAAGCATGAAACCATATCAGAAACATAAACTAAAACCACAAGTGGCACGGTGGTTTGAGGTAATAGAGTGCCAGCTCTTTTGCTCAGGGACAGCACCCAGGCCCAGAGTTCAAGTGCCATGACCAATTAAAAAATAAAAATAAAATCTATCTATGGGGCTGGGGATATAGCCTAGTGGCAAGAGTGCCTGCCTCGGATACACGAGGCCCTAGGTTTGATTCCCCAGCACCACATATACAGAAAACGGCCAGAAGCGGCGCTGTGGCTCAAGTGGCAGAGTGCTAGCCTTGAGCGGGAAGAAGCCAGGGACAGTGCTCAGGCCCTGAGTCCAAGGCCCAGGACTGGCCAAAAAAAAAAAAAATCTATCTATGATGTATCTATTTGATACTAATTTGTTTCTGGGGTAATAATAATTGTTAGAACAATCTATATTTTGCTGAGCTCTCAGTATGTCCAACAATGGGAATCTTTTAACTGATCTCCTTTATGCCTTCTTAAGTCAACCAAAAGGGCCTTTAAAAAATAAAATAAATCAAATCCCTAAAAGTCTGAAGTAAATCCCTACTGAGATCAGAGCCTATATTCTGCAGCCTGTTCCTTGCGATCACAACAGAAGTGCATCTCTTACAGCTCTAGAAGCAGGGAAGTATAAGGTCACAGCACTAGTGGGTTTGGTGTCTGGTGTCTGGAGGAGGTCCATTCCTCATAAATGATGGTTTCTAGGTGCCCTTTCATGTTGAAAAGGGGCAAAGAGGCTCCCTGGGGCCCTTTTATAAGGCATTAATCCCATTCATGGAGCAACAGCCTCAACCTCTAACTGTCCCCCACAGTCCCTATGTCCAATACCCCTGGGACCAGGGTTTGACATAAGAATCTATGGAGACAAACATTCATATCATAGCTCCACTTCTTTCTCACTCATTTATTATGGTCCAGACATACTGACCTTCTTCCTTGTCTTCAAGCCAAGTTTTCTCATGGCTTAAGAACTTTCTATTATTTTTTAAGTTTTTTTTCCCTCAAAGGCTCTTTCCCAGCTGCTTCTAGAAAACGTTCAGGTCCCACTCCTGGTCAAAGGCCTGGCCTGACCACCTCCCCCTCCCAAGAGTTGTCCTTACTATGTTACTTCTGGTAGCACTTACCACAAGCAATAGTTTTCATCAGGTACAGGTGGCTCATGTCTGTAATACTAGCTACTCAGGAGTCTGAGATCTGAGGATCACAGTTTGAAGTCAACCCAAGCAAGACAGCCTTATCTCCAATTAACCACCTAAAAGCTAGGAGTGGAGCTGTGGCACAAGTGGTAGAGTGCTAGCCTTGAGTGAATAAAACTACAGAATAGCACCCAGACTAATAGAACCTAATTTATTTATTGTGTTTTATGAAAAATACTGGAATATAATTAAGGGACTTAGTCTATGTATCTATTTGCATAATAAGCAAGCAAACCCCAGCAGCAAATTCCAGCAGCAGTTATTGCTATTATTATTATCAAAATCATTCCCATCAAGTAGTATAAGAAGCTGTGTGGGGAAAGGAGAGGATAAGGAGGGAATCCCTCTGGTTCTTCTAAGCCTTGATTTCATGACTCTAGAAATTTGTGAACTAGCCAGTCTCCCTACCTTATCTGGGACCTGAGATGACATTCATTCCAATCTTCCAGGTCCACCTCCATGAGGCCTTCCACTCAAACATCAGAGCTACTGATCTGCTCCCCCAAACCTGACAGTCTCCATAAAGCTGCACCCCAGAAACACAGACATGGGCACACACACACACTCATATGCTCTTGGAATTCTGCTTAGCTTTCAAAGGAAGGGAAACATTGTTGATGTAGATATTAATGTTGTTTCTTATCAAGTTGTGGCAGTTTTTGTTATGGCTCCTGCCTGCTCCCCCAGGCCCTTGCTTGCAGAAAACATACTTGGTATTATTTTTTTTCTTGCTCACAACCAATTGGACAGACTTTGAGGACCCTTTGAAGACATTTGGGGGGGGGATTGTTTCCTAGCATATGTGGGCAGCGCTACTACTTCCACCCCCTCAGGACTACTTAACAACATCAGCAAAGCAATTAAGGCCAGTTTTCAGGAAGATGCCAGCGGCTCTGCAGTGTCTGGATGGGAGTCTCAGCCCAATTATTTCCAGCTAGTTGTGAACTGCAGGAAAGTGGACTTTACTTCATTAGAACTTCAGCTCCCACTGATTAAAAGTCAGCTGTGTTGGAGACAGTAAGGAAAAATGAAACAATTAAACCTGTCATCAATAAAATTGCTGCGTCTTCCTCAACACAGGGTTTTACTTCTCTCCAGAGGAGTGATTAAAATGAACTGATTGAACTATAATTTGATTGACTGGAGAGTCTCTGTCCATTGCATTGTAACGGAACTTCCCCTTATTGCTCTTCCAACTTGGGATGTAAAAATTTCCTGCAGGCCTGCCAGCATCTAACAACAGATGCTTGGAATCTACCAGGTGCTGGCCCTGCCCAGAGATCAGCTAAGACACTGTGGTAGGCAGAAAATGCCAGCACAGCTTCCCCTCACATGCATAAAAATATCAAGGCCACAGCCATGGAACCTGCACCTCTGCTACCTCACAGGGTAAAAGGGATCTGCAGATATGGTTCATACTAAGAACTTGAAAAAAGGTTACCCCAAATTATTTAGGGCAAACTCAACCTAACCACATGCTTTCTTTTTTTCTTTCTTTCTTTTTTTTTGGCCAGTCCTGGGCCTTGGACTCAGGGCCTGAGCACTGTCCCTGGCTTCTTCCCGCTCAAGGCTAGCACTCTGCCACTTGAGCCACAGCGCTGCTTCTGGCCGTTTTCTGTATATGTGGTGCTGGGGAATCGAACCTAGGGCCTCGTGTATCCGAGGCAGGCACTCTTGCCACTAGGCTATATCCCCAGCCCTCATGCTTTCTTAATTGTGTGTGCGTGTATTGGTGCTAGGGCTTGAATTTAGGGCTTGGGTACTTAGGGCCTGAGCTTTTTTACTCAAGAATAGCTCTCTACCAGGGCTGGGGATATGGCCTAGTGGCAAAATTGCTTGCCTCGTATACACGAAGCCCTGAGTTCAATTCCCCAGCACCACGTATACAGAAAACAGCCATAAGTGGCACTGTGAAAAAGAAGCCAGGGACAGTGAGAGTGCTCAGGCCCTGAGTCCAAGGCCCAGGACTAGCAAAAACAAAACAAAAAAGAATAGCTCTCTACCACTTGAGAGACATCTCTCACTTTCAGAATTTTGGTGGTTAATTGGAGATGAGATTCTCATAAACCTTCATACCTGGGCTAACATTGAATTGTAATCCTCAGAGTTCAGCTGCCTCAATTCTCCTAGCTAGGATTACAGTCCTGATCCCAACTTCTATGTGACCTTGATGGGGTCACGCACCTTCAGCAACTCTGAACTTCAGGCAGGGGATGGGGGTTTGGGGGGAAGGCACAGGGGATGCAGGAAGGGGCTGCACCTGTTAAAGGCCTCAGAGTGGCTCAGTGTTCAATCTCTTGGGGCATTAAACTTAACATTCCCAATACCTTGTACAGACTGACAGCACACTTTATATATAAGAAAACAGAGGCTTAGAAAAATAAAACAATTTGTCTAAAATCTCAGTAGCAGAAGCAACATTTAAATTCAACACTGTTTGACTCCAGAGCTGAAATTCTTAAGACAAAATAGGAAAATATTATAGTCAAGGCTGAGGTCATGATGTCTTGAAAATACTACAGTGATGGAAACATTTTAGAAAGCCTGGCAAAAAGCAGTATACGCCATGGAATCTTCTCTCAATACCAGTTTAAAGGCAGCTCTAAAATATCTGCAAATGAATAGCCCGGGGGGCAGTACATGAGCATGTGCACCTATGTACATTTGCAGACATTGTGCCGAAACCGTCACTGTGCAATAAAAATGTAACACGAAGAACAAAGCCCTGCACAAGGCTTGCATTCACACAGCGTCCTTTCACAATTGATGCCTGCTGCCATTTTCCTCTGCATGAGAAATGTGATTTCTATATGTCAGGCAAGAGTTTTTAAAAGGCCTCCAATGATTCATATTTCAATGTGCATTTAATCCAAACTGGAAAACAGCCCATGTGGGGCCTCTCTGACTCTTTCTTCCTAGCAACCAAGGCCTTTTGTCATTGTAGTATCAAATGGGCCGGTGGTAGCTTTGCGTGTGGACTCGGGTTCCTGACACCAAAGCCTGCCCCTCCTCTCCACTCAATCCTCTGAAGGAAAGATGAATCATCATGGCCTCTATTTTGGGAATGAGTTCAGTGTCAGAGGACCATGTCCATCTTGTTGATGACAGCTCCCCAGCACAACCCAGTGTGTCATGTTTCCCAGAAATAAGGACTTTGGGAGACATTAGCCTGGTGTTACAATTGAGCCCAAATGATGCTTTTCATCTCCTCTGAGGCTGGGTCCCTCACATAGCCTTTGTACCACACTCCAAATGGTTCATCTATTACCTCTACAAAGGAAAGGGAAAGAAAGGAGAGGAGAAGACAGGACAGGACCGAAGCAGGAAAGGGAATTTGCATTTCCAGAACTTCACCTGATTCTTCAAATAGAATCTCTCTACAGATCACATCTGCTTTCAGGCTTACAACAGCATGTCTATGCCAGTACCCTCAAGTTCAGTCTCCAGCCTGAATACCTCACTAATCTGACCACCCAACATCCAATACCTAAATGCCACCTCCAGCTGCGCACATATAGACTTCCCAACCTCAGCCTGTTCATCTCTTCCATCTCCCACATGCATGGACCCATGCTCCCATTTCAGGTTCCTATCCTTCCAGGAAGTCATTCTTGCTCCCTATCTCTCTACCCTGACAGCCTCACTGACTCTACTTCCCAACTATTCCTCAAATCTACCCACCTGCCTCCATCCCTGCTATCAAGAGCATATCCAAAAAACCTTTGAGTCTTTAATAAATCTCCTCACGGCTACTCTTACCCTTCTTTAAAATTAGTTATCTCACAATATCTGAAGTGACCATTTTTAACTGGGCCTAATGGTCCAGCTGTAATCCCAGCACTTGGGAGGTAGAGGCAGGAAGATTACAAGTTCAATCCCAAATGAATAGCAGGAAGCTGGACCATGCAGAAGTAGGACATCAAGAGAGAGCTAGAAATTAAAGGAAGAGTGAATAAATTCATAATATTCAATGTACATATATAAAATGGATCTATGTAAATTGAGGGATGAGTGGGGTTGGGAGAGATTGGGGAAAAAGATTTTTTTAAAGATGACATTGGCTGGGAATGTGGCCTAGTGGCAAGAGCACTTGCCTCGTATACATAAAGCCCTGAGTTCGATTCCTCAGCACCACATATATAGAAAAGGCCAGAAGTGGCCCTGTGGCTCAAGTGGCAGAGTGCTAACCTTGAACAAAAAGAAGCCAGGGACAGTGCTCAGGCCCTGAGTTCAAGTCCCAGGACTGGCAAAATAAATAAATAAATAAAAGATGACATTGATCAAGATACATTATACTCACAAAGTGACATGTTGAATTGAAACCCCTTTGTACAACTACTTAAAGATAATAAGAATAATAGTTTTTTAGAAGGTTGTCCTAGACCACATAGTGATATAGAGAGCTGTCTGAGCTACATGGAAAGACCTTATATAATGTAGATACATGTATATATAGCATTATATGTATATGTATATGTATATGTATGTATATAGCAAACATTCTCTTTTTTCCCTATTTGTGCTGTCCTATATTGGGGCTTAAATTCAGGACCCTGAGTTCTTGCTTGGCTTTTTTACCCAAGGCTGATGCTCTATGTAGAGCTATACTTCCAGTTCCTATGGTGAACTTCCTTAAACTGAATAATTAGACCACACCTCTGCTTTTAAAAGACTTGAATGGCTTTCCTTTTCATGTAGTATTACTCTCAAGTTCTTTCCTCGGGCTGCTCTGGAAGCCCCATTCATACCTGCTCCCACTGAGGGTCCCGCCTCTCTTCCCTCTGTTATGCCAGCTTTCTTTGCTCTGACCATTCCATATGTCTGGAAAACTGTCATTCCTGCTCCTCCTGGGGTGATTTCTCTGCTCCCTTCTGGCTTCAGGAAGCCTAGCCTTGATACCCTAGCACATGATTGTTCATTCCTCCCTCCACCATCCTCTCTCCCTTCATGTGACAAATCTCTATAGCTCTTACCACAATCATATCCATCTTTTATTCCCATGCTCTTTATTGTCAACCTCTTTTTCTAACCTGGGAGCTCCCAGTGGGCTTATTCCATGCTTGAATCAGAATCTGTGTTCGTGATTCCTTAGTTAACCACTCAGCATCTAGATGAATGAATGAATGAACTGCCAAGATCCCACCAGTGACAAAGGGCAGAACCAGGATTTAAACCCAGGCTCATCCCTCTCTAAAGCCCACATCCTTAAGAGAGAATTGTGGGGTTTGCCTCCAGGCTGACCTTTGATCCTTGGCAAAGTCTCTCTGTCTCACCCCACAATGCTAGAGTACCCTGTTGCTATGCTGCCATTCCCACTAAAGGTTTCCATGGAAAAGTAATCTTCTCCTAGAAGAATCAGAGACAAAATCCAAGCATCCAACAGGAAGAGATGTTCAGGGACTCTGAGTACCATACAGCGTAGCTCTCCATTTTGAATAGTTCCTGTGTAGGACACATATGCTGCCTTCATGGTCAACATTACAAAGTCAACATTACACTGTCAACATTTCAACCAACAGCTCAGCTGAATCCATTCCCCTCATCTTTGTGTACTCAGGGTCTAAGTCCTGATGGATTAAACCATGAAGGTTTTCAGACTCACTGTGATCCATGCCATATGCTGTAAGCCCAAATGGTTTTGCATACATCTGTAGGGGCATCGTTGAGCACCAAATAGCACCCCACCTCATGTGCTTCAGTGTGCTACCATTTCCTTCTTTCTCAGATATTATCCAAAACCACGAAGGTTTCAATCATTGCAGATACAGCCCTGAAGAGCATCTTTCACCTCCGGATACATGCTTTAACATCTGCTCTGCAGAAGAAGTATTCTGCAGTACACACTGCTCAGTCCTTAAAGGAAACCCAGATGTTCACCATAAGAACCCATGGTGACATGTGTCCCTACCAGTTTCCTTTCATCACTCTTTCTACTTCCTCACTCTGCTTACCTGGATTGTGCAGAGTTAAACTAAAAGCTTGACCTCTCTCACTTTGCAGATAATCACCACCCAGGAATCCAAAGTGTGCTAGGAACTCAAGCTGGGAAAAAAGAAAGAAGAAAGAAGGAAGGAAGGAAGGAAGGAAGGAAGGAAGGAAGGAAGGAAGGAAGGAAAGATTACATTTGAGAACCACAAAATGGAAAAGCAGACAGCACATTCACTGCCATGGGAAGAAATCTTCCCAGCTGAGTCAGTTCTTAGCCCTTGAACCATCAGTGACCCTGAACTCTGAAGTCATCATACTCTGCTCTAAAACTCCTCATTTTCATATAGTCTGCCACTTAGACATTTACAAGTTGGCTTCAGCTTACCCCTGTATCCCTGCTGCTTTCCCAGTGGCCACTCCAAAGTGCCACTGCTCCCCGCCCCCCACCCCCAGCAATGGAACCCCGCACTTCTTCCTCTCAGAGCCTGGGCTTCTTATGTCTCTACCGTTCTTGCTCAGGAGTCAGAGGTACACAGTCTGCTTGCTGGATAGTCAACGTGCCATCAACCTCACATTCAGAAGGGCTCTGTGCTCAGTGTTCTGCTCTTGCACTTTCCTGTTTTATTGACAGGGACACTGCATTTCATTTTGTACCTGGGCCTGCAGATGGGTTACCAGCCCTATTTTCAGGTGAGACTTGGCTTTCAAATAATAAAAATTCACTACATAAGATTGTCAAAGAATTTTCATTGGGGTGAATCTCACTTTTTCATCCCTTTTCTCTCACATTACATCGTTTTTTAAGTCACACTTGGATTATTAGAGAGGAGAAATTTGTTTCAAGGCTGCCTCTCTGCCTGTTTCCTTAGGAAACAAAGCAATGACAGTAGGAATGCCTGTCTTCCCCAATACCCAGTAAATATTGACTAAATTGGAGATTGGATCTGTGAATTTACAAGGAGGGAAATTTCAAGATTGCTTTTCCATACTCCTTTGTTGAGTCTCAATGTCTTATTTTAGTATTTTGCAGGTCTTTAAATACCCATGGTTTATTTATGAACTGAGGGTTATTAACTGTTTGAAACTTCATTAAGTTCTTCCCCGGGGATAGTCTCTGCTGAGGTCCTTTTAGATGATCCTTCCCCAAATATCTGTCTAATTTAGATTTAATAGAACAGTTTATTGTATGTTGATAAAAGAATAATGAATTAATAAAGCCTTCGCTGAGACTTAGGTAACAGATACATAATCTATCGTTGTTAAAGTGCCATGCAAATGTTTTTAATAATCAGCATTTAATATGCAGCAACCCAGACGTAAATCCAGCCTAAACACACATTTGGAAACCCATTTTAAGCAGCTCATGAGTTTCTAGAAGATGAGGAAAGCTCAAGAATAACTGTACAGCAGGCCATCTGGCATCCTTAAGCCCTGTTAGGGGTTCTGGAACCCTAACTCAGAGAGGCAGAAAATTCCACTGCTGGACAATGCTCCTGGTTTTCTCTCCCCAGGAGTGGAGTCTGTGAGCCTTGTTGTGTCTGCCATGTGTTTCAAGGTATCCCATCTCGAAATGAATCAAGGATATTTCTAACCAGATGACTTCAAATCCAGATTTATGTAAATTTGTCAGGAGTATAACTGAGGAAAGAATTCAAGGTAAGTGGGATCCATGGAGGACTTTGTTTCTTTTCTTTTCTTTTTTTTCTTTTTTTTTTTTTGGCTGTAGATCTATATATTTATTGCACAACAGATGACAGTGAAGTATCTTGAGGAAGCAGTCCTTAGTAAAAGCCAATGAGAAGCCAGTTCCAAGCAGACCAGTTCTGTAGCTGGCCTGGTGACTAGTCCCATAATCTGCTGCTAAGCCATGTTTTTCCTAAACTGGTTCACTCTTAACTACAGGAGGAATAAACTCCATGCCAGCTATCCCCCAACTTGACCTTTAGCTTCCTGTCCACCTCTGCTCACTGCCTGCTCTCAGACAATATCTCACCTGCTATTTGCTTTCTCCCTGTCTCAACTTGCCTTCTAGTTGAAGATCTCCTGCCAGGGAAACTACTCTAAATATTATAATAGAAATTCTCTTTTATCTTCTTTCCTTACATCTTACACTTGAAAGTATGTTGTTATTTAGGGAGCTGACAATGTTGGTTATCTTGAATTGGTACAAGAGGTCATATCTCTAGTTGGGGTTTTATGATCTCAGGAGAATTGAAGACAAATTGTCATGTTGAACCACTCAGGAAGATTCCTGTTCCAACATTTGAAGGAAGTCATGGTTGCTCACAGATACAGATCTGAAGTATAAGCAAACTGTCTCCTCTGTTGACCAGCTGTAATGCCCACAGCTCCCATCATTATCATATTTCTTGGGAATTAACTGTAAAATCCCTGTAGGAGATGTCACCTGGTGGCCCAGTGGCACTAAGCCCTGTGTTGGTTGCCCTGATTCACACACATAAAAGAAATCTTTACCTATAAAACCAAAAACTGGAAAAGAGAAGGACCAAGAAGTACCAACCACAAGGCTTGAGTTCAAGAGCAGTACACCATTTTGGTTCCGAGTGATGTGGAAGGTCCCTTCCATTTTGTGAGTTGAGAGAGGAGGTTGGGTTTTCTAAACTTGAACCACACATTTAGCTCCCGCATGTTGTCCCATGGATGTGATATTCAATGCCATTCGTGGCCATACTTGCCTTAGCATGAATTCATTTGCTCAATATGGAAACACCAGGGAAGCTAGAGTGCAGGCCCAGAAGGTAGAGGCCATCACCACAGGTGGTTCTGAAGCTAACTCTATTGGAAGCTGAAGTGGTCTGAGTGAACAAGTTCTAACCGTAACAGTGACCAAGCAGGACGCTGTGGGTGTTAGATGAACACTATGGACACCTTCAGACAAAGAGAAGAATGAGAATAGAGGTAAGAAGGGCAAAGTTTTAACTTCCCAGGGTTGGTCTTTTGGCCAGAAATGACCTCTAGTCACTGGAAACAAGGGTTTCGAGATTGTGTGTTGCACCCCAAAAGAACTTGGTGCTTATGAGTACAGCATTGATGGCGTTCTACTTGACAGCCAATCCTGGGAAGCTGCTAAAATCCACTGTACCTTCACGTCTCTGCCCAAAAACTGGGGTTAATAATCCAGAAAGAGCTACTACGAGCACCAGATGAGTTTATACATGGAAAACTTAGCTCTATGAGGGCCAGACCTAAGAACCACTATGATCTCCCCTTTACCCTCACATTCCTACTTTAGAGTTAGTGGGGAGAGGGAAGCGGAGGGGGAGAGAGATGTAATTTGTCTTTCTTTCAGCATTTCCTATACCTCCCTGCAGATCCTATCATCTTCCGGTCTGCTAGAGCCTATACCTGGAACAATGTCCTTGGGCAGCTTAAAAGGAATTGACAGCCCAGCTGCCATCTCAGCCTTCTATCTCCTATGGGAAAATTGTGTCCTTAGCGGTTCTGAAATTTCAAGGAAGAAACTGTAGCATCAATTTGTACCTGCAACAAACACCTGCCTGACATTCCTCGGCATTTCCAGTTGTGCACACACAGAGATGCATTTGCACACACAGGTGTGTAAATACTCAGATGCACCTGCACACACAGGTGTGTGCTTATGTATATTTGCAAACAGAAGCATGCGTACACAGAAGTGCAGGCACAAATCTGGAGAGAGATACACAGACAAATGTACACTTGCACAAACATGAGCATGTTCATAGAAAACATGTATGTAAGACTAGTATATACATACCCGTAGAGAGACAAACAAGCCATATGTGTGTGCTCTAATAATGTTTCACATGGCACAGTTATACTGCCAAACTGTGTGTCTGTGAATGACAGCAGATACTCAATACCTTCAAGAAAAAGAGAATACAGCCAGGAGCCAATGGCTCAATTCTGAACCCCAGGCTAAGATTTGAGGATCTTGGTTCAAAGTCACCCTGGGTACTTATCTCTAATTAAGCAGAAAAATCTCAGAAGTACAGGTGTGGCTCAAGTAGAACACCAGCCTTGAGTGAAACAGCAAGTCAGTGAGGCCCTGAGTTCAAGCCCCAGTACTGGCAAAGGAAGGAAGGGGGGAGGGAGGGAGGAACCAGGGAGGAAAAGAGGGGCAGGCCATTTCCCTAGACTCAGTTCTAGCCCAGTGTCTAGGCTCTATAGACCCAGGTGTGGCTGTACTGATAGCCCAGAGTGGAGGAAGGAGGCAGCCTGAGAAGCCATGCTGGGGAAGTCCCTAAATCAGAGACCTGGGCACCTATGGAAGCAGTCTTTGGGAGCCCATGGCTCTGCTGTCTTCAGCATGCATACCACTTCTTGGAGCACTTGGACTCAAACCCAGCTTTCCTACCAACTATGGAAAGGATTTCAAGAAATATCTGGCTTATCAAGAGCAGAATTAACCAGAGGTGTGGCAAACTTCATCCCAACTGCATGTACCAGAAGAAGAGGGAAAGAAGACAGAGTCCACCAGGACTGGGGTAATGGAAGAAGAGCACTGTGAGCCCATGGATTGTCTAGCATAGCTCTACTTTCTCTGTAAGAAAGCTCTAGCTGGAGAATGGCTACACATTTCTACCTGATGACTTGCTGGTTCTGAAATATTCGTGGCTTCTGGTTCCCGTGTCCTTCCTGCTGTCCCTCTTGTGAAGGGTTACAGCCCCGGGATCAGGATCTTCACACAGTACCTGATGCCCATCACAAGATGACAACTTCTGATTGCTCAGTGAAGACCCCAGAGATACTACCAAGAGTAGAGAAAGCTTCCAAGAAGTGGAGAAAATGATCAGAATCATTGGTCTCACTGAAGCGTTACCCTCAAGCAACCTACATTGCTTATGTCCGGGGAGGAGGAACCCAAGTGGGTTCTGCAATGGAACTCATGCCTATCTTCATTCCCTATGGAGACACAGAAAGAAATTCTGTGCTGCTAACAAAAGAGGAAGATAATCCTTGATGAAGTGTAATCTAAGATATTTGGTACTCCTCTGACCTGTCTGTATTCTCTTCCTGCCCACTTCCAGATGGAGAATCCTCAGACAGAAGCTAAACAACCCACCAGGAAAGAGGAGTGTGTGGCAGGATTTATGTGCCATGAAAAGCCAACATGATGGCCATGACATCTTATCCTAACCTACCCTGGGTTTAGGAATCTACGCCATGACGGGAGAAGCACAGGACTTTGGAACGGGGACTTGATATTTGAAACACCAACCCTAGATCCTACTCTGTCAATGCTCTTTGTGTTCTGAGAATGATTATAATACCTGACAAGTCTTCCCATTTGCTAAGAGGACCTCCTTTCCTCCTGCCCACCTCCATGTTTACCTCATGCACCTGTGTGGAAGTCAGGATCTGAGAACTCTCTTGGTGCTCCCCACTTCCATGGCTCTGCATTTGCTGTTCCTAAAGCATGCATTCTCGTGCCCCCACTAAAAGAGCCCCTCCTGAGAAGCTAAGATTACAGATGTGACCTTCCTAGGTTGCCTACTTTGACCAATCATTCCTAGAGGTTAAGTACTTTCTTCTTAATTTCTCCACTAGACTCCATGAGCTATGTGTGCATGTGCTGGTCCTGTAGCTTCAACTCAGGGCCTGGTGTTGTCTTTAAGCTTCTTTTGCTCAGAAACAGTTAGTGCTCTACCACTTAAGCCACACCCCTACTTCTGACCTTTTTTTGTTTGTTTGTTTTTTGCCAGTCCTGGGGATTGAACTCAGGACCTGAGCACTGTCCCTGGCTTCTTTTGGCTCGAGGCTAGCACTCTACCTCTCGAGCCACAGCACAACTTCTGTCTTTTTCTATATATGTGGTGCTGAAGAACTGAACCCAGGCAAGCACTCTACCACTAGACCATATTCCCAGCCTCTGGCCTTTTGCGAAATATAGTTTATTGGAGATAAGTGTCTCATAAATTTTCCTGCCTGCCCTAGCTTTGAACTGCAATCCTCAGACCTCATTCTCCTAAGTAGCTAGGATTACAGGCACGAGCCATTGGTGCCCAGTTCTCCATGAGTTTTATTTTTTTTTGACAGTCCTGGGGCTTGAACTCAGGGTCTGAGCACTATCTCTGGCTTCTTTTTCTCAAGACTAGCACTCTACCACTTGAGCCACAGTGTCACTTCTGAATTTTTCAATATGTGGTACTTAGGAATGGAACCCAGGGCTTCAGGGCTTCATGCGTGCTAGGCAAGCACTCTACCACTTAGGGCCATATTCCCAGCCCCTCTATAAGCTTTTTAAGAAGAAAACAAAGCATCACTGGCTCGTGACTGTAATCCTAGCCACTCAGGAGGCTGAGACTTGAGGACTGCAGTTTGAAGCCAGACCTGACAGGAAAATCCATAAGATTGTTATATCCAATTAATTACCAAAAAGCTTAAAGCAGAACTGTGGCACAAGAGGTAGAATTCTAGCATGAGTGAAAAAGCCAAAGCCTTAAGAGTTCAAGCCCTAGTACCAGCACAAGAGACAGACAGACAGACAGAGAGAAAGGGGGAGAGAGGGGGGAGAGAGAGAGAGGGGAGGACACAGAGAGAGAGAGAGGTATCATTCTTATCTTCCCATCCTTGACAATAACCTGGGGCCTGATATAATATGTATAGTAGATGCTTAGTTATGATTAGCTCCATGAGTGGATGAGCTAAGTGACTGAGAAGCAGCCACTAGGGAAAGAGTGTGGGTTTCAGAACCATACTACTTGGGGTGGGAATGTCCTGATTCTACCACTCATTAGGAGTTGGGCTTTGACAGATTCCCTGTTCTTCCTGTTTCTTAGCTTCCAGTAAAGGCAGAATAATAATAGGGCTGTGGCAAAGAGTAAGTGAGCTAATAGGTATAAAATGTCTAAATAGCAGCTAGTTTACACTAAGCATTTGATAGTGTTAACCATTAGTCTTACATCAAATGAGTCCAAATCCTTTCTCATCTGGACATTATCAGTGATTCAGAAGGCTTCTCTACTAAATCAATATCACCAGAGAAGAACAGGCACTTTTCCTTTGGGTCTTGTAGCAATCCCTGCTCCAGGGGCCCAAACACCCCCTATTTAGGCTGAGTGGACTTTATTTACAAGGGCCTAGTTAATCAAGTCTATCTGTAATGTAAATGTGCTTCTCATTATGCTAATGCAAGCACTAGACATGCAAATCCATAAGCATTTGCATGCCTAATGCAACAGTTCGTGTCCATCCTGTTCAGTTGCTATTTACTATCTAGTTTTTATGACTTATGGATTTCCAACCCTTTAAATTTATATCAGCATCCTGACATATCTGCAAGCAGCGACAGTTTTATGAGCAGTAAAAAAAAGCTACAACACACCACCACTAAATACTAATGACATAAATGGTAGCTGTAATGGCCCTTATTTTTATTACAATACCAAACCTTAATATATTGCAATTACCTCTGCACTCAAACCACACCAAACCAACTGTACAGAAGCCATCCTTGTGAGGAGGGCGGGGGGAGGGGGGAGGAAACCAGGAAGGGTTTCCAGAGGGAGTCAAGCTGTAGTACTGAAGAGCTGAGCTCAGCAATTGCCACAAGAGTTTCCTAGGAGTGCCCACTAAGCCTGCAAATCAGAGACCTCAGAGACACAAGTGTGCCCGAATGTTGAGGTGTGTCTCACTGCCTCAGGCCCTGCATTTTATGCAATCCCCATGAAGAGGGAGAGTGGGATGGAGGAGAAAACACAGGTCTATGCAGCCCTAATCTACTGCATAGCCCTGAGCAAACCGCTGTCCTCTCTGGTCCTTTGCCTTTTCATCAGGAAGAATAAGAATAATAACTCTAAAAGAGCTTCCAACATCACTGACATTCTAGGACCGGCTCCATAGAAAATTCAAGCCCAATGTGTAGCCATTAATTTTTCTCCAGAATGAAAATATATCTACCAGGACATTTTTATGCCTGATTTTATAAGTTCTGATTTTGCGCCTTAAAATAATAACACCTTGAATTTATTTTATGGCCTTTTCTATCTAAACCACTTTTCTGCCTGTTAACAGCCTTCATTCTCAATATCCCTAGAGGGCTATCTTTTCTATTGTGCAAGTAGAGAAACTGAGGCTGGATAGAAGAAGGGGGCTTCCCACAGTTATATAACACATCAGGGACAATGTCAGCATTTATGACCAACTCTTTACTGGTAGCCCTCTATTAATCCTTACCCCCATCTCTCTTGTGGCCACCTCTTGCAGGACCCATGAATAAGAAGGACATCTTTTGTCCTATGAGAAAAACAGTGGAAAGGATCATTAAACCAGCACTGCCTCCGTGCCTCTGCTCCCACCACTGGGATTCTGTTCATTTGGCTTTTGTTCCACATCCTTAGAAGAGGACCTTCCCTAAGGGGTTACTCATCACTGGCACCTCAGGGGAGAAAAGGCTTACCTTTCCAGGGACAGGTAGTGACAGGCAGCCTTGGATGGGCAAGTGTAGGCTAAGTATACAGGGGTGTTTTCAGGAAACAGCAGGCTTCAATGGTGACATTAGTTGGTTGGAGGACATTTGGAGAAGAACAGAGTTGAGAGGGAAGAAGAGGGACCATAAAAACCTCTTCTGGACTGGGTGGGGTCCCACTGGATGAGTGCAGGAGCTGGCCTTGTGAAGGTGCTCGGCCCCAGTCCCGGGCAGCAATGCAACATTAGAACTCCTGACTGTCACTCCACTCATTCAACTGAAATCCACCCAGAACTCAAAGGTATTGGTAAAACTGGCTGAAAAATGGACTGAATTGTGTCTCTCCCACCCCCTAATTTATATCAAAGCCCTAGTTCTAATAGGACTGTATTAGAAAAGAAAGCCTCCATAAATGGAGGTCATTGAGGTTAAATGGGGTCCAAAGGGTGGAATCCCAAGCCAATATGTCTGAAGTGCTTACAATAAGAAGAGTCAGGGGCTGGGATGTAGCTCAGTGGCAAAGCATTTGCCCAGCAAGTGCAATGTCCTGGGTTCGATCCCCAGTACCATAAAAAGAAAAGATACAAGAAGAAGAAGAAGAAGAAGAAGAAGAAGAAGAAGAAGAAGAAGAAGAAGAAGAAGAAGAAGAAGAAGAAGAAGAAGAAGAAGAAGAAGAAGAAGAAGAAGAAGGAGAAGAAGAAGAGGAAGAGTCAGTAGGCATGTTGCATGCAAAGGAAAGACCATGTAAGGGCAGTAAGAAGATGGCCATGTACAGCCCAAGGAGAGAGGCCTCAGAAGAAACTCAATCTTCAGATACCTCAATCTTGACTTTCAGCATACAGAATGGTGAGAAATAACTTTCTACTGTTTAAGTCACCCAGACTGTGGGGCTTTGCAATGGTAGCCTAGCTAGCACGGGCAGACAGGAGAAGCTTGATGCCATGACCTGCTGTGGAGCCTGTGGATTTGATGCACAGAGCACCGCTAGGTAGGGATGAGAAGCGTTGCCATGCGTCAAAACCACTCCTGTGGGGTGGTAAGTGTTGAGGTTTCTCGTAAGAAACATTCAGATACACTTATGAAGGAACTTTTCCCGTAATGAAGTGATGACAGAAGATGCTTGTTCTGCATTTGTCCACAGCACAACAGATTAGTGAGTTAGTAAACCACGGCTACTGGACTGAATTCCTAGCTCTCTCTAGTATTCAGTTGTGTACTTCATGTATGGCTCTTCTTTGTGCCTCCTTTCTCATCTCTAAAACAAGTCATGTGGCTAAATCAGCATCCCAACAGTCAATCACGAGGTGACGTAGTGAGAAATGTCATATTCACTCCTGACAGGACTGTCTGGGTTGTCTCTCTGCAGTGCAGCAGCTCATCACTGACAACCAGGCAGTTTGCATTTCAAAAGTTTCTTCCTGCTCGTGGAAGTCTGAAATCATGGAGACTGCAGAGCCATATCCTCTGAAGGCTCAAGAAGAGAGTTTGTCCTGGCTCCTGCAGTGTCTGGTGATGCTTGGCTCATCTTGGCCTGTGGTGGCAGCCTTCACCTGTCTTCACAGGATGTTTTTCTCTGTATTTCTTCTTTTTTCAAGGTCAGCAGTCCTAGTGGATTAAGAGTCAGGCCTACAGTATATCACATGTACTGGATATAGTGTTACATTATATAATTTACCATCATCATATATTAAATTCCAATTTTCAGAAAACAGACTGCATTAAGATAGTAACTAACTTAAAACCTATCGCCCCTCCCCAGTCCCTCCTTCCTCCTCCTCCCCCTCACCTCTCTCTATAAGAACTCCAGGTGATGGATTTAGCACTCACTCTAAATCTAGTCAGTTATCAAGCCAAGACCCTAACCTCAATTTCAGTTTTAAATCATCAGTTCGTCATAGCTACTGAGAGTTAGGACTTTGACATATCTTTTGGAGGGATGTTATTTAGCCCATTATATTTACTATTTTTATTAAATTGACTTTAAATCGAATCACTTTTTCCTTGCCTTGTAATAGCCATGAAGTCTGATATATTCGTTCTATTTTTCTTTAAACATTTTTAACTGTATTGAAAACATGCAAAAAATGAGAATAATAAAAGAGCACGTGTATCTACCCTTGGATTCTCAATACGTTGCACTATTTTTAGATTTTTTTCCTTTCAAAACATAAAATACTACACAAATATATTTTGCATGCTTTTAGATCCTTCTTCCTACCCTGAGGCACTACTACTGAAAGCTACAATGTTTTATTTTATTTATGTGCTCACATTTTTATGACTCTACTATGTCATATAGCATATATATCTGTCATATGCAATTTCTAATTACATATTTCATTGCTACACAAATAGTCTCATTGTACTCTCTTTATTCTGAAATGGGCTACGATCATTTGACACTGTGTTTTATTTTTAATTACCCATGTTGGTTGATATTTGGATCTACCATTCATTTATTTAACCAAAGGCTGGCAAGCTTTTTCTTTGTAAGACATAATAGTAAGTATTCTGGGCTCTATAGGCCACATGATCGCTCTCAGAAACCTTAAGCTCTACTGTGGTACAGTGAAGAGAGTCACAGACAATATATTCATTAATGTACGACTGTGTTCCAATAAAACTTTATTACAAACACTGACACTTCGTTTACACTTCTTTTACTGTTCTTTCAACCATTTGCAAAAGTGCATTGAATTTAGCCAATGGGATAAATGATGTCCAAGTTGCCAATTGAAATTCTGAAATTTCTTATACTCTTGCAAGATTCCACTGTCATTCTTTCCATGAATGAAGTATAAGCACCCCGTCCACTACTCAATTTTGCCAGCTTCAGGGGGGCTGTCAGGTCTATGGGCGTATTTGACTGTGATTGGCTCCCTCTGAGTCAAAGGGGCAAATAGGTATAACCCCACACTAAATGGAGGTCTGTGTCTGAAGACACTGAGCATATGCAATTCCAAGGAAATACCAACTCACCTTCAAAATGGTTTCTTAGCCTGGGCACCTGTGGCTCACACCTGTAATTCTAGCTACTCAAACATGGAAGCTTGTGGTTTAAAACACAGCCCAAGTAGAAAAGTCTGTGGGACTCCATCTCCATGTAACTGATAAAATGCTGGACTGGAGGCATGGCTCAAGTGATAAAGCACCAGCTGAGCAAGCAAGAGGCCTGAAGTTCAAAACCAAGTATTTGCAGAAAGGAAGGAGGGGATGGAGGGAGGGAGGGAGGGAGGGAGGGAGGGAGGGAGGGAGGGAGGGAGGGAGGGAGGGAGGGAGGAAGGAAGGAAGGAAGGAAGGAAGGAAGGAAGGAAGGAAGGAAGGAAGGAAACATTTTAGCCATCTTACAATCCTGTATAGGAATGGTGTAACCAGAGTAGAATACAGACAACATCCAATTTATGGTATTTCTTTTTTAGCTTTATATTGCTGCCTGTCAAAGGGACAGCTATTCAATAGATTTCTTCCTCCTTTCCAGGCAAGTGTGGTTCAGTACTGTACTCTCTGGGGATCTGGGGCCACATAGTATGCCCCTCAGGCCTGCAGCCATGCAGTCTGAGAGGAAATGAGCCACCTCTCCAGTGTGCCATATTGCCAGCCACATCTGGCTAGTAGGCTATGTATGCTGCATGCATATTCTACTTGCAATAGTTTCCAAATTACTTACAGTTTACCAGAACATATCCTGTCTTAAGCCAAGAAACTATACTTGTAAAACTTTCCAGGAACTATTGAGAAAGAGCAAATAACAAGGACACATTGAATACCACACAGTGGGGCACAGACACCCAGAGAGTGGGCACTTATTTGTAAGACACATATGTGTGGGACTTGAATTGTATCTCACCTTATAAGGTATAAAATCCTTCCATTAAAGCATTGTCTCTTTCGTTAAGGCATTTTTTATGGCATAAGAGTTCACTGGCTACAGATTTCTGTCTCATTCAGTTTTGTTGGCTGGTAAAAGTAAAAGTAAACTCAGCCTACGTAAAAGAAGGGAATGCTGAAACAAAAGTCTGGAAGTTAAAAGTTCACAAGTGAAGATTGGAGGTGTGGCTCAGGTGGTAGAGCACCAGCCAATGAGCGAAGCTTCAGATATTGGTTTGAGTCCAGGTCTCAGACAAAAATTAAGAAGTTCACAAATTAGCAGTATTTTCAGGCTTAAATATGTCTCTAAGAACATGGTCTTTCTCTGTATTGTTCAAATCATTCTGTTCATAACAATATGTTTATGACCAAATTCCTTCCCTCCTAATCCCATAATTCCTGCTGCTAGTACCACCAGAACAGACCCTCCCATATTGAATTTGCTCAAGTAGAACCCCTGAACCAAATACTGTATCCAGAAAAATTCTGGCCATGCCAGGTTCACAAGTCTAGAAGCAGAAAAGGAATCAGCCTCCCCTGAAGAACATAGACTGCTGGGAGGAGATAACTCAAATGGAAAGTTGAAAACTGCTGCAAAAGGGAGTAAAAAAAAATACAACTATTATTCACCTGACTTGACTTCCTTTTTATTTTTTAATGCTGATTCTGGGGCTTGAGCTCAGGACCTGGGTACTGTCCTTGAGTTTTGTAATCACCTGAGCCACAGCTCTACTTTCAGCTTTTTGGTGATTAATCGAAATTAGAATTTCACAGACTTTCCTATTGGAGCTGGCTTTGAGCCATGGTTCTCAGATCTCAGCTTCCTGGATAGCTAGGATTACAGGCATGAGACACCAGTACCTAGCAATGATTTCCTTTTGCAGGTAAATTCTGGAGTGATAACTCCCTGAGAAAAAGAGGAAAGATAGAATTATCACTCAAGCAAGACCTGTCCCCATGAAGCCTTACTCCCTTAAGTGAAGACAATAACAAGGGAAGAGTTTTGGCCTAGAAGTAGAGGGCCTGAGGTGGTTGCCAATGTTCTTCGCCCATCACCTTGAGCAGCTCAGTGCTGACAGCCAACCAGAAGATGTGAGGATAGCCTTGAGAACTGGAGAAACAATGCCTGTCCCTCAGGATTGGCAAAGGACCTCTGCAACTCTACTTCCAGTTTTACCAGGGAAAGAGCTTGTAAGTTGTCACTTCTGTCCTGACCAGAAGTAAAACACAGAAATAAATTGATGTCAAATAACTACCTTAGATGTGAATGATGTAAGTACAACATCTAAAAACAGAAATGTTAAAGTGATTTTTAATAAACAGATCAAATTATACATTGTCTAAAAAAAAACCAGCATTATCTATAAAGATATGTGTAAGTAAAAGAGTGAAATAATAATGCATTGCATATTTCCAAACAGCAAATTGTTTCTGCCACAAAGAAATAATTAATATTTGAGGAGATAGACATGCTAATTAAACCAATTGGATAATTTCACAAAACACATGTATATTGAAATACATTGTAGTCTATTAATATGTACAGTTATTATTGCCAACAAAAAATAAAGCAATGCTTTCAAGTCAAATGGCTGGGTTTTTTGTTTGTTTGTTTTTTTGCTGCTGTTGTTTTGTTTAGCAGTACTAAGGTTTGGACTCAGAATCATACTTTCTCAGCTTATTTGTTCACTCAGCCAGCATTAAGTTCCACCAGTATTCCAAAAAATAAAAAATAAAATTCAGGAGGTTGGGGTATCCTGGAAAGAATGCAAGCTATGAGAATAACATCTTAAGAGTATTATAAGTGCTACCCCCATCCCATGGTGAAGGGCAGGAGTGAGTGAGGAAATGTTGAGGCAGCATTCATATCTCAAGCCAAAAAAGCTAGAGTCCCATTATCCCTTTTAAGGCCCCCCTGGCCCCCCAATGACCAAAAGACTTCCCTCTAGGCCCTACTTTTTAAAGGTCTCACTTCCCAATCCACTACACTGGTAGTCAATGAACCCTCAGGATCCATACATGAGCCACATTAGTTTCTAATACTATTCGTCAATAAAGAGAACCAGGACTCATTAGAGAAATGGCTGCTTCCAAGAGTGGAACAGAAAATGTTCAACATGAGCCTGGAACATCTTGATGTGCCAAAAAAGTTCCAAAAAATAAAAAAAAAAAGCCATTGAAGATGACATGTCAGGTGGACAGCGCTGCCAACAGAAAGAGTCCCTGATGCCTAAAGCTAGAACAGTTATAAGCAAAAAAGTTATAATCCAGGGTATGAAATACATATCCATGAGTCCATGCTGTTAGAGAAAAGTGATTGAATAAGTAAATGGGCAGGAAGAGACAAATCAGCCTTGCAAAAGAATTGTAAGTAATTTATGCACTCCTCGGGCCTCACAGGTAGCCTTGCATAATGACTTCCTGCCGTGAAAAGCAGCATAGAAAAGTCAAGAGTGGACATCATCATGGAGAACCTAGCACACATGTCCTCACTCAGGTGACAAAGGTCACTGTCAATAGTGACCTTTATTGTGTTTATGGGATGTACATTTGGCAAAGTGGGATGAACTAATTTCAGTCTAATCATGAGAATAATACTATACAATATCCCACAGAGAGACACCCTACAAACAACTTTTAGGTCACTGAAAAGAAAGTCACCATCAAGAGGAGCTTGAAGAAACAAGATGACTAAACACATGGTAGTGTCATGGAAGAGATCTTGGGAAATAAACAGATCTTAAGTAAATATCAAAGAAATCTGAATGAAACATGGACTTAAGTTAATAATGGTTTGTTAATATTGGCTCATAATTGTGAAAAACTGCATCACTCTAATGCAAGATAACAGTGGAAAAACCAAGTGAAGACCTCTGCTGCTTTCTCAATTTTTTTCTAAATCTAGAATAGTTCTGAAAAATGAAGGCATTGAGAACAAACTCACTTCCTCCCTGAAGCCCTCCACCTTCAACAAGATCTCCTGGGACTTTTAGCATCTCTCCATCTCTACCATGGCACTGAGGAGATATGCTTACATCCATCCCAGAAGACCCTACGCCTCCCAGAACACCAGCACTACCATCATTGCATAAAAGGAGAATTGCACTTTGGGGGTAATTGTTTTAGAGATAACAACAGTATTATGGTCTGTTTCTCAAAGAGCCTGTCCTGCAGTTTTTCATCATCTCCTTGCCCACTGCTGTCTTCAGCAGTCTCCTACAGATGGGGCTCCCACTCTTCAGTGCCCAGGGCACATTCTGGTACATTCAAAGCCAAAGCCCAGGACTAGAGTCTAATTCAACTCCATCTCCTCCTACCCAGGAGGAGATCACGGGGGATCAGTTGTTTGGTTAGAATCAGGACCAGCTTTCCTCTGGATTGTTGTCCCCACCTGAAGCAGTTAAGCCTTTCTATTTTTAAAGCCCTTGGCTTGTCTCTGTCTTGCTCAGGAGGTGGCTGGCATTCCAGGACTCTGCTAGGATAAACGCTCCATCTTTTGCTCTCCCCTGTCTCCTCAGCTTTTATGTCATCGCCAATACTGTCCTCCCCCTGGTGCTGTTGGGGAAACTGAGCTCGTAATTCTTCCAGGAAAGGTGTTAGAAAGAAAGAAATTAAGTTCAATCAAAGTGTCAGGCTTGAATTGTTTGTGTGTTTGGGTAGAGGTATGAGGCGCTTAGTATAACCCCCTTCTGAGCCTCAGACTCTGCTCTCCCCGCAGCCCCCACACTCACAGAGCCCCTTTGGGATCCTTTCCTTTATTAGGTGACAAGAGGAGGTGATCAGATAAACAAGTCCCAGGAGGAGGGGAGGCTCAGTCCCCCAAAGCCAATCACGACAGCAACCTGGAGGGTAGACTGGACTATAGTAATGTGTGTGTGCACACACAAACACATACACACATGCATACACACTGATACAAATATTCACTCACATATAGTGCTATATATAGCATCCCACATAAATGCATGCACACAGGCACACAGGCATGCAATAATACAGCTACACATGTACATGCATGTACACATACACTTGCACACATGTACACATATAGTCACTTTTGTACCTATAGAGACATACTCCCACAAACTCATCCCATGCACATGTACACACAGAGACACACAGGCATATGCAAACAGGTACACATATACACAGGTACACAGAGAAACTCCTCCTACATATATGCACATGCATGTGTACAGACATCTGCACAGATACCAGAGGCATGCACCTACAAATACACATATACACGTGGATTACACACACACACACACACACACACACACACACTTACATATACAGGAAGCAATCATCTAAGTTTGAAGTGATAAGGAAGCTAAGAGTATCCTTGATGGATCCATGTTCCTCTCAGCCAGCTCATTTCTGCCCAGCGCTCCTTGACCTACCTAACACACAGAAGGCAAAGTTTCCTTCTCATTCTCCCCTTGGAGAGTGGCATTGCTGACCACTGTGGCATGGCCACAAATCATGGGGAAACCAGAGCCGCCCCCCCCCCCACCTTTACAGCACTCTCTCTAGTCTGCGTGTGATCACCCACACTCACGCCTAGATCGGTTACAGAGACCATCCACCACTTCCCGAGCCCTCTGTCACTACTCTGGTGCCACTGCCCTCGTCCCTAAGCTTCATGACTGCCACAGCCTCCTCCCTCTCCAAATGTTCCCACTCCCATCATTCCTTTTCCAGCAGCCAGCCTGGCAGAAGCCAGTTGCTCTTGGAAGAAAGTAAGGAAGATCAGAATCCCTACACTGCCTCCAGACTTGCACCATCAGCCCTGAAACTCCCACAGCTGTTACCTTCCACCTGCAAATGCACACTGTCCTGTCTGGAGTGCTAACACACACACACACACACACACACACACACACACACACACTTTTAACTATGTAATTCCTAACTACAAATCTCAGCTCCAAGTCAGCTTTCTAATAGTTTAGCGCTCCTGATGTAAGCAATTCCTCCACTTTTGATCATTTTGCAAATCTTTGATAACTAGGTTAATATGGGCCTGTTAGCCTGGAGGCAGGTCTGTGTCTGTCACCTGAGCACCTAGACCCCTGTCTGGCTGAGAGTATGGGCTTATCCCTGTGATTACCCATAGGAAGGCTCCTCCCATTGGCCCAGGAAGCCAACTTCATCATCCCATTTCCTATTCAACTTGGAGGTCCTCCACTTATCCACTCACCTGTTCATGGCGTGTCAAGATTTGAACAACATCTGGTTTCTACCAAAGCCCAACTCTTGGTCAATATTTTGTCCTTCCTTGACCTCTTGCTTAGGAAACCTAGAGCCAGAACACACCTGAGGGTTTCTTCCATCTGGCCAGATGGTACCCACCTTGGAAGAGAGAATGATAAGCCACAGGGGTGAAGGATACACAAAATCCCACACAGAGTGCTTGCCTTGCTGACCACCGCAACATCAGTACACATGCATGCACACACACTCCTTTATAGCTTACTAAAATGTATTGGGCACCCACTGTATCACTTATTAATTTCACTTCCATCCTAAGATGGAAGCATTATTATTATTCCCATTTTCTGATGGAAAAATTCAAGCCCAGACCAAAATCATAAATAGTTTCCCGAAATTAACCCAGCTGCTCAGAGCAGAGCTAGGTCAACTCCCAGATACGTGGCCCAAATGCCTACCTTTCCCACATCACCTGAAGCTGAGGAACAAGCATATCCAATTGATCTACAGCTTCTGCAAAAAGAACTATCCAGAAACCAGGCACTTCCCTTCAGGAAGAGGAAGCTTGTAGATATTCCACCACCACATCCCAGGAATGTGGATATTGAGCCTGTGGTGTAATAATGGATAGTGCCATCTGTGCTTCCTAGTGAAGATGGGCTTAGGAGGGGCCTGTCATTACTTCTTGTTCTTTTTTTTTTGGCCAGTCCTGGGCCTTGGACTCAGGGCCTGAGCACCCTCCCTGGCTTCTTCCCGCTCAAGGCTAGCACTCTGCCACCTGAGCCACAGCGCCCCTTCTGGCTGTTTTCCATATATGTGGTGCTGGGGAATCGAACCGAGAGCTTCATGTGTAGGAGGCAAGCGCTCTTGCCACTAGGCCATATTCCCAGCCCTACTTCTTGTTCTTAAACGTCCTGCCTCAGACCGGGTCTGCTCCCTGCCTGTTCATGAACTACTTTGTTGTCCTTGTCTTTGATTCTGTAAGCTTCCCAAGGGCATTTGACAAGATCCCCTTCCTGCTTAGAATAGCCAGTTTCTGTTCCTTGCAACCACAGTGTCCAAATAGAATTCTGGATGATTAGGAACAAGGGCCTGGGATGGCTCCTGGCAGGTTTCATATAGTTGGAAATTAAGCTGACATCCTGAAAAAAGATGGCAGCAGAGCCTGTCACAGTGACAAGTCCAGGAAGTAGAGAGGTGGGGGCTCCCAGGTCATGTTAGGAACCAGAGCTGCACAGCTAGGGAATGAGGGAAGGATAAGAAGGAACTATGCTTGCACTCAAGGGGACCAGCGGGCCCCAAAATGGCAGAGAGCAGGAAGGGACAGCAGACAAGGTGGCTTTGGCAGCGTGAAGGACCAAATTAAAATGGTAAGAGTCAGGTAGGCAGACTTTCCAGCTGGTACCGTGGGTACAAGGGCCCTTGTGAAGCTGACTTCATTATCCGTGTAGAATCCAGACAGAAACACAATATGCCATACCAGGCTGTCACCTTGAAGGCAGAAAGGGAAGGAGGCCGTCACCAAGCAGCTTCCCCAGTGTCCTGGTGAGTGGTGAAAAGGGAGGCCGACACAGGCAGCATGCCCTTCTCCCCTGCAAAGGGAGCCATAGTTTCCATTTGTCAGATGATTACACTTAACCAGTGATTACACACTCATCAGGGTAATCAGATTTCATCATGGAAAGCAATAGAGAAATCCCAGACAACCCCACCCTGCCCCTCCACTGCATCCTGAAAACTGCACAGATGTACCTGATTGCTCACTCGGTAAGGATGGCTCAACCTCCATACCATAACCCCAGCCAGGTATCCAGAGCATCTGTTTGAAAACTATCAAAATCACATGGACAATTTGTGAAGATACAGGAGCTCGGGGCCAGCCCTGAGGTTTAGAATCAGAGTCTTCAGGGAAGGAAGTAGCAGGTACACTTCACAAGGTCAATGAGGTTAAAGAAGCAAAGAGTGAGTAGGGCCCAAGGCAAATCATGAAGGCCAAGGTACAGAGCTGTATCATTCCAAATGATCTGGGCACCCATCTGGCTATGTCAGCAATGGGCTACCATCTTTGTGCTATGGCTGCTGGAGGGGCAGAAAAAGGGTGAGCCAGGACAAGTTAGGTGATGGTTAGGTCCAAGGAAGAGGTGAGGGTGGCCTGGAACAATTGACTGCTGGGTTTATTCTGAAGATGGAGTTCACAGAACTTGGCGTTGATTATAAGAGAGAAGTCAAGGGTTACTCTAGCCAATGTGTCTGACTGGTCTACTAAACTGAGGCTGCCACTAAGAGATGATGGAAAAGTCTGGTAAGAATGGATCTAGGGAGAAAGACTAGGAACTCCTCTTTAAGCACAAGCTGGCCGTGCGAGTAAATGTGTGCTGGGAGAGTTGGGTCTTGAGTCCAGGGCTGGGATCAAGGCTGGGTGACCCTTTCTGCACTTTCAATTTTAGTTTGCAAACCTCCTTATCTGCTCACACACAAACTCATACATAGAGGGCTTTTCATGCTTAAATGAAATCTACTCCACTCTCTAATTTTTCCTGAGAAATATAATCTAGGTCTGATCAATCAGACCCTGTATTACCCTCTTGTTGAAATACATGTAGACATGACTTTGGAGTCAATAAAATACCATGACAATTTTGCAAAGACTTCTGGGATGGAAAACTAGAATCAAAGACAATGAAAGGGTTAGTGAGGGATGAAGGTTGCTGAATGTTCATGTGCAAAAACCAGAACCCAGTGCTAACGGTCATTATGTTTTCAACAATCATTGTCTCATATACTCACTTTTCTGTTCTATGATCCCCAAGTAAATTATCTTTTTTTTTTTAAAGTGTGGACTGGTAGTGGGGATACAATATACTCACAGTCCTTTGCCATCACTCCTCAGTATGGCCTGCAAACTCCAGTGGGGGCTCATTAGAACAGAAAAACTCAATCCCAGCCCCTATATTTCAGGAATAAGGATTGGCATTTTAAGCCAGGCACTAATGGCTCATGCCTGTTAATCCTAGCTACTTAGGAGGCAGAGATCTGAGAATTTCAGTTTGAAGCCAGCCTAGACAAAAAGTCCATGAGACTCTTATCTCTAATTTACTAGCAATAAGCCAGAAGTGGAGGTTAGGCTCAAGTGGTAGAGCAACAAACTTGAGAGTAAAAGCCAAGCAAGAGTGTAAAGGCCTGAACTCAAGCTGTATAATAAGAAATATATATAATATAAATAATAAGAGAGAGAAGGAAGGAAGGAAGGAAGGAAGGAAGGAAGGAAGGAAGGAAGGAAGGAAGGAAGGAAGGAAGGAAGGAAGGAAGAAAGGAAGAAAGGAAGGAAGGAAGGAAAAGGGAGGGAGGGAAAGGAAGGAAGGAAAAAATTAAGAAAGGAAGGAAGGAAGGAAGGAAGAAAGGAAGGAAGGAAGGAAGGAAGGAAGGAAGGAAAAAGGGAGGGAGGGAAAGGAAGGAAGGAAAAAAATTAAGAGAGAAAGAAAGGAAGAAAGAAAGAAAGGAAGAAAGAAAGAAAGAAAAAGAAAGAAAGAAAGAAAGAAAGAAAGGAAGGAAGGAAGGAAGGAAGGAAGGAAGGAAGGAAGGAAGGAAGGAAGGAAGGAAGGAAGGAAGGAAGGAAGGAAAGAAGGAAGGAAGGAAGGAAGGAAGGAAGGAAGGAAGGAAGGAAGGAAAGAAGGAAGGAAGAAGCAAGGCTGGAAATGGAGCTATGGTTCAAAGTGGCAGAATACTAGCTTTGAGCAAAAAAGCTCAAGGACAGTGCTCAAGCTCAGTTCAAGCCCCACAACAAACAAAAATAATAGAGGAAGGAAGAAAAGAAAGAAAGAAGAAAGGGAGGGAGGGAAGGAATGAGGGAGGGAGGGAGGGAGGGAGGGAGGGAGGGAGGGAGGGAGGGAGGGAGGGAGGGAGGGAGAGAGGGAGGAAAGGAAGGGGGGAAGTAAAAAGAATTGGCATTTTAACAAGATTTTCAAATGATTGTATTCACAAATATGTATTAGTAGGCCAAGGGACCTTGAGTTCTCTGAAGAAAATGAAAGTATTAGTGATGTAATTACATAAGAATGCCAGGTACATGGGTACTGATAACTTGCCTTGGGAGTAACAGTAATCATTACTATTTACTGTGCACTTACTATCTAAAGGAGTCTTCCCACCTTGCTATCAGCTAGCTCCACACCAAGGCAAGGAAATACCACCTGACAAATGGACCAGCCATGCTGAAGCTCAGCTGTGAGGAAAGAAGAATCTTGAGTCCTGACCCAGGGGACATCTCACACAGAGATTAAGCAGAGCTCTGTGTACTTACAAGGCTGGGATGTATGTAATAGGAAAACTCTACTACAGGGCCACGCCCCCATCAAGATAAAGTTTAAGTGATCAGTAACACCTTTATGTGAAGTACAAATCTTTGCTTTTGGACTTTCATCCTATCAGAATTAGATATTTTTGCTCAACTGTTTTAGTAGACAAGGAAGTAAAGCTCAGAGTTGTTAAGCACTTTGCCCCAAATCATCCACCCAGAAAGTAGCTAAGTCACAAATACCATGAGTTGGGTATCGGCTGTTCCCAGATAAGGCTACCTCTCCCTACTCCCACCCTACCTCCAACTGGCGCCATGCCTGCCCAAGGAGCTCTGGGTTCTATTTTCTGTTTTGGATTGTTTTTCTTTTTCTGGGACTACAGAGATTTGTTCTGGAACACACATGACTTATGTCAGTTCCTTATCTACTAGCTGTGAAATTTTTGTTGGCCCTGTGAGGACAGGGAAACAGTCTCTTCCTAATTGGGGGAAGCTAGCCAAGATGAATGTGAGTCTGTTGTTGCTGAATTCAAAGTATAACCACTGAGGGCCTAGAAGTAAATCTGGATGTGAGGAGAAGCAGAAGCTATGGACTTGTTTAAGCTCTTAGATTCAGGCATATCTGAAGCACCAGTGGCTCACGCCTGTAATCCTAGCTACTCAGGAGGCTGAGACCTGAGGATCACGGTTCAAAGCCAACTCAGGCAGAAAAGTCCCCAAGAAACTCGTATCTCTCCAATTAACCATTTAAAGACATAGAAGTGATGCTGTGTCTCAAGAGTGGTAGAGCACTAGCCTTGAGCACAAAGAGGCTCAGGGACAATGCCCAGGCCCTGAGTCCAAGCCCTGTAACCAACAAAAACAACAACAACAAAAAAAAAAAACTTTGAGGGGGAAGTACATAGTACACTGTTTTGGGGGAGGAAACAGTTAATGTGAAGAACAGCTTGGATTAGGTCTCTGTCATCTGAAACCACAAGAGATCAGATGAACCGAGTGATAATGCTTGCCTATCCAACCCAACTCTAGCCTGTTCTCTTAATCAAGGGCTCTGATCATGATTAAGAGACAAAAACCTTAGCCAAAAGGAGGAAGGAGGGAGGAACTCCAAAAGTCATGAAAAGTAAGATGCATAATAGGAAGCTAGATATAGCATGGGAAGGAGGAAGTAATGCTGGCAAAAAGCATGCCTGACTTTTGTCCTTCCATGCAGTAGCTGCCCTTCTGCTGGACTGAGGGAATGGCAGGCCCTATGCCTGATTTCTAAGGGACCTATGGCGCCGTGGTGGCAGTGGTGGGGTGGTACTGGAGGATCTTTTGGGTCCCTGAGTTTTCGGTCAGAGTTGGTGGGTATGCGTTCACAACTGCCCAGCTGTGTTAGTGTTGTCTTGTTGCTCTTCCAGGTCCACTGCAACCATTGCCTTCTCTCTTGCATGTGATTTGTCAGGCCTTACTCCCCTCCTTGTCCTTACCCTCCTTCCACCACAGCCCACTACAGTTACAGGAACAACAACCTGATTGCTGGCACTTTGGGCCCTGACAGAGGTCCTTTTGCTCCTTCCTGTTTTATTTGTGCTTCTCTGCTGTGGGGAAGCTTGAGTAGGAGAAATGCAATCATTCACAGCAAACTTCTGTTTTTGCTAGGGCAATCCTGTGGTTCAGCTGAATCAACCAATGGTCATGATAGCAAGAAGCCTGCTCTTTTAGAGTGTAACTGAACGACTAACTTCCAAGCCCACCCATCTTTGACCTCATGGCCACTGCCTACTTCCCCTTGGAACCACTGTAGCTTCTGATGGTAGTGGTCTCTTAGCCAGAGAGGAGACTGATGGAGGAACATGGCTAGGTTGCTGTGCTGTCTCTCCGTCTTCTATACATGAACTAGGTCCTCCTGGTCCCTTCTTTCTTTCCAACTCAAAATGAGAGCCACGACAGATCAAGGATCTGTTCCTAGGGAAGGAGAGAGAGACAGAGACAGAGAGACAGAGAGAGAGAGACAGACAGACAGACAGACAGACAGACAGACAGACAGAGAAAGAATATACAACAAATAAACAGATAAATTAGCATTTGCCAGTGTCATAAGGAGAGCAGACCAGGGGTGAGTAAAAGAGCTCACCTGGTAATAGAGAAGCAACCCAATATTAGAGAGTGAAAAGATAACTTAGCTCAGATTTCAAAGAAGGGAAGGAAATAATCATCTAGCAAGTAGATGATGGAAGAATATTGCTCCCAGAGGGTCAGCAGGTGCAAAAGCTCTGCCACTGACAGATCTTGGCATTTTCTAGAACAGAAAGCCAGAATGCTTTGCACTAGGGGAAAACAGAAAACAAGTCACAGAGGCCCACAGATACCAGATCCCAAAGGCCTGAAAGCCAGTCAGGAGTTCTAGCTCACAGAGTGGTCTCAGGTAGAGGGCTTATGTGCTTTGCTGTCTGTTTTGAGATACTCACATAGGCCCTGGGGAGACAAATGGATTCAAGAGGCTTCAAAGACTTGTCTTATGCCACAGCTCTAAGAGTGTCCTTCCTTCCTTCCTTCTTTCCTTCCTTCTTTCCTCCCTCCCTCCCTCCCTTCCTTCTCCTTTCCTTTCTTTCCTTCTTTTTTTTTTTTTTTGGCAGTACCAGAGTTTCAACTCAGGGCTTCACACTGCTAGTCAGGTAAGTAAGTCACTTCAACCCTCTTCTGTGTAGCTGGGCTTACAGGTGTGAGCTATCATGCCCAGTCTCAAATGCCTTTTCCTCCTGTGAAATGGGCCTATACAGCAGGATTCTCAGACATGAGACTCTAGTGGCCACCAGGGAAAGTTGCATTTTATAACATTCTGGTTGGCATGGGACACTACAGGTGGTGTGATGCCACTCCCTATGTCTGATCCGAGCCTAGATCTCACTTTGTTATGACAAAGGAAGGGATACCCTAAAGCAGTCAAGGAAAAATTGGAAGCCTCAATGATCCCCACCATCACTCATTGGTGGCAGAGATGGTTTAGGAGCACGTGCTGGCAAACCTGACAGGTTGGATCTCACTTGGGAGGCATCAAAAGCCTAGAGGAGAAGAAAAACAAAGCACTAGATTCTTGCCATGTGAGGATGAGCTGTGACTGGACTCCACACCCTTGGCTCGGTTAATATTGCTCACACAATAAGCAAAGAAAGTCATTCACTTGAAATGAACTTGAAATGAAGAGAGAGCTTTAACAACATTGCTGAGCCTGAAATTGACCAACTTTGATCAAGATGAGTTAGAAAGAGAGAAGCTCCTTGTCAGCTGCATTTCGATACCTTATAGGGAACCACTCGGTCATTATAAAATCATCTGAACTTCTTGGCAAAGGATACACCTGGGAGTTTATTTTTGAGTCTTTCAGAATACAAAGGAGAGTCTTTCTAGCACCAGATCTAGGCAGAGCACAAAGCTGTCTTTTAATTGGGAAGGAAGAAATGCCCAGTTGCCTTTCCTTTGTTAGTAATTCCCTCTTCCCTCTTTGAAAGTTTCCCTGAAAGTGTGCAGCAATTTCTGATGATGGAAGAAAGGGCTCTTGGTGCCTCACCTGAATAAGCAGGTTGCTGCTAGCTAACAGAGCATCCCAGAGAACTCATCTTTGGCCGAACTCCCAGCTGGAAAAAGGTGGGGCGTGGAAAACCTTTGATTTTCTTCTGAGGAAGCCAACTGAGCTAACTCCACCTCTATGCTCTATAGCAGAACCCAAAGTCATGAAGAAATTTCAGAGTTCACCCTACTTTCAATTGGAACAAAACCCAAAGGCGCTGTGGGCTACTATGAGCAGGGAGCAACCCCTTCCCCATCAGGCCCAAGGACTGTGTGGCTACTGTTTACCACAAGCTAATTGTCACCATCAGATCTTTGTTACCTACTGATATCTCTAAGGGCTTTGGCACCTACCCATGGCTTGATTTTGGATTATTGAAGCCACCAATCAGCCACTGCTGAGTCATATTATTAGATGCAAGAGGAAAGGGGAGGGTTCTTGCCATCTAAGGTAATCGTAAGATCCTGGGCATAGGGTAAGGCAAGCAGCATGTAAAGATGACTTGAACTATGGGTTAACTCCAGACAACAGATGCAAGATTATTCCATCCTAAAACAAGCATGGTTGTCAGACAGTGAGGATCTACATGGGAGCACAATACTGAGCCCACTCTATAATCTCACATCTAGTGAGCTCCATGCCCAAAGTGCCTGCAATAAGGCTTTCATTTGGGAAATGCTTTCCAGCCATTATGCATCCATAATCTCAGCTATGTGAAGTGCAGAAGTAGAAGGATGGAACTCCAACCATGGCCCAAGCACAAGACTCTGGAAAAAAAAAAAAAAAAGCAAAACCAATTGCTAAAGGACCAGGGATGTGGCTCAAGTGGTAGAGCACTTGCCTAGCAAGCAGGAGACCTAGAGTTCAAATTCCATTATAGCCAAAGTAAAAAACTGAAAGAAAGAAATCTTTTTTCATGCTGACCTCATTCCTGCCCTTGTTTCTGGCACTTAAGGTACAGTTGTAAGCAAGGGAGCTACAGAGTTCACCTTTGCGGACTTCTCATTCTAGTGAGTCAGATAGCTCATGCACAAGTCAACCAATAATTCCTCCATCTTCTGTTCCTGCCTATCTTCTGTTCACTCATATGTTCAAAGAGCATCTAAGCAACATCTACCATCCCTGCCACAGTGCCAGGCACCAGGCATACATTTCAGGGCACACATTTCAGGGACCAACCCTCCTAGAGCTGAGCCTCCAGCAGAGTTTCAGTCTGGTATGACCTGGATAGGAGGTGGTCATTTGAGGGGATTCCTTAATGAGATGAGGTGGAATTCCAGCTGAGCTCTGAGTTCAGGTTGTTGACTGCCCGAATCAGAGGGTAGTCTATCCCTGATTCCTGCAAGTTGACCAGAGGCAGGCTGAGTCTCTGGGCTGGTCTACACAGCTTCATAGACAGCATTATCTATGCAGAGCCCAGCATTTTCTCAGAGAGAAAAACCTCCCAACAAACAATACCTCTCCATACATCTAAGATTTGCCTCTTCTTCCTGTTCCCTATTCCTCGAGATGGGCTGGTTTCAGAGTGATGTAAGAAGAGATGAGAGCAAGGACAGGTACCCAGGAAGCTTTCCCCATCTTCCCAGGATCAGGAAGTACTTCTCATCCGTGTTCTTCTCATCAGTGGCCATGAGGGGCATCAAGGTCCTGGGTGTCCCTTAAAAGATGCTTTTATGGTTTGTGTCTAAATCCTACCAGAAATAATTTGGTTTTGTTCATGTCACTGTCATAGGACACTTGTTCTGTGCTGGACATCATGAAGGCATTGAGACAAGTAAGCTGAGGAGGACAAAGCTGCTTCCTTAGAGGGGATGAACATCTGTAAAGAGACACACATAGGTGCAGGATTCAGTCTCTAGGGAGAAGCATGAGATGGAGAATATTGGTCCATAATGGTCAGTGCAAATAAGTGAGCAACAGGGTCAGAGATAGAAGGTACTTAAGGGATAAGAGCTGGGGACAGGGATGGGATAAGTGTGCAGATGAAATAAAGGGCCGTATCCTTTTCCTATCACTACCATTCACATGCAAATGTATGTTGTGCCCCTCTCCCTCTGGCTGTTTGCCCCCTTTCAGTGTGGGGCTCCTCTAGATCCTTTTTCCTTGATGGTATGGTGCTATTCCTCCTTACTGATCCATTTACTCTACATCTATGATGCATCTGCCAGTGCTGAGCACTTTCTAATTTCAGCAACATTTTCACAACTACCTTGTTGTAAGGAGATTGTAGGAGGAAACTGAGGCTCCGAGAGAGTGTGTAATAGTGTGCATGTATCTTCATTAAGAACAAACTACCCCCTGGGAAGCTTTCCCTTCCTCCCTGGAATGAGCTTCAAGGGCAGAGTGCCTGAGCTTCTTGGAACTTGATCTTCAGCTTCAGGTCATAGCCTCCTCTAGAATCAGTGAAGGGGTTTCACTGGTGTTGTTTGGATGGCAGTAGGAGTGAGGCCTTTAAGAAGAGCCTGCTGAAAGAGGGGTAGCTGGGTTCCTGGAAGGGAAGGCTTAAATTGCAGGACATCTGGATCAGGAAAGCTACACCACCTGGTTTTGTGCACAGAGGAAAATAAGGTCAAATTGTGGGGAGAGGGTAGCACAAGGTCACTTGTTAAACCAGAGGCTGCTGGCAGGAGCGTCACTGCAGCTGGAGTCTTTGGTTTTCACTGAGATACAACCTAAGATTGGGAGTGGTTTTTTTGGTTCCTTCCTTCCACCAGTACTGCCTTCCCTCACCCCCACCCCCACCAATAAAGCCACAATTAAGCATCAGGACCAGGGCCCCTCTCCCTCTGGGTGAATATGTTCTCTTAGAAGCAGATAGACCAGACAGCAAGTCTTAGTGTGCAGCTCAGCTCTCTCTGCTCACCCTGTGGTGCTCCCTTCTCTGGTGGTGGTGGAGCAGCTACCCAGCCTAGGAGCCTGGCAGCCAGGGCAGGATCAGCCCACACCCACACTGTTTCACAGAAAGCCATGGTCCACTCCTGGCCTATCTGGAACACTTGACACCAGCTCCTTGCATTTTAGAAACCTTCAGGCATTCCTCTCATCCTGTCCCTGGGTCTAGCTGAGTGCTGATCCCTGCAGTCTGCCTCTAAGAGGCAACAAAAGGGAGGGAGTGGGCTACACACCTAAGAGGGAGGCTGGAGAAGGGAGTTCTGTCCATCTGTGTAAAGGCTCACTGGAAAAGGGAGAAAAAGAGGAAGTTAGCCAAGGTGGCCTGGGCCTTTCACACCTGGGTGAGGCTGAATGAGAGTGATCCTGGGTTGCCTAGATGCTAAGATCTAAAACCTTTTGGTTTTAGACAAAAGAAGAAGGCAAGCCACAGAGCTGCAAGGGTCAGAGGCAACAAAACATTAAAGGAAACCAAGGGGAGAGGCAGGATTTAGACTGACTTCTCTTCCTCTTCTCCCCCCAGCCTGTGGTTGGGGCCAGGTGGAGGTCCCCACCGAGCTTCAGGTACTTTCTTCTCTGTCCCCTTTCCCCACTCTCCCTTCCAGCTTGCCAACCTCCGTGGTCACACTCCCTCCCTTGGAGTCTGAGGCCATTCCATCTAGAGTCCAATTTTAAGGTCAGGATTGACTCTCCTGCCTTCTGACCTAAGGAGGAATCACTTCACCTTCACTCAGAGGTGAAGGAAGCAATCCAGTTACCACAGGCCAGGCCCATGGGGGTGTGGAGGAAGCTATCCACGGCCTCAGTCAGGCTAAGGGAAGGCTGGGGCCTGAGGATACTTGGCTACCAGATAGGGTGAAGAGAGGCTGTGAATGGCTGTGAACACTCCTTAGAGAAGTGCCTGAAGGGACAGGACCGTGGCCTCTTGCTGAATTTCATAAGTTCTCCATGAATGGGAGACCTCTTTGAAAGGAGAAGGGAAACTGCACTTTATCACCAAGGGCAGAACAGCAGGTATGGAGGCAGATACAGAAATGGCAGAGGAAAGGGCCAATAGGAAAAGAAGAGGACGGAGCCAGGTTAAGAAGGATCTCCAATGCCAAATATTTGGGAAACCTGAGACATTCCTCCAGGAAGAAGGCCATCTGGAACCTGAGCAACACCGCAGGGGAAGCTCGCCTCTCCTCCTGGGGACCTGTGCTTCTAGGGAGGTCCCGAATCTGAGACTTAGGAGTGAGCCTCAGTTCAGGGACACAAGGGACTACCCCCAGCCTAATCACTGTAGTCTCTGGGCAAAACTAATTAAGGCAAAAGAACCTGCCCAGCAAGGTTCCAGAAACAAAGAATGGCTGGACCTACTGAGCAGAAGGAACTGGGGGAATGTTTACATTCTTCCCTGTCTTTATAACCAAATGCATCTCCACTGTGCTGGCCAAAGGCACGGAAGCCTGGTTAGTTCTTACCCCAGGAAATCTGAGGCCCACACATCAGCAACCCGTGGGGTTCTAAAGGTGGTGGCTACCAACACGCACACTTGGGAGCCTCTGTGTCAGGCAGCAGACCTGGTCTCCGCCTGTCTAAACGACAGGCCCTGCTTCCAAGAGCTACTGGTGGAAGCAGTTCTGCTGGAATCACCCCCAGGAACACTGCAAACAAAGCTACCACTTTGGCTACTTCTTTTTGTTTTAACTCCCGTGAGTCCTTTTTATTCCTCCATATGGAACTGTTGGGCAGAAAGAGCAAAGCACCCCAGTCGCTCCTCACTCCCCAAAATTCCCACCTGTGGCCTTGTAGGCCGTAGGTCCCTGGGGATGCAATGGGAATCTGCTACAGGAGATAGACAATGGCCAGCAGGATGGAGAGGGAAGGACTAATGAGATCCAGGGTTCTACAGAGGACCCAAGCTAGCCAGCCGCAGGAGTAAATCGGAAAAGTGCTTCCTGCTGTGCTATTTAATCCCCTCTCCCCAATGCTTTCCCGCCCCACCCCACCCCAGCCAGTTAATTCAACCCTGAATCTGGTGTGGAAAAAGACTCAAAAAGGGTCCGCGACCAGAGACCTTTTACCTTCCTCCACCCACACGCTTCCCGGTGCTGTAGCGTGCTGGGCCGCCAAAGCCACTGGGCCAGCCTTCCAGACTCAAAACGAACTCGTTTATTTCAATTTTGCTTTCACATTTTGTTCCGATACAATCAAAATTCCTGGACGAACCTCTTGAATAAAGTCTTGCAAATGAGCGCAATCCCTTGGGCGCCGCGGGGACTCAGCGGCTCGACTCTGGGTTCCGGGTTCCGTAGACAGTGGTTTGAAACACACACTGTGTGTGGGAAAGCTGCTACACGGGGCCAGCCGGATCAGGTCCTCCAACTGGAATGATTCTGGATGCTTTTGGAATTAGAAAAACCCAAACTTCGCTCCCAGCCCCGTGGCTATGCCCGGCCTACCAGGATTTGGGCCAGATTTCTTAGGCGAGCGCTGCAGCAGAGAACACAGGCGAAGGCAGTGCCACTCTTAGGCCTAATGCAATAGTGCCCGCTTCGCCAGGAAACCTTGGTACCAGCTTCCTTTTCTGGTTGCTTGGGGTTTTTAGTTGTTGTTGTTGTTTGTTTGTTTTTCTTTAAGTCGCCTGCTGCTTTTCTGACCCTCAGTCTCCAATACCCCAGGCCCCCAACTCACAGTTGGGGGAAGATGCAGAGTTTAGAAAGCTGTTTCGGAAAAAAAATTAATAATAAAAGTCCCACTTTGACTTTATTAGATTAAAGCAAAATTAAATTTTGGCTATTCACACATATGTTACAGAGGAAGAGGAAGCATCCAGAAGACCCTCCTTGGCGGTTAGAGGAGCCACAGAACACGAGGGCACTGACAAGCGTCAGAACATCAGGCAGCCGTGGGTGTCACGATCACTCCGAACAGGACATAGAAATACGGAAATACAGCCGGGTTCCACTGGAAAGAGTTCTTCGTGTACAAATGGCATATATATTATGTATATTTTAAACCAGTCACCATTAAGGTGAGTCCTTTCTTGTGTAACAAGCAGCCAAGGATACAAAGCATCTTCGGCTAATTAACTCTTGAGCAGGTGTGTTAAGAGCAATGCTCGTCATGTTAAAACCACCTCCCCCATTCAAAATTAAAAAATAAACTTACCCCCTCTACAAACTAAGAGAGAGAGAGAGAGAGAGAGAGAGAGAGAGAGAGAGAGAAACATTCGGTTTCACTAAGTGGGATGAATGGGGGCGTAGGGAGAGAGATTTCACTTTATATAGTTAAATGCAGTTTCTTTTAAATAAATGATTTGGAACGAGAAAGTAGGGGTAGGAAACAATGACAAGGCAGTCTCTTTTTTGATAACTGCAACTGGAATGGGAGTGTGAGTTTATTTTTAGGAATGAGAGTGCGCATAGCTAAGCGGAATTTACTTCTCTTAGGAAGGTAACGGACAAAGTTGTCCGCCCGCCCGCCGACGGTACGCGCCTCGTCGCCCCGCTGCAGCTAGAGAAACAGGCAAGATAGTTTCAAGCGGGGCCGCTTCCTTGCTTCCTCGCCCTCTTAATTTCATCCTCTTTTTCATTCCCTCTCCTGCCTCCATTCCGGTTAAGAGCCCGTCAGAGAGGAAACACGAGGAATCCGGAGAAGGTCGAGTACTTCCAGCCCCCCATCAAGTTCCCCCGCTCCAACTTGAGGTATGCCCGGTCGCCTTTCTCCATTTGGATTAGGACTCCGTTGCTGGCGGCCTCGCGGGTCACGTCCTGGTCACCAGCGAAGGCAGAAATCACCGGCCACCCGTTTAACATAAGGCTCACCTGAGAAAGAGAAAGGCCGGTTTACAACGAGGTGCAGGCTAGCTAGGCGGCCCCAGGGCTGCGGCGGAGATGTGGAGGTCCTCCGCTCTCCAGGCCAGCCGCAACAAAAGCCTGGACGCCCCGGGGGAGGGAGCGGGAGGAAGAGGGGCTTTGCAGCGTTCTGCCGCCGCGGCTTCGGTGGAAACGAAAGATTGCCTGTCTGAGAGAGAAAGAATCTGCTCCCCAGACCAGAGTCACTCTCTCTCATTCCAGTTCTCAAATGATCGCGCCAAGCAAAGGCTGGCCGTGCAGTGTCCCGGTTAGCGAACCCGCGGGTGGCTTGAGCGCCCCGATACTTTGACCTCTCCTGTTTCCTAGAGCCTGGAAAAGAAACTCGGGCAACTTGGCTCCAGGCGCTCCCGAAATAGCAAAAACAAACAAACAAACAAAAAAAGCCCTGGCCCTTCCGGATCCCGGTGGTCCTGACACAGTGGGGACTAGAGAAGAAGCAGGCGAGATTTCTGACTGGTTAGAAATTCTGCCAGCGAAACTGTACTCGGTACTTCGTCCTCAAACCACCCGCTCAACTCCAGGATGCAGCCCTGCCCGTCCCCGCCTGGGTGGCATCCTCAGCCAAGGGCCAGGAACTCTCTGCCCAGTGGCGTTTTCTGCCTCTACCTGCGGTCTAAAGAAACCTGGACGCCTCCACGCCCCCTCCCTCTCTCTCTTCCCTACACACGCCAGGGATGGAGCTGTGCGCTCTGGGAACCGGACTCTCCCCTAAAGGAAAGGGACGTCCTTCAGGGAGCCAGGTTGGGGGAATCAGAGCCTTCTGCAGTGCTCAAGGCCGGCTAGCCTCTGGCGTGCGCCCAGGCTCGGAGCCCATGGGGCTGTCCATGGTGCTGAAAGCTGGCATCTAGAAAGTGAGAGCTGTCTGGGGCGCTCACAACCGTTTTAGAAAGTCCCCCGGGGTCCTGCAGGAAAGTCCTGTAGCTCAGACAGCGGAGGCAAAAAAACCATCTGAGGGATAGGGCTGGGAAAGCCTACGACCGGGAAAGCAAGGGACAGTCCAAGCCACAGAACAGCGAGGCCCAGCTGTCCAAGCAGCCAGCGGCATATTCGGCTGTATTTCTCCCCCCCTCTGCCCCCCATAGAGCCCTTTCTAGACCCCTGTGGTTAGAAGTCCCCAAGGAGGACTGGGCCTCCCCCCCCCCAGACGGCAGCTGACCTGGATGGTCTGTCTGTTGTAGACTTTTACCACGTGGAAGTTAAAACTGTAGATCCCTTTTCGAGGGGCGATGAAAGTGCTGCGTTCTGAATCAAAGTTGTTCCCGATGTTCACTAGTACCTATAATGAGACGGGAACCGAGGGGAATAGACCGGGGTCTGTCCCGGGCTGTGGTCCCTGAGCCTCCCCAGAGCCCTTGGAGTGGACCGGACATCGTGTCTTCCACTGCTCTCCCACACCCCCTCCAATCCAGCCCGCACGCAATCCAATCCCCCCCTCGGGAGGAAGGACACTCACCTGGTCGAAGTAGATGATCATGGTGCGATTACTCATCTCGGACGGCTCATGGTTGGTGCTCCTGATGGCAGAGAAAGCCACCTTGGCGCTGCCGGAGCGCACAGAGATGCCCAGAGCTGTGCCCGTAGGGTCGGACGTGGGGTTAGAGTCGCACACCACCAGGCACTTGCCCTCCAGCACGATGGGCTCCGTCTCATTCTGACCCCGGGCCGGGCCTGCCAGCCACGCAGCCCCCAGCAGCAGCAGCTCCACGATGCCTAGCATCGCGCCGCCGGCGCCCACCCCGCCCCCCACCCCGGGGGCTGCCAGAGCCAGCCGCCCCCCTCCCCAGCCCTGCTCCGAAGCCCCCTCCTCAGCTTTGTGCGTAGCTCCGCTGACGCCTCCCTGGACACTACTGATCTTCCTCGCGCTCAGGGACAAGCGTCCTCCCGCCCGAAGCTCAGGGAGCCCCGCCTGGGCTTCAGGGGTGCAGCGGCTGCCCAGCCGCACTTGGATGCATAGCCGCAGCTGCTTAGTCCCCGCTGTTCCCGCCGCCTCCTGCCCGCACCCACCGCTGCCGCCGCCGCCGCCGCCACCGCTCTGAATTATTGATGCAGCGGGCGCTGCAGCCGGAGCGGGCGGAGAGCGCGCGCCCGGCACAAAGGCACAGACCGGGGCCTGTCCCCGCCCCCGCCCCCGCCCGGCCCGCCTCTCTCTAAGCCCCGCCCACGCCTGCTCCGAAACCCCGCCCTCCAACCAATCCTGACGCGCCGCGCTCCCGGCCGGGCCAATGGTTGCCCTGTCCGCGCGCGGCCACCTGACCCCGGACGCCGTTGTTATTAGGCGCGGCGAGGCGGGCGGCGCGCGGCAGCAGGGTTGGGCGCTCGGGCCGGGAGTCGACCGTGTGAGCGAGGGAGGGGAGCGCGCGCGCGCGCGCCCGCGCCCGAACTGTCTACTGCGGCCGCTCGCCCTCTCGCCTCTTGGCTCATGCCAGGACCCCGTTCAGTCCCTTCGGCCCTTCACGCGCGCCTCCCTCGCCAGTCCTCAGGTAGGAGGAGGCGCGCGCCAGGGCCGCGGCTTGACCATCGCAGGGGGCCCGGAGGCACCGGCCTGCGTGTGCGGGGTGGAAGGGGAGCGCCCCCCAGTGGGCGCGGGCGCATGGGGCAAACTTTGGGGCGATCGGTGGCCAAGCTGCGTGCACGGCCGGGCGGGGCCTGCGTTGGGGCTGGGGGGCGAGGGCCTCCCCACGTGGCGCCTCGGGGAGCGGGTTCTGCTGGCTCTGGAAGCTAGTGGCTCTGCACGCAGCCCGGGCTCGGACGGTGCAGGGGTCTCCATGGCCCCTCACCAGTTGGCAACCGAAAGAATGGAGCCAGGCTCCTGCCCGCCTACTGAAGCGCCCGCAGTGGGCCACGGGGTCATTCATTTATTCATTCGTTCACCTGTTGGGGATAGACTATTGAGCACTGTGAAGTACCGGTACAGGGCCGGGCGGTGAGGGCGAAGTGAATGGCAAGAATGAACGGGTTCGCCTTGGTGCCTATACAATCGCGTGTAGTAACAAGTTCAAGGGCGTCGCCCGCGGGCTCACTTATCTACTAATGGGCTTCTCATTGACAGTTAAATTTATGTTTTTGTATTTCCTATGCGTACTTTTTATGTACTGGGCACCTTTGCTGCATGCTTTATCCGCTGGTGCCTGAACGTCATTATCTGCAGTTTCGACACCAAATCTTGTGATTTGTGGGAGGTTTTTCAAGGGTGAATTCTCACCCCAGTGCGCACTCACAAACTTGAAAGTTAAAAGATAAGAGACAGCTTGGCTGAGTATCCGGGAGCCGCGGGGTTGTTAAGCGGAAGGGCGCGTCCCAAGCCTGGCCGGAAAAGCAGAGATCAGAAGGAAGGAAGCGGCAGTTAAACAGGCAGAGACTGCCTGCTGGGCTCTTGGCTCTGCGTCCTTGCCAGTCGACCTTGAAGCTGTTGTGCCCAGCCAATGGGTTGCACTCATGGCCAGTGGGGGCCTGACAGGAGCGTGGACCGATACGGGGCGCGGGTTGAAAGCGCATCCCCGCTGGACCGCGGTGCGCAGGTGACTGGTCTGCTGCCCCCTAGGGTACGCTCGGCCGAGCCGGGAAACTGACCTGGGATCTCCAGCAACCATGCCTGCTGGCTTGCCCATCTCTGTCTCTCTGGGACTTCCTCGATAGCAACTTAGGGAATTTCAGGGCAAGCCAATCTCGGACTCCCTTTTCCGTGCCTTGGGAAGTCTTCTACTGGATGGGCCAGGAGGAACGAAAAGGGTGGACAATAAGGCAGCAATTTTACTTTAAATCAAAGCCACAAGAAAGTATTTTTCCCATCTTTACTTATTTTTCCCCCCTTTGATACTAGATTTTAAGTCAGGGCTTTGGCTTGACCACTAGAGTCATACCTCCAGTTTTTCTGCTTTGGTTATTTTTCAGATAGGTCTTTCATGCTTTTTGCTGTGCCTCCTGAAATGAAATCCTCCTGAGTATCTGGGATTACAGGTGTGACCCTCTGTACAGGGTCCCAACTTCTATTTCTGAGTCATCCCCAGAAAGCATTGCCATCTGTGATTAAACCTAATGTGAGAGCAAGAACTACCTTAAGGTGAGTACTGAATGATGGAACTCCATCAGGGTAGTAGCAAGGACCATGGATAAACAGAACTAGCCTTTTGATCCCAACAACATTGCCAATCTCAGGAGACTCAAACACTGAGTACTTCTTGAGCCAAGATTGCAGCCAAGAGAAAGAGGTGGGAGGGAGGGAGCTTGTTTTCATGGAGTGCATGGAGGCAGGACTAAAATTGCCTATAGGGGTTAGTAGCCAGCCTCCTCCTCCCCCTCCTCCCCCTCTTCCTTCTCCTGCTCCTCAGCTTCCTCTTCTTTCCCCTCCTCTTCCTCTTTTTCTTCTTCCTCTTCCTCCTCCCCCTTTCTTCCTCTTCTTCCTTTTCTTTTTCTTTTTCTCTTTATGGTGAGGTTCAAGTAGGCAGTGCTCTGAATTTCTTCCACAGTACAGTCAGAGTAATGAATGTGACAGCTGCCTTCATTTGAGATGTTGTATTCCTGGCAGTGCTACTCGCCCAAACCCACCCAGAACCCTGTGAAATAAGCCAGCATTCTGTTGGGATGAGAGGTTAGCTTCAGGAAACAGATGCATATTGTCTTACAGGATATGAAGCAAATCCATCCTGTTTTAAAATCAATATGGATTCTTCAATGTATACATCTCTTTTTGTATTGGTTCAACAGTCCAGACAGTACTATTTCGAAGGATTTAGTTTGTTTGCTCTTAAAGCGGAAGAGAAAGTCTACTTGGTTCTGGTGTGTTAAATTTAGGATACCAAGGATCAAGGTCCTTTCAAGTTAATTCCTTGGCATTAAGAATGGTTAGAAATGATCCTAAGTTGTACAAAAGTATGAAATACTACTCTAACTTTCAAAGAAACCCATGCATTCCTGGATATATCCCTGCTCAGATTCCTGTTAAATGCAGTATTTTGCTATTTTTAAGTTATGTTTCAAAATTAACTTTGTAACTGGACAAGTTTAGTAAATACAAGAAAAAGGCAAGATTATCTCTTAAGAAAAGCCAGGTTTGTGATAACATTTTTGTTCTTTCAAAAAGTCTTATAAACATATCAAAGGAAACATTTCAAATGTGTTTAACTCTCATGTTAGTACCAAATTTTGTGTCTTTGTAGCTGGTGTTCAGGAGAGACTATACCTCTTCTCAATTAAAAGATACTGACATTATTTCCAAGATGATGCCTTGAATTTGCAGTGGAATGTGCTGGTAGGAGTTTTGTATTAAGCTATTATTCATGTAGATGATGTTAAGGTCAAAGGAAAAAATCATAAAATAATTTAAACCTACAGAGCTGTTCTTGAGAGGAAAAAAAATCACCTAAGTAACATCAAACTCTAGTTGGAATTTTTCCAAGAAGTAATTATCTGTGTGCTGTTTGGGATGGTTGATTATGAGACAAACCAAGATTTAGCTAATTCAGCAAACATTTATGGAATGCCAGCAGTGTGCAAGACCAAGACTTCGTGTTTAGCAGCAGTCAGCAGTACGGACTTGATGAACCCCCATTTATGATCCCTCTGATTCCTCTTTAAAAAAAAAAGGTTTCTTTGATTACACTTTGTATTTGTTTATCTTGTAATTGGAAGATAGACAAAAGCTACAGGGACATAGAAAATTAACAGATTAGAAAGCATTCAAACAAATACTTCAGGTACCTGCTTCAAAAGCATTTAACATTTATCAAAGAAAATCTAAATGTTGTCATCATCATGGGTGGCTAGATTAACATTTGGGGAAAGTTATCACCAGTCATAGTAGGAATCTCAGGGAAACTTCTTGATCTATTTATCTATTGACAACTAGGGACAGCATTCTTATCTTCAAAGAGCTGTCATTAACTGGAGGGTTTGTTAAATTGTATTACCAGGAAGAATCTTTTTTCAAATTAAATAGAACTCAAAGGGAGGAAAATGCAAAAGGTAGGTGTGAGAGTTGTATATTTTAAAATTCTTTTCAGAGGTAAAATTCCCAAGTGATATTTTCTAGTAGGTTTATTGGAAATTGGGTCAGAGGAGCAAGCCTGATCTTTCCACCTGACATCAGGCCTCAATGACTGATACATAAACACTTGGACTTCTGAATGCATGGTCTTGGCTTCCTCTTCCACTGCCCTTGTTCTGGAAGCTGACCCCACGAACTGGCTTCCAGTTGCATCTGGCAAATGGAATATGCTAGTAAGAGATCAGGGGCAGGCAGGGGCAAAGTCAGGGTATTTCCTCCTGCCCTCTCTGTTTAAGCCAGGTAATGCGAAGAACTGACCCTAAATGTCCCTAGCTGTGGTTTCCCCCATTCGTAAGTAGAGCTACTCAGTGGCCCTGCCTCCTGTCTTGAGCTCCAGCTCTCACTCTGCTAATATTCTTTCTTCTGCCTCAGTGTGGGCCTTGACCAGCTATAGAGTCTCAGCTCATCAGGTTGAGTCCCCTGACACTGCCAACATCTTTCATTAAAATCTCTCCATTTGAACTATATTTAATTCTGTTTCCCCCTGGAATCTCACAGATCCACTGTATCACTGTAAGACTTGTCTTCACTTTCAGAAGCAAAGAGGTTAATACATCTTATGTATTTTGTGGAGCCCTTCCTTTTTTAAATCATTGGTTCTATTGTAGAGAAAATGACAATGAATTAAACCTGATTAATCATTACAAATTCAGAGTAGCTGTATGGTATTACCAGTCATATAATTCACTCAAATTTATCATAAATTTTAAGAATTAACTAATGATAGGGAGGATCAAGAAGAGAGAATGGACAGAAGAGTGACTGATCAAGATGCACTGCATACATAAATGGGCATGTTAAAATGAAACCCCTTTACATAGTAATTGATGCTAATAAAACATTTTCTGCAAAAATGACAAATTTTAACTAATGACAAATATAAGTTTATGCATACAATTTTTTGAGAATACTAATGTGAAAAAAATTTAAGTATTTCTTAAAGTAGGAAATGCTATGCTATAATCTGGCACTATAAGAATACGGTAATACGATCATAAATAGACTTTTGTGAACTCACCAAGCTATTTTTAGTATTTAAAATGGTGGAAACCTTACTGGAACATGCTTTGTTATTAGGAAAACATGGCAGCTTCTACTATTCCATTTTTCAAACTTCTAAACATTCTTCTGTGCATATTCTAAACAAATAAGTATTTGTTTATTGTTATATAAAACACATGATGTTTTAGAGTTCAAAATAACAGTGGAAGCAAGGCACAGTGATGTATACCCTGATGTTTAGAAACTTATGAGGTGATCTTCTTAGGCAACCATTTAAGTTAATTGTGCATCTTCTATCTACTGCCTGGTATAATTTGTCTTTACCAAAATAGCATACTAAAAGCTAGTTAGAAAAATGGAATTAGAAAGACACTTTTGCCAAGAAAGCTACCTAGATATTCCTGGCAATGAAAGCTATAGTAAATTCCATGAGGATATCTATTCTATCCCGGTGGTTCACTGGCCTCAAAGAATAAACTGAGTAAATTCCTATTTATCCTGGTTGTTGTGGTAACTTCCTTGTACAGCTAACAGTTTTAAGTAATTATGCATGCATCAGAGATTATCTGTGAGGCCAGGCATGGTGGCTCACACTGTCATCCAGCTTCATTGGTAAGGCCAAGATACAGAGGATTGCAGTTCCAGACCAGCCGGTGGCAGGGTGGCGGGAGAAGTTCATGAGATTCAGCTCCCGTGCCACCCTCCAATCCTGGCCAATCACACAGGAAAGGCTGAGCATAGTGGTATGGGCCTGTTGTCCCAGCTACACCAGGAAGCATGGATTGGAAAGTCTTGGTCCAGGATGGCTTAGGCAAAAAGTGAGACTTTCTTTTAAAAATAACCACAGCAGCCTAGCTAATCAGTAGGCTGAGAGCTGAGGACCATGGTTCAAAGCCAGCCTGGGCAGAAAAGTCTGTGAGTCTCTTTACTCCAGCTAACCACCAAAAAGCCAGAAATGGAGCTGTGGGTCAGGTGGTAGAGTGCTAGCCTTGAATGAAAAAGCTAAAGGACAGCATCCATGCCCTGAATATAAGCCCCAGGGCTGGCACGTGTGCATGTGCACGTGTGCACACACACACACAATTATATAATTAGAGCAAAAAGGACTGGAGGCATGGCTGAAGTGGTAAAACCCTTAGTTTTAACCTCAGTACCACAAAAATATATCTGCTGCTTTGTCACTATAACAGTTCATGAATATTTTTTTCTAAATTCAATTACTATGAAATTAGTGCCAATATTTAGTGCACTAATCAAGATAATACAGTGAGTTTACAATAGTTTTTCTAGCAAAGACCCACAAATTTGGGGTCCTGGAATGTTCATTGTTGGACTTTAATTCTTACTGAGTCAGCTGCCTACATATTTAAACTCCAGGCTCAGGAGAGCAGAGCACACAGCACAGCCGTTCTTGTGTGGTGATTCTCAGTGTGAGGAAGGGCTCTCCTGCACTTATTGGGCAAGATAACCTTTGTTACCTAGACTCATCAACAAATAACCCTGGAGGCTGATGGCCAGGACGGCATAAAGTATCTGTGCCATGAGCCTTGGCCTGCCACATGCTGACCAATCCCTGAGTGCTCCTTTTCTCCTCAGGTGCCGGCATAGCTACTGTGCTGCACACACACGGGGTGTGTTGCCCCTGCTCCATGCTCACTCTGGACTCATCCCAAGTCCAGGTGAGGTCACTCTTGACCTAGCTTTTCTTCTCTTGCTGTGTGAAAATCTAGACAACAATGTCTTTCTTTAATATGGTTAGATATGTTTCATTGAAAGGCCTCATCCCCAAATTTAAAACAAAGACTATATACCTCAGTAACAATGTACATGTAGGCTACTTTATAAATAAATACACATTTTTCCAAAATGTATTCAACAAATGTGTGTTTGAGGCAAGATAAATCAGAGAAAATGAGGCGTAGGAACAAGGATTTCGGAGGTCATCACTATCTTAATGAATAGCTTGATTCAAAGCACACAGACACTGGGCTGGGGATATAGCCTAGTGGCAAGAGTGCCTGCCTCGGACACAGGAGGCCCTAGGTTCGATTCCCCAGCACCACATATACAGAAAACAGCCAGAAGTGGCACTGTGGCTCAAGTGGCAGAGTGCTAGCCTTGAGCGGGAAGAAGCCAGGGACAGTGCTCAGGCCCTGAGTCCAAGGCCCAGGACTGGCCAAAAAAAAAAAAAAAAAAAGCACACAGACATAATTTGCTTTAAGACTTAAACCCCTTCACTAAGCTGCAGTATTTAGTATGAAAAATAGAAGAAAGAAAGAAGAGAACAGGAAGTGAAAAAAGGAAATATATTAACTCTTTCCTTCTGTCCTTGCCCAAGTGATAGCATACTCTGAGCAAGGACAACTTGGAGAATGACATGTAGCCTAGAAAAGCAGTATAAAAGACAATATTATTTTTAAAAAGCCATGTGGGGAAATGACTCTTCTACAAAGAAAATATTTATCTCAAGAATGGACACCTGTCTTAAAGGGAGCATCTAGCAAAACCTATTCTTTGTTTAGAGGGATGTGTTGGCACCCAAGTCATTATGTTCCAAATTTCATAAACAGGATGACTTTGAAAATCTCTGGACCCCTACTGATAAGGCGTGTGACAGCAAGAGTGGCAGAATGTGCCAGCTATCCAGAGCAAAGGGAGCACTCGTCCTATGGTCAAAGCCCCCACCGACATTTTCCCTCTAAATACCCGTGATGTGAGAGTACTCGGGGTGTCTCTGGATGGGGGTTGCCCACAGCATATCTGGGTAGTGTACCATCTCTCTTTGCTTTGCTTTGCTTTACTAATAAACTTTTTTGGTCTCCACTTCAATGTGTCCTAAAATTGTTTTGTCATGGTATCATGGATTCAGTACCCAAGGGAGACCCAAAAGTTCTCCCTTTTGGAGATCTCCTTTCTGAAGCATCACTGGTCCGAGTAACACATTGATGGCCTAGTCATAGGACTAATCACATACCAGTGAACAAAGCCAGGGGAACTGCCTGCCCTGTGGAAGGCATCTGAAGAGATCTGTCTTTGTACCAATTATGTATTTCTCCTAATAATTTTGATCACCTTGATACTAATACTAAATTGTTCCTATCTCATTGAGCAGAGTGAACCCCTAAATCATGCAGGAAGCTATACAATGATGAGAGCCATGCTTTTTGGTTTTTTTGTTTTTTGGAAACATCTTTATAAAGATACCTCACAATCAAGATTTGGCCATTTTCTATATGACATTTAAATTTTCTTCCATTTCTATCTAAGGATTTAATTGGGAAATGAGCATGATAAATTCTATGTTGTCATTTCTGTTTTTAAATTTAATGACTTCAAAGATTGTGAGTCTAGCTGCCTGGAAATGAAAGTTGGAAGCGATTGGAAGTCTGCACTGGTAGTTGTCATTTGAGAGTGGTTTCCTGAGTTTTCAGCTGTGAGAAGTTTTTAAAACAAATTTTGTTCTGTCCTTTCAGTATTCCCTTTTTAAAAGTATTCCAATATAGAGAATTTCAGGCTTTACTAAATCTTTCCCCTTCCTCCAGGACACCCAGAATCTCACATTTTGCTTGTGTAGCCTCCCAACGTATGCACAGCACAGGAAGTCTGCGGTTCGCATCCTGTTTGGAGGGGGGTGAGGTCTTCAACTCTCCTCCTCTGACCACATGAACACTTGTGTATCTCTTCTCACTAATGAGCACCCACTGCCACCCCTTGAGAAGTAGGAAGGAGGTGCTGATATTATGCTTGGGTAAACATAATTGAGAGCTTTCTGTGTCCCATGCATCTTCATAAATGATTTTTTATTATGCTAGGACAGTAGTTCTTTATATAGAATATTCTCCCATGGAAATCACCCACAATGCTGAGAGTACACCTTGCGAAAGGTGAGTCTAGAATTCATAGGGTGCGACCTCAGCATTGCCCAGAAGCTGAAGATAGGGCTCTCTGGAATATCAAAATCAAATTTACGGCAGTTCATTAGTGTAAGGAACCATAAAAACACTACCATTAACAACGTGGAGGAAACAAAGCCACTGTGAGAGTACAGCTACCAAGCTCAGAGAATGTAGCTGCACCAAGGCTCTCGTTTAGCCTACAGAACCCTACTTAGCTGTTTTCAGCCGGGTTGTTTTTTTTTTTAGCATAAATGTCTCCTTGCATAACCAAAACGATGTTTATTTCCTAGTCACTTGGCAAAAATACTGACATTGCTTCAAGCAGATTCATTTTAGGTCTAGAGGATACAGCTATTAAATGAGGGACCTGAGAAGTAGAAGAAATGACCCTACTTCAGATTCAGAGGTATTTTTTCCCTTTTTCCCCCATAATTCTATTGCTAGATGAAATTTCTTTTTTTTTTCTTACCAGAAGATAAATGTAGAGGCCTGAATCTGTTTGGTTATTCCCACTCATTCAAAATCAGAATAGGCTTGCTTTTGTCCAAGGAGACAGAAAATTCTAGGAGCTCTCCACTGTACACTGAATTATTTCCCTGTAATTCTGACATTGTCCAAATGGTTGCTTGCTTTTGTGTGTATATTCTGGGACTGGGACTGGAACTCAAGGCCTCTCTCACTTGACTTTTTTTCTCAAGGGGCTGGAGTTCTACCACCTGAGCCACACCTTCATTTCCTTCTTTTAGCTAGTTAATTGGACATAAGGGTCTTAGAGATTTTTCTGCTTGGGATGGCTGTGAACTGTGATCCTAAAACATCAGTCTCCTAAGTAGCTAGGATTACAGGTATGAGACACCAGTGTCTGGCTAAACCAATTGCTTTTTAACAGTCTAATTGATGGGAAAAACAAAATGCTGTTATTTTAGTATATATTTAAATAAATTACAATATTTCTTTAAACTGCATTTTTTACAAGAGGATTGGTAGAGTGTGTGACAAAACACTGATCTATTAGTATGTCTGGTTAGGATTACAATTTAACCTTTTTTTGTAGTCCTGATGTCTTTCGGCCTCTGAACTATAATAAATGTATTTAAGCCTTTTATTAGTTTTTTCAATGCCTAAGAGTTTCTTTTTAAAGATATTAAAATGCTCATAACATCCACTGGTGAATCATGACATTTCTCCCTCTTCTTTAGTCTTGCAAACCACAAAAGAGATGCTTAAGGACCACCTCCACCTCATTCCACCTTGGAAGCAGAGGGATGGTGCATTATGGATGCTGGGCTACTTCTTAACATCTGAATCTTCATCTTTTACACCTGAAAATAAAATTTCATATGTCTTAAAAATAACCAAAGTGACAGGGCATTCATTTTTCTAATTTTCACACCATTCCCAATTTTAACTCAAAGAAGTGCCTCACAGGCCCCTGTTGCTTTCACCATGACTCATTCATAATTAGAAGTAGAAATCATTTCTTTCTGGCATAAACACATCTCTTTCAAGAGTACTTCTCTCTTGTAAAGGATGTTTAATGTCTGAGAAACTAGGCTGTGCATTGCTCTAATCAAAGCATTGTTTTGTGGGGTGGACTCAAGGTCACACATTTAAGAAAAACATCAGTTTAATCTCATTAGGAAAATCATGTTATTCATAAACCTTTAGGCACTGAAAAGACACCATTAGGAGCCTTCCCCTGCAGGCCCAGCTGGACCGGAGTAAGTAGTAGTTGTGACAATTGGTTAGACAAAGCAATAACCTGCATTTGCAGAGCACTATCTATTGAAAAGCTAACATACCGTTCACAGAAAAATGCAGAGACTCAGCATGAGGTTTTCAGATGCTTGTCTTATTTATTTTAAACCATTGGATACGTGAATATAGCAGAGGTAAACTGATTTGTCCAACATGACTCAACTGGTAGAGGTGGGATTGTTTTCTGTATCTTGCCTCTAAAACCCTGTCCTCTTTCTCTTACAATACTATGCCTTGCAAAGCGACCTCTGCCAATAAAATATTAGCAATGTTGTATTTTTGCTGGTAGTTAGCTCTACCTTGACCTTAAAAACAATTTCCCTTTAAACAATGAGGTGTAGTTGCAAAATTCTTAAGGATGATAAATCAACATTCTTCTTTCTCCTCTTTTGTCCCTAAATGCTAGTTTCATACATACTACTGCCAGAAATAAGCAGTTGGCTTTTCCATATCCTTAAGTCATTTCTATAGCTCTTAACAGGACAATAATCACATATCTACTTTCAAAAACATGTTACCAGGATGCACAAAGAAAAGAGGAGAGCAAAGGAGTAAATCACAAGCAATTACATAAGTAATACTTCTACAGTCTGACATTTTCGGAACTATGGGGCAATACATTATTGACCTTGGATTATTGAATATCTTGATTTTAATCTCTTATTGCATGAACATCAAACCCATGTGCCTTAAGCCTGGCCACAAAATAAGATAAAGCTGTCAGCTTTCTAATATTTACAGCATTTGGTTTTTAACTCTAAGGAGAGCCAGGCAGTGCCATTATGTTCTTCTGGAAGATATATTAATAACATCCTGAGAAGTACATTCATTACTGTAAATCTTGGGGTGTCTCTCTCATTGCAAATGAGTCGATGAGTTTACATGCATGGATAATACACATTCTTACCAAGATCTGTCTGCTCTGGTTGGTTCCAAACCTCTGCCTCTACTTCCTTGAGCAGCCAGGATTGCAGGTCCGAGCACAACCAACTTCAGTGTCCTTTTGTTTGTTGTTGTTTACAGTACTGTTATTGGCTTTACAGATTTTATGATCCCACCCTTAAAAGAGCTTCATTTTTATAAATATCTCATTTTCCTAAATGTGTTCTGAAAGCATGGACTTTCCTCATGCAGTGTGTTCTGATTAGTATGACTTGTATTTTACAGAGAAGGCCACAAATAATTACATTTTGAGAAAGAAACACCCAGACATCCAAAGTGTCAGTCTAATGAAATTACTCCATTCTAACACTTAGTTAGCCATGATTTTGAGATATGTAAGAATTTGATCCCAATTTGCTTTCCTTTTGTTTTGTTTTCATGTGCAATAGAAACTCAGTAAGGGAACTTCAAGATCAGGCACATTGTGCCATTATACAGTTTTTAGTGATGATACTTAAAGTTGGCTTGTCTATCAGATTACATTTTTCCTTGTTACAAAAAAACCTATGCCAGGCATTGGTGGCTCATTCTTGTAATCTAGCTACTAAGAAGAATGAGATGTGACAATCACAGCCAGCCCTGGCAAGAGAGTCCATGAGACTTATCTCCACTTAACTACCCAAAAAAGCCAGAAGTGGAGCTGTGGCAAAATGGTAGAGTGGTAGCCTTAAGCAGAAAGGGTCAGGTACAGTACTCAGGCCCTGAGTACAAGCCCCAAGACCAGCACCAATAAAAGACAAAAACCAAAACAACAAAACCAACCTTATATGCCAACAACAACTTGAGTGGCTTATTTAGCAGAGAAAAACGGAAGAGAAAAACGGAATTACAAGGGGATGCATATGCTTAAACCCCAATGACTTATAAGTGAAAAGCATCTAAAGTAATGTGCTACATCTTCCACTCAATTAGTCTTTTTTTTTTTTTTTTTTTTTTTTTTTTGGCCAGTCCTGGGCCTTGGACTCAGGGCCTGAGAACTGTCCCTGGCTTCTTCCCGCTCAAGGCTAGCACTCTGCCACTTGAGCCACAGCGCCGCTTCTGGCCGTTTTCTGTATATGTGGTGCTGGGGAATCGAACCTAGGGCCTCGTGTATATGAGGCAGGCACTCTTGCCACTAGGCTATATCCCCAGCCATAGTCTTTTTTAAAAAATTCAACTTGCTCTGAATTCTATCCTAACAGACACAAAGTTACAATGAATCATTGCTTTAATTAATTTAGTGTTAGTACTGAGGCTTGAACTCAGGGCCTAGGCACTGTCCTTTAGCTTTCTAATTCAGGGATAGTGCTTTCCCACTTAAGCCACAGCTCTACTTTTGGTCTTTTGTTGGTTAATTAGAGATAAGCATCTCACAGACTTTCCTCCCTGGACTGGCTTCAAACCATGATTATCATAACATAACTCAGCCTCTCGAGTAGCTAGGATTATATGCATGAACCACTGGCACCTGGTTAAATCATGGGCTTAATACATACACCTTTGAAAAAATAGCCCGTTATCCTATCACCAGTACAGCAATTTTAGCCTCTTTACTAAATATAAAGGAGATTTTGTCAACTAGAAAGATCTAGAAACTGGCAATTCAAATCCCATTCAAAATAAACATTTAATCTCATAACTGGAATTTAGGCCCTGTGGCAACTCAAGGTACACTATGCAAGAGTTAATCTAGGATGAGCCACCCATATGCTGAGCAGATTGCAGCATGATATATTTGCATGCCCATCATCTGACTTGAAGTCTCTAAGAGGGCTGGCATCAAACCTTGATCCTCAGATTTCAGCCTCCTCTGTAGATATGAGTCGCTGGTGCCCAACCTAAGAAACTCTTTCTGGATCGATGTCCCATCGGAACAATATACGCTTGCAGCTGGGTATTGTAAGATGCTGAGATAAATGTTCCACTCTCCCCCAGAATTAGACTAGGTAGAGCTGGCCAGGTGAAAAAGATGGATTTGTTTGGTCTGCTAGCTACCCCCTTCTCTGCCTTTTGTCCAACAAAACATTCCTTCCTCCTCCTTTAGTTTATTCATGCCCTTATGTTCTAAAGCACCTCTCCATCATAAAAATAGAAAAGGAGCTGTGAGTCATTTACACTTTAGCATGAACGTTCTTTCGTGACTTTCCCAAGGCTATTTGTGCTTAGCTCCTTTTCTCTAACGGCAAAATGCCAGTCTCCGATGATCCTGGCTCCTTAACCAGGAAAAACAAGCTGGGAATTGTTTGTCTTAACATCAGACCATTGCCAAGGGTGCCTGGATTGTGTGGTTGATGTAGATCTGGCATCCTGAGCAGCCTTTGTGTGGAGCAATGGACTCATCCCAAGATCATTCATGTCCTCTCTCTCTCTCTCTCTCTCTCTCTCTCTTTCTCCCCCACTCCCTCCCTCCCTCACATCCTACCTTTCTGCTCAAACCAGGTGGACTTTCGTCCTCTACTCCTTCTAACATGTCAGGGATCCAGAGAACATTCTCCATCCTTCCAATGATCACATTGTCTTGTATTTTTCTGTAGTCCACAACATGGTGCCTGAGCTGCCTCTAAGAACAGCTACAGGCTGGATCCAAGAGCTGATTGTGTGTGTGTGTGTGTGTGTACGTGTGTGTGTGTGTGTGCATGCATGTGTGCATGTGTGTAGGAAGAACCTGTGAGATTGGCATTTAGGTGAAAAAGTCTCCGATACCTTCAGCCTGTCACTAAACCATCTTACAAAGGTGGATGTGGTGACAAGGATTCGCACACGTGGTTTATTTTGGAGGAGACAGGAGAAGCAAAGCTGAGAAAGAAAGCCTGCCACTGGGTGTGTGGTAAGTCCATACTTGCTGCAGGCAGCCCTTGGGGAATTCTGAGAGAAAATGTAGAACTCAGTTCTCAGGATTGCTACCACAGACAATGATTTTGTCCCTATGATCCCTTCAGTCTTCACTCAGTTTCACTATGCTTCTTTGGATCACAGAAATTATGTTAGCATCAGAAACACCCTGTAGGCAGAGGTCCAGATCACAGAGGTGAGCAATGAGGGAGCCCATGGCAGGGGCAGCGCTGAGCCCTCCCTACTTGAGACTGCCTTCAAGAAGGCTTCTGTATCCAGGCACCTTCAGTAGAACTGAGTTATTCATACCTTCACAGCAATGCTTCCTCATTGGTGGCATGGTTACTGTGGTTGTGAAGACCGATTCATTAGACAGGGAAAATACCAAGTAGTCGCTTTGGCTGAATACAAGCAAGACTCTTACCACTGTTAGTATATACTATATATTATTAATGTCTGAATACAATGCTGAATATCAGTGATTATGCATGTCATTAAATATATGTCAGATTAACTTTGTCATAAAATTTATGACAACATTAAACTTTATTTACGTGTTCAGCCTTCATAATGCATCGTTTATGTGACATGGTTATTACTTCTAAAAAACTCTCCCAGCATGCAGAGTTTCAGTGTTTTTTTGCTTCGTTTCACTTTTAATTGGTGGGGGTACTGAGGTTTAAACTCCAGGCCTCAAACTCTCACTTTGCTTTTTTGTGGTTCACAGATGATACTCTACCACTTAAGCCATGCCTTCACTTCTAGCTTTTTGATAGTTAATTGGAGTTAAGAATCCCATGAGCCAGGCACTGGTGGCTCAGGCCTGTAATCCTATCTACTCAGCAGGCTGAGATCTGAGAATCACTGTTTAAAGCCAGCTGGGCAGGAAAGTCCTTGAGATTTTTATTTCCAATTTGCCACCAGAAAACTGGAAGTGGGGCTGTGGCTCAAAGTGGTGGAACACTCACCTGGAGCAAAAAAAAATTTCATGGATGTGTCTGCCTAGGATGACTTTGAATTGACATAGATATCAGCCTCTCAAGTAGTGAGGATTACAGGGCTAAGCCACCAGGGGCCAGCGCTAAGCATGAAGGTTTGGTGCCTGTATTACTGGTACCTGCATGCAGCTTATTTGAAACTTAAACATCAACAGGACAGTGGCCATTCACCTTGCCTCCAGTGTCCCCTGTGGCCAGACAGTTCCAATGCACACTCATTGTGGCTGAGATGAACCTTTAGCATCACTATGAGAGGTGCTGTGGTTTACATATGGTTCCACATGTGATCAGTCCTCAGAGCTCATGATCTAGTAAAAGGCCAGATTATTTTACACATGTTTGTGTAAGAAGGTGGCAAATGCTGATAAAAAGACGGCACGCCTCCTGTTTCTTGGATGTGGAAAAACCAACCTTCTTCACATGCCAGTCCTAGTTTTTTTGTTTTTTTTTTTAACTTTCAGGAGTAACCACATCAACTTTCAGAAAGTTACTGCATGGCCTCAGTTTTGTGTGTCAGCTAAGACCTCGCTAAATGAAAGCCATTCACTGGTGAAATCTAAGTGTTTCTCATTGCCAAATGCACAGTGGGTGTGCCTTTTAAGAATCTATATCTAAAGATACCATTGGACCCCATGTCTAGACAGGTCTTAACAAGAAAGCCAGCTAGAAGAACTTTACTGCAAAGGCAAATGCTCTCCAGAAAAAGGCTTATTATAGAAGGTTAAGCCAGATACATCCTTGAAGTTAACATTTCCACCACAGGGCAGCTGTGTCGGCTCTCAGAACTGATCATGGAGGCCTAGGACATAGCAAGATCCTAGGCTCGATTCCAAGCACTAGCAAAAGAAAAATATATTGGTCTTGCCAGGAAAAGTGAGGGTCACAAATGGAATACAGAAGGTGGATGGCAGGTGGACCAGTGCTGGTCTGGGCCTCGGGGACCCCCTACACAAGCCTTGCAAGGGCTCTGGTGTGCATCTGTCAACAGGCTAGGTAAGTCAGAGAAGGCCACATTGATTCCCTGGTGGAGAAAGAAGATCTGTATGGAGAGCAATGAATGAGCCTGCACTTAGTCCTTCTCAAGCGCCAGTCTAGGAACATCCATGAACATGCACTGCAAAACCGTGGTATACCCAAAGAAATAAACTATCCCCAAGAATAACAGGGAAAACAATGATAACCAGTTTTTAAATCAATCTCATCCTGGTGTAAGAATAAAAACAATTTCTATTAAAGTAGTTACTTCCTTTTGGTCAACCTCAAGCTGTGAGAATTGTTTTCCTGAAAACTGTCTGCGTTGGTAAATGGCTTGGCCTGGCTTGATTTTATTGTAGTTACATCCTGTTCTTGTTAAGACATCCATCCTGTTCTTTTTAATGAAGCCATATCTTGTTTAAAAATTTTTTGACCCTCTTTAAACTAGCCAGTCAGCAAGATTGTGAGCCTCAGTTCTAACCATTCAAAAGGAAGAGCAGCAATGTGTTAGGAATAAGCCTGGACAGACTTCCTGTCCTAGGCTTGCTTATTTGGATTCTTCTGCAAAAGTAAACTTTGCCTTGCTGAATTCCTTTCAAATCTGTGTCTTTATTTCTATATGGAACCCCAGTGTCCCAAAATAACACTGGCTTTGGAGTGGTGCTATGGTTAGAGGCGAAACACCTGCTTAATTGATGTCTGTGTTAGTTTCTCCCTAAGACAGAAAGGATCTGGGTGAGTCTAGAACCGGTGCTGATGGTCTCTCTCTACTCCAAATCCATACTCTTTTTTAAATAATTTATTTATTAATTAAACAATTTTTTGAGAAGGTGTTGTGCAAAAGGGGTACAGTTACATAATAGGGCAGTGTGTACATTTCTTGTGATATCTTACACCCTGTTTTTCTTTCCCTTCCCTAGGTCGGGTAGACATATATACATTACACAGTGTACCAAAAACATATACAGTAGCCACATGGCCTACGCCAAAGGAAATTCACCTAGGGCTTTAAATGTAATGTCGACAATAGAGTTTGCTTATCCTTGTCTTATATGAACGTACATACGTAGCTTTTGAGCTGTTGTGATCCAATGAGGTCTATTTTTGGCCTTTATATGATGAGTAGTTGTTTGGTTTTAGTTACATAATGTTGGGTCGCTGATCCAAACCTGTGGGAAATACCATTTGACAAGAAGTTTTTGGTTTCACAGACCTGGTCTCTACTGTCTCCCCCTCCCCCCACCTTAACAGTCGTATATCAAGGAGATCATGCCCCTTTGTTTTCTGTGTTCTAGGCTTGTCTGGCTCAACATAATTTATTCAAGTTCTGACCATTTCCCTGAGAATACCAATGTTTCACCATTTCTAATCACTATTAGTATTCCATTGTGTATAGGTACCATATTTTTTGGTTCAAATCCATACTCTTAATGCTATCCATTTATATCCATTAGAAACAGTCCCACACCTTCCAGCTGGAAACTCCGACTCACTCAGCTGCCAACACTCAGTGGAACAGCAGCAGCCCTCCCTTGGCTGTTGTCTTTTAGTGTTTCTCAGATCTCTGCCTTCCTTCTAAATCCCATATCTCTGTTGTGGACATAGACCTTTGGGAAACCCAGTGTCTCGATTTCACATTCTCCTCTTCACCCTGTCTCTGAGCTGGTGTCCAGTGGCTCTGCTTATCCCATCAGTTTGCCAGTGGGGCTTTGCTCCCATTTCCAACCTTACCTCCAGCAGCCTCTTCTCTGCTCCCTTTCTGTCCCTCTGAGCTCCCCTTCATTCTCTGGATGAGTGGAACAGTTTTATTCCAGCAGTTCTTTCATGCCAGCAGTTCTTGCCTGGGCTCCTCTGCCCAGCCACTCTCTCTCCACCCCTACCCAGCAAAATTAACTACTTTTAAATCTGTATTCTGTAAGCCAGGCACCATTAGAGTCTTAATTATGTTGATATGTCATCTTCATTAGCTTTGTAACATGAAGCACAGTTACTGAAACAGAAGAGAGGTTCAGATACCAATTTATTTTTAACTTAAAATGAGATGAGTACTTTGGGATGCCAGTCTCTTTGGATCAAAGACATTTGGCTTGATCTTTATATTTGACCATGTTCTAGGGCCAACCTGTGTAATAGCCCTGGCTCACTAGACCAGGAAAGGAGGTCCTGATGGCCCCAGAGAAAGAGCCAAGTTTGACTCTCTGCTTTTGCTTGTGCCCTACCCCCACTGCAAGTCTCTGGAAACAAGTCCCAGTTCACAGGATTGCTGCCACACCAACCAACATGTGTGCCTGGTCCCAGGTCAGGCCAAGAGTCAGAAGCCATCCGATTGGTTGAGCCTGGACCCTGGCTGAGCCCTGGCTATAAGGAAGACTGCAAGTGAGCATATGGTTTCCATGGAGTGTTGCTCTCCACCTCCCATCAAGACTCCTTAGGAAGGAAATTGCTAAGGGCTATTCAGATGCTGGGCAGTTCTGGGGGTAAGGGTAGTGGAAGGTAGGTAAAGCATGGCAGGTGCATGGTGGTGCATATCTATAATCCCAGGCACTCAGAGGCTGAAGCAGAAAGCTCTTGAGTTTGAGGCTAGCTAGGAAATATAGTGAGACCTTATCTCTAACAACAACAACAACAACAAAAATCCAGCTACTTGTGAGGTAGGAATGAAGATCTAAAGCCAGCCCAAGCAAAAAGTTAGCAAGATACCATCTCAACCAACAAGCTTGGCATGGTGGCACACATTTATAGAATCCAATCTATATGGAAGGTGGACCATGGTCCAAGTCAGCCCCAGGCAAAAACTGCAAGAACCTACCTGGAAAATAACTACACCCCCCCCCCAATATAGGGCTGAAGGTGTTTTTCTGGTGATAGAGCGCCTGCCTAGCAAGCACAAACCTCTGAGTTCAAACCTAGTACTGCCCAAATAGATCAAGATAAAAAGTAAATGTTTATTAGAAAAAAAAAACAACAATATAAAAGGCAAATGTCCACTAGAACTTTCTTGCAGGACCTTCCCTCCCTGGCCTTTTTTTCTGTTGGGGGCTGTCTTGGGTTGTGACTTTCTAGGAGACCCTGTGAGTGGCTGGGCATGGAGAAGCACTGCACCCCACCTGTGTTGTGGTGACTGTGTCCTCTTCTCGCTTGGAGCATGGTCTCAGCTGTTCCTTTCTGAGCCCTGTCCATCATTCACCATGCCAAGTGTGTAATAAAAACTTGTCAGCCCTGTGTGGAAAAGCTAAGGGAGAGCACCCAGGCCCTGAGTTCAAGCTGTAGTACCAGCATACACACACACACACACACACACACACACACACACACACACACACACAAATAAGCAAAAATTAATATTATTTCATATCGTAGAGTATGTACTTCATGCTTACATGTAACTGATGATTTTTTTTCCAGTTGTTCTTTTTTTTTTGGTTGAGTTGAAATCTCCCATTAGCCTGTGTTTGGGCTCCTTGCTTTGTCACCCAGGCTTCTTTCACTATCTCTCCGTGCCTGTCTTGCCTTTTCCCATCTTTCCCCATCTTTCACTTGAGTGGTTCTCACCTGCAGTGTTTCCGGGTGAAGAAACCTGGATGTTTGCTTCCTAGAATGTGTGTTTCCATGATAGGATTTATTTGGTGCTGTTTAACATGTTCCTCTCTCTCCTTTATTTCCTCTAAAGTTTATTTTATTGTTGTCTTTGGAGGAGCAGAAAGGCTTTTAGTAAATGGCGCCATTTGCTATTCACTCATGCCTGTAATCCTTGCTTCTTAGGAGACCAAGATATACAAGATCATGGTTCAAAGCCTACCTGGACAGAAAAGGCCATGAGATTCTGTCCTACTAACTGAAATCTTTGTGTGAACTCAGGGCCAGAAATCTGGTTAATTAGAGAAAATAGTTCCATGGACTTTCCTGTCCAGGCTAGCTTCAAATTGTGATCCTCAGATCTCAGACTCCTGGGTTTGTAGGACTACAGGCTTGAGCATCCAGAGCCCAGCCTGACACTTCCCCATTCCAATGCCCTCTGGCACAGCTCCTGTTGGGAGGCAGGTTGTATTTTTCAGGCCTCCCTCTCTACACCTGTATTCAAAGTCATGAGCTGTTTCCTGACATCTTTCAAAAGTGATAAATGAATTGATGTATTTACTTGTATTTTATTGTTAATAGTCAGAAGTTAGGTCATATGTTAAATATATTTTACATACCAATTATAGTCACTTTATTTAATAATGATTATATTATTCTGTTTTTGGCAGGAAAAGTCTAACCACATCTTCCCTGGTGTACATTTAACTTGGCCCCAAATCTCTGAAAGCTTCCAGTTTCTGAAAGCTTTGTAGCGTCTTTCATCCTCTAGACATCCTGCCCCAGACCAGAGTCAGTCTTTTCTCTTAGGATCACTGGTTTCTTACAGAAGGGAGTATCTCAAGTTTCTTCACTGGTGATTATTCACAATGGACATAGAAATAAAAGTGTGTATGTGTGTGTGTGTGTGTGTGTGCATGTTTATGTGAGTCTGTGCATGCACATGCCTACACATGTGTATATGTGTGTGTGAGTTAATAGGAACAATCCATCTTGGATAACCACATTTTCTCCCATCTCTCTCCCATCTCCCATCTCCCATCTCCTAGGCTGAAAATTTCACTTCTAAATAATCCCGATGTAAGTAGCAATCTGCTACATCCTATACCCAAGCCAGCCTCTGAATAATTATGTAAGCCTTCAACCAACAATACCATTGAATGAAAGAGTCCAGTTTTGCTGTCTATGGGGAAGACAGGTGGGGGGGGGGGTAGTTCTACCAAGGCCTCCTGGAAGGGGTCCTCTGCTAGAAGAGAGCATTTACATAGTTAGCATTGCTGTTCTGTTTTGCTTTCCATTTATGATACTTCTTTGTCCATTTATTCTATAACTCTAAAAATATTTACATGACTTAAAGTCAAAAATGCAAAGCAAGGTCTTTTTGAAATCTAGCATTCCCTTATTCTTGATCCCTACAAATAATCCTTTAAAATATAGCTTATCTTTTCTCTTTTTATCTAAAATTAGGGATTCCAAAGGATCCCAGGTGTTCCTGGTACAGTTGGGTCTTCTCTCTCTGGTCCCCCAGCCCTCCTGAGTACTGAGTTCTTCCTCAGCCTCTCTGGCCCCTGACTTCTCTGAATCTCTCCCACCCTGCCACACCCTTCCTGACAGCCCTTCCTGACACTATCTGCAGAGCTCATTCCCCCCCCCCCGCCCCTGCAAATAGTTTCTAAGAGGACAGCTTCTCCATGATCCTCATTCTCCCATCTCAGTCCTTCCCCAGCTCAGAGTTCCTTGGCCTCCTCTATTTCCCCCCTCATACTTCTTACTTCTTCCATCTATCTATAGCAGAATGTGAGGTGCCCAGAACAGTTGCCCTGTTTTTCTCACTGATGGACCTCCTCTGCCCAGAACAGTGCCTGAAACATAGTACCAATGAAACATTTCAACAGAAAGTTTCTAAACAGTGACTCAATGTTACAAGAACATTGGGAGCCACACAAAGCACCTGGTCACAGAACAAAGATTGCCTCCTAGGGACCAGACAGAGCAACCATTTTCTTATCCTGCAGAGATCTGACACTCGAAAGTGAGGTGATGCAAGCCATGTAGCACTCTCCTACCATCTGTCAGACAAGTTATCTGAGAGATAATTGTAACCTCTTCCTTACAGGGCATTCATTATGTTAATAGAAGCTTCCTGTCTATTCACCAGGTCTTGTAGTCCACACAGCTTGGTGACATGGGCTTGTGATTCCACTCATTGTTTTAGATGAAGCCATCACAACACAAGTCAATTTTTTCAGTTGCTCGTGGTGATGTAGTGGTAGAGTTGGGAACAGGATTCCCAGGAAACATAGTTCTAGAACCCATATTTTAAATCAGAGCTGTGCCTGAAGGTTTTGGACAGTGATAGAAATATTTGTTGTTGTTATTGTTCTTTATGTCAATCCTGGGGCTTGAACTCTGGGCATGGGCTCTGTCCCTGAGCTTCTCTGTGGTCAAGGCTAGAGCTCTACCACCTGAGCCACAGCCCCACTTCTGACTTTTTCTGTTTATATGGTAATGAGGAATCAAATCCAGGCTTCATGCATGCTAGGCAAGCACTGTACCACTAAGCCACATTCTTAGCCAATAGAAATGTTCTTCACCTATGCAGTTCAGTGCTGTGCCTTTCACCTACCAGTGATTGTTCAGCACTTGAAAAGTGTTAAGTTCAACTGAAACCCAATTTTAAGATTTATATTGTATTTTCATTATATAAAAAACTAAAAAACTATACTGGGATAAATAATTCCTCTTGGACACATAGATACATTTTGTTAAGATAAAATTCTGTGGGCTGGGAATATGGCCTAGTGGCAAGAGTGCTTGCCTTGTATACAGGAAGCCCTGGGTTCGATTCCCCAGCATCACATATATAGAAAATGGCCAGAAGTGGCGCTGTGGCTCAAGTGGCAGAGTGCTAGCCTTGAGCAAAAAGAAGCCAGGGACAGTGCTCAGGCCCTGAGCCCAAAGCCCAGGACTGGCAAAAAAAAAAAAAAAAGAGTAAGAGAAAAGATAACATTCTGTGAAGGAGTAGAAATTCAAATATCTGTGCAATTTCTAATTCGTGGGATATTATACATATACATGTATATGTGTATTTGTGTATATATATATTCATATATGTGTATGTGTGTATATGCATGCACATGTGTGTATGTATTTACATATACATGCATGTGTGTATATACATACACATACATAATTCAGGTTGGGCAACAGTATTCCTTTCAAAAGCCAGTATTCACAACAGACCATACTTCATATATTTTGCAACTATTTAAACTTTGGATACATTTTGGCTTTTCATATTACAACATAAAACTGGAGAAGTATGCTTAGTTTTTCAGAATTCTTTTTTTAAGAGCTATTGAGCAAAAACATTGAACAACATTCTCTTTAAAGAAGCATCTGCCCAGATTGATTTCATTGTTTTTTAAATTAATTATCTTTAAGTATTTGTACAAAGGAGTTTCAATTCAACGTTTCAGTCTGTAAGTACAATGCACCTTGATCAATGTCACCCCTTCCATCGGATCCCCATCTCTCCCAAGCCCTCCCACCCCCTCAAATTACCTAGTTCCATTTTTTACATGTGCACATAGAATATAATGGCTGTACTTACCTGCCCTTCCTCTCTCCATTCATCTGCCCTTCCGCCCCTTTACCACCCCTCCCAACAACTCATGTTTTACTTTCTTTTTTTTTTTTTTTTTTTTTTGGCCAGTCCTGGGCCTTGGACTCAGGGCCTGAGCACTGTCCCTGGCTTCTTCCCGCTCAAGGCTGGCACTCTGCCACTTGAGCCACAGCGCCGCTTCTGGCCGTTTTCTGTATATGTGGTGCTGGGGAATCGAACCTAGGGCCTCGTGTATCCGAGGCAGGCACTCTTGCCACTAGGCTATATCCCCAGCCCCGTGTTTTACTTTCTTGGTATTCATTTTGTCAAATTGTAAGTTCTTTATTCAAAGGAGTCACACCATGGGCATCCTCCCCTGTGTATAAAATAGAACCCAATTTTTAATTGTAATTGGTTTCAGTTACTTGGAATTTAAATTTAAAGAGGAGTATATTACTGGATTGGACAGCTTAGCTCTAAACCATTACACTATTGTGCTTATAAATAATAGTGACAAAGTCTTTTGTCACCATTGCTACAAAGGCACAACCCAAAGGTTCAACATTTCTGTTTGACTCTAACAAATGGCTGGAGCCCTTGAACTTGAAGTCTTCCCAGCTATGTCATTCATCATGTATGAAGCATTCTGAGACAGAAGAAAAAGAATATGCTGTCCACATACATCACTACTTCGTGTCCCTTGTGTTGGATAAATGATCAAAGTGTTCTGACTCTAATGTTCCCTTATTTAAGAGTGTAATTGTTTAAGATAAAAATAAGAAAAAGTTAATCACAAGGGATAGAACATGACATTGGAGGTTCAGCTGAAAATTACAAGTTGCATTTCTATGGACTTTTAAATTATGAGTCTTTTCTTTTGGAAAATTGAAAAATGTATTAAAAAATTTTTTTCAAAAAGAACAGAAAAGTCTGGGTGTCAGAAGCTCATGCCTGTAGTCCTAGCTCCTCAGCAGGCTGAGATCTGAAGATTGTGGTTCTGAGCCAGCCCAGGCAGTAAAGTATGCAAGACTCTTAACCACTACCAAAAGATTAGAAGTGGAGATGTGGCTCAGTGGTAGAGTGCCAGCCTTGAGTGAAAAAGTAAAGGGCTAGCACCCAGACCCTGATTTCAAGCCCCAATACTGGCACAACTCTTTTTAAATTTAAAAATAAAAAGAAGGTCTCATGCCTGTAATCCTAGCTACTCAGAAGATTGAGATCTGAGGATCATGGTTCAAAGCCAACCCTGGGCAGGAAAGTCCGTGAGACTTCTATCTCCAATTAACCACCTGAAAAATGGAAGTGGTGCTGTGGCTTATGTGGTAGAGCACTACCCTTGAGCAAAGGATCTCAGGGACAGAATTCAGGTCCAGAATTTAAGCCCCATGATCACCTGAAAAAAACAAATAAATAAAAAGTTGGTTTTTTTTAAATAAAGAAGGAAAAGAATTCATCAGATGAATCCTCACCACAAGGAACTAATTGTTGGCATATTTTCCTTATGTATATAGAAAATGTAGGTCTTTTTATAGTTATATATAATATTTATTACATATTATAAATTATGTATAAACTATATCAAAATATATATAATATTTTAAGTATGCAAATGGTATGAATTCTCCTTTATTTTAAGCACATATTGTTATAACCTTCTTTTGTCTGTCCCTGTAAACATTATTTCCCTCAGAGAGGAACAGTTCAGAACTTGGGTGTCATTCCTGTTCATTTTGTATATTCCTTCGTGTTTCTATGCATTTTCTTAGCGACACATGCTTATGTATATTTTAATGTTTATAAAAATGATAACACATGGCATTCCGTTTTGTAACTTTTGTACTCCGTCTTGTTTTTGAGCTTCGTGCATTCTGATATCATTATACCCAGATCCGTTTCCTGAACTGTTATATCATATGAATGTACCACAATGTAGTTATACATTCCCTTGCTGGTGGATGTTTAGATTCATCAGGTTCATCCAGGGTTTCTTTTGTGTGTGTGTGTTATTTGACGTTGTACAATAGTCAATGTTCTTATACCCCCACCCCAACCCCAATTCATCCATGCACATATTTCTCTGGGCAGATAATTCTAAGATCATGGAAAGTGACCCTTTTTCATATCACCTGGAACTTCTAAAACACCTCTGTTGCTGTGTTGTTCCTGCCCACCCCCTACCCCACCCAACAGTGCATATAAATGTTCGTTCTCCTTCATGCTCACCATCTGACACTGGCCAACTGAAATCCTTGCCCATTTCAGATAGGTGCATTAATGTGCTTTCAACTTCCTCTAATTACTGAAGAGGTCCCACATCTTTCCATGTATATTCGCTACTTGAATTTCTTTGTGAAATTCTTGAACATATCACATACTTTCTGCTGCTGATTTGTTTTACATAGTGATTCTTCTAGGAATTCTTCAGCATGTATGGTCATTGTGCTTGTCTCCTAGGTATGTTACAAACATTTCCTTCCTGTTTATAGGTTGTCTTTTGATCTTACAGTTTATTTTGTCATGCAGATATTTTAAGGTTTAAACTTTAATGGTGGCTTCTGACAGATTATTCTTATTCTTACTGAGCTGAATACAACTTACTAAATCTCCATGTGTTAAATTCTAGGGAAGAGATGAAAGTAATGTCTGATTTTTCTGATTTATTGGATGATTATAATTTCTAAGAGGCAAAAAAATTCTCTTGTGCATATTTGTAGCATTTTCCCTAAGGAAAAAAGTTCATTTGTATGTCATTGTGAAATGTTATGCTGTGATGGTAATGATTTTTGTTTGTATCTAATAATAAAATGTAGACAATGGTAAAAGCCTTGTAATAGATTTTAAAGCAAAAATTGATTTTGCTTTTTCATTGCCTGCTTTTGCAAGTGTTTATTCATAGCTCTTCTTCCTGGACTTAAAAAAAAATGATTGGGATCCTCTAACTATGATTATACTGAAGATGAATCTCATACACTTAAGAATAATTTTAAATAACATCTCTCTTTAGACTGGAGTCAGTTGACCAGTTTTGAATCCCAGCTCTACCAAAAATATACAATGGGCAGGGTTGGAGGGTCGGGGGAGACCTCATGGGAGGGGCAAGGGCTTGCTGGGAATGTGAGGTGAGTCAGAAGTTCTCCGCACACAAAGCAGGGAGAAAGCACACTTAGTGATGGTGCCACCTGGGTTGCCTTCTTTCTGATCTTCCTGTTCTCAGTGTTCTTTGGAAAGTCCTGTGCAAGGGCAGTTGACTTCTCTAATTATCATTTTGTATGCCACTAATGATTTGGTAAGACAGACAGATACAAGCACTGCTGAGGACAACTCATCGGTACAAAACAGTCCTGGTAGGGTAAATCATGTCTTGTACACACGTTTTTGACTGCCCAAGCTCAGGGCTTTGCTTCCAACAGAAACAATAATTTGAAAACAACCCCAAATCCAACAAAAGCTACACACCTCCCCACAGTTTAACTCTTCCCAAACAGGATCATGATTTATCTGGGTAGCAATGAGCTGGGCTTCACATCTTCCTGTTAGTGTGTAACATCCAGATGGCCACAGCTGCGGGACACAGTATTCATTATGGTGGAGCCCCCTCGTTACTGTGCACCTAGCATCAGTTTAGTGACACCTTCATTCTTTGTGTTTTTATGTTAGCAACCAAAATCCCATTGTCATCCAACAAATATAAAAGCATAATTTTTGTGACCAGATCTAAAAAATAAATAAAATACCCTAAATAAAAAAGTTGATGGCTAATAATGTGGCTTAGTGGTAGAGTGCTTGACTAGCATGCATGAAGCCCTGGGTTTGATTCCTCAGTACCACATAAACAGAAAAAGCCAGAAGTGGTGCTGTGGCTCAAGTGGTAGAACTCTAGCCTTGAGCACAGAGAGGCTCAGGGACAGAGCCCAGGCTATAAATTCAAGCCCCAGGACTGAAAAAAAAAAAAAAAGTTGAGCTGGGTACCAGGGACTCACACCTGTAATCCTAGCTACTCAGGAGGCTGAGATCTAAGGATCACAGTTCAAAGCCAGCCCAGTCAAGAAAGGCTGTGAGACTCTTATCTACAATTAAGTACCAGAAAACCGGAAGTGGTGCTGTGGCTCAAAGTGATAGAGCACTAGCCTTGAGCTGAAGAGCTCAGGGACAGTGCCCAGGCCTGGAGTTCAAGCCCCATAATGGTTTAAAAAAAAATTTGACAAGCAATAATTATGCCTATTCTATATTTATGGAATATAATGTGTGGTCATTTCTTACATATTTATATTGTAGAACGGTTAAGTCACACTAATAAATTTAACACAAAGTTTTCAAACCACTTAAAATCTATTCTTATATTAGTCTGTTTGTGATGCATTTTTATTGTAGTTAACATTCGGTGTAATGGAGCACTAAAAGTCTCCCTTCCAATTGAAATTTGGTCCTTTCTGATCAACATTCCCCGTCCAGGCTCTGGTATACATTAGTCCACGATGCTGAGTCCAACAGTTTTATATTTTATGTTAAGCAAGATTATGCTGTGTTTGTTTTTTTGTGTCTGGCTTATTCTACTTAACGTAAGAGCCTCTAGGTTCATCATGTTATCACAGTGGCAGGATTGAATTCTTTTTGTGGTATTCCACAGTATATACATACCACATTTTCTTTATCCATTCCGCTGTGATTGACAAAGGTTGCTGCCACATCTTGTCTCTGTGGACAGTGAGGTAATGAATTTGGGAGTGCAGCTGTGTTTCCACAGACTGGTGTCAGTGCCTTTGGCCATACACCCCAACATGAGATTTCTCGACCATAGTTCTTTGTTCTGTTTTCTGAGGAATTTCCACCCTGTTTTCCATAATGACGATGCCCAAAGATTTCCTTCTCTCATAAGCTCACCAACACTTTCTGTCTTCTTTTTATTTTATTTTATTATTTATTTGTTACCAAGGAATTGAACCTCATGCATTCTAGGCAAGCATTCTACCACTATGCCACACCCCCAGCCCATGTCTTCTTTTTATAATAACCATTCTAACAGTAAGAAAGGAACTTCTCAGTTCTTATCAAAACTCTTGGCATTTGTTCTGCCCCTGCCCCTGACTGACTGGATGCCCAGATTAGAGTACAAGGAGAAGAGGGAGCATCAGGCTGAGACAGGGAGAAGCTGAGTGTCACACTCAACCCCCTAGTAACTGACCAGTCCTGCCATAGCCTCTGTGTCTCCCAAAGGGAGAGAAGTGATCATTAAAACTGGGCTGAAATGACAGGCAAAGTGACATGAGAACATCAAACTTCTAAATAGTGCAAGTTCAATTTCACAAAAAATTACTTTGATGACCATAATGACAATAATATTAATACAACAGTATTTCCTTCTTTTGAAATTCCCCACTCTTCTACTTACCTTAGGCAGTCCTTTTGGAACAAACACACCGCAAAGATGCAGCACGGAGCTCTGCTATTTGAGAAGTGTCTGTTAAACTAAAAGCATCCTTGCTATTTTGCTCTGTTACATATGAGATAACTCCTTTCACCTGCTAACCCCTAGCAGAAAATCTGCTGGCGAACAATAGCTTGCAAACCCAGCATGGCACTCGATGTCGGGATAAAGGAGTCAGTGAGCATGAGCGGGGGGCTTGGGGTCACCCTGCTGTTTGGGCCCCCCCCCATGCTTTTGTTGGTCTTGCTCTTTTGTGAAAGATGCAACCCTTGTTCTCCAGTCTGTGAAACCAGGCGGCACACTCCCTATTTACTTGTATCCTTGAACTGACAGGGCTCCTTCGCCCCAACCCTGGCCGTAAATAGGTTGGTGTGAGATACAGCTCCCACTGAGGGACCCCACTTTTGCACAGCCCTTCTTTGTTAATCTTCTGCAAAATAAAGCCGTTTAATGTCGGAGAGACACAATCATTAATTTTTCATAACAGCAGCAAAGTTGTGGATAGCAGAGAACCTCTTGAATAAAGAGCTCAGAGTTTCCAAAGAAGGAAGATAACAAAGCCTTTGGTGTGTGGTGTGTGGACAATATTTTTTCTTACACTATTTCTCCTCCCAACCCTCACCCCGCCTCCTCCTGTTGGAGAACAAGCCACTTACACAAGCTAACGGTTCTTCAAATCTCAGGCACCTTAATTTTAAGCCTTATCAGTGCCTTTTAAAATGAATAATACAGTGACCTTCAGCTTTGTCCTGTATTATGGGAGGTTTACTCGCCAAGACTGTTTTCGTTTTTTTAAATTAAAGCAGATGCTGTGTGCCTTCTATTCCGATCTAGCAGTAGTGTTGTCCCAAGTGTGACATTTATGTTCTTTCACTTCTGTGGTATAAATAAATATCAAAGTGGGAAGACCAGTGTGAACTCTACAAGGAATAATAAACTAAAATAATACAGCATTGATTTTGTTCAGGATGTCTAAGTGGGTTTTTACGATTGTGTATGTTTATAGCTTTTTCACACAAGTGACATGAATTCTGGGCAATTAAAAAGGACATGAATTTCAAGGCACTCGGAAGAGAATCTGCTTTCTAATCGCTGTGCATTTTACCAAACTGTGGCTCTTGAAGAAAACACTGCAGATTTCAGACCTCCCCCTTCAGGAGCCAGGGAAAGAGAGTCTGTGTGCATTGTTTTACACTATGAATACTGTGAGACTGCAGTAGGAGACTTGGTTCTGCTTGCTCTCGTGTGGAGCTAAGGGTTTAATAAGAAGAAAGCAAGCCAGGTGCTGGTGGCTCACACCTATAATTCTAACTACTCAGGAGGCTGAAATCTGAGGATGGAGGTTTGAAGCCAGCCCAGGTGGAAAACTTCATGAGACTCTTACCTCCAGTTACCCACCAGAAGTAGAGCAATGGATCCTGGTGTAGAATGCTAGACTTGAGCAACAAATATAAGGAACAGCACTCAGGCCCTGAGTTCAAGCCCTAATGTCGCCAGAAAAAGAAAAAGGGACAGAGACAGAAATAGAGACAGAGTTCTTAGGCTGTATATATGCACTTCATTTTTTAAGCCCTCCCACCAAGGGCTCCTAGCCTGTATGTAGCATTGAGTCTTCTTAGTGAATTCTCAGTATTTTCTCATATGGAATGAGGAGACCTGGGCCATAGGAACCTATGAGCCTTTGATGTCACAGCGAGAAGGAGGCCCCATACCTGTGGGCAGTCTTCTATGGGGTGGCTTTAGAAAAACAGCTGAGCTCAGAAATTCAATAAGAGATAGATATGCCTTACTCTGCTGGACCAACTTCTCTGTTGTTTCTCTCTGTTTCAGAGCATCAGCACCATTCTTTTCAACTGTCTGCTGTATTATCTGAGTTACTCACATAATAAATAAATACCAACTCTCTGACAAAGCTTAACACATTCCAGAGATTCAAGTCACCTCAGACCCTCTCATCCCCTTTTTCTCCTCCTCCTTCAGTTCCCTCCATCCTTCTAGTAATTCAGCAACTGTTGTCAGGTCAACCTGCCTCCTCTAAAATATTTTCATACATTGAAGTACAGAGCATCCATCAATGGCAGTAGTAAATGGCCAGATAACTGTGCTTTTAAAGACTTTCCCTCTTTTAGGTTTATTATGGTGGGGATCCTAAAGCCAACTTTCCCATTTACTAATACTTCTCCAAGTGTCATGCCAGTCCATCCAGAGCATCTTCATTCATGTCATTGCTTTATAATGTGTTGTGCTGCACTTCATTTAGCTTCTCTCCACTTGGGGCCTTTGTTTCTCCAGATTTTCACTATTAGAAGCATCACCATTGTTGGTAAGCTCTGAAGCACACAAGTGCTCCTCTTGGTTTATGCCTACAGGTAGAATGGCCAGGTCACAGTTCACAGGTTTTATAGATATTGATAGACCGGGGCCAATTTGTTCTTCAGAAGATTCCAGTTTTCCTCTCAGTGAGAGGGTGTGAGGCTTCCTGTTCCTCTCCAGCCTCACAGACTCTTCAAAGTATCACACATCAAAATGTCTGCTGTAATCAGCACAAAATGGCACCTTTGTTCATATGTACATTTCTCTTGTTAAAGGACATTGAGCCACTCATCCTGGTTATTGGCTATTGGTATTTCCTCCCTGTGATTTCCTTATTCAACCACTTGTCAATTTTTATAGTCATTTGTCTTGCTGATGTGTAATGATTGTATATAAGTGGTGTGTGTGTGTGTGTGTGTTACACTGTATTTTGTGTTATTCTGTGTCTTGGATATGTCACAATCCATGTCACAAAACCCTGGCTTGTCAGTTATGATATTTTCACTCCCATTTATTTTTCTCGGTCTTCTTTTGCCCAGATTTCCTTGCAAGCCAGCTGCAATGAGCATCCCAAGCTTAGCATAGCATAAGCCACTTACTATTCCAAATAAACAGTGGTGTGAGGTTTACAGCTGAGACTCCTGCAGTGACTGATGTTGTCTACCACTCCTGTTGTGGGAGAGTCTTGTGAGGAAAGGGAAGAGCAACTACTCCCGACCCTGCTTTCCCAGCCTAGGACGGCAGAACAGAATCCTTGTGAAAACACTATTCTGGCCACATTCCTAGGTCGACGGCACAAAGTTTGGCTGAGCGTATCTGTGCAGGTAGTAAGTGCACTCACAATATGTGGGATTTTTGCTTTATGAGTTTTTGCTTTGTTTCGTTTTCAAGTATGATTGGGAAAGAAAAACCCAGCTCAGCATTTTACCTGCCATCTACCACATACAAACTGCAGCCCACAACTCCCAGTGCTGCATTCTAGGTTTTATTGAACACTTTAAATTGGGATATATCTCCCAACAGTTGCATTTAATTGGGAGATGATTAAAAACCACAACCAAGTGCACAGTTTCTCACCCAGAAAATGCTCCTGGTGCCCAGGCTGCCCAAGGCGGCCCCTCCCATCCTTCCTCACTGGCCTGTCAGAGCTGTGTGAGGGAAGCCAGGATGGAGCAGTGAGTAATTGCTGGCCCCAGACACCAGGGGTTTAGAAAGACCTTTGTGTGTATTCTCTTAATAGCTCTCTCTTGCTATGCTATTGTTTGCTGTATATTCTTAAATCGCCTACTTTATAATCCTAAGTAAATTTAAGAGGGGCAATTGAACCCTTATCACACCAGAAGTGGAAAGGCAATTTTACTTACCTTGCATAAAATAATAACAGTGAAAATATGCACAACAATCACATCTTAGTGAACTCAGCTGAGGCTAAGGTCTGAGAAAGCAACTTCATTCAAAAAGGAAGATTCAACTTCTACATAGAAAAAAGGTGTGCAATATATAATGGTACCAAAATAAGGTTTTTTTCCTGATGTAAATAGAATCAAAAGAAAACTGATGGGGCTGGGGATATAGCCTAGTGGCAAGAGTGCCTGCCTCGGTATACCCGAGGCCCTAGGTTCGATTCCCCAGCACCACATATACAGAAAACGGCCAGAAGCGGCGCTGTGGCTCAAGTGGCAGAGTGCTAGCCTTGAGCGGGAAGAAGCCAGGGACAGTGCTTAGGCCCTGAGTCCAAGGCCCAGGACTGGCCAAAAAAAAAAAAAAAAGAAAACTGAGGACAGTCCGGGTGGCTCATGCCTGTAATCCTATCTACTCAAGAGGCAGAGTTTGGCAGGATCCATCTGGGGCAAGAAGTTATTGAGAACTCATCCCAACAAACAAGACAGATATGGTGCTTCATATTTCTAATCTCAGCTGTGTTGAATGTGGGAGGCATAGATAGGAGGATCAAGATCTAAGGATAGCACTAGGCAAAATTCAAGACTATCTGAAAAATAAGTAGAGCGGAAACAGATGAAGGAATAGCAAGACCCCAAGTTAAAACCTGGTACTGCCAAAATAGAAACAGAGGGACCGAGAAAGGGAGAAAAGGGGAGTTTTAAAGAACTATCTTGGCCTGGACAATACATTCACATATCCCAGTGAAGCAGAGAACACTCACTTTAGGAGAGAGTTGAAAGACATCCCCACCTCTCCTGCCTGTATACCAAGGAAGTCTGATATCAAGTTGTTTCTTCCTTTGTAGTCTTCATCACAAAATATCTAAGAGAGGCAAGTTAAAGGAGGAAAAAGGGCGGAAGAGGATTCAGCTCTTGGTGGCTGTCTCCATCGCCTTAGGGCCAGTGATAGGAGAACAGCATGACATCATGGTGGGGGGTAAGGTACAATGGCTGGCTGACATCATGGCAGAGAGAGACAGTCTGAGAGACAAAGTCAGAGTGGGTTTGTGTTTTCCCTCTTGACAATGTGACTGCATCATCTTCAGATGAATTGAGTGTGCAGAGTCTTGGGTGCCTGCCTGTTCTTGCTGGTGAGAGATCTTTGCTCACTGGGTGCTCTGGTTGCACCCCAACTGGCTTTTAGAACCCCACTCCAGCAAGGCTTTTGGGGAGAGGGAGAGTAGATCAGGCAGAATCCATACGTGTTTTGAGGGTGAAAACTGCTGTAACCTGGCAGAGGAGCCTGACCATATGGCAAGTCCAAGTTAACCCTAGGGCCCAGTCCATTTGCTCCGGGCTCTAATGTCAACATGTACCCATTGTATCTCAAAGCATTTTGAAATTATGTACGTAATTAAAATCAATCACATAATGCAAATAGTATTTTTAAATGATTGCATTTATTCCCTAGCCCATCTTTCCTCTTCTGCTGTCCCACTCCCAGAGGCACAGTTTTAACCCATTCTATTTATAGGCTTTCTGGCAAGAAGTTCTACATTTCTAAGTGATATGCTTATTTTTTATTTAGCAATTTACCACCTTTTAACAATGTCTGGCAGCTTCTTCCTGTGTTAAATGAGAATTTAATTAATACTATAACCCCTTTGCTCTTCTTCCTTCTTTATGTCTTAGACTGTTGAGAAATCTGACTTCAACCTAACTCTCCATCCATTCTAGGTGATCTATTTGTCCTTGTGAACACTTTCAGGGTCCTCTCTCTTTATTTCTTTAGCTCTGAATTTTCACAATGATGTTCAAGGTTTTATGCCTAAGTATTTTGAATGTTTTCAGTGTTATCAGCTCAATTGTCTTCAATAATTTTTTAGTATCTGGTATCTTTTGATGCTACTATTAGTGATATCCTTTAAAATTTTTTCCATTTTTCAAGATATTTTTTTTTCGTTGTTGCTGTTTTTGTTTTCTTTTCCTTCTGTCTTCTTTGGTTGTTTTATCTGCCTGTAGGAGGACAAGGTGAGCGCCACAGAAAGGGAGAGACAAAGGGTGAACACATGCAGCGGTGGTACTCGCTGGACACCATGTTAAAAATGAACTATACAGGGCTGGGGATATAGCCTAGTGGCAAGAGTGCCTGCCTCGGATACACGAGGCCCTAGGTTCGATTCCCCAGCACCACATATACAGAAAACGGCCAGAAGTGGCGCTGTGGCTCAAGTGGCAGAGTGCTAGCCTTGAGTGGGAAGAAGCCAGGGACAGTGCTCAGGCCCTGAGTCCAAGGCCCAGGACTGGCCAAAAAAAAAAAAAAAATGAACTATACAACTTGTAGGCGGGGATGGGAGGGGAAAATTGGGTGGGGGTCAGAGAAAAGGTGACATTGTCCAAAAAGAATATACTCTTTACCTGACTTACAGAACTGTAGCCCCCTTGTATATCACCTTTATAATAGCAAAACAGTAATTATTTCCATTTCTTATTATTCCTTATTAACACAAAAATATAATTGGTGTTTGTGTTACTCATACATTTCAGCATCATTTTGTACATCCCATGAGATTTTTCTAAGCAGGTATTGATGATTGCTTGGAGTTGTTAGTCCAGCTTTGCATTCCTGATGTAAATCCAATTTATAGTTCATGATATATCATCTATGCTAAATATTTTCAGCTCCAATGTGTTAATATTTTGTTTAGAATTTTTGTGTGTCAGTGGAGGAAACTGATCTCCTTTTTTGTCATTTTGTTTTGGATTTTTGCTTGCCATATCATGGTCTGATTTTAGAATTAGATAATGCTGAACTCCTAGAATTAAGTTGAGAAATATTCCTTGCTTTTTAGTTTCATAGAAGACTTGTATATTCACCCCAGAAGCTATCTGACCTGCAGTCTTTGTGGGTAGTACTTTTCTAAAATACTAATTCTATATCTTTAAACTTTTTTGTTTGTGGCTCTACTAGGGCTTGAACTCATGATGATACCTTTGCTTTTTGGCTCAAGGCTCCATTTCTAGGTTTCAGTAGCTAACTGGAAATAAGAGTCTTATGGATTTTATTACCTGGACTGGCTTCAAACTGTGATCCTCAGATCTCAGCCTCCTGAATAGCTAGGGATGCAGTTGTGAGTCACCGGTGCCTAGCATTGTTATCTTTTAAATGATCAATGATCATTAGTTATTTAGAAATATCTTAGTTCAAAACATTTGAAGAATTCCCAAATATTGCTTATCTTGACTTTAATTCCATTGTAGTCAGATAGTATACTTTGTGTAGCTTGAATTTATTTACTGACAGTTCTTCCATGGTTCATAGTGTGGTCTATTATTATATATGCCCACACATCATTTAAAATAATATCTTCTTCTGTTTGGGTATTGTTTAGGTCGGCTTAGATTCTGTTTTAGCTCTATTTAGATTTCGTTTTCTTATTGTTTTGTCTACTTGTTCTGTATATCTTTTGAGACAGTAGAGTTATAATAACTGACTATATTTATAGACTTTTGTGTTTTGTATTATAAATATACCAGGTTTTATTTAATTTATTCAGTAGCTCTGATATGAGGTGCATAGATACCTAAGATTTGTGATTTGTTTTGTTTTGTTTTTTTGCCAGTCCTGGGGCTTGAACTCAGGACCTGAGCACTGTTCCTGGCTTCTTTTTGCTCAAGGCTAGCACTCTACCACTTGAGCCACAGCACCACTTCCAGCTTTTTCTATATATGTGGTGGTGAGGAATCGAACCTAGGGCTTCATGTATATGAAGCAAGCATTCTACCACTAGACCATATTCCCAGCCCCTGTGTTTTTTTTTTTGTCAGTCATGGGGCCTAAACTCAGGGCCTGGACACTGTCCCTGGGCTTTTTAATTCAAGGCTAGCACTCTACAACTTTGAGCCACACTGCCGCTTCCAGTTTCTGGTGGTTATCTGGAGATAAGAGTCTCATGGACTTTCCTGCCTGGGATTTGTGATTGTTAAATCTTCCCATTGAACTGGCTCCTTTAAAAGATGACATTCTTAATCCAAGTAACAGTCTTTGCTCTGAAATCTTTATTGTCTGGTGTTACTTCTTTGTAATTATATTAGCTGGTTTATTTTTTTGCATCCTTTTTTTAACCGATTTGTGCTATTGTAGTTAAAATATTTCTTGTAGACAATGTATAGTGGGTCTTGCTTTTTTGTTTTGTCTTTGTTCAGTTTAACAACTTGTTTATTTATTTATGTACATTTATACTAGTAGTGGGGTTTGAACTTAGGCCTTGTACTCTTGCTTTTTGCCCCCAGAGCTGAGGACCGAACCCAAGGCTTTGCACTTGCCAGGCAAGTGCTCTCCCACTGAGCTAAAGTCCCAACCCCAATCTTCTTGCTTTTTTGCTTATTGCTGGCAATATACCATTTGAACCATGCCTCTGGTCCAGCATTTTGCTGCTAAATTGGATATGAAGTCTTTTTTTACTTTTCTGCTAGGCTTCAAACTCTAGTCTTCCAGTTCTCAGTTCCCTGAGTAGGATTACAAGTGTGAATCACTGACCTCACTGATCCCCAGCTCAATCTATTCCTTTTGATTGAGACATTGTATTTAATGAGATATGTGATATGATTGGGTTTGAATATTTCTTTTTGTGTCATTTATTTTTCTTCCTCTTGTTTCTTTTTTTCTGCCTAATTTTGGATTCACTAGATATTTTTAATAAGTCTACTATAATTCCTTTATTAACTTGTCAGTTACTACTTCTTATTTTTTTACTGTAGTTACCTTAAAATTTGTTAATTTTATATGTTCATATGTGCATGATAAATATGATAGATATATAGAGACTCATCATTCTACCTTCAAATGATCTGATAGCATTTCATATACAGTAAAATCTTGCAATGATATGTTCCCCATACTGTTTTGTAATTAATCCCATACATTTAATTTTTATAAGTACACAAACCTACTTTCTGTTATAATTTTTGTTTGGATAACCCATTCTATTTTAAAGGTATATACTTTTTAACTGGGGGAAAACATATATGTGCCCATTTCCAGATTCCTTCATTTCTTTTTTTTTTTTAATTTCTTTATTGTCAAAGTGAAGTACAGAAGGGTTACAGTTTCATATGTAAGGCAGTGAGTACATTTTTTGTTCAACTTGTTACCTCCTCCCTCATTTTCCCCTACCCCCTCCTTCCGATTCCTTCATTTCTTTGCATATATTCTGCCTTTCATCCGATATTACTTTCCTTTGGCTGAGAAGATTTTCTTTGATATTTCTGGCAATGAAGTCATCCAGCCATTCTTGGTGTATCTTAAAGTGCCTTAGACACTTGCACTAATGTTAGAATTCTGTGTTGACAAAGCTTTCGTTCTCCTGTGTTAGCAATGCTATTCCAGTAGCAGACATCAGGCCATAGGACAACCTCAGCACCAATACACGAAGTTTCTCCACTGCCTTCTTACATCCACTCTTTCTATGTAGGCATCTTAGTTTCCCTTATCTTTAATCCTGTCTATGTAATGTATCTTTATATTGTAAGTCAATTTAAGACACCACTATTTTTGAGCATGTTGATTGTGGTATACTTTGCTGAAACTTTATTGTTCGTGTATGTGTGTGTGTGTGTGTATGGGCATGTGTGCACACAGGCACGATTGGGGTGCTTTATGCTTTGTGGAGTTAAAGTTTAATTATTTTCATCAAAATTGGAAACTTTTTGGAAACATTTTATATTTTAAGACTTTTCTCAATCCTGCTTTTTCTCTATTTAAAGACTTGGAATCTAGGCCCGCTGAAGTTGCATCACAGCTCAGGAAGCTCTGCTCTCTTTGTGAAATTCTCTTTTCCCTTGTCTGTCATTTTGACAGTCCCCATGGTCACATCTTCAAAGCCGCTTTCTTTCTATAACCTCTAAGTTGCTACCATTCCTTTCCCCTGTGATTTTTGTATTAGACATTGTCATTTGCACTTCTGGAACATTGATTTGGCTTTTTGAAAATATTTTTTAAAAATTGTTGAGCATGCAACATGCAGATCGAGAAACTTTTTTACTGTCCTGTCTGCTAATTCTGTTTTTACTTAGGTTAATCTTAACAGATGGCTTTGTCTTCTCTTCTGAGTCCTCCTTTCCTACCTTTTCCCTGCTGTGTAATTTTTTTTTTTGCTGTGTAATTTTTAATGAGATGTCATATTGTTAAATTTACCTTACTGGCATTGATATTATTGTATGCCTATACATTTCTCAATCTTTGATCTCAATCTTTGATCTGGCATGTAATCTGGTCATTTAGAAAGTGTTACCCTCTGTATTTGCTTTCAAGTTTTTTTAGGTGGTAACAAAGTAGCATTCAGTTTAGGGGTAATTTATTTCCCACAATCAAGGCAAACCCTTCAGTATGTGGAGTAAATCTTGGGGGTTTTCTGTCTTCGTGGTGGGAAGAGACACGTGTCCTCTTGTTGGATGACAACTAGGGTCTAGCACACTGTTTTATCCCTTTTTTCTCTATAGTTTTATTGTTTGAGGTAAGAGAGGTGCCTGTTACTTGGTTTGGGCCATGTGTGGAAGTCTGGCCCTTGCTGTCAGCTCATTGGGGTTCCAGTGGAGAGGGGGGATCAGGCAGTGGCTCAGTCTAATGTATTGAGCCAGAAGCACACTGTTAACAGGATACTGCTGCTTGTGGTACTGCTCATGGCTTTGTTCCTCTCTGTCCTTCATATTCTCTAAATGAGTTTCTCAAGTAATGGATACTGTGCCCCACTCATTTGGGGATAATCAAATGTGTGCTCTATCAATGTTTGTTGAGTGAGGGGATCCTGTTGTCTTGTTGGCAATGTAACAACTATAAGGAATCAAGACAAAGACTGAAGGTCAGGTGGTTTTAGAGGGATCTTTTCAGAGATAGGCCGTTGATCCTTCAGGACATCATCCTTTTAGCTGCAGCATTTGGGGAACAATTCACACTAACACTGGCCTCTGCCTTTGTGACAGGAAACACATCTAAAGAATGCTGTTGCACCTTCTTCTGTTAGGATGAGTCTGTAACACTTGGGGGAATTTTATTCTTGGCTATTTGTCCCGGTTGTTTTGTAATCTGAACTCAATATGAAAATCAGTATGGAATAATAGAAAAATGTACCTTTCCAACTCATCTGTCCTCTTTCTCTCTTTGTAATACCAACTTAACCCTTGAGAGGATTATTATAATTATAAAAACAATGGATATATTTTAAGGTGAAGTTGTTTTGGCTATTTCTCTTTTTCTAAGGCATGTAGAATCATATCATCTATCCACATAACCTTTTAAATGTTCAAACACTGAAAAACTAGAGTGAGAAGATTGTAATATGTCATATAATTGCTTCACTTATGAAGGCAGATTGCACAGTGCTTACAGGTACTATGGAGCCTGTGCAGCTCCAGCCTGTGACCTTGGCCAGTCACTCAACCTCTCCAAGACAAGTCTTCCCATCTGGAAAATGGCACAATATGGGTACTGCCTAGAGTTGTGAATATTAAGCTGGTTATTGTTTAAGATAGGCTATCAATGATGCCTGATGCTTGGTAAGTGCCAGGCCGGCATTAGTTTAAAAGTATAAAGATAGAATAAAAATAAAGCCTTCCCTTTTTTGGTATTTTTCCAGTCTCTCTATTCCAAAGAGTAAGAATCCAACTGTTTAATCAACATTGGTATGCAGCATGTTTTTGTGAGTATGTGCACTGGGACTTGAACGCAGGGCCTTGTATTCTTTGCTAAGTGTGCTGCTCAAGGATGGTACTTTATCACTTGAGTCACAGCTCTACTTCTAGCTTTTATTTTTGGTTCATTAGAGATAAAAATCTCAGCATTGTCTGCTCCAGTTGGCTTCAAAATATAGTCCACAGATCTCAGCCTCTTGAATAGCGCAGAGTACATGTTTAAGCCACTGAAGCCTGGCATTTAAGCAGCACATTTGAAAGCGGTTAATAGTGAGGTAAAAAGGCCCTTCCCAAAGCACGTGATCCTTCATGTATGATGACACCTGTCTCCCTGCTTACCTCTCTGCCTCATGCTTACCAAGGTTTTACCCTTGACACCTCTCTCCCTCCTTTAATCTAAATCTTCACCTTTCCTCAATTCAGCCTTAAATTTTGCCACAATCTTCCCCCTATCTGCCCAAGATGATTCTAAGGCTTTCTCATCATAATATTCAAGGTGAGCTCTCATCTTTGTTCTGTAGTCATTATCAGAGCCACTAACATTCTGACTGAGGTCCATGCTAATTTAATACACTTATTTCCTATGGGATTCCAATTTCACAGGTTTCTGTGGTGTGCAGCATTTTCTCAAGTTGTTAGCAACAGCCCTTTGATTTCCCATTCCTTTTTCTGTTTATGAGTTTCTTTTTCCCATTTATTACTTATGTTTGCAACTTTCCTATTTAGCTTCATCTGTCTGGGTCATTACCAAGCTCATATGTCAGGGTTCCGAGTATTAAGAGGTTGTTGAGAGCTTACTCTGAAGTACACGGTTGACTGTATCCTATAAATATATGACTCAACTAATGAGTTTTTAGATTTGTATTGACTTATTTGTTGTTTAGTCATCTCACTCTGGATAACGCAGTCTTTGGGGGAATTTTGGGGCACAATGTCATCTCCTATTCTTAGATTTGGCTCTAGCTGGGTATTTGAGATAAGGTGGACTCATAGGGAGAAACAGAGATGAGTCTGAAATCTGAATCTCCTCATTAGAGTTGTTGTTGATACAAGCCTGTTCTAGGCCACATCAGGAGCTGTGTCAGTTGTCAAAAGGGCAGCGCAGACACTCACTGTGCCCGCTTCCACCTGGGCATCCACTGCTCTCGTGTCTGAGGCAGAGGCACTGTGGGTGTCTAAGGAGGCAGCCTTGGGCTTGTAGGCCACCTGCCACCACACAGCAGCTCCACACAACAGAAATTACTCATTAGGAGGGTTGAATAAAGTGGACATTAAGTAAAGGCACGTTGTGACCGGTCATAATTGCTTAAAAATCCTCCTGACTGATGTGGGCCTGACACTCCTGAAGCAGCTGTCATTACTGAACACAAACAAGTGGGAACAACAAGTCAAGACAAAATGATCACGTTCCACAGTGCTGACACTAGGCTGATCCATCCTCTTCGGGGTGTTCCTGGAGCTCACACCACTGCTCCCAAGGTGCTGTTTTACCATTTACCCAGCCCAACCTCAGCAGCCATGTGTGTCCTTCTGATCAATTTTCCATGTGGGTAGCACGGTAAGAGGGTCTGGAATCCGTGCACGGAGCAGTGGATTGAGGTGGCTCTTAAGGCATTATCTTTTATAAGGCCTTAAATGTTGGAAGTGGAAAACCATCTTTCTTTTAAATTTAGCAACCAGCATTTGTGTTGTATGTACTCCTGCCACAGCTATGCTTACCCTGTAATGGAAACGCGATGCAAGCCGTAAGCTTCTAACACCATCCTCCCTCCTGAGGAGCTGGTTGGGAAAACGAGAGGTCTGCATTTATAAGCTGACTTAGGGGGAAAAAGTCAATTCTTTTTTAAGATCAGGATCACACCATAGTAAGCATGACTCTAAGCAATCGCTGGAGTGCTTTCCAAGCATTGCTTCCATCCTCCACCACACACACACATTTTGGTTTCATAAATGCCAGTAAAAGCCAATTAGAAGCAGTGCCATTTGCATGTCGGACATTTCTACTTGAAGTGGAGTCCAGGAGTCAAAGAGGCTCATTGGGTAGCCAAGAGAGGTAAACACAAATGACTCCTGTATCCTACCATGAATCTCCCTACACAAAGAGGGGAGGGTGTGAGATAAACCTTACATGGATCTGCTCATGCACCTGTCACACTGTTTTCCTCACGTGGCAATACTCGTGCACAGGGCACAGTGTTTTCTCACATGGCTCTATTCATGCACCAGACACATTGTGAAGGAACCAATACTGTTATTGGGAGGTTGGAGTCTGTTTGAGCCCTGAATAGGATGTTCTAGGATGCTATTCACATGAAAGTGTCATCTTCAGCATGGTATAAAATGTCAAACCCACACATCCTTGGGCTAGAAGTGACTAACATGCCAGACATCAGTGGCTCATGCCAATTGTCATAGCTACTTAGGAGGTTGAGATCCAGAAGATTGTAGTTCAAAGTCAGCCTGGGCAGAAAGGTCTGTTAGATTTTCTCTTCAAAGAATCAGCAAAAAGCAGGGCTAGAGGCATAGCTCAAGTGGTAGGGTGCCACATCACAAGCACAAGGCCCTGAGTTCAAACCCCAGTATCACCAAAAAAATTAAGAATAAATAAATAAATAAATGATTAAATCAGAAGTTGGATTTGTATAAAAATTTGCTTACCAGTGGGAGCAATTAGAGCACGTGAGAAAAATTGTGTAGAAAATGTGAAAAATGTTGGTATTAGAGTGAGACCACGAAGATTCAAATCCCATCTCTACTTGCTGAGTGTTAACAGGCTAGTCACTTAACCTGAGCCTTGCTTCTTTCTAGGTAAATTTGGAGAACCTAGGGATAACCACAGGTTTGTTGTGTTAAATAACTCAATACATGCAAACCAATTTTCATGTAGTAAGAATTAAAGTAATACTAATCAGTGTGTTTTTTTATTTTTAGACATTAAGAAAATATTTTTCATAATTAAGCTACCAAAAGAAGTAGAGCTGCTGAGGAACTCTTAGACTTTAAAAGATAAATTTTATTGTATTTCCTTCCTGTGATTGTACCTCCACTACCACTATATCTCATCTGAGTACCCTGGATACTGTGTATACAGGTATTAGAACTAGGGAAGGGAAAGGGAATATCAAAATTGAGAGACAAAGGACAAAAAAACAAAACATTCCAAAAGCAATACTTACAAAACCATTTGGTGTAAACCAACTGCACAACTCTTGGGCAGAGAGGGGGAAGGGGAAGGGGGAAATGAGGGAGGAGGTAACAAGTTGAACAAGAAATGTACTCCCTGCCTTACATAGGAATCTGTACTCCCTCTGTACCACACTTTGACAATTAAGAAAAAAGTTTAATTAAAAAATAGTAAAAAAAGAAAGAAAGAAAGGAAGGAAGGAAGGAAGGAAGGAAGAAAGAAAGAAACCTTTGAACTGGCCAGATTAATAGAACTGTACCTGCATGCAATAAAGAAAATATTTAACATTTTAAAAAATTTTCATGCTAGGAGCCAGTGGCTCCTTTGTGTAGTCCTAGCTACTTAGGAGCTGAGACCTGAGGGTTATGGTTCAAAGCACGAAAGTTCATGAGACTCCTATCTCCAATTAAACAGCAAAAAACTGAAAGTAGAGCTCTAGATCAAGAGGTAGAGCATTAGCCTTGAGCATTAAAGCTCAGAAACAGAGCCCAGGCCCTGAATTCACCCCAGGACTTTAAAAAAGGATGAATTCTAACACAAAATGAAGCTTTGTGTGACCATGAAGATGTTCCACACAGTAGTTAGCACCTTAGACTTCATCCTTTTCTAATTATAATTATTTCTAATAATATTATTTATTTATTAGAAATAGTAATTCTAATCCTTTGCACCCATCTCTCTGTTAGCCCTGTCTCTGGCTCTTACTCTATGGTCTCCGAATGTGCTTCTCTTCCTGGTTTGGCTCTTTATTTAGAACAAGTTGTGAATTTTCTATTCTCTCACATAGACATATGACAGTGGGGGAGGGAAGCACGTGTATTTCCTAAATGTTCACTAGAAACTTGCCCTACTGTCTCTGTAGCATGGAGAATTCATCAGGGGGAAGCTGTTCATTCCATTTTGTTTGTGTGAATGGGCAGGGGTGAGATATGTCAGGAGGAATGGGGAGGCCTTGGGCATAGAGCTGGGTGGATTTTGTATGTACCAGAGTGCCCATGGGTGGCTTCTGCAGCAGTCTCTGCTGGTGCCTTCCCTACCTTTGCTACATGTTTGTCAGTCAGGCTGCCCTTTGGCCCTGGGAAGCCACTTCATCCAGTCTAGGATCCTGAAAGTACCTTAGCTTCCTTGGGATCAACCTTAACCAACCACTGCTGGATCTGGGGTGCAGTACCCACCATTCCTTCTCCCCTTGGCCAAAGGCATTCCCTACAAGGTCTAACTGCAGCCTTCTGCCATGTGGCTGACTTGTTTCAGTCCCTTACAGTCTGGGTACCTCCACTTCCCTCTCTCCCATCTCCCCTCATTTCCCCACACTCCTTCTGCTTCCCAAACAGAACCACTCGCTCCCATATCCTTGGCTCTGGGTCTCTCTGGGGGATTTTCACCTAGATGGTTTGTGTACTTTCAAATACAGATCAGACTGGACTCCGGCAGGATTAGGTTTGTTGAAAACCTCTGTGTTCCTCAAGCTTGCAGGGTACTTTTTGGCAGACCACTGCTTCCTTGGAAGTGCAGCCATTCAGAGCACAGTTCATCATGGATGCACCCATTAGGGTGTAGCCCATTGGAGAAATGGACCAGGACTATGGGACACCCAGTCTCTCCATCAACCTTCCTTCTACAGGCAAGACTGTCCGTTTGTGTCAGAAGAGGAAGCAGCTGTGGTCATCACTCTGTGTGAATATGCGGATCCTAGGAACAGAGAGGCCTCAGCCAGTACTCTTGCTCTCTTATGATGTCCTTCTCTTTGAAGACCTCAATGACAAATGTCTGCTGTGTTCCAGTGGATCATCTTGAGTCAGCCAGCCTCCAAATCTACCAGTGTGCCAGAGAAACAACTGCTTCCCAGAAGGATTGTCACTAACAGGCAAATAAGGTTGGCCATGTAGTCTCGTATTACAAGCTATCTTCCCTGTGACAGTCTGAAATTAAAACCATGGCAGCCATTCCAGACTCTTGTCCATGTCTTCCTTCTTGTTTTGCTATCTCACCTCTGGGATGCTCAGAACACCAGCAGAAGCTATGTGGAATCTGTAGTCAAGGATATTAGCATCCAAAAAAATCATGCACTCCTCACAGTAGATGATTTCAAACAAGTAGCATCCTTTAGACTTTGCTTATAAGATTCTACCTCTCTCTCTCTCTCCCTCCCTCCCTCCTTCCCTCCCTCCCTCCCTCCCCCCCTCTCTTTCCACACACAAACAGTCTATGAATTGCATCATGGGTTTGTACTCAGCAAAAAGATCTTGGAAAAAGAAGCCAGGCAATGTTCTTATTTACAAAGGTTGCCGTCTGGGAAATTAATGTCTGCTGTTGCTCAGTAATTAGGAAAATTTAGGACCCCTGGTGCTCCAGCATCTCACATGAAAGGTTGTATGTCATTGGTATTTTCATGAGAATTTGCTGGATTTCTGTCATTAATAACAGGCATAAACCCAGCAAGCTGTAGGATATGCATTACATTTAATCAATTTGTTATTTGTATTCATTATGCATGTCCCCCATTTTGAGCCATGAAAAATTGAAGGGCCACTGCAAATAGAAAGAGCAGCATGGATTACAAATGATGTAACAAGACCATAAGCACTATTAATTGGTCAATTGTGCTTGTCAGTACATTTAAAGTGATTAAAGCAGAAACATTAGAAAGGACACCAATGTGCTTGCAAACAGAAGCCAAGAGTGCCAGGGCTCTCTTAAGTCCTTTGTGTCCAGAACAATGCATTAAAACCCAATGGCATCAATTCCAGGTTCATTCGGCAAATATTCATTGAGCACCTACCATGTGCCAGGGATTGTGTTGAGTCAGCAGGAAACAAATCAAATGAAGTCCTTGTCCTTGGGAGCTAGCAGTCCAGTGGAGAGGCAGAATGTGTGGAATGGATGTCCGATCCAGTGGTGAAAGGTCCACTGGCTATGGAGGATGAGCATCCCAGGAGGGCTTCTTTGGGGAGGTGACATTTGAACAAAGAGAAAGACACACTATATGGCTGCCTAGTCACAGTTACTCAATGACTTGGCCTAATCATGCTCCTTCTCATTCCAACACACAAGAAGAAAAGAAAATTTGTATATATGCAGTGCCTGATTTACAATGGATCGGCTTAGGATTTTCTGACTTGATGATGGTGCAAAAATTATGACATAGAAATTTTCCTTGAATTGTGAGTTTTGACCTTTCTGGGGTAGCCCTATGCCATCTGGCACATGCTGTGGTGCTCTCAGCCATGGGGCCACAGGGACAACCAAAAAAATCTATATTGTGCTATGTAGCCAATGCATGTTGGACATAAGCATTAAATAAATTATGCGATCCACACAACACTTTACTATTTATTGTAAACAAGGCTTTGTGTTCCATGATTTTGCCAGTCTTTAGGCAAATAAAAGTGTCCTGAGCACATTTAAGAAAGGTTAAGCCAAGTAGGTTATTCTGCAGGCTCAATGTATTAAAGGCTTTCCAAATTTAGCATAGTCTCAACTCACCATGAGTTTTCATTTTTTATTATTGTCTTTAGATAGCTGTAATACAAGTATTTTACCATGTCAGTTTATGAGAACAATACATCTTGATGAATGTCACCTCTTCCATCATTCTTCCCGATATCACCCATCTCCACCCATCCCCTCAAGTTACCCAGTACTATGTTCATATGTGTACATTGAGTACTACGACTGTGTTCTCCAACCCCTCCTCTCTCCATTCACCTGCCACACTTCCCTGAAGCTTCACCCTCTTCGTGCTTATTGCTTCATTAAACTGTTAATTGTTCAAAGAAGATACACCGTGGGACTCCTTCAGCACACATCATACCTCAGTCAGTTGGATCAGGTACATAGGCATATGTCTGTGTGTGTGCTTTCCTGTATGCTTATATTTTGTATCTAACTTCCCCATATGAGAGAAAACATATACTCTTTACTGTTGGGGACAGCTGTGCCTTTAAGAAGGACAGCTGGCTTTAGCCCGTCCCCTTCCGCCTTTAACAGGAAGAGAAGCCCCCGCCCCTGGGGTCAAGCACGTGTCTGATGGCCAGGGACCCCAGAACCCAATCCTTGGGGGGCTGGGTCTCCGCCCACAAAGGAAGTCTCCTGATATTACTTGGTGGACAGCCCATGTGGCCAACCTGTAGTCCCTCTCCTGTGCCCGCCTTTGGGGGTCTATCTGTTGGCTCCTCGTTTGAATAAATCAGAACATCCCAGAGGCATTCTCCGAGACCACCACACTCCCGTGTCTTTCCTTGGGCTGGCGGGCATGGGGTCTCGCAACCACACGCGAACCAAGGCTGCATTGGGACCCCGCTTCCGCGATTAATCCCGATGGCCAGGGGACGTGAGAGAGTGAGTATGGATCCCACAGGGAAGAAGAAGACAAGCCCAGGAACCCCCCCCCCCCACGCAGATGGGGGGGGGGCGGTAGAGCAAAGCCCGGCACTTTACCTCTCTAAGCCTGACTTACTTCACTCAACATCATTGTTTCTAAGTCCATCCATCTCATTATGGGTTTTCTCTAGGGACACAGCTCTGTTCTAAATCAAGGAGTATATGTATTTTTTAATGAAGGAATTGGGTACAGTTTCATTCTGTAAAATGGCTTCCCCACAACAAGAAAACACCTTTATCAGTTTTCTTGTACCCTTCTCTGGTAGCAACTCCATCAAAGTGACAACAAACAGTGTCACTGGCCATTTTAACTACATCTATACACACTCTACCACACACCAAAGCAGGCCACCAGGCTTCAGATCGCAGCTCCATAGTTGCCCCATCAGAGCTCCTCTGACTCCTCAGGCCCCCTGGCTCCACTGGGAGATCCTCCTGCTTCCTTTGGCTCACTGCAACTATTCCTGTCTGAAATGCCTTGTCACTGCTACTTGTTCATGTCTTATCTCTTTCACATTGGAATCTAATTTCCATGAGATCATGCAAACACCACTGGAGTTCATTGCTATGTCCAAGTACCTAGATCAACTCCTGGTACCAAGGAGAAGCTCAGTAAGCCAGAGCTGAATGAATAAACAGATCAATTGATCAAGCAACAAGTACAAAATAAGACTATAAATAGGCAGCCAAGTTTCTGCCTGTGTGTTGAAGTAGCTATTTCAAATTTCTCCTGAAAACCACGCAGAATGTGGATGTTGAGGCTGATGTTGATATCTGTGGTATTTTGTTTCGCACGGCTACCATCTATTACTATACACTTTTAAATACAGTGATATTGCTTTCCAACATATTGACTTGCTTCTTCTGACAAAAGGCTGTTGTATTGTCTTTGAGTATTAGCAAGCAATGGGATGAGGGCCCCATGACAAACTAGTATTCCATCAGTCCTGTGTCTTGACGAGGCAGTTTTAAGGTTCCTCACTTCATCCAGAGCATATGAAAAAAACACCAGAAGAGGGCGCTGTAGTGCGGAGACACCAGCATTCTGTGTCCTTGCCAGGCATCTTCTTTATGTGTTTCATCACAGCATGTGACTAGTTGTCTTATTCCAGAGTCAACAGCAGGTGCTGGGATTCCAGACAGAGTAAACTACTGCACAGCTTTCAGGAAGATCTGGCCATCAGTGGTAGTGGCTCCAAAATCCACCTGCTCCTTAGAATCCCCCGGGGTTGAGCACAACTTACCTACCCCCTAGATCCCATCCCAGGCCAGCTGGACAGGAGTTGAGGCCTAGAGCTTACACATTTATCTGTACCTTTAAAGTTCCAAATGTTGCTTATGGACAGCCAGGGTTGAGACTTACTGATCTGGTAAGAGAATAGATGGATAAAAAAAAAAAAAAAAAAAAAAAAGAAGGAAGCATGAGAAGCATGGATATAGTAACAGTGGCAAGTGTGACCTGGGAAGAGGTGACTTCAGGGCCTGAGGGCTAGCCATATCATCAACAATATATCTTACATGATGACTGTTTTCCCTACAGAAATGGGACCAGAGGAATGAATTTACTTTTTTATACAATCCAGGAATTATATGCTTTTATACTTAATCCACTAAAGAATTTTCATGGAGGGCTGGGGATATGGCCTAGTGGCAAGAGTGCTTGCCTCGTATACATGAGGCCCTGGGTTCGATTCCTCAGCACCACATATACAGAAAATGGCCAGAAGTGGCGCTGTGGCTCAAGTGGCAGAGTGCTAGCCTTGAGCAAAAAAGAAGCCAGGGACAGTGCTTAGGCCCTGAGTTCACGGCCTAGGACTGGCCAAAAAAAAAAAAAAAAGAATTTTCATGGAAACACAGTGATCCTCTTAATTAGTAGATGCCAGAGGAAATAAAACATAAGACTCTACAGAGTAGCCATCAAAGAAAGGGAATTAGCATACACTCTAAAATTATTTTAAAAGGTCAGAATTTCCTGAGGTTCAATGGTAAGGATGATCTGAAACTCTCTCCCTCAGGCTTTCTGTGCCTGTGATCATATGGGATGAAAGCATGTAGATCAGGAGGAATAAAGAAACTTTGCTTCCCCCACCACTCCTTAAAAAGAACAGAAAGAGGAGATTGTTCTGCCTGGTACATCCAAGTGGACCTTGGGAAATTACCCCTGTCTTTGTGTCTCATGCTAAACCAGGATATTTTAAAAGGCAATGTTTGAAACCCAGTAAGTCCTTCACAAAGCAAGGTAGCATGGTCTAAGAAAGTCCTTACACAGAGAGTGTAGCCCTTGCCCTCAGCCTGCTTATTCCACCCCTGCGAGGAAATTGGCATTGCTGACTACAGTGGGGGGGGAGGGGGGCTTTCCATGAACATGGGAATATCAGGAAAGACATCCCCCATAGCTCAGTTCTGGGTCCTGCTGGCCTCCTCCTGTATCCCTGGGTGTTACAGTTACATGGCTCTTGGTGATCTGCAGAAATGTCCATACTTGCAGAGAATCTCCATACTGGGTTAAAGAATGGGGATTCTTTATCTAACCCACTAGGAGGGAGGCCCAGTGGGTGTAGCTGCTCCTCATCTGGAAGTGAAGGCAACCAGCTCAAACCCCAGGAGCCCTGCCATGTCCAGGTGGCTCCTTGGCCACCCTCCTTCCTGAGAAGCAGCAGGCCTCAGCTAGAGCTCCAAAAGTGTGGTGCCTGAGCCCTGTGCCCAGATTCCTGGCAGGAAGTAGGAGGAGGGGTTGGCTGGAGAGGGGATATTTTTGGAAGTGCTCCCAGTGGCTCTCAGGTGCAGCAGGGTTGGGAAGTGCTGTGGAGTTGGGGATGAGTGACTGAAACAGGTAAATAAGCAAGGTCACGTTGGTGGTATGGTCTGCCACACTCAGGTCTCTGCACATGCTGGGGCCAGCCAGGGCACGGACTTTGAAGAGAAATGCTTGGGTAGGAAGATAAATAAATGTGCATCTGGGAAAATGTCCTTGTCTTCCACAGACTTCTCACTTCCTTCCACGATGCAAAGGCACTGAGGGAGTGGCCAGAGGCTTCACTCAATGCTTTCTGGAACATACCTGGCTTTCAGTGCCCTCCTCAAGCAAGTGACAGTGGGGTGAGAGGCCATGAGCCAGAAGCTAAGGCAAAGAGGAGCAGTGGGTTGTTGGGGAGCTGGGGCAAGGGTCATGGGCAAAGCCCTATGCAGTCCTTTGCCTCCCCTCTCCCCATCTCTGTGATTTCATGCCTCTTCCAACTAGGAAGGAGACTGTTCAACAGAGGGAAGGAAGCCACATCAGTACACAGTAGAGAAACATACCCCAGCCTGACTGGTGATGAGCTTTGGGCAAAACTTCCTCCAAGAATTTATCCAGCCCGACACAAAGGAACTGCATGGCAAGCCCTCTTACCACATATGTTAGTGGCTCTTGCATTGAGTCATGTTGTTCCAGACCCAGGAGTCCATATCTGTTTGAAGCTGGCAGGGGGCAGGGGGAGCTATCTACCAGCAGTGCCACATACAGAAGTGGGTAGGTAGCTGTTCAAAGGCACTAGGGGTCTCCCAAGTCCACTAGTTCAGTACCTCTGTTTCCATGGAGGGATCATGAAGCCCCTCCCCTGCTGAGATGGACTTCCTCCCAAAGCCATTGTCTTCCTTTACATCTCTTGATCATCACCATAAGTGGAAATCTAGACAGTGAGGAGGAAGGTGCTCCTAAGGGCACTGAGACAAGTTAGCCCCTTCAGCCCTGAGCTGTGTGTCCACTGGATGCCTCCATGGTGGTGGCCAGAGGTAGGTAACCCGCCATGCAGAGGGGTCCCAAGAATGGGAGACATTTCTTCCTGTCACTTGTTACACACCAGTCACTGAACAATATCAGACCTCCAGGTGGGCTGCCACAGCATCCCCTTGACCTTCCCTCAGTCATGATGGGATGGTATGTCATAAGTCATGTTCAAGGTCATCAAGGAAATGGCTGGCTTCTCCTTGCACATTGTTCTCCAGCCAATGAAGATACTTACACAGCAAGCCAGATTTCCTTTACAGGAGGATGCTGTGACCTTCCTATTTCTTGGCTTTCAGGCAGTCTGGGGAAGTGGAGTTCACTTCTGTCTACAATTCCCTGCTAAGAAGGATAGGTGCTCTTTTCTGACTGCTAACACTCGTTCCCTGCCCTTCCCTGGCCTCTTGCTGGCCTCTTGATGCTGGCAGCCTTGATTCCATCAGCAACTTTGCCCTTGGCCTTTGCCTAGGCTCCAGGAAAGAGAGGGAGAACCAGGAAGAGAAACTGAAGGTTTCTATTCTACTGAAGGCCATGATACTTCCTCAAGGTTTTAAAGACACTGCCTTTCATTACCTTCCAAGGTGTTATTTTTACCTCGTGGAATTCATCCTCTTCATGCTTCCCGTTGTACAAGTTTTCAAGTCTACTGAAAAGTTAAAGACAGCTAAGTAAATGAAAATCTTCTGCTTTATTTTTCCATATCTTCCCAATTGATAGATGTATCTATAAATAAATAAGTAGATACACAACAAGCTCTAAAATCTGAGGTTTTAAAGTTGGATGCTGGTGGCTCACAGCTGTAATCCTAGCTCATCAGGAGGCTGAGATCTGAGGATCGCAGTCCAAAGCCAGCCCAGGCAGGAAAGTCTATGAGATTCTTCTCTACAATTGACCAGCAAGATGGTGGAGTAGAACTATGGCTCAAGTAATAGAATACCAGCCTTGAGAGAAAAAGACAGTGAGAACATGAGGCCTTGAGTTCAAGCTTCAGTAATGGCACAATAAAAATAAATAAATAAATGGGTAGATAAGTAATTTGTTTTATCTCCAAAACATTTAAAAGTTTTAAATCATTTAAATCATTTACATGTTTTGACATTTCACTCATAAATACTTCAGGCTGCATCTCCTAAAAATAGACATTCACCTACCTAACACCTTAAATTCAGTAATATCACACAATCTGATCTTTGCTTTAAAAGAACTTTCTTGGAAATGATGCTGTGGCTCAAAGTGTTAGAGCACTAGCCTTGAGCACAAAAGCTCAGGGAAAGTGTCTGGGCCTGAGTTCAAGCCCCAGGACTAGTGCACGTGTGCATGCGCGCACACACACACACACACACACACACACACACACACACACAATGCTTTCTAGATTATCCCTACCAGCTAATGATGCTTTACAGCTGGTAAAGTAGTTTCAGCACATTATTTCACTTAATACCCCTAGTAGCCTTCTGAAGCAACCATTATCATCACCCTCTTATGGATGAAGGAAATAGGAGCGAGAACCACCAAAGTCACACAGCTAGTGTGAATGTTGGCTGGGGTTCAAAGGACAGCCTTGCCACTCCCAAGTCCATACATTTCACTTGACATTACAGCCCATGCTGACCAGACAGATATGAGCTGTTCTAGAACTTAGGCCCCAAGCTTTCCCTCATTTCCCTTTCTAGCCTTCCATTCCACCCAAAGTCATGAAGCTCCCATTCCTAGCTGTAACAGTGATGGTTTAGATTATGCTATATACACACGGGCAGAATGTCTAGAGGTTGCATTTGATCTAAGCAAGCAAGATTGGTTATTGTGTCATGTTTGAGTTCCCCTCCATTCCTGAAGTTCAGAGGAAACAATCCTTCCCTTGGAAATATCCCCCTAGATGGGGAAGGCTGGCTCATCCTGCCCAGTAAGTGAGCACACATGTCCTCGAGGCCCAGCAAAGGAAGAATCCTGACCCGCTGGTCACCAGAGCTGCCTCTTAACGATCTGCATCACCCATGCCTCTCCTTCACCCAGTCTGAGCCACTGCCACCCTTGCTGGGAAATGCAACAGCCCTTCATCTAATGGCCCATAGCTTAGCACCTCCTCCATTCAACAGCTACATCTCCTGAGGGTGCCATCCATCGTTCCTTCAGTAATGTCCAGCACCCTGGAAGAAAGCAAAAGGACTTTCCCCTTACATCACAAGGTGCATGGTGGCTTTGCAGCTGTCCATTGTGGGGCCTCTGTTGACCTAGCTCCTCAGCTCGAAGCCCTGGTCCCACCCTTCCCCACGGTCAAGCCATCCTGGATTTCCTCCAACAAGTCTCACCCCTTGGAGGGCCTCCAAGCCTGCCTGCTTTTCCTCTGCACCACTGAAGCTCAGCTTGAGGACCAGATCCTGTCCCTAGAGCTGGATTGCCCCCCTGCCCCAGTGCTCTCCTAACACTCTGCCCCCTTTCCTCCACATGTGAATCACTCAACAAGAAGGAATACCCTCTAGTCCAGGTAGTGTCAGAGCCCAGTCACAATCTAGACCTTTCTGACCCCAAGCTACTGCCCTTGCTGCCTTGGCAAGAAGATGGTCCTTTCCCCCACCATCCCCACAAAATGCTACCCACCTGTGGTGTGTCTAGCCCAGCCTTCTCATCCCATCTGCTTGCCCCTGCAGAAGCTCACACAGCCACCCATCCATCCATCACCTTCACAATTCCCACCCATTTCTTCATTAAATATTTACAGAGTGTAATTATCCACACAGCACTGTTAATCACAGAGATACAGCATTGAACTAAACAGATAGGCCACTACCCTCAGGGAAACTCGCATGAAAGAGCAGACCAAATCAAATCACACTGACTTGCCAATGAGTGTGTGGGTATAGCAGAGAGGGAGGAGAGGGATAGAGGGGCAAGGGACAGAGTTCCAGGGACCCAGTACCAGCTGCCTCTCACTCTCCTTAGCAGAGACCACATCATGGTCAAGCATTCAGCAACTCAGTCATACAGTCTCCCCACCCCCACCCCCACCACCCCCAAGCTGTAGGAAAAACTACCTAATCCCAGGCCCAAGAGTAATTCCATCTCTAGCCAGTAGGGGGGCAGGTGGGAGCACAAGGCCCATTCCAGGCCAATGAAATGAAGGAAATTCCACCAGGTAGGCAAGAATCTGGTCTCTCTTTCTAGAAAGATCTATAACCTACCACTGAGTAGCTGGCTACCCAGTCGTGGAGTTTCCTTTCTCCTTAGAGACCTGAGATGATTGATGGCTCCATTAATCTGTTTTAATAGTAAAAGGCACCTAATTGACACCAGGACAGGGCTGATAATCTCCATTCCTCCCTGGTGCATGTCCCAGTCCCTAACACATGGTGGACACCAGCCAGCAGATTGAACAGGCTGTCTTAAGTCCAACTCCCAGTAGCAAACCCAGAGACCAGGCATCATGTGCACATGTATGAAAAAATATCTCCAGGGGGACAAGAAGAGGGTAGTAGGTATAGGATAAGAATAGGTGACAGGGCCAAGCCCAGAAACAGAGGAACTGGACTGTCCTGACCCCACCTCCAGATTCTGACTGTGGGTTTTCCATGGTGACATAGACACCCAGCATTTCCCTAATACACACACACACACACACACACACACACACACACACACACACACGCCACTGAAGCTTGGGGTCAGTGATGCTGGGAGAACATAGGCAGACATGATAGAAGGGGGCAACAAGGGCCTGTGTGGGGCACAGCCAGAGCATATGTCTCCTAGTGTGGCACAATCAAGCCATCAGCAAAGCCGAGACAGCTCCTGGCCCTTCTGCCCTTCCAGCATGGCCCTTCAACCAGAGGGGTCTCTTTCTACTGCCTACCGGGATGGCCATGAGGATGTCCTACCCATTAGTGCATAGAGAAAATGTTTGCATCCCAAACTTACTTGTGTACCTCATTACTCATTTCTAGATTATTTTTACAAAACATTGAAAGGGCAGATGATAATTGGATGATGAAATATTGATTATGCATCTACAGCTGTAGGCAGAGCTCCATACTGCACACCCCATCCTAGCTTCTATTTTAAATCAATAGGAAGATGGATGATCCCCCAGGTGAATTTTGATAAAATACTTGTGTCAATAAAAAAAGACATTAATGCCAATGCAAATCAATACCTGCTGATTGGTCCAGCTTGTTGTTCTCTGTGCAGCAGCTGGCTCCAAGAGGAGTTTCCAGGGAGCTCTGCCTCTCTGCCGGCTTACAGGTCTCCTCATTGAAATCCCAGGAGTGGGGATGTGGGGTGTGAAGGCAATGGCAGATTGGTTGGGAGTGGGAGACACCTACTTCTACTCACAAATTGAAAAGAACATGGAAATAAAAGCACACACAGCTAGTAAGCAAATCTGGGGGCAGCTTTATTACCATCATTAACAGTGTGCTGTCTTCTCCTGCTTCCAAAAGAAATCAAATGAGCACAGGAGGATGACTCACCTTCACCCTTCTCAGGGACTAGGTCTCATCTCAGTTGTGGACATCTGCTATGCTTGTCTGCCCAGCATGAAACGACACCTGAATCTCAGATATTTAGTACTTCTTTTAAATCATGTTTATCATCTGCCTCCTCCACCAAAAGCTCCAAGTTTGAGTTCTGTGCACTGCAGTGTTTTCAAAGCCTCACTTTGCATTAATTCATTCTACTGCCTCATTCATTTATCCAACAAACTGAGCTACTACTCTGTGCCAGGATTCGATTAGGTTATTGTGATGCACTGGTGAATCAAATAGACATTCAAGTGAGTTTCAGAAAAATAGAATCAACAAGTACTGGCTAACTTCCTGGAGTAAGTTAGAAGGCAGTAATTACAGCAGAGAAGTGAGCAAGGACTGGGTGCAGAAGAAGAAAGGGAGAGCAGGTGGGCCTCACTGGGAAGGTAACTGTAAGCTGAGTAAGGGGTCAGGGAGTGATGGAGTGGGGTATGGAGAGGAAGGTATTTCTAGGTTTCCTTGAAGCAGAAATGTGGCTGATTTGTTTAAGAAACAGGAGGGGGCGGGGGAAGAGTGGCTGGAATGGAGTGAGGAGAATGTTCGCACAATTAAGTGAGTCTAAGTTTTCCAGGGCCTCTGCCTCCAACTACACTGCATAGAGCCCCAAGAAGCAGCAGCCGGCCAGAGACCCCTTCATCCTGAAGCATCATCTGCCCAACCTCTTTTCGGTGCTTGAGGTAACACATCCCTTTTTTTAAGACATTTGTAACTCAAAGAATTCTGATGAAACACTGCTGTTGACTGGGGTGCTGAGGTACCCCAGCTACCACAAGGTCACGGCCCCTGGAAACCCAGCCCAGGAGGGTGAGGCCCATCCATCCACTCAGGGGAGGCCTGCCTCACTGACAGGTGAGAAGGAGCCTTTGGATTTTGCAATTTTCAAGTGTCGGAAGGATGTGTGTGGCTCCTTGACGCTCAGCGTTGTAGGCAGATCCTTCTTGTTTCCCATCAACACATCTGATGTATGCAGTGTGGCCTTTGCACTCCTGTGAGCCCAGACCCTCGTGACAATGAGAACTATAGCTCCTCCATTCCGGGAACCAGACAGGCCCTTCTTCCTTTTGTTACCAAAATGGTCCACACAACACTTTCAAAAAATTCTAGTCAGCTCAACCAAGCACCAGCACCAAGCCCCTGTGCTCCCACTTCCTAGGCAGTTGGAGAAACCACATGCCCCTCCCCCGCCCAAAAGTAGATGCTCAGAGAACAGCTGGCCTTCTCATTCATCTCAGGACGTGGGCTTCCATGCTAAAGCCAGAGCAGTTGGGAAGGTGCAAACATTGGCCCTTGGGTCTGCTATTCACTCAGCAGGAGCTTCTTCTTAGGTCCCAACAGATTTAAGGCAACAGCAACTACCCACATGGTCAAAATCCCAGCCACTGGGGAGCCTTGTCCCCCTGCAGGGAAAGCAGAGGGAGTGGCCAGGGGCAGAGGCCCTGTGACGATGCCAGCTGGGCACATCTGAGGGCCAGAAGCAAGGCTGGGGATGGGGCTTAGTGAGCAATGTGAAGGGCAATGGAAGAGGTGTGCCAGCATGTCAGAGCTAGACCATGCTGTGCCTGGTCTGCCGTGCAAGGGGTGGCCCAGGCAATCACTCCATACAACTCACTGCCAACCTTATCTCCAGGCAGTGTCATGTCCTCCCACCCTGCTCACCTTCAGGAGGATCCGGGTGGCAGACTAGAGACAGGGCCCTATCAGAGCTCTGCCTGCTCATCCAGAAGCCCAGCTCAAGAGTGGACACCAGGCACAGGCAAGCAGTCAGCACCTAGCACCAATCAAGAAACATCAAGGTGTGTAGCTCATCTTCTCACCTTAGCCGGCCACCAGGTGGCGTCCGTTCACGTAGAAAGGACGAGGCCTCCTGCCAACAACCAGCATTGATTGTGGATCATCCAGCACCTGTCAAACCCTAAATGATAGAGGCTCAGCCAACACAGTGTCTGAAAGCCCATAAGAACATGAGCCAGAGCCACCCTGCCCAGCAGCTCTGAGCCCCACTCCAGGAAGATGTGAGGGAGTCCAGGTTTGCTTTCCACCCAAGTCCACCTCTACATTTAAGGGACTGCATTGTTAGGTATTAGCAGACAATGAACACAATTATTCTGAACACTTCCCACTGAAGTGGTCACTCCTCGATGGCCCATGTCCACTGGCCTCACATGGTCTTCTCAGTAAAGGCCAAGTTCTCCATGCCAAGAAACCCTATCCCAAAGATCTCTTTCCTGGTCTCTATGGTATTATGGTCTTCTCTGAGCCCCCTAGGCCTTGCCAGGGCTCCAAGCATGAGAGTGAAACAGAGCAACAAGCTCTTCTGAAATGAAGGACAGCAGCATGACAGAGGGGTTTGCTGTGCCCTGAGACAAGGCTACAGGACCAGCTCAAGACGTCCGCCACACCAAAGAGGCACAGTGCCATAAACCCCAAGCAGGTAAGAAGTGCTCAAGTATGGGAGGAGTGGAGGAGCAGCCTGAAGGCAGAGGGACAGAGGGCTACTTCTGCCATCTTCTGGTCTTGAGTCCTAAATGAGCCTGAATAAAACCTCTGGGAAGCTGGTGTGGGTGGTTTAGGCCTATAATCCTATCTGCTCTGGAGGCTGAGATCTGAGATTGTCTGGTGAAAACCAGCCCAGGAATGAAAGTTTATGACTCCTCAGTTAACCAAAGGGGAAAAAACGGAACTTGAGGTATGGAACCATAAGCAAGGAAAGCTGTGCAAGAGTGCAGAGGCTCTGAGCACAAGCACAAGCACACACACACACACACACACACACACACACACATACACACACACCTTCTGGAAGATTCTATAGTCACCATCACATGATGTCACTGTCATTACGACTATCCAGTAAACCCCTAACACTACTTTGATGCCTACCTGGCCTCCCTCTGGTTTCAGATCTGTGTCTCATGTCATGTGCAACAAGATGTGGTATGTTAATAGAAACTACTTCTTTTAGCAGTCAAGTTTTTATTAACAAATTAACCCAATCTCTCTCTCTCTCTCTCTCTCTCTCTCTCTCACACACACACACACACACACAAATACAAAATGCCTCTTGATGCTTTTGCCCTGAATCCACCCACCATAAAAGGAATCTGGGGATTAAAGACCCCAGCTCCTGGGTGTGGACTAAACCAGATGCTGTGCTTGCAGCCTACCCCCTTTCAGTGGAGCTCAGTAGCATGAGGCCGGGGCTGGAGGGGTCCTGACAGCCACGGAAAGCAATGGCTCCTGCCCTAGGTCCGCGGAGTAACACAGGGGTCTGTGCATTCTTGGGAAACTTGGAATACCTAAGGGAATCCCCACATTAGCTGATAATGAGGCCACACAGACCAACTAAAGCATCCAACACCTCATTAAACCAGGAAGCATAATACTGCTATTGCAAATCACTTCTGGGCGTCTTTTATTAATAAATGTTGGGCAATGAATTTGTTATTCCTTAATAAGTGCAGTGTGCTTAGTAGATGAAATCTTTACAAAGATAGGGGTCAGCGAGTGGTGATGGTACTGAAAGATTTCTTTGTTCGATGTGGGCTGGGAACCACTGAGCTACTGACCCCTACTCATTACCCTCTGCCTACCTGCCAGACTCTAACTATCAGCCCTACCTCATCGCCAGCCTCTATCAGTACTACCTCGTCACTAGCCTCTATCAGCCCTACCTCATTACCAGCCTCTATCAGCCCTACCTCGTTACCAGCCTGTAATTGTTACCCTAACACTCCCTACCACTTTGCAAAAGCCAAGGAACAGAATATTTTTTTTCTCAAGCTTCAGATTTCTCACAAACTCTTAGAATATTCTGTACCTTCCTCCTCCCCTGCCCCCAATAACATCTCTAGACACTGTGTACTTGTATTCTCTCTTAATCCTCTCAATGTCCCCTGGGGTTGATATGATACATGGGTTGAAATTTCCATCAGTTCACCTGCAAATCTTGGTTGGAGGGGGAAGGAGGGGTTTGTGTGAAGGAGGTTTGTATGCCTCCGTTGCATCGGCAGTTTCTCTGTATAATTTGGCCTTCACAACAATCTCATGATGAAGGCATTATTTTCCCTTCTACACATGAGGAAGTTAACCTTTAGAGAAGTTAAAAGATCCACCAAGGGAACAGATGCTCAGAGATAGTGCCCAACTCTGTCCCATTCTTGTGTTCATTCCACAACACTGCCCTGTCTCCTCCCAGTGTTCAGCACCGTGGACAGAGGCAGAGCCTCCTGCAGCCACCCCTGGGGGCCTCACCACACACATCAGGAAGAAGCCTGAGTCTCTGGAAAGATGAATCTACAGAAATGTCTGGCTGCGTGGAAAGGGGGTTGGAGGAAGGAAGGATGCATCAGAATAAACTCTATGTCCACACCACTCTGTGCTCACCATAGAAGCATTTTTCTCCTCCTGCCAGCTATGTAAAAGGGTGAACACCTAGGCTGCCACCCAGAGTCTGTGTAAGGGACAGATGAATAAATAAATGGGAAAGGTATTTATGAGATAGACAGAGACAAAGAGACAGAAAGACAGCAAGGAGACTGAAAGAAGAAGAGATAAAGACAGAGACACAGAGGAGACAGAGCCAGAGGGGAAATATACAGACAAAGGAGACAAGGAGAGACAGAGACAGAGACAATGACACAGAAAGGAGACAGAGACAGAGGGAGAGATAGAGACAGAAAAGACAGAGGATAAGGAGACACAGAGAGCAAGAAAGGAAACATTGCATATATTATATATATATTTACATATACACACATACACAAATATATCTGTGGAGAGAAAGGAGAGACTTCAGTATAGGCCCATCCAAATTATAGAAGGTTCAAACTCAGCTACCTGGCACCAGCTTTGGGATGTGCTTTCACATAGGTAATTAGGACTCTTAGTTGCAAGTGACCAAAACCTAGCTAATATGATCTTAAGCAAGAAAGAGAAGTTATTGTGTTTGTGTAAGTGTGTGGTGGACCTGCCTCCAGGCACAGCGTAACACAGACCCCAGCGCTTTCACAGGATTCCTGGATTTGCCACCTCTCCCCATTGGCCTGCGCTGAGTCCAGTGCCCGCCCCTGAACCAATCACGGTGACCAAATGATAGTCCCTCTGTTGTTCACATCTGAGTGCCAGGTCGAGTTCTGGAAGCCCAAATAGCATAGTGAAAATCCAGCAATGCACATGAGCTGGGTGCAGACATCAGTGGCTCCCTGGAGATGGCTGGGGTGTTCTCCCCAGCAAAGGGGCAGAAATGGCTGGACAGGCTCTGTCACACATCCTCTCTCACTCATGCTGTGTTGTCGGGGCTCAGAGATGTGGGGGCTGGCGCTTAAGGCTCCCCTCGGGGCTGGGGGAAGAATGGCTTCTACACCCACAGAGAGGCCTAGGCCATCCAGCTGCTCGCCTTGCCCAATGCCCCTCCACTGAACAAGTGAAGTAGCTCAGCTCTTCAGGATCCCCACATGTAAGACTCCATCGGGGACCATGATGGTTCTGTCCCATTGTGCAGTGCGTGATTGCAGTGGCCCTAGGACTTAAGCTGACAGTAGCTTAGTTCATGACGCCACCTTGAGATAACCCTGCATCTATCTGAATTCAACATTCTGTGTGCACTCACAAACACAGGTGAGTGTGCCTTCCCTCAGCCCAGGAAAACAGTTCCTCAAATCACCCAAGGATGCATCCGCCAAAGTCAGATGTAGCGTCTCCAAGTACCTGCTTGATAACTTCAAGAATTCAATGGTGAAATTTCATAACTTACATTCTGGAGAATCAGGAAGCTTGAAATAATAGTGTTAGGTCAATGTTTCCCCTGGCACACAGCTTTGAATTAGTTGGTTTTCCATTGCTATAAGGAAACACTTGAGGTGGTAGATGTTGTAAGGAAAAGAAGTTGATTTAGCTTACTGTTTTGGAAACTAAAGACCCAGCTCTGTCAAGGCCCCCAGCTTAATGAAATCATGCAGATGGCATCACTATAGGAATGTGCAAAAAAAGAGAGCTCACAGGATAAGATCAGAAGTGGGAGGGGGCAAGCTAACTCTTTTAGAGAAACTGAGACTGAGGATACAGCTCCACAGCAGAGCACTTGCTTAGCAGGCACAAGGCCTGGACTTGCTCTCACAAGAACTAACTTGAGATGCCCTGGGGAGCACTCCACTGACCCAGTGACCTTCCACCAGGCTCCTCCTCTTCAAGGTCCTCCACTTCCTCCTGTGGCCACTCTGAGGACCAAGCTTCACACACACACATCCCTGGTTACAAATCATACCTGAGCCACCACAATGCTGACATGACATTACATCCAAAGAACACATTTGGTGTTCTGATGTGGTCAGTTGAGGGACGCAAGTCTACGCAGGACTCTTCTCTGCAGGACTTGTCAGAGCCTTTCATAGCCTAACCCACCGTGCTTTGTGCTTTGTGACTTTCTGGAAGCAGTTGGAGCATGAAGTATCTCTCAGCATTTAAGTATTGTTTTGCATGGGGCTCTTGTCTTGTTTTCAGCCTCCTATTACACTTTTCCCAGAACATAGTGTTGTGAGTTGCTCATGTAGGAGCCATTGTCTTGGGGAATGTGTGTTAGCGATGGTCACTGAGCTCATGAGGTTATGAAGCTTTGGATAGCAAGCTTCTAAAAACATTCACAGAAGGTGATATTTAGGAGAAAGCATTTTCTCTGCCTGAACTAGAACAAACAAGATGACAGTATTTTTCACAAGGTCACTAGCATCTCTAGATGTCTGGGAGCCAAGGAGTGTCAGACAGAAGGGGCCCTGGGGTGAGCAGGCCTAAGAGGGACTCTCAGATCTGCCACTCACTCAGGAGCAGGGTGAGCCTGGGCCTGGCACCTTGCTCTGCCTGAGGCCCAGCCTGCAGAGGGTTCATTCCAGGATGAAGTGACACCAGGTGCAGAAAGAAGGTATCCAGCTCAGAGAAGCACCCACCTAGCCACTGGGGCAGCCTCGAACTTCAACCTTGATTTGAACTCTATCTGGAATTTCATCCTGCGCTTTGCAGACTCAGGGGGTGTTGGTCCTTGGCTCTCTTGTCCTCCCCACCCTCTTCCAAGGCACTCTGTTCTCCCCTGCCCTCTTGTGGCAAGAGATGGTGGCACAGGAACACACACACACACACACACACACACACACACACACACACACACACCCGTAGCATCTTCAGCATGTCCTTTGGTTTATTTCATTCCAGGCTCCTTCCAGCCACTGTTTGTGGACACTCTGACTGTCCTTGAGGTCACCCTCAGTGATAGGTCACCACCAAGAGCAAATAAATCCTTGTGTGTCTGCTCAATCAGAGCTCGTTTCTATCTGCATCTGTCATTGCAGATTGCATTTGAATAGCTTAGGCTCTATTTTAAATAAAAGATTTATGTCTTAGCTGGCTGAGCCTGCCTTTATTTGAAAATTTCATCTTGTTTCTAGGAGTCTAGATTAACTTATTAGATTTAGGCGTCCTCATGTGGCTCCAAGAGAAAAGTTGGATCTCATTTCTGCACGTGACCCTGCACACCAACATGAGAGTCAGCCAGATAAGCAGGATGAGTAGGCCTCACCACCAGCCAGCTGGGGCTGGATGAGGCCCTGCACACAGGGTATGTGTGGTAACTGTGCGACTGTATGTTTTTTCTTGGTTCCGTCTCTGAGAAGCCTCTGGACCCTTCATCCAAGGGCCTGTGTTTCCTGCCAGGGCCTCCATCAAAACTTCCCTTTCTCCAGAGTTGCAGGGGGCTTCAGGAAAGACCTCAAGAGAGACCACCTTCCCAGTTTCATTGGGGTCCCCTCCCTCTGCTCTGTATCTTCCACCCCTCCAGAAGTTCTGCCTGCACCACAGAGTGAGAGGAGCTGGTGTGGTCCTGCTGTGTGTAGGCCACTTCACTTCTCTGAGCTCTTCTAAAGTCTCATCTGGAAGATGGAGGTTATGTGAATTCCATCTCTCAGGGTTGCTGTCTGTCACTGAGTGCGAAGCCAGCTGTTATAACAAAATACCACCGACTAAATAATCAGTAAGTAAGAGTTTCCTTGGCTCACAGTTCCACAGGCTGCGGAATCCCAAGCTTGGCCCAGCCCCTAGTGGAGCAGCAGGGAGCTGTGTCATCTCCCCAGGAAGGCGGAGCACTCCCCAGGGGATGGCCCACTACTGACAGGGAACACTGAGCCCTCAGGAGCTACACGCCTCTCAGTGGCAGCTCACAGGGAGACACCAGTTCTCAAGGCCACAGGAAAGTCACACAGTTAAGTCTTCTTCCAACCTAGGCCCGGAACTCACCCCTCCCCAGCATCTGCCTCGCCCTCCTGGGCCCTGCCTTCCTCTTACCTCCTCCTCATCTGCATACAGAGTCCTAATCCCCAGTATGAGAAGAGAGTGTTTGAGAAAGACTCTTTACAAAATAATACATAGTAAACAAGGCTGTAAGAACAGCCTGAATCCAACAGGACCAGAGTGACCCTTCTCTCCATCCAGGAAAGGCCCTGCCAGCCAGGCCAGGCCACCTTCCTCCCTCCCCCACCCCCCCAAGAGGCCTCAGTATAAACCTGCCCGGCCAGCCGGTGCCTTGACCCTGGACTTCCAGCCTCCAGAACTGTGAAGACCTTTCTGTTGTTTAAGCCACTCAATTGTGTGTTTGTGTGTGTGTGTGTGTGTGTGTGTGTGTGAGAGAGAGAGAGAGAGAGAGAGAGAGATGACAGTTCCAAGGGATTAATATTCTTGCTCTCCTGCTCCTGGCTTTCCTCTCCCTGTGCCCACCTTGTACCTGCAGCCCTGGCTTTCCTGCTGCACTCTCGCCATCTGCTGGTCAGAGCTAGGTTAGCAGGCAAGGTGTGCACAAGGAGAGCCAGGGCACACACCCCACCCACAGCACACATGCATGCACATGGGTACACACATGCACATGTGCACACAAGTACATGCATGTGCTCGCTCATACAAGCAGTGCTCATGCATGTGTGTGCACGCACACACAGCCAAGGATGAGCCCTGAAATGTCTTTCATATTCCTTAATTCACCCTCCCTCAAACCAGATATATCAACATAAAGCAATTCCTAAATATGAACACCTTTTTAGGCACAAGATTCTTAAAGTGGGAGCCACCACTGATCCATCTCCTCCTCAACTCTCATTGCCACCAACCCACTTGGAGTCTGGTATACTGCGCTCAATAAGAACTCACTGTGCTCATGGAATGACTAGGGGACCACAGTCTGTTGCTGGAGTCTTAATCACAGTGCCGGGCTGCCCTGTCCCCATCTCATGAAATGTCCCCAAGCTGAGTTCAGCAGCCCTACTCAGAGCTGGGATATGTGTCTCTTGCTTTGTCATCTGGCTAAGCAACTCAAAGGGAAGGAAAACATAGTGACTGTCCCCATAATTCAGATGCCTGGGCCTTGCAAGATGCTGTTATTCTGGAAGAACTAATCTCCATTAGATAAATGTGCAAGAAGGGAGAGGAGACCCCAGCTTCTGCTTTCCACCCTGGAGCCTCCTCCATCATCCCATTTCCTAAGTCACTCAGGGTGTGAGGCCTGCAGCCCCTCACACACAGCACTGCTCACTTCCCACTCCTCATGGCCAAGTGTGGAGAGGAACCCAGCTCCGCGTGGCCACACATTTTTAAGGGTGGGTGCCGAACACAGGACTGCGTGCACTGAGCATCAGCTTCCTGCTCCCATGTTTCTCACAGCTCTCTTGCTCACCCTTTTACTTGAAATTCTGATCATTTAGTGAGCCTGAACTCTTTTCACCAATTTTCATGTTTGCAATGCTGTGTTAAGACACCAGGGGCTCAAATAAATTAAACATCCATCCATGTTCACAACAACATTTGACAAAATAGAAGATGGAAGGAAACCATGTCTATTCCGGGATGATGAAAATCAGAATATGCAGAAACACCATGGAGTATTATTCAGCCCTTAAAAACGGGGAGAATTTTGGCACCTGCTGATATGTCTGTGAACTTTGAAGACAATATATTCTGTGAATAAGCCAGGCACAAAAGGACGGATACCATGTGATCTCACTTGCTATGGCTTTGATCTGGAGTGGCGCCAGAATCCACTGCTGAAGTGCTGACCAGCAGCTACCTGTGCTGTGGGAGGTGGTGGAACCTTGAAGAGGTGAATGTCCATGGAGACAGAGTTCGAACTGGGAAAGATGAAAAGCGTGGACAGATGGAGCATGAGGATGGCTGTCTGATGATACAAAAGCCCTCAGTGCTGAACTGAACGGTACTCAACATTATCAAAGCAGCCAGGCACTAGGGGCTCGTGCATGTAATCCTAGCTACTCAGGAGGCTGAGATCTGAAAATTGTGGTTCAAATACAGACCAGGCAGCAAAGTCTATGAGACTTGTATCTCCAATCAACTATTCAAAAAAAAAAAAAAAGACAAAAGTGGAGTTGTGGCTCAAGTGTAGAACACTAGCCTTGAGCACAAAAGCTTAAGGACAATGCCCAAGCCCTGAGTTCAAGCCCCATTACCAGCATATGCACGTGCACACACGCACACATGCGTGCACACACACACACACACAAAGAAATTATGAAAGCAATTTGATATTATGTATATTTAACCACATACAAAAAAAAGACCTCCAAGCCAGGTACTGGTGGCTCATATCTATAATCCTAGCTACTCGGGAGGCTGGGATCTGAGGATTATAGTTTGAAGCCAGCCTGGTGAGACATCTCCAATTAATCACAGAAAAAGTTGGAAGTGGTGCTGTGGCTCAAATGGTGGAGTGCTAGCCTTGAGAAAAGGGAGCTCAGGGATAGCACCCAGGCCCAAAGGAACCCAAAGACAGTGCCCAGGCCCAAACCAGAGTTCAAGCCCAAGACTGGACAAAACAACAACAAAACTACTCCAAGCCTGGCACCAGTGATCAGTGACTCAAGATAACCAGGAGGCTGAGATCTGAGAATACCAGTTCAAAGCCAGCCCAAAGGGACTTATCTCCGGTTAACAGCCAAAAAAAGCCCAAAGTGGAGCTGTGGCTCAAGTGGTAGAGTGCTAGCTCTGTGTGGAAAAAGGTCAGGGAGAGCACCAAGGCCCTAAGTTCAAGCCCTTGAACTGGCACAAAAAGAAACTACTTCGTTAAGATATTATACATCTTAGTTACTGTATCTTAATTACCATATCTTAATTACTCAGCCTCCTGAGTAGCTAGGATTATGTGTGAGTCACTGGCACCCAGAAAGCAATCAGTCTTCAATGTTTTTGTGTGTCAGCCCAAACTATGGCCTCAGCTCAGGTGTTATCTGGTGGGAGGCCAATCCTGTCAAAACCGAGAGTCCCCCCAAACCAGTGAAGCTTCCCCAGCCCTGCCCTTCGCTTCGAGTCTAGCTCAGGATTTGCTCCTCAGGTTGCTCTGCAGAGAATGTGACCTGAGTGCCCACTATTTGGTGCCAAGGTGGTGGCGGGCTTGTCTGAAACAGAGACCTGGCCTCCCCTCCACAGCAATGCTCCCCAGGCATCCCCCACCCTCCCCCTGTGGCCACCTTGGCCCTGGGCCTCCGCTTCATTCTGCTAGCTGCTCAGATATGTCACCTCTCCAGGCTAAGGAGAAGTGACAAGATGCTGGAATGGTCCCCAAAGCAGTCACTTCAGCAAGATGGCAGAGAATGGCCCCAGCCCCAAGGGCAAGGAGCTAGATTATCGGGCAGGGGACACTGCGCTTTGAGATAAAACCAACATGTTAGTTTTCAAATCACTCTGCCTGACATGCTTCTTATTCCCAGAGACCTGGGGGGGGGGTCTCCCAAGGTCACCAGCAGGGGGCGCCATCACAGTGCCCTCAGCGCTCACCCTCCATTTCCAGCCCTGTGTGCAGCCGCCTCCAGCATTCCTCCAGACTTAGAAACTGCCCTAAATGCTTGGGCCCTAGGGGGTGGACTTGAGGGGACAGGCCAGGATATTGGCCCGCTGATGTTTCCTGCTGAGGCCTGACCTCCTAGGAAGGGCTGGCACTGGTGGTGGGGTGGACAGAGGCCATCTTTCTGCTACCCCTCACAGATATGGGGTGCCACATAGCCCCCCAGACACCTGAACGTGGCTCATGAACCTGTGTCCACACCCCTCCCAGCACTCCATCTAGCTTTAGGAACTGCCTCACCCATGTCCACACTCTAACAGAGGGGCTCCTGTGACAGCAGCTCAGCCAGTTGGCTCTGCTCCCCCTGGAGTGTGGAGCAGAGGGACCAGCAGATGGCAAAGCCCCAGGAGGCACACAACCCGTGTGGCTGCCCTGCCTGGGCCCTCCCAAGCCCCACCTTCTTGGCTTCCCTGAGCTGGGTGAGTCTCTAGCTCCTTCCTCAAATGTCCTTCATGGCCAGGTCCTGCTACCTGGGCTGGCAGTCCACTTTGCCAGCAGGGTAAGATTCCTGGTGGCCCAGCAGGACGCGACACCACGGTCTGGAGCTGAGAGTTGCCCTGGTCCAGACTCCCCAGCTCTGTCTCTGCTTTGGCTGCCTGTCTCTCTGTGTTTGTCTCTCTGTCTCTGTCTCTGTCTCTCTCCCTCTCTCTGCTATCCCACCCCAATCTCTCCTACTTTTACTGGAACATCAAGTAAATCACTTTCACACAAGCCCTCAATGCCATTCCTCTCCTGGAAGTGCTATTATGGTTCAAATAGCAGCGAACCAGTCTTGACCAGAAAAAAAAAAAAAGCTATGGGACAGCACCCAGGCCGAGTTCCAACCCCAGTGTTAGCGCACACACGGACCTCTCTCCTCCCTCCATAGCCAGGCTTGGGGCAGGTGAGGCGCTCACACTTGTGACTGCACCTGCTGCATGACATTCCTGCCCCACCCTGGCCCTGTACCTGCTCCAGCTGCATCGCCTCTGTCTGTTCGTCTCAGGACATATCCAATTGCTGGGTCCATACATATAGGGCATTCCCTATCCATCCTTAAGTGTCAGCTGAGGTCTTTCTTCCTGAAGGCTCCACCCCAGGGGTGTGTGGGTGGGGGGAGGCTTTGTGGACAAGAGAAGCAGAAGCCCCGGCAGAAAGACCCAGCTGAGGGTGTGGCAGCTCAGAGACCCCATAGGGAGCCTAGTTTCTGATGAATGAGGAAGTAGAGGATGCAGGTGAGGCAGCATGGGAATGGAGAGCTAAGGGCAACGATGAGGGATGAGTGACAGCTGCCTTGGGATATGAGGGGATATGAGGGGGATGGGCACCATCAGAATTAGGAACCAGAGATCTGGGCTGAAGGGCAGAGCAGGGGTGCTAGAAAGGCACGGCATTCTTGGGGTGCCAGCCCAAGGGCACCCCTGAATCTGCTCACAAAACTCTGCTGATGGGAAGACTGTGGATGCAAGCATGGCCTGTCCATAATAGCAGTCTCACCTGTCTCGAGCCCCAGGGCTGTAAGCACCTAGCTTCCTCAAGGAGAGGACAAAGGAATGGGGAGCCCTGAGGAATGGAGGCCCAAATCACTCTTCGCATCTGGGGTCCTGCATGCCTTTCCCTTTGCTTTGCTAGCTAATGGCGCCACTTAATATTTTCCATATGGCACTGAGTTCACACTGGACTCATCTTTGCCAGGACCCTGGAAGTTAAGTATTATTTTAAAAATAAGGAAACTGAGCCAGAGAGGCTGAACATCACGTCTACGTGGGCAGCACAAGGCAGAGCCAGGGGCATGCACATGGCTGTACTTAGTACATACCCATTGTCCCCACTGGGCCCAGCTCAGTGCACTGCCCGCTAGGCGGCCATGTTTCCCAAACACCGGCCACACCCCTCCTGGCCTCTCCAGTCATGGCAGGAACATCACAGGGCACCAGGCTGTTCCTTCTTCCTCTTGTGAGCGCGAAGCAACAGAAACAGCCTGGAGTCTGTGTGGTGCCAGCTTGGGACATCTCAGCTGGAGCCTACCAGGCCTCCTGCTGCTGTGGATGGCTCGAGGCGGCCATGAGCTTCTCCAATAGAGAACTCGTGGCACCATCCCTGACTGCCATCACGCTGTGATTAGTTAATCACTAAGTGTGTGGGGCTTTTAATTAACTGCCAGCCCGACGTGGGCAGCTCTTCCACAGCCCCAGCTGGTCGCGCAATCCCGCAGTTGATGCATGGATACAGAGATGCTGCAGAAATGACAGGTGTCATTAATGTAACCCCAAAGGGAGCCATGGGCCATCATGCCATCATGGGAGACTGCAAAGCCTGCACACAATAGATGAGTGTGGATTGGGTTCTTCGTTACATTAGAACTCATCAACTCGAACAAGTAGAACAAATAAAGAAGCCTAGAGATAGCATGTTATCAGGTAATACAAGACTTCAGGCATGGCTGGATCGAGGAGTACAAATATTATCAGGGAAATGGGGTTTGAACTCTCAGACAGCTGTACTTGTGTCCCCAACAGCTCAGCTACATAGATGAGGGCATAGATGAGATAGCGAACTTCCTTTGCTTCCCTCTGAAGGGGCTGTGCCAACCCTCCCCCAAGCCTCCAAATAATTCATGTGCCATCCAGGAACACATCCCTGTTATCCAATAGACCAGGATATCTAGCTCAGTAGCAAAGACATCTTAGACTTGATAATTATACAGGCCTACAAGGCCATCCTGTATAATATAGGATGTTTAGCCACACCTCACCCCTCCCCCAACAGCTGCCACATGGAATGTCTCTAGACTTTGCTAATTGCTGGACAGGTGAACTCACCTCAACACAGAAGCACAGGCAGGGCCTGCCTTCTGGGCGAGGGCAGTGCAGTGGTACTCCGAGGCAAGCCAGAGAGAGGAGGTGGGATTGGGTACAGCTGTGAGAACCCCTGCTGTGAGAACACACCCCTTGAGCCGGGAGGGAGGCTGTGTCCTGTGTGCCTCTTCATGGAGGAATGATGGAGCTCGGCCACTCTCTGCTGTGTGCTACTATCATAAAGTACAGGAAGCAGCTAACTTACTCAAGAAAAAGGTTATAGATGCTCATGCTCAAGTCCATGATCAGGCAGACAGACCTATTTGTTCAGACCTATTTGTTCAATGATGGCAGACAGTGACACATCATGGCAGGAGCATGCGTAGGAGCCAATGGCCACATTCAAACCAGAGATGGGGCCTGATCCTCTCCAAGGGTGCACACCCAGAGACCTAAAGACCTCCATTAGGTCCACTTCTTCAAGGTCCACAGCCTCTCAATACCTCCACCCTGGAGACTAAGTCATTACATAGGGACATTTGGTGGCCACTCAACATCCAAGCCATGGCAATCACCAAGGGGCTCCTGTGACCCAATACCCTAGATGGGGGCTGAGGTGAGTGGGTGCTAAGCAGCTAAGCAGAGGGGAAGAAACTCAGACCATAAGATGAACAGGGACCAGGGCAGAATCTCAGCTATCACACATACTCGTTCACCACAATAAGGGCAGCTAGGCAATGCCACACTCACCGCCAGGTGTGATGGCTCCTCACAATAATGCACATGCCACACCAGGTCACATGTCCTGTTTCACAGACAAGGCCAGAAAGGGTGATGGTGTTGACTTAGCAAATATGCCCAGCAGCAGAGCAGCAACTCCAGTCCCAGTGGTCTGAATCACCATGAGCGTCGGTAACACACCACTGCCCAGTGCCAGAGGACAGAGATGCTCCCGCTGTCCACACCTGCCCCGGGCTGTGTGGAGCACCTCCATGGCAGGAAGTGGCCGAAGACCCGTGGGAGGCTTTTCTCTCCTCTTTTAAAGCACCTGCAGCTGGGCTCTGGCGTCTCATGCCTGTTATCTTAGCTACCTATGAGGCTGAGATCTGCTCCTGGTGGAAAGCCAGCCCAGGCTGGAAAGTCTATGAGACTCGTCTCCAAGAACCTACCAAAAAGCTGCAAGTGGAGCTGTGGCTCAGGCGCTAGAGCATTAGCTTTGAGCAAAAAAGCTCAGGGACAGCACCCTGGCCCTAAGTGCAAGCCCCAGAACAGCATCAAAATAAATAAATAAACTTTTGAAAATGCTGTGCATTGTTATTTATTATGTATTATGGTCCCCTGCTACTCTATGCTGTGCAATGGGTCACTAAATCTTATTCCTCCTGTGTCCCTTTGGCTTACAAAGATGCCCACAGAGGTGGGGGAGGGCACCACTGGTAGCCATCATTCTCCTCAGTCCTTGTACAAATCCAGATGATCTCTTTCAGCCTGGCGACACAGACTTATTCAAATACATTTAAAATTTTAAATTGGTTTAGTTGACATATAATTACGCATATTTATTTTGTAACTGTGATTTTGAAGGTTTTAGGGGGTGTTATTGATGATATTTTTGTACAGGTTCTGGGACTTGAACCTCTCGCTTTTGCTTGGCTTTTTCACTCAAATGGGTGCTCTACCACTTGAGCTACACCTTTACTTTCAGCTTTTTCCCCCAGTTAATTGGAGACACAAGTCTTACAAACTTCCTGCCTGGGCTGGCTTCAAACCATGATCCTCAAATCTCAGCCTTCTGGGTAGCTAAGATTACAGGCATGAGCCATCAGAGCCTAACTCAACAATGTGGTGGCCTGATACATTTATGAATTAAATTCTAATAAATAAGGATAATTATCTCCCAGTCCTTGAAGAACTCCATTCTACTGACCACACCTGAGAGCTCAGCTTCTGTGCTGAAGGTCAGATCACATGGTATTTGTCTTTCTATTGTTCAACTTTTTCAGCTGCCCCTTTGACATTTGACCTCTCCCTCCTTAGTCTCCTTGCCTGTACACTAAGAGCAGTATCCACTTTTGCAGGAAGCAAAGTAGCTGTGACCTCCACTACCAGCATGGCTGAGATCCCAGTAATCTCTTCAGACCTCGATTTCCCCAGTTGTATGCCCTGGGATAAGTCTACTACTTAATACAAGCCTGGAAAAGGTGGACTAGGGTTGGGCAGGTGTCTGTCCAGCTTGATCACACAGCAACTAGATAGCCATGGGCCAGGAGGACTGTGGGTGTTCCAGCCCTGGGCTTCAAACCTATAGAACAGGATCTCAAGATGAAAGATGAGAAGAAACAATTGTAATTCGTAGCAGTTAGAGTCACTACCTAATCCTGGGAGTCCAAAATTCAGATGTCTCCAGGGTACAAGCAGGTTACACAGATGGGTGTCTCATCCCCAGAGGAACAGAAGCCACTGAGACCCAGTCATACGGAACCATTCATCCATTTTAAATAGATCACAACTCAGAAATCTTTTCTATGTGAAATGCTTCCAATTCTAAGCAAAAAACAAGCAAGCAAGCAAACAAACAAACCAAAAAACCCCACCAGTTTACAACCACTAATCTGGTCCTCCTTATTCATAGCTGAAAGCCAGGATGAAAAGGGCCCAAGGTCATCCCGAAAGTCAGCCTGCCATCTAGGCCCCATGCCAGATCCCCTGGCTCCCCATCTGCTTAGACCCCACAGTTCCCTACTACCACTTTCCTGGTTTTTCACATCACCTGTGGGGTCACCCAGCCCCAAGCCTGTACTCCCCCTGGCAAGCCACCAGCCACCTTGGGGCTCTGCAGAGCACAGAAAGGACATTCCTAGGGTGCAGCAGAATGCCAGGCTCTGAATATGCAAATCACAGTCCATTCCACAGCACAGGGCCCCAGGGCCTACTTGACACATTTGCTTGGAACATCCTAGGAAAGTAGAGCAGATGTGGGCCTCAGAGTCTCTGCCTCCTGCATTGCTGCCTGGCTGAGGTGAGCCATTGGCCTTCTGTCTAGAATTTGGACGAGCCATGGGAAGTCAGTTTTGCTAATAACACATTATTTTGTGTGTGTGCCAAGACTGGGGCCTGAACGTGGGGCCTGAGCACTTTCCCCTCGCTTTTTCATTCCAGGATGGCTCTCTACCACTTAAGCCATAGCTCCACTTACAGCTTTTTGGTAGTTAATTGGAGATAGGACTCAGGGAATTTCCTGCCTGGGCTGGCTTCAAATCTCAGTCTTCAGATCTCTGCCTCTTTAATAGCTAGGATTACAGGTGAGTCTCCTGCACCTGGCAAGAACACAACTCTTTAACTATCCTTGTGTGTTTCACTGATACCGAGTTAATAAGCCAGAAAATGGAATAACATAAACACAGACAGTCAGCTCTACAATACAGCATCAAGGTGGGAGACCCCGGTGGCTTTCACCCCTATAGGGTCCCCCAGCCTGAGCCAGGGTCAGAGGAAGACATTGAGTCACACAGAAAGAGGTAGCTTGTTCAAGTCTATGGGGGCCCAGTTCTGCCACTGCCCATGGAGTTCCAGAAGAGAGAATTCTGAACACAGGGTTCACAGGTGCCACCCCTCAGGGGTCTACAAGAACCCCATGTGGAGCTCATTCTCTGGTGGATCCTCTACAATTTCAAGGCAGATGACTGCATACTTTTCATGCAAGTGACCCACTTCTCACAAGACAGAATAGGACCCAACAAGCCAAGTGCTCAGTGTCTTCCATGCTGACTGGGCTCCTGTGTCAGTCTGACCAGGGATTAGAACAGTTAGGGTTAAAGCCCAGTGCTGATTGGCTTAGAACAATCAGGACCCACCCCTCAAATTACAGTGGCTTCTACTCACCCAACAGGGGATAGTAGAGGGACCTGGGGAGACACCACATAATTCATTGGACTTGGTAGGCATTTCTCCAAAAGCAGAATCAAAGGTCAGGACTGTACCACACAACCTCTGCATCCTCTTCCTCAGTGCCTGGTACCAAACAGGGGCCCAGAAACTCTCCTCAAAACCAAGTCTACACTCTCCCTCCACATGTTCCCTAGAACCTAAAAGGCCTGGTATTTGGTCTCCTCCAAATGACAATAGTGGCTGTCCACTGACATAGATGGCTAATGCCTACTGTTTGCAAGAACAGAGCTCTGGTAGACCAGTTTCCACCCAGCCTGACAGGGGCCCCAGCTGCCATCTGTGAAGAGGGTGGTAGGATTGGGACTGCTATCTGTCCTGCCCATTTGGGGAAGAGAAGTCCTAGATGGAGACATCTGAGATGAGCTTCATGCAAGAACAGTCCTTGTTCATCACAGCTCACTCTGCTGTCCCCACCTCTCCCCCACAGCACCCACCAAGCCAACAAGAATGGGCCTCCTGTACCCACCACCTCAGAAGAGAGCCCACTAACAGCCCCCCAGGAGGGAGCAGAAAAGCCTCGGGCTTCTATTTTGTTTTGTTCTGTTGGGAACCAAGAAACATGCAATTATAATGGTCAGCTGGAACTGTCACATAAGAATAAGTCTGGCTGGGCTGGGGATATAGCCTAGTGGCAAGAGTGCCTGCCTCGGATACACGAGGCCCTAGGTTCGATTCCCCAGCACCACATATACAGAAAACGGCCAGAAGCGGCGCTGTGGCTCAAGTGGCGGAGTGCTAGCCTTGAGCGGGAAGAAGCCAGGGACAGTGCTCAGGCCCGGAGTCCAAGACCCAGGACTGGCCAAAAAAAAAAAAAAAAAAAAAAAAGAATAAGTCCGGGTCAAAGGCATGCAGAAGACAATGGTTGTGAGGGAGATGCCGAGGCAGATGGCCAGAAGAAAAGCAGAGGTGGCAGGTGAAAGTCAGAGGGACAGCCCCAGCCATGGCTCCTGTTTATTCCCTGTCTGCTTCTGAGATCACCAGAACCACTAACTTTCTAGTGGATGCCCTTAGAGGCAGCTCCCAGCCTGGGCCATTTAACACTAACTCTTCCCATTACTGTTGGGAGCACCCCCTCTTTACCAACACCAGACAAAAGCCTGTCTGCCCTTCCCAAGTATGGTTCCTACCTGAGCTGGTCTGAGTGGGTTTCTGTTCTCAGAACAGCACAGAACACACCGCTCAGAGCCCCGCGAATGCCAGTGCCATGATCCTTCCCAGCCTGGACCCATGCACTCCACCACCTCCTTGGTATTGCCTTTGCACAGTCCAGTTAGATGGATTTGCTTCTTGTTTACTATTTCAAAATAATTGTCCAGCATCCAGGTGTTAGGCAGGCCCTTTGGGGACACCAAATGATGAAGTCCATACCTTCAAACGCCCCCAGGACTGTAATACAGAAATAATAACTGCCTTAAGTACAAGATAGGTATTAATAAACACAAATGTGTATTATGTATTCTGGAGATAAGAAAAACTTAACATATTTAAATACAAATGGAGGGAAGGGAGGAAGGAAGGGAGGGAAGGAGAGAGGAAGGGAGGACTTGGAGTTTATATTTTCTTGGAGAAAATAGATCTTAAAAGAATAACAGAGCTTGAAGCTGGTCACTGGTGGCTCATAATCCTAGCTAGTCAGCAGGCTGAGATCTAGAGGATGATGGTTGGAAACTGGCTCCAGGGAAAATATCCCAGAGACTCCATCTCAGACATCTCTTTTTCACTAGCAAAATTCTATGTCAGAGGCATAGCTCAAGTGGTAGATCATCAGCCATTAGTAGAAAAGGCTGAGCAACAGCATGAAGCTGTGAGTTTAAACTCAGTACCCAGAACCAACAGAAGGAGAGAAAGAGAAAGTAAGGGGGGAGGGAGTGATTAAGAAAGCTTGAATTTGGGAAACTAAAGAGTAAAAAGCAAGAGTAAGAAAAGCTCCGACAATGTTGCAAGTTGTAGTTGGGGCAGAATGGATCTGGGCTGGGGCAACAGCTTCCATTGTTGGAACAACAGCAAGTCAGGAGTTGACTTTGATGCCTTCTAAATACAACCTTCTCTGGGGAGCTTGGGAGCCTTCTAAACCCACCCACAAATCTCTTCTCCAGGCCAGCAGGGCCCTCTCCCTTTCTCTTTCTCTTTCCCACTGGGAAAATCTCCCTAAGCAGCGAGGTGTCAGTGGTTCAACACGCCTATAATCCTAGCTACTCCTGAGGCTGAGATCTGACAATTGCAGTTTGAAGCCAGCTGGGGCAGGAAAATGTCTTAGACTTATCTCCAATTAACCACCAGAAAGCTGAAAATGGAGCTGTGGCTCAAGTGGTAGAGCACTAGCCTTGAGCAAAAAAGTGCTTAGGGACAGTGCTCATGCCCTAGGACACACACACACACACACGCACACACACACACACACACACACACACTTCCTTAGGCTCTGTACTCCTTCTCTCACAGGTGTCTCTGGGCTGTTACAAGTAGAAGAGACAGTGGGAAGGTGGGACCCACTATATACTAGGTTGAAAATGAACTATACAACTTGTGGGGAAGGGGGTTGGAAGGGAAAAACGGAGAAAAGAGATGACACTATTCAAAAAGAAATGTACTCGTTACTTGACTTGTATAAGTGTAACCCCTCTGTATATCACCTTTACAATAACAATACAAGTTAAAAAATAAATGAAAAAGAAAAGATATCATGCCTCGTTGAGAGATTCAGACGTCAGGGGTGATTGGTTTGCCCAAATGGTCAGTGGGAACTTGTGTGAGATCAATTCCATCCCCACATCTTCTCTATTGCAAATAAACAAAACAGACCATCAGCAAAGGAGAAAAAGGGAAGGAAACAAATGTGACTCCTTGATTTTCTGGGATAGAAGCCCTAGCTGTCTTTACCAAGATATGAGGAGATAAACTTTCCACCACAGAGAATTTCCAAACTGAATTGTGTGAAGGAAGTCTAGAGTGTGGATGACATCCTGGGTTTTAGTGGGATTATACCGCTCCCTAAAGAACATGTGAGGGGTTCGGTTTCAGTTGTAACCAAGCATGAAAATACTTGGTAGGCACTGGTGTCTCACATCTGTCATCCTAGCTACTCAGGAGGCTGAGACTTGAGGATCAAAGTTTGAAGCCAGCCCATGCAGGAGGACTTGGGGACTCTTTTTTTTTTTGCCAGTCCTGGGCCTTGGAGGCCTGAGCACTGTCCCTGGCTTTTCTTTTGCTCAAGGCTAGCACTCTGCCACTTGAGCCACAGCACCACTTCTGGCCGTTTTCTATGTATGTGGTGCTGGGGAATCGAACCCAGGGCTTCATGTATACGAGGCAAGCACTCTTGCCACTAGGCCATATTCCCAGCCCCACTTGGGGACTCTTATTGTGGAAGGATTATGAACTGAAATTTCTGAGCCAAAATAAATCCTCCTTTAAATTGTTTCTCCCAAGTATTTGTCACAGAAACCAGAACTAACAGAAGCACACTTCCACGAAGTTCAATAAACTACAGTGAGACGAATATCCACATCACCACCTAGACACATCGCAGGCAAAGACAAAGACAGAGCAGAAGTCTGTGAGAAGAAAGAGACTCCCAGGCACACACGGGAACCAACAATGGCAATCAGCTGACTTCCTGCACCCAAAGGTGAAAGGCAGACGATGGGGCAGTGGCTCCCCCAGCATGCTGGGCACCTTTAGCCAAGGCTCTGCCCCAGCAAGGAACAGATGACAAAGTAGTGTACTGCCAGAACCTTCCAAATACGAATGCCTGTGCATGATTCTATTTGTATAAAACTCAATCAATGAATCTATGGCATTAGAAATTTACATGATGTTTACTCTTCTGAGGCTCTAGTTACCCACGTGGCTGGTGGCTCACACTTATAGTCCTAACTACTCAAGAGGCTGAGATCTGATGATGAAGGTTCAAAGGCAGTCAGGGCAAATGAATCCTTGTTTCCAATTAATCAGCAAAAAGCTAAAACTGGAGGCATGGTTCAAGTGGTAGAGTACCAGCCCTGAGGAAAAGAAAAACACTGAGAATAGCCCTATGTTCAAGCCCTACTTGTTGGTGCACATGTGTGCATGTACACACACACACACACACACACACACACACACAAAAGCACCATAGTTCACCTTTCTTCCTCTGTTCTCTTTCTTCCCTCCTCCTTCCCTCCTCCTTCCTCCAAATGCCTTCATTGTTTCTCCCATTCTTCTGTTCTTCTATTCCAAGAAGAATCTGTGACCTCCACGGTCTAGTCTGGTCTGGCCTCTGCCCTCATCGTTGCATCCCACCTGTGACTCCAGACACTCCAGTTCAGGCAGGTGATGTGCCCTATCCTGCCACAGGGGCCTTACACATGCACGTTCCTCTGCTCCATAGCTCTTGAGCAGCTACTATAAGAAAATACTATAGACTGGGAAATTTTAAAACAGCAAACATTTGTTTCACAGAGTTCTGGAGTCCAGGAAGTTCAACCTCAGGTGCCAGCCAATTCAGTGTCAAGAGAGGGCTTGCTTCCAGGTCTACTGATGGCACCTCCTTCCGGGGGAGAAGGGCCAGGATTGCCTTCCGCCATCTCTCTGTAGAAGTGCGCTGATCCCACCCTGCTGCCCAAAGGCCTCACCTCCTAACCCTGACACCCCAGGGGTTGAAATTTCAATATCAGAATTTGAATTGGGGGCACAAGACAGTCAGGTGACAGTAGCCATGGTGAGCCTGCTTAGGATCAAAGCAAGCCTTGTGCCTTCCCCACTGGCTCATCAAATTTAGGAGATCTCACGAGACTTGCTACTGCCTGGTACCCTAAGCACCAAGCCCTGCACACAGGAGTTATCCACTTAACAAATAAATGGACAGAGAGGAAAAGAGATCACTGAAAAAGTTCCATTTTATTTATAGTACACTGTGATGCTAATCCAAGGAATTTAGATTACACAACAGGGTCCATGACGATTTCTGAGAAAAGGAAATGACTGTCTTGGCCCAATATGGTTTTGTTTTCTGTTTTAATAATGGAAGCTGAGTTGGCAGGTCATAAAGGAGGCCACTATGGGAGTCCAGATGAGAGGCAGCCAGTGAGGACTGTCAGTAGCCTCTAGAAAAAGCAGGAGGCAGCTAATGTCCTGCCTCCTCTCTGTCCCCAAGGGCCACCTGCTAAGCCCAACAGTGACCTCACAATTGCTCCCCAAGGCAATATTCCAGCAGCCCATCCAACTCTATCTTGCAGGGTCCCATCTCAAGGCTGTGTGCTACCTTCACAACATCAAGACAAGATGCAGGGACCAAGAGCACAGGAGAGAGTTCCAAGGCTTAGCAAAGACTTCACGTCCCAGGCCCCAGTGGACATCAAGAGTATGATGCCCACGGAGAGGAAGTCATTGTGGAGGACAGCAGAGGAGAGACGGATGTCAGACCTCACCCGGGTGCTGGAGTGGATGGAGCGGAGGTGGGGGAAGAAGAAGCGAGCCCTGCAGGTACATGCAGTGTTGTGGAAAAATGGTAGTTGAAGGCTTTGATCCAGTTGATTGGAGTAGGGGGGAGAGACTGAGATCTTGACGCCCCAAAGCCACAGGCACTAGGATGAGCTAGTGGAAAAGTACTGATAGATGTTAGAGGGAAGGTCAGTTAATGTGTTGGGCCACTTGTGTTTATGAACTTGTGTTCACTAAAATTAGGCTCCTCCCTTCCCACCAAGGCTGACAGGAATACATGAGTCTTGATTAGATTTATAAGCCTAGCTCCCAGGGCCATTAGAAAAGCTAGGCTATACTAGAAATGCATCCTGAAGCTGGGAGATTTACCTCTCAGGGGGACAACATTTCCAAATGCTAGTTTCTAAAGTAGATGCTCTAAGAAAAAGGCAGTCCTGGGTCTGATACTGGCAGGAAATGTCTACTTTGGGGAATGTCAGCATCCTTCAGTGTTTGACAAGCACCAGAGGAGCCAGGCACCAGTGGCTCACACCTGTAATCCTAGATACTCAGGAGGCTGACATCTGAGGATCATTATTCAAAGCCAGCCTGGGCAGAAAGGTCCATGAGGCTCTTATCTGCAATTAGCCAGCAAAAAAGCTGGAAGTAGAGCTGTGGCTCGAATGGTAGTCTGCCAGTCTTGAAGGAAAAAAAGCTAAGGGACAGTGTTCAGGCCCTGAGTTCAAGCCTCAGTACTAGTAGACAGAAAAGAGGGAGGGAGGGAGAAAGGAAGAGAGAAGGGGAGAGAGGAAGGGAGGGAGAGAGGGAAAAGCATAAAAGGACAGGGCCTAGACATGTACTAGTTATTCCCAATGAGGGAAACCATACAGTCTATGTTTCTTTGGGCCTGGCTCGCTTCACTTAGTATGACTCTTTTCCAAGACCTCCCATTTCCTTATCCTAGCAGAAGATTACAATAGCTTAATAGCTATGTCCATATGAACATATAAGATGATGCTAAGCGAAATGAAGTTATGGAAACAATTAGTATATCATTGTTGTTGTTAATGTCAACATACCATGTGAAATTAAACCTTTTTCTTTTGTCTGTCTTTCCCATGGTTTTACCCCTGATATCACTGTAACTGATTTTAGTACCCTGGATACTGTATATACATGTATTGGAACTAGGGAAGGGAAAGAGAATACCAAAATCAAGAGACAAATGATAAAAAAAAGAAAGACAAACCAATGCAACAGCAATACTTACAAAACTATATGGTGTAAACCAACTGTACAACTCATGGAGGGGAAGTGAATGGGGAGGCGGGAGAGGGGGAAATGAGGGAGGAGGTAACAAGTTGGAGAAGAAATGTACGCACTGCATTACCTATGAAACTGTAACCCCTCTGTACATCACCTTGACAATAAAGAAATGAAAACGGGGAAAAAAAAAAAAAGACAGAGCCTTTGTGCAGATAGGAGGAGATCCTGTCATGTCCCCTGCCATGTGCCTCCTCCTGATGGCTCCAGATTGAAGGACACTCTTTCCACTGCCCTGTTCTCCCTGGGACTTGCAGCCCGCCACCTCCTGTCTGCCTGCCTCAGAGGCCGTTCTCGCCTGTCCTTCCCCTCTGTAAGAACTATGGCTACCAACTTTGCTCTATTGTTCTCCAGTTCTCCCCATCTCAGGCTGGTCTTCAGTGGAGAAATGAATTGTGTCCTTGGAGACTGTACACTGGGTCAGGATGCTGCTAGCCCCACCACAGCCAGCCCCAGAGCAGATGGGTGCCTGGGTGCTGGTTCACTGATGGCAGTGCTCGAGCTGTGGTGAACACCCAGCCTTCATGCTGCCCAGCCTTGTATGCGGCTTGTCTTCTCAGCAGCCCTTGGCCGCTCTCTGAGGTCAGAAACTGACATGAAAGAAGACCATTGCCTTTGAGGAAGTTGTCCTTAATGAAGGACAGAGATTTCTAACTCAATCCTCTAGTTCCTGAGCTTCCCTAGGCCAGTACTCCATTCCTGCCTCCATTTTAACAGCTTGACCTAATCTGTCACTTTCATTGCAAAGGACTGTGGTCCTGGGAGGGAGCAAACTCACACTGACAAATCTGCTTGCTTGCCTTTGTCATTACACTTTCCAGAAACACTGGATTTCTCCATGGCAAGTCTTATAGGGCAGGTCTCAGGCAGCAGCAGGTGGTAGGGGACTGGTCTGGGATGGCCATCAGGCCTGGCCACTGGGCTTTGCTCTACCCCAGAGCACACCAGAGCAGACTCCAGAGTCCTGAGTCTCAACCACAGACATTTCTGAGCCAGGGACAGAGACAGTGGCTTCCAGTCTAATGCTTCAACTCCACCCAGATGATGGAGATGGAGGTGGGGGACAAGGGTATATCCTCCAGGGGTAAAGATGACCACAGGAGGTAGACCACCCTGAAGGAAATGGTCTTATCCACGCCACACCCATTACCACCAGAACTCCTAGCCATGACCCCAAGACAATGGCCCTTCCTCACTAAGCCAGGCAAACCCCTGCAGTTAAGCCACAGCTCCCATCCCAAGCAGGCCCTCAGCAAGCTCCTTCCCACTCACCTGCTGGCTCATAGGACCTTTCCTTCCATCTGTATGGTGACTACCCCCCCATACACACACACCATTCATAGCCACCTACCACCATAGCCACCATGGGGGTCCTGCCGTGACATGACTATTCAGAGAGAGAAACAGCCCTGTAAGAGCAGTCATTTTTCCCAAGGTAGTGAGGTGGGTCAGGTTCCCATCCCGCCACAGCCTGGCCACAGTCCCTGTAACCACCAAAGGCCAGGCTCCAGGAACAGCCAGCCAAGTTCACCTTTCCCATGATAACTCTGCATCCTCTCTGCTCCACTGAGAGGCTGGGTGCTGTGCTTCTTGGAAGACTTTCCCTTCCTGCACTCTGCTGGACTTCCACCCATCGGATATGGAGATCCTTAGCAAGCTTTCCTCCTGCCCCTGCTCTGTCAGATGAGGCCCTGGCCACAGACAAGGAGCCCAGCTCTGCTTTTCCACGGATGACAGTGCTCACCTAATGGGGACCCCTGTGTGGGAGCAGGATGGCTCAAGGTTTTGTGAAGAGCAGACAGGAGTGGGGAAGCGAGATGACTCACAATGGTGTGAGAAGAGGAAAGATCTGAGTAGGCTTCAGACTGGAGGCTAGGCAGGGAGTCACAGACAGAAGGCCTTTTGGAAGGGACTGGAATTCCTGCTAGGTCTGAGGAGCTGACCTTCCATGGAGAAGGGTTAGGGTGATACTGGTGGGTACGAAAGGAGTGAGGGACAAAGCCAGACCTGACATCTAGAAAGTGGTTCTGCAACACTGAACATGGACAGCCAGGGTTGGACACCATGATGTGTTGAGAAGCCAAGGGACAAAGAGGGAACAAGAGCTCTGGAGAGTGGCTACAAGGAGGTGCAACAGCACTCACAGAAGCCTTCCATGTGACAGAGTGGGGCATGATAGGGTCCGTGACCAAAGGAATGAGACTAACCAAATGTGAAAGTATAACAAAGTTTATTTCACGTCAAACATCGAGATCACCAGCTGACCAGCCGGGGCCAGAGCCGTCCCGTTGGGGAGTGACCCTTCCCTGATCTCACAGGCTACTTTTAAAGCAAAGTAACTGCTAACTGCAATGCTGTGGGATCTCTCTCTTTCGACTTCCCCTCGCTTGGGGGGGAAGGGGCTTTTCCGCCCCTTCCTGGGTGGCCCTTTATCGTTCTCACGTGGGAGCGATGGCCACAGGTAGCCTTGTCTCTCTCTCGACTTCCCCTCGCTTGGGGGGGAAGGGGCTTTTTCTGCCCCTTCCTGGGTGGTCCATTACCGCTCACGAGGGAGCGATGGCCACGGGTAGCCTCGGTGGCGTGTGGTTGCAGGGTGCTCCAAAGCCGCCAAGAACTATATGGACACGTGGGCACCTGGAGAAAGCCTCTAGGGCTTCTGTTTATTCAAATGAGGAACCTCCCAGATATACCCTAAAGGCGGGCACAAGAGAGGGGCCCCTGATTGGTCCCAAGGAGCTGTCCCTTAAGTGATGTCAGACTTCCTTCTCTTCCGGTTAAAGACAGGAAGGGGAGGGACAGGCTGAGGTCAGCTGTGGCTCCTTAAAGGTGCAGCTGACCCCAACACAATGCCGACCGCTGGCCTTTAACACCATTGGCTCACACTAGGGAAATTCCACCGTGGGTTTTCCTGGTTGGCTATCTCCCCTTTCAGTTGCCTATTTTGGCTTTGATATCAGGAACTGGCCTTGGTATCAGGAATTGACAGCAGGTGGTCATGTAGCACTGATGCAGGGGGTTAATGCAAGGGGTAGAGCAAGTCACAAATGGGTTAAGCAAGCCGTTTACAGAAGCAGAATTTTGCTGTGAGGCTGACCTAGTACCAACTTTATTTTAGCAATTGCTACCATTACCACTAAGCAAGCTTGAGTGGGTTAAAACAATCAGTACTGTACTCAATCATAAGTAAACCAACCCAACAGTTACCATGGCATTATTTTCTACTATTATGATTATTTCTATAGTCTATGACTATGATCATTTTTTACTGTCCGTTACCATGGCTGCTACCTAGGTACAGAGGGGAACAAGGGCTCCCTATATTTTTAAATGTCAAACTACAAGAAACTAGTCTCACGAGTGGGGGTGCAGCCCTCTAGCAAGGAGTCACCACCAGGGTTTAGAAGCTGTTATAATTTTAACACTAAACCCTATATTTAGTCACTCAAGTTTTCAGGTTAGCCCTTACAGGGCATACAGGAAAGGCAGCTCAGGACCCTTTTTCTGTCTTTTCAGAGGCAAAGGGCCAATGAGGAACTCTTTAGATTCGATAAGGAAGATAAGAAAAGCAAAGCCAACCGGAAGACACAGGAAGAGACCCAAAAGGTGTCGTTCCGGGGACCGGTAAGGCTCCTCCACTGTTCCGTCTCCCACCTCACTCCTCTCCTGCACAGACCTGCCTCACAAGCACATCCCTGTCCCACAACAGCAGCCCAAAGACAATCCCTACACCTTCCCTGCTCCTGCCCAGCACCAGCCAACAAATCACCACACTCCTATGGTCTCTTCCCAGGTGCCATAGCTTCCTCCTTCTACTCTTCTCCTCACACAGTTCAGGAACAATGGCAGCACCATGGCTGGGGAGCCATAGGAGCCCCAAGTCATGTGGACAAAGGGGCAGCTGCAGATTCCATTACCAGCAAGGGTTGTGGGGTTCTAGGGTCCCTAATAGCCTCCCTCCAAGACAGAGAGAAATAAAAAGGGTACTATTACTAAGCCAGCATCAAAAGCCCTCCCTCCCCCTCCCCCGACCTCCCCAGGGCCAGGGCAGGCCTCCCCCTGTCACCTTTGCCCATTTTTTTTTTTTGGCAAACTCTTAAAATGTCTGTTTGGGTGGGGAGTCTGCTTCTGTAACTGGATACCTTCTCCTACTCCCTCCAAGGACACACAAAAACTCAACAAGAGAAGAGATCCCAAGTACTCCAAGGTGTTCGGAATGGAACAGCCAGCCAGGCAACTGAGTATAAACCTGAACAAGGATGGCCAGAGGAAGTCTGGTAAGGGAGTAGGCTTGGCCCAGGACATCCTAACTGTTCTCTCCAAAGGACCAGAAGTTCATGCCATTAGATCCCATTGTGGCTCATCATGAATCAAAGCTGGAGAACCCTAGACATGTCTCTCCATCTCTGGAGTCCAGGTTCCCCTGTATAAAACAGGACAACATGCCTTGTGGTATGGTTTAGCTGCAATGCACATAGACCACCTGGCCCAACACTGAAGGTGCTTGAAAACATGGCTGACCATCTGTGATCAAAAGCTCACTGAAAGAAGGCCCAGCCCTGGACCAGCCCTTGAAGCCAAAGGATGTGGGAAAAGAGGAATCAGGAAAGAATTCCAACCAACCCATAGTGTGACCAGCCCTTGGGGAAAGTGGGCAGACCTTCCAGCCCCTGGGGAAAGTGGGCAGGCCCTCTGGGCAGGACCTGACAGTTCTTCTATGCAAGAGTGCCTTAATTGTGCTCAACAAAAGAAAATCTGCTTTCTTTCTGTTTTTTTTTTTAATTTAGTATGCCAAAGCCATTGTGAGCAAACTGTAGTTGCTTTCTGTAATATTTCAATGTGACTGATCATAAACACAGTATAGGATCCTGGACTGAATCCCAGAAGAGTACTTTAGTAGAGAAACTCATCAAATTCCAAAAAGCTCTGTGAGGGGCCACAGAGAACTTGTTGCTTATCAGATATGTGCCATGGTTATGTAAGACGTTAGCATTCAGAAGAAGTGACACCCTCTTTGATTTCATTGTAAATGTTCTATAACCCCATACTTATACCAAAATAAAAAGTGTATTTTACAAGTAACACCAACTTGGTCTAAGGCTTAGGTGAAACTTCCCACTTTAGCCAACTGTTCTGTGACCCCCGTGTTGGCCTGTTCCAGCATCCCAGTCCTGTCTGTGGCCTTCAAGAATCTCCTTGGATCTTCCTTCCACTGGGGGTGGATTTCCTCTGCTCCTTTCCAGAGAGGATGAAAAGAGAGCCTTGATTCCTTGATTTCTTCCCGAAGCTTGTACATGGAGCTTTGAGATGGAAGCAGCATCAGAGGGGCCATGCACAGAATTATGTAGCCAGTAAATTAGAGATCAATTGTGAGTTCTTCCTTTTTTTTTTTTTAACCCAAGGGTGGCACTCTGCCATTCTAGCTGTGCATTCTGGCTTTTGGCTGGTTGACTGGAGAGTCTGTTGGACTTTTCTGCCCAGGCTGAATTTGAACTTCAGTCCTCAGATCTCAGCCTCCTCAAAGTAGCTAGGATTATAGCTTTGAGCCACCAGCACCAGGTACCTCTTATTCTTCATAGTCCCTTGTCTCCTGCCCCAGATTGTTCCTGGCTACATTTTCCCATAGGGAAAGTTCCTGGTACTCTTTTTCAGTATCATGCTGAGATTAGAGTGAAACAAGCCCAGGCACCCAGGGCAAAAAACTTAAGGAAGAGCAACTGGCATAAACTAAAGAATGAGAATCGGTTTAAATTCCTCAGCACTCACCACTCCTCTCCCCTCTTCTGACCCAGTCCTGGTCAGCTATGACTCCTCCTCTCCCTTTCCTCCTCACTCTCCTCTCTCCTCTGCATTTCTCACCCCATGTTGTCCCATTATAATTTGTAACTGGAAAGATATTTGTTCCATTTGCCTTATTCCTGAAGTAGTATATAGAGACATTTTTCTCAACAAAATAATTTCCTTAAAAAAGAATCTCACACCAGCTGACTAATTATTTTCATCTGATCACCCACAGATGCAGCAGGCAGGCTGATTTGAAAAATACCCCCTTATGAGAGAGAATGGAGGTCTTCTCTCTCCTGATATAATACAACCAGGGGGCACTGGAAGGCAGCAAATGGATCCATCCAAGAGCAACAGCAGGTGTTCAGAAGCATCTAAGGACCATCTGGGATGGGGGTATAGAATCTAGGGCTCAGGGCTGAGCCTGGACACACCAAGGGGAAATTTCTGTGAACACTGGCAAAAGCCTAAATTAAGGAGGCATGAATGGCTGGGGAGATGAGTTCAAGACAAATCAGCCCCTAAGAAGGACATAGAATAAAGTGCATGCCCATTCCCAGTGTTAGAATTACCACAAGCCCAGAAACTCAGCATGTCTCCATGTGTGCTCCATCTCAGAACATGGCACCATCCAGACACAGTGGCCCAAATCGAGTCATCAATTCTATTCTCCTTCATTAACCTCTCTCACCTACCATCCATCCTTTTTCTCTCCTTCTCTCCCTCTCCCACAGACTGTGTGTGTGTGTGTGTGTGTGTGTGTGTGTGTGTGTGTGTGTGTGTTAGTACTGGGGCTTGAAGCCAAGGCTTTATATTCTCACTGGCTTTAGCACTCAGGGCTGGTGCTCTGCCGCTTGAACTGCACTTCCACCAGCTTTATGCTGGCTAATTAGAGATAGGAATATCAGAAACTTTTCGGCCTTAGCTGGCTTTAAACAATCATCCTCAGATCTCAGCCTCCAGAATAATCACCATTACAGGTGTGAGCTTCCTGCACCTGAAAGAGTCCTTCTTTTACCTTGGGCAATTTCAATTGTCTACCTCAACCATTTAAAGCATAAATACATCAAAACCAAGTTCTTGTAATATGGGTAACAGTTGATACTGTTTCCACAAAGTCCAATCAATTTCTATGTTTAGAGAAAAACTCTATAGTAATTTGTTCACGGATATACAAGACAAAAATACATAAATCATACCATGGAGGACATAAAATAGAGGAAAAATAGAAATCATATCAGGACAGGGAGATAGGAAGGAAGGGGCTATGAAACAATCAGAAAATGACAGTGTAACTCCTTACTTGTCAGTTGTTACTTTAAAGATGAGAGAATTATTCTATAGCTCAGTTCATTCTCCACTGCTATAAAATAACACCAAAGATTGGGTAGTGTGGCTGCCAGTGCTGGATAGAACCTAGGAAGACCTAGGTGTGACATCATAACATGTCTGAAGGAGAAGGGGAAGCTGATGATGCGAGAAGGAAGCCTGAGGGACAGACTTGCATATCAACACACTTGCTCCTTTGATGCAAGCATTAACTCTCATCATCCAACCCCACTGCATTGGAAATTGAATCTCTAATGCAAGAATTTGGGGACACATCTAAACTAGAGCATTCTCTAATCAATTTATAGTGAAGGAAGGCACTGAAAGAAATCCAAACATATGCTGTACTCAAGAGGCTCATTTTAACTTTAATCACATATATAAGCTGGTCATCCAGGATGGAAAAAGATACTCTGTGCAAAAGGAAACCAAACAGAACAAAAGGTGACCAAACAGAACATACCTGAAGTTAAAAATGGTCCCATGAGGCCGGATACCAGAGGCTCATGCCTGTAATCCCAGCTCCTCAGGAGGCTGAGATCTGAGGATTGCAGTTCAAAGCTAGCTCCAGGCAGGAAAATTCATGAGATTCTTATCTCCAATTAGTTACCAAAAAAGCCAGAAATAGAACTGTGGCTCAAAGTGGTAGAGTACTACCTTTGAGCAAATTATCTTAGGCATAGCACCCAGGTCCTTAGTTCAAGCCCCAGGACCAGAATAACAACAAGAAAAAAATTACATGACCCAAGAAACTTACTAAATAACCATGAAAAGATCAATTCATTAAAAAGACTTAGTAGTTGTAAATACTTATGCACCCAACACCAGACCACCTGAATAGATAAAACAAACATTAACAGAACTGGGAGGAGAAATAAATAGCAATACAATAAAAGAGAATTTAATATCCTAAAGATAAAAGGAAAGTTAGATCAACTTGACAGAAAAATCAATAAGGAAACAGCAGATTCAGAAAACACTATGGACACTCTAACCACTAGCCACAGAATACACTTTTTTCCAAGATCACCCAGTATTTCCAGGGTAGGTCCTATGTTAGACCATACAATACTTTTTAACAAATGCAAGAAAATTTACGTATCAAGTATCTTTTCAGGCATTGGGAATTTTTTGAAATATATGGAAATTAAACAATATGCCCTGGATAAGTAGGGATCAAAGAAGAAATCAAAAGTACATTTAACAATTCCCAAAACAGATGGAAACAGAAACACTGCACATCAAAATTGAGTATGGCTGCCAGGTCAGTTCTAGAGTGAGTTGCAGTTATAAATACCTACATTAAGAAAAGAGGGGGGAGGTGGGCTGGGATATGGCTTAGCGGTAGAGTGCTCGCCTTGCATGCATGAAGCCCTGGGTTTGATTCCTTAGTACCACATAAACAGAAAAGGCCGGAAGTGGCGCTGTGGCTCAAGTGGTAGAGTGCTAGCTTTGAGCAAAAAGGAAGCCAGGGTCAGTGCTCAGGTCCTGAGTCCAAGCCCCAGGCCTGGCAGAGAGAGAGAGTGAGAGAGAGAGAGATCTGAAATAAAGAAGCCAACTTTATACCTTAAGAGCTAGAAAAAGAACAAAGTAAGCCCAAAGTTAACAGAAGGAAGGAAATAGGTTTAAAGCAGATATAAAGGCTATCAAACAAGATTAATGAAATTAAGTGTTAAGAGTTTTTTGAAGAGAAGTAAAATTAAGAAGCCTTTAGGTAGACTAACCAAGGGGGTAGAGGAAGACATTATGACTGACATAACAAAAATAGAAAGGATCATAAGAGATTATCACAAATAATTATACACCAATATATTGGCACCTAAAAGTAATAGAAGCCAGAACTGTTGGCTCATACCTGTTATCTTAGCTATTCAGAAGAGTCATCATTCACCACCAGCTGTAGGCAAAAGGTTTGCAAGATCCCATGTCAACCAATGATAACTGCAACACAGTGGTGTGCACCTGTCACCCCGCTATTTGGAAAGGGTAGGGTGGATAATCACATCCCAGGTTGGTCTGAGACACATTTGAGACCCTCCGAAAAATAACAAAAGCTGAGTGCTGGGGGCTCATGTCTGTAATCCTAGCTACTCGAGAGGTTGAAGTACAAAGAATCTTTTCCAGGACAGCCTGGGCAGGAAAGTATTGATACTCTCAAATAACCTGTAAAAGAGTAGAGCTAAAGGAGTGGCTCAAGTGTCAGCCAAGCAAGTAAGCAGAGTAAACACAAGGTCCTGAGTTCAAACCCTGATGCCAGCAAATCAAATAACAAGCAAAATGAGCTAAGGATATAACTCAAGTGGTAGATTATCTGCTTAGCAAGTTTAACACAGGATGCCTAACGTATGAAACTGTAACCTCTCTGTACATCAGTTTGATAATAAAAATTTGGAAAAAAAAAAAGTTTAACCCAGGAGATCAAAAAATCTCAGTACCACCAGAAAAGAAAGAAAGAAAGAAAGGAAGGAAAGAAGGAAGGAAGGAAGGAAGGAAGGAAGGAAGGAAGGAAGGAAGGAAGGAAGGAAGGAAGGAAAGAAAGAAAGAAAGAAAGAAAGAAAGAAAGAAAGAAAGAAAGAAAGAAAGAAAGAAAATAGATAAATTCCTAGAAAATAAAACCTTGCAAGCCTGAATCATTAAGAAAAAGGAAGCCAGGACAAACCAATAACAAGATTAAACCAACAGTCAACAATCTGTCCACAAAGAAAAGCCTGGTGAATTCTACCAAACATTTAAATAAGAACGAACACCAATCCTTCTCAAATTTCCAAAAAATTAAAGAGGAGAGAATATTTCCAAACTTATTTTTACAAAGCACTCCCTAATATCAACTCTGATAATGGATTGGTTTGTGTTATGACTCTAATACTGAAAAACTGCAACCCCTTTATCTCTATGGTTTCAAAGAATGAGTCCATGGACCCAGAGATTTATAGAATAAGAAGACAAGCAGAGCTCCTGCTGGACAGGAGGGGTCCCAAGGGAGGGCACTGCCTGCATGCCTTGTGCGGGGGTTAATGAGGTGTCTCTAGGGGAGAGCTACATGACTCTCAAGATCATTGGACAACCTGAGAGCCATAGCAAACCCCAGACCCAATCAGAGGCTCCATGAAGCCCACATGAGCTCTCTGTGTATCTCCCTTGTGTTGTCATTTATCCCCTCTGACTTGGTGCCCATTTCAGCACATACCTCTGGGGTCCAACCAGTCCTCTGTTTAAATGCAAGTCTTCCTGGGGTAATGTGCCACAACGTGATGTCTCTATGAGAGGGTACTAATTGCACGACCAGGCTCTTGTTCAGCTCTCAATTTGCCTGTGAAGTGTTTCTGAAACGCTCGTGTGTGAAAGACTTGGTCTCCAGCAGGTGCACCTCTGTCTTATGAGTTGATCTCTTGATTGACCCATCAGCTGACATTGTGGGAAGGAGGGCTCCAGTTAGAAGTAGACCACTGGGGGTGTGCCTTGGAAAAGTGCCTTGTCCCCAACCCCTTCCTAATCAGCGGCTTCCAGGCCACCATGAGACGAGCAGCTCTGCCCACCTGCCTTTCTGTGAGGAAGCTCTGCCTTACCACAGGCCCAGAAGCTATGGAGTCACCTGGCTGTAACCTCTGAAACTCTGAGACAAAATAAATGTGAACTCTCTTGAGCTTATTTCCTCAGGTATTTGTCACAGAAATAGAAAGGCTGACTTAATACCCAGAATATAGAAGGAGCTCATACAACTCAATAAGAAAAACCAATAAATAAAAATCATGGATAAAATGACCTGAAAATTTGAGGTATCAAAGATGATATGCAAATGAAAATAGGTACATGAGAATGTACTCAGAATCACTAATCAAAGAAATGCAAATCAAAGCTAAAAGAAATACCACCTCACATCTCTTAGGATGGCTAATGGCAAAGACAAAAAAGGGCCTGTTTTCAATGACTAGGGAGGTGAGATTGCATATCTGGGCCAGCCTGCCCCACCCCCACCATTAAAAAGCTGGATGTGGTGGCACATGCCTGTCATCCCAACTATGTGAGAAGTGTAAATAGGAGGCTCATGATTCAGGCAGGCCCAGGCACACCACACAGTGGCTATAACTAAAAATAGAAGAATAATTCCAATGTTCCAGGTTTCTTTGTAGAGATAAGAACCGTAATAGATGCCTCGCCCGATGTGTATATAAAGACAAAAAATAGTGATGCTCCGCTGGCGTGTATATATCAGATTAATCAACCATAGTTTACATCTCGGCAAATATATGCAGGAGACTATCTCAAAAGGGACTGGGGATGTGGATGAGGAGGAACAACACCTGCCAAGCAAGAACAAGGCCTTGAGCTCCTCAATCCCTGGCACTACACACACACTAAACAATAACAAAGCACAAAGGGCTAGGGGTGCATTTCAAATAGCAGAGCACCTATTTAGCAAGCCCAAGGCTCTAGGGTCAAACTGTAGCACCACCAAAGGAAGAAAAAGAACAAGTGTTGGAGGAGCTATGGAAAGAAAAAAATCTGTGTACGAACACGTGAGAACACAAATTGGCACAGACTTTTGGAAAACTCTATAAAGAATGTTTTTGTAAAGATTAAAAACAACAGCTACCATGTGATCTAGCAATGTCACTGTGAGCATCCGCCATAGGAAACAAAGTCAGTATTTTGGCAGCATCTATGCCTCTATATCGTCTCAGCACTGCTCACAACAGCCAAGAAATGGAATTAAGCAAAATATCCATCAACAGATCAATGAATTACAAAGAAGTAGCGCATGCATACAATGGAGGCCATTCAGCCACAAAAGAGAAGAGGCAGCCCTGTGTAGTCCAAGCTAGAGGTACTGTGCTAAAGTGAACAAATCAGAGAAAGGCAAATAGTCTGGAGGCACTTGTGTGCAGCATCTTATTGGGAGTAGAATAGTGGTTACCAGAGCTGGGATGGTGGTGAAGGGTATAAACTGTTATGAGTAGATTCTAGAGATATAATGTAAGGTCATTGTATGTTCATGGGACAGTAGTTAAAACCCAATACTGTGTACCTATAATTTGCTAAGGGAGGGTAAACACACTGACCAAATATACACACACAAAAGATAACTAAGAAAGGAGATGCCAAGCTGACTGTCATAGTCATTCCTGATTCATATGCATGTTTATATCTTAAATACGTACACCTGTGTTACTTGTCCCTCAGTACAGCTAGAAGAATTAAAGTGAACATTTTTTTCACTACATCTTTCAGCCTAACAATCAGAGTGGTTACTTACTCTGCATAGAGGTATTGATAGTACTGTGTTTTAATTTAACATTTGGGCATTTATCCATTATGTCTGTTACTTTTTTATTTTTCCTCCTGATATCTTTTGTACTGTTTTTGTTTCCTTTTCCTCATTTTTAGCTTGTAAGAGATAATTCTGTTGCATGATTTCAGTGATTGATTTAGAGATGATAACATACAAATTTAATTTATCTCAGCCTAACTTCACTTCATGGAAAGCATAAAAAGAATTTCCAAGAATATGTTTGCATTTTTCTTCTCACAGGTTTTATGTTTTGATGTCACACATTATATTTTTCCATATGTTATAAATTCCACATACTTTTTTTTTTGCTTCAAGACTCTATTTTTAGCCAGGCACAGGTGGCTCACACCTGTAATCTTAGCTATGCAGAAAGCAGAAGTCAGACAATTGTGACTCAAGCCCAGCCCAGACACAAAATGCACAGGATTCCATTTTAACCAGTAGTAAGCTGGGCACGGTGGGACATATCTGATGTCCCAGCCACATGAAAAGAATAAACATGAAGATCACAGTCCAGATCTTCCCAGACAGAAATGTGAGATACTATTCAAGTATAGCAAGAACAAACTGGTCCTGGTCTGAGGGCATGTTTTAAGTAGCAAAGCACCTGTCTAGCAAGCACAAGGCCCAGAGTTCAAACAAAAGATTTACAAAAGTAAATAAATATTTTTTTATTTTAATTAAAAAATTCAAGGGACAGTTAAAGGGAGACATACATGTTTATCTGCATTTCTAGTCTTTTATATCTCTTTGCATAGATCTAGGTTTCTGGCCCTAGACATTGTCTGTCACCCAAAGGTGTCCCTTAATGCATCTAAATAAGAACATAAATTCATGTTGTTTCATGTTTTCATAAAAGGTGTTTATTTCACTTTTGTTTTTTAAAGTTAACTTTCAGTGAGTGTGGAATTCTAGACTAGCCATTTTTCTCCTTTTAATAATGAGAAGTCCTGCTGTCTCTAGTGGGAAGTTGGCTATCATTTTCATCTATTTCTTGATAATATTCCTTTTCCTTTGCCTTCTTTTAAGATTTTCTCCTTTAAGCAACTGAAAAATGATGAGCCTTAATGTCGTTTGCTTTTCTTAGGTTTGGGTTTTGGGTTTGTTGAGATTCTTGGGTATGGATTTCATCAAATTTGGGGAATTTCTGGCCACTGGTTTTTATTTTTCTCTCCACTCTCTTTCAAGTGTCTCAATTCTAATGATATTTAAATCTCCACAAGTCACTGGTTTTACCTTTCAGTCTTTTCTCCTGTGATTTTTTCTTGTATCATTTATATCACTGTGTTTTCAATATTACTGATATTTTCTTCTGCAATTTTATCTGCTGTTAATCCTGTCCCACACATTCTCCGTGTTGCACATTGTCATCTTCCCTAGAATTGTGATTTGAGTGACTTTCGGCATTCTGTATCTCTCCTTGGTGAATAGAGCAGATACACTGGAATTGCGGTCTAGTGCCCTGTGTGGGCTGATCAGGACTCATCGGAGAAGACCCTTCTCCTCCCTCTGAAGTCATCTGTGCTCTTCTCACAGGTCTTCTCACCCTGGTCTACCTGGGTTATGGATTCTCTCTCTAGATCAGGGAACTGCTGAGCCTTATGCCCCCCTCCATATGCTATAATCTTCCTGATGCTAACTAGGGCCCTCAAAGAGCTCACCTCATTTCTATGCCCTTCATCAAGGCTCACTGTCCTGCATTTTCTGTTTGCCAATGTCTGAAAACTACAGTTCCTACAACATGCCCATTTTTAAAAAATATGCTTAGAAGGCAGGTATTCAGTTCCTAAGATGTCACATAGGCTGAAAGCAAAAGTTTCTGTTTGGCTTTTCTAAGAATAAACCTCACTGGATTACAATGGCAAGTCATTAAAAGTTTTAAGGAGGACGTTTCCAAGTTGGGTTTGACTTTCAGAAAGGTCACTTTGGATGCAAAGTGAAAGATCCTGGTAAAAGATCCTGGGGAAACAATCAGAACCTATTTCCAAAGCAAGTCTTAGCAAACAGCAAATCCCAAGAAGCTGAGATTCACTTTGGTTTACTCCCATGAGCTCATGTCTAGTCCAGGTCAAGGCACACTTTTGCTGGAGAGCCACGGCCCTCACTGTCCATGAGTGCACAGTCAGCCCCTGGTGCAAAAATTGGCCCCCTAGAAACCTAACCTACCTGTTCAGGCATAGACCAAGCAAGGGGTACCATGCTAAGTTCCCAGACAAAAAAATGTTGTTAGCATGAGTTCATGCCATGGGCCACCACTAGACATGGGGTCTTGGGCATATGACCTAACCCTCACCAGCCTTCTCATTGAGTAAATGGCAATGGTGTGTGGAGGTTCTAGTGCCCTCCCCCTCTAGAAGCCCATGACTTGTTACTTCCTTTAATACTATTCCTGTTCTTTCCCACATAGGTGCCTCTGGATCCAGAAGAGGATCAGAAATCCCAGGAAAGTTCATGACCTGATCTCCATTTGTGTCAAAGAGGACACTCAGACCGTGATTCACCTGGGACATGGCATCTGTTCCCATCATGCACAAAGAGAGGCCCCTGTCACGTTGTGAAGGACCAGCTGCCAGGCCAGAGTGCCACAGTGGCATAAAGTGTCCTGATTCTGCCACTTCCCCATTGTGGGACCTTGGGCGAGTCATGCTGTCTCTAGGCCACTGTCCATTTGTATAACTGTGGGAAGCCTACACTCATCCCCTTAGGCATATATCTTGCTAAGATCCCTAAGCTTAGCTGAGAAGATTTCTGCAAGTTCTCAGAGAAAGAGCCATTTTCTTACAATGAAAAAAGAGTTAGACTAGCATCAACCCTAAAGTGGTACTTAGAGAATAAAGATCATACCCCACAAATCCTACCCAGGTCATTCTTGGTGAAAGAATGATATTTTCAGTTGTAAAGTTAAGAACTTAGCAGAGGTGGCAGCTCACACCTGTAACCCAAGGGATCAGGAAGATCATGGTTTGAGGCCTGGCCTGCAAAAGGGGTCATGAGCCCCCATCTTAATCAACAAACAGCTGAGTGTGGTGGCATGTGCACCTATCATCCCAACTATGTGAGAGACTGAGATACGGGGGATTGTGGCTCCAAGCTACCTTGGTTTTAAAAAACGTTTGCAAAACTCCACCAATAGTTGGACATGATGGCATGCACTTGTCATCAGCTGTGGCAGGAAGCATAAATAGAAAGAAGAATCACAGGCAGGCCAGGCAGAAAGCATGACCCTATCTGAAAAATAACCAGAGCAAAGAAAAGCACTAAGGTTGGGATTCAAGTGGCAAGGTACCTACCTAGTAAGCACAAAGCACTGAGCTCAAATTCAGTGCCAATAAGAATAGAAATAAAAATGGAACTGCAGAAAGTGTCCTAAAAGAGAACAAAGACATCAAATTAGGAAATCTAATTACTGTTACTTCCATTATTATAGACCATATAAAACATAGACATCCCTGCATTCATTTAACAAGTTGTCATACTCAATATTAACATAGTGCATCAAAAATTAGACAAATATCACAATAATATGGGTGCAAAAAAAAGTTGTATGTGCTAGTATTGGGGCTTGATACCAGGGCCTGTGCACTGTCCCTTAGCTTTATCACTCAAGGCTGATGCTCTACCCCTTGAGCCATAGCTCCACTTCCAGATTTTTGCCAGTTAATCAGCAATAAGAGTATCACAGACTTTTCTAACTGGTCTGGCTTTGAATAGTAATCCTTTGGTTCAATCTTCTGAGTAGCTAGGGTTACAGGTTTGAGCTACCAGTACCCAACTAAATTTTTTAAAGTAGGTCTTCATCCTGATCCCTTTTTGCCCCACCTCTCATTGACCCAGGATCTAACTCTCTGGTGACATCTGTCCAATTTCAGACTTAGACATCAAGGATGCAATTGCTCTGGAGTCCACTCAGCGGCCATACCGTCGGCAGAGCACATCCCTGGACCCCGTGATACAGGATGGGATATTTAGTGGCCGCAGGATCATGAGAGACTGGACCACCAAGACCCCTGACACCACCTACGAGCGCAGGCTGAAGAATCTCATGGACAAGGGCACGGAGCCCAAGATTGAGAACGTGAAGATGCTGAAGCCCGAGGAAGTGCTGAGCTGCCGGTGAGCAGCCCCACTCGGTGCCAGGGCCCTAGGGAGTGGGTGCAGGCCACCACTGTCTCTCTCCAGACACTTGGAAAACTTGGGGTGAGCTCAGTATGTCTGAGCTGTGACCCTGGTACCAAAGGACTGCTCCAGGCTCAGGGCCTGACTTTCCCAGCACCCTCCTGCTTTGTTAGGTACTGTCATTTTAAAGCCACATCTCTGGTGATTACAAGACTCTTCCAATCTACCCATTTCACCCCAGAACCATGAGCATTACTCCAAAAGGAAAAGAGGATCTCATGTTGCCTCGAGTTAACAGGAAACCCCTAAGATCCTTTATAATAGCGTTACATGGTTCCCACACCTGCTGACATCTGCTATATGTTAAGGGATTTCATCTTCCAAATGACCATGAACAACGTATGAAGCCATGTGGGGCTGCCTGACCTTACCAGAGATTCTCCTTGCTTGCTTATTCTCTATGTTTGTTTGCTATGTTAACATGGAGGCTTGAACTCAGGCCTGGAGCTCTTACTTGATTTTTTTCACTCAGCTGATGCTCTACCTCTTGAGCCTCACCTCCACTTCCAGCTTTTTGCTGGTTAATTGGGGATAAGAGTTTCTAGGATTTATTTGCCTCTGCTGACTTTAAACTGTGATTCCTCCTGAGTAACTAGCCTCCTGAGTAGTAGCCTCCTGAGTAACTAGGATTTTAGGCATGAACTATCAGCACCCAGCATTGTTCTATTTCTCAGGATTTACTAGGTTTTAGTAATGCCATACAGCCTGGTTCCTTCTGCACACACCAAAAATGAAGTGAATCCAAAGATTCCTCTCCTTAGTCCAGCATTATTCTTCTCTGTAGGAACAAAGCTGACTCGTTAAAATGTTTAGCTGAGGGGAAATCGAGACCACAGATTCCTGTGGTCATCACTCTGAAGGAGATAGCAATAAACACATCCATAAACCCATCTGTGGGCTTTCAGTGGCTGCTGCTCCCTGACTGGTAAGGGGCAGATTATTAGAATTGGAACCTGCTGGCCGGTGGACAGGTGGAGTCCCATTGACTGCCCTAGTTGGGATTCCACAGTGGGGTGACTTTGCCTTTGGCTCCCAAATGGACCATGTGCTTCTCATTGGCTCTGACTGACAGTCTTACCTGGGCTTCATGGTGGGAGAAAAAAAATACCTGGAGAGAACTCCTGCCCCTGCACCCCCACCCAAGGAGGCAGAATATCTAAAAGACAGCATCCACATGCAAACCCATGCAAGGAAGGGATGAATCAAGCATGGTGGGATCTTAAAGCCTGCCCACAGGTATAAATACATAAAATCATCCCAAGCTGGCAATTCAGGGAATAAAAGAAAGACTCATGAAGGCGCCTGAGTTGGCCATAAAAGTAGGTGATGTGCAAGAAGATTTTAAAGGCAAAATGTCATTACCAATGGGCCAAAAAGCAGGCTATTCCAATGTGCTGCTTCTCCCCTATTACCTGTTACAAAATAACCAACTAGCAAGTGGCATGGTAGAGTGCCTTACCCCTCAAACTAAAGACAGCACCAAGCAGGCAGGCCTAGTGGTACACACCTGTAGTTCCAGTCTTCAAGGAGCCTGAAACAGGAGGATCATGAATTCCAGGTCAGAACTCTACCATAGTGAGGCCTTATCAAGGTTGGAGGAACTATTTTTTTCTGCCATGAGCCATTTGGATGTTTATAACATCACTCACAGGCCTTATAAAATTATCCCAGGCAGATGGCTGTGGGCAACAAATGTGCTGTCATATACCAAATGATTCTGATGTGTACACAGCTTCCACGTGGATGGTTCCGTGCCCCTGACATAGGACTGAGGTCAAGGTCAATTGTGGAGTCAGAACTCTGGCCTCCATAGCAGATACTTTCTGGATCGTGTGGGAGAGACGGAATCATCCATGTGTTAATAGTTTGCCTGAATATTATTAACACAAAATATACAAATCTACCCCTAAAGCTATTCCGTCCACTGTTGTGGATTTATATCATCTGGCCAGTGGCCTCTGTGAGTGTGCGCATAACAATACAAAGAGAGATGAATGATGCCAGGTGCTAGCAACTCACACCTGTAATCCCAGCTACTCAGGAGGCTGAGATCTGAGGATCACAGTTCAAAGCCAACTTGAACAAGTAAGCTTATGAGATTCATATCTCCAAGTAATTAAAAAAAAAAAACAAGGCCAGAAGTGGAAGTATGGCTCAAGTGGTAGATCACTAGCCTTAAGCAAAAAAAGTTCAGGGACAGCATCCAGGCCCTGAGTTCAAGCCCCAGGACCAGCACCAAAAGAGAGAGAGAGAGGAATGCTCATTCCAATTCCCCCACTCAGCTTCCTGTGACAGCCATGTGGCAGTTTCTTCTAAATGCCATTTGAATTGTAGCATATTAATTAAGAATCCTCACAATAGGATCACCCTTTCCAGCCCACCCCCCACCCCCCGTGGTTGATAATCCTCAGACAATACCTTTCATTGTGTAACTTTGCTTCTGTTCTTGGGCTAAGCTGTGGGGAAGAGGGAAGAAGAAAATGACTAATGCCCAGCAAAACAGTTTCTCAGAGTCACCACTGTAAGTAATCTCCCAGCCTCTTAGAGAACCCCTCTGTTGGCCTCGCAAATACAAGAGAGGGGGTCCCCAGGGAGGCCCTCCTCTTGTTTTTTGTTTTTGTTTTGCCAGTCCTGGGGCTTGAACTCAGGGCCTGAGCACTATCCCTGGCTTCTTTTGCTCAAGGCTTTTTGCCACTTGAGCCACAGCACCACTTCTGGCTTTTTTTATATATGTGGTGCTGAGGAATCAAACCCAGGGCTTCATGTATATGAGGTGAGCACTAGGCCATATTCCCAGCACCCAGGCCCCCCTCTTATCTAATGCCTGCTGCCTTCCTTCTCTCCCGCAGATACCTGCGGCTGTCCAAGAACAACATCCGCACCCTGCTGAAGCTCTGCAAGGATGCGGGGCTGGACGTGGACATCCACCCCCACATGGTGGAGGCTGAGATAGATGCCAAGAAGGTCTTCGATCGGATGCCCAGTGTGTCCCTCTAGCGGGGGACCCTGCATGGCCTCCCCAGGCTCACTATGCCCTGGGCGCTTCTGTGGCCCCTGAGTGGCTGCAGCCCACCTTCCCACCTGGCCCAGCACATGTGTTAGACCATAGACAGGAAAACACGCCCTAACTGCATGAACACTCTGTGCCTGTGTAGGCTTTGTCCTCCACACCTGGGTAGCAGCTTTGGGAGAAATCAGGGTGCTCCTTACCAAACAAAGGAGAGCCCATCTTCCTAGGAAAAAGTGAAAAAACAGACCTCCAAGCCCTGACAGAGGTTTCAGGAAGGACAGACTGGGGACCCACGCACCCCTGCATGGAGCCAGGCTTTCTGGGGAGCTGGCCCTTATGGGTATAGGGCCATAGCTCATCAGGAAGCCATGGGGACAAGGCTGAGTCAGCACCCAGGAACTGGGACACCCTTAGATGCTAACAGCCACAGGCTCCCTGCTCATTCTGGGACCTTTCAAAGCTTACTAGGGCCTCAACATGAGCAAAATCCAGGAATTCATTATTTCCTGAAGCTAAGAAGCCACAGGGGGCAAGCAACTTTACCTCAGTCACAAAAGCACAAATCGACAGACCCAGGCTAAATGGCACTTGCCCCCTTGTACAACAGGACTAAGCAGCCAATCCCTTAGGGCCTTCAGAGCAGCAGCCTTCCCTACCCTGTCTGCCAGGGCCACTGCCAACTGAGGCTTCAAGCCCAGGCCATCCAGTCCCCACCAGCCTTTCAAGTAAATTGGAATCTCACCAGCCCCATGTATTAACTGTGTGATTTTAAGCCAGTTCCTTTAACCTCTCTGTGCCTTTGTTTCCTCATCTGCTAAGGCTAGCACCAGGTGGACAAAAATCAAGTTCTGATACCTAAGAGCTCTGTTAAAATGAGAGCTGTTGCCCAAGCCTGTTATCCCAGTGGATAAGCAGCTCACTTCCCAGAACCCCATTCCCAGAAAGGCCCTCACAACACGAGTGTCCAAATTGCATCACAGTCTACCCACCGTAAATCCCTGAACTTCCCATCCATTTGTAACTCTCAAAAATCAATACAAAAAAGGCAATCATGCAATAGAAAGCTGCCAACATTTTGGACAAATGGCTGTAACTTCTGGAAAAATGGTCAATGGACAAAAGCCAGGCTTTGGTGGCTCACACCTATAATCCCGGCTACTCAGAAGGCTGAGATCTGAGGCAGGAAAGTTTGTGAGACCCTTATCTCCAATTAGCCACCAGAAAACCGGAAGTGGTGCTATACTCAATGTGATAGAGCCACTAGGCTTGAGCGAAAAAGCTCAAGGACAGCACCCAGGCCTTGAGTTCAAGCCACCATGACAGAAGAAGGAGGAGGAGGAGGGGGGGGGCGACTGGAGGAGGGGGGACGGGAGGAGGGAGAGGAGGGGGAAAGGAGGAGGGGGGAGGAGGGGGAGAGGAGGAGGGGGAGGAGGAGAAGGAGGAGAGGAGGGGGAGGGGGACAGGAGGAGGGGGATGAGGGGGAGGGAAGGAGGGGGAAGAGGGAGGAGGGGAGGAGGAGGAGAAGGGAGGAGGGAGGAGGGGGAGGAGAAGGAGAAGAAGAGGAAAAAGAAGAAGAGAAGAAGAAGAAGAAGAAGAAGAAGAAGAAGAAGAAGAAGAAGAAGAAGAAGAAGAAGAAGAAGAAGAAGAAGAAGAAGAGGAGGAGGAGGAAGAGGAGGACGGGGGGAGGGAGGGAGGGAGGAGGGAAGGAAGGAAGGAAGGAAGGAAGGAAGGAAGGAAGGAAGGAAGGAAGGAAGGAAGGAAGGAAGGAAGGAAGGAAGGAAGGAAGGAAGGAAGGAAAGTGGCTGACATCTTGGACAAAGGACAGGAACTTGTGGAAAGTGGATAGCCAAATGGCCAGCAGACAAGAACGTTCAGTTGTCAGGGACTGTCACTGACAAAGTGCAATGCAGCTCCAGGACACCCACACCAGCCTGGCTGGGGCATAACAGGACTGGCTGCTGCTCAATATGCTGCCCTGCCACTGGGCTTACAAGTTAGCCACACACAGAAAGTGTACACAGCACATACATGCACACCAACAAACATGTGCTAGCTCTTTATGGTTGCTTTACTCAGTTTAGCCAAAATATAGAACTGGTCCAAGTACCAGCAGTCTGGTTATACAGTTAACTATGGCAGAAAAATGAGAATGGATCCTACACCATGGTGCAGAGGTGGTAAAATACCAACAGTACCAGTGTAGTCCCATTAATACGGCCTTCAGTCCACACCCAATTGATTTATGGTGTTAGAAGTCAGATGGTACCAGGGAAGTAGGGCTGGAGGGGATCCCTGGAGGGCTGAGTGCTTGTCACAATTTTTGACTGTCCACTTGGGATTGAAGCCTTTTTTGCAGGTATATCAATACAATTACTTTAAAGTACCTTTAAGGCTGGGCATAATGGCAGAATCTTTTTTTTTTTTTTTTTTTGGCACAATCTTATAATCCCAGACACATGAGAGGTGGAGATGGGAGGATTATAATTTGAGATCAGTCTAACCAAAAAATTTAGTGAGACACTCAAAAACAAGGAGAGCAAACAACAGGAGACCCTATCTGAAAAACTCCAGAAGCAAAAAGGGCTGGGGACGTGGCTCAAGTGATAGAGCACCTGCCTAGCAAGCACCAAGCTCTTGAGTTCAACCTCTAGTACTACAGATTAAACAGATTAATAAAAATAAAATAGTAAATTTAAGCCATGACATCCTGGGATACATAGATCCTGTCTCCAACAACATAAAAAAATTGCATTTTTTTAAAAGAACTCTAGTGTTTTTACTAAAACAAAATTCTAGTTTCGTCCCAAAGTAAGTTCCTGCTCCACACCACCAGATGGCACTCAATCACAGCAGAAACTGATCTGGCAACAGCCACATCCCAGCTACTGGGCAGAGCCACAGTCCATCTGAGGGGCAGCTGGGTCTTCTAGCCTGAATCCTAACTGCGTGGGCACTTGTCCAGCAGAGGGCCCCTGGATATGTCCTAGGCTTCCAATTCTCCCAAAGATAGGGGAAGAAGTGCAACTTAAAACAAGGAGGTAGCTATGTAGGCCTGTTAGAAAGCTGGCTGTGTCCGGAACAGGAAGTCCCAGAAGTGAGGGAAGCAGAGGTCTCTGCACACTCTTGGTTAGGGCACAAACAACCATCCCAGGCTTGACATGTGTTCCCAGAAAGTTCTAGTAGAGGGTAGACAGGAACATGGGCACCAAAGATATCCCGTGTCTACAAGATATGGATGGCAAAATGTGGTGGGTGACAAAGATGGGAAACAGGATGACAAGGGGCAGTGAGCCTGCACTGGGACTAAAACTATAGACATGTAACACTGCACTGCAGCACTGTGTGGCTCCATGAAGACAGCTGAAACAAGGTCCTGGAGGAGATAGGGAAAGAAGAGAGGAGAGAAGAGAGAGGTGGGGGAGAGGAGGAAGGGAAAGAGAGGAGGGAAGAGACCTAAGTCGCCGCAGAGCGAGCATAGGGAGTTCAGGGTTTCCACCCCCATACCAGTCACATATACTTCTCACTGCTCAACTCTGCAAGCCACACCCCACAAAGCCCTCAACATCCCCTAAAGAAGGGTATTTTGATCAGATCCACACCAAGCTGGCTCAAGGACTTCTGCTGGGAGTCCATGAGTGGGGTGCTACCTCCAAGAGGGGGCCACACAGCTGTGTCTCCCCAAAGATGATCATCACTACCAGGATACTGCCACCAACAAGACTCCCATCACTGGTCTCCCTCTTTTGGGGCTCATGTCTGCCTCTCACCCCCAGGACTTCCCCACCAAGGTTAGATGGGCTGTGTGCAGACACAACTGCTACTGGCCTGGAACAGGAACATTTTATGACAGGTAGGCTAGCTCAAGGATGCTGTCTTTTAGGAAGATGAATGCCAGAATGAGAAATTTGGAGAACTGAGCCTCGTGAGTTCTCAGGCTTAAAGAATATGAGCAAAACACAAAATGATAATAAATAGCCCTAATGCCTTTCTCATTTTTTTTGTGGTTTAATTTATCCAACATACAATAATGTGTATTTGAGGCACACAGTGGGCTTTTGATGAGTGGCATGACCAAATGACCATGTGAACATAGTACTAGGTATGATGCCCAACTTGGATAAAAAGAAAAGTGTGTGTGTGTGTGTGTGTGTGTATGATGACTAGTTTCTATCATCAGTCCACCACTTTTTTTTTTTTTTTGGCCAGTCCTGGGCCTTGGACTCAGGGCCTGAGCACTGTCCCTGGCTTCTTCCCGCTCAAGGCTAGCACTCTGCCACTTGAGCCACAGCGCCGCTTCTGGCCGTTTTCTGTATATGTGGTGCTGGGGAATCGAACCTAGGGCCTCGTGTATCCGAGGCAGGCACTCTTGCCACTAGGCTATATCCCCAGCCCAGTCCACCACTTCTAGTTCTAGTACCTCTGCTCAAGGTACAAATCCAGAGAGAGCATCTAACTGTTTTCTTTGAGATCAGAGATGTCTTCTGTCTGTGGCCAGGAACAGCTGGAGTTGGTTCCCCTGAGGTCACACACAGGAAAAAAAAAAACTCCTCCTTGGAGCACTGGGGCACTTACTATCTCCCCAAATCACAAAAAAATGTCCTCCTCTCAAGCATCTTCTGTGAGTCAGGAACTCATGAGTAAGGTCCGCCCCGGGAGGGCTCCCCATCTAGTTAAGTCTCCACTCAGCTACCTGGGTAACCAGCAGACCTAGAGGCAGTTATCTCCTCCTTCCCTGGGGTCACATCCCAATCCACCTGGCCACACACCCCTGCCCCTGCCCTACATAAGGCAGGGCCAGGTGGGGGTCACCCCTTCTCTCAGACCATGCATCATCTCAGCCACAGGCCAGCAGTTCAGTAATAAACTTTTCTCTCCTGCCTGAATACCACATGGCGTTCTCCTTTACCAGCTACCTACTTTAAAAACATAACAAAGAGCATTGCAGCTAAGACACTTGTGAGGTTCAGTCCAGCTTTTTACAAGAACTGCCACCATTGGAAGGCTCAGCTGGGCCAGACGATCCACTTCTGATGTGTCTGGATCTCACTGAAGGCTCACTGGGTCTGGCTGTGGGTGCACAGGCCTCCACATGGTGGCTTGAGTATCCTGACAACATGGCAGCAGTATAAGAGAATGGTTAAGAGCCTCAGACTCCCTGAGGGCCTCACCACAGAACTCGGATGCCTTTGCCATGTCTTATTGATCACAGAGTTCAGAAGGAAAGAGAAGGACTTGGTGTGAAGATCAGGAGTCAGGCATTGGGGGCCATCATGACAACTGGCTACTGTAGGCACCATTATAGGATAAAGGGTTGTGAAGGTAAGGCAGGAAGAATGGCAAAAGTGGCACAATGACCACCTTGAGCTTCTCATTTTGGGGAAGAAAACACAAGGTAAAAATTATAGGTAATTAATGATTACTCAGCAGAGAGCACCCACAGATTGAGGGGATAGGAACACAGGAGAAACAAGCCGTCCTGGTCTAGGTGACATTTGAGTTGGACTGGGTAAGGGTAGAGAAAATAGGAAGAAGGAAAGGAGGAAAAGCTAGAGTTTGGCTCTATTGAGTGAGTGATGAAACTAGACCCCAAAACTGGGCAAGAGCCAGCCTTTAAAAGAGCCCAGGCCCTCAGGCCGTGGTTGGGCGCTTGCTTCCCAGGCCCTGCTTTGCTCTAGTACTCCTGCTGCTGTCCACCCAGCTGAGAATCAAGGGCAGGCCAGTGGGTCTCTGCTGGTGGGTCAAAGGACCACAAACAACCTTCGCACAAACCCCTTAAAAGGATTGGTGTCAGACAGCCTACCATGCCAAGTGGCCATTTCCCTGTGTACGCGTGTGCACATGCACACAGCCTCCTCGCCACCTCCCCCCCCCCACACACACACACATATTCCCATGGGCCGGGCTGGGGCCTCAGCAGGGCTTCTCAAGCTGCTTTGCCCGAGGCAGAGGCAGTGGCAGCCTCCCCTAGGATGCATTAGCTAGGCTCCACTGGTCAGAGTGGGCCAGAGAGAGAAACCGGGCTCCAGGGGCTCCACCCCCCAACTGCAGAAACAACAAAGACTGCCTGGGCCTTCTCCCTCCTTCCCCCTGGAGGCAGGGAGGGGGAGAAGGAGGAAATTAAAATGCAGCATCCTAAACAGTCAATGGCCTCCTGCCAGCATGGAGGACAGAGGAGGCCCCTTCACCACAGGACTCCAGGAGCTGTTGCCGCTGCCCTGGAGCAGGAGAGGAGAGCAGGGCAACCCTTCCAGGCATCTCCCGACCCACACCAAACACCAGCCCGTTAGCTCCATAGCAAACCAGTTTGTAAGTCCAAAATAAAATCTCCCTGTGGCCTCCACGTGCAGGCTTTGTCCTGAACCGGCACAAACTCCTGAAGAACAAAAGCTCTGTTCACATAGCCCAGCCCTGGTGCAGAGCAAAGGGGAGAAACTGCACCCATAATCACATCAGCTAGCTCTGGGTATACAGGCCTACAAAATGCCTTGCCTTTTTTTTTACTCCATCTGAGGAAGTAAAAAGGGTAGGTAGAGACTTGCCCACGTAGACAGGAAGTTTCAGAGCCAGGATGAAGCCAGCAATGTGAGCAGGAAGCCTAGGCTCTTGTCCTTAAAGCAATCATTCCCAGGCAATGGGTCAGTGTGCTGCAACTGTTTATTGAGCTCTTCTTACAGGACAGTGACTTCCCAGAGATACAGAAATGAGAAAAAAAAATAGTCTTACCTCAAGGAGCTTACAGGTTAGTTGAAAGAAATAGGTCTTAAGTAAGTGTTTTTAAAATACATAAAAAGTAAGTGCAAAGGACAACTTGAGGAACCAGGGAAGGGGATGTTCTTCAGAGGATAGCTAGGGAAGACTTTCTGAGCAGATGCTGTTAAACCATGTCCAGTAACAGCAGAAGTGAGTATGACAATCGATTGATAATGTCTGCCATGGCCACTGGGTTCGAAAGTGGTCACACATATGCCAAATATTTGTTTACTTGGTTTATACTTTTACTAGAATCCTCCATAGGCAAAGAAGACCTGTACATGATTCTACTTCTCCTGGAATTTATCATAATGTAGAGCATATAGATGAACACTGTGACTAGAAACCACACCAGGATGCAGCTCACTGACATCATTGGTAGAAAAATCAAGGAAGTGAAATGAAACTACTGAATGGGTGACAATGATGTCTAGGCCTTGAAGAGCTTCCAGCAGGGGATTTGGGAGTTTGTTGGAAGACACTCATTACACAGGAGAAGGCCCTTCATTGGAGAGTATTAGAACATCTTGATTGTGGCCTTGGATGGAAGGGTAGCTAGGTCCTGTGTGGAGCTTCCACAGCCATAACTAGATGAAGCATTGTCTCTGCCTAGAGCTGCCTCTCCACCTGTGCTCAGAGCACCAGCTCTGTCTTTGCCCCACAGGTAAGAACTGATTTTCTGACACCAGTCCAACTGTGCTTAGCATCCTACTATGGAGCCCACCAACAAGATTCCTGGCTCCCCATTGCCACAGCTACAGGGCAGCCAGCTCATGGCATCCTTGAGAAATAACTGCTAGGCCTGTCTACTCTTTGAGCAGCCTGCATATACACTCTTCCCTGCACTTACTATACACCAATGTCTCCAGAGCTCTTGATTGCTTGTCTGTCAGCTCTAAGATGATAGTAACTATGTCTTCCAAATTCACTTGCAAATTCCAGTGCCTAGCACTTGATGGGTCACCTAACAGTTACTGGTTGAGTGAGCTGTTACACAGATGAAAGACTTAGGGTGATGCCAGGAGGCTAAATCTATGTATAGACCTTGTCCCCAGGACCCCTCATTCGCTGGGTTTCCTGGTGGTTGGTAGAGGGTGACAGCAACATGGTACCAGTTTTGTTTTTGTTCTGAGTTCTGCTCCTGAGTTTCTTGTAGAAGGTGATGAGCCCCATAGCCTCTGTGCCCCTCATCCTCCAAGCTGGCTACTTCTGCCTGCTCTGTTCATCCGGGGTTGTGTTGGCACCTCCAAGATAAGATCTGTGCCCTAGGAAGCCCTAGAAGACTAGATGAACAGTCAATGTGGTATGCCAAATGCACACAGGGGCATCGTGGGAAAATCGCAAGGGGGTCAGTAAGGACTGGGAGGTTCAAGATACCTAGGACTCAGCTCTGCCAGAACAAGTAGATCTTGGATCATGGAGAAGAGAATTTCAGAGAAGGGTGCCTTGCATATCAGAGGAAGAGGAAAGTGGGATGGGAAGAGGATAGGTCTGGTGGGAGTAAGGGTCTTGGGAGAGGGGTGGAGATTGGGCAGAAAAGTTTAACCAGAGCCTGCTCAGAATAGCTCGACTGGGAGTTTCAAGTTAGGGGTATTGATAACAGGAAGGTAGCACGAACCTTCAAGAAAAGGAACCCCAGGAGTTGGGGTGAGGCAAAGACATACCCATGTCCCAGGGAAGCCAGACTTTACAGAGAAGGGGAGAAACACCCCCAGAGCACCTGCTGTGGGTGACTCCTGTAGATCTTGGTTTTCAGAATGCATTTCATCAAAGAGGCAAGTCGCCTTATTTCCCCATACAGCACATCTTTGCTAGATCAAGACTCCAGTGCAAACACAATGGTCACAAAAATGGGTTTTGTGTCTTGGTTTTGGGTCTTCCACTCCCTCCTCCCTCTGGTAGCTATTCTCCATTATTGGCCAGACAAAGCCCATCCCAAGATCCCCGCGTCTCCGTTGTAGCTCGGATCTGTCCTTTCTCACCTGTGCGTTTACCCATCGCGTCTCCACAAAATCTTTCATCCCATTGACATTGTAAGGGTTCAAAGTAAGGAGGTTCATGTTGTCAAAGAAGCCTTGATCTGAATGCCTTTCCCCCACTTTCTCCTTAAATGAGTTGTTAACAGGAACCCAAGTGTCTGTTGAACCTAAAATACTTTTTTTTGAAAAAAAAAAAAAAAACCCCACACATTTCAAGGTAACTTACGGTGCACACTTTAAGAAGCGAAGACTCAGCGTGTCCCCGGCTGCTTCCTCCTTGAAGCTCTGGTCTTCGGGGCTGTGGGAGGTATCCAATCAGACAGGCGGCCGCTGAGGGCCAGGGAGGAGGGCTGCCGTGGTTTTATTTCAGATTCGAGCTAAGACCATGAAATGGAAGGCAGGAGGAAAGTGAGTGAGCGAGTGAGTGTGTATGTGTGTGTCTGTGTGCGGACGGCCAGAATAATGAGTTACACTAATTCATAGAATTCCATTTTGGCCATCCCACACGGCTCCTTTTTCTCTTGAAGGCCACTTTGAAAAATTCCCGTTTTCATAAGTCATTTACTTCCCCTAGGAGGGCAGGCCTTCTAAAAATATGCCCCATTTCTTACACCTCAGAAGCAAATTATTTATGTTAAAGCCGCTTCGTTATCCTGGCCCCACTGGGCCAGCTTGGAAATGGAGGTGACTTCCAGAAGGCCCCATTGTCAATGGCAAAGTCCTCAGAGGGTTCTGTTCCCAAAGAGGCTTCTGGCCAGACCACAGGGCCAATAGAGGAAGGCCCATCCATTTCCCTGCACATGTTGCCAACCAGGCACCGCCCTAGGCACTGGGGAGCCACTAGGAACCAGGCTGGTCTGCTCTTGCCGAGCTTGTGTTCCAGCATGGGACTACAAACTGCAAAGACACACATCCATGTGCTAAGAGCCAAAAGGTAAAGGCCCACCAATGACTCCTGAAGGGCATGCAATTGGCCCTGTATATCTGGAGACTGGGCATCCGCAGATTGGACCAATTTTGTGGGCCAAAATGCTTTTAAAATAATGTATCTGTACCATACCCATGTAGATTAGTGTGTGTGTGTGTGTGTGTGTGTGTGTGTGTGTGTGCATGTGCATGCACGCATGTGTGTGCATATGTGCGCACTGGTATTGGGGCCTTCAACTCAGGGTCTAAAGCTCTCTGTCCCTTGGCTTTTTTGCTCAAGGTTGGCATGCCACCATTTGAGCCACACCCTTCCACTTTCAGATTTTTTTCTGGTTAATTGGAGATAAGAGTCTCAGATTTGTCTGCTTACACTGGCTTCAAAATGCAATCCTCAGGTTTCAGCCTCCTGAGTAGCTACGATTACAGGCATGAGCCCCCAGCCCCCAGCCAAACCTCTTCTCTGGACCTAAACAACATATCATCTCAACTATTTACATTGTGTTAAGGATCATAAGTAATCTAGATATGATGACAAATCTATAGTAAGATAAGTATGCAAACAGAACCACTTTGTGTATGGCATTTGAACATCTGCATGGGTCCTAGGACCAATCACCAGCATTTCTCCAGGGGTGACAGTACTTGACTTTCTATGGGTGAGTCTTCAAGATTTCTTGAAGCAATGCCCAGATGACAGAAGGAACAAATATTTAGGAGATCTAGGAGCTGTGTTTCTGGCAAGTGAAGTCCTCTAAGGACAAAGGCCCTGAGGAAGAAACAGGAACCCCTAAGTCTAGAGCAGAGATTGAGGCAGTGGGTTAAAAGGAGGGGCGCCTAGGGAAAGACAGGGTCAAGCCCTAAAGCCCAGGGTGGAGCAAGGCCAATCCTGTGCTATTGTTCACTCTCCAGGCTGCCCTGGCCAGCACATTCCCGGAGCCTCCAAGGCCCACAGGAAAGTGTGCCCTGGTAAGAAGGAAGATGCTGGGAGAGGCTGCCACCGGCCCTACAGGAGAAAATTCCCGGCCCACCCCCTCTCATCTCCATTCCTCTCTCCACCTGGGAAAACGCAATTAAAAAATCACCTCTGAAAAGTCGGTGGGAGGAGGCGGAGAGTCGGGGAGGGGACAGGCTTTAAATGTAGGTGGAACCTGTCATGGGCCCCCCAGAGGGGAGTTTGTCTTCCCCCTTTAATCAGTCACAAGTCCTGTCATTATCGGTGGGGGAGAGCGAGTGAGCAGAGAGGAACCACTCCCTGGAGAAGCCCTCTATTCTTCCAATGTCCATAAGGCAATTAAGTCTTCACGTTGGCAAACCGGAAGGCTTTCAGGGGCTGCTCCAATTGGTGCGTCTCTATAATGAGAGCCTCCTGCTTCACACACATGTACCCACAGGCTGCCCGCCTCTCCCAGCCCTGCAGAAGCATCTGGCTGGCTTTGACCTTGGCCAGCCTGCAGCCTGCAGCCTGCAGTCCCTGGCCCAAAGCAAACTGGGATATTCCTGGAAGGCAAACCCAGGCTAGAGCGCTGTCCATCCATGGGGATGAGAGGGTGCTCAGGCCAGGGTAGGGTGAGGGGCAGAGACCCTGGGTGAACCAGAGGGTAGTCTCTGACACCCAGCCAAGCAGGGGTTCTCTGAGCAGTGCCGGGCCAGGCCCGGGGATAAAAGGTCTTCTGTGAACACTCTAATTCCCAATGAGCCCCAGATTAAGCCTCTATTATGGGACTATAATTGGAGAACTAATTATGAGGCTGCCATTGTGTGCTGTGGGCGAGCCGGAATGGTTCACCCAGCTGCCCATGAGACCATAGCTGAGGATCTCCCGGGTTACCTGGCAGGCAGGATGGGTGCAGGTGGGGATGGCTGTCTACATTTCAGTCTGTCCTGGAAGCCAGAAATACAAGGGGAACAGTGAAGGGCCCATAAGGGAGGCACCAGGGAGCAAGCCCAGAGGGAGAGACATGGGGAGACGTGACATGGAAGGAAGAAGCAGGCTGAAGACAGCTATGGGGCCTCTGCCTCTGCCTGGCTGTGGGGAGCCAGGGCAGGTCTCTGAGAAAGTCATGCTTAGACTCACAGGGGAGAAAAAAGGATGCAAAGTTTCAGTTAAGGCTCAGCCTATGGAAGCCCAAAATGGGTGTGGTGGCGGCAGCGGTGCAGGACACAGGAGGGAGGGCCCAGCAGAAACCTTAGCAGAAAAGTCTGAGAGTGTGGCAGGCATTTTGTGGTTTAAAAGAGCAGAGTGTTGGGATCAACTTGGTACATTCTATAACTCACCGGACAGAAACAGGGCAGGAGGGGGGTGAGGTGGGAGGAACCAGTCAGGTGGGGACAGGAGCTTATTGAGAGGGCTATGTGGGGCAATTGAAACCAGAGAATCCCAAAGCCCTTTCTATCCTCCACCAGAGAGCCACAAGCAGGAGCAAAGGAAGGAGCCATAACCCAGTCAAGGAATGGAAGGGGTGCACTGATCAAGATGCATTGTACTTATAAATTAACATACTGAATTAAAACCCTTTTGTATAACTACTTAAAGATAATCTGGAAAAAAACATTAAAAAAAAAAAGAATGGATCTTAGGGCTGCAGAACAAAGCGTATAGTAAGCAAGAGTGGCAGAGGTGCCACCAGTTGGCTGTGGCTACTTCTCCTCAGGAGCTCCCTAGATGCGTGCTACTGGGTGGGAGAGGGAACTGTCCTGAATAACCCCCAAAAGTTCAGAAACCCCAGGGCTGGATTTCTGTGGGCTCAGCCCTGTGTGTTGAAGGCAAGGCCCATCATTCCTGGAGACAACCTTGGCTAGAAGTGAGGAGGAGAAGGCCTGAAGCAAAGCCCAAAGGTCCCACAGCCCTGACATCTCAGGAGCCACTGAGTCCATGGGACAAAGGGTCTTCAAGGACAGGCGGAACAAGCTGGGGATGGCCACTCACAACTGAAGACTGAGCCTATGTTCCTCACCTCCCTACAGCTCACTCAGCCCCAGCACCTTCCCAGAGGCTAGGCTTGGTCCTTTCCATGAGACCATGAGTGTTGTGGTGGCAAAGATTGCCACATTGAGCTTCTAGGACTGCTGTGACCAAGAGTGGTGGCCAACCAGAGAGGCCATCTCATTCCTGTCCCTCATGACATTCTCAGTTCACAGTCTCAGTCCATAGTGAAGATGGTACAAGGCCTAGGTCCCAGCCCCAGTACCACAAAGCAACCAAATCACAGGCTCAGCAAAGTGATAGGGGTTGATGACAGTCCTGAAGCAGCGAGGCCACCACAAGGAGATGGTTTATAGAATGTGGTGGCTCCATGAAGCTGCCAGGCTATCCCAGGCCTTCATAGAGCCTTGAGGATTCAGGGACCTTTGCAGATGACTTCTGCCCAAGCAGGCCAAGGCCTGGCCATTCTGCAGATCTCCTCCACTGCCAGCCGGGTTTTTACCACACCCATTGACGCCCAGCACGTAGGCCTTGGCTGGGCTCCTTGACTCTAACAGCTAATTGTAATGGAGGTCTGTGCTTCTCCTCCCTGGCACAGACCTCATTAAAGCCTTCATATAACGATGTGAGACCCTGCAAGGAAACTTACAGTTGGCTAAATGAGGCTTCTTGTCTTCATAAGGCAGCAGGGAAGGGAAGGGCTGCTTTGTTTAAGAAAAGCTGCTGCTGAGGCAGGCACTGGTGACTCACACCTGTAATCCTAGCTACTCCGGAGACTGAGATCTGAGGACTGTGATTCAAAGCCAGACCAGGCCAGAAAGTCCATGAGACTCTTATCTCCATTAACCACCAGATAATTGGAAGTACACTGTGGCTCAAGTGGTAGAGTGCAAGCCTTGAGCTGAAGAGCTCAGGGACAATGCCTAAGCTCAGATTTCAAGCCCCACAACAGACAAAAAAACTAAAGCTGCTGTACCACTTTGATGCAAAGTTCTCATGGGGAAGATGCTTGTGAATTGGGGAGAAAGTAGCTACGGTATAGCCGGCCTGGGGAAGGCTGACCAGGTTATTCACTCGTCTTCAGACAGCACCACATACTTGACTAGAGTATGACAGCTCTTACCATGCCTCAGCTCAAACACTTGCAGTGGCTCTCTGTGGCCCCTGTGAATGGGCTTCCAAGCTCCCAAGTGGTTGAAACTTGTGGAATTCCTTCAGTGGCAAGGGTCAAATCCATGATTCAGCATGCCTATGCAAAAGGGCAACAGGTTACCTCTTATAAACCAACAACTCCATAACCAGTCTGTTATCAGGTAGAGCTTGATCCAGGAGCTCAATGATATCATCATGGTCCAGAGGACTTCTTTCTATTTCTAAGCTGTTCTTCTTTTTTCTTTTCTTTTTTTTTTTCTGGTCCTGGGGCTTGCACTTTGAGCCTGGGCACTATACCTGAGCTTCTTTTGCTCAAGGAAAGTGCTCTACCACTTGAGCCACAGTACTATTTTAAGTTTTTTGGAGTAGTTTATTGGAGATAAACTTTCCTGCCTGGGATGGCTTCAAACCTTGATCCTCTGATCTCAGCCTCCTGAGTAGCTAGGAAAACAGGCATGAGCCACTGACATTAGGCTTCTTCTTCCTTGCTTTTAAAAAAGATGTTATTGGGGCTGGGAATATGGCCTAGTGGTAAAGTGTTCACCTCATATACATGAAGCCCTGGGTTCCATTCCGCAGCCCCACATATATAGAAAAAGCCGGAAGTGGCACTGTGGCTCAAGTGGTAGAGTGCTAGCCTTGAGCAAAAAGAAGCCAGGGACAGTGCTCAGGCCCTAAGTTCAAGCCCCAGGACTGGCAAAAAAAAAAATGTGTTATTGTCTTTAAGTAGTTGTACAAAGGAGTTGCCATTTAACAAAGCTGTTTATAAATACAATGAATCTTGAGCAATGTCATCCCATTCAACATTCCCACCCAACCCTACCAACCTTCCCTCACTTTTCTTAATTTTGTAGGATAAGCTCTTCTTCCAAGATTTCTCTATGACAAGTCCTTCCCTTGGATAAGAGGATGGCTGTGCTGCTCCCAATTTATCTTCTTCTGGATCCTAATTCAGTTCTGGTTCCTGTTCACTGAGATCCCTGATGGTTCTGATTGGCTGAGTTCCGAATACAAGGTTCCCTTCAAACCAATCGCTTTGACTCAGAGTTGTTTCGCTTGAAACAACCGGGTCTTGAGTTTAGATTGTGAATTCCTGGCTCTCTCAGCATGCTCCCAGCCCTAAATCAGCTTCCAGAAAGATGTGTGGCGCAGTGTTCTCCCACATTCACAGCCATGTCTTAGAATGCTGCTTCCCAGAATTCTTAGAATGCTGGGCTCAGGCAGAAGTGATTGCATTTGTCCTCAATAGCCTTTCTTTATGCCTCCAAGGTCATGGCTTAGTGTCCCAGGTCAGGAGCTGTCTGCTGTGCTGCTTTCACCCTTCCATTCCCATGAGAACGGACTCTCATGGACCAAATCTTCTCTGTAACTTAACCCAAAAAGCAGAGAACCAGCGTCTTACAGGGCAGACTCTACCATCAAGACTTGATTCTACCCCAGAGTTATTTTCTGCAGCAATCTCAGTGTCCCTGCTTCCAAAATGAGAATGATAGAAATCTCTAGTTTGTAGCAGCATCTGGAGAACTAAGTTCATTTATAGAAAGTGCTTAGCCCCATACCAGCAGGCATTAGTACTCAAAAAAAAAAAAAAAATCACAGGTGGCAGAAGAATGTCCCCCTGGCTACCCATCACCACAAGGAGAGGGGGGTGGCCCAGCAGCCTTGTCCCTCCTGGGAGAAACATCACTCTAGGTTCAGCGACAGAACCAGCTCTCCACAGCACTAGGCCCCAGCAGGCTACGGGCCACACTCAGCCAGTTACTTGGCAGCTATTTGTGAAGGGTTCATCTTAAGCCACCAAGAGTGACGAATTACCACCTACTGAGCTCCTGGAAATGGGTATTGCACACTCCTTAGCTCACTTGGTTCCACAGAAGAGATCTCTTGTTAGCCCCATTTTCCCCATGAGGAAACAGATAGTTAAAGAGCCGAGGTCCCTCCAGATCCTAGACCTTCGACCCCCAAATTCATCACCACTGGAGCATTGATGCCAACACAAAGCCCACAGATAGGAAGTGGCTCGGAGCCAGGTGGGTGCACAGCAGCTATCCTAGCCTCTGCTCGCCTCCAGAAGTTGTCCTGTCCTCCCCAGGCTGCTGAGCAGACTGGGGTGAAGGATCACCCCAGACCTCCTCCACTCAGAAGGTCATGAACATGAGCTTTGTGTAGTCTCCTGCCCTGTCTGGGCCAGAGCTCATTCTGACTTGGATCACAGAAACTAGCCCCCCTACTTATGGCTTTGAGGTAATGAGGGCTGCTAGCCAGGCCTGGCTCCCTGAGCTCTCTGTTCTCTGGGCCTCAATAAGGATCAGCCTTACATCAGCTCCACAGTGGGCACATATCCCCTAGGGGTCAGCTATACAGCATGCAATGCTGCCATCATACCAGCCCAAGTCCTGGTGCTACAGCATCCACCAAAGGACAGCTCAGCACCAAGGAGAGCAGCGGTGCCTCACCATCCTGCTCTGAGCTCATACAGCAGCTCCAATGTCCTTCCTTCCTTTCCTGCGCCTTCGTCTCTGTGAACTGTGCAGATTTTGGGTGGATTACTAAGTGAGTGACATGGGACAGACCTTGAACTAAGGGTGATAATGAAGTTCCTGACCTGGGCCATGGGGAATGGGAAGCAGAAGCAAAATCCCAGTACACAGACTTCCTGTTGATCCATGGCAGTCAATAACATTGGGGAGTAAGACAGCATCACACTCCCAATTCAAGACAGGGCCACGAGTGTTCTTCCACATCAATGACCTCTCCAGGACATGCAAATGGGTGAGATACTGAAGATGGAGGGAAGAACAACAAAAGAATGCAAGTGCTGTGCTCACAACACTGGCCTAGGCCAGACGGCTGGGGACAAGAGAAAAGATCACACATGACTTTGCTCCACAAATTGGTGGCCCCTGCAAACCCGTCTCAGGAACCTGGATGAAGCAGAACAGGAAGGATGCTGAAACTGGTGATAAGGAGATGGCAAAGCCGCCATTAAATCAACACTCACTGGCCATTGTGCTTATGATGCTTTTTCGAGCTCCTCATTCTCTGTGGCAGAACATGTCAGGCTCCCTTCCCCTACACTCTGGGCTTTCCCTTCTATTTCTGTTCTGTTAAAATTACCCAAGACTTCCTGTGCTGTTCAGTGACCCATATCCTTTTAGGAAAGTGATGAAATCTCTCTCCCTTTCTCTCTCTCTCTCTCTCTCTCTCTCTCTCTGAGTCAAATTTGTAACAGAGGGAAGGCATTTCTAACCTGATTTTACTCAGAGAGAAACTGACAGAGCTTGGCCGACCTGTCGCATCGAGTGTGGGTCTTGGGGGAACAGGTGAGGTGATTTAAGGGTGACCCACTGGACTGGCTTAGATAGAGTAAGACTGAGAATGGCAGACACACAGGCAGCGTGGTGAGGAAGCAAGGTGAGCCTTTGCGAGCATGGCCTTCTAAAGGTTTGACAATTCATTCTGTCTCTGTGCTCGCATTGGGGAAGCCTTCCATATTACCAAGATAATACTGTATTAAGTGAGATTTTTTTGTATTTGGTGTGTTTAATGAGTGAGCAACTCCCCAAAGACCTTTCAATAAAGCCAGTAAATTTAACAGGAGAAACGCGTCAATTGGCTGTGCAGCTCTGGCTAAGAGGGCTGCCGCTTTCACATACCCTGGCGTGTATTATGCTAAGAAAGCACTGGAATCAATCTCTGAGAAGAAGGCTAAAAGGTGGGTACAATTAAGCGGCTAATGCTCAGCCCTTGGCTGCCCCAACTGAAATGATTATTTTAATATAAAAGCAATGAAGTTGATGAGAAGTCACCAAGTTGGGAAGCCGCTCACACAGTGGCACCAGTCGTGCCCTGAAGGGTCTCTGAGAGCCAGACTGTTCATCAAGGCAGGCCAGAGACCAAATCAAAGACTAAATGCATAAAGGCATGCCACCCCCGAACAGAGTGCTCAGAAGAAATTGATTTATGGAAAGCAATATGACAAGAAGGAAAAGAAGATAAAATATTCATATCTGTCCTCTTTATCACGACTGTGGGCCACCTTGGTGCCTTTGCACAGGAGAGTGGAAGTGAAGAAGGGGGTGAAGATGTTGGGGTGAGTGGGGCTCTACCCAGCACACTACACTGGGGTCTGGGTCTGTCTAAGTAATACTTCTTTGTTCATCTTGCAGAACTCAGCTGAGAGCTGGCGTGTTATGCTGTTTGGGAGCATTTTTAGTTGCTCAGTAAAAATGAACAGACACTACAAGAGAGAGGTCCCATAGCCCCTGCGCTCCACCGCAAATGGGGTTCTCCCACTAGCAGCAGCCAGAATCACAGAGGTGCGGGTCCTACAGGGAGGAGGTCAGAGGGAACCATGGATGGGGAATTGGTGGCCACTTCTGTCTTCTGCCTACACAGTTTGAATATGGGTGTTCCCTCAGCTCACACAGGAGTTAAAACCCCAAAGCAAAAGAGAGGATGGACTTAATCCACTTAGGACACTAGGACAGAAGGACAGAGATGCCACGATTGAAACCTAGAAACCTAGTGGCCTCATCAGAAAAAGTAGAGAGTGCGTGCGCATGCATGCGCACATGCACACATACACACACATTGTGATGAGGTTCAGCCAATGGGACACTCACAAGAATCTGTGCCACATCATTGAGATCTTTCAGCCTCCAAAGTCACAGTAATCCTCTTTTATTATTTATAAAGTCATCCAACTAAGGTATTCCATGGTAGTAACTGAAAGCTGACTGATACACTGCCGTGTGTGTGTGTGTGTGTGTGTGTGTGTGTGTGTGTGTGTGTGTGTGTGTGTGTGATTTGAAGCCAGCCTTGTCAGGAAAGGCCATGGGAATATTATCTCTAACATACTACTCAGAAAAAAGGTGCAAGTGGCGCTGCGGCTCAAGTGGTAGAGTACTAGCCTTGAGTAAAATAAGCTCAGGGACAGCATTCAGAGCTTGAGTTCAAGCCCCAGGACAGGTATGTGCTCACCTTCCTTTCCATCTGCATCCCTCCATTCCCTTCTTCTCCATATTGAAACCTTCAGAGGAGTTGGTGCTTTTGGTCTTGGTCTTGGTGCTCATCTGTCCCCTCTGGGGTAGGGGGTGGCACTTACCAGGATGTTACCAGTGAAGGCCATGGAAACCCACCCATTGATGAACAGAACCCTTGATCTTGTGGGAGGGCAGTACTAGGGCTTGAACTCAAGACTTTTACTCTTGTTCGGCTTTTTCCCTAAAGACAAGCACTCTACTACTTGAGTCACATTTCCAACTCTGGCACTTTGCTGGTTAGTTTGAGATAAGTCTCATGGGCTTTTCTGCCTAGGCTAGCTTTGAACCACAATCCTCAGATCTCAGCCTCCTGAGTAAAATGAGCCACTGATTCTCAGCAAGCCCTCACTTTGTTGTTGTTGTTGTTGTTGTTGTTGTTGTTTTGGTGCCAGGTCCTGGGGCTTGAACTCAAGCTGTCCTTGAGCTTATTTTGCTCAAGGCTAGTACTCTACCACTTGAGCCACAGCGCCACTTCCACCTTTGTCTGAGTAGTATGAGATAACATTCTCATGGTCTTTCCTGCCAAGGCTAGCTTCAAACCATGATCTTCTGATCTCAAGCTCCTGAGTAGCTAGGGTTACAGGAGTGAGCCATGGATGCTTGGCAAGCCCCCAGTCTTTACTACTCAGGTCCTCTCAGTTGTGCCTCTCCCCTTCTGCCTGGAGCCTCTGCATTCAATGGGCAATTATAGACTCGTGGAGGGATTTGATTTCCCTACAGTCTGGACCAGGGCTTTGATAGTGCTTCATTTCAGTAAATGAAATGTCAGCAGAAGATTCCAGAAGTGGAAAGTGGTTGTCACAAACCCTTTACCTCATCCATGAAACCTATGACACAGTGATTGGAGGCCACATGGCCACCCATGCCCGGGGGGTGGGGGTGGGGGGGAAGGCAGAGGCTGCTGCAGGGGTTGTGGTTTCTGTAAGCCAGTGGCATTGGAAGTCCTGTAGCTTTTAACCTGTCATTATGGCTGTTCCCATCCTCATGCTTCCTGCCCTGCACTCTCCCCATCCTAGAAATGCTGGTCCCCCGGCTGTGGCCAGCTTTCTGTCCCTCTCTGTCCTTGTTCTCTGGTTCACTGTCTCTCAGTGGCTCCTGCAATCCCCAAGCTTCTGTGTTATACACAGCAATTTCAATGAAGACCCCAATCCTGCCCCCAATCCAGGGCCCTCTCTAAGTCACCTTTCTTCTTGGTAAATGCAAACACCCGCCTCTCCCTATGCATGCAGCATCAACCACCACTCCCTGGGTAAGAGCCACAGGCCCTGACAACCTTTATTGGGATTCAGTCTGTCTCTTCTTTGCCTCCCACCAGCAGCCCAAACCACAGCTTCCATCAGCAAGCCGGACCAGCTCACTTTGGTACTGACGTGAGAATGGATGGGCAACACTGACCAGATTGAGACACTATGTCTGCCAAGAGTTCCACTGCACATGGCACAAATTCCTCACCAAGCCCCACAGGGGCCCTCCCAGCTTCTACCTCCCCACTCAGTCCCTTCCACCCCATGCACATACCAAGACTGGTGCTCATCATGCCATAGTACCCTCTGCTGGTGCTGGCCTTTCTACCTGGACAAACCACTAAGTAGTCTCTTATTAGGCAAAGCACAGAAAGGTTAATAGATTTCCCAAGGTCACACCACTTCTAAAAGGTTGCATTAGGATTCTGGCCCAGGAGGGCAGTTTCCAGAGGCCTGGTCTTCTGCCACTTCACTTGGGTGCACATAAGAGCCTAAGGACTGGACTTAGGGCCATTGGATTGGTTATGGTCACTGACCCTGCTCCATCATTTTATCCTAATACCTAGAAACTTGACATCTGGGTTGTGAAGGGAAGTTGCTAGCCCCAAGTCCAGTTTGACCTCAGGATCCATGAGCCAGTTATTTGGAGATGGAGTCTGACAGATCTTTCTGCCCAGGCTGGATTTGAACCTCAGTCCTCCAAATCTCAGCCTCCTGAGTAGTTAGGATTACTGGGTTCCTCACCTATAAGGGGGGCAGGGAGCTGACATTAGAGATAATGAGGGAAAGATTCCAGAAGTGTTGGAGCACCTCATGCCACTGAGGGGAACCCCTCTTTCCATTCCCACCAGGTAACAGGGGGCATCTGGATGAACAAGTGGGTTTTGGCATCTACAGGAAGTAGATGGCTAGATGGTGCCATCTTCACCTGCCCAGGAGACATCCACCGAAGACAACCGATGTTAAAGCCCAAAAGGACAGGCTGTCATTACCTCCACCTTCCCAGGCCTGCAGAGGCCTTTGTTTCATTTCTGTGTCGTGATGTCCTGAGGACAGAGAACTTGCTATCCCATGCTAGCCACATCTGTGAAACCAGCTGTGGGGCTGCCCAGTGCTTTCCTCTCACCTGGGTCAGGGCATGTAGAGCAGGCGAACAGGTGCATCCCAGCTTCCCCAGAGAAGCAATACAGTTCTGCTACTTTTGTTCACTCACACATGGTATCTTCTCAGCCTTCCTAAGAGCCTGGACCAAAGACTGTCAAACAAAATGAGGAGCTTGCCTTTCAGTGGGAACACAGCTGAATGTAGACAGCAGCAAAGAGGCAGCCAGGCTTGCCAGAGTTCACCTCTGGTTCTTACCAGCCTGCTGCTCCAACAAGATACCTACTTCACAACTCCAGTTCTCCATCCTGAGCTCCTCCCCATTACCCAGCACTCCTCCCTCCCTCAGAAGCCATCCTCAATCCTCTGAACTCCTGCCTCATGGCACACTTGCGTGGTCCAGTGCTATATTCAAGCACACAGACAAAGCCTTTCTCCATAGCCAGCAAGACTTGTGTAACCTTATTGTGTGAAATGAGCAGAGCCTGGTCGCAGCCACACATTCTACCAACATCTCCACATCCACAGCATCTTGAAAGCCCAAGGCCCTCCTGCTCCCACATCAGGACCATCAACAGCTTGTTACAATCAGGTCTTATTCTTTCATTTATTCTTGTCCCCTGCAGATGGTCTGGGAGAGCCTGTGTTGTGACGTGGTGTGATGTAGTATGACACAACATGAGACATGATGTGACGTGATATGGTATGACATGACATAAGACACGATGTGATATCATATGACATGATGTGATGTGACATGACGTGATAGGTTGTGGTGTGACATGATGTGATGTGACGCAATGTAATGTGATAGGATGTGACATGACATGCCTTATTTTAGTCTCGGGGATGCAGCAGCAAACACAGGAAGAGTCTGTCTCCAGGGTGTTTATATTCTTCTGAAGCAACTAAATTACCAAGTTCCTGAGAGGAGCTCAGTCAGCAAGTGAAGAGAAGATTGATGGCAGGTACTGGGAAGGGGGAGGCTACTCAGTTCTGGGTCCAAGGAATGGATGTGTGAGCTCAGGCCTAAATAAATAATGAAAAACAGTCAAATAAAGACTGAGGATGGAGGGAGCAATGAGGACTAAGGCCCCGAGGCAGAAAAACGCTTTGCATATTTGAATGGTAGAATATAGGCTCCTTTCTGGAGAAAAAGGAGGTGAGATGACCTCTTAGGGTAGGGGGGAAGAACACAGGGAGGTGAGATGACCTCATAGGGTTGAGGGGGGAGATCATAGGGAGGTGAGATGACCTGGTAGGGTGGTGGGAAAGAGCACAGAGGCCTTTCAAGTCTGACAGAAAGCTGGATTTTATTCTAGGAGTTGTGGACAGGTCTGGAAGGCTTTTTCCATGAGGTGATTTGCAAAATAGGACATCCAAGAACTGGGCAGGAATTGAGTATGACCCTGGCTAAGATCTACATCAGGAAAGTGAAGCTGTATGGCCCAATTAGTAAAGTGTTAGCTTAGAGCACAAATGATCAGGGATAGCACTCAAGCCCTGAGTTCAAGCCCCAGGGCTGGGACCAAAACAAAAGCTCTACATTAGGTAGAAATTCCAAGTATCTTTCTTCCTTTGTAAGTGGCATCATAGCTAGAACTCTGCATCACTGTCTTTCTAGAGCTGCGGATGCATCTGTGTCCCTGAAGACAACACAACGCTGCACATGCATGCTCCCTCCACCTGCATGCCCTCCCCACCTGCATGCCCCCTCCACCTGCATGCCCCCTCCACCTGCATGCCCCCTCCACCTGCATGCCCCCTCCACCTGCATGCCCCCTCCACCTGCATGCCCCCTCCACCTGCATGCCCCCTCCACTTGAATGCCCTCCCCACCTGCATGCCCCTCCACCTGCATGCCCCCTGCACCTGCATGCCCCCTCCACCTGCATGCCCTCCCCACCTGCATGCCCCCTCCACCTGCATGCCCCCTCCACCTGCATGCCCTCCCCACCTGCATGACCCCTCCACCTACATGCCCCCTCCACTTGCATGCCCCCCACCTGCATGCCCCCTCCACCTGCATGCCCCCTCCACCTGCATGCCCCCTCCACCTGCATGCCCCCTCCACCTGCATGCCCCCTCCACCTGCATGCCCTCCCCACCTGCATGCCCCCTCCACCTGCATGCCCCCTCCACCTGCATGACCCCTTCACCTGCATGCCCCCTCCACCTGCATGCCCCCTCCACCTGCATGCCCCCTCCACCTGCATGCCCTCCCCACCTGCATGCCCCCTCCACCTGCATGCCCTCCCCACCTGCATGCCCCCTCCACCTGCATGCCCCCTCCACCTGCATGCCCTCCCCACCTGCATGACCCCTCCACCTGCATGCCCCCTCCACCTGCATGCCCCCTCCACCTGCATCCCCCTACACCTGCATGCCCTCCCCACCTGCATGCCCCCTCCACCTGCATCCCCCTACACCTGCATGCCCTCCCCACCTGCATGCCCCTTCCACAAGCATGCCCTTCCACTTGCATGCCCCTCCACCTGCATGACCCCTCCACCTGCATGACCCCTTCACCTGCATGCCCCCTCCACCTGCATGCCCCCTCCACCTGCATCCCCCCTACACCTGCATGCCCTCCCCACCTGCATGCCCCCTCCACCTGCATGCCCTCCCCACCTGCATGCCCCCTCCACCTGCATGCCCTCCCCACCTGCATGCCCCCTCCACCTGTATGCCCCCTCCACCTGTATGCCCCCTCCACCTGCATGCCCTCCTCACCTGCATGCCCCCTCCACCTGCATGCCCCCTCCACCTGCATGCCCCCTCCACCTGCATGCCCTCCCCACCTGCATGCCCCCTCCACCTGTATGCCCCCTCCACCTGCATGCCCCCTCCACCTGCATGACCCCTTCATCTGCATGCCCCCTCCACCTGCATCCCCCCTCCACCTGCATGCCCCCTCCACCTGCATGCCCTCCCCACCTGCATGCCCCCTCCACCTGCATGCCCTCCCCACCTGCATGCCCCCTCCACCTGCATGCCCCATCCACCTGCATGCCCCCTCCACCTGCATGCCCTCCCCACCTGCATGACCCCTCCACCTACATGCCCCATCCACCTGCATGCCTCCTTCTACACCTTCATCCCCATCCACCTGCATGCTCCCTCCCCACCAGCATGCCCTCTCCCATCTGCATGCCCCCTCCCATCTGCATGTCCTGTCCACCTGCATGCCCCCTCTACACCTGCATGGCCCCCTCCCCACCTGCATGCCCTCTACACCTGCATGCCTCCCTCTACACTTGCATGCCCACTCTCCACCTGCATGCCCCCTCTAAACCTTCATGCCCCCTCCACCTGTATGCCCCCTCCACCTACATGCCCCCTCCACCTGCATGCCGCCCCCTCTACACCTGCATGGCCCCCTCCCCACCTGCATGCCCTCTACACCTGCATGCCTCCCTCTACACTTGCATGCCCACTCTCCACCTGCATGCCCCCTCTAAACCTTCATGCCCCCTCCACCTGTATACCCCCCTCTCCACCTTCATGCAACCCTCCACCTGCATGCCCCCTCCACCTGTATACCCCCCTCTCCACCTTCATGCAACCCTCCACCTGCATGCCCCCTCCACCTGCATGCCCCCTCCACCTGCATGCCCCCCTCTATACCTGCATGGCCCCCTCCACCTGCATGCCCCCTCTAAACCTTCATGCCCCCTCCACCTGTATACCCCCCTCTCCACCTTCATGCAACCCTCCACCTGCATGCCCCCTCCACCTTCATGCAACCCTCCACCTGCATGCCCCCTCCACCTGCATGCCCCCTCCACCTGCATGCCCCCCTCTATACCTGCATGCCCCCCTCCACCTGCATGCCCCCCTCTCCACTTGCATGCCTCTCCTCCACCTGCATGCTCCCTCTAACTGCATGCCCTCTCCACCTGCATGCCTCCCTCTCTACCTGTATGCCCACACCTCTGCTCGTGGGTGGTACATTCTGGTTGTGGCAACTGTCATGCACTTGATCAGTGAGTCTTCCTTGGCACCTAGAACAGCCACATCAGTGCAAGGGATGCATGGCAAGGACTTCCATGGCCCAGGAGCTCTGTTCTTGGCAAGGAAGCAGGTCAGAAATGATCATATTATGGCTATCTCAGCTGAGAGAAGCAGGCAGGAGAAGACCAAGGTGACCAGGGCCTGAATGGGCTGGAGGAGGCAGCCTCAGACCTGAGGGGTCGAGGGCCACTGGGAATAAACTAGGTGGGTAGGAGGGCAGGAGGGCAGGAGGATGGGTTCCAGCAGAGGACAGCATGTCAGAGCCCAAGGAAAGACTCTTCCAACAAGACAGACCTGCCCTGCCTTCCTGGAGCCTTACTAAGAGGAAGGTATGAACCAGCATTCCATCACAGTGATGAATCATCTGAGGCAGACTGCTTATGAAGAAAAGGAGGGTCATATCATTCTGAAGGCTCAATGGCCACATGCCCGCATCCACCTGGGTTGTGATGAGGTCTCTCCTGTTGCCTGTGTCATGTCACAGAGGACTAGTGACAGAGTATGTAAAGGAGCAGGTGGATTATGGCTGAAACCAGCAGGGAGAGAGGGTAGGGCTGGATTTCCCACTTTAGAACAACCCTCTCCCCAGAGCCTCCCCAACTCTTTCAGAGCGGGCCTTTGCTTCCACTTATCTTCCAAACAGAGCAGCCTTGTCACCTGGATCCAATGACGGCTGCAAAGGCAGAGGGCTGAACCCTATGACCTCCATCTTACATTTGTGTCCTTCCTTACCCTTTCAGGTCTACATTCTGCATATGAAAGAAAGCACACAGTATTGATCCATGTGCTCAGCTCAGCCCGAGTTTTGTAAAAGCAACCCAGAAGTTGGAAGGAGGGGGGCACCAGGCTGTGAGGGGCTCTTACACTGTCCCATAGGCATTTACAGAGGACAGAAACCCTGTGTGAACACACAAATCACCGTATCAGAGACTGCGAGGAGCCCAGGAATCAGCACCAGGGCAACTGGACAAATCATTTCCTGTGTACATCTGTGGGGAGGGACGGGAGAAGAGCATGTGAGTCATCGCGGACGTCACAGAGCCTCAGTGATGCTGTGGAAGCTTCTGACGAGGGCCTCCAGTTGCCCATCACTGTTGTGGCTGCCCATTTTCTGATCTGACATCTCTGAGGCTTGTGGAGCCACTGGTCCAGAACCTCCCAAGTGCCCTCTGCACCCAGAGTCTTCCCAAGGTTAGGAATCAGGCAGGGGAATTTGGGGCCAGAGGGGGCCCAGACAAGCCATCTTAGGAGAGAATGCAGGAAGAACTGCCTCCAAGAACCTACCTCCCAAAGAATATGAGTTGAAGGCTTCCTGCCTGGCCTGGCCTTGGCCTGGCCAGGTTCTGGAGTCTCCAACAACCAGCCACAGGCTGTCTGCTGCCATCATTCAAAGAGCCAAAACAGGAAAGAAGTGCCATCAACTACTCTTGGGCCATCCTTTGGACACCTGCTAAGGACAGCCTCTGCCATAAGAACAGCGGCCACATGGAGCGACCACCACCAAAGCCGAGGGGAGAAGCCAGAGCTGGCTAGTTGTGCAAACCGAAGTACAATGGAGACCACAGCCACTCTCCACATTCAGCAAATTCATTTCCAAATCCTGATGAGATGAAAGGGGACATGAAACCCAGACAGAGACATAAATGTGCCTCTCTGTGCCATGTGAGTGGGAATGTGTGTGTGTGTCTACACAATGGGAGTGCATGCATGGGAGTTATGAGTGCAAGCTTGTCTGAGTATGTGAATGTGAGTGTGTGAGGGTGTGTGACAGCAGATATCAATGTGTGAGGTATGGGTGAGTGTGAGTTTATATGAATGTGAGGATGTGTATGTGAGCTAATGTGACCGTGTGTGAATGGGAGTTGTGAGTTCACAAGCTTCTCTGAATGTGAGTGTGTTGGTGAGTCTGTGAGAGTTTAAGTGTTGGTGTCAATGTGTGGGTTGTGGGTGAGTGGGTGAGCTTGTGTCAGTGTGTGTGAGTGGATGTGTGTGCTTGTGGGTAAGTATATAGGCATGAATATGTGGGTCATTTTTTGAGTTTGTGTGTGTGTGTGTGTGTGATTGTGTGAGCACAAACAAATGTAAGCTGGCCTTTACCACCCTGGCCTTTCGCCTTAGTCTGCCTCTGTCTCTCTCTGCCTTGACTGCCTTTCTGTCTCAAGGCCTTTTGTTCCTACTTTCTTTCCATGTGTCTGTCTCTCCAAGTGTTTTCTGTCTCCTTGCTGCTCAGCCTCTGTCCCCAGTGGTCCCTCCTCCCTCTCCCTCTCTCTCTTTCCCTCTTCCTAGACTTTGCTCTCTATTTTTCTGCCCCTTTCCTCTGCAGACCTCTTCTCATCTGACTCCCAGAAACCCTGGGCTTCTCCTTCACCCCAGGAAGGTCTCTTCTTCCAGCCCCATCTCCCCCCACTTCCTTTGTACTAGAAGTATGTCTTCCAAAAGAATGGAATCCTCCAGAGACTTGTGTTTCCAGGCCTGAATGCTTAATTCCACATTCCTGCCCAGCAAGGGCAAAGATTCCAGCCACACTGTGTCCTGGCTTATCTTGCATTCTAGTGCCAGCCTGGCTAAGATGCTCTCCCTCTTCCCCACGGCTCGCTGCCCTGGGAAGGGAGAACACATCAGACTCTTCTCTTTGTTGCAGCCTCCCCATCCCACCCCACCCCCATGAGGTGCACTTGGTTTGATGCAGAAGGTCAGAAACCTCAGGCAGAATCTTTACCAGCTCTGCTCTGCATCTAGTGAGCCAGAGCCGGAGGACCATCTCAGAACTCTTTGATTTTGTTCTGTTCTACTCAAGAACTAGCACTTACTGGTGTCCAATTATGTTTAGACCTGCTTACAATTTGAAAAAGAAGAGAGAGAGAGAGAGAGAGAAAGAAAGAAAGAAAGAAAGAGAGAGAGAGCAAAAGTTCCTGGATGGTTCAGATGAATTAAACACACACATTCTAAGCACTACATCAATATGATCTCATTGGCTTCTTCTCACTCTTCATTTTACAACAAGGAAACTAAAGCAAAGAAAACGACACAATTTTCCAAGTTATACAACTTACACAGCTGCCCAAGGTGGCCTAGAAGCCTTCACAGGCTCTATGTGCTCAGTCCAGAGCCCTCCTCTGGTTTTGGGGGTCCTGGGTTCCTGGGGAACCAAGCTTTCCCCATAAAGCTTTGGGCTGGCTCCATTCCTCTAGATCTTCTGCAAATCTGGTTCCCTTTCAGCCTGCTTTCAGGCCACATCCTCCCTCAGAGGACTTTCTTGAGCACCCAACAACACAGGGGCCATCTCCCAGGACCCCCAGGGACATGACAGCACAGTGCTCAGTCTCTTCAAAGCTCATCGCCCTGGAGATTTCATTGAAAGTCTTGATCTATGTTCTTGGTTACTGTCTCTTTTCTCCCCTGAAATGGAACTCACTTAGAACAAGGGACTTATCAGTCCCTATAACCTCTGTGTTAACAACAGCTGGGTTCCAGAAAGCACAGGCAAACAAATACATGCAAGGTGTGGAAAAGCTTGAGCAGAGGTGTGATCTACCATGGGGGTGTTCCAGGAGGAAACAATGGAAAAAAGCCACCGATGTGTAACAATTGGATCTTCCAAGGCCACAGACACTTTGTTCCAGGCATGCAGGAATTGTGCTGCAGGAAGGACTGGGTATGTAGATGGGATGGGATTCAGAGCCTCTGATGCCAGGATAAGAAGTTTGGCCTTTACCAGCAAGTAGTGGGGAGCTGGTGAGGAAGCTAAAGAAGCAGAATGACAGTGGCTGTGGTTCTGGGAGAATGACCCAGCCAGGCATGGGCAGAAGGTCCTATAAGACTGAGAGGGGGCTCTTCCTGTCTGGAGAAATCCAGGAGACTAGGGAAGAGGAAAGGCAATGGGGGTCCAGTCAAAGTCCTTTCCTTCTCGTGTCTGGGTGCAGACAGCTGGGTGCCAGCTGTGTGCACACAGGAGCTGGACTGGCCGAGAGGGAAGGAAACCTCCCGTGGCCTGCAATCTCCCAGATACATTTTCTAAAAATCAGAGCAGGTCAGGATCTTTGTTTTCTATTTTTCCCCTGCCCACTTCAGGGCAATGAAGAGCAGATTGTGTTTCCAAACACATCCCAAGAATCTGCAGTGGAAGTTGGAAGAATAACCCCAGGCTTCTTGGTCTAATTCTCAAGGTCAACTGATATCATTAGAATAACATGAACTCAATTTGAGTTACAGCAGGGAAATCATGTTAGGAAATATGGGTCACTCACCACCGAGAAATGAAGCTGTTACCTCACGCTAGCGGAAGTGCTGGCTCAGAAGCCTGTCAACCGTCCTCACCCCATTGTCGGGCTGCTTCTTAACAATGGAGTCAGCCCCCCCCCCCAACAAAAAAAAAAAAAAGCCAGAGCCACTTGGAGAGCGAGATGTGTGATTGAGCAGGGACAAAGGCAGGATGTCCCAGAATGAAGGACAGATCCTTTCCCATTGGTTTCCAGTGAGAAATTTGCTCTGTATTTCTTGAGGTTTTCTTTAAAGCCACCCCACCCCCATGGGAAGTGAGGCAGAGAGAAGGGCCTCAGAGGGTCACAGGTCATGTACAACCCAGTGCTGGGGGTGTGGAAAGTAAATGCCAGCACCCAGTACAGAAAACCCAGGCTCCAATAGAAGCCTACAGAGAGAAGAGAGATAAAATGGGTAGGCAGAGACCGCATATCAGGAATATAACATACAACAGGATTGTGGCCCTGAAAAGATTTTCCAATGTTTCCCTGAAAACCAGAGATGAGAGGGTTTTGTTTTCGTTTTTTATGAAATCTCCATATTCTAGAATGGATACACACTGAAGCGGCACAAAAACATATTTAATGCTCCAATGTGTGATTTACAGGGTTAAAATGGAGTTAGTGGAGGTGGGCACTGATGGCTCATGTCTATAATTCTAGTTACTCAGGAAGCTCAGAACTGAGGATCACAGTTTCAAGTTAGCCTGGGTAGGAAGGTCCATAAACAGTTATTTCCAATTAACCACCAAAAAGCTGCAAGTAGAGCTGTAACTCCAATGGTAAAGCACCAGCCTTGAATGAAAAAGCTAAGGGATAGTGTCAGTCCCTGAGTTCAAGCTCCACATACAAAAAAACAACAAAAACAAATAAACAAATCCTCAGGTATATACTCTGCTGAGACTTCAGGTCCTGGTTCAAGAGCTCTATCTTAGAACCTGTACTCCAATACTATCATAAAGAAGGGAGGGCAACTCTGAAAAGGACCACTCCTGAATCAGGGTCTGCACCCCAGAGGTGGCTCCCACAGGGGGTCATCACCACTAGGTGGCGTTCAGGAGGGCCAGCCACTCTGGTCATGACTGAGTTCTGCCCAAACTTGCTTCAAATCCAGGCAGCCCTCCATGGTGTACTCCATGTCTAGGAGTTGGTGCTGGGGGGCTGACAGGAAGGTCTGGGCTTCTCACCCCAATTGGAATGTCTCTGAAGGACTAGGCCAGCCCTAGAGTTCCAAGAAGGATCAAGTGGAGTCATAATGTCTTGCCCATCTCCTCTGCCCAGCCTGACCCCTTGTTTCTCTACGGTGCCAAATCTGCATGCGACTGCCCAGGACACTCTCTGGAACCCCAATGTTCTCATCTGCCAGTAGAAAGGGACCCCTGCCTTATCTCTTGTGAGGGTGCAATGATTAGGTCCCACAGGGAGTACGGCATGTGTTCTGGACCTATTTCTTGTCTATCATGTCTGAGTGCACAGAAAGGCCTTTGCCTTGTCACTCTCCTCTGTCTCCACTGACTGCCCCCCTCCACTCCTGGGAAGGAAAGCCACAGTTCAAATCCCCAAGAAACAATGTATACTGAGTTCCTCTCAGCCCCATCAAGTAAAAATAATTTTCAAGGTAAATTTACTCCCAGAGACCCTGCCACACAGGGAAAAGTCTCTAACACGAAGTAGAATGCTATGACTGGGTTTTTCTTTCCACTCTTAGAAAAGGGAATTATGTTCATCAAAGAAGTCTTGATGAATTCATTCCACCAGCAGTGGGCAGCAGGAACAGGAGGAAAAAGTTCACCTCTGAAACACCTGGTGGAGGCAGACTCGGTCCTTGCCTCCCCCTGTGCCCGCCCTCCTTCCTGTCTTCCCAGGAGCAGAAGGGAAGCCAGGAGAACCTGAAATAGCCTCACTCCCAACCGTGCAACAGGAAGCTCCAGCCCCACGCCTGAATGCCATCATGCAATTGACACAGGGAGCCGCCACAGCCCCTGTCATTTACCTTCAGGGGACTTGCAGCCTCCACACAGCCTGGGAGCGGGGAGGCTGGCAGGGATCTGCAGGGGCACGGTCGTGAGGCTTATCCCAGGGAAAGCAAGATGAAAATGGGTGATGAGTTCTTCCTGGGCTAGTGAATCTCCTCCATAGTCCTCACTCAATGTCCACCTGAAAAAAGGCGTCCAGTTCACCCCATAAGCACAGGATTCTATATCCTGCCAGGGCCTTGTGATTAAAAAATAGCTATTTCTATGTATATATAGAGAGAGACTATATATAGATTGAGAGACTATATCTATATAGATACATATACATATAAACTCTAAAACATGTGAACACTATGAAATCAAAATTATTTCAAAAGCAAGATTCTAAAAAATATTTCCCATTTTAAAGCAAGTTAATTATAACCATGCAATGGCATTCAATATAACAACATGGAAAAGGACCACAAAGGTTCTTCAACCATCCCCCCACCCCAAATACACTTATTTTGGCTCCAGGGGCTCTGGTCTCTTCTCTTGGTGTGCCCACATGGGACATCCCTCTGCAAGCCCCTGTAATCGTGGTCTCCCTGGAGCAGGAGGATAGTGTTAGATCCAGAGCAAACCCCGCCGCCCCTCAAGCCTCTTCTCTGGAGTCATCGACTTTTAGCATAGATCTGCATCCCCAGCTGCATACTGGAGCTGATTCTAAACTGTCACTGGGTCTGTGTCATCCCCTGCTCTCGTCTCCGTAGACTTGGTAGATTTTGAGCTAGGAGTTGTAAGCAGGGATTCTAGCCAAGTCTTGCATACGCGTGAGTGTGTGTGTGTGTGTGTGTGTGTGTGTGTGTGTGTGTGTGTGTGTGTGTGTTTTACTCAGGAACTCCTGTTCTTGCTTGTTTTGTTGGGTTTTTTTCTGCTCACAGATGGCCACATCTAGGGCTACATCTCCACTTCTGGCTTTTGGCTGGTTAATCAGTTAATTAGAGATAAGAGTCTCATAAATTTGTCTGTCTGGGCTGGCTTCAAACCACAGTCCTCAGATCTCAGCCTCCTTAGTGGCTAGGATTACAGGTGTGAGCCACTGATGCCAGTCTCTCTGTCTTTCTTACAAAACAAAAAACAAAAACATGTAATACTGTCTGCACCAACCAACATCATGACCAAAAGGAGAGAAAAACAAGATAGATGATAGGGGGGGGGGTCACCTTTATTAAGAGAAAACTATGAAAGAAGTATACATTTCTCTGTGAGAGCAACCCAGTTCTTTGTGGAAGAGAAAACCATTCTCACTGATTTAAGAGGGGAAAACAAGTATGCCTGGCTCTTCCACCTCGACACTCACTCCACTTCCTTCATTTCCCCTACTTCCTTCATTTCCCCTACCTCCTTCATTTCCCTTACTTTATGCCATAGGCTAGATTTTCCCCAACCCTGACCCTCCTTGATCCTCCAGGAGATCACACAAGGCCAGTGGAGGGCAGGCGTCCCAGAAGGGAAGGCAGCTCCTGCCCATTGCCTGCTGGTTCCTCAGTTGGCAGAAATCTCTTTCCACAGTGGTGGGCAGGGTTGTGTTTATTTTGCAATTAACGAAGAACAAAGGAAGTAGCAGGGGGCTTTTGGGGGTGGTGCTTGTGGCTTGCTTTTGAGGGCCAGAATTCTTGACCCCCTCTCCTTCTGTTAGCTCCAGGCAGAGTGAGAGCGATGTTAATGCCCTCCATCATTTCAAAGGGGTCAATATTCTTTTTGGGCCAGGTCACCTGCTATGGCAGATGGCTCTCTATTCCTGAAAAGAAACCTGGGGCAAAGCTGTGCCCACATGGGCTTGGGGTCTGCTCAGGTCTAAGGTGAAGCACAAAGGTAATCCATGGTTCCGATGGGAAGGGCCATGGAGGGACCGGTACACCAAGGTCCTCCTTACTATCCAAGTGTTGAGGAAGAGATGCTCAGCAGTTCTCTGTCACGCTGTCTTCAGAATGGACCCCCATGTCCCTGTGCCCTACACAGGTAGGGTCAAGCAGACCCCTGCTAACAAAACCAGAGAGGTTGAGGGGGGCTGACGGTATTGATTCAGCAGCTAGGGCTTGGAGCTACCCACGGTAAACAAAACAAATTATATTTACTTCCATGGGAGCCTGAGATTTTTGACAGCAAAAGAGAGACTTATGGTAGAGTTGTTGCTGCATTTATATTTAATAAATTTAAGAGAGAGATGAAATAGACTTTAGCAAGGCTAGTGAAATATTTATAAAAGCACACCGAAGCCATGTAAGGGAGAGAGAGGGAAATAAAACAGCTCACATGTGGGATCAAATCGAGCAAGCCAGCTTTTAACCTGACAGCTCCCAAGCACTGCAGGCAACAGATCTGCCAACAGGCCACAGATGCACCACACCTGAGCTAGCCGGGGAGATGAGGAGAACGGGGTGGGAGGCGAGGTGGGCACGGGTGCGTGTGCACAGTCACAGCCAGTTCCATGCAGTCCCGGGCAGCTGTCACACCTGCCCAGCTGCTCAGGTGTGCCTGGCACCTTGCAATGCCAGCCAGGGCACGTTTTCCACCCCTGGCCCACGTCCAGTCTAGCCTATGGCCTGCTAGGAGCATACAGGGCTCCTGGGGAGACCTTAGACAGCTGGGCTCTGAATACCCTGGCTTCTATCTTTTGGGAAAGGCCATCTGTCTTCAAACTACTGTCCAAAGCAGGGCCGGTGTTTCCTTTGAGGGAGAGAAATGGGCCAGAATGTTTAGCTTGCTGATTCATAACATTTTTAATGCAAAAGTAATATATATATATGCATTATATTATATTCGTGGAGGGAAAAGCGAAAGAGAAAAGCAGATAAACTTGCAAACACACAGCCTGTCTCCCATAGTCTCCCCCACATAGACATTTCCAGACTGGTGGCATACCCGTCCATCAGGGGTGGTTTAAACCAGAAGGATGGCTTCAGAGCCTGATGCCTGCTGCTGACGTGCTACACAGGTCCTTCACTGGACATCTTTTTCCTAACCATCTTCTCCTGCCTTGATGCAAATAGAAATTCATCTTGGAAACACATTTCAATCCTGTCTCCCCCAAAAAATATCTGTTCTCTGCTTCTCCCCACCCACAGTTCTCCCTCCCCGAAGCCCCCACCGCACCTTTTGGGGTGTGTGTGTGTGTGTGTGTGTGTGTGTGTGTGTGTGTGTGTGTGTGTGTGTGTGTGTGACTCATTCTTGTCTTGCTCATTGATTGTCCTGCATGTTGGAGTTTCTTGTCCTCCCATGCACATGAAGGGTCTTGCAGGGCACTTATTCTCCCTCTATGCCCTCCTATGCTCTGCCCAGAAACATGTCCTTCTGGCTTAAGCAATGAGCTGAGGAGGAATTCTCCCCTCCTTAGGGAAAGTAACTCAATTCTTGGCCAAGTTCCAGTGGCTCTTACCTGTAATTCTCTTTAGGAGACTGAGATCTGAAGATCATGACTTGAAGCCTGCCGAAGCAGAAAAACCCATCAGAGTTTTATCTCTAACCATCCAAGAGTCCAGCCTTGAGTGGAAAAGCCAAGGGAGGAGCACCTAAGTTCAAGCCCCAGAACCCACAGAGAAGAAAGAAAAGGAAGGAAGGAGAGAGGGAGGAAGGGAGGGAGGAAGAGAGGAAGCAAGGAATGGAAGCAAGGAAGGAAGGAAGAAAAACAACTCTGGTCCATTTTTCCAAAAGAAGCAGAAAACTGCCTTTCAGATTGCAGGCTTATGAACAGAAATGTTTGTGAAATACAGATTTTTGGAAGACCACTCACCAGATGATGTGGTGACACAGCCACTCAGGCTGTTGGGGAGTTTCTGACCCCCTATTTCAGTCTTTGTTCGTATTTCCATCATTTCTCATGTCAAATATATCAGCTGTCCCCAGGCTTTGTCGCCTTCTCATACCAGACTTTTGAGCTACAAAAAGCTGCAAGAATTCTGCCCAATGGTCTCAAATGTGTTTCTACCAGCCATTTAACAAAATCTCTGCTAAGTAACTTTTCTATACATTGGCTTATGAATCCATGTGGGCCCCCATCTGAGCTAAAAGAAGGTTCTAGGCCTATTGCCCTAATTCCTGAAGTTGCCTACTCTGCCACCTTCTTTCCTGCCTATCCTGAGCATCAACCTTTCCCTGCAGGGCTCATGTCAACATAGCCCATGGTGGCTGAGTGGTAGGAGATCATAGGAAGCAGGAAAAACAAGGTTTTGGAGGACTGGGCCTGGCAATGGTTCAAAGATTTCCAGAAGATCATGGGGGCCAATAATTGCAGCCATTTCTCCCTCCCTATTTTCACTTCTCCAGCCAGGCCAAAGCTCTCTACTCAGTAGTTTCTGTGAGGGCTCATCCCTCCAGTCTCTGCAATACCACTCCCTCTGCCTGGAGCCCAGCCTCCTCCTCCTCTTCCTTCCCCTCCCCCTCCTCCCCCTTCCCCTCCTCCCCTCCTCCCCTTCTTCCCTTTCCTCCACCTCCCTCAATGCCAGTAATAAGGCTTGAATTCAGGGCCTGAGAACCATCCTTTATCTTTTTCACTCAAGGCTGGTGCTATACCATTTGACCCAAAGCTACACTTCTTGCTTTTTGGTTGTTAATTGGAGATAAGAGTTTCACAGATTTCTCTGCCCAGGTTGGCTTTGAACTAAGATCCTTCTGTCTCAGCTTTCTGAGTAGGTAGGATTACAGGCTTGCACAACCAGTATCTGGCTTTAAAGCAGGTCTAATGAGTATAATTTGCCCATAATAAATTATCCATATTTAAAGTGTTCCATGAGGGGCTGGGGATATGGCCTAGTGGCAAAGAGTGCTTGCCTCGTATACATGAAGCCCTGGGTTCAATTCCCCAGCACCACATATACAGAAAATGGCCAGAAGTGGCTCTGTGGCTCAAGTGGCAGAGTGCTAGCCTTGAGCAAAAAGAAGCCAGGGACAGTGCTCAGGCCCGAGTCCAAAGCCCCAAGACTGGCAAAATAAATAAATAAATAAATAAAAAGTGTTCCATGAGGTAAGTTTTGACATACATGTATATCATGAAACTATCACCACATTCAAGGTAGTGAACCTGCTAATCTCCCAACTCTGTCATCCTTCCTGCTTACCCATTTCCCCCTAACCCAAGAGATTATTTGCAGTCTTTCTGTCTCCATAGATTACTTGGAGCTGCTACAGTTTTATGTATTTGCAATCATACAATATATACCTTTTATTTCTGGGTCCTTTCACTAAGCATTTGCTATGAGATACAGCCATTTTGTTGTGCTGATATTAACTCTTCTGACCATGGGCAAGGCCTCTCTCTCCAGGATATATTTATATATTTGCTACATTGTATTTCTCACAACATATTTATTGTCTTGATGGATTCTTTTCAGCTTTTGCTTTTAAACAAATGCTATTGTGGGGGGGGGGGGGGATTCTCAGATATTCCTGGTACACACGGAAGTTGTAGAAGCAGAATTTCTTGGTCAAAGTTCCTATGCATCTTCAACTCTGTGAGTGTCTCAGTCCTCCAGTTCGCTAAGGTTTTGTATTCATGACAGTGAGGCAGGCTGCAGTAATATATAACCCCTGACTGTGTAATGATACAAATATGATAGAGGTTTCCCACAGTCACAACAGTGAGGGCTCCTGGTAAGGGGAATTACTGCTCCTCTAAGTCACCCAAGGATCTGGTCATGGCCAGCTCTGACACGCTTAATATCAAACTTCCAAGTCTACCCTGGGAAGGCAGATCTCTGATTATTTTGTTCTTCTTCAATTTTTCTCAGCAGTGTCTTATAGTTTGCAATATACAAATGTTTCACTTCTTGGATTGAGGGCTTAGCATTCCATGTTCTATACTCTTGCAAGTGATATTTTTGCTGGGTGCCTATAAATCATTTTGTAACATTTGTAATCTTAGCTACTCAGAAGCTAAGATCAGAAGGAATGGAGTTTGAGGCTAGCAAAGGAAGAAAAATATGCAAGGCTTCATCTCCAAAATAACAGGGGAAAAAGCCAGGCTAGAAGTGTGGCTCAAGTGGTAGAGCACCACTCAAACAAGCAGGAGACTGAGTTTAAATCTAGTACCAGCAAAAAACAAAAAAACAAAAAGGGCATTCTCAATGTTGGTTTCTGACTGTTTCTCGTTAGGTGTAAAACAAAAATTAACTGTATATGTTAGTTACATGTCCTGATAAACACTGACTAGTTCTAGTGGCTGTTTGAAAGGTGCTCAGATGTCCTATACAGAGACCTATATCAACTGTGAATAAAAAGGCTCTTACATCTTCCTTTACTTCCCTTCTTTTTCCTCCATATTTACTGGCTGGAGTCTCTGGTGCAGTGTTAATAGAAATGGTGAGAGGTCTTGTCTCTGTCTTATCCCGTGTCTTAGCTGAAGCACACCAATCTGTCATCACTGGGCACAATGATGCCTGTAGGCTTTCCAGAGTGAAGGAAGTTCTATTTCTAATGTGTTGAGTTCATTTCATTTTTTTTTTTTTTTGCAGGTAACAGGGCTTGAACTCAGGCCTTCAAACTTGCTTGCTTGGCTTGCTTGCTCAGTACTCTACCATTTGAACCACATCTCCAGCTCAGCTTTTGGCTGGTTATTTTGGAGCGGGAGTCTAGAACTTTTCTTCCAGTGCTTCAATCATAATCCTTCAGGTCTCAGCCGTTAGAGTAGCTACCATTGCAGGCATGAGCTATTGGTACCTGGCTACTTTTATTTTTAATTAGAAATGAATATTGGATTTTATCAAATGATTTTTCTGTGTCTACTAAGGTGACCATATATTTTTCTTTCCTAGTTTGTAAAGATGATGAATTGCATTGATTAATGGTAAACCATTTGTTAATGATTTCTTATTATTTTTATTTTATATTGGATTCCATTTCCTCAGGTTTTTCTTTTAGAATTTTTGCATCTCTGTTCACGAAGGATACTGGTCTGTAGCTTTCTTTCTTATAATACTTGGTTTTTATGTCTGAATAATGTATGGCTCCTTGGGTGATGTAGAAATATTCTCATTTTTCCAAAAGAATTTTGTAGAATTAATATTATTTCTTTTTTAATGTTTGCTTGAGTTCACAAATGATACCTTCTTGGTTTGAAGTCTCATTTGTGTGAAAGTCTTTGTTTCTGTTTTTCTGTGCCAACTGCTGGGCTTGAACTCAAGGCCTCAAGCTCTTGCTTGGATTTTTTGCTCAAGGCTGGTGCTCTGCCATTTGACCCATAGCTCCATTTCCAGATTTTTACTGGTTAATTCAAGATAAGAGTCTCTTGGATTTGTCTGCCTGTTCTGGCTTCAAACGAGGATCCTCAGATCTCAGGCTCTTGAGTATCTAGGATTTCAGGTATGACCCACTAGTGCCAGGCTTATTTGTGTGAAATTTTACTTACAGATTCAATTATTTGAATCAGTACAGAGCTACTCGAGTTCTCTGTTTCCTCTAGGTTAAGATTTGGTAGATTGTGACAAGGATTTTTTCCCCCCATTTCAACTAAGGTGTTGAATTTACTGGCAGAGTATTCATAACATTTCCTATTTTCCTTTTAGTGTCTGTTAGTTCTATAGAGATGTCAGATTTGGCATTGTTGATATTGGTAATTTTTTCTCCCTTTGATCATTCTGACTAGAGGTTTATCCTGTTTTTACTGATCTCAAAGAACTAGCTTTCTGTTTGAACTCAGAGCTTTGTGCTGGCTAGGCAGAGGCTCTGCCACTTGAGCCCTGCCCTCTCCCCTTATTTCTTTAGGTGATTTTGTTTTTGGCCAGTCCTGGGGTTTGGACTCAGAGTCTGAGCACTGTCCCTGGCTTCTCTGTGCTCAAGGCTAGCACTCTACCTCTTGAGCCACAAGGCCACTTCTGACTCTTCCAGTTTATGTGGTGCTGAGGAATCGAACCCAGGGCTTCATGAATGCCAGGCAAGCACTCTACTGCTAAGCCACATTCCCAGCCCACTTTAGGTGGTTTTTAAATAGTATCTCACTTTTTTTTCTGGGGGCCACGTTGAACTTTGATCCTTCCATCTAGGTTTCCCAGATAGCTGGGTAAAAGGGGCCACCATCACACCCAGCTTGTTAGTTGAGATGGGGCTTTGCAGCTTTTCCCCCAAATTCTCCTGATCTTTACATCCTAAGATAACTACACCAGGCTTTTGAGGGGTGTGTGTGTGTGTGTGTGTGTGTGTGAGAGAGAGAGAGAGAGAGAGAGGGAGAGAGAGAGAAAGAGAGAGAGAGAGAGGGAGAGAGAGAGAGAGGTCCAGTTTGAGAACTTTCTTCCTTTTGAATACAGGCCTAAAATATTATAATTCTTCCTAGAAACTCTGTTATCATTTTCACTCAGTAAAATATACTATTTTTCTCTTTGATTTCTTTGACCCATGGGTCAAAAATGTATCATTTTGTTTCCAAATATTTGGGATTTTTTCAATCAACTTTTCATCAGAGAACATACTATGCTACTTAAATGTTTTTAAGTTCATAACCCCAAATATGGCCTATGTTGGCCAAGTTCCAGGGGCAAAGATTGTGTGTTCTGCTGCTGGGGCGGGGGCCTTCTCATGTCCAAAGGTGAGCTGATGCTCAGGTCTTCTGACCACTGTTGGGATTTTCTGTCTTCGCATTCTAGAAGTTATTAAGAGAAGGTGCTGACTCACCCGCTCATCATTATAGCATTGTCTGTTTCCTTTACAGGTCTGTAAACTTCTCCTTCATGTATTTTGAGCTCTGCTAAAAAGCTGACTACAAATTTAGGATTGTTATCTTCCTTGATGTATTACTCCTCAAGTGTTACCTCCTGACCTTCGTACTCCAGTCATATTCTGTCCTCCAAACACCAGGTTGTCTGCTTTTTATTTTCATTATAGCCAGCATTGCTGCACTTTCCCCCTTCTACTTTTAACTTTATTAATATGTCTACATTTAAAAAATGGCTTTTGTATGTCTTTTTTTCAAAGAAATCCTCGTGTTTTGAGGATTTAATCCTCATGTTTTGCTTCATTTTTGAAAGATATTTTTACTAGCTGCAGAATTGAAGGTTGGTTGGCAGAACTGAAGGTTGGCCGTTCTTTGCTTTGCTTTGCTTTGTTTGAGAAGTTCAGAGTTTCTTGGATTTGTAACTTTTCTAGTTCTTATAAAGTTTGGAAACATTTTAACAACTCAGTCTTCAAATATGTTCTCTGCTCCTTCCCCTTGAAAAAAACTTCCAGTTATGCACAGCCTGGTGTGTGAAGGTCTACCCTTCGCTCACCTGTAAGCCATTGCATCTGTTATCTTTGTTTCATTGCAGATAGCTTCCATTGCTAGGTCTTCAACTTCACAGTTCTTTTCTTCCATGAAAAGAAAGTCTATACAGTGCAGTTCTCAGCTCTAACTTTGTATTTCTAAGATTTTTGTTTGTATCTTTTTCATGTCTTGCTCGTTTCAAATTTATTTACTTTTTTATTTTTTAAGGTGATGTTCAGAGGTTAGAGTTACATAAGTCAGATAAAGAGTACATTTCTTTTGGGAAAAATTAACTTTTAAATTAACTTTTTAAACACATAGAAAGCAGTCCTTAGAACTGCTTTTGTGTACTTGTTGCAAGTTCTATCATTGTATGCTTTTGAGGTTAATTTTTTTTTTTTTTTACCCAAGGCTGGCACTTTACTCTTTAAGTCACATCTTCACTTCTAGCTTTTGGCTGATGAATTGGAGATAAGAATCTCTTAGATTTGGATTCACAGGCTGGTAGTTATTACAGGGCTGAGCCCCCAGTGCCTGTCAAGGTCACTTTTGATGATACAATTTCCTCTTCCCCATGGGAATAGCCTCCTTCTATATACATGTAGTATTCGGTCAGTGAGTGCCAGGGATACAATGCATTTATTTTCCTGGGTACCAAATACTTTTGTGTTCTTAAACACATTCTTGAGCTTTGTTCTGGATATGGTTAAAGTACTTGAAAACAGTTTGACCTTTCAAGGTCTTGTCTTTAGGGTTTGTTAGATGGGACTGGGGTGGTGCTCAATCTAAGGCTAGTTATTGCTCACTACCAAGGCAATATCTTCAGTGCCAGTCAACTTTCAGTTACTGTAGTGAATACCTAAAGTGCTCAGCTTATGAAGAGGAAAGGTTTACATTGGGTAGAAGCTTGGGGGCTTCAGTCTGTAGTTAGTTGGTGTTGGGATCTGATCGATCCCTTTCTCCCTGATCTCCTGGGGAAAATGCCTGAACCCTAAAATCTATGAAAGAGCACTCGGCCTTGCCTTCTGCCGGCAGAAGGCCAAGGTGTACTTTCGTGGACTTGTGCTAAGTTGAGGAAAGGTTGCTGAAGCCTCCCCTTCCCCGAGTCCCCTCATATGTTACCAGGAGCGGGGGACATGCTGCGATGGTGGGATTCGTCTCAGCCTCCCGAGGGCGGGCCAGAGAAATTTATTATGATGACAAAGGCGAAAGGGGAAGGACTTGGGGTGACTGACTGATTGGCTGACTGTGCTGCCACTCAAGTGATCCTGGAACTTCCTTTGTGGGCTGGGCAACTCTATCATGGTGGCATGCACGTGTTCGCTTCCCAAGGGGCGGGGGGCTTCTTTTCCGGTTGAGGCTGAAAGGTGGGAGGGGCTCCCTCTCACATTGTCCCAGGGCTGGGGGAAGGGCAGCGTCTCACTCTTGGCACCCTTCCTCCACCAAGGCCAAAACAGTCCCCAACAAGTTGGCCCCATTGTTTTGAGCCTGTGGTGAGGGGGTCCATGGTGGGGAGCAGCTGCATATGCCATAATGAGATAGGAAAGATTGTTTTTTAAGATGGGGAGGATATTCCTGGACACCCAAAGACCTCCCAATGGGCTCCACCTTTGAAAGCTTTCACCACCTTCCAACAGTGCCACGCTGGGGGCCAGGCCTCTCCCACACTTCAGATCCAAAGCCCATGAGTGCACCAGAATGACTGGTTCTGTGGTATGACTGTCTTGACTCTCAGGGTTCTCTGAGTGAGGCTCTCTCCCTCAGACTCTTCTTTCTGTACATTCCAAAGGCGTTCAGCTCCTGACACTCGGCTCTGCCTCCTCAGCCCAGAACATCTGCCAGCCTCCTCCCTGATCAGGGGATTAAGAACCGGCATTGCCACAGGGCTCTTTTGATTCCCCAAGAGAGTTCTTCATTTCTCAATGTCCAGTAATTCATCTTCACATTTCTTGTCTAGTTTTTTCACTGTGTCAAATGGAGAGGAAAACAGAGTCATTATACCATCTTGGCTAGAAATGGTAAGTTCATTTTCTAACAACTAATGAATGTCATCTTATACCGTCAAACGTCCCTAAAAGCCATATTAACTCTATCCTCCCACATATTCTAGCGATTCCTCTGTCTTAGGATTCCCCCCCCCCTTTTTTTGTTTTTTGGGGTTTTTTGTTTGTTTTTGTTTTTTGGGGACCAGTACTAAAGCTTAAACTCAAGGACTCAGGGCTTAGGCACTGTCCCTTAGCTTTTTCACTCAAGGCTAATGTTCTACCACTTGAGCCACAGCTTTACTTTTGATATTTTGGTAGTTAATGGAACACAAGAATCTCATAGACTTCTCTGCTCAGGCTGACTTCAAATCTTGATCTGTAGATCTCAGCCTCAGTAGTTAGGATTATAGACGTGATCTCATAATGCCCAGCCTTGTCCTAGTTCTTATCAATCTGTATTACTGCTTGCTTATTTGCCCACCTTCTCACTAGACTATAAACAACTACACACAGGGTCTATGTCTTGCTCACTAGATTCTGCCTGGCACACAGTAGGCATCTGATTAGTGTTGGTCATTTTGAGCATGTTTTATTCAAGAAAACCCAAACCACATTCTCAAGGATCCCCCCTGGGTCCCATCAGATCCTGGGAACACAGAAGCTCTGTCTATAAAAGTGTGAATGGTGTAAGGTTTTCCAGAAAGGAAACCTGCCACATGGTTCATGCAGAAAAAGAGTTTATTGGGGGGAGAGCAGACTGTGGCCTGCATGAGATGGAGATGTGAGGAAACAGAGAGGAAGGAAGAAGAGGAGAAAGAAAAGAAAGAGAGCAAGAGAGAAAAGGAAAGACAGAAAGGGAGTAAGAGGGAAAAGGAAAGAGAGTGGGGACTTGTGTTGAGCCCAATTATATAAGGAAAGGTGGGAGGTGTGGCCAGGTGGATTGGATGTTGTAATGGGGTCCCCCCAAGGGAGAGGACTGTGGGGCATGCCCGGCTGGCCCCACCTGTTTTCCCAGCCCTGGGGCTGCGTGGCTATTACACCGAACCGGAAAGGCGGTTCTAGCTGGCCCCGCCTCCCAGCCTTGGGACCACGTGTAGCCAAGATGGCGCCTGGAGGTGAACCCGGAGGCGGTCCTGTGGGCTGTGACGTAGAATTAGGCCGCCTCTTAGGATTGGTCCCTCGGCCCTCCACCCTTGACAGACATCTCAGGCCGACCCTCAGTCCCTAGCTAGGTGCACGCACACCCCTCACCCTCCTGCCATTTTAAGGCCAAAGCTCCTCCCAGTAAAGCGTGACACTCTCCCGGGCTGTCTGATTGTCCTCCAGCGAAAGGGGGCCTGGGAGCGGGCAGTCCATCCACTCTTCACCTTTTCTTGGCCCGCCTCGGTCGGGGCGTGCTTCCCCGCCTCTCCCGCTGGCCAGGAGAGTGCTGGGGGCGAAGGACCCCGACAGGGGACCACATGTAATGGGGTCCAAGGAGGGGGATTCCCCTATCCCTCCAAGAGTCCACCACTCAGAGACACTCTCAAGTAAAAAGATGGATTTATTGGGGAAGTAAAAAGTACACTGGCCAGGATCACAGGCCAGACTCGGGAGCTGGAACTGCGACCATAAAAAGCAAGCTGGCTGGCCAGAGCCGCAGCCCAGGCTCAGGAGGTGGGACCACACTCCCTGGGCCATGCTCAAGTCAGGTTATAAAGGCAAACACCACATGGTCAAGCCTGCCACACACAGATGGCCAATGAAGTTATAACACTTACAGAACCTGCCAGGTCACACGCAGGTGGCCAATGGAGTTACAATCTGCCTCATAGTAACTGTTTGAACCAACCTATCATTTAAGTTAGACTTGGCACACAGATTTGGTGGGGCTCACATGATGCAGGTGGATATGCCTACTCAGGGAAGGGCACAGGTTTAACCTTGACCACTACTCAGGTGGTCAAGCAGTTTACACAATGTTATCACAGTGAAGGGGGACTTCTCTGGATAGGGCAGGGGAGATCTTAGTGAAGATGGAGTCAGCTTCAGCTCTCTTTAATCTGAGATGGAGTCAATCTGACACCCCTCAACAGCCCATGATGGCGCTGGCCAGATCTGACCTCCATATTACAGATGGGTAATTCAGGTACTGGGTACAGACTAAATAGGTGAGGGGCATCTGCATGGAGCCCTCCCAGGGGTGGGCCTTACAAATGGGAAGTGTTCAGGGTCTAAGGGAGGGGGAACCATACTAACACACCAATTCGTCTCTCCAAGACCCTCAAAGTCGCAGCTCACATTAACCAGCTCACATTAATCACATGGACTGGGGACTATTAAGATAGGAGAGCTGAAAGCAGAACCAGGAAGAAAAGGAAATCCAGGATTCCCAGGAAATCAGGAAGCTAGATCTCAGGGTGCCAAGCTATGGGTATACAGCCTATAATCTCCCTCTCCCCAGCCCTGGGTCCCCTCCATCATACAAGATCCTGGAAAAGGCCCAACCCGGGCATTCTGAGAATGAAGCAAGTTTCTAAAATGTTCAAGTGTTCAAATGATATTCTAGTCTATACTTGGTGAGGGGAAAAAAAAAAAAAAACTCTTTCAAAGAATGAAAAGGTTTCCCTACCTGTCCCTTCCTTTCTTTTCAATGATGGCATTTCCATAAGAGGAACTGCTTGATGGGCCTGTTCCCTTTAAATTATTTTCTAACAATCCAGGCAGTCACACATGATGGCTGCCTCTCCTTGGCTCACCTTTCCTTTCAATTACTTTGGTTCCTCAGCTGAACAATGGCCGAGTGGCAGCCCCTCCTGCCTGGGACTGCTGTAACTCGGTGCCGCTACGGCCAGGTGCCCAGGCTGGACTCCGGCTTTGTTCCCCTGGCCAGACGGACGGGACTTTCATCTTGCCGTCTCCCCTTTCTGTGCCATTTAAACTTTAACCTGGTAGTAACTTTGCCCGCCTTGATTCCCAATTCAAAGGCTGGCAGATGAAAAGCCCTCCCCTTGGATGTAGCTTGAAAACTTCACCCTCAGTCTCTCTCTATCTTTGAACTGCCTTGGAGCCTTTTTGCCCAGACTGTTTCATTCTCCCTGGGCCTCTAGCTTTCAGACCTGGGGGCTTAGCAAATGCAACAATGGGGGCTTCCAGTTGAGGCTCTGCAGGACCCCAAATGCTCCAAGTGGATAGCTCACAGGTCCTTACACATATGCACCCTCACACCCCAGACCAAGGACCCTGGATCTCTCATGACTCCATCTCTGGCCTTTAGGACAAGTCCCCTCCCTCCAGCCAGCCCTCCCCAATCGCAGCTTCCCTTCACAAGCCCCAGACCCACAGCAACTTCAAGGCTTCCAGCCCCAGGTGGGTCTTGCAGAAACTTTTTCCTTTTCAATGCAGGCAGGCCACTCGCTGCTCTCAGATGTCGGCCAGGGGACAATGAGAGGATTCAGAAATCACAGGAAAATTCAGGTAGTCAAGAGACCAAATGGGACAGTGGTGGAAAATGAACTACAGAGAAGGTTAGAGGTAAACCCCAAAGCAGATACAACTTTTCTCCATCCTCCAAGCAGGCCTCGCACTGCCAATGTGTGTAGCATCTCAGGTCAAAGTCTTATGTGGTCCTCTGTTTGATACTCAGGGTTTGTTGTTTGACAACCAAGACAAGTCTGAGCATCACCATTGTCTCTGCTGCTGTCAGAGCTAAAGAACATTGACGTGAATTGAATGGTGGTTCTCACAAAGAAGTAGCTGTATCCTAACTCCAGGAATCTGTGGGCATTGCGTGCTCTGGAAAGTAATGAGGAAAAGAGAGGGGGAAGTGAGGAACTGTTAGGTAGCTAGGGATAAAAAGTGGTGGACATAACATGTGGCAAATAATATGTGGCCTGTCATGATATTTCTTGTTCCCATAGTGCCTTGAGTTCCTGCTAAAATGCTTCTTCCCATAATACTGTGTGTTTCCACTCACACATTTCTTCCCATAATACTGTGTGTTTCCACTCACACACTTCTTCCCATAATGCCCCAGGTGCCTGCTCAATGGATGAAATGGTACATAAACAAGCCATTAAACTATCAGCACAAAGTCCAAGGATGAGATATGAGAGGAGCCCATACTATAGAAAACACCTCTGAGACGACTCCTTTGGACTCCTTTTTGGGCTCCTTTCCAGGTGCAGAGGCTCCATACTTCCTTTCATGTCTTTTCTTTCACTTTCAAATGAATGTGTGCTGTTTACCTTAAACATTTTCCTGTTTCTTAATTCTTTAATAGTCAGAGAGAGAGAGAGAGAGAGAGAGGAATCCATACTCCTAGACAGCATGAATAGGTCTCTGCTGATGGAATCAAGTTAAGGATCTTGAAATGAGATGATCACTCTGGATTATCCCAAGAGCCCCGTCATCTTCAGTGACTAAAGAAGTTTCTGATGCTTGAAGCCCCCAAACTTACAGTGATTTAGCTTCAGGAAACTAATGTAAGTATGCCAACACAAGAAGGGGAATTTCAAGAATAGCCAGGCTTCTTGTCAGAACCTGGTACTTGGGTGATGGTCAGCATCTTCCTAGCCTCAAAAGATGGGCGCCCATAGGCCTCAGCCAATCACAGTTGTCCCATGATGACCAATGATTGGCTTACAGGGGACTGTGTGGCCCTATTCTAGCCAATGAGATGGAAGGGGAGGGGAAATCATGCTGAGTGGTATTCCCCCTTCTTCTTTCTCAAGGTCTGATCTCTACCTAGGAACCCTAATGGCTACCCAGGGGTAGGGGATGGAGAGAGGTCAAAGGCCTGCAGAAGGTGGTGCAGGAACAGGCAAGAATGAAAGCTGGATTCCCATAGCGTAATCTCAAGTACAAACTGTCCACCAGCCTAGAATATGGGGATACACTTCCTAAAGATAGAACTCTGCAGACAGGACCCTGTGAACTCAAGTAGGAATCCTGTCTCCTAAAGAATGTCAGGGGCCAGAGGGAGAACCAGGACCACCAATGTTCTAGCAGCCTGATATTTGGGGATAGAATGCCTTCTAAAGGTAGAGCCAGGCAGAGCAGCCTAGCTCCCCACAGAGCTCTGCGCCTGTGGTGGAGAGAGGCTGGGATACTAGAGTCTGGCACATAGCTTTCTTTCCTGACCACACCTTCTATATTCATGTTCCAGGTCCTTGGAATGAGCAAGAACTGTCAGGGGCCATGAAACAGATAGCAGCAGAAATGAGAGACTCAAGTTTTTCCCACTGTCACCTAGAGCAGGGAAGCCCCCCAAACTATGGGGGGGCCTTTGGCAGCATGAGAGTATCATCCTACCTACACTGGAGACAGTGTCATTCTCAGACAGCTGCAGGACCAGCAGAAGGGATGGCACTGAAGTGCCCTGCCCAGAGGTCCCCAAATGTATCCAGCTGATGCCATGGATAGCTCAGTCGGTAAAGCATGAGATTCTTAATCTCAGGGTCTTGGGTTCATGCCCCACTTTGGGCGTCATTTGCCAGGCTAAGCTCTATACCTCCTTCCGTGTAGAGATCCTGGGCCTATCTGCCCCTTCTGTGTGGTCCCCTATCACTCTCACGCATATCCTCTGGCCAGTAGAAATAACTGCGGAAGCGAGGTCCATGTGCAGCCTCAGTCAGCATGTGGTTGCGAGAATGCCCTTCCCCTCCCTATACTTGCCAAGGAAGACAGGGGCGCGTGGGCTCTCGGAGAAGCTTCAAAGAGCATTCTGTTTATTCAAGGGAGGGGCTAACAGACTTACAGCAATAGTGACGAGCAAAGGGGAGGGACTGGCCAGGTGCTAGCGATAGGCTAATGAGCATGTCCATCATTGTGATGTCACGGAACTTCCCGCAGAGGCCCGGCCTCTTGGCTCGGCCTGGTGCCATCACGACACACGTGCTCGCCGCCGAGAGGCGGGGGCTGGTTTGCTATCTCTTCAGGTAGAACCCGGAAGGAGGTGGGACGGGCCAGCAGCGAGCCATCCCAGTTCTCAAAGGCACAGCCATCCCCTACAGCAGGAGGCAAGACAGAGCCCCCAACCCCCTTCCCACCTCAGTTTCCCCAGATCTAATGAGGAAGGCTGGACTCAGTTGCTTCCCAGCTCTGCTAGGTGAAATAATACAGTCTCCAAGCTGAGGATCCAGGACAAGGAAGATGGCAGAAAGGCAGGAATGTTTGCAGTAGTCCCTTTCTCCCACCCTGTCACAACCACTGCCTCTTCCTGCTCCTTGCCAAAACCGAGGCTTCTGAAATGCCAGGCCTGGGTGGGGGGCTGGGCAGGAGGAAGGAGTCACCCTGCCGTGGTGGTGCACAGCTCCACTACAGCTAATGGCCTGGCAGTTGTTAGATAGAGGACATGCCTTTTTGTGATACCATCTAAACCCCATTTAACTCATCATTTAAATTTACTAACAGATGCAGGCTTCCCTCAATGAGAGGAGGCTGACCTTCCTGAGAGCGGTGGGCCATGTGTGAGCAATGATTACAGTGGAGAGCGGCATGGCCTGCTAAAGTCTGGGTGCCCTTCGCTGTCCTGTACTTCCATTCTCAAGTCCTGTAGCAGCCCCAGGTCCAGTAGCTAAGAAGGCACCACGTCCCCAGGCTGCAATGGTGACATCCATCCCCAGAGGAGAACCCATCCTCTATCTCATTCACCCTTATAGAAGGACCCATCCTCTCCCACCCTCCAGACACATGTTTACTGAGCAACATGGCTTGCAGATGAAAACCTGTTCCGAGCTTTAAGAAGAGCACTTTGCATGCTTCAGAGGGCCTCTCTGCTGAGGAGCACCTCCTCCTGGGGAGCATCCCCTCCTGGGGAACACCCCTTCTCCCCACAGGAGCAGGTCTTTATCATACAGAAAGGGTCTTTGCTTGGGTGACCAAGTGTCAGGTGAGTAGGTAGCCATGATTAGGGGAATAATGTGGACACATCTTTTAGGACCTGACCAAGGCCACCTCAATATCTCCCATGATTCTCACCCCACACTTCTTCAACCCCACGTTGTCCTGAACTGAAGAGCTGCCAGAGAGAAGACATGATGGTTGTCCTTTTCCTGCCCCTGAGGGGCCCCAAGGGCTTTCACCATGAGAAGAAGGGAAGACCAAATGGAGAATCTGATGTTCTCTGTCCGGGTGAGTGGGGGAGAGGACATGGGCTCTGAGAAGGTGAGCTACAGTAGGCACAATTGATCATGAGGTATAAACTCAGGAACTGGACACAAGAGAAGCCAAACACAGGCTAAGGGTGAATTAAAGAGATATGTTAGTCAATTTCTAGTGCCTTGACAAGTAGCTGCAAAGACCAGGTTCTAAGGAGGAAAGTTTTTATTTTGGCTCGTAGTTTCCGATGTTTCCATCCATGGTCTCTTGGCCATGCTGCTTTGGGCCTGCGGTAGCAGAGTAGAAAAGGCCCATTCACTTCATAGCACTGGAAAAGCAAAGAGAAAGAATGGAAGAATATGAGTTCACAATGACCTAACTTCTTTCCACCAGACCCCACCTTCTGAAGGCTCCACACCATGGACTGGAGACTAAACCTTCAATGCATAGACCTTTGGAGATATTTATGATCCAAACTACAGCAAGCTTCTTGCACTTTCCAGGCTTAAGAACTTGAAGGTGGAGCCTCAGCAGATGAGAGCTCTGTCTTCCTTAGCATCAGGAAGCATCCCAGAAGCCTGAGCACCCAAAACCACTCAACTTTTCCCTCCTATTATCTCTTCCCTTCACTAGAGCCCATTGAGATAGATCCCTTATCCTCCTTAATTCTATACCCCCAACACCTAGAATATAATTAATAACCCTTAACTAGGTTAAATAAGTAGCAGGTGACTTGTTTGAAAGCAAGCACATATTCACTATCCACATGTACCCCAGGCTATGTGAGTTTTCCACAACAAACATCTCCTCCTGAGGCCATCCACCCTCACTTTCTGTGAGCTTGTGGATTACAGACTAATCCTCATATATTTGCCCAAGCAAAACCTAATTAGGAAGGTAAATCTGAGAGAGAGAGAGAGAGAAAGAGAGAGAGAGAGAGAGAAAGGAGAGAGAGGTAAACCACTCTGAAACCCAAGGAGGTATCCTCAAACCTGTGGAACCCACGGGAAGATAGCCTGGACTTCTAGCTCTGCAGTAACCCTCTCAGATCAACAAGGAGATAGGTCCCCTTCTCCTAACAGTCAAAGCCAAAGAGAAGGGAAAGAATGGACTTGAACTCAGAGTCCATCATGAAGAGACCTGAGGCCTGTGTACTTATCATCTTGTTTCCAGGACCTTGAAATTCAGATGTACCTGACAGACCAGAAATGAATAGGTGATTATTGTAAGAAAATAGTTTTATGAAGCTTGAGGGGAAAAAAGACAATCCAAGTGCCAGTGGCTCATGACTGTAATCCTAGCTATTCAGGAGACTGAGATCTGAGAATCATGGTTTGAAGCCAGCTCAGTGGACAAATCTGTGAGACTCTTACCTCCAGTTCACCAGTAAAAAGGCAGACGTGGAAATGGCTCAAAAGTCATCCTTGAGCAGAAAAGCCAAGTGAGAATGCAACATCCTGAGTTCAAGCCCAATACCCAAACAAACAAAAGAAGAAAAAGGAAAGATGGCAAATGTGTGTCTTCACATTAGTAGTCATACCTATGCAGAATATATGGTTTGTGTTACTGAAAAATAAGAGCATAAATGGGACTGGCACAATATAGCAAGTTGAGCAATGTATCTTTTCTTTCATCCTCCTCTTATGTCACAGGCAGGATATCTACAAAAAAAAAAAAAAAGTCTGACAACAACCAGCTTCTATCCTTCCCACTCCAAGGCCAGTGGTTATTGCTCTAGTCACAGAGCAAAAGTCCCCAGATTGGTAGTGCTTAGACCTGATTGGCTTCTCTTGACCAACTGTACATGGGTGAGCCAATCACATGGTCTGAAGAACTTAATACTCTGATTAGGCACATGTTTCACCCCTGAAGTGAGAGAAAGTATCATGGCACTTGTTAGCTGCAAATGCAGGAGACCTTGTCTCCAAGGAAGATAAGCAAACAGAATGTGTGTGATCTAATAAAGGAAAGTAGAGGTGCCTCAGCAATGGGAGATGACTACTACAAACCTGCATAATGAGAAGGAGGGAGTTGAAGTTCTATGGGTAGGGTAGACAAAAACCTAGAGATGGAAAAAGAGCAATGCAGGCTAGGCTCCTGAGTTGCTGGCTGGTTCCATAAGAGAGTTCCAGCTCAGTCTGCAGGTCACAGGAAACCACAAAGCCCAGATGGTATTATAGAATCTTGAGGGGCCTAAGCTGATGGTTGAAGGAAGTGTCTGAAAATCCTCACTTCAGGGACAACACAATGATGTAAGCCTATGTTCTACTTTCCAGAGAAATGATGGGATGCCAAGATGCAAAGTAGAAAAGGAGGCAGCAGCAAGACCAACAGATGGGCCAGTCACATGTATGCTGGCTTCTCTGGAGCAAGGAGCTCCCCAAGGTTAGCTTCAGGATGGAACATGAGCTAGCTTCAGGATGCTGGGAACTGTTTAAGTGGAGGGACAGCCAAACCTTGGGCACTCCTCAACAGATGGACATCTGAGGGTCATTGTGATTCTGTGGTAATTTATGAAGTATGCATAAGCCTCTAGTATGTGCAGTTTTGTGGGCTGCACCCTACAGAATGAGTGGCGATATGGCATTTACATGGCCTCTGCACTTCAAGCCAGTACCTTCATGGCCATGTCACAGGATATCATGATTACCTGCAGATCCATGCCAGGAGAGATGCCCTTTACTTTTCTAAGGATCTCTTCTGGCAGGCTTTGCCCACAGTAGCCACTCAATCTGTGCATCTGTTGACAAATGAGTGAACAAGTTCCTCAGTAATACAACATCATGTGAAGAGGGTTACCATTTTTGAGCATAATATATCTGCCAAGTTGTTGAGAGCTCTCTAAACTCAAGCTGGGAGCCAGTGGCTTATGTTTGTAATCCTAGCTACTCAGGAGGCTGAAACCTGAGGATCATGGTTCAAAGCCAGCCTATGCAGGAAAGTCCATGAGACTCATCTCCAATTAACCACCAAAAAGCCTGAAGTAAAGCCATTGCTCAAATTTAGAGTGCCAGACTTTAGTGAAAAAGTAAGGGACAGAGCCCTGGCCCTAAATTCAAGCTCTAGTACCAGCACACTTGCATGCACACACATGCACACACACTAAATTCAGTGGTCACTAAACAATGACCATCATTTTCTGAGCCACCATAATATTCTCATTCTCTCTCTCTCTCTCTCTCTCTCTCTCTCTCTCTCTCTCTCTCTCTCTCTCTCTCTCTCTCTCTCTCTCTCTCTCTCCTCTCTCGCTCCCCCCCCCTCCCCGGAGTTTGCACCGTGGAATGTGTAATCATCTTCCTCTATAGATGAGGAAACTGAGGCTGAGGGACTCCAGAGCATGCTCATGGTTACACAGAAAGACACAACATACGCCTTCAAATCCAAGTCTCAGATTCCAGGGTCAGGCCCAGGGCACACATGCTGCATCACTAAGCAGGATAAAATCCACATTCAATTGTCTGGGCTCTAGAAGGGTATGACTAATTCTTATTTGGGCTGGGGGAGGGTAAAGGAAATCCTGGAAGAATGGAAGAGTCTTTGAACATTAGGAAGCAGTTTGGGGTCCCAGGAAGAGAACCAAGGTTAGTAAAGGTGCTGGTAAGCTGTGCTGGCAGGTACTGGGTAAGGAGCAGGCGGAAAAAGGTGAAGTGAGGCTGGCTGGGAGATGAGGGCCAGCCCACAGTGAGACCCAGGACTCCCCATGTGGGGGTTAGTTTTATTTGTTAAGTGTTTGTTCTGTTTGGGCACTGTCTGGTGTCATCTTGTAGTATTATTATTTATACTTATCCCGCTAAGAAGTACTCATTAATTACTTATTAGGGTTACTGTAGCATTATAACTATCCCCCACTTACATATGGGGCAATTGTGGCTTCAAATACCTGAGCCAGGCACTGGTGGTTCACACTAACCCTAACTCTAGCTAGTCAAGAGGCTGTGATCCAAAAGATGGTGGCTCAAGGCCAGCCCAGAAAGAAATGTCTACTAGATTCTATCTCCAAAATAAGCAGCAGAAAGCCAGGCTGGGAGTGTGGCTTAAATGCTACAAAGCATGAGTTCCCCCCCCCCCCACACACACACCACATTTTTTAATAAGAGAGTACAAGTGCCTGCCTCAAGTCATTCAGCTCAATAGCCCACCTCCCACACCAGAGTGACCTGTAAGGTAGGGTGTGGGGTGTTAGCAGAATTGGGGTGCTGAATGGACTGAAGAAGCTGAACCAGAAGCCATTGCCCTTCCAAGCAGATGCACAGAGCAAGGAGCAGGTGGGAAGTGGCCCACCCAGGCCCCAGCGGCAAACCTTCCAGAAACCTGCAAACATGAAACAATCATAGATGAGATAGGGCTTGAAAGGCAGCGTTTTTAAAATAAAAGGAAATCACATTGTAAAAGCCCTGGCAAAGATGACAAAAAAAACTTGTTAAGATCAAAAATGCAGCCAAACCTCAAAAAAGAGGCTGGGGATAAAGGAAATGGGGGTTTTACCTGGGGGCTTCTAAAGTGGGTGAGGGCGGGGGGGCCCCCAGCCAGGCCTAGGCGAGCTGCTCCTCTGTCCCTGTGGGCACCTTTCATGTCACCCCCTCCCCCTGCCAGGGCAGTGAGGCTGGAGGACAGCAAGGAGACCACAGGCACCCATTAAGTTTTCCAACTTGAAACTCATTCTTTCCCTTTAAAGTCAGGAAACTTGAGATCTTTTCAAGGCACAGAGAATGGCAGGGATTCTGTCGCGCTCCTGTCCTGCCTCCTGAGCCCTGCACACAGAGATGGGGGGAGGGGTTCTGTCCCTCCCCTGGAGGAAGTTATTACTTCCCTCAGGTGACAAAGGCCTGGCCTGGTGGGCGGCTACTACAACCCCATCATCTGCCCCTGAAAAAGGTCCTTCAGGGGAGGCTTCCTTAGCCTGAGACTGGTGAGCTACCAGAGGGCAAAACAAGCCCCTGGCATAAAGCCTAACTTAGGGCCACTATGCTGGATGAATTTACTGAATAATATTTCATAAAAATGATGTCACTGGGTGCCGGTAGCTCACGTCTATAGTCTTAGCTACTCAGAAGGCTGAGATCTGAGGATCACAATTCAAAGACAGCCTAGGCAGAAAAGTCAAAGAGACGCTTAACTCCAGCAAAAAGGTAAAAGTGGAGTTATGGCTGAAGGGGTAGAACATCAGCTTTGAGCACATTAGAGGGTGAGGCCTTGAGTTCAATCTCCAGTACTGACACTAAAATAATAATTATTATTATTAGCAATGATAAGGTCACCATATCACATAGTCACAAGGATAGAGTCAGGGAGTGGGAGGGAGGCAACAGCCACTAGGCCCTGTCTTTTTTTTTTTTTTTTTTGACTTTTGTTTTGTTTTGTTTTGCCAGTCCTGGAGCTTGAACTCAGGGCCTGAGCACTGTCCCTGGCTTCTTTTTGTTCAAGGCTAGCACTCTGCCACTTGAGCCACAGTGCCACTTCTGGCCATTTTCTATATATGTGGTGCTGAGGAATCAAACCCAGGGCTTCATGCATATGCGGCAAGCACTTTTGCCACTAGGCCATACTCCTAGCTTAGGCCCTCAGTCTTAAGGAATCTTCTAGATTGCTTATGGCTGGCAGGGTGGCCATACACTGACCCCTTTGCTAAGCCTTGCATTCACTGAGGGGCTTATGCAACCCCTATATGAGCCCAAATCACCTTCTCTACCCAGTGGCCAGGAAGCGGGCCAGGGGGACATCACAGGACACAGAACAGGGCTGAAGTTACCAGTATGGGCAGACTGTGGGACAGTCAGGGGCAGTGATGGGACAGGGCCTGGAGATGATGACAGGACCCCCACTTTGGGGGAAATCTTGGCTCCCAAAGACCATACAGGCTCCAACTCAGTCCCCCTAGATCACAGCACTGACACTCCCCCTGGTCCCAACTGTCCCAGCCTGGGGGAGGGGTGCAGAGCCCATCCTCCCGCTGAAGGGGACTGTGTGACAGCCACACGGGGCAGGCCTGTCATTATACTCCAGATGCGCCTAGCCAAGACTGAGACCATACTCAGTGCAAGAATTAGGGTAGGAGACAGAGATAACACTGGACAGAAATGAGAAACAGGGAGAGGAAGTGAGAGAGAAAATCAGAGGGAAGCTGGTGGGGGGTCGGCTAGAAAGAGGGACACAGATAAACCTGAGGGAGACAGAGATTCAGGTAGGGAGAATGAAGGGGAAGGGAAGAGATCAGCACTCACAAAGCCCCAAGAGGGGCAAATGTACCCTCTGTGGAATATGTAGCTGGGGGCCCAGAGCATACAGAGCACTGTAGGGTGAGCCCAGAGCATACGGAGTACAGCAGGGTGAGCCCTGAGCAAGTATAGGTTTGGAGGCACAGGTCCAGAATCAGCCTGCCTGTCTAGAGCTAAGTGCCTTGCAGGTAGGTCACTGAGACTCTGTTTCCCTGTTCTTCAAAAAGGGCTTGTGATTCAGCCCACCTTAGAAGGTTAGCATGGGCTACAGGAACAAGACTGCAGCAGCCAGGCCTTCAGAACACCCACCACACAGGTGGCCTCAGCGGTCTTTGGCCTGCCATTCTCCTCCTCCTCACTAAGACCTCTTCTAGTCCTGGGACGTGAGAGGCATCTGGGTGAGCAGCTGTTCCCTGGGAAACCTCGGCCTCTCCTGGCCTGGCCCTCAGGTCAGACATCCACCCGTGACACACTCCACAATACCAACCACCCCCAGAAGCCAGGGAGATAAATATCCCCAAATCCCCTTTCTTTCTTCATAAAAGACCTTGACTAGCTGAGTGCCTGTGGCTCACTCTTGTAACTCTAGCTACTTTTCCAGATCTCACTTCCACAGAAAAGTCTGCAAGAATCTATTTCCAAAATAATCAGCAAAAAAAACCAAGCTGGAATCATGGCTCAAGGGATTAAGCATCAGCTAAGCAAGCAAGGTGACCAAGTGTGAGACCTGAGTTCAAATCCTAACCATAAAAACAAAAATCTAGACTAACTGGGAAGAGGGACACAGGAAGAAGAAAGCATCCTACATACAACCTGTGAGCTGCCTTTGCCCTGGAGTCTCAATTACAACAGAGCAGTAAGACCCTTCAGTGAAAAAGCTAAGGGACAGCCTAGACCAAGACTGAGGAAAGGGAGATCACCATGGCTCAGAAGTACAAGACTGGAAAAGGCAAGACGGGAAAGGAGAGGTATTGGGAAAATGGAGGAGAATGGAAAAGGAATAGGCCAGACTCGATCCTCAACAGACAAGAACTGTTTATTGAGGAACAGCTAGAGGCACAGACCTTCCTGCAGGATTAGAGGTTGTGCCTGGGACTGGATTTTGGGGTGGGCTTATATAAGGCTTAACAAGGAAGTAGAAAACAGAAAATGGATTATGGTCTCTTGGGGGCCCAGGGCCATGTCCTTGTCCAGGCCCAGATTGGAATAACCTGTCTGCAGACAGGCCTGTGATCAAGCCTGTTGTTTTGCTTGATCTTGGGGAATAAAGCAGGAACGTGCATAGGTGTGACCTCCACGGAGACCTTCCCTGGGCTCCATTACTTGGCAGTCCGTTCAGCTAGGAGCTTGGTCTTCCATCAGCCCTGCCTTGAGCACAGATGAGCCTCTCAAGGTGTTAGGAAGCTCTCCTAACAGAGGAGTTGGCTGTGCACATCTGGAGAAGCTTCCAGAAAGGAAAAGGATTTGGGAGTTAGGCGTCTAGGTAAGGAGCACCAATGCTGGGGGACTAGACACCAGGATTAGCCCTCTGCCATCACCCTCGAGCCTGAGGGGTCCCCGGCTCCCAGGGCCTCTGTTGGCCTCAGGAGAAGGTGCAGTGGCACAGATATCACTGTATGGCCTGGCTCTGGAAATGGATGAAGTGTCACAGGTCTTTTGTAGTATTATGTTGAGTCATGTGAACCTTGGATTATGTGTGTGTGTGTGTGTGTGTGTGTGTGTGTGTGGTGTGTGTGTGTGTGTGTTTGCGTGCGTGCATGCCTGCATGCCTCATCACTGGGGCTTAAACACAGGGCCTGGCTACTGTCCCTTAGCCTTTTCACTCAAGGCTAGGACCGTACCATTTGACCAGAGCTCTGCTTCTAACTTAAGATAAGAATTTCACACCTGGGCTGGATTTAAACCCCAATCCTTAGATTGCAGTCTCCCTAGTAGCTAGGATTACAGGCACAAGCCACCCATACTTGGATAAACTCGGGTTCCTTATGGATCAAAAATAAAATCAGGGGCTGGGGATATAGCCTAGTGGCAAGAGTGCCTGCCTCAGATACACGAGGCCCTAGGTTCGATTCCCCAGCACCACATATACAGAAAACGGCCAGAAGCGGCGCTGTGGCTCAAGAGGCAGAGTGCTAGCCTTGAGCGGGAAGAAGCCAGGGACAGTGCTCAGGCCCTGAGTCCAAGGCCCAGGACTGGCCAAAAAAAAATAAAATAAAATAAAATAAAATCAGGCCAGGTGCCAGTGGCTCATGCCTGTAGTCCTAGCTACTCAGGAGGCTGAGATCTGAGGATCACAGTTCAAAGCCAGCCTGGGCAGAAAAGCCCCCATGAGACTCTTATCTCAAATTAATCACTCAAATACTGAAAGTGGATTTGTTGCTCAAAGTGGTAGAGCACTAGCCTTGAGCAAAAGAGCACAGGGACTGAGCCCAGGCCCAGAGTTCAAGCTCCATGATCAAAAATGTGTGTGTGTGTGTGTGTGTGTGTGTGTGTGTGTGTGTCCAATTTCATATGGCTAAAAAATTTAATAAAGTAACAATAATTCTAGCGATGGTGTTTTACAAGAATCATGATAAGGTAGACTTGCAAAGTAAGTTCGTTTAGGACAAACAAATGAGAGGTTGAGTCAGAAGATCCCCGAGTTAACTTTAGCCCTCATTTATGGTACTTGGAGGTAGCTGTGAGGGAAGGGACTAAACCCCACTTCTACTCCGAGCAGAGTGAGTGAAGGTAGCCCACTCTCTCCCTAGTCTGTGGTGATAGAAATGCTTACTGATGGACAGAGTTAAAGAGACACAAAGCCAGTCTCCCCCATGGCATGCTGGGACCCAGCCGCCACACACAGCACAAATCCTGGGGCTAGGGAAGGAAGCAAGAACTCAGGAACAACTTTACATTCCAGGACTCCCAGAGCCACACTGGTGACAGGGACAGAGACACAGAGACACAGTCCAAGGCAAACCCAGGGATGCACAGACATCCTTGGCAGTTCAGTGAGGACCTTGCAGTGTGTTCAGGACAGAAGGAAAAGAAACAGCTCAATGAAGGGGGAAAACAGGAAACACTTGAAAGGCCTTGGGAGAGGCCCAGCAGGGGGCGCTGTAAGAAGCTGCTGCTGGAGGCACGCAGTGAGGTCACCGCTAGAGCCCAGCCCACAGGAGGCTCTGGAGGTCCCAGGTCCTCCAACAGGCTGCCTAGAGAAGCACAAGAAGGGAGACTGAAGGCAGCTGAGGGGAAGGAACCTAAGTGGGGGGCTCCAGTGATGAGGGCTCTGATCTGAATTGTCCATCTGCCATCTCCAGTTCTGCCATTTCCAGTTGAGCTGGACTCTAGGGCCTGAAGTACTGGGGAGATGGAGCTGGACCCAGGAGTAGTGACTAGGCCACTGTCACTAAATGATGACTGATGGCCACTCACTCACTGAACACCTCACTCTTGGTCTCAGAAGAAAAGGTATCCAAGGTATCTCTCTCTCTAGGTACCCTGTACTTACTGTGGGGTCCCTTCCCCTGGGAATGACTCTGAGGAGAAGGAACTGGATATGACTTGCTTTCACAGACTGAACACCGAGCGAGGCCCGCCCAGCATTTGCTGAGCACAGGAGAGAAGGCTGATTAACACCACAAGTATAAACAAGATCCTTGAAAGCAAGCTTCCTGGGTTCCAGTCCCTGTCCTACTACCTCCCCGATACATGATGCACAAGTTGCTCAAAGCTCTCTGTCCTTAGTTTCCCCATGTGAGAGGTGCAGTCCTGTGAGAATGAAGGACTGGGCCCACTAGAGGCAGTTCCAGGCAGGAACACAGTTCCAGATCAGTGTAGAAGGACATGGTATAGTCCCAAAAGAGTTTGTGTGGCTTTGGCAGAGAGACTCCATTGGTGGGGCTAGACTACACTCTCCAGCAGGTGTGCTGGTGTGGCCGGTGGGGCTCCCTGGGTCACGGTATTGACCCCCTCCCTCTCGTGGGGCACGTGGCCTCTTCTCTGAGCATCGCCATGTAGAGGGGATGGGCAGGCCCGGCAGGCCAGATTGATTTTGAAATCTTGTCTCTTACACAGGAAAAGGTCATGTTTGCAGGTGGGCATCCCGAGGCCTCTTTCCAGCAGGGCGCCCTGTCCTAGCGGTGGGACTTCCATTAGCATTAATGGGAGCTCTCGGCAGAGGGCTCGGGCTGGGGCTGCCAGGAGGCCCAAGTGTGTCAATGTGAAAATCATTCCTAATGAAGCTGCTCAGAGAGCGAGGCGGGCCCTTCCCACCTCATCTGCCTGAGCTTGCCAAGAAGAAGTGGGGTGGTGATGTGGGGGCCCGGGTGGGGGTTCTCAGGCCACATCCAACATCAGTGTCCCCAATAATCTGGAGCAGAAGAGAAAGCTGCACCAAGCTGCCAGCTGAGCTCGTCTAAGGGACAGAGGAAGGGGCCAAGCAATGCAGCAGCAGTTTGACTGTCCCAGAACGGGGCCACTCTGCCCTGTCTGCTTCCGAGGGTGAAAGGCTTGGGAGAGAATGCCACTTGGAGCAATTGCTTTAGAGCATTCCTGAAATCAGAACCAAGACTCTTTTCACTTTCCTCAGGCCCCACCAGGAAGTGTGCTTAGGCCCCCTTGGAGGAAAGGGGGATCCACCGTCAGCCACCCTCAGGGAGGGACTTCAGAAGGCTGATTCAAAGCTGCCAAGCGGTAGCTCACCGGCCGGATCTGACCTGTACGTAAGTTATGTGGCCTCATCATACCAGAGTTTAAAAAAATGGTTTCCAACATTTCAGGGAATTAGTCCACATTTTAAAAAATGAAATTGGCCAAAGGAGGATACTCTTAGGAGAGGAACACAAAGGGACAAGGCCTGTATACCTCTGATCATCAATAATATTTATCAAAAATGAACTCTAGGAAATGGAAACAAGAGGTTTATTTCTTTGTTGCTTTTGCTTTCTTTTCTTTTTGTCTTGTGTGTTCACTTACCTGTCTTTGGGAGGGTAAGAGGAGGTACAGAAATGGAGAGACAAAGAGGGAACAAACGCAGCAGTGGTACTTACTAGACATTACGCTGAAAACGAGCTATACAACTGTGGGTGTGGACAGGAAAGAAAAACTGGGAGAGAGTAAGGGAAGCGGTGACACTGTCCAAAGAGAAATGTTCTCTTTACCTGGCTTATGGACCTGTAACCCCTCTGTACATCGCCTTTATGGTAAGAATTTTTTAAAAAAGAAATTGGAAGAATTTAAATTTTGATGACAAAGATTTGAGTGTGGCTTGAAACAGTAAGAACTTTGGCCAGGCCAGGTCTGCTCTGGAGCAGTGCCCCAGCTCCAGATTTGCCACACCTGCGGCGGAGCCACCTGCCGCAGTCCTATCATGTCACCCACAGACTGAGAAGTTGGTGCCTTCATCGTCATGCTTGTGCCTGGTTCACTCTCTGGTTAGTATTACATGGAGCCAAGAGAGAGGACTGGAATTAACACCAGACTGTCACTGTATTGCACCTTCAGGTCATACCTGAAATCTACAATGGCCACTATATCCCTACCACTTTGCACTTGCTGCTCTTGCCACATGACAGCTCTTCTCTTAGATGGCTGCACGCTGAGTCGTGAATCTTGTACATCTCTACTCAAACATCAGAAAGCAGGCCCTCTCCCCTTCCTGCCATCATTTCTTTCCTTGCCTCACTTAGCTTTTCCTTTTTCATCGCTCTGGTTCCTCCTGATGTTGAATACCTTCAGAATGTCAGCTCCATGAGAAAGTAACAGATGCCTCTTGGTTGTTGTCTTGTCCTCAGCTTTGGGGTAGGCTGTGGTACATCACAGAAGCTTAACCAGGACGTTTGAGTGAAGGGAAAGGAGAAAAGGTGGGACAAGCACCACAGACTCTGGTCAGAGGGCTAGAGTGAAGCCTCCAAGGAGCTGTGGATAGCAGAGCAAGGACATCTGGTTTTCATTCTTAATCCTCCCTCTTCTCTTCTGGGGTTTGGACTCACATCCAAACACCTGATAGGCTGTCATTCTACCACTTGAGCCATGCCTCCAGCCCTGTTTTGCTGCTTCTTTTTTTAAGTTGGTAATCTAACAAACTTTTCTATCCAAACTGGCATGGAACCTTTATCCTCCTGATCTCTGTCTCCTGAGTTAGGATTACAGGCATAGCTACCAGTGCCTGACTTCAATCTTCCCTTGGAACTATGTTGCAGACATGTTCTGTGGCCTTTGAGGGAGCATCAGGTCCACATGAGCCACATGACTGATAGGACAAATGGCCACTATATGGTCAGTGTTTTGCAGAAGCAAAAACTGGACACAGCCCCCTCCCTCAGGGGTCTTCAATGTAACTAGATGTGAGTACAGCAAAGGCCGAAGCAAAGCGTGGGAGGAAGACAGAGTAGTAGAACCCCACTAGCATCCTAAGGCATTCACAGTATTAGTGAAGCACCTACTGTGTGCCCTGTGGAGTTCAGAGATGACCAGGGCAGCCCTCTGCCCCATCATGCTCACCACACACAAGGTGATGGGGCTTTGGAGGAAAGAGACAAGGAGGGTTTGATCTTGTCTATCAGGGTCTGAGCACATAGCAGGTGCTTGTATCTAGTTTCCTGGGGAGTTAGTGGATGTGCACAAGGCTGGCTTCAGGGTCAGCACAGAGAGGAATGAGGTCTGTGGGAGTCGCAGGGTGGGGGGTGCTAAAGAGACATGGAGAGGTAGTGTCCTCAGCCTCTCCGCTCCAAGCGTGTGACACCACTCTGGGTGCTGGGCTCTGAGTACCTGGTGCTGGGGAGGGTGAGGCTCTCCCAGGGAAGCAAAGCTGCTCCTTGTCCTTTTTAGGAGTGGGCACTGACCACGTGCGGCTCAGCCTGCCATGTTGATGCTTGCGGCAGGCCCAGGCTGCTGTAAACACCCATACGTGACTCTCCTGCAAGGTCTCTGGGTTGCCAGCCATCCCAGCCATCTGCTCACATGGCATGGCGCCCAAGCCCAGTGCCTCGGGAACCGTGCCAGGCCGCGATTGGTTCTCAGGCATGCCCCTCAAACTGGGCGAGGGGCCTCCTCTTAGGAGGACCCCCTGGAGAGCAGGGAAACAAAAGACAGATTTCTTTTTAGAAAAAAAAAAAAAAAGAAAAGGAAAGATCAGTTTCACATAGGATTCAGTACAAAACAGGAGTTAGGGAAGAACCAGGGAAGAGGGGGGGGGCATCTGCAGGGGTCCTGAATATTCACAGGCTGGCTTTGCATAGCTTGGGGTACTGGGGGTGCAGGGGCAGGCACAATGCTCATACTTAACACATCCTACAAAAGTCAAGTATTCCTCTTAAATCATTCCATCTCCAACCACACTGGAAACGCAGACTCTGCAGGTGTGGGAGAGGCTGGTGGGGAGTGCTAAGAGAGGCCAGGAGAGGTGGGGGGGGCTGAGAGAGGCTAGGGGAGGCTGTGGGGGGAGCTGAGAGAGGCCAGGGGAGGCTGGGGGGTGCTGAAAGAGGCTAGGGGAGGCTGGGGGGGGGAGCTGAGAGAAGCCAGGGGAGGCTGGGGAAGCTGAGAGAGGCCAGGGGAGGCTGTGGGGGGCTGAGAGAGACCAGGGGAGGCTGTGGGGGGCTGAGAGAGACCAGGGGAAGCTATGGGGGGCTGAGAGAGGCCAGGGGAGTCTGGGGGGGGGGCTGAGAGAGACCAGAGGAAGCTGGGGGAGGAGATGAGAGAGGCTAAGGGAGTTTGAGGGGGGGGGGCTAAGAGAGGCCACATGAGGCTGGGAGGGAGCTGAGAGAAGCCAGGAGAGTCTGTGGGGAAACAGAGAGGCCAGGGGAAGCTGTGGGGGGGGGGGTGAGCTGAGACAGACCAGGGGAGGCTGTGGGGGAGCTGAGAGAGGCCATGGGAGGCTGGGGGGGAACTAAGACTGACCACAGGAGGGTAGAGGAAGTTAGGGGAGGCTAGTAGAGGAAGAGAGATGCCAGGAGAGGCAGAGAGAGCCAGAAGAGGCTAGCAGAGGCCTGGAAAGGCAAGGTGAGGCCTGGAGAGATGGGACAGCCCCGGAGCCTCCTCTCTGGAGAAGCTCACAGGTATCACTGGCCTGAGAGTCCACCAGTCTTGGCTGCATGGAAACCATGTGGTTTGGGACGCCCCTTAGCTTTTCTAGTTCTCTCATAAAACAAAGATGACACAAGAAAAATCGGATTGAATGGGATGGGGAAAACATTGTCATGTCTTTGTGAAGCAAGGGAAAGCTAGTGCTATACACATGTTGCACACCTGGGTGTCTAGTCTGTTTGTGTGCAGCCCTGGGCAACCGTGACCTGTTCAGGCCCCTCCAGTTTTGCACATGAGATTCTAACAACAGACGTGCTATGTGCTTTTGCTCTAGCTCACACCTGTGCCTGAGGACACACATGTGGAGGTTGGAGTGTGCCCAGTGGCCTTGTGCTTACCCAGCCCAGAAGCTGACCGAAGGTGAGCCTTGGAGTTCAGTGTTCTTCCCAGCCACTCTCCCCTCGGGGCAGGCCAAGGGCTGCAAACTGAAGCCACGTCACCTCCTCCCTGATGGCTTCTCCTTGGTCCACCCGCCCCCCGCCCCCCCCCCACCCTGCTTAGTGTCCAGCTGGCCTGTGTCAGGCTGGCATTCATTTCAAACTTCACAGCAGAAACAAGCTGAACATGGTGACATCATAGGGCACCAAGGGGCCCTGCCAGGTTCTGAATTGTGTGTTTGGGGGTTCTGGGCTCCCTGTAGCAGGCTAGGGAGGGGCCCAGGACAGTAAGGAAGGTGGAGAAGTGGAGACCTCATGGCTTCTGGACACAGGTGTGACCCAGTGAGTGAGACACAAGCTCGGGTTGCTCTGCCCTGCAGGCTGCATGCTGCCTGATGTTTCTTTTCTGCCCAGTGCCAGGCAGGAAGTGACTCCTGGGAGAAGGGACAGCACTAAGGACTTCTTCATTGCTCTTGGTGACCCTGTGTCCAGGTGTCCGCCCTCACTGTGCTGCTCCCAAGTCCACACCAAAGGGAGTGGCTGGGGACAGGGGAGTAAGAGACAGCGATGGGTATCCTTCCTCATGCCTAGCCCACTGAGGTGCCTGTGTCTATACCAAGCCCATGCTGCCTTATTTAATGTAACATTTAATTACACCAAGCATCTAACAAACACAAGGAAAGTCAGATGTGAAGTGTGCACCCTGCTGAGCCCCCCGGAAGCTGGGGGAGGCCATGTTGTTCCATATGCCAATTGTGAGAGTACATGGCTCCATGCACAAGTGTGTGCTTGTGAGCCTGTCTTCCTGAATGCCTGTGTGTGCCCAATTGTACAGTCTGTGCACATCTGCCTGCTGTATGCCCAAGGGTAGGGATGGAGCTTCTGTGTTTGTGTGTGTGTGTGTGTGTGTGCATGAGCGTGCATGCATGCCTCTGTTGTCTGTGTGGTTGTGCACATCTGTGTGTGTCAATCTATGTGATGTACATGTGTACCTGTACTTGGAGTGTATATGCATGTGTGTGTGTCCATTGTGTGTGTATATATGTACACCTCTGTGTGGATGTGGGTGACTTTATGGACCTGAGTGTGTCTCTCCACAGACCCTGTCTCTCCGTGTCCATTTCTGTCATGACTTGTAGAAACAGATGGCATCTTCTTGCCTCCTTGTACAAGCATCCTGCCCAACAAAGCTCACTGTTTCTACCCTAAAGAACCTAGAACACAGTAACCTGGCAAGGCAGAAACTCGAGAACAACAATTACATCCCAGCCAAACATCACAGAACAAACTGGTCCTTCCCACACCATCTGAAGACTCCAGATTTCCCACCCCCATCAATCTACAGTGATGCTGCCCAGTGATCCCCCAGGGGTGGCTACCAAAGAAGACAAGGAGGAGTCTGGACACACAGTGACAGGGGACTCTATACTCTCTATCCAGCACTGGTGAGTAGTGGTATCAGGCAAGGCCCACTGGAGACAGGCAGGCTTCTGTCACTAGCCAGAGGTAACAAGACACCTGCTCCATGGACAGCCACTCCTCTCATAGGGAGCTGAAGACCTCCCAACCTCACCTGCTATAGGCAGAGCCCGCCGGGAAGGTGTCAGTGAGGGCTGAGTGGGGATGTCATTCTCTCACCTGGCACTAATGAAGCAGTGGGTACCCACCCATTTTTTCCGGCTGGGACAGTAACAGAGGTGTCAGCAAAGAAAGGCATAAAATAAGAGTTCCATGATACAATATACAAAACATGAGCATTTCAACAAACAGTTTATCATAGCAAAATAACAACAACAAAAACAAACAGACCCAGGAAGTTGTAATATCTAATGAGAAAAGGAAACACAAACACAAAATTGAGATGGCAGAGATGTTAGAATTATTTAAGATTTTAAAGCAGGCTGGGTTCCAGTAGCTCATGCTTATTCATCCTAGCTACTAAGGATGCTAATATCTAGATTGTACTTTGAGGCCAGACTGTGCAGAAAAAAACTCTATCTCCAAAATAACCAGCAAAACATCACGTTGGAGGTGCAGCTCAAGGGGTTGAGCACCAACTATGAGCAAAAAAGCTAAGCAAGTGAGAGGCTCTGAATTCAAGCCCCAATACAAGCAAAAAAATAAAGTAAAATAAAAACACATATTATATAAAAATATATGTACACTATATGTTTACATATAGTCTGATATATTATATATAGTAATAAAATAATATGTAGTGGAATGTATATTAACATGTAGTATAATATATGATACATAAATGTTTAAGTCAGCAATCATAAAAATGTATAATCAGTTATAAAATTACTCAAAACAAATGAAAAAGTAGAAAGTCTTGGCAAAGCAATAGAAGACATCAAAAAAGAACAAAGTGAAAGATTTAGAAAAAACACAACAGAAATAAAAGTCTCAGTGAAACTCAACAGCAGAAGAGAGGGGCAAGAGGAGCTCAGTGAGCTAGAAGAAAGAATAGGAACACGCAATGTAAAAGCAAACAAATAAGTTGAAAAACTATAATCAGAGCTTGTGAATTTGTGGAACTGTAACACTGTAATGAAAGATTTAATATCACTGTCATCAGAATCCTCAAAAAAGAGCAGGGTCAAAGGAAAAGTATATGAAGGAATATTTGCTTTTTTTTTCTTCAAATTTTTATTATCAAACTGATGTACAGAGAGGTTACAGTTTCATACGTTAGGCATTGGATACATTTCTTGTACTGTTTGTTACCTTGTCCCTCATACCCCCCTCCCTCCTCCCCCTTTCCTTTCCCCCCCTGAGGTGTTCAGTTCACTTACACCAAACAGTTTTGCAAGTATTGCTTTTGTCGTTGTTTGTCTTTTTTTACCCGGTGTCTCTCAATTTTGGTATTCCCTTTCAATTTCCTACTTCTAATACCAGTATACACGGTTTCCAATATACTCAGATAAGATTACAGAGATAGTGTAGGTACAACCACAGGAAGGTGATACAAGAACATCATCAATAATAGAAGCTACAGATACAGATGGGACGTTGAAAGTAGTTACAACTGTGATATAACAATCGTTTCCATAACATGGGGTTCATTTCACTTAGCATCATCTTATGTGTTCATAAGGGTATAGCTATTAGGCTCTTGTGATGCTCTGCTATGACTTGCCTAAATCTGTACTAATTATTCCCAATAAGGGAGACCATAGAGTCCATGTTTCTTTGGGTCTGGCTCACTTCACTTAGTATAATTTTTTCCAAGTCCTTCCATTTCCTTACAAATGGGGCAATGTCATTCTTTCTGATAGAGGCATAAAATTCCATTGTGTATATGTACGACATTTTCCTGATCCATTCGTCTACGGAGGGGCATCTGGGTTGGTTCCAGATTCTAGCTATGACAAATTGTGCTGCAATGAACATTGTTGTGCTGGTGGCATTACTGTGATTTTGTTTGTGGTCTTTTGGATAGATACCCAAAAGTGGGGCTGCTGGGTCATAGGGGAGTTCTATATTTAGCCTTCTGAAGAATCTCCATACTGCTTTCCAGAGTGGCTGAACCAGTTTACATTCCCACCAACAATGAAGTAGGGTTCCCTTTTGGCCACATCCCCTCCAACAGTTGTTATTGTTAGTTTTCTTGATATATGACATTCTTACTGGGGTGAGATGGAATCTCAATGTTGTTTTGATTTGCATTTCTTTTATGGCCAGTGATGTAGAGCACTTTTTCATATGTCTCTTGGCCATTCTCATTTCCTCATCAGAGAAGTCGCTTTGTAAGTCTTTAGCCCACTTGATGAGGGGGCTATTGGTTCTTTGTGGTTTTGTTTTGGAAGAAGGTAATTTTTTTAGTTCTGTATATATTTTAGATATGAGGCCTTTGTCCGTTGAATGGCCGGTAAAGATCTTCTCCCAGTCTGTGGGCTTTCTGTTTACCTTGCGAGCTATGTCCTTGGCCATGCAGAAGCTCTGCAGTTTGATGCAGTCCCATTTGTCCAACCTTTCTTTGATTTGTAGCCTTTCTGGGTCATTGTTAAGGAAGTTCCGTCCTGCGCCAAGGAGCCCAAGTGTTTCTCCCACTCCTTCCTTTAGTGTTTTCAGGGTGTCTGTTTTGATTTCGAGGTCTTTAATCCATTTGGAATTGATTTTGGTGCAGGGTGATATATAAGGATCTAGTTTTAGTTTCTTGCATGTGTTGAGCCAGTTTTGCCAGCACCATTTGTTAAAGAGGCTATCTTTCTTCCAAACTATTGTTTTAGCTCCTTTATCAAAGATTAAGTAGGCGTAGTTCTGTGGATTCATTTCTGAGTCTTCAATTCTGTTCCATTGGTCTTCAGGCCTGTTCCGGTGCCAATACCAAGCTGTTTTTATTACTATAGCTTTATAATACAGCTTGAAGTTGGGTATTGTAATTCCTCCAGCACTGTTCTTTCTGCTTAGGATTGTTTTTGCTATCCTAGGTCTTTTATTGTTCCATATGAATTTCTGGATTGCTTCCTCTAGTTCATTAAAAAATGGTGTTGGGATATTAATGGGTATTGCATTGAATTTGTAGATAGCCTTTGGCAATATTGCCATTTTGATTATATTAATCCTCCCAATCCAGGAGATTTGCTTTTTTAAAAAAAAATCCAAATTTGTCATAAACCCAAAGCAGAATAAACCCAAGGAAATGAAATCCCAAGACCCATCACAGTGAAATTTCTAAAAACTAAAGACATAGGAAAAAGATATTAAGAACAACAAGAGAAAAACAGCATCTTATCTTAGGGGCAAAAACAATTCAAATACAAGTGAACTTGTTAGAAATTGTAGAAACCTGAAGGAAATGAAATGTGTATGTGTGCACACCCACATGTGTTTGCATGCGTGCCTGTCCTAGGGTTGTACTCAGGGCCTAGGTGCTGTCCTTGAGCTTTTCTGCTCAAGGCTATCATTCTACCAATTGAGCCACAGCTTCACTTCCAGTTTTTCTGGTGATTAATTGGAAATAAGAGTCTCACAGACTTTCCTGCTCTGGCTGGCTTCAAGCCACTATCCTCAGATCTCAGCCTCCTGGGTAGCTAGGATTACAGGTATGAACCACCAATGCCATCTTGGAAATGGAATTTTTTTTTTTTTGTCCAGAAAGAAAGATCTATCAACTCAGGTTCACATATCCAGTGCAAATGTCTCAAAGACAGGGAAAAACACAAAATATGCTCAAATTAAGAAAAATAGGAGAATCTGTAGCTAGCCAACCTACCTTATAAGAGGAAGTTCTCTAAATATAAGAGAATTTTTTTCTCTTAAAGGAGTCTTGGAACAGCTGGGAGAAAGAACTCAGTAAGTAAAACTATGAGTAAATGCAATAGATCTTCCTTTTTTTTGCAATAGGTTTGTTTTCTATTATGTTAGTTTCTATTATGTTAGCCTTTATGGCGTTCTTGATGGTTATTTTTAAAGGTATGTTATTCTGGGCAAATGTCTGTATCTGAATTCTTTTAGCTAAAATCAGAGATTAATATCTTTTAGTTATTCAATAAATGTGACATACAGGTAATATATTAAAATACATATGTCATAAGTAATGGAAGCTTTAATCAACTAAAAAACAACCCAAAACAATGCAAACATGGTTTGGATCTTGTTTTTTGATCCTTCTGCTATTCTTCTTCTTTTTACTGGAGAATTGAATCCATTAATGTTTAGGGTTATTATAGAGAGATGTGTCATGTTACCTGCCATTTTCTTAATTTTTTCCTGTGTTTATTAAAATTGATCTTCTACTGGTTTTTGTCTGATGTGTTTCTTTGATTCTGATTGTTTTCTTCAGATTGCGTTCCTCCCTTCAGAATTCTCTGTAATGCTAGTTGGGTGATCATGAATTCCTCTCATTTTTGTTTGTCTCTGTAACACTGGTTTAGTGATCATGAATTCCTCTCATTTCTATTTGTCATGGAAGGTATTTTTTTCACCATCTAATGTGAATGATAACTTCATTGAGTGATATGATAATCTCCCCCTCTTGAGTTACCTAAATTGTGCTCAATGGCTAAAGTGAAATTTTAATGATGTTTGATGTAAATCAGATTCTAAACTATGCAGAGTAATAGTTGAGACTATTACAATATGAACAGGTGAGGTAATATTTCTGCATGTAATTTGAGCTGGTATAATGATGATACCAATAGATTTTAATAAGTTATGTGTACATAATGCAACATCTACAGTAACTTCTAAACTAAATTGTCCAAGGAGAGCTACTCAAAAATACCAAATCAAAGTGAAATTCTTCTTTTAAAAAGCTTAAATAAGAAATCAGAGAAATGAACTATTAGGAAAGAAGAAATGAGAAAAATCAAGAAAAAATTAAAATGACACATTTGAGCCCTAACATGTCAATAATTATGCTAAGTATAAATGATTGATTATACCAATTAAAAGAGATTGACAATGTAGATAATCAGGTATAAACTGTCAACAAGAAATTCACATCAGATAATGGAAACATTTACCAAAAGAAAATATAAGTGGCTATATTAGTATTAGATAAAACAGACTCTAGTGCAAAGATTACATACCCAGCAAGAAGGCACAGAAATCCTAAATGTTCATGCATCAGACAACTAAGCTGCAGAGTTTGAAACAAAGCAGTAAAACTCATATAGGCATCTGGGCACCACTATTTCATGCGTATAATCCTAGCTACTCAAGGGACTGAGATCTGAAAATCTCAGTTCAAAGCCAACCTGTGCAGAAAAGCCCAGGAGACTCTTATTTCAATTAGCTGGCCAAAAACTGGAAAAGGAGATGTGGTTCAAGTGGTATAGAGGACCAGCCTTGAGCAAAAAAGCTGAGTAAGAGTGGGAGACTCTGAGTTCAATCTCTAGTGTAATCTCTCTATCTCTAGGTCTCTCTCTCTTTTTTCTCTCTCCTCTCTCTCACATACGCAAACACACACACACACACACACACACACACACACACACACAAACAGACAGGCATACCTACAATTATATTTGAATACTTCCTCTATAATTGATAGACCAATTAGGCAGAAAATCAACAAGGGTACACAATAGTTCAACAGCAACAAGAGCTAATTGATTTTATGGAACACTGTACACAAGAACAGCAAACTATACATTCTTTCAAGTGTCTGTAGAAAATATTCCATGGTAAGACATATCATGGGCCACAATACATAAATCACAACAAACCAAATTGAAATCACAGTGTGCCTTCTGACCACAATGAAATCAGTAACAGAATTATAACTGGAAAGTCAACAAACACCTGGAAATTAAGCAGGCTTTTGAGTAATGCATGGGTCAGAGAGGAAGTCTTGAGAAAAGTCTTTAAATATACTGAACTGAATAAACATGGAATTACAATGTATCAATGATTTTGAGCTAAACCAGGGTGCAGAAGAAAACATCAGTACATCTGTATAATGGATGGAAAGGAGGGAAAGTCACATCTGCAACCTAGTCTTCCATGGCAAGAGCAGAGATCCCATGATTTCCCTCACGTGTGAAAGCTAGAATTGTTTTTAGAAATATTCAGTCAATACCTTGGGTCTTATGCAAATGTGCATAGATGTCTTACCTGAAATAAGATAGATTTAGGGGGAAACACCAATAATGTAATTCCCTTGAAAGGTATAATCATAGTTCAACTTAATCACCAGGACATGGGTACTTGAAAGGGGTGGGGTGAGGTCAAATGAATATGGGTAGAAAGGCAAGTGGGGAGAATGCAGTTAAAAATTGAATGTATAGCTTACAAAACTAAGAAAAGTGAGGGAAGGGGTGTGTTGGAAGGAATGGGTGAGAATGTTGAAAGGGGTGATGTTGATCAAGATACATTGTACTCATAAACTGCTTTGTTGAATGGTGATTCCTTTTTACAACTACTTAAAGATAATAAAAATAATTTTTAAAAGATTAAAAAATTTAAAACGAACCTAAGAGCAAAAGCAAAGCAAACAGGAAGGTCAATATACAGAAGAAATCAATGACATTGAAAACAGAAAAAGGAGAGAACGAAATGAAAGAGTTGACTCTTCGAAAAGTTAATGAGTTGATGAACCTCCAAAAATGACTGATAAAGACAGAAGACAGGAAGTATCAACATCAAGAATGAAACAGGAGCTACTAGTACAGACACCACAGGCCTGGAAACAGCAGTAGGGAATGCTGTGAACAATACTTAAATGTAACATATTAGGTGACATGAGCCAATTCCTTGAAAAAACAGAAACTACTGCAGTTTATCCAATATCAAATAGATGTTTTCAAATAGCCTTGTATGTAACTTTTAGCTATTAAGAAAGTTGAATTTGCTGTGGAAAAACTGCTCCCTCCCCAAAGAAAAGAATGAGATCTGTGTATGTAAATACAAAGGGGTAGGCACCAAAGATTAAAACCCAGTCCCAGGACAATGTGCTGTGCCATTTTTGTGACAGGATTCCTAGATGGGATACATGAGTGTGGTTAGATTGTTTCTGGAAGGAATGAGACAGGGAACAAACATCTTCATTCTTAGGACAGAGCCAACCCTGTGCTTGGCTTACTGAAAAGGATAATGAGGAAGCTAGAAGTGGAGAACTCTGAATTCAGCAAGCAGCTCCTAGGTTGCTGCTCTCTTCTGTGTGCTATGAGCTATCAGGCCTGGAAGGAAAGCGGGAAGCTGCCGGAGTGAAGTCAGGAGGCTGAGCCCTGCAGGAGGTATGGGATCTGTTTAGGCCCCGGAGGGTAACAGTGTGTGATTACAGACTGAGATTCCAGGAAACAGGGCAAACCCACAACAGCCAGAGACAGAGGGGTCAGAGTGGAACCCAGGCTGCAGCAGCCTAGAGGCAGCTGATGTCCCCATCATACTCTCAGAGCTGACTCTCCCCTGCACCCTACCATCAGGTGCTTTGCATATCCCAAGTTGTTGCCAAGTGCCATGTGTCCTCGAGTCCTCCTCGCCAGTGTGGAGTGCAGGCATCCTTGTCCCCACTGAAGCCCCAGACCCAGAAGCCATCTGAGGGTCCTGAACCAGCACCCAGGCCTCCGGAGTGCAGTGGGAGCAGGAAGCCAAACTTGAGGCTGGACTTGACACCCCTCACAAATGGGGAAGCAGCCCCAGAGCAGGGAAGGGATGTGCCCATCGCCTTGCACAGAAAGCACACAAACAGGTGTTTGCTGTTTTTTTTTTTTTGTTTTTTGTGTTGTTTTTTTTTTGGCCAGTCCTGGGCCTTGGACTCAGGGCTTGAGCACTGTCCCTGGCTTCCTTTTGCTCAAGGCTAGCACTCTGCCACTTGAGCCACAGCGCCACTTCTGGCCGTTTTCTGTATATGCTGGGGAATCGAACCCAGGGCCTCATGTATACGAGGCAAGCTCTCTTGCCACTAGGCCATAGCCCCAGCCCCAGGTGTTTGCTGTTTTAACACAAGGGCTCCCACAGCAGAGCACTGAAACCCCATTTTTGAGATAAGGGCTCCAAACCCATAGAGAAGCTGTGAAAATCTTAGAGATAGACCAGGTTTCCAGGGTACTGTCCCACGTGACTTCTTGGTGTCTCTTCCATTATGTCATTTCAAGTCTTGACAACTCTGGAGGTCTTGACTTTATCCCTGTTTTCAGGAAGGACACATGGAGGCATGGGGGGGAGGGGGCAGGAGTTCAGCTTGAACTGCCTTCTGGGCTGTGAGGTTAGGAAATATGGGCCCCCTGCCCCACTTCCACCTCTAGCCCAAATCCCAGTGGAGAGGCTCAGCCTCCCAGTCTCAGAGCTGGCCCCTCAGTTGTTCCCTTTGGGGCTGCTCAGTCTCTCCACATCCTCCTCTGCACCGCAGCTGGTCACGCTCTCATTAGACATCCGGTGTGTGAGCCACTGGTGGCATCCACTGACAGATTTCAGGAAGCTTCCCACTGGCTGTGTCGCAATTATTTTCCTTGGCACACTAGACCTTGTATTCTGTTTTGTTGTTTCATTTTGTTTGTTTTTAATGTCAACACAAGGGCTTGAGCTCAGGGCCTTGTACTCCTGCAGGCCAGTGCTATCACTTGATAGCTATCAAGCTATCACTTGAGCCTTCTGGCTTTTGTTTATTTTTTTTTTTTTGTGGTCAGTTATGGGGCTTGAACTCAAGGCCTGGGTGCTGTCCCTGTGCTCTTTTGCTCAAGGCTAGTACTCTACCATTTTGAGCCAGAGTGTTACTTCTGGTTTTCTGGTGGTTAATTGGAGATAAGAGTCTCATTCATGTACTTTCCTACCCAAGCTGACTTTGAACCTCAGTCCTCAGATCTTAGCCTCCTGAGTAGCTAGGATTATAGCAATGAGCCACCAGGGCCCAGGAATTGTAAGTGTGTGTGTGTGTAGGGGGGTGCGCGCGTGTGCCAGGCTGGGACTTGAACCCGGGGTCTCATGCTCTCAATTGGCTCTTTCACTCAAGACTGGGGCTTTACCACTTGATCCACACATCCACTTCCTTAAAAAAATTAAACTCTAAGGTAATTAGCAGCAGTAAAAATGGAAATATTTCACATGAAACTCCACATTTTCTCCTCTTGAAAACTGATGAGATCTGGCATCCTGGTGTTGCATTCCCCCAAGGGCAGCAAAAGAGAGGGGATGAGCAGCAGTGTCCTCTGCATTGGACATTTATTGCTCTGTCACCACACTCGGACACTCTTCTGTGCTGTCTTCACTCACTTCCCACCTGCTCTGCACAGCCTGCCTGGAGATGTGGCTATTGCTGCAACTGCTCCTGCATTCATTCAACAAACACAAACACCTATTCAAAGAGAGAAGAGGAAGGGCTCTCTGCCCTTCAATTGACCCTGGAGAATCTACAGCATGTGATTGGGGGAGCTAATGGATAAATGAAGATTAAAAAAACCACTTCTTCTAGTATGCCTTTATTTTATATTTGGAAATACTGCCCTAACACCACAATGGGACAGCTAATCTGTTCTACACCTTCCATTCATTAACAAATATTTATTAAGTGTGTACTGTGCCCTCTCAGTGTCGTAGGTACAAGGGGCCTGGCACAGCTGGCCACGGGCAGGACCATCTCATTCCACCAGGGACGCGTGGAAGCGGATGCCACCGCCTCTGGATTCAGAGGTCCAGGGAAAGGGGGTGGCACCCTGCTTTACTGCGAGATGCAGAACCGGACTCGGAGCCCACGACCCCGTGGGGAGGATCGCCTCGCAGGGGAGCTGCGGGTCTCCGGGTGTAGCTACAGTATGTGGATGGCCAGGGGCGGGATGGGCCCGGGACTGCCCCCCTCCAGGGGCCCCGGCGCAGGCCACGTGGCCCGGCTCGGCCTTCTCTTTCCAAGGCGAACGGGTGGGAAGGGTCTTCGCGATCGCCCCGGTTTCGAGCTTCTAGGGCTAGGGCTGGGTGGGGCCCACGGCTGGGCTGGGCGTTTAAAGTAGGAGCGGCCAAGGTAGGTGTAAATTATGCATAGCTATTTCTGGAAGCTTCTCAGATTTCTCAAGAGAGAGAAATTAATTTGCCTGTTTGGGCAAATAACACCAATTTTTTTTCCCCTGCTTAAGGTCATTTTGTTAAAATAAAATTGATTAACGTTCTCTTTAAAGTTTAAGTAGAAACTGCTCAAACATATTTTTATGCACAGAAGCGCGGTTTGCGCCCTTCAGTAATTAATAACCGCACAAATAAGTTCACTCTGAGCAGTTCGCGCTTGGCCGGCGGCCCTGGCCGGGCCCGGTGGGCGGGGCCGGAGGGGTAGGCGGGGCCGGGGCCGGAGGGGGTGGGCGGGGGCCGGAGGGGGTGGGCGGGCCAGAGCCCAGCCGGGCCAATCGGGGCTCGGGGACGACGGGGGCGGGGCCGGCCGCGGGCCAGCCCGAGACGGGGGCTCCTGCAGGTCCGGCGAAGCGCTAGTCCCGGTTAGGGTCCCAGATCTCGCAGGTTTCTGTGGACGAAGGCCGAGGGGTGGGTGGACCCCGAGCGGTGGCCGGAGGCGCGGTGTGGAGGCGGGAGAGATCTCCGCGGGGAGGTGGGAAGGACCTCCGCAGCCAGGTGACCTGGGGACGTCGGAGCTTGGGACACCCATCTTCTAGCTCTGCCCCCGTGAGCAATGACCCGACTGCACACGGTCTTCAGAATCGGAGCGTTTGGATCATGGTGGTCAACATCTCTGTCGACTCCCAAGAAGCTCAGAGCCTCATGAATAAGAACAGTCTCATTCTTCACGTTTTACCCATGAAAACCTGCAGCCCAGAGAGGTGAAGCATCTTGCTTGAAGTCACACAGCTCGCTAACTGGTAGTGATAGACCCCTGCAATTGCAAAACTTAGCTGAGTCAGGAAGGTTGTGAGTCCCAGGGAAGCCTGGATCTTGTCTTGATTTATAGCCCCGCGCCAGTGGCTCACACCTGTGATCCTAGCTGCTCAGCAGGCTGAGATCTGAGGAACACAGTTCAAAGCAGGAAAGTCCATGAGACTCTCATCTCCAATTAATGACCAAAAAGGCCAGAAGTGGAGCTCTACCTCCAGTGGTAGAGCACTTGCTTTGAGTGAAAAAGCTAAGAAACAGCTCCCAGGCTCTGAGTTCAAGCCCCAATAACAGCACCAAAAATAAATAAATAAATAAATAAAATAGTGGCAGTCTGTTTAAATTTATTCTTCCTACTTCCTGGTGGTGAGACTGTTAATGAAATGGCTGTAGCTCCAGGAGCCACTCTGAGCATGAGATACTTTGAGTAGCCCATTCGATCACTCACAACATCCATATCTTCCCCGTCATAACAACTGTGACCTTGTCATGTGAGCTTATTGGTATAGCTTGAGATGTGACTTTGGAAAAGAGAGACAGTTAAAAGGATTTGTCTTCCCAATGCTTGTCACTTGCTAGCTCAAGTTCACAGGGCCACCACCCTTCTACCGCTCAGACTTGATTTTGGCTCACTTAGGCTTGGCAGGGGAATGACCAAGGGTCAAAGACTCCACTTGGCACCCTTGGTATCTGATGGCAGGACAACTCAGTACACACTCCAAACACTAAAGATCTACCTGCTCAGCGTGTTGTGCCCCTTGAACGCCCTTCCACCCCTGCTCTCCTTGTTAGCTCCTACTTTTACTCTCAGCTCCAGTTTTTATTCTGTTCAGGTCAGTGAATCACTTGTCTAAGTAGGAACACTTAAGGCACAGAAAGACTCTGCTATCATGGTAACTTATGTATAAGTGTGTGTGTGTGTGTATGTGTGTGTGTGAGAGAGAGAGAGAGAGAGAGAGAGAGAGAGAGAACTGGAGGAGGAAAGATAGTCACACTCCAAGTTAGAAGGCCTATTCTCCATGGCCAGGGCCTGAAGGAAATTTTCACAGCAGCTTCTCTTCAGAGGCCCAAATTCTTGCCCACTTGCTTTCTGGAAGCTCTGTACAGGCACCAGGCACCCAGGACAGAGTCTGGGGTGCAGGTTCTGGTCAGTTCCTCCACTCAGAGCCAGCTGAAAGTGACAACTTATATCTGAAACCCAGGCACTGTGAGTCAGAGGTTTCCAGTCAACCCTCCCACCCCAAAGCCGAAGGCAGAGTGGTGGCTGGGTCTCTGGAAGCCCTGGAGGGGGAGCAGGTCCCCTCCTGTCATGACACACAAGCTCACGGCCCACCAACAAGCCTCATTTCTGCTCTGCTACCCCAGGGCCTGGGAGCTGCGTGGGACGAGGTTCCCCCAGCCAGGAAGGGAGCTGGGCGGCTCCATGCATTCTCCTCTACCCTAGCATTGTTCCATGGTGGAAATTCAAGTTGTGGCCAGGGCATCAGTGTCCCCCTGCCAGTCCCCTCCCCACAGAAAGCCACAAGGGGCTCTCAGCTGCGAACAACGGGGCTGGGCAAAGGGGGAGTCGGCGGGGTTCCGGGCAGCCATAAACCTCATTACCTCCCAGTCCCCTAGGCCGCCTGTCTCCTTACCCAGGCAGCAGCCGGCCTCGCCGCTGATTCCCACACGGCGTGAAAAGCTCTTGAACCCCCTGCTGTACTTTTAATGGGGGCAGTGACTAATTTAGCCCTGTGCCACCAACCGTCAAATCAAATCTTCTATTGGTACTTACTGAGGGCTCACCTGGGCTCCACGGGGTTCGAGAGAAATCCAGAACTGGCAGTGCAGCTCCGGACACATTGGTCCTGGGGCTGCCTCCGCGCTGTCCCAGGACGGGCCTGGCAGCCCCGCCGGACACTGCACCCCTGAGCACCTTGGGCGCCCACTCTGGGGTCTCTCCGCGACCTGCCAAGTCTCTAGGGGGTGAAAATGGCTGTGTCCTGCCTTCAGCTTGCGGGAGGCAGGCACCCTGACGTTTGGGGGTTCCATCACCGTTCAGAGGGTGCTGGCAGGCGCCTCCCTGAGATGTGCAGGTGAAATGCACTTTGAGAAGCCTGAAGCCGCCGCCCAGCCATAGAAGCTCACACAGGTCACCAGAAACCCCTTGATACGCCAGTGCTCCGGATCATGGCATAATTGCTCCAAATTCCACGCCCACGACTTCATATGACAGTGTAATTAGGTGCGATCCGTCTGGCCTGTCTCATTTCCGCTCTGCGGAGGGTAATAACCAATTTCCTCGCCCCTCGTGGGAAGTTGGCTCGGAAGGGCCTCCCCGTGTGGATCCTGGTCTCTGATTGATGAGTCGGCCCAGCACCAGTGTGATGAGGGGACCCAGGAGGCCAGCTACAGGGGGCCCCTTTGGTGGCACCAGGGTCAGAGCAGGCAGAGGCAGCGAGGTGCCAGGGTACCATCTTCAAAGACAGGCTCCTCTGGGAGCCAGCATGTCCGGACTCTGTCCTGAGCACCTGCCAGCCTCTCTGTAGTCCTGGCTTTTCCATGGATCTTACTTCATTCCAGTCTGGAGCCCCAGCCCTGACCCTGGGTGCTGAAGAGCTGCCCTCACCTTGCCACATCCACCCCTTGGCCAAAGCTAGAAGCCAGGTGTTCTTTGGAGTCCTGGTGTGTGGTCAGGGTTATCCACATGAAAAGCACTCCAGTGGGAGGGATGGGGGAGAAAAGAGGAAGCAGCAGCATGAGCCTCAGTCAGCAACCCGCTACTTAGGCTGGGAGATGCTGCCTGTGTCCGGGACACTCAGCTTCTCCATCCAGGAATGAGAAGGCCGGGGTATTCCCTCTCTCTGGTTCTTTCCCCTTGGACTTGGGTGACCACTGCCAGCTCATCCAATGGGCATGGACTTAGGGGACAACTGTGAATAAGCTAGGTCCATTGTGTGCAGGTCCCCAGGAGCATGGGAGAGCCCAGGGGACACACCTCTTGCCACCCCTACCCCCGGCCCCCAGCTGAGGAGAGAACCAAGCCACCTCTACTCATCTCATGGATTCCCTTTATTGAATTGAACTAGTTACTGAAGTCAGATCAAGTCACATTTAAAAGCAGACCATCCAGTTGCACTGAAACCGATTATATTCATTACATAGTTTTAATCACTGTCCGGTGAACTGGCAAATCCAATCAAAGCATTAGTCTTTAATTAAAAAAATTAAAAGGAAATATTCAGACAATAGCCAAGCAATCACATCACGATGCACAATTACCTAGAATTGCAATTAAAAAGTAGTTAACCAAAGGGGTTGGGGGGGGGGAGGTAGGAAGAAAACAAGAAGAAAAAAATAAAGCAAAGAAAAAAACACACTAATCTTTTCTTAAGAAAAAAAAAACTATCAGTATAATACATGAAGGAACGGAGGACAATACCCTCAAAAAGCAGGTTCCTCTAACACTAGAAATGTAGTCTGAGGCAGAAAACTCTAAAAAGCACACTGGCTGGGGCAGGACAATAAAAAATACTGAGCATGGAATACTTTTAATCTCTGCCATTAATATTCATTTCCAGCTGCTTATAATAGCAGCGCCTCATGGCCAAATCATTAGAGTTTTACATCTGGGTTGCAAATGACACTTTGATTGGATGTAATGTTCAAATGGCCCTCCCCACGGCGTCTCCGGCAAGCCTTCTGCGGAGAGGTGTCCTGTCGCGCGGGCTCTCACTGTGCGTGCTGGCTCATCGTGTGGTTCTGCAAAGGCAAAGAAAGGAGACACGCATGAGGGCAGAAGAATGGCGAGCATGCCCGTCCCCTCCCACCTGGTGCCCGGACTCAGAGGCTGCAGCAAAAGAGACTCGATTATTACAAAACAAAATGCAACAAGGAGAAAGTGCCCGGGGACGCAGCTGCCAAGGCACCACATTGACTCAGGGGCTTGGGGATCGGTGCCTGTCACTGCCAACCTGGACTCCCTGCAAATTGTTGTGTTTTTTTTTTTTTCAGATGATTTCAGGTCTTACCATGGGGATGGGCTACACAGAGGGCAAGGGGAAATGCTGGGGAGGTGGCAGGAATGAAAAACATCTCTATTTCCCTCCAATGAAGAGCAGGAAAGTCTGTGACGCCTGCAGGCTGGCCCCACGTCCCCTCTCCATCCTTCCCTAGCTGCTCTGAGCCTCACAGAGGGAGGCAGCAGATGTGCAGAGCAGCTCTGCAGCCAAGAAGCACCCGAGTGGGCACAGACATGCCGAGGCGGCAGGACAGCCGAGGTGCCTGAGTCCAGGCAGGATGGGTCACCCGGCAGGGAGCGTCAGGAACGAGCTCCACGGCAGGTTCTGGGAATCTGCCTGCATGGTCACATGACACTGCCTGGGCTACAAGGAGCCTTGCTGTGCAGTTTGGCTCAATCCGCCAGGGAAATCCAGGGCCCAGGTGGGACCCAGCGGCCAAATGCTTCCCTCTAGCCACAGCCCACGGCCTGTCCTCCCTCCTGCCAGCAGAGTTGATCTGTTTCCATTGGAGCCTGCCTGGGGCTGGGGGCGGGTTTTGGCTTCTGAGCCCACAGTCCTTTTCTTTTCTCTCTCTCTCTCTCTCTCTCTCTCTCTCTCTCTCTCTCTCTCTCTCTCTCTCTCTCTCTCTCTCTCTCTCTCTGTGTGTGTGTGTGTGTGTGTGTGTGTGTGTGTGTGTGCGTGTGTTGCCAATTCAATTCAGACACATTCCATCCTAAGCCTCAGGTGCTGCTCCATCTCAGGAAACCTGAAGAAAGGCAACAAAGTTCTCCAAAGACACAGTAGCCAGACCACTGATCCCTCTGCAGCTTCCTCGGGAGGCTTCTCCCTCCCAGGCTGGCAATCCAACGAGTGGCCCAGGGACCCTGCGCAGGCTGGGAACAGCGGTGTGCAGTTCTGATGTTGACCACTGGGGGGCACAAGGTGCTTTTTTTCCTCTCCTCATCTCCAGGTCTGGCTGTGAGGTGGCCCAGAGGATGGACCCTACTTCTGCTGGAGGCCAGGGGCCCAGGAGAACATAAAACCAGGGTCGCTTGCTGGCACAGAGCTCTGTGGCAGATACTTCACACCACTCTACAAAAGTAGCATCCGTGGTGATATTGCTGAGTACTCCAGATAGCTCCGCCCCCAGCACTCCATCCTCACAGAGCAGGTGCGTGCGGGCATCTACAGCACCAAGTGTCACTTACATACACTTCCTGGGAATGGCGGATACATGCCAACATGCTGTGTGCTACCCCAGGCACGTTCGTGTGTGTGTGTGTGTGTGTGTGTCTGTCTGTCTGTCTGTCTGTCTATGTGTTTCTGTCTCCCTCTGATGGGAAATGGTTGAGGCAGAGGGCAAAGGATCCCATGTGAACAAGGAATGTGCTAAGGCACAAGGGTTGACTAAAGCCAAAATGGGGACCCAGCACACAGGGCACCCGTGGGACTGGTTGGTAGTGAAGACTAGGGATGAAGCAACTGCTGCGAGACTATTTCCACAGACAAAAGAAAGCCAGGTATGATACCTAATCTCTACAAAATCCTAGAGGCTGTCATCCTACCTAGTCAGGAGGCTGAGGTCTGAGGATCGCAGTACAAAATCAGCAGCCCAGTGCATTATCAGCAGCCCAAGCAAGAAACTGTGAGAATCTTGTCTCTACTTAACCACCAAAGAACAATGAGTGGATCTGTAGCTAAAGTGGTAGAGCACTAGCCTTGAGTGCAAAAGCAAAGGGACAGCGCTCAGGCCCTAGTACTGGTATGCAAACACACATCCTGGCAGACCCCCCCATGTGGGGGAAGGGCACCTGGGGCAGGATACCACAAGGAGGCCCAGTGACACATCCTCCACAGTGGCTCAGCAGGGCACTGTTGGTGCAGATGTAGAAACTCACGTCTAGACCAGTGACTGGGACACTGGGACCAGTGACTAGACACCACTCCGCCGGTAAAACGACAGTCCTTCTCACTTAAGGAGCAGCAATGGCGGCTCTTAGATTAGACTCAGGGACTTCTTCCAAGAGGTTTCTGAGAAGAGTAAAAATTCTTTCCCTGAGGTTTTACTCCAGGAACAAAAGCCCAGGATGGCACCGCTGATGGAAATGTCAAAACGTGATGCCTGGGGGGGAGCAGGCACCAGAGCTTTCAGCAAGGCGCTCTGCTCCCGGCTGCACAGTGAGGGGAAGGGGAATTCTTCACTTGGGCCCACCCTTCAAGGGGCAGTGAGACCCCCAGGCCCTCAAATGCCACGGGATTAATGATATGGTGGGAGGCTTGGCAGGGTGCCCAAGGCCAGTTGGCGAGTGCATGCCAGGGAGCCTGGGCAAAGGCAATCTCTGGAAGGGCGGGGGGGTGGTGAAGACCCTTGTCAGTGGGACCCCTCAGCCACCCCACACCTGCAGCCTTGAAAGGCTGCACACACTGAGCAGCCTTGAAAGAGCTAAGAGTTCCTTCCACACAGCGAGGGGGGCAGGTGGGAGCGGGCAGGGACTAGTGCTCCATCAAGCCTTCCTGAGAGTTTCCGAGAGTTCCCTCCCCAGGCAGCTCTCGCAAGGGCATTTGGCCTTCATGTCTATTTCTCTGTTTATGCCTGTGCTATATTTAGCCCCTTCCGAGAAGGAAGAAAATCGTTTTTTAAAGATGTCATCGACCCCCAGATGAACATTTCCTGGTGCCATCTAGGCTGGAGGTAGGATCTGGGCATGACTAGGAAGAGGCTGGATGGTAGCCTGACATCCACCCGGTCGGTCTCTCTCTCTCTCTCTCAGCCAGGGAGACACAGGTGTGGGGCAGAGAAGCAGGTGAGGAAAATGAAGTGGGAGGAGTGAGTAGCAATGGCTTGTGGCTGAACTGATCCACTTGGCAGCCTTTGTGTGCTTCAGGTTGACTCAGGGCCTCTGCCTGGAGCAGAGGATAATCTGCCGCAAGGACACAAGTTGGTGGTGGGCAAGGCGGTAGGCACAGGCATGTGCGCACTGCCAGGACTGGGTCAGGTCTGTGAATGTGCCGTACCCAGATGCGGGCTGTTACCCTAGCCTTTGCGGGAACTAAGTCCAGTGAGTACTTATTTACCTGCCATTCATCCCTACATACAGGCAGCAGACATTTGCTCACTCCGTGCTGGGTGACAGTCATTAGCTCCTGGCTTGGAATTCATCAGTGGAATGTTTCTGATCCCAAACTCAATCCAGGTACGTGTTGGGTGTGGGGGGAGTTTGCCAGGTGTATGGAGCCTAGTTGTCCGGTTGTCTGCCTTAATTCACTCTGAATGGCCAAGCTGGAGGCTCTGTTCTGGCCGGCCCTGGCTTCATAGCCCAGCACAAAGGCCTGAACATGCATGCATGAGCCTTCCCTGGCCTGTAGCCCAGGATCATGGCACTACTTCTTGGTTTTATTCTCTGGTCCTTGGACTGGACCCAGCGCCATCTCCCTTTGTCAGTGTCATGTGGGGAGAGGAGAGGAGAGGTGCTTCACTATGCTGGCTGCTTTGGGCATGAAGCTGAGTCCCAGGACATCCAGCTGTGACTGGGAAGAGTTCTCTGGACTGCAGACCACTGTCCCAGGTTTTTGTCGGCCATCTCCTAATAACAAAGGCCTGTCAAGTCCCAGCACCTTGCTTGGCCCCTAGCACCTCTCCTGGTGTCCACTGGCACGGTTGCAGCCCTACCTGCCACAGCAGGTAGTAGGGCAGATGGGCTATGCCCTGTGTTCAAATCCTGGCTTGCCAGGTGCCAGCTAGGTAGCCCGAGTATCAAGGTCACCTCTTTCCGTGATGCCCAGAGGACCCAGGAGATAATTGCACAAATACCCCAGCCTGGCACTGAGTGTGCCCACTGAACTCCGTATTGGGGCCATGGGGTCCTCTGTCTGGTGGGACGGGAGGGAGGGGTGTGCGTGCATCCACTCGTTCATCCACTGCGCACATGTTTCGAGGGCCTGCTTGCTGTGTTCTGGACTGAGAGGTGGGCAGCCAGAGTTGGAGAGTCCCGGCCCTGGCCCGGCTGTGAGGACATGAAGGTCATACGAGTTCCAGCTCTGGCCACAAAGTCGCTATAACAGATTAAAGGCACAACATTGCGCCCAGCCCAGTGTCCCACCACTTGCTCCCAGGCCCCCTTGGGAGACCGTGCAGCTTTCCACATAGCCACTTTCCTCTGCTTCCCTGATAGGACCTTCCTTCCCTTCCCACCATGTTTGTGACACTGGCCGGGGTGGGGGTGGGGGTGATGGTGTGATGGCTTTCTGTCTAGCCTAGCTTCGCCATGACCTTTCTTCAGGGATAAGGAACAAGGCTGTGAACCTAAGTTAACCACAAAGAGAGCCTATATGTAGGTGGGGCAGGCCCTGCAGCCCTGCTCCAGCCCTCAGCCACGGGTAGAGAGAGCAAGGATGGGAAACACCCCAGGCTCTTCCAGCTGTGGCTGTAGGAGGGGCTGGCCTGTCTTCCAGCAGCCCTCCTGGGACAGTCAGGCTCAGAGTTTGTACTGGGGCTAGAGTGTGCTTGAGCAGGCACGTGGAGATGGGGTTTCCCAGGCAGAACTGGCCACCTGGACAATAGCCTGGAGGTGTGGCTAACACCAATAATGGCCACCACTCCGTGACAGAGGCTCCCTCCACCCCAGGCGCCTCCTTCACATCGCACTAGTGTTCAGTCAGCTAAGCCTGGTGCCCCCTCCCCCCCACGAATGCACTGTGTGCCCGTCCCTGCTGTACAGATGGGAACACTGAGGCACACAGAGGCCAGCCCTGCCGCTGGGAGTGGCAGCGCAGATCAGCACGCGTGCAGTCTGCAGCCTCCCCTCCGCCATGGTGCTGCTCTTCCTGTGAAATGTGAAAAGTGCAACATATGTTGGGGGAACAATGAATAATTCAGCCTGGCAGAGGTACAGGGTGTGCGCTATGGAGACGAGGCTGGAAAGAAAGGCGGGGCCATATTGATGTGACTCCATGATGCCAGACAAGGCAGCTTGCCCTTAAATCTGGGCCAGAGGGAGCCATCGAAGGTATTTGAGCAGTGGAGTTCCATAAGCTGCAAGACAGAGGGAGAAGTTCATGCCTCTGGTCCAAGCGGCATCTCACCAGGGCCCTCTGCTCCCATCTCCCTCCGCCCTTGACCCCCACCCCTGCACACACACTACTGTCTTTCCCTTTGGGGAGGGCACAGACACGGGCAGTTCTGCTCCCCATTTCTGCTGTGTATCACCTAGATAGCCCCTCTCTGCTTGTGAGTACTTATTTTTAGACGCATTTGACAATCGTCCAAGGGTCTAAGACGAACAGATGGCCTGTCTTAAAGGCTCGTATGTTCGCTAGTTTGCACTTCTGACAAACGGTATGCACACTTGAGAGCGCCCCATAAACAGTGTGCAATGAATACTCAGAACACAATTTAGCTAATGCACGTCATTAAAATTAGGAGTGAGTGATGGCCGGGGCTCCCTCTAAATGCCCGCTGGTGACGTGGCTGCTCCTGGGCGGTGGGGCGGGGCGCAATGTGGCTGTACCCCACTTCTCCTAGCAGCCATAGCCAACCCCATCCTCAAAGGGCAGGGCGGGAACTGCCCCGGCGATGACGACACCTCCCTAGAGTAGAGTCAGTGATCCACTGGCCTGGGAGGAGCAAGGCAGAGGGAGCAAGCTCGCACACACAGGGCACACACACGGGCTTTCCCGTCCCTCTCTCAGACATCCTGCCACCTGTCATCCAGGGCAGTAGGAGATGAGCATCAAGAGCTCTGGGCCTGGAGGGAGAGCCTGGTACTCAACAGGCAAGTGGGTGGCTTGGGGGAAGGGGAGCACCTGAGGGTCTCCAGATTCAGGGACCCAAGTCCCCTGGGGGACAGGAGGAGCTGCATGGAAGGACTCTGGCCCAGATTCCTTATGTGAGAGCCAGCCTGCCTGTTTCTTTGGTTGCAAGGAGTCCATGCGGGAAGGGTGACCTCTCCCGATCCTTCTCTCATCCCCACCACACCAAAGACCGAAGCAAGTGGCCTGCCCAACTACCAGTTCCAGAAGCAAGGAAACATCTTTCCTGGGAGAAACTATAGTTGTGAAAACAGAAAAAGCCCAGTAGGCTCAAGGGGACAGGTTCTGTGCTGGTGCATGTTGGGAATGACCCCACTGGAGAATAGATTATTAGGAGGGAGCCATAGCTTCTATTAGGAACCCAGCCGTAAACAGGCCCCCACTTAGTCACCCAACAAAACAAAGGAACTAATATGACCCACCCAGGGGACCGCAGACTCTAGGGAACTACACTTCACACACAGATGTGCCCCACTGGTGCGTTTGTGAGCAGAGGGTGGAGTGTGAGAGGTGTGCAAGGGAGTGTCATGGCTGTTGTCATAAGCCAAGACAGATGAACTATCTCTGGGGCTGCTTATCGATTTGCTCCTTCCAGGCAAGAGAGCACATGAGTGACCCTTAGGCCTAAGTTAATGTGGTCACCGTGGCTCTGTTTGGAGGTCCCACTGGCTAGGCCCCTTGGGCTCAGGGGACGTGGCAGACTCAGAGCTGGGAGGATGGAGGGCTTCAACAATGGCACATCAGGTGACCCAGACTTCACTTGTATGAGGGATGGCTCTGACTGGGCCTGGGTACTGGTCTTGACTGCCAAGTGGATCACTGTGATTCCCACCATCGCAGCCTGGCATCTCCCTGGACCCCAGCCCACACAGCTCATCTCAACTCAGTTGAGCCACAGTCCTTATCCTCAACAATGTGAGTCTGGCTCCTAAAAGCTGTACCAGCAGGGTGAGGAGATCAGAGCGAGGTCACCCATTTCAAGGCCTCAAGGAGACCCCCAGGTGAAAGTGGTGGACTGCCATTAGAAATGGGAATGGGTGCCCCAGGCACAGAGGTCATACCTGTAATCCTAGTTTCTTGGGAGCTGGAGGTAGCAGGGTCTCAATCTGAGGGCAGCCCAGACAAAAGCACAAGACCCTATCTGGAAAACATACTAAAAGCAAAAAGGACTGGAGCATGGCTCAAGTGATAGAGTGCTTGCCTAGCAAGCATGAGGTTCTGAGTTCAATCCTCAGTGCTACTAAATTTATTACTAAATTAATAAAAATGGGAAGGTGCACGGGCTCCCAAGAAAGAGTGAGGGCCTGCTCCTCCCATTTCAGAATATCTGCACCTCTGATTGATAAAGCTCTTGCAATACTTCAGGATGACTAAAGCAAACACCTTCACAGTGGAGACATAGAACTCTCAGGAACTGTGTGTGTCAGGAAAGAGAGGGAGGAATCTCAGATCACCTGATTCCATGGCCGGCTGGGGCCATGGTGTAGACGAGGCCTTGGGCTCGGGGCCTGGGGGCTCCCAGCGCCATGCTGCCAGTGAGCACAGCCCAGGCCAGGAGCAGAGCCTGGGTGCCTGGCAAGAACCAGTGCCACTCTCAAGAACCCAGACTTGGTGCTCCTTGGCCCCAGGCAGTGCCACCAGTTATAGGCCAGCACACCTAGCTCTCCTGTTTGTCTGGATTAATGTAAACTGTAAGATGCTTGGTGTTAAAAAGCAGTATACACGCACCCACAACCCACCGAGGGTGAATGCTGTTGTGAAGAGACCTCAGGTGCCAACTGTCCCCCAGGGTAGGGCAGGGGTCAGAGCCCTTGGCCGGAAGGTGAGCCTGGTGCTATCTAGGGTCTTCATCTGCAGGAAAAATATGTGGGACTTGTCATGCAAGGTTGCCAAAAGAAGAAGAGGGAGGTACAGAAGGAAGATCTGGTGAGGTTATAACTATTGTGGCAGGTCCTGGGGAGCAGAGTATTCAAGGGCTTGTTTCCCCACCACTGGGGTGTGCCTGGTGCTAGCAAACCTAGGGAAACCAAGGTACATACACACGGGATGACTTGAAACTTCCAACCTGCCAGAGGCACCCAGGAGCTCCAAATGTCGGTGTCAGGGGCTGCTCCTCTCTGTGGGGACACCATTGCCATTTGCCCTGTCCTCCAACAGTGATTGTTGGTATCTCCTCAAGCCCTTCCTCCCACAGAGGGTGGGAGTCCTCCCATCAAGCCCTTTGGGGACACAGGGGGGACAGGAATTGTGGGGACAGCCTCTGGGGAGCTAATGAAAGGAGAGTCAGAGCCAGGACTCCAGGAATTCCCTGTACAGAATTCCCATGCGTGTGTGTACACAGATCCTCACAGTCTCACACATGTGTGCAAGTAAGTGCACACACTGCACAGACTCACACCACCCCTTCTTTTTCTCAAATATTCACAGAACCCCTCCACAGTCACAAAACTCTCTGCTTTCCTTGTATATCCCACAGTCCCCTGTGTGAGCACACCAACACATACCTACACCTCTCAATCTCTTTCTCATGTGCAACTGTGCATGTATGCACATACATACACACACACACACACACACACACACACACACGGCACTGCAAGGGTCTCAGGAGTCGATGGTTAGCACTGGCATCTGGTCCCCTGTGTTGTGTGGCAGGCCCGTCCCCAGGCCACACCACTGCTGGGACCCCTTCCGCAGTCCCACCTGGTGACAGAGAAGCAGAGCAGGCAGGGCTGCCTAGAAGCCAGTGGAGCAGTCCCTGTGATTGAAGGGTCAATGCTTAGTCCCTCCCCCTGTGCCACACAGGAGGGCCCCAACGAGAGCTAGAGTAAATCCAGACCTCTGATCAAGGCACTCTTAATCCTACAGCTTCACCCATCTCTTCTAGCTCTCCAACCACACTGAGACTCCCTGTCACAATCCCCCCAGCAACTCCACTGCACCCCACTCTTCCAAGGTTTTCTCCATCCCATGCTGGTTCCTTATAGCTGCTGCTCTGCCCCTTCAGCCCAGAGTAGTTCTGCACCTGCATATTTCTTTCCAGCATGTTCTCCCTTTTGCAGTGACCTGTTTATCCTGAGCCATGCCTGCTGTAAACCCTTCGCAGGACCTGTCCCCGCTCTCCACTTCACCCCACTTGAACTTGGAAATAGCAGTTGAGGAGCTGAAGCAGACAACCTGCAGGCTGGGCACCCAGGCAAAGTCATCGCCTGGCACAAGGAGAGGAGAGGAACAGCTCCCCTGCCTTGCCAGCGCATGTTAGACAATTTTCCCTTTTCTTTTCCTGTGTGTGTGTGTGTGTGTGTGTGTGTGTGTGTGTGTGTGTGTGTGTGTGTGTATTCTGGCACAGGAGTTTGAACTCAGGGTCTTGCACTCCCACCTAGCTTTTTCATTCAGGGCTCTACCACTTGAGCCACATCTCCACTTCTGCCTTTTTGCTAGTTAATTGGAGAGTGTAAAATACTTTTTTTTGTTTTTGTTTTTGCCTGAGCTGGTTTCAAACCACAATCCTCAGATCTCAGCCTCCTGAGTCGTGAGAGTTAGTGAGACACGGGCACCTGGCTGGTTTTTTCTTACAAGGGGGAGGGGTTCTCTGAGGACATTACAGTAAGTAAAGTAAGCCCCTGGCAGGACAAACATTGCCTGATTCCCCTTGTAAGAGGGGCCCCCCACATGGCCCCACTCAGAGGTGGAGACTGATACAGTAGCTGCCAGGGTGAGGCAGACACAAGGGGGCCAGGTGTAAGCATTTAATGGAGCAAAGTCCAGTTTGATAAGATGAGAACGTTCTGGAGACGGAGGATGGCAATGGCTACACCACGGAGGCATACTTAATGCCATCAAGCTGCATGCTTGAACATGGTGGAGACGGGACATGTGCTGCTATGTGCATCCAAAGCAGGGCAGGCAGGATCCTCCAGGGCAAGCAGGACTGATGGGAGCCAGGGCTGCATTTTAGGGCCAATCCTAGATGTCCACTCTCACATCTCTAGGTATGCGTTAGGGGGTGGCGGGAGGAGGACACCGACTGTGGTGGTTTGTGGAGTCCTCAGCTCCCATGCCACCCACTAGCGCCTGACTTCAAGCTGTTTCCACGTCAAGTCATCTCCAAAGAGGCTTCATCTGAGCAGGGCGAGCTGACCACCACGGTCAATGGAGCAGCTCCCAGGGCTAGGCCACAGGAGGAGAGAGCCACAGCAGCCTGGGACTTGGGCCCCAGCAGAAAGAAGGGTCTGCGTTCTCCTTGGCCTTGAGGGTGGGGAGATGAGAAGCCCGTTTCTGGGTGGTCGTGTGGCACACTCACAATTGCCCCAAATGCTGCCTTATTGGCAGGGAATTCCCCTTGATTTTCCCTCTGATTCTGCATGTTTGTTTGTTTTTTAACAACTTCTGCATACAGTCATCATATTTTCACAAAGAAAAAAAAATCAGGGCAAATAGCTGATGGATGGGATAGAATACCTGAAAACCAGGGCTACTCTGGGAAATCCAGGTCACACGCCACTAATTAAACAGCACAGACATGTTTATGTCCCCAAACTAATCCAGGGCTTTTAGGTTTTGTAAATGATACATGAAAACTTTCATCAGACCCATGTCTAGTTTCTTCAAATTATTATTTTTGTTGTTGTTGTTAAAAGGAAAACTTACCTACATTTTCAAATTTTCTAGAAAATTAGCCTTGCCACAAAGAACTCTTCTGGTAGATATTTTAATGGTGGTTGTCCTCAGAAAACATCATGCCCCAGCACCCCCAAAATGACTCCTGGAGCCCATGAGGCTCAGCCCCCTGACTGCAGGGTAGAAGCCCCAAGGATGGACCTCATTTGCTGTGATGAATTATGTGCACGCACCAGCGACTCGAGCTGCAGCTGAGACCGATTACGGTTAATGGTCGCCACGGTCCTTGTGAAACATGTCTGTGTGCACCCTTGTCAGTCCAGAGAGGGAAGTAGAATGACACAAAGAAGGGCAGAGGGTGACCTGCCATGTAGGGAGCCAGGGCTCCATGGGATCTCCCACTCCTGGGGGACTACAGCTCCCTACAAATGTTCCTGTGTCCTCCTGTACATACTTGGCCTCCATTCAAGCCATGACACGTGCTCCCTACCACACGCCCATACCACCAAGAAGAAGGGGGTCTGCCCAAAGCAGACCTCACTGTTTCCACGAGGCAGACCATGAATCACCTGCATTCCCAGCCTGTTCTCTTACTCTGCAAACTGAATGTATATACGTGTGTGTGTGCATACACATGTGCACGAGCATGCATGCACACCCAGTTTAAAGTAGAGCAAGGCATGTATAGCAGTCAAGTGTGGAATTAAGAGACAGGTAGATTAAAGGGTATGTATTTCCTGGCATGTGCCCAATAGGTGTACAGCTGATGGATAGACAGATAAGATGGTAGATAACGAGGTCAGTAGGAGAATGAATTGATGAATGACAGGTGGATGGATGGGTGAATAGATGGACAAAGTGGGGGGCTGAATAATGAGTGGATGTATTGATAATGGTGGTTGGATGGTTGGATGAATAGATGGACAAAGTGGGGGGGCTGAATAATGAGTGGATGTATTGATAATGGTGGTTGGATGGTTGGATGATGGATGGATGGATCCATGGATGGTCAATATGGATGGATGGATGATAGGCAGACCGATAAGTGATAGGTGGATAATGGGTTGATGGTTGGATGACACATGGATAAACCGATGGACAGATGGGTTGGTGGAAAGACAACAAAAGTTTGAGTTCAAATCTGTGACCCTAAGCTCTAGATAGACTTCACTTTTTACAAGTACCCATTTGCTCATCTGAAAGGTGAGCAAATTAGAGATCATATGTAAAGGTTTTACAGCCCACAGAATTGATCAGACAGGAGACACTGCCTTCGCTAGTGCTCTGCCCAGGCTTTACCATCATTAACAAACAGCTCAGAACCACTATAAGCCTATACATGTGATGCAGCTGCTTCAGGGAACAAAATGGGGAGACAAGGATGGCACCACAGCCAAAGGACACAGCCTCCTGAACTGGGCATCAAGTGTGATTTAATGTGTAAATGTGCAGTATCTGGTATCAATAGTGGGTATATACTAGCCATTAAAATGATAGGAAATCACTCAGTCTGAAGAACAGACAACATCATAAAGCTTCCACAAGCTCTGGGCCATCCACGGCTGCATGTTCCCACCCTGTCTTTGAGGACGAGAGGCATCACAGGCACTAGGACTTCTGTTGTCCCCGCACCTCTACAGACTGGTTCTGGATAACACAAACTCCCTCATCACCCCACCCTTCCCCAGACAATTTCAGCATCTTGCTTCCTTCTTCCCCTCTACCTTGTCTCCTCCCAATGCCACATTTTATCTATTCTAAGAATCCGGGGTGTAAGGAATAGTCCAGCATTTGATTTATCCCAATAGCTAATAGTCACTCAAACCATATAACACAAATGAGGCATTCCCATTTAAGAAATAATTTTGGGGGTGCCAGTGCTTGAACTAAGGGGGCTAAGAACTCTCCCTTAGTGCCCTCCCCCCACAAGCTAGCACTTTTCCACTTGAGTCACAGTTCCACTTTTGGCTTTTTGGTGGTTAACTGGAAATAAGTCTCACAGACTTTCCTTTGTGGGCGGGACAACCCCATCATGGTGGCACGCACGTGTTCACCTCCCAAGGGGCGGAGGCCAGAAGGTGGGAGGGACTTCCATTGTCCCAAGGCTGGTGGAAGGGCAGCCTTCCCCCAAGGCCATAATAATCCCCAACAGTACCTGACTTGAAATGTTTTAATGAGAATAAGTATACAGAATATAAGAATAAACATGAGGCTGTGTTTGTGAAATATAAGCTTACAATGTGTCAGAAACCACATGTTCCTCGTACACATTGCGCCCACTTCTCCAAGTTCACCCTTTTCCTGATGATGAAACCAAGGTTTTGGGGGGTCTTTCTGGCAGAGCGATCATCTAGCTGGTAAGGGGAGGCACTTGGTTTGAGCCCAAACAACCCCATTCTCAGACGATGCATGCCCACCTAACTGTTGCCGCCCTGACTCACAGTCCAGCCACGCAGATTCCTTGCAGACCCAGCCAGTCCCTGTTTGATTTTGTCTAAACTTCACAAGCAGATTGAGCAGAGCCACGGTCATTATTGACACAGCGAAATTAATTTCTTGCCATCCCCTTCACCTCCCCTCCGTGCCCACCCCCAGCCCTTGCCTCTCCTGCGAGTGCTGACTGGTGCTTCTGAAATGCCAACTTGCATTTCTCATCATTAATTTCTTTCTAAATGTCATTAGTAATTGTTCCTGCTCTACCAAAGAGTACAATCCAGGCTTCTACTGAGAGCATTCTGCTCTCTTCTCTCAGCTTGTGGGGGCTCAGAAGCGCTGCCTCCTCCTAGCAAAGCCTCCTAGTGAGGGGCTGTGGCCCCTCACCCCACTGATGCCTCCAGAGACGGTCTGAACACAAAGGGGTTCACAACACAGAACTGACCACAACACTGTAGCTACAATGCCCAGGCTCTAGAGCAGGCTGCGGGGTATAAACCTCTGCCAGATACAGCCCAGACATGCCTCAGTCTCCCATCTGCAAATGGGGCTGCCTGCCAGCCTGGTGAGGCCCTCGTTGTCATCCCCACCAGCTCCGTGCATGCCACTTACCAACCATGTCACATGGCATCACGTAAGCGGCCTCTTTAAGCTTGTCCCTCCTGACAAAATTGGGAGTGCCAGTCCTGGTGGCTCACGCCAGTAATAGCTACTCAGGAGATTGAGATCTGAAGATAGTGGTTTGAAGCCAGCCCAGGTAGAAAAGTCCCCACGAGACCCTTTCCCCAATTAACCACTCAAAAAACCCGAAGTGGCACTATGGCTCAAGTGGTAGAGCACTAGCCTTGAGCACAAAGAGGCTTGAGTTCAAGCCTCACAATGACAAAAAGTAGGAGAGTGGCATCAATATCAGCCTGGCCAATCCCACCCCTTGTGCTCCTACCACCCAGCCATCAGGCCCTCCTCCAGAGCTGGGCTCTGATGCAAAGTTTCACAAATATTACTTCGCAGGCCTTCTCTAGCTTGACAAAGGATAGGCACTGGTGGCTCATGTCTATAATCCTAGCTACACAGGAGGCTGAGATCTGAGGATTGTGGTTTGAAGCCAGCCTGGGCAGAAAAGTTGGAGAAATTCTTATTTCCAATTAACTACACAAATGCCGGAAGTGGAGCTGTGGCACAAGTTGTAAAGTGTCAGCCTTGTTCTGAGTTCAAGCCCCAGTACCAGCACAAACAAACAACTTGCCAAGAGAAGCACAGAGGCCCTTTGGACAGTGACATCGTCGTTACAGGTCCCACAAATGCCACTGGGCCTCCCTTCCTCCACCCCAGCCCTGCCTTCCTGTGTGTTAGCTTCTCTCCCTGTCAGTGCAGGGCAGGCCTGGTGCTAGACACACCTCTGTGGCATTGGAGCAAGGTGGTGTCCACTGCTTCCTACATTATCACTGTTTTCATGAAACTGGAGGCATTTGGTCCACGTGGGCTAGCGCCTTCCCGGAGCTGGGCTCGTGGCACACACAATGGACTTTGGCTGGAGGTACCTGGCAGCTCCCCTGTGCCCATCTGTCAGGATGGCATGGTGCCCCTCTAAAGTTGCCCCTCTAAAGGGCATGAATGACAGGCTCCAGTGGGCAGACAGGAAGCCCGAGGCCAAGTCCAAGTGCCATCTCTGCTCAGGGCTGGGCCTGGGGGTGCTGCCCCCCTCCCGGTCCCCATCTAGGTTTCAATACACTTCATCCTGCAGTCAGGCAGCCCCCTGGGGTGCAGAGCCAGGCACAGCATTCTGCCTCAGGGCCACTCTTCCAGATGCCCAGCATTTTCCTCTCTTGTGACCAGTGCGCATTCAAGGTGGCCCAGAGGAGTGGCATCCTCGTGGCCTGGGAGCTGTGTGTGCCATCACCCCCTGGCTTTGGCTCTGCCACCAAAGGGCTGCCCATCCCCTATCCACTCCCTCCCCTGCACACAGTCTTTCCTCCTGCCTAATGGTGTGGGCAACCTTCACTCCTGCAGATCCTCTTTCACAGGGCCTGGGCTCAAAGCTCTGCCTCAGCACTGTGTATGTGGGAAGCCTCAGTCTTCCTGTCTGTGAAAAGGAGAGTGTGCTTAAGTGGAAGGCCACAGTCCGATCACCCCTGGACAGAGCTTGCTGTCACCCAGGAAAGGCAAGCCATTTCCACAGTATTAGTGTGGGGTACTCAGGACTGAGTCCTGGGCTCCCAAAGGACAGAGTGACAGATCAGTGCTTACATTGATATTCTGTCAATTCAGACCACCCAGCCCTCCTTCCCCAGCCCCTCACATCACAGTCTCCCCCCGCCCCATGGAGTGGGAGCCACAGGAAGAATAATAGTAATGACAAAAATAATGTCATTCTGTTGAAAGCAGAAAGGTAAACCAAGGCTGGGGACATGGACACAGCTGTTGAGCTGTGCTGTGACAGCAATGGTTAATGTTAGTACAGGTTGATGGTCCTTTGTCCAAAATGTTCAGCCCTAGGTGTGGTTTTGAGTTTTGCACTATTTGCATTTATATGATGAATACCTGGGAATGGAACATGAGTCTGGACACAAAGTTCATTTATGAATTGTGTATCTTCCACACCCATCTTCAGAAGGTAACTCTTTGGGGGTTTTTCTTCCCCAATTTTGTGTATAAAACAAGCTTTGTGATGTGGAATTTTCCACTGTGGCATTATATCAGCTCTGTAGAAGATGGAGATTTTGGAGTACTTCAACTTTTGCATCTTCAGACTAGAGATGCTCAACCTGGATATGATGTGATTGGGAGAATATGATGCCAGAGTCCACTACATCATGCAAATATATAAGAAGTATTTTGGCTGGGTGTCAGTGGCTCACATCTGTAATTCTAGCTGCTAAAGAGGCTGAGATCTGAGAATTGAGGTTCAAAGCCAGCCCAAGTGGGTAAGTCAGTGAGACTTCTTATCTCCATATAACCAATAAAAAGCTGGCAGTGGAGCTGTAGCTCAAATGGTAGAGTGCTAGCCCTGAGCAGAAAAGCTCAGGAACAGCACCCAGACCCTGAGTTCAAGCACCAAAAATAAGTCATTTTTCCTCATTAGTATACTGTTGTCCTTCCCACAACAGCTGACTTTGTCTATGCTTTTCTATGTCTCTATCACATCATCTGCACATGTATGGCATAAAGTAGGTGCTCAGCAAACACTGTGGGCTGACTACATGAAGCTCCTGCATGCACAACTGATGGAATGAATCATTGAATTAGTAAGCTGCAAGCTTATGACAGCCAGCCCATAGTCACAATGACAATGGCACCATTGGTTAATCCTTCCCAGGCCTTGACTGATCACACCTGGTGCTTGGGGGGCTTTTTAGATACTACCACTGCCTTCAGAATCCTAGTACTCCACATGACAGGGTCAGTCATTACTGCTAGTTTCCTAAGAACTAGAAAAGGCCAGCAACTTCCTCAGGACTGTAGAACTACATAGGAGTAGGATTAGGAATCAAAGCCAGGCCAGGGCCTCAGTGCCCAGGCAGTCTCCCTATGCCATGCTGTGCTAGGCCCTCATGTCTCAGCTAGAGGAGACAGGAAATACAGAGGGAAATCCACCGTAGTCACCATCAGGGAGGAACCTTGCTTGCTAAACACCATTCACACAGGAAGAACAATTCAGTAGGTCCCATGCCATTAAACAGAGGAGGAAGAAGCCAGGGAACTACAACGTCTGCCATAGAGAATGATGGGAAGAGGGGCATCAGCCAGGCTGGTTCACAGGCTCCTTTCTGACTTCATGAATGGCCAAGCACAACGGCGCTGGGCTTCCCCTGAAGCGAATGGCAAGGACCTGGCAACTTTACTGCAGGAAAGAGGAAGATGCAGAGCCTCACAGAAAACATAGCCAAAGAGTCAAATGCTAAGGATGTGCCTAGAGCACTTTCACATTTTAATTATTATTAGTTGTAATTATCTGGCTGGATCAGACAGCAGCCGTGCAGAGGCAAGAAAACTGGTGACTCAGTTAGCCATCTTATAAGGACCAGGAAGTTCCCAAAACAGGCTCCCAGAGTCTGCACGGGGTACCCACTGTCTCCTTTCCCTGTTTTTCAAGAGCTCAAAAGAAAGTGAAAACCTATAAGGAATGATGGATGGATGGTGAGTGGATGGTGGGTGTGTGAGCAGATAGAGGAGAAGATGGATAGATGGGAAAATGGATGAATGTGTGGATGGATGGGCAGATAGACAGACAGGTCAGTGGATAAATAGGCAAGAAAGATAAGCAAATGAATAGATGTGTGGATGGATGAGAGATGTATAGTTAAGTGGATGTACGGAAAGATGGGTGGATGGATAGGTGTGTGGGTGATAGGTGAGCAGATGAATAGCTAGGCAGGAGATGAATGTATGTGTGGATTTATAGATGGATGAACAGCCGAGTAAATGAAGGGATGTATGGTTGGATGGGTAGGTGGACAGATGGATGGGTGGGCAGTGGATGGGTAAATGGATGAGTGGAGAATCAGGTGTAGTACAGTTATTTAGGGTCCATGTTGGAAAAGAAGTCAGAGAATTAAGCCAAGGGCGAGAAGATCAGGGAGGGTTTCTCAGAAAAGGGTCCATTTTCCTTGGCTGGAGCACAGGAAGAAAGGGACTGTCTTTCGGAAGAAGGAGGAACAGATACCCATTTGTCCGGGAGGTTTTAACCATGGCAGCACCAAGAGGTGAGATCAGCCCAGGAGAAGTCAGCAAGTAAACAGCCTCACTTGTCTCCAGTTCCACTGTATATTCTATTTCTTGAACATCACACTTCTGTCTATGCCTCAGGGCCTTTGCACTCACTCTCCTTTTTCATGGAGGACCTTATGGCTGAAATGCTAGTCTTTCTTCACTACTCTCTCTGCTTTTTCATTCACAATATTCCCTCACCTCTGCCCCAACACTCACATACATACATACTCCCCCCCACCAAATTCAGTGTTTTATTGTCTTTAGAACATGACAACATGGAATTGCCTATCTTATGTGTTTACTCATTTATCTTCAATGTCTTCCATACAATGGCAACGCTGTGAACACAGGAGCCCTGTCACTTCGAAGTTCCTGACACCTGCAGTGAGTGTCCCCAGGAGTGGGTGTTAAATGACTAATTAAAGCAGGCTTTCTTGGGAATGGACAGGAAGGGTCACATTGGAGCTCAGACCACACCACTAGCTCACAGAGGCCTCCCCTGGCCGCGTACCAGGATCCAGCCTGGCAGGGCTTGGCTTGCCCCATCGGAAGGGCCCCGGGTTGCTTGTTAGAGTCTCTAGCTCTGCTTTTAATCAATTGTAATCATTTAGCTGGAAGCGGCATGATTAGGCACACACAAGCAAACAGCGTGAGCTAATCCTTTAAATGCGCCTGCTCGACGCTGGGCTGGCCGCTTGGCCGCCACGGGCCGGCTCACAATTACTTCCTGCAGCCCCCAGCTTTGCTGGTGAGGAGGAGAGACTTTAGGGTATGGAGCAAGCCCCCTGCCTGCCCATCAAGATGGTGTGTGTACGTGCACGTGCATGCGTGCGCACCCATGTCTTCGTGTACTTGCCATAAACTTGGAACTGAGGCAACAGGCAACTCTACCTTCTTCACAGACACCAGTGGCTCCTACCAGTAATCACAGCCACTCAGAAAGCTGAGATCTGAGGATCATGGTTCAACACCAGTCCTGGGTAAGAAAGTCTGTGAGAGTCCTATCTCCAATTAACCTTCAAAAAGCCAGAAGTGAAGCTGTGGCTCAAGTTGGCAGAGTGCCAGCTTTGAGCTAAATAAATAGACAGACAGACAGAAGCCAGGCACCAGTGGTTCATGCCTATAATCCTAGCTAATCAAGAGGCTGAGATCTGAGGACCCAGGTTCAAAGCCAATACAAGCAGAAAAGTCCCCATGAGACTCTTATCTTATCAAAAGGCTTAAGTAGCCTTTTGGTTCAAAGTGTTAGGGCACTAGCCTGGAGCAAAATAGCTCAGGGACAGTACCTAAGTCTTAAGTTCAAGCTCATGACTGAACAACACCAAAAGCTAAGGGGGAATGCCCAGGCCCTGAGTTCAAGCCCCAGGACTGACACACACAAAAATATTTTTTCCCTCTAATTCAAGCTTTATTCTCAATGAGACCCCATGGAGCCAAGCACAAGCTGTCCAGGTATCCTGGAGGGCGCTGTGTGTGACTGGAGCCAGCTGCCCACTCCCAAGCCCAGCCTTCGTGGCGTCCACCCTTCTGTTCCTCCGTAGGCAGAAAGCTCGGCAGGCCTAGCCCACCTGAGGCCTGGAGCATCTCTAGCTGGTCGCCCAGGAGCTCCATTTTCTGAGCTCAGTTTCATCCCCTGCCATTGCCACTTGTGCTACCTGCTTGGCCCAACTACTAAAATAGTTTCTGGGTCCCCTGACAACAACCGCTTTTTATAGTTCAGCACTGCAGGCCTCATTTAAATCTATTAGCTCATATAAATGGCAAATTATTTAAACATTGGAGGGTTTCTGTTTGTCTTAGTAGCAGAGACAATTGGGCTTCACATTGTGGCTGTGACACTTGCTTGTGACCTCCAGCAAATTGTCTCACCTTTCAACCCATCGGGAAGCCTCAGTTTCCATTTCTGTACCCAGGGATGGGAGTACCTACTTCGTAGCTGTGTCCAATACAAAGTGCTTCAGTTAGGACCTAGCCCACAGAGGAGATGTGAATGGGGACGCTGCCCTGACTGCCTGACAACCCTGCTTCCCCAGTGAAGCACTGGGGTCAGGGTAGCAGCAGCCGGTGCTCTGAGAATCCCTTGGGTGGTAGAGACCCGGATGTATGGAGATCCCAGCATGGAGAAAAAAAGGTGCCATCCATGCCGACATCCATGCAGAGACAGCTGGTGGCAGGGGCTGTCCTTCCCCTCAGGTTGTCTTATTCCTGGCACAAGGCTGGCAAGGCCCCAGGCCTTCATCTGCTGAAGCCGGAGGCAGGAAATCAAGGCCAACAGCCCTGACATTTCAGGGACTCTCTCATGCCCCCAACCAAAATTCCCTCCTTCCTTCCTTGGAGTCTAGGGCACAGCTCAAGAAAATGGTCCAGAGAAAAGATCCAAGCCAAAGGAAGTAGAGCCCGGCTGTCTGGCCCCATCTCCCATCCTTTTTACCTTCCATTCCTGCTTGGGATCCCCAGTCCCCACCATGCTCTAGCATGAGGTGTCTGATGTCCACAGCCCAGAGGCGTGGCTGGTCACCCCAGAAGGATGATCAGAGACTCAGGCCAGAAGTGAGGAACCCCAAAGGCCCATCTGAGCCTCAAATTGTCAGCCATCATCACCAGCACACTTCCCCTGCACCTGGCCTGGGCCTGGCCTTCACAATGTACCTGTGAGACAGACATGAGCCACATGCCGGCTGACGGCATGTGATGGAGCCAGGTTCCGGATACAGAGTTGCCCTCATGAAGATAAGCGCCCACCCAGCCACTTCAACAAGGGCCCAGGCTCACCTCTGACCATAGAGACTCTCCCCCTCCCACCCCGTTCCCAGCTGTTCCTCTACCACCGTCCACACTGGCAGTGCTCCCTGCCCCCAGCAACACCCTCCACTGGCCAGTGTGAGTTGTGTGGCCCCCATGCCAGTCCCAGCACACGGGTCAGGGTAGACAGCTATGCCAGGCATCCAGAATCTTCCTTTGGAAGCTGCCTGCTCATGGTGATTGAGGTCTCCTGATTTCCTATATGTTCCAATGGCTACCTGCATGATCCTTGCTGTGTGTGTGTGTGTGTGTGTGTCCCAGCAGCTGACCAGAGCAGTGAGAGATGGTCACCTTCGGAGAAGCTCAGAGAGCCTGGCTGCGGAGTGAGACCCCGCTCAGGGCGGGAAGAGGCAGAAGGTGGCTCAGAGAAGATGATCCATCTGCCACATTTAAATCATCATACTTGACACCCAAATGACCACCCTCCCCCATGTTCATTTCCTTGGCATTCCAAAGTCATTTCCTTTATTGTCTGAGCTATTTCCAGAGAGGGATGACCTAGCCATCCACTATCCAAGCTCGCCTCAAAGTCCTGGGCACCTGAAGCATGCTAAGAACCCTCCACCCCACAGACCCGGAAAGGCCTGCAGACTTCTGTCCTGGCATTTGTGCCACACTCCACCCAGGTCTCCTGTGCTGCCCTAGGACTGACTCCACAGCTCAGCTCACTGTCTGCACGTGCAGCGTGTGGGTATGTGGGGGTGAGGGAGAGCAGAGAGAGGAAAAACCCCATCCAATCCCTTTTCTTCCCCACGTCGTCCCCTGACAATGACTGGCTTTGTCTTCTGACATATTTTTCCTTAAAAAAAAAGTATAGAACATACAGTGCAGAGTCTTTTAAACCTAACTTCTTTTACTTGGCATTTATATTCATCTGCGTTGCTAAATACCACAGCACATGCCTGCAATCTCAGCATTTAGAAGGGAGGAGGCAGGGGGATCAAGAGTTCAAGGCTAGGGCTGGGGATATAGCCTAGTGGCAAGAGTGCCTGCCTCGGATACACGAGGCCCTAGGTTCGATTCCCCAGCACCACATATACAGAAAAAGGCCAGAAGCGGCGCTGTGGCTCAAGTGGCAGAGTGCTAGCCTTGAGCGGGAAGAAGCCAGGGACAGTGCTCAGGCCCTGAGTCCAAGGCCCAGGACTGGCCAAAAAAAAAAAAAAAAAAAAAAAAGAGTTCAAGGCTAGTCCGGACTAAATGAGATTCTGCTTAAAAAAAAAATTTTTTTTAAGAGAGTGTACATTTAACTTAACAAGAAACCCATAAACTCTGTGCCTCACGCTGCCGCATGCGACACTTCCAGTGGCTACCTGTGGACAGGAGCGTGGCAGGTGCTTCTCACCCTGCCCCACTGGCGACGGGCAGTGGCTGGCATCTGCACCTGTCTGCCACTCCGGCAGGTGCAGGTCTGTTGATGGGATGTTCTTTTTCCAGTTAAATGATGAACAACTTCTTTTATTTTTTTGTGCCTGACAAAGGGACTCAAACTTGGTCTCTGACCCTTTTACTCATTGGTTGGCACTGTATCACTGGAACTATGCCTCCACCCCAATGCAGAACTTCTTTGATGAGACCCTGTCCAAAGTTTTTATCTCTTCCTTGCGGTTGGGCTACACTGGGGCTTGAACTCAGGGCTAGGGTGCTACCCTTTAGCTTTTTCACTCAATGCTAGCATCCTACCACTTGAGCCATACCTCCTCTCCTAATTTTCTGGTGGCTAATTGGGTGTAAGAGTCTCATGAACCTTCCTGCCTAGGCTGGCTTTGAACTGTGATCCTCAGATCTCAGCCTCCTGAGTAGCTAGGATTATGGGCATGAGCCACCAGCACCCAGCTCTCCTCATTGACTTTTGAAAGTTTTCATTCTTTTTGAGCAGTACTGGAGTTTGTATTCAGGACCTCGTGCTTGCTTGGCTTTCTTGCTTGGCTCATCCACTTGAACACTTCCAGCCCTGCTTTTTGCTGGTTATTTTGGAGATAGAGTCTCACAGACTTTAATGCCTGGCCTGAATCCAAACCATGATCCTCTATATTTTGGCTTCCTGAGTCGCTAAGCTTACAGGTGTGAGTCCCTGGCAGCTGGCTCTAGAGTTCTTTATCCATTCTGGTACAAGAAGTTTTCTTAGAGTACGTGACTTGCGAATGTTTCCTCCCAGTCTGACTTTTCATTCTCTTGACAGTCTTTTCAAAGCAAACTTCTTACATTTTGATTCAGGATGTAAATCCTGAAAAGATCATATCCGTTGCCCTACTTGGTTTCTCGTCACTGGAGGTAGAACACACATTCCAGGACCTGAGCTGACTGGCTTCTGCTGGCTTACCATGATTTAGCTACTCTCTGCCTGTTCTCATCCCCAAAGGATGCCTACCTTATACAGACCACAGGACCTTTGCATTGCATGGTCCTCCTCCACAAATGCCTGCCCAGCCCACCCACTGCCTTCTCAAGAGGCCCTTCCTAACCACGCTCATCAAGGAGTTTCTAGCCTCCCTTCCCCGCTCCAGCCCCTTACCTTTCTTTTTGTCATTGGTCAGTGTTATGGCCCCATTAGAACACAGGACTGTTCATGCTCACTATTTCCTCAGCTCTAGAACTGGTGTCTGGGTCACAAGAAGCCCTCTGCACACTTGTCTCACAGGTACATGCAGCCACGCTTAGTTTCTTCCCATGCTCCTAATTATGCTGATAACTGTGCCTGCTCCACCCAAAGTAATCCGAGTGGAGCTGAGTGTTCAGAGCAGAGGACGCACCCCTCCATTACCCTGGAAACAGTGCTCCTGTTCATGCATCCTCTCTTTGGAGGCAGGCCCATCCCTGCAGACACTGAGTATGCCCCAGTCCAGCCCCACCTGACACTTCTGGCCCCACAATGGTGCTTTTCTGGTCTGTGAGTGAATTCAGTGGGAAGTTGTATGTTTTCTTCAGACTGCTTAGCCTGTAGTCCCCACGTCCACCAATGCCAGCTCCCAGCAGCCTCTTCACATGGCCTCAGACAACATTCCCACACACAGCCAGCCCCAGCCCCATCCCCAACCTCTCAGCCCCTGCCCCAGCCCCAGCTCTAATCCCAGCCCCAGCCCCAGCCCTGGCCCCAGCCTCTCAGCATCAGCCCCAGCCCCAGCGCTGGCTCAATGACCAGGAAAGAAAGCTTCAAGGCCAGAAACCCCTCCTCTCAGAAACTAGAAAATTGCTGCTCAAGTTGCTTAAGGAGAGCCATTATTTGCATAGATTGGCATTACTGCAACACACTTCCTCTTCTAAATGGTCTGTAATTAAAATCATTAATTGCACAAAATAGTGACTTGTTAAGGCTGTAATTGAGTGAGGTTCTAGCGTTTAAGGATCTGACTTAAAAGGTTAGCCAAAAGATGGGGAAACCACAGGCTCCTAGCATCCATTCTTGGGTCCGGTTGGGCCCTAGCCCAAAGCAGGCGGAGCTGAAATGAGATGTGGCTTGTCACCAGCGCATTTGGGAGACTGGGCTCCAACCCATGACGCTCCCAAAGCCCTAAGGCAGCAGAGGACAGTTCCCTGGGAGAAAGCTGAGTGCTAACCAAGAAGAGGCCCTTCGTCTCTCTTGGGGTCCAGTACAATGGAGGAGGCCAGCAAGTCCAAGGTGTACGTAAATCAGCTGCTATGCATGAATGCACATAGAAGATGCCTGTCCTGGTAGGCAATAAAAAGCTCCATCTCTCAGGGCCCAGGCCATCCAGGTAAGGTAGGCAGGGAAAGGTGGCTGCACTATCTACACTGGGGACTGAGGGCTGTGGCCAGATGAGCCAGAAGGCTTTCGGCTGGCTCCAGCCATGTCCACAGCACAGGATTCCAGCTCAGGCTGGAGCTCAGCAGGACAGCTGCTGACCTTTGGGAAATGCAGGCCCTTATCGAGGCCCAGGCTATGTGACTGTGCCCTACACTGCCCCACACGGAGATGGAAGGAGGGCCACACAGGAATGAGAGGAGTGTTGGGGACTCACAGAAGCTGATCAAAGGTTTTACATGACCGGAGGTTTGATTTGAAGATGGGGTCAAAGTGAGCTCAGTCTGCCAAGTCTGACATGGGACTTGCCAAGGAGAACAAACCAGGCTGTCAGAACTTCCCAGATGGTATGTGTGTGTGTTCTTTCTTCCCACTTTCTCCATTCCCATGCTGACTACCAGGTATATGACAGGTGGGCAGCAGGGGACCCTGAAACAGCCATGTCTGTGCCCCTCCACCCAAGATGAGGTCACCTCTGTGGCCAGCCAGTGCTGACTGCTTGGGTTTGTGGCGCCACCTTGTGCCTGGGCAGGTAGGAGGCTACCAGTGTGGACACTGCAGGGGTGGGCATGGGGTGCTGCCTGGGGGCAGGAGGAGAGGCAAGCAACACCCTAAGGGCCAGTGTAGGTGAGCTTTTGGGAATGCTGACAAATGCCAGCTCCCTGATCCTTCTGGACCTAGGGTGGGGTTCCTCTCCTTGCCCCCAGAAGCTGGGCATGGCCCCAGGCCTGCTCCCGAGACACTGTGAGGAAGGGCAGTGCACCTCCCTTCCCAGTGGGAGCTTGAGGAGCTGGCACACACTCCAGCCCCCTCTCCTCCCTGCTCCAGGACTGTGGAAATGTAGATGGGAACAGACTCTCTGTGGGCCCAGGCCACTGAGTGCATGTCACAGACAGAACCCTTCCTCTGCTCGGACATGTCACATGAGCAACACAGAAGCTTTTGTTCATGCCACAGCCATCCACAGGGTATGGACTGCCAAGGCTGCATGCAACCTGACATAGCCTGGCACCAGCAAGATGCGCACGCCATGGGTACATGGCGTCACTGTGCTTATCTGGGAGGGATTTCTGTGGGGGTGTGGTTTTCTTTAGGGAACTTCAGTGCTACACTGCGTATGTGCTGTTCCTGGGGATGCATGCGGTGACGCCAGGATCGCAATGTCCCTTTGTGTGTGTGTGTGTGTGTGTGTGTGTGTGTGTGTGTGTGCGTGCATGCGTGTGTGTGTGTGTGTGTGTGTTCTTTCTGGTGGACATGCGATCCCTTCCATGTTAACAAGAATCTCTGCACTGGACACTGGTGGCTCATGTCTGTAATCCTAGCTACTCAGGAAGCTGAGATCTGAGGGTTGCAGTTCAAAACCAGACCAAGTAGGAAAATCTGTGAGACTCTTATCTCTAATTAACCACCAGAAAACTGAAAGTGGAAATGTAGCTCAAAGTGGCAGAGCTCTGCCCTTGAGCAAAAGAGCTCCGTGACGGTGCCCTGGCCCTGAGTTCAAGCCCCAAGACCAACAAAACAAAAAGAATTTTTGTACAAACCAATGGTAGAGAAAGCAGTTTCACTTGGCACAGGTAATAGGTCCTTAGAAAGCCACCAAATGCCACAAGTATCCCTCCCCCACAGCTGGCCTGTGTGGAGGCATCTCAGCCAGGGCACACCCTATGTGGGCAACTTGGAAGCAGGTCTGGCCATTGCAGTTCACTGAGGGCTTCATCAGCCTCAGGACACTAGTGTGTGCTTCTTCTGCTGAATCAGAGCATGTTGTGTTGAGGTCACAGAGCCCAGGCGCAGCTCCTCATCTCACACAGCCACTGGGACTGTTCTGTTCAACACCATTGTGCAGTGTGGGTGGAAACTGAGTCCCCCAAGGGGGAGGGACTGGCCATGGGAAAGCTTACAGTGTGAGCCCTGGCAAGAATGCAGAGGCTAGCTTGGGCCGGGACAGCGCCCCATGCCAGACAGCTGCTAGCACCAGGCCTGCATGCTGGATCGCCATTGCTCTTCCATTCAGAGGTGGTCCCGATACAAGCTTGACCCCGAGACCCTCATGGCCAACAGGGAAGCCGATGAACTGGGAAGCGCTTGGCAGGGTGGGACTCACCTGCAGCTCAGTCTGGAAGAAGAACTTCTGCGGGCACTGCGAGCAATCGTAGATCTTGTCCTCTTGCCCATGCACGGCGAAGATGTGCTGTTGAAGCTTGTTGGCCTGGACGAAGACTGCACAGGGCCAGAGCTGTCAGAGGATGGCTGTGGACACCCCTGCCCCACCACCTCACAAACTGGGGTCACCCGGCCATGGGCACAATGCTACAGGAAGCACTACTAACCCCCTATAGAAGGGCCTCAAGTTAGGTAAGCTGAGCTCTGCTACACGGTAGCTACGCAATCTCAAGCAAGTCATATAAGCTCTCTGGGCTTCATTGTTTCTAAAAATAGAGTTCATTGTAGTAAATAGGGTTAGTGAGTCTATCTTCCTCCTCCTCCTCCTCCTCCTCATCATCATCATCATCATCAATGTATCTTTGCTTATAAGTTCTCTGGATTCTTCCTAGACCTACAAGTCAGGCCCCATTTCACAGATGGGAAAATGGAGGCACCATGGACAGGGACCACCTTGAGGTCCCACTGGGAGTCAGTAGTGGGGCTGAGATTTGAATTAAATCAGCTTATCACAGTGTTGGATACAAGAAGTTGCTGAGTACCCTGTTGCTCTTAGGTGACTGTCAGTATGCTGAGTGGGATGGGAACAGATGAGCAGGGGCTCCTGTGAGGACAGGGGAGAAGGTAGCAGGGGTGTTGCAGGACCCCAGAGGTATGCGAGTATTTGGACACCTTTACCCACAGCACAGCCCCCTCCCAGGCCCATCACGGAGCAGACTGACACCCTGGCTTCCTGGTGTCAGGAGTCCCCAGGGCGACTGGGCCCTGGGTGTACGGGGGAAGCAGCTGTGCGTCTGGGAAGTGAGTACTTCAGAGATGCCCTCCTGCCAGGCACCCTCCCTGGGGTGGGCTTCCTGCAGTGGCAGACGGCAGATGTCGGGGGAGGCTGGGAAGGCCAGGCTCCCCTGCACACACCGGCTGCCATCTGGGCAGCAGGAGGGGCCTGCAGAGCCCTTGAGACCCGCCTCAGGCCGGGACAGCCGCTTGCCTGGGCTGGCAGCCAGCCTTGGGGCTGGAGACTTGGCCAGCAGAACTGCCCCCGACCCCTCTAGCCCAGAGCAAGGCTGTGATGGGAGTGGTGTGGGCCAGGGAGGAAGGGAGTTAGGGCTGCCTGGGAGCCCAAGGTGGCTAGAGAGCATTTGTGATACCAGAGGGAAATGTGGTGCCTGGGAAGGGCAGGATGTTGCAGAGGGACTAAGGCTTGGGCCTGAGGCTGCTGAGTATGGAGCACTAGCAAAGGTGCCACCCAACCTACCCCAGAAAGGTAACTGGGCAGGGACTACATTGGCTATAGGTTGGTTCTGCCTGGAGGAAGGCAGCGTGACTATATGGCTGTCTCCTTGGGAAGCCACTGGAAGCCCACCAAAAGGGAACAGCAAGGAGTAGAGGCCAGCGTCCTGCCATGACAGAGCTGGCCCCTGGTCCCTCCCTCCCCCTGGATGCTCCCTGCCATGCTCACGAGGGGTCCCTTACCTGTGAAGCACACTGGGCATTTGAAGGTGCCGCCCATGCCCTCAAAACTGTGTTCGATGAGGTGGCAGAGGAGCTTGGCCGGGGAGTCGAACATCTGGTTACAGAGCTTACACTCATGGTTGATGCCTTCCTCTGCAAGGAAAAATCCATGAGCAGTCAGGGAGCCTGTACAGTGCATTCTCCAGCCCAGAGCCCACCAGGCACCCAGGACCCCTGCACCCACTCCAGCCATAGGAACCAGAGGTAGAGTGGGGCCACAGACACCAAACCCTAAGACTTGCAGACCCCAGGGTGCTGAGTCCAAGTGTCGTGTCTCTCTCTCAAAGGTCCCTTTGGCCAGGATTTCTCTGGCCACATTCAACAGCCTGAGTCCAAAGACTACATTACTGTAGAATGGAGCCCAGAGTGACTGGACAGGGAGGGAGTCTGTTCCACAAGGATTTAAAAAATCCAATCAAATATCTGTTGAGTGTATATGTGCCAAGGTCTTTTCTCTAATGCTTTGGAGAACCAAACAGATCATGTCCTTGCCTGATTCAGAGGGTTCAGGGGGACAAATAGTAAATAAACATGAGAAACACATAATACATTGAGGGGGGGATGTTAGGGAATGCTCCAGGGGAGGGGGGATGGGGCCAAGCAGCTGCTTAACCCAGGGCCTGAGTGCTGAATTCAAAGTCAGAGAGGGCAGAGAGGCAAAGGGCCTGGCCAGCCACAGGAAAAACCTGGGAGATGTCATAACAAATAAAATGTGCGCTCCCTGGTTTGTCTCTCTGTCTTACTGTCCCTACCTCTCTCTGCCTCTTTGCCTCCCCACCCCCATATGAAGGCCCATCACCTGCCCAATGGATCACAGGGGAAAACTGGAGAACACAGCTCCATCTCCTCACCAGGGAATGGCTGCAACCCCAAACCTTCACTCAAGGCACCAAAATAAAAGCACTCAGACAACCAAGTATGCCAAGCACTGTGCCATACCCACATGAAGGAAACACAGAGCCACCTTGCACAAGCACCCGATTCTGTGCACAGAATCGGGCAGAGCTGGGTTCATATCCTGGCTTTTCTTCCTCCAAGCTGCCCTAGAGGTCAGTTTATGTTCATGCTAGGTATGAGAACAGCCCAAGTTGCTGCCTCCTGGCTTCAAGGGCGTGGAGGGACCCACATCTGAGGCCCAGTAGACAGGGTGGGTGTGGGGCTTGACTGTTTAGGGGTCACAGGATCTAGGGTTGAAATCGGCTTCACATCTTACTGGGTGATCTTGGGCAAGTTACATAACCTCTCTGGGCCTCAGCTTTCTCTTGTGCAAGCCCTCAGTGGCAGCTTTCCTCATACAGCTGACGTGAAAGTTAATGGGTGAATTAATAGAAGGTAGCCCATGGCTTACAATAAGTGTGCAGTAGTGTTTATTGCTGGGCACATCAGTATTGGCAAAAGTGTTATCTGGGACAGCCAAGGACACAGACCTACCCCAGTTCCCCAGGGAGTCAAGGCTCACCAAAGGCACCAGGTGCTCCGATTTACTCTCAAAGGCAAGGACTGGGTAGCAGAGGGGCTCGGCTGGTGGCAAGACATAGATACAGATGGGCTGAGGCTCCTGGCGAGTCCCTGGGTCCCCAGGCCCTGGCAGGAACTGCCAGGGACAGCAGGCACTCCCTCTTGGCCCAGCCATCCCCCACACCCTGGGGCCCTTCACCACCGCGCTGCCGCACATGCGCACGTGCGCACCAGGTGGGCCTGCCCCACATAACCCACTGGCTGGGATCTACCGGGTGCTTGTCCTGCCCCTGGAGCCCCGGCAACTAGGCCACAGGCACCGACAGAGATTCATGCAGATCTTCCATTTATACTAGCAGAACAGGAATTCATTGACAAGTTTTGGGACATGGAATCAACTTAGCACGCTCTGACTTGTAGGTCCCACACACATCTTTCCATGGGGAGACACTCACCGTAATTAGAGATGGCCTCCAATGTGGGGGACTGCCCCAAAAGACCCCTAACATCTCCCTACCTTTGCCCAAACTAAGGTTTCTCAGTGAAGGTACAGAGTATGCTTCAGAGAATGAATGAGTGAGTGAATGAGTAGAGAAGAGCTATCTTTCTATATGGCCTCCATAAAAGAATGAGGACAGCCAGATACTGGTGTCTCACACCTAGAATCCCAGCTACTCAGGAGGCTAAGAATAAGAAGCACAATTCAAAGCCAGCCCAGGCAGGAAACTCTTTATTCCAATTAGCCACCAAAAAGCTTAAAGCTTCAAATGGTGGAATGCTAGCCTTGAGTGAAAAAGCTAAGGAACAGCACCTAGGCCCCAGGTTCAGGCTCCAGTATCCAGTACACACACACACACACACACACACACACACACACACACACACACACACAAACACACACGAATAAGGACAGGTCTTTGTTTTTGTGTTTTTTTGTTTTGTTTTGTTTTTGCCAGTCCTGGGGCTTGAACTCAAGGTCTGGGCACTGTCCCTGACTTGTTTTACTCAAGGCTAGCACTCTACTACTTGAGCCACAGTACCACTTCTGGCCTTTTCTGTTTATGTGGTACTGAGGAATTGAACCCAGGGCTTCATACATACTAGACGAGCACTCTACTACTAAGCCACATTCCCAGCCCAGGTCTTTGTTTTTAACTAGGCAAAGGAGGCGACATTTCCATGAGAGTTGACAACATACTAGAATCTCAGAAAGAACCCTGCTTGCTAGGAAAAGGCAATTTCTAGGAAGAAGAAGCGGTTCAGAGAAGAAACCCACTTGCTAAGATGGCACAGCGGAGTAGAGGCACTGCTCTAAGTGGCAACAAAGCTGTACTTCTGGTTGTATGTCTTACCTGACACATCACCTCCAAGCAGCCTTCTCTGACCATGCTAGTGCAGGAAGGCCCGCCCCTTCCTGTGCATGGTGCCCTTGAGTCATTCCACCAGGTCTTAGCATTATTTCCTGCTTATGGCAACCAGGCTGTGGGCTAGGAGCTGTCTTGTGCTCCTGTGGTCCCCACCTGGCCCCCTGCAGGAGGCTCAGGAAATAGTCATGGAGGAGGAGCCAACTGGGCCTCTCCTGCCAGGACAGACTTGGACTGGGCTGGGATGGAGAAGAAGGAAGATTTACAGCTTTCTGCCGAGCGGGCCTTTAATGACTTGGCTGTGAATGGAGACAAGCCTGTCTACTATACAAACATGGAGAGGACAAAGAAGGCTCCTGCAAATTGTAAATCAGAGAAATCATGTCTGACAGTCACTTTCCGTTCTGTGAGCGAACACGGAGCAATTCATCAGTCGCTCCCCTCTGATTCACAGAGGCAGCTCCGCCCCGTGCCTGCGTTCAGAAATATGTGCACAGTCAGGAGGCTCCCAGGCTGCAAGCCGGCTCCGGGCCTAAGCGGCTGCCGTTTACACAAATCTCAGCCCCAAACCTGTGTCAGAGTGAGGTCCAGGCTAATTAGATCAAGAGCCCAGCAGACAGCTGCCTGTCTCGGGAACCTTTTCTCTCGCTCCCCCAAGTGCTTTAAAAAGAGTCGAACCTGAGGGTGGGGGGAATAAAGCATGTAAAAAGTCAACATGGGGGCCAGAATAGGCCTGGGGCTCCTGCAGCCCTGGGAACCCCTTTCTCAGACAGTGCTTCCTGATTTGCACATTTTTCTAAGGCCCTGCCTCTCCCCACTGGAGGGGTGGGAGGTGCTCCCTGGGGTGTCCATTATGTACACCTCTGCCTAGAAAGCCATCCAGGAAACGTGCGGGGGTGGGGGGGTGTAGGCAGAGAGGGGCTGCCCTAGTTAGTGTGACAAATGCTTGCTCGGTTGCTTGTGACCCAATATGAGCAAGCCTGTGTGGATACTGACAGAGCCTACCTCCGCTATCACTCGCGCCCCCCTGGAGCTGTCAGCCGTTCCTCGGGTCCCTGGATGCAGGGTCCACAGACAGCAGCCCCCTCTGAGAGTCACTCTCCTGAATTATATAAGATCGCTCTGCAGGCACAGCCGGGGCAGTACACAATGGCAAAGCTGTCTGGAGCTCACAGGCCTCTCCACCCTGCCCCAGCATGGGGGCTGAGGGGCTGGTGAGTTAAGAGACAGGATCACTTCCCTCTTTTCTATTCTTTTTCTTTCTTTCTCTCTCTATTTTTTTTTTATAGCACATGACAGGCATCCATAAGAGAACCACGAAACTCAAGTGAATTATGCAGCCCCGCTCATTTGTAAAGCGAAATGCAGATTTTTGCCTGCTGAAATTCAGATCTTGCCTCCTGTTCCCCATAAGTCGAGGCTGACCCGGGGAAATCTATTGATTTATTATGACTTAAAATAAATAAATAAACAAACAACAAAACCAAACTGCCAAACAAACAACCCAGCAAGCATGCAAATCCCAGAGCCCCTCCCCACCCTTTTTTCCCTCCTTTGCTCAGGAATAATAAGTGTTAATTTTACACTTCATTTCTCAAAAAAATAATAGGATGTTGCTTTTGCTTAAAACCAAGTCAGCTTGCAGGAACCTTTCAGGCTGAAACTGTGTCAGCCCAAAAGCAGAGCAGAGGGCTTTGTGGAAGAGCATCGTGCCGAGATGATAGCTCCCTGGAATGTCCTCAGTACCGACTTTTGTCTCCAAAAGCATTTGATCCCTGGCAGACGCATACTTATTTCCATACAGGTCTTGAGGGAAGCTAGGAGGAAAGAGAGCTGATTATCAGAATCCTGGAGGTGAGGCTCAGGTGGGCCCCACTGATGTCAAAGGCAGGCCTGGGCACACGTTTGGAGGCCATAATTTGCTGCCTGGGAGGCAGGAGCCTCAGGCTGCAGAGGAATTGTTCTTGGGCCTCATTGGGCTGAGCTGAGCAAAGCCTGACCTGTGCCAGCCACACTGCCCAGATGGAACCCCACTCTTCTGTCAGCAGAGACCCACTTGGGGGAGCTGCCCTGGGGTGCTACTGCTAGTGTGTACCTCCATACGAGGGGACTATAACCACCACCTGATATCCAGAAAGGGCATGCTTAGCTACCTCCCATCAGAAAGCAGCAATAGGGCCACAAAAGTCAGAATAAGGAATACTTGAGTTTGAGCCCAAGATCCATCATTCACTGCTGTGCTCACTTGGGCCATTTATTTAACTTCTCTGAGCTGAAGCTCAGAAAAATAGGAAGAATCATCACAGGGTTTTTGCAAGGTAGACAAGCAGACTGCCTTTACTGCAGGGTATCCATCATTACTAACTACTAATGCACTCTTCCCAGAAGGCCTCGTTCGCCATCCTCACTCCTCTCAAGTGTCTGCTCAAAGGAGACCTCCTTTAAGAGGCCTGGGGGACACCACTGCTTACACCAGGATAACCTGAGTCTCTCTAGCCTCTTACGTATCTTTAATGTCTTTGATGGCACTTACTAGAACCTGTCACAGATAGTTTAATTCTCTCTGTTTCTCTCTCATGGACATGGAGGAACATAAGCTCCATGAGGGAGGTCTCCCTCATGCCCAGATCACGGTGCCCAAGACAGGGCCTGCAAGGTAGTGGGTGCTCAATAATCAGAAAAGAACAATTTCCAGAAAAAGTTAGCTCCATGCCTGGAGGCCTGGAGAAGAGGAGCTGGGAAATGCTGCTATACCCCAGTGGGTGCTTCTCATTTCTCTGGACCTTTCTGCATCCTCCTAGAACCTAGAACTCCCTTTGGGAGTGGAGAAAAGCACTCTCAGTTCTGACCCAGCATCCTGTTCTGGCCTTAGAAATACAAGAAAGAGCCAGGAGGCAGCGGGTCACACCTGTAATCCTAGCTACTCAGGAGGCTGAGATCTGAAGATGGGTTTGAAGTCTGTGGTCTCACAGACTTACCTTATCTCCAATTTACCACCAAACCACCAGAAGTGGAGGTGTGGCTCAAATGGTAGAGCACGACTTGAGGAAACAAATCTAAACAAAAGACAGCATCCTGGCCCTGAGTTCAAGCCCCAATACCTCTCAAACAAACAAAAACAATAACAATAAAACAAACAAACAAAACAAGAGAGCACCACAAGTCTTGAGAACTGGGAATCCCAAAGCTACCTGAGCTCCTGGACCATTATTTTTTAAAAGGAACCCACATGGCTCTCAGTAGATGAATGGATGAAGAAAATGTGGTTCATATGCACAGTGGAATTCTATGCTTCTATCAGAAAGAATGGCATGGCCCCATTCGTACAGAAATGAAAGACCTGGAAAAAGTCATACTAAGTAAAGTGAACCAGACCCAAAGAACATAGATTCCAGTTTCCCTCATTGGGAATAATTAGTAAATGTCTAGGATAGACCTAGCAGATGATCACAATAGCTCAATAGCTATGTATACATGATCATATAAGATGATGCTAAACGAAATGAACTCCAAGTTATGGAAATAAGTGGCTTGTTATTGTTGTTATTTTCCATGTGCTATGTGAAATTATGCCTTTTTCTTCCCTATGGTTTTACCCTGATGTCACTGTATTTGATTTTGGTTCCCCGGGTATTGTATATACATTTATAGAACTAGGGAAATAAAGGGGAACATCAGGGTAAAAGGCAATGCCACAGCAATACTTACAAGACAATATGCTGTAAACCAACTGTACAACTAGGGGGGGGCCTTGGAGGGAGGAAAGAAGGAAGAAAAATTAAGGAATAAGTAACAAGTTTGATAAGAAATGTACTCATTGCCCTACATATGAAACTGTAACCCCTCTATACATCATTTTGACAATAAAAAATAAAATAATTTTTAAAAAGTAAAGAAAAGGGTGAGGTGGGAAGACAGAGCCACCATCTTAGTCTCCACACCTGACTGGTCGGGCCCTGGCTAGCAACAGCTCCTGGTTGGCAGGAGTAGGGGCTTTCCCTAGTGGGGGAAGAGGTGGCCTCCACATTCAACAGCACAGGACAGTCCTGGCCTATAATCTGTCCCCTGGAAAAGCAGAGCTGCCATGGAGGAAGTACACAGCTTCCAGGCCCCTTCTGAAAGCAGCTCCAATGGTGAACTCCTCTGCTGCCCCAAACAGCTGATCAAGGAAAGAGTCCCAGGTTCCTGGGGCCTGGGCTCAGTCATGCACACACACAGTAAGTGTGTACACTACAGGACACATGGAGACAGGAAGCGGGGGACCCAGAGCCAAGCACCAATCCCAACAAGCAAAGAGGTAGTAGGGGTGGAGGCGGGGAGAGAACCTCAGAAGAGGAGCCCTCTAACACCACCCCAGTAAATAGCCAGTGCAGGAGCAGGAGAGAAAATAGAAACATGGGCCTATGGAGGAGCCAGTCCTGCAGAAGAACCAGTCCTTTGTTCCCTGCAAGGAACAAAGACCCTTAGAACAGAGGAGGACTGTGGTAATGCCAGGGCAGCCAGGTAAGACTGCTTATCTACAGACCCGCCACTAAAAACTACCAGGAAATGAAGCAGACTTGGGGGTGACACAAGGGCAGAGGTGACATCTGGGCTGAGCATGGACAAGGGTTAAAGCGGTAACAGGCTCTGAGGGGAATCCTTCCTCAGAGGCTAGGCAAAATAGAGGCAGCAAGTGGAAACAGGACCTGATCTTGGGGTGGCCACCCCGATGTGCACATCCCCCAGGGAGCAGCATTGGGTTCCCTCACCTCTAATTGCTTGCTGGAAATGCAGAAGCGACAGCCCTGCTCAAGACCTGCAGAAAGAGAACTGGCGTTTTTCCTGGGCCCTGGTGTTTAGGGCTCATGTGGAGATGTGAGCACTGCTGGGCTCTGGAAAGGAGCTAGGGCTGATCTGGCCGGCCTCCTGTAGTCAGGTAGCTGTGTTTCCACAGTTGTCCCCTGTTCTGACCACAAGTGTATGACTCTCTAAAGGAGCACAAAATTTTCGAATGTTGCTTTTGGCCTACCTTCCAGAAGGCTGTGAAACCAGAGAGTAATGGGAAATAACATCCTGTCATCGTAACTGTGGCAACTCTGGAATGGGGAGCTGCTGGGGATTCTGGGGGCAGATGGCCCATATTCCCTCAAGCCATTAGGGAGTCCCACTGTTCCTGCTCCCAGTGGCAAGTGCTCTGGGCTCCTCGGTCCTCCAACTAGTCAAGAATGACCATCCACACTGCCCATCACCTCTTCCCCAATTTGGGGCTCACATTTTCCTAATTAATCCAGGAGGATGGGCTATGCCCTTCCTCCTCCGCCCCAAGACACCTTCTCAGGCTTTTTTAGCCAGGAGGGACCCTCCCATAATCCCCTGTGTATCAGAAGGGCTTATAAATGAGCTCTGGCAGCCTGAACCAAGGCCCCACCGGACCGGAGCCTCTTCAAAACAGAGCCCTGACAATTAGGCAGTCCGAGTTTTGAAAGGCTTGGGATTGATGGTATGGACAGTAAAAATATCACCTGGGGAGCTGGGTGTAGTCCTCGGAGGGTTGCCTGAGGTCAGTTGCCATGGCAACGGAGAATGAGCTCAACCTTGTAACTGACCCTTATCTTTTTTTGATCTGTGGGCCACTTGGGGCCAAGGCTTGAAATCAACTGGAAAATAATCCGGTCACATATCAGAAGGAAAACTATTTATACTTATTTACTGAGGCACCCACTCATCTCTCCCACCCCCTCGACAGGGACACCAATGCCACAATGATCCAACATTACAAATGGAGGCTGCCCCAATAGCAGAAGAAAGGGGGAAGGAGACAGACACCTACCTCAACAGAGCTTAGGTCAGTGTTGGTGGGAGGAAAGGTTGCATCTCCCCACACTGAACCCTCCTGCCTTCACCTACCCATCTCCAGTCCATCTATGGGCACCTCTGTGGGCTCCTCTCCTGCCTAAATGACAAGGCATGTGTGTCGGCCTGGCATGGTAATGGGTCTGCTCTGCTGTGGACCTCCACTGCACAGTCTCCCTCTGCCAGAAACCAGTTCCTGGCCATGAGGTCATGCAGATGCCAGGCAGGAGCGCTCTGCTCTCCTCACCTGCAAGTAGAGGGTCTGGGACTGGGTTTGGAGAATAAGGGTGAAAAGGAAGACATCCGTTTCCTCCTGGTCTCCTGCCCTGGGAAAGGCTGGCTGGCTTGGCTATTCTTCCACCGGTTCCCATGGGTTTCCATGGCAAGATCAGCTATTTGACCAAAGCCCACTCAGGGGTTTGCTGGCTTAAGCACTTTGCCTCTTCCTCCTCCAAAACTGAATCTGAAGATTCCATATGGCACCACTGACATACTGCCCCCAAGAGTCTTAACGGACAGATCTCAGCTAGGGCCAGCTAGGTGAAAGATGGGAGCAGCAACAAGATGAGGCCTTGGTGGGCAAAGGAATGGGGTAGAGAGTAATAGGGCCTCTATGCAGACTCAGAAGGTGACCCCGGACTAAGTATCTTCTCCCTTCATCTCCTGTCCCTGCCCCAGTCTATGGCATCTACCTTCCAGTCTAAGTTACCTATCTACCTTCTAGATTGGTTCAAGAATAGGTAAGACTATTCAGCTGCATAAGAGGCAGAAATTAGGAGGATAGCAGTTCAGGCCAGCCAAGGCAAAACATTACCAACACCCATCTCAAAAACAATCTTGGGGGCTGGGAGTGTGGCTTAGCAGTAGAGTGCTTGCGTAGCATGTATGAAGTAAAATAGTCTAAGCCCAAAAGAGTAGGTGAGAGTAGGGTGAAGGCAGAGGGTAGGGCCCCACCACTGCGCCTACACTGCTACAAGCATTCCTGATGTCAGGACCTACAAACCCCAGGCCAAAGGACAGGTCCCCTGCAGGCACAAGTCCTGCAGTGTCACAAGTATTTTCCAGGGCATACAGCCCTCCCATTCCTTCCCCCAGTGTGTCCTGAACGTGTTCTTAGACTGCACTGGCATACAATGAGCCTCCAAGGGGCATCATTTTCATCTTTGAAAAGCTTGTGTCACCAGGTGACACAAACCTGGGTCCAGGTCCCAAAGCCTTTTGCTCCACAGAGGCTGGCTGCCATTTCTTGTGTCTGGCTAGAAGAGGGATTTGCCTGATCACTGCTTCCCTCCCTCTGAGGCTCCCACAGCCACGGTTTCATGTTTCCTTGTGGTTCTTCTCCTCACTCTTCCCTGTGGAAGCCAGTGGGATTTTCACAGAAGTCAAAGCAGGCAAAGAGGAGGGCAGGGCTCAGGCTCTTCTGCCCTTCCTCCACCCTGGCCTTGGCCAGCTCTGCTTCATCTCTGCACCAACACATGTGACTCCCCAACATGGAAGACCCCAAAGCTCCAGGCAGAGTCTGGAGCAGGTGAGACCGTGGGGAAGGGGCTTCTTCCCCACTACAGGGGAGGAAGGCACAAGTGCACATGCTTACTGCTGAGGAGTACAATGGACTAGCTCACCTTAGTGCCCTCAGGGCAGTTCATAACCTTCAAGACACAATGAGGCTGGCTGTCTTTAGCAAAAAAATGTCACAAAGATGGACCCAAAGACATTACCAAGATACAGAGGTAAATGTCTCCACTTATTTATTGGAATTAACCTGTGGCAGGAGAACAAAGCGGCCTTCTCCAAGAACTCTACAGAGAACTATCTACTACAGAACCATTTAGAACTTCTCTGGGACTTGGGTGTGGATCTGTGGTACAGCATTTGCCTACTAGGCATGAAGGCTTGGGCTAGATCCCCTAACACCCACCTAAAAAAGTAGGACTTCTTTGGCTCTAAATTTCTGGCACTTTAAAGTTTAGGGGTTTGAAATACCTTGTGAAAGAAGATGGCCACAGCCTTCCCATGCCCACACCCTTCACCTCAGAAAATGAGGAGCCTGCATCACCCCTAGAGATCTGCAGGGTGCAAACCAACTCTTGTTCTTCCTTAGTATAGCAGTCATATCCTTCATCTTCCTGATCTCAGATTAAAGTTTCCTTACAACCAGGCAAATGCATGAACTCCATCTTGCTCATAATCTTCAGATTAATGGCCTCTAATACTACACAATTAACATGACAGGCAGGCTACAAAACCCTACTGTCACCAGCCCTGCCAGGGACTCATGAATTACCCCTGCTTCGAGACTTTCTCTACAGCCATTTAATATTCCTACCAAGATCATTATTTTTAAATGAAGGATAGATTCTCATCAAAAAGGAAGACAGCAACCCACATGCACAAGACTACATGCATATGAGAAAATGCAAGAGTAACACTTCAGCTTTCCATCAGGTTGACACAGGACAGTCCTTGCTCTCTTAAAACAAGAAGACTTGCTGCTCAGGTTGGAAGTATGGTTTGACATTTCCTAAAGAAAAGATTCAGGCTGAACTATGACTGAACCTAAATATCTCTACCCCTCAGCAGGAAAAATCAATGACAACGCTAGAAAATGACTGCTTTCTATTTAAACCATTATTTATCTGTGTACTGATACTGGGCTTGAACTTAGGGCCCAGGCACTGTTCCTTAACGTTTTTGCTAAGGTTGGCTCTCTACCACTTTAGCCACAGCTCCTCTTCCATCTTTTTGATGATTAATTGAAGATAACAGTCTCACAAATTTTCCTGCCAGTGCTGGCTTCAAACTGTGATCCTCAGATCTCAGTCTCCTTACAGACATGAGTCACTGGCACTGGCCATAAATATTTTTTTAAATGGGCATCTATTTACTAGATTTGCATTGTTTAATTCTGGCTATCTGTGGCCACTTCAATTTAAAAGTACAAATAGGATGGGGTGACGGGGAATAAGTAGCACACGTGGTAGTTCTAAGCTAAAATTTCAGTTCCTCTGTCACAGAAGCCACATCGCAAGGACTCAGTAGCGAATGTGGATAGTAACTGCCTGTGTGGCCACCGCAGGCCATTTCCATCCTTGTAATGGAAGTTCTACTGGTCAGCACTATGTTGGAAAGTAAGCCTGGTGAAGACAAGGTACTCATCCACTCAGCCCTCAAGTTCCAGAGCCTATAGCAGCATAGAAGGGCAGTGTTTACTGAACTGCAGTCTTGTGCATGCTTCTTACTCTGTGACTAGGCCACACCCTGATGAATCCATCCTAAGTTAGTAGAATAGGTGGAAAGTGCACTGATTCCCCAACACTGTAGCCTAGCAACACTAGCACTTGCTTACAATTCTTCCACATAAGGAACTGCTCAGATGAGAACCTCAGTACCTTCAACTTACATCCCCTCACCCCTGAATAATATGGTCACTTTGTTCAGTACAGATTAGAAGAATATTAAGGAGCTTTTACTGAAGGACTGAACACAAATTCTGTCCGGTTATGAGAGCAATCAATAGCCCCTGAGCTATTCTAGCTTGTCTGCAAGCCAGTGTGAGCTTCATGGCCACCCAACTCCCAGGACAACCAATGACCTCTGCTGTTATGTCTCTCCAAGAAGCACAGGGATATCAGCCACTGAGAATGCCTGCAGACAGTCAAAGATAAGAGAGAGATGGCTTATTCAGGAAGCTCACTCACCTTTTAAAAGCTCACCCAATTCCATACCTTGTCAAGGAAATGGGTGTGTGTATTCCAGCTTCTTAGCTGGGCCTCTTCAGGCTGCCTCTTAAGAAGTGGGTTTGCTGGGAACCAAGTAAAATGAAAATGGAAGCTAGCACTGGAATTCAATAGCAACATGGAATAAGTGAACATATGCAGGTGTGACTGCAGTCACATGACTCTAAGGGTCACTTCAGGATTGAGTTTTCTCAGGAAGGAAGCTGCAGGAGACAGACTTACAATCACCAGACACATAGTGTCTAGGGGTTTCCTTGGGTAGCACTGTCCCCTTAGTCTCCTCCTTCCTCCCCTCCCCCACTGATACTGCATCCTCTCAAGGGCAAGTACAATACTAATACCTTCCTACTCCTTCCAGAGACCAGAAGGTAATGGGAGCAGTCTATGGAATGCCAAGCTCACATTTACCAATGACTTGATTTGTTTGGTTCCCTGGTCTGCCCTGGAATGCCCTGAGCACCTAGAGGTCAGACAAAAGCTCTGCTACCTTGGGCAGCTTAGATCCCTACCCTAATTCAGCATTCAGAGGCTGGCAAGCCTGCCTTGCCCACACCCAGCTCTGCTGCCCACTCCTGTCCAGCAAGGCCCTACAGGTCTGGGCCGATCCCATCCTGCCCACATCCCAGTGCCATAAAGCAGTGACAAGTGACAGCTCTGACAGCCCCACCTAGACAGCAAGGGACAGAAGCGAGTAGACTGTGCCAGAAGGAGGGGGGCAAGGGTGGAGGGGCTCCAAACACCCCTCAGCTCTCCAGGCCATCTCAGCAGGCACAACAGCTGCCATTAGCTAAGATAAGATATGAGCAAGTGTTAGGCCCATGCACCATGGCAGGAAAATGCCTTTCTGCACAGCTCTTCCTAGCACTGTAACTTTTCCTTCTAGGAAAACACATCTTCATAGATATCTTGTAGAAAGAGAAAGGGAGAGAGAGCAAGAGAGAGGAATTCAACCCTGGAACTTGCCCTTGCTTCTCATGCCGGCTCCAGTCTCTCCTCCCCAGTCCATCGGTACACACCCTGACAGAACTGTCTCTCTGGGATTCAAGGAATAAAGCCATTCTCCTGCTCAAGAACCTATAGTGGCTCATTCTTGCCTGGTTGCCCAGGTCCCACCTACTAAATGCTCCCCTTTCAACCACATCAGCCCTCCTGTCCCAGGGGCTTCCTTGTCGTCCCTATACACACCATCCTGATGTTAGACCCTTATTCAGGCCATTCTCTCTCTCTCTCTCTCCCTCTCTCTCTCTCTCTCTCTCAAATTTCGGGCTTGAACTCAGGGCCTTGGCACTGTCCTTGAGCTTTTTTGCTCAAGGCTAGCACTCTACCACTTTGAGCCACAGTGCCACCTCTGGCTTTCTGGTGATTAATTGGAGATAAGAGTCTCGTGGACTTCCTGCCTAGCCTGCCTTCAAACCATGATCCTCATATTTCAGCCTCCTGTGTAGCTAGGACTGTAAGTGTGAGCTACCAGAACCCAGCAAATTAAAGCTGTTCTTGATGCCTGGCCTCTATCCTTCCAGCTATGTACTCAAAGCTAATTGACTATAGTTATGTAATTTTTTAAAGGTTTTTGGTTTTTTTGCTTAAGTTCAATTGACTTTCTGTCACTTGCAACCAAACAATGACAGCTAACAAATTCTCAGAGGACTCAAAAGCAGTTTTTTTCACTGTTCTAGTATTTCTAACAAGGGTGGAGAGACATGAGGTATGCAGTAAAGTCTAAGTCTGGCTGGTTGGTGGACTCTGGTTTCATTCTTCCCCTTCCTCAGCTCTGGAGCACACAGGCTGGGTTCCAGTGCTGCATTGCCCTCCTGGGTTCCACAGATATGGCTGGAGCCATGGAGGTCTACATTGTGGGTTCCCTGCATGATGACAGGAAGGGACCACATTTTCCCCTACAAACCCCAACCGAAGCCAATGTTGATCTCGGCCTAACACAGCCCCTCCTGTATACTCAGGGTCACGGACGGTGAGTGGAATGCAATACAGCCTCAGAGCCAGTGCACACGCTCCAGTATCCCATCACTGCATGCACATTTGGGGGTCACGGAGACAGGAAACCTCTCTGCCCACAGTTCCCTCATGTGAGACACTGATTCCCAGCCCCTGCCTGTGGCAGACTCAGACAAGGGATGGGGCTGCTGGAGGTCAATAAGACCATGTTACTAAGAGGCTGACAGGGTTCAAAGCCAGCCTAGGCCAGAAAGTCCATGAGACTCTTATTTCCAATTAATCACCAAAAAGCTGGAAGTGGATGTGTGGCTCAAGTGGCACAGTGCCAGTCTTGAGCAAACAATCTAAGGAACAGTGCCTAGATCCTAAGTTCAAACCCCAGTATTTATTTAAGTGGGAGGTGTCTGTCAAAGAGCATATTGAGTATGACAACACAGTCACCCAGTACCCTTAAAATACACCCAAGTCAGGCCTATAGGACCCCAGAGCAGCAGAGCTCTAGGGGATGCTTGGGCTAGGGGGAGCTGGGGTGCAGCTGTCTCACCAGGCCTGTACCAGAACCTAGGTGCTCTGCTTGTGGGGCCTGCTCTGGGAGTCCTGGCAATGAGGAAGAGCTTGCAGGGGAAAGATGGAGTCTCCTCCCCGTGGAATTGACACACAGATACTGCAGACACCAGTGGCCTCACTGGTGAGCCTGGCTGGCAGTACCCCACTCCAGAAGCCACCCCACCATCCCACAGACAAAAGGCGTTTCCACTGTGGAAACCTAGGTCACATCCCCAGGGACACTCAGCATTCTCAGGGGAGAAAACCCCTGAAAGCCATTTTTTTCTGTCTTTACCACAGGCCTTACTCACCCCCAGATCACTCACAACCACAACTGGGGGACAACTTAGGATTCTAGAATCAGGTTCCAGCAAATCATGCTGGATTCTAGCTCCAGAACTGAGTGGACATATCCACCAGTCCATAACCCAGCCTCGTGGGGGAAATCTATACTAGGAATGGACCTTAGGTGAATGGTTGCTTTCTCTTTGTTCAGGGGTTAGAAAGCAGGCATCCCATGTGCCCTGCCAAGACTGTGGGACCATGATCCAGCATGAAAATGGGGGTGCAGGTGGCCTTCAGACAAGTGGACAGCATGGAAGGCCTCCCAGACAGGAGAAGCTTTCCTGCCAAATGCAAGATGTCTACAGAATTACACTCCAGAACTTTCTTCCCCAGGACATGTGTTTCCTTTCTGTGTCTCTGCTCTCAGAAGAACTCGTGCCCCTACCATTAGCATGTGAGGAGAAGAAGGACAGCCACCTCCTTCCTGTCATCGGGGTACTGGCAGGGCCTAACTGAGTGCCCCTACACAGTGCTGCTCTGCCAATCCTTGCCTTCTAGAGACAACTGTGGACCCGAGACAAGCACTTTGTCTAAAGGGCAGCATATCTTTTCAGACTGTTTCCACCTTTCACACTAGAAAGCAGAAACAAACATCCAAATAGTCTACATAGCATTTGTTTGGACCAGGAAGGCATGGAGAAGACTATATTCACATGCATGCTGGTGTGCTCACTGCAAAGACTGCTAGGAAAACAAAAAAAACCTGACAGGGCATCATGTCTACATGGCAAGATGTTTTCTTCTTAGTTACGCATGGCCCTATTTTAGTTTTCCTCCAATTCACATGAGTAGCTTTTGTAATAAGATAGAATAAAAGCTCCTTAATTAAAGAATTTGAATCCACTGATCAATAGTGATTGACTTTTTCCAGGTTAATCTATTTCCCTATAAATGATGTCATACCATTCTTCCCAGTAGATGAGTAAAATGTAAATCTATTTATCTATATGATTTTCTTGATCCATTTATCACCTGAAGGGCCTTTGGGCTTGTTTCTATAACTTGGCTATGGTGAATAGTGAAGCAATGAGGATAGGTGTGCAAATGTCTTTACTGTATCCTGACTTGTATAGGTCAGACTCGAAGAGATGAAGGACATGTGTTTTTTTCTCATATGTGGAAGTTAGATCTAAATTATAAATATGTCAACATATACAGTTGTATGCATATGTACAAAAATACATTAACTAATGTATGGCATGTGCAGGGGAGAATTCCAATGCTGTAACTCCTTTGAACAACTAACTTATAGCTTAACAAAACAAAATACCATGGCACTGGAATTTGAGGTGTCAGAGGGGATGAGGTCAAGGGGAAGAAGATGAACTAGGAAAACTGAGGGAATGGGTGGGTTTGGGAGAGATGGGGTAGAATTATGAAAGGGGGGCTGGGTCACTAATCAAGGTGCATTGTACACCTAACTGACTGAAAACCTTGTGTACAACCACTTAATGATAATTTTAAAGCATAATGGTTGAGATGAAGGTGTACTGACAGTGTCCCACCTCTAGACTCAGTTTCCCCATCTGAACCTGGAGGTGGTTCAATCATAGATCTCCTGATCCCCACTCAGGCCTGCACTGTGGCTCCTTGAAGCATAGCCCCCAGGCTCTGGTGACATACCCACTCAAGCAGCTCTCCCTGGATGTAGCCCTGGGGAGACCTGACTTCTAGTCCCTGAGCATGTGCATGCATGCATGCACATGCACACACACACACACACACACACACACCACACACACACACACACAGAAAGGCGGCGGGGGGGACGGGGAGCAAGCTGCTCCTGGTTACCTGACTGAGTGCCCTCATCTCTCTCACAGGTTAGGCAGGATGTTCTTCAAGTCGAGGCTCTGCTGCTGGGCCATGGGGCCTTGACCCTTTTGGGGGTCACATCTTTAGAATGGTATGGTTGTGCCACTGAGGAAGATGAACAATGTGATGCCTTGCAGAAAAACTTGGCTCTGGACTAACCCTGCTTCTTCCCCATGACTGTGAAGATGCTCTGAGCAAGTGAGTTGCCACTCCTTCCCACATGGGGCGCTATTCTGCATATGGGGATGGCAGGGCGGCAGGGGGAGGGGCTGCTCTCTGGAGGCCAGTGAAGTACCTGATGGAGCTCCTGGCCACAAAGCCAGAGGCCAGGAGAGGGGCTGGGGAGGTACAAGCAAGGTCTTAGTGGGTGACAGAGTCCAGAAAGGAATATGCACTTTCAAGGGTGAGGAGTTGGCATCTCATGGCCCATTTAGACAGTCTGATCAAGCTGTGCCTCTGACTGGGTCCAGGCCAGGCCTTAGTCCCCAGAGGAGATGGCAGCTCCAAAGTACTTGGGGACAGATGCAGCCTGCTCAGATCAGAGTCCTCCTAGAGATTGAAGGTGACAGGCTCTGAGGCTGGGAGGAGCCTGGTCACAGGAAACTTGGCAGTGACACTGGCAAGAGGACCAGCTGAGCTCAGATGGCCTTGTTCTCCCTACCCCATCTAGAGGGCCCAGCAAGGACCCTCACCTCAAGTCTGCATGCTTTCTAAATATTCCTCATCCAGAGTTGGATTCTCTTGCTGCCCCTACCCCCGCCCATCCCACTAGGTTCCAAAGAGAGCAGAAAGTGATCCACAGACCCAATATTTGTATTCTGAATGCTAATTTGACATAGAGGAGTGGGCATGGGGGAGTGTTTATAATCAGCACTCCAATAAGCCTACAAACGACGCCAGTATTTTATAAGCTTGTTAGAAACAAATCACCCCCTCAGCTGATATTTACTTACTGATGAATCATAAAAGGGCTCAATACACAGAGTAAATCCAAAAAGAATGTCTTTCTCCCATCCCATCTTCAGCAAGAATGTTGGGAGGCCGACCTCTCTAAGTCTCAGCCAGATCTCTTCCAACCTTGTCTGCCATTCCCAGGAGCCTCCCCAGGGCGGCGAATCATCAGCACCAGCCTCGTCTCCATGGCCACCCAACGCCCTGTACCCTACCCATCAACTGGCCTAATCTAAGGCTCAATCCAGCGCTTGGGAAGCAGCTCTGTCCTTCTGTCACCCCCCAGAGTCCTCTGCGGGAGCAGATCCAATCCAGCTAATTTACATAATGATGAAGCCCTCCAGTGCGGGCTGGGTCTTAAGAGGGCTGGGAAGAAATATGCCCTGTCCTTTGGAGAGGCACACAGAAGGTTCTGCGCAGCCCAGGAGGAATGGGGCTCCTGGCGGGTGGGAGGGGGAAGCCAGGCACAGGCAACTTGCCCGCCAAGGACAGCTCAGCCCAGCTCAGTTGCCTGCTGAGCCTGTGTCCAGCTGGCCCAGCTGAGGAAGGACTGCCCAGGGCTGTAACACAGCAGGAATATGGCACAAAGCGCCAGCTCCAGACTCAAGCCAGACAGACCCAGGTCACGGTGACTACCACTCACCAGCTGGCTGACCTTGAACAGCCACTGACCTTTCCGAATCTTAGTCTCCTGATCTGTAAACTCAGAAGGCAATGGAGAATACCTTTGAGAAGCTATGAGAACCAGATGTACAGGCCAGTACTGTTAGCATTGTCCTTAGTCTCATCCTTACCACATTTGGTCCACTTGTCCATCTATGCATCCAGCCAGCCAGCTAGCCAACTAGCCAGATACCCACATGTCCATCCACCCTTCATCCGCCCATTTACTTCATAAATGCCAGGTGTTGTGCCAGGCAGTAAAAGAGACAGAGATGAGTCAGACCCAGATACCACCTTTAAATTGTGTCCCCAGACAAGAAGGCTCTGTGAATTCATAGAGTCCAGAGCCGAGGACAGTACTTGCCTTTGAGCAGGTGGCGGGCAGAGGCAGGAAGTGGGCATGGAGCACTTGATGACTGAGGGCAGTCAGTTTCTTTCTTTCTTTTTTAATCTAATTATTTTCTTTTCTTTTAGATTTTGTCAACCATGGATCTTGAACTCAGGGCTTGGGTACTCTTTCTGAGCTCTTTTGCTCAAGGCTAACACTGTACTACTTTGAGCCACAACTCCATTTCCGGTTTCTAGTGGTTAATTAAAGAGTCTCAGGACTTTCCTGCCCAGGCTGGCTTTGAACATTGACCCTCAGATCTCAGCTGCCTGAGTAGCTATGATTACAAGCATGAGCCACCAGTGCCCAGCTTGAGGGCAGTCAGTTTCTGCTGCCTGATCTGAATGTGTTCAGCTTCTGAGAACTCACCAAGCTTACATTTAGGGAGTGGACATTTTTCTGGACTCATGCTACACTTCCATAAAGTTTTTCTTAAAAAAAAAAAAGCAAAACAAAAAACCCCACTCTTGTCTGAGAGGAACCGGGGGGGGGGGGGGGGCGCGGTGGTAGGGGAGAACAGCTATACACTAAGCATACCACTAAGCAGGAAGAGATCCACTCCCCAAAAGGAAGACGTTTCTGGTACAGGCAAAGGTACTTTAGCATAGTCTGGCACAGGGCAGGTACTCAGTGAACACCCAGTGCGGGAGGGAGGGAGGAAGGGAAGGAAGGAGGGAAGGAGAGAGGGATGGAAGGGAGGGGGGGAGGGAGGGAGGGAAACAGGGAGAGGGAGAGAGGCAGGGGGAGGGAGAGAGGGAAGGAGAGAGGAAAGGAGGAAGGAAGGGAGGGGGGAAGGAAGGACAGAGGGAGGGAGGGAGGAAGGAAGGGAAGGAGGGAGGGAGGGAGGAAGTGCTGTGGAAGTGCAAATGTCAGAAAGCATTTCCATTTTTAGGCTGAGTGCTGGGAAGAGACCCTGAAGGTTTGCTGGAGGCAGGGAGGGCAAAGGCTGGCAAATGCCAGTATGTGACAGGGAGCTGAGCCTCTGGCCTTGCTGGGCTGACAGTCAGAGGGAGTCATCTCTCTACGATCAATTCTAAGGCCACATCCCCTTCCGGCTGCAGCTACTGACTGAGCAAGCTGTGTGCAGAGTGCTATGAGGGTGCCAGTGACACGTGGGATGGGTCATAGCCCTCCAACCTCAGAGCTCAAGCCCTCGTGCCAGGAAATGCTGCTCTCTTGAAATCCAATGTCAGCCCTGAAACTAAGCCAGCTTTCCACAGTGAGTCACTTGTGTGTCACCACCACACAATCAGCTGCAGTGAGACGATCCCACTGTACAGATGGAGAGATCAGGACTGCAGGAACTACAAGCCTTGTCCAAGGCACAAGGCTGCCCCAGGATGGGAACAAACATCTTAATCTCTGCATCCTCAGGGGGGTTGGCAAGGAGCCCAAGACACCCTTCCTTTCTTCCCCAACAAAATACTCTCTCCCCCATACACTCAAAGCCCTGTGAGGTTACAGAGCAGAGGCACATTCTCGGCCCTGTTTTACAGATGAGAACACTAAGTGTCTTGGTGCTGGGCTGCAAAGGTGACAAATGACATTGCAGGTGAATGCCAGAGAACTGACTCTGACCCAGTGTACTCTCCCTGCTCCAGGATGCTGGGTAGGATTGTGGGGGCAGCAGAGGGGCCAGGCAGACCTGACAAGAACAGCCTAGCACAAGTCAGTGTGTCTTACCCAGAACCTGGCACCACATATCCACGCTATCTTGTCTCCCCTGCTCAGAGCAAACTACTCGGGCATCATATCCAGCCCTGCTAGGATGACCACCTGCTCAGTGACATCAGTTCAAGCAAGAAAAGTAAGCACAGGCTGGAGCAACAGCTCATGCAGAAGCGATTCTCCAATGTTGCTTTAAATGGTGATTTTGTGCTTTGGATGCAAAATTACTTTGCATGGCTCATGGAAGTGAATAGAATGGATTTGACCACACATAGCTCAAGTCCTATATCCCAACAAAGAGGCACGGAAGTGGCCATGATTTCTGAGTTAGAAACAGACTCTCCTGGATTGCTGACTATGACCAGGAGCTATGTGGGCTGTGTCACACCGGGAATAAACGTGGGAAGCTATTGCCAGAAGGTCAAGGTCTTGTCCTCATTTCTTTGCCTCATGCTACATAATGGACTCAGCCCTCCAGCCACAGCTGTGCTCTTAACCTCAGGTCCGCACTAACTTCTTCCCTACTATTAATAATTAGCATGGGCAGCAGAAAGATGAAAGCAATTCAGTTCTTAAAGTGCAAGGCTCTCTGTTAGAAACATAGCATGAATGAGAACTCAACTGCCTTCCAGAAGTTCAAGTGATCACACCCACAAGTGCAGGGACCAAGATGATGTTTGCTTTTTTGTAATTAAGTACTCTGAGCAGTCTAGAAAACCCATGATAAGTGTCTTCTGACTCCACAAATGGAACACGTAGACAAAGTAGACATATTACAAAATTTTTAAAGAAGACATATTCTTTCTAATTTTAATTTCCTATATCCACCTAAACCTTCACTTCCTCCACTTCCAAAGAGAAGCTCTTCCACTAGGAAACTGTCCACGTGAGCTCCTCAGTAAGCTGTTCCCTTAGCTGGCCTCAGGGTCCTTATCTGTGATAGAGAGACATGGGACTACTCACTGAAGGTTGCAGAGAGACACGGGACCACTCATTGAAGGTCACTCAGGGATAGGTACTAGGTAGGATGTTAAGAGCTTGTACCCATCCAACCCTAAAGAACTTTTCCAGCAGTTGGAATATATAAAAGAATATATAGCTGGGCACAGATAGCTCACACTTGTAATCCTAGCTACTCAGAAGGCTGAGCTCTGAGGACTGCTATTCTAGCAGAAAAGTTCATGAGACTTTCTTGTTATTAGTAAATAATTAGCAAAAAGCTGGAAGTACAGTGGTTCAAGTGGTAGAGAGAGCCAGTGCTAAGCAAAAAAGCCAACCGAGATTGCAAGGCCTTGAGGTCAAGACCCAATATTGCCCCCCCCCCCAGAAGGTGGAGGGAACAGGCATAGAGCATATGAGAATTTCATTTCAAAGTTCAAGGTGCAAACTCAAGAGTGAGACAAAGAAAGGGACATTCACACAGAGTACACACAGCAGCTGTGGAAGCTAGAAGCATCATTAGAAGACATAGAAATAATGCCAAAGCTGGGGTCAGAAAGCTTAACTTACATATTGTTAGATTATTTGCTGAATTCTCTGCCAGTCCCTATTGTCCTATCTTCTACACCTACCCTCCTCTGCCTGACTCTCAAAGGCAATTCAATTTGTGGCCCCCGTTAAAAAGAATTCACTCTTCAGAGCAAGAGGAAGGAATGAACATGACTTGGATCGCAGAAGTGTGCATGCTCAGTGCACACTTTGTGTGGAACCTTAGGAAAGAAACCCAAATTCTTTGAATTTCTTCATTTGCAGCCACTAATGGGCAATTTTTATGTACTTGCAATCTTCCCTACAGGGGAAAAAAATCAACCAGCATCCTGCAAAAAAGTCATGAAGTTGAAAGAATCCATAGAGACATGTATTAGCCAGAATAGGATAGGAGATGCTAGCTAGGGTAACAACCAGCCCCAACTATCAAGGACTACAGACAAAAGCAATCACTCAGGCACCTGTGCTGGTGAGGAAGCCTTCATGTCTAACAGAGTCACTGTGCCCCAGGGGAACACAGACTCCAGAAGTGCCCACCTAGTAGTTAAACGTCCCAGCCTGAAGGTGGCACAAGGGAGTGACACTCACAACTGGCTGGCCAGAATTAGCCACAGGGAGCCACCAGAACAAAGGCACCACTGTGTGATCCTGCCATGGACGAAAAGATGACACCAAGGACTTCGCATAACCAAGTAGTCATGATGTTCACCAGAGGGCCCTCAGTACCTATTGGAAGGCAAAAGTCAGGAATGTCAGGTAGTAAGTGAAATCTGCAACCTGCAATGAAAACAAAGCTCTTCAAAGAAATGTCCTGACTGGCCAAGGCTGGGGCTTTAAGAGGGCCGAGGAGGGGGAGGCTTAAGCCACACTCTCTATCTCTTGGGGTTAGCTGCAGAATGTCCCAGCCCAACAACCCCAGCCCCCACACTTCCTCCTCCCATCAGCCCTCCGAAGAGCACACCAGGTAAATGCCATGTGCTGCCCTGGGGCTCTCGTGAAAGTCGCTCTCAACGATAATGGCTTTAGGAGGCTATGCAACTGCACGCCTGGCATCTGAAGCATCGTCTGAGGCCAGGTGTTGCATCTCTAATTAGGATAGGGATTTTTTTTCACCCCACACAGAATTTACATAATTGGGAAGGAGGTTACAGCGAGGACCATCCCCACCAATGGTGCATTTTTCCATGCCCTCCTTCCGTTTTGCCTTACACACTTCAAATTTAAGGCAGAAGTGAATCGATTTGAATTTTTTGAAATTAATTATCATCATTGCATGGAAAATGTATCTGCTGCTTTCCTTGGGGAGTTGAGAGAGTAGGGGTGATCTCATGTGGAGAGGTGCACGGGGAGCCCCTGTGTGTCACCTGCCGCTCCCTGAAGCAGCCCTCTACCCCTCACTGCCCAGGCTCACCCAGCTGGTCTGGGAGCATCTCCCGTTCAACTCTGAGCATTCTTCAGAATATTTTTTAGCACCACCAAAATTAATGCTTTAAAATGTCACTTGCTACAGTAAAATTTATCAACATTATTATATACCATAGAAACTGCCATCCCAGACAAATGCACGACATTAAAATTTGGTCTAGAGCTCCCCGGAGGAAACGTTTGCTGCAATTTGTATAACAGTTTATATATTTATGCTATTTAATGGTACAAAGCAATAATTATGACTTCATTCACTGATAAGCAACGGCATTACATAAATCTGATGCGGATTTAGAACATGCCAGCTCTGACACCGGTAGACTAGTTGTAAATTATGTTGCTGTTAAAAAAAAAATCCCAGCAAATATGAAGGAGCAGCAGGAAACTAATAATGCATCTCCAGCTGTTCCAGTTAACCTGCAAATGTGGCCATCTGCACCTCGGGAGAAGGAGAAGGGGAGACAGGAAGGCGGGGAGGGAAAGCAAGCAGACGCCGGGCCTCCTCTGCCTCCTTTGCGTTTGCTGGGAAGCACAAAGCCTCCAATGCCAACCAGTGGCCTTGCTCTTTATGCTAGGCAAGTTGAGAACCTGCAAAGTTTCCACAAAGTACAGGGTCCCTACCCTACACCTCTGCTGATTCTTGTCACTGCCCGCCCCCCCTCCAGCTAAATGGTAGGCTGGGGGGGGGGGGTGCTCTTTCCTTTCCTTCCCTTCCAGGGGCTTCTTCTATCCCTCTAAAGCATAGTTCACTCAATGTAGTAGATGTCTGATCAAGCAGCCTCTTTAAACTTTGGTATTTCTGCCAGTGGCTCACACTTGTAATCCAGCTACTCAAGAGGCTGAGATCTGAAGATCACAATGTATAGCCAGACTAGGCAGGGAAGTCTGTGAGACTGTTATCTCCAACTAACAGAAGGCTGGAAGTAGAGCTGTGGCTGAATTAGTAGTATGCCAGCCTTGAGCAAAACACTAAGGGATAGTGCCTAGGCCCTGAGTTCAAGATCCAGTATTGGGAGGGGGGTACATGCGCACACACATGCGTGCGCACGCACACACACATACACACAAAATATGGCCATAGACATATGTTCACTTAAGAGGGAGCCACAGACACAATGGTTTATACCATTAACCAGGGCCAATGCATTCAGGTAGCACAAGATCTCAGGTCTGTCTAGTGAGTGGAAGGTAGAACAGATGGATCTGGGGACCCAGGAAGGCTGAGGGAGAGGAAGGAGCTGCTCCTGGAGGCTTTTGGGGGCTCCTAGTAAGGGCAAAACAATACTCCAGCTCTCAACCTACAGAGGTGGTTTGACAGGGTAGACTTACGACTCTGCTCAGGGAAAAGCCTCCTGGATTGCCCTCCCCAGACCATCCTCAGCCTTGGGGAATCCCTGCTCTATGTTAAACAGCATGGCAGGGGCACTGGGCAACCGCTGCCACACCACATACACCTTAGAGCCTCTCCCTGCTCAGCTCAAGACTACCGTTTCCATTGTCCGGTAAGAAAATCAGTTCACAGAGAGACTGCAGAACTTATCCACACCAGCTCAGCTCAGAAACCACATGCCTGAACCATCAAGTCAGAGAATGTTTGTATATCAACTAACCTGTAGTTTCAAATGTTAAAACTACAGCTGATAGAACTAGAGTCAACACAACCTAGTCACACGCTATGACACATGTAATGTCAAAAACATAGTCCCATGGGAAAGGGGTGGCATTGATCAACATGCACCGGACTCATAAACTGACATGCTGAATCGAAACCCCTTTTAACAACCACTTAAAAATAATAAATTTAAATAAAACAAAAAAATCCCATGGAACTGTAAACAAACCTATTGAACATAGGGCACTGTGACCTTTTTAATATCTTTATTTTTTGGTGGGACCCAGATGCTCTAACTGGAAATCCCATCCACGCTAGTGTCTCCTTTCCTTTGCTCTTCCTCGGCTCTCCCTCCTGATCTGCTCCATGGTGCTCCATCTCAGCTCTGCGCTGGTTCACTCCCTTTTCATTATGCTGTCTAGGACTAAGTTGATTTTATGATTTGTTAATGGGCCTCAGCCTACAGGTTGAAAAAAAAAAACACCAAAACCCTGTCTGTTTCTATTCCATCATATACCAGAAGGTAAGCTGAAGCTCAGTGACCAGTACCCAAGCCCAGGCCTGGGCTCCTTTCTAATGTACTGCATACAAGAGTCACCCTAACCCTTTCCTTGGGCCTGGCCTTCTCAGGGCTACTTCCAACCACACTGAGAACCACTGAGTTCCTGGCCCTGGTGTGATGCATAGCAGGACAGTTTGAGGATGGGGGAAGGGAGGATCAGGGACAGAAGGGAGAAAGCAGTGTTCTCAAGAGGAGTCCCAAATCATTCCAGCAACTTATTAGTGGGGCTAACCCACCAGTCAAGCCACCCAGTCTGCTGGGAGGAGTCCCCATGACACCTGTTCTCAGGGTGAGCTCTCCTGCTGGCTCCTGAAAGTGCTTGGAGGCTGGAGTTAGAGACGTGACCTTCTCACCTGAGACACCACAGGGAGAATCCACACAAGCTCCCTGGGCTGAGTCTCTCTCTCCTTGCTCAGCTTTGACATCCCAATAGTCAGGCAATCCCCATGTCACCTCCAAGCAGCTTCCCAAAGGCCCCCAGGCTGGGACAGGGCAAGAGGCCCACTTCCCACCACCCTCCCTCCTGCTCTCAACTCCCAATCACTTTGAAAAAATAATGCAACAACTAAGAAGATAGTCTTTCTTGGCTGTTTCAACACACCCAGTAATATGCTTTTCAACAAAGCAGTTTCAAAGGCCTCTATCACTACTATTCACAGCTACATGGCAGTGCTGGGTCTTATCAGCTTCTGAAAACAGCCCCATCTGCATACTAAGAGCTACTGTAGGCACACTCTAACTAAAAGTATTTGGCCTTTCACTTGGTCTATGCAGCCCAAGTGTCAACCAGACAACCAAAAAGACTCTCCTTTCAGAGACCCCATTTGTAGCAAATCCATGGAAGCCAAATTCATAGCTCAGTCTCCTTAGCAAGGACAAAGAAGTAGCTAGGCCCAAGGGTGAGATCTAAACCCATGGATTGTGCACAAACTGGGATCCAGAACAGACTGGCAGGAAGAACCATCGTTCTAATCCTGAAGCAGACTGAGCTGAAAGGGACAAGAGGCCGGGCATGGGCAGGAAAAAGAGGGACAGGTCCCAGTTCTTTAGTTATGACATGTAGAGCTGCAAGGAAGGTACCTGGAGTCCATGAGCGTCAGGCATTCAAACTTATTCCACTCAGGGGACTCCACCTCCAGCTGGGATGCCAACAAGGCCTGTACCATTCTTAGTCCTCAGCTGTGGGGCCCTGTTTAAGACCACATTGTATGTACATGTGTGCGTGCATGTGTGAGCATGCGCATATGTTCACATGTGCTTTTGTAACTGACTGTCTTCATTTAAAAGACAAATAATTTCATATTGAAATCTGAACATAAGAATCAGAACATTAAGCCAGACACCAGGAAGGAAAGAAGGAAGAAAGGGAAGGAGGGAGGGAGGGAGGGAGGGAGGGAGGGAGGGAGGGAGGGAGGGAGGGAGGGAGGGAGGGAGGGAGGGAGAAGGAAGGAAGGAAAGAAGGAAGGAAGGAAGGAAGGAAGGAAGGAAGGAAGGAAGGAAGGAAGGAAGGAAGGAAGGAAGGAAAAGAAAAGAAGTGTGGATCTCTGTCCCATATTTTCATGTTCATGATGCCTGGCCCCTGTGGGCATGAGCTGGCACTCAGTATCTGGTAAGAGACGACCAGTGCTCCAGCTCTCCTCCTGTAACTTGCCATGTGGTCTTGGGCAAGTTCCTGGCCCACTCTGGGCCTCAGTGAATGAAGGAGATATAAATCATCAGTTCCTATCCCTAGCACCTCCATGGCACCGTCTCAGGCACCTTGAAATCAGGTTGGGCCAGGAGAGGAAAGAGGCTGGAGAGGGAGCCAGAAGCCAGCATAGCCCTGGCAGCCACCCTGCCAGCCTAGGCACCATCCCAAGGCTGTGCTGACGCCACTGCTCGACAGCTTGATATGAATATTGTGTCAGAGATTGGAGATATTAAGAATGACAATGCATTATTACTGCAGCAGGGAAGTCTCAGGAGTCCTAGAGATAGGATTTCAAAATCCTCGCCAAAAATCAATAGTAATGCCCAAGAATTTATAAAAGAAGCATGTCAGTCTACATTTGAGAAGACACACTTTCTGTTTCTGGCTAAGCCAAAGGGACAAGCCCAAAGGAGTCACTCACCAAGGTAGAGAGCAAGAATCCTAAACTGCTTCCAGGGTCTCATGTAATGGGGAGTGCCCAAGAGGACCCACCTTGGAGCCCAGGCTGAGGTCCTACAAAGCAGATAGAGAAACCAGGGTGCTCCCCAAGGAGGAGATGGGGGCAGGAGAGCCCCATTTTCCAGATAGCTTCGGGCCTGTCCTGAAAATGCTCATCTTTGAAAGCAAAGTTCATGTTCACCCAGCAAGCAAAAATACAAGGAGGCATAGGGCCTGGGGCAACATTTGGTCTATTCTTAGCTGAAACATGGACATGAGCTAGGTGCCAGCGGCTCACACCTGTATCTGGGGTTCACAGCTAGTGTGGAAAGCAAAGTCTATGAGACTTTACCTCCAATTAATCAGCAAAAAGCCAACAGTAGAGCTGTGGCTCAAGTGGCAAGAGTGCCAGACAAGACAGTGCAAAATTCAAACCCTAATACCAAGACCAAAAAACCGTGTGTGTGTGTGTGTGTGTGTGTGTGTGTGTGTGTGTGTGTGTGTGTGTGTGAAAAAAGTGGCTCCATCTTTCCTCTGAGATTCTTGTGAAGACTAAAAATGAGTTTAAAGCCAACATTAGAAAATTAGAATGCCAACATAGTTTAGGAGGCAGGCACCAAAAGCTAAGAGCACAGGCTCTGAAGGCAAAGGGAACTGGTTTCTGGGCCCACGGTGCCTGGAAATGGCACTAATAATGCTGGTCTTAGCTCCCAGGGTCCTGCAAGGACTGCAGGTACACTTGGAGTGTCTGGCACAGTATCCAGACCCAATAACTACAGCAGTTTCAATGGCTCAGTGTTACAGCCACTCTTAAAAACACAAGCCAAGTAGGCATTACAATGTTATACATTTGTATATATTCTTAATAACAACCACTTTTAGTTGATGGGCTGGTGGTTTAATGTTTTTTCCTGAAATCTGGTCTTTCTCTGATAGAGGGCCCCTCTAGTCTACAAAAGCCTCTCCTAACTTTCTTTTGAGTGATGTTCCCAAGAGGACATATGAGAACTGTCTTTCTGCTGGCCAGAAATGGAAGCCCCAGAAGTTATGAGACAAGACTGAGCCACCACCAATTCAAAAGAGGCTGGTCAAAAAGAGGTGAGACGTCCCTAACCCCACCCCACCCTGGTGGTGTCTACCTCTGGTGTCTGCTCCTTTCTTGGGCTCCATGCTCACCGCCCCCCACCCCCCCCCCCCCACACACTGATCTGTTGTTTCTAACACAGATTCTGGAAGGTCTGGATGCAGAACACGCACGTAGCAAGAGCCCCAAACAGCTTGAGACCAGACCCAGGCTACTACCATTGCCTGCCTTGCTCCAGGTCCCCCAATGGGTGACCAAGAACAAGGCTTGCTCTACCTTCTCCCTGCCTTGTCTGGCCCCATTAATCTTAATGGGATGCATTCAGTGGCAAGAGTCAACTAGGCCAAGGTGGTGGGCACCCAAGATTTCCATCATTCAGAAAATGCTGGTTGGGTATTCCTGATTGTTTTTAGATTATTGTCCTCCGCTCATACTCTGGACATTACAGATGACTGCTCTTCTGCCTGACTGTAAGCTATGTGAGGTCAGATGCTCTAATTTCACTGGATCGTTTTTTAGTTGGCTTTCCTGATGAGAGCATTGTGTGTTTAACCTATGAAGTTTTCAAGATTTAAGCAGACAAAGATCACCTCATTTCTCCTTTCTCTCTCATACACACAAATACACTGCCAACATCTTGCTCTGTATTCTTCCATAGACTAACATCTCCTTCAGCTTGTAGGGACAAAACCCCCTGGGCTTGGTATATAGAGCTGGCACTCAATATAGGAAGGTTGAGGAAACAGTAAGAGAACAGCAGAGCATCAATGATGGCAACAGAAGCGGCACTGAGTCCACAAGGCAGAAATAACACTTGAAAATTAAGGGCTTTGTCAAGATGGAAATTGGGATCCGGAATGAGATACTTCACTGAGAAGTATCGTTTTCTTCAATATTCCACAGGCTTATTTCATAATTAAATGTTTAAAAAATCTAATAGACCTCATGGACATAACAAACATGTCCACATTAAAACAAAATGCACTAGCTACTCCTTACTGCTCCTTAATGTCAATGCCATAGGCTCCTCTGACTCAGTCCCAGCCCTTGTCACAAAGTGGAAGTCGCTGGTTCCTAGAGGAACCACTGCAGCCTACACCTGGTACCCTCAGTGATTTCATTGAGGCTGTGTAGGATAGTGCCTGGCACATAGGTGTGTCAGACCCATGGAAGGGAACCGTGAGCACAGATGCTGGTCTCTTACCACTGGCTTTTGTTTGAGTGATGTTAGACACAAAAGGTTAACACAAGTTAATTGGCATTCCTAAGGCTGTAACAGTAGAAAGCAATGGAAACAGGATTTGAATTCAAGAACTTTGACTACAGAACCCTGCTTTCCATTCCTACCCCATGAGATCTCATGGATTATACTAGTAGATGATGGATGGATTGATGGATTGATGGGTGGATGGATGGATATCTAATGGGTGAATGATTAGATAAAATATAGGTAGACTGACAAACGTTTTATGGTGGATAATAGGTAAATGTTTGAAAGAGTGGATGGATAAATGGCAAATGAATGGATGGAATAGGATGAGTAGACAGATAGGCATATGGTGGATGAATGGATAGGTAATTGCATAGGTGAAGAGATGGTTGGATAAGTGGTAAATGGATAAAAGATGGAAAGGAGCGGTTGAGGGAAGGATGGATGGATGAAGGGATGGTGGATTCATGCTGTGGGGGTGAGCTGCAGAGAGATAATAGATCTGCATCCTTTCCTTCACCTAAACCTTGTTGCTGGAGCATGCACAAAGGGGTGATCCAAAAAACTGCTCCATCAAAACCATATCATTTGGACCTCAGACTGTCTTCTCTCTCATCCTATTTAGGTATTACCTTTACTCAACTCACCAAAGGGCTGAATTTTCAAGCTCACTGCATCATGGCCTCCCCCTTTCCTCGGGCCCCACTATGGGTAGTGAGGGAGGGAGGGGGTGAAAGAGATGAGAAGGGAAGGGGTTAAAGAGATGAGGAGGACATCTTTGGACAAAGTCCAAGTAGACCCTTCAGCTTGCTCTGAACATTTGTTTTCAGCTGAAGACTTTCCTAAGATCCACTGTAGCTATCACCACTTTCAAGTCTGAGTGGGAAGTGTCCCCACAGTTCTCTTCCAGTCCTCTGATGGGTCTGTGGTCCATTTTCTCCCAGGGGATCAGGAATGGGCATGTGGGGATCTTACCCCATAGCTCTGTGCTACCCTCTCTGCCCCCAGCTCAGCACTTGGCACATAGAAGGGCTCAATAAACACGTGTGAAATTGATTCTAAGGTCTCAGCTGAGGCCTCACATACAGCACAGCCTCCCCTCAACCTCTGACCACAAGTAAACAAGAGTCCAGCCACCCATCTGCGGAAGCAGCCACCTGCAGTTTCTTCTTTACCCACAAGAGAGCACAGTGTCTTGAAGCTCAGCACAAATTCTTTTGTAAATGCCTGGTATACTTACAGAACACTGTATAACTCAAAAATTATAATTAAAATGTCTTAGCGCCTGTATTTATAGTAACATTTAAACTACTGTGCTTTCTTGAAGTCAGTCATTTACTTGAGAACAGCACACTTTATGGTGAACAGATCTTTGAAACAGTTCCGCGGGGATCTAGCCCAGGCACATGTAACTCAATATATGTCAACAGCTGTAAAAATATTGGTAGGAGAAGGCAGGAAGAAAGCCAGGAGCCCAGATCAAGTGCCCTGTCTCTTGCATCTGACTGTTTTCAGCTGCTCCCTCCTCTTCCAAATAATTGGGCCATTTTGGTGCCCGCTGTCACACAAGGCAGGCCCTCTTTGAGGCTGGATGATCAAAAAGGTTATAAATGAAAATGATTTCGATGTTGGCGGCCTGGAGAGTGACCAGGGCGTGCGCGGCGGCAGAAGGGGTTGTTCTAATCTTACCAACTGCACACCGGCGTCGAAGAGGGTTCCTAGGGCGCGAGCAGCTCCCCAGGGTGAGGCCACAGTAAATTCCACCTAATCCCTTCTGCATACAAATGAGTGCCTGGCAGGAGGAAGAGGGCCAGACACTCAGCCCCGCCCACTCCCCTCCGGGGTTGGTTGTCTTGGCTGAACAAACAACCCAGCCACCTGGAAGCAGGATCTAGGCTGAGAGCAAGGAGAAGGGTCTTGCTGACAGGGTGCTTACTGAGGCTGACTCAGGCTGGGACACCCCCGCCCCCAAACCTAGCAGTGGTACATAGGTGCTTGGGTGGCCAAGTGTGGTATGGCTGGGGGACCAGAAGGCTAGACTAAATGAGAAAATGGGAGCAAGGAGGAGTAAGATGGGTTGAGGTAGCTCAGTGGGGTGAGTCCTTTGAAAGCCTGGTAAAGACTGACTGAAAGACCACAGGGTAAGGGAATCTCGCTGGAACCCTAGGGCAGGGTCTGGCAGGAAAAGGTTCCTTCATGACTAACAGACAGGGTTTCCGTTTGGTTAGATGAGAAGTCAGTGCAAGAAGGGGGAAAGGAGAAGGTTGGTAGGGTGTGTGTGTGTGTGTGTGTGTGTGTGTGTGTGTGTGTGTGTGTGTGTGTGTGTGTGTGTGACACCAAAGAATATTATACATGTCCATGTAAACAATATAATGAAATCATATAATCAAACAAAAAAGGAGGGGAGAAGGGGTTCATAAAGAGTAATATGCATGTATGTAAACATTACAATGAAACCCCTTTGTATAATTAATTTACAGTAATTAAAATAAACAAAGTAGGGCACACTGTGGCTCTTGTCTGTAATCCTAGCTCCTGGAGAGGTTGAGATCTAAGGATCACAGTTGAAAGCCAGAGGAGGCAGAAAAGTCCATGAGACTCTTACTTCCAGTTAAGCAGCAAAAAGTTGGAAGTAGAGTTGTGGTTCAAGTGGTAGAGTACCACCGTTGAGCAAAAAAGCTAAGGGACAACACTCAGGCTCTGAATTTAAGTCCTAGTATGGGTGCAAGAAGAAGGAAAGGAAGGGAGGGAGAGAGAGAGGGAGGGAGAAGGAAGAGGAGGGAAGGATGAGAGGAGAGGAGAAGACTATCAAGGGCTAATCCCCAGCTTTGGCCCCAAAAGCAGTGGAGGAGAGGTTGGACCCCAAATGGAGAAAGACTCTCTGGTGGGGAGGAATGACATTAGTCACATAGACAGCATGGACCAGGGCACTCCATGCCATCCTACAGGGATGGGTGAGTTTTTCCTCTATGAAACTGGAGGTCAGAAATGTTGACTCTGTACCTGGCAGTCAACTCCCTGGTCATTTGTCATGTGGGTCTATGCCCCAGACCTCTGCCATAGTGGGCAAAGCTGACAGGTGGACCAGTTCAGGGTCACAGTGAGTCAGTGCATACATGTAAAGCCCTTCAAATGCATACCCAGAGGTCTGAGGATGGCTGTCCAGAATTATAACACTCACTTTGGGGAATGAGACAAGGTTCCATGGCACAAGAAAAGGTTAACTGCTCTAGACTGGGCTAGCATCTGTCACTACTTCAGCCCTGGGTCACTTCTCCACTTACATGTGAGCCAGAACAAGAGAATCAGGCTCAGAAGAGGACCAAGGGGCCCTAGCCCATGTAGCCGGGACCTTGTGCTGGGCCCCTCAACAGCAGGCCTGTATAGCCAAGGCATGTGGAGACACATGTGGATTTGTGAATGCACATGCACACCTAGTCACATGCATCTCTTCCATGGAAACCAGCAGAAAGTACACATCTTGAGGACCCGATTAGGCTCAGTGTGTATTTGACAACCTTTCAACCTCCAGAAGCCGTTTATTTTTACAACACTTTCCAGCTAAGAAATTACTAGGTTTTTGCCCTTCCCCAAATAGCTGTGGCATCAGGAACCCCTAAGGTATATCTGGGCAGGAGCAATGGGGACCCCCTCTGAGGGGCTCCACCAGGACATCATAACTACGGAGAAAGTAGGACTCAGAGCTCTTTGCCTGAGGAATCAGAGGAACAGCCTAACCCCAGGCAAGAACTGAATTAGTCCCTCTGGATTATTCTGGAGGTCTAATTGTCCCTCCCACTCTCCTTCATCTTCTGTACCACTCAGTTCCTAAGCCCCTTTCCAAGTTCCTACTTGGAAAGGCAGTGGGAAAGGGGCTGTTTTCTGCCTCACAGACAGGGTAACTGAGGCCAAGACTCTACCTCTTGGCTATTTCTGCTTCCTGCTTTGTTGCTCCTGCCCAGGTCAAATGGACACATGGTGTTAGGTGACCCAAGAAAACTAGGCCTGATAGAAGGGAGACCCAACTCACCTGGGAAATAAAAAGAAAAAAATTCAACATGGTTTCTGTAGTAATGAGGTAAGGTAGAGCAAGCATGGGCACCCCCTTACCCCTCAGGAGGTAGGTGAGCACCCTCACCGGGCTCTGCATGCTCCCAGAGAAATTACTTCGCCACCTCCACACTAGAATGAGTGGCTTTACCCAGTCCTATTTCAGCAGCACAGACATCTCTCCAGCAAGAGCAGAAATCACTCAATTTAAAAGATAGGGACTTAATCCCCATCAAGGAAAAGAAGGTTGCCCATGCCCCCAGGCTCTGTGACCCAGGCTTTGTCTATTGTCTGCGTCAGAATCACAGGGATTGCTGGACAATGGCACCAAGGTCATCGAATTACAAGGCCCATCGTTCGCTAGCATTTTTCAAAAGAAGATGACTGAAGTCAAGGCACCGTGTCAGTTTTATAAGCCATGGATGGCCTAAGACAGGTAGGTCCTGCTGCTGCTGCTCGTGATCTACTGAGAGAACATTCACAATTTCAGTCAGTGGATCTTCCTTTGGTCTTTGGCTGCCTAAACGCCAAGGTGACTGTGCCAGGGTGAAAGGTGTCCCCAGAAAATGCCACCCAGTCATTGCAGCATCCTAAGATTTTATCTGTACCCCCACTCTATTATCTGACAAGCAGTAGTGGGTTGGTGATTAGCAAAATCACAATAGCTTCAAAATGCTGATGACAACTGCCATGGTTGTGGCAGTGACAAGAGATGTCACCAGGAGAAGGCAAGCCTGCTTCAAACCCCCACCCAGAGAGTCCCCACATAGGCAAGAGCTCGAAGCATTCTCAGGAAACTTGGCCAATCATTTCCTTGCATCTTTACTGCCTGGACAGATTAAACCCAGGCCCCAAGTGGCCCTCCCAGTTGACAATTTTTTTCTTTCAAAAAGGCAGAAGTTGCTGTGAGCCAAGTTCTTGCAGCCGAATTCCTGGACACAGTTTCCAACTATTCCAATCAGCCGGCTCTGCGGTTGGGCTGGGATTTCAAGCTTGCCACAGTATGAAGTCCAGTTTGGGCTATATTCCCTTCCCTCTCGCAGCGTGATGAAGGTTTCCCCGCAAAATCAAAAGGCTTACTGTCAAGTTTTCGATTGGTCTGGGCTCCGTGCTATCATGTGTGTGGTGATGGGAAGGAATATGAATGTGATGTCGGCTCCACCATGGGGCCTGGAGGCCTCGTCCAGGCCGTCCAGGGACCTTATGAAAGTGGAGCGGAACTCTTTTCATGTATATTCCAACTGCTGAAATTCCCCAGACGCGCCACAGTGTGCAAACGCAGTGGAGAAAAGAACAATGGCTGGATAAAAACCGAGGCAGGTCCACCGAGTACATGGAAGACAAACCCGTGTTGCTAATGTAAGAGGAAGCCGAGCCTGGATTCTTCCACTCTTCCTTCACCTTTCCTGCTCCTTTCCACTTCCCTTCTGCTCTTGGAAATAAAGTCACTGTGTTTCCTGGGGAGGAGACTGCTCTTTACTTGAATAAAGTACACACACACACACACACACACACACACACACATGTAAATGCACCAAAAGAAGTTGACACTGGGGAAAACCCCACAGATGGACCTGGGTCTAAAATGATCTACAGAATATGCCTTTTAGCTGATTTCGCCTTGTTTCTTAAATCACAGATGTATTGTGTCTGTGTCTTCAAGTATATATGCTTGCATATATAAAATAGAGGTAGTCTAGAGCCTGCCACACTGACTTCTGAGCACCGAGTATGTGCTTTCTAACATCAGATCCAGTGAAATCACACTGCTATTTTGAAATTGGCTCTGGTGAGAGCATTTCCACCACAGAGTGGCAAACGATACAAATCACAATTCTTTCCTTTTCTCAAGCAACTAGTTGTTAGATATCCTCTGTCTTCATCACTAAAGCAATGCTAACACCACAGACCTAAGTGAATCAGTATATGTTTGTTCAAAAGAAGGAAGAGCAAGGAAGGGAGGGAGATAGGGAGGGAGGAAGGGGGAGAAAAAGGGAGGGGGCAAGGGAGGAAGAAAGAGAGAGAAATACCAAGGGCTAAAGGTATGGCTTAAGTGGTAGAGTGCATGTCAAGGAAGAAAAACCAATCTGTTCTTTCAAAACAAAAAGGCAAGAGCTACATTGATTCCTTTTTTTTTTTTTTTAATTCTTGCCCAGGCATTAACTTTCTCCTATTACTATAAATTTGCTGCTCTTGTATTTTCTTCTAGCTCCAGAATTAAACACACTTCTAATTTCTCACTTCAGGTGCATTAAGTGCAGTATAGGGCACAAATGAATAATTTTATTGATAATAAATTTTATAATCCATGCAGCACTTGCGGAAAATGGATGTGTTCTGGATGCATTCATTATTTCTCCTAATTTGAAGACCACAGGACTGCAGCCGCCCTGCTTGCTGGACCACTGGTAATTGCTGGCTATTTTCTACTGGTTTGAGGCTCAATTTGACAATTGAGGCACATGCTCTGCTTTATGAGGATAAATTACAATAACTACGTTATCAGTTTATTACTTTTATTAATTTAAGAGACGATCCGATGTTGGTGAGTAGTTTCTGTCTCCTGTGGACAGGATTTATCCCACCAGGTTAATGGTGCTATAAGGAACTAGATACACAACATCGTGCTAAAGGTAATGCCCCTCCCTGCACATTCTCCTGAAAGGATGCAAGGATGGGGAACAAAAACCATCTGAGAGAGGGAGCTGGCTGCCATTAAAAGAGGAGATGTGTGTGTGTGGGGGGGGGGGGGGGGGACAAAGGATTGTTGGTGGGTTCTGAGCTTACCTGGAAAGGACAGTTGTGAAGAACATGGGTCTTGACATGAGACAGTGCTACTCTCAGTTTCAGCTGCCAATATCTGTGCAACCCTCAGACAAGTCAACTGGCTGCCCTGTGTCTCCTCATTTGTACGATGGAGATGAAATCATACCTGTTCTTTCGGGGCGTAGGCAGATGGGTCACAGCACATATCTAACCTGGGATGTACCCCATGGATGCAGCTACTGGCTGTTCTTAGACTCCACACTGAAGTAGGATTCCAGAAAGTATTTGTGTCAAGTGAGACACAGACAGAGTTTATAAATGAATCCAAGAAAGTTGTCTGTGACTGACAGTCAATGGCCAACTGGACTGGGAGAAGCCCATCTCATAAAGCATTCGAGGAAAGCTGGACCTGTCCCACAGAGTCAGACTAGAGGACATGAGATTCCAAGAGTCAAATTGCTACAGTCATGGGGTACTTTCAAAGTCCAACATAATTGTGAGCATGTTACCTGTTATTTCCAGGGCATTCACCTGCTCCTCTGCCTCTCACCCTGACCCCCTGGCCACGGCCTGCCACTGGCACCCACCTGTTCTACTGTCAGGGCCAGCTCAGGACTCCAAGAAACACCTGAAGCCTGATTGTGCATTAGAAAGAAAACTATTCTTCATCTGCTCAAGAGCCTTCAATCAGGCCACTGATGGCCAGAGCTTATCACCACCATCAGTGGGCAGAAGGCATGGGCAGTGCCTTTGGAACCCAGGCCTCATCCTAGCATGACACTGCCTAGCAGCTCTGCCTGGGTGTATGTTTCCTCAATAGCCAAGAACACCTGCCACATGGCTCCCACACCTGCAGAGGACAGTCCAGGGCCAGCCCAAGTGAGGAGAAAGGAAACTGCTAAACAGATATGTTCACTAAAAACAGACCCTACACACCACTGTAAGGAAATGTAGCCAAATGCTGTACTATTTTATAATCATAATGGTGACTTTAGCTGGATTTATTCCATTTTATTTTTCCAGCAAAGATTCACCTGGCCCTTCCAGTGGGAAGTGGTGCTTTATGCAAAAATCAGGCTATATCCAAAAAAAGAAAAAAGAATAGAATCAGACTCCTCCCTTGGCACTTTGGTGTTTTTTTTTGAAGCACAGGGGTGCTAAGATGGGCTCTCAAGTGGCCCCTATGTCAGCAGAATGGAACCCCTTTCCAGTCTTGAGTCAGGCTCAGGGGCCATAGCTGCATCCCTGACAAGCCTTTCTCATTTGTGTTACAGTGTGGTGGTTCTCACAGTTAAGTTTTCCTGGATGGAGGCAGACTCAAGTTGGAGAGCCACCTGTGCATGTGCACAATGGCATTGAACCCCGGGGGCCTTTGTAAATAATGTGGAAATACCATTTCCAGCATCCCAACTAGTTACCTGGAGCAAGGGACTGGGAGAGAAAGCACAGCACAAACAGCCAACCCCACAGTGGCAGCCTTTTGTTTCCTGGCTCTAGGAGTCACCGTTTGGTATGAAGTTCTTAGTCCTGGTCTGGGAACATATGGCAGAACATCTGCCTTGAATAAAAAGACAAGAAAGAGTGTGAGGCTCTGAGTTCAAGCCCCAGTACCGGCACAGAGTCCTGATCTGGGGAAGGACGCCCTGTGAATCTCCTCCTTCTTGCCTCCTAAATCCTTGGCATTCCAGCGCCCACCCTCCTCCCTCTCCTGATTAACAGCCGGCCACCTCATTTAGAAAGCTAACTTTTCTCAGAGTTCCATCCTGTTCTTGAGGTTTCAGTTGGAAACTTGGCCTAGATGACAGCTGTGTGGGCCTCTCCCCAGCTCGACCCAGCAGGAGTTCTAATACACTTCATTCTGGGGCTGGTTGCTGCTTTTAATCTATCAGCACGGCGCCACAGCTGCTGTAAGCTAGCTGAAAATTGTCTGCATACGAGGCAAACCATTTGTAACCCTTTTGCACACAAGCGCACACTCCCACAGAAATGCGCTGCTGGGTTGTCTGTGCCTAGGAAATGTGCAGACCCCATGTGGCCAAGGTCATCCTGAAGACAGGGACATCCCCACCTAGAATGCCAGAATGTGGTGTCAAAATTGCCTTCTCCCAATGCAACTTCTTGCCCCAGTGGAGTCCAAACTCTTCTTCCCAAGCTGAGGCAAGATCATAGATCCGTCCAGCTAGGGCTGAGACCAGGAGTCCTGTCCTATGACCCTTTGGAAGAGGAGGGGGACTTTCACCGGAAGAAGTGAGCTCAGACTTGTAGAGGGTCTTCCATGTGCCACAAAGGGCCTGGCCCAAGCAACACCACCTGATTCTCAGATCTGCTCCTGCCACTAATCAGCAGCTCAGGTCTCTGTTCAGTCCACTCAGCAGCATCAGACCCAACAGGGATCTGCATTCATGGCAGAGGAGGGCAGGAGCAAAAATACCTACCAAATATTAATAGTTACAGTTCTGACAAACCAGCCGGCACCCTTCGGGCACTGAACACAATTTTAGGTGTCAGTAGTGAAAGGGAAAGAAAAGAGGAGACTTAGGGAAATAACTGTGGAAAGGTACAGAGAGGAAAGGCTAGAGGGACAAGGTGCACCCATCAGGAGGCACCATCCTCCTTGCATCCCTGCCTCTCATCCCTCCTGGAGGACCCCTTGGTGGTCAGCGGGAGGAGGTATGGGGCCTCCTCCTTCCAGTGCTTCCAGTAAAGGCAGAAACAGACTTCTTGGCTCCTCCACCTGCTTTAGACACCATGAAACCTTCCCAGCTTCCTCTGCCGGGTGAAGCCAAGAGAGAGCCCTTCTCTTCTACCTTTCACAGAGGGCCATGGCCCGCTCCTCCCACAGATTACAGGTTAGGTTTCTCTGCAGAACAGCTCTTGCAAAAGCCTGGTGGCTCATCCCTGGCAGGGGATTATATGGTCCCGAGGAAAGTAGAGCAAAGGGAAGAGAATAGGACAAGGTGAGCCGGGCCTACCGCACCTAACAGCCCATCTCAAAATCCAGTCTTCCATTGGAATCAACACTGCAGCAGCTGTATCTCTTTCATTTGAGTAATTATCATATAATTAAGTGCATGAATTACAAGAGAGCCAAGGCATTAAATTAAAATATTTAATGCTTGTAAATCTGAAAATGATCACTGTGCTGATGTGAAGCCAGTGAGAAGTGAGGCTAATGGCTTGACGGCCTGTGCTGGGAGGTGGGAGGTATCGCAGACGCTCCGTGTCTGGGAGAGTTATGGGGATGAGTGGGGGAGAACTTTGTGAGGCAGAGAAACCAGTGCCCAGAACTCACAGCTGGCTCTCCTAAGAAGGCAGAGGGCCACGTGTTCTAAGGCTACTAGCAGCATCTGGGGTAAGACAGTCATCTGTGGGAGGTTTCACTGTGTGTTTGTGACACTCCAGGGCAGAAGGGAATAGGGCCAATATGGCATCACCTGTATTTGTATTTTTCCCCTTGGAAAGTATTCATGTTCCTAGTTGAGCACTGGTGGCTCACATTTGTAATCTCAACTATCCAGGGCTGAGATTTGGAGAAACCAGGTTCAAAGCCTGCCTGAACAGAAAAGTCTATGAGATTTGATCTACAAAATAACCAGCAAAATGCAAGGGTAGATGCGTGACTCAAGTAGTAAGAGTATCACATGAGCAAGCAAACCAGCTGAATGACAGGCTATGAGTTTAAACCTCAGTACAGGCAAACTCACATACACGGTGGGGGGAGGGGGAGGAGGAGGAGGAGGAGGAGGAAGAGGAGGAGGAAAGCAAAGTATTCCTGTTCCTTTCTGGACAAAGAAGGAAGCAAGGGACAGAAAGGAAAGGAGAGTGGGCAAAGATTATGAAGCATGTTACGATCAGAGTTGAAGGTAGGGACAGAGCCTCTGTCAACTTGAATTTCCACACCTGGAAAACAGCAGTGAGCTAGCTCTCCTGGCTCTAGCTGGCTTTGATGTGACCTAGGACAGCATTAGCTGATCCTTTCATTTCCCAAACTGACCTGGCTCCCTCTTAGGACAAAAAGGAACTACAAAGCTGCTGGAGCAATGTTCCTGTAATGCTGACAAATAGTTCAACAGAGTGGAAACGGGTCAGCTTTGGGTTTCAGTCCAGAAAACATCATGCACATCCAGGCTGAGCTAAGCTACACAGAAGGGGTTCAAAAAAAGAAAGGTCTCCTGGACAGAGTGAGCCCTACTATGCCAGCCAGGTGTGGGCTGGCCTGCCAGGGTTCTCACCAGAGGCAGAAACTCCACTCCCACCCCAAACATAGTCATCAGAGAATGGAAGGGCAGGAGAAGAGCCCAGCCCCTGCTGAGAACTATGCAAAGGATGGACACCCTGTCCAGGCTCAAGGAAATGAGGGGTGTGAGAGGTTAGGAGAGGGTAAGGGTCCCCTTGCCCACGTGATCTCCACCAGGAGGCATCAGTTCTTTGGCTCAGAAGACTGGTCTTCTCATGGACCCAGCCTCTGCCTGTGGCTGGTGTCTTTACAGCTCACTTCACTTATGAACCCTGCTCAAAGTATGCATGTCCTGCAGGGACTGACAAGCCTTTACTCCTCTCAGAATAGACTTTGGTTTCATTCCTGTCAGTTTCCCCAATTCTTTCTGAGAATGAACCCAGGATTCTTGTGGGGGAAGCTCCACAAGAGATTAGCTCCACCCCCTGAAGCTGTAGGCAAGCATGTGACTCAGCTCTGCCCAATGGATGCACTCCATGTCTCTGGATAAAGTGATTGGTTCAGGAATAAACATGTGGCGAAGCCTGGCCAATCCAAGCCAAGTGTAAGAGTATTCTGGTAGTATTGGGGTTAAAACACTTTACTGCCCTTTGGATTGCTAAGCTAGCAGGGTGTGAGGCTGGACGGTCTGGTAGCCATTTTTCTCACGAATAGAGAAAAGCCAGCCAAGAGCAAGAGAGAGGATGCCAGGTGTTCAGGGCTGGAAGAAGACATGATGAGCCCACTCACTTTGTTCCTTGGGCTACTTTTAGATAGGCTTTTGGACGCTCATAACTCAAAATTGGTCTGAGGGCTACATTTGCACCCAAGCCTTCAGTACCTCCCAAAGAAGGGTTCTGTCCCTTATTGTCCATCTGTCTTTCTCCCTACTGCTCCCCTGTTCCACGGTGTTTATTAGTGCAGCACAAGTCTGGACAAATGCAAAAGTGGATGATTGGTAAGTATTCTCCGCTCAGGCAGCTGCTCTGGGGCCACCAAAGGCTGCCTCTCCTCACACCCCCACCTCCCCCACGAGCTGACCCCACTCAGGAACAGCTTGTGTTGGACACTTTGCCAAAGGTCTCTTTCCTCAGAACACACATGGTGGCCAGACCTCATCATTCCTTCCTCTTCTGGCCTGCACAGCTGGTCATGGCCTCCCGGCCTCTAACCTCTGTCCCCCATGTCCCCAGTTTGGAATCCCTCCATCCCCTTCGGGAATCACACCAGACCTAGACAGTCCGTTCATTCCAGGAAGGATTCTCCCCGCTCCCTAGCAAGGCAGCTGTCCTTGGGGAGCCCCTGCAGTACCTGCTGTCTACACACCAGGGCTCCCGAATCTGCCCCAAACACTACATCTCACCTCTGCCACTTTCTCAGGCCACATATTTTCTGATCTTGATGACAGCAGCCTCCTAACCCACTTTTGATTTTCCAGGGAGACCTCACTCAGTCTTTTACAGATTCCCTGAAAAAAAAGATAGTTGCTAAGTGTTGAGGACCCCATGGGAGTCACCCTAGAGAGCCTCCGAATGTGTGGACATCCCATGAGATTTCAACATGAAAGTGGTCTGCACAGAGAATGTGCCCAGGCAGGGCAGCCTAACTACTCAGGAGGCTGAGATCTGAGGGTTGTGGTTTAAAGCCAGACTCTTAGCTCCAGTTAACCACCAAAAAGCCGGAAGTAGAGGTATGGCTCAGGTGCTAGAGTGCCAGCCTTAAGCAAAAAGGCCAAACAGGGGCGATAGGCTCTGAGTTCAAGTCCTTATACCAGCACAAAAATGAACAAAGATTTTATTTAATTAATTTTTTTTTTTTTTTTTTTTTTTTTTTTTGCCAGTTCTGGGCCTTGGACTCAGGGCCTGAGCGCTGCCCCTGGCCTCTTTTTGCTCAAGGCTAGTACTCTGCCACTCGAGCCACAGCACCACTTCTAGCCGTTTTCTATATATGTGGTGCTTGGGAATCGAACCTAGGGCTTCATGTACTCTTGCCACTAGGCCATATTCCCAGCCCTATTTAATTTAAATTTAAAAATAGGAGTCTCCTCATGCCGGGTCCTAGTATCAACTTGTTGTATGCCAGTTGGAAAAAAAACTGTGAAATGTACCGGGGTCCACTGGAAGAAGGACGTGGAAGATGTGCTGACTCCATGATGGTCAAGGATCATCCAGCCCCCCGATCTCTGGGCCACACTGACCTCCAGTGCTGGCCCACTGTGCGCTCATAATCTCAGCCATCCCCATTTTACAGATAGGAAAGCTTAGGCTCAGAGAGGGAAAGTGACTTCACTATGGTCACACAGCACTAGGTGGCTCAAAATCAAAGCTCATTATGATTCCCGTACATCAGGCCATTCTCATTTATATTAGGCAGGAGGTATTTATTTCACTTTTTCTGGCTCTCTTTTTTTTTTTTTTCCTGCTTCTTAGGAGTCAAGAGGTGTCTGTTAATGAAGAATGAAATAGTTTGCTCCAAAACAGTTTGCTTAATTACTACAAACTCTTCCCCAACCAAACCATTTAATTGAATTCAGATAGCATGTTTGATGTTACATATAATATTTTGCAACTTGGCCCTCTTTGGGGAACATATTGATTGAGGAAGAAAACAGATGTTCTGGAAGACATTTCTAAATGAGTGTTGGACTAGACGTTGGAGCTGAACAGGGCGTACATGTGCAAGCTCAGTCCTGACAGCGAGGGCTGGGCCGGGCCAGGTTCCGTCATGCCATTCCCTAAAAAGCCACCCGTGACCTGTCCCCTCCTTTCACAGCACCAGTGTCTGCTGTGGCCTTCGGGCCACTGGCCACCCGCCACCCTAGAGAGCTCCAGGAGCGCGCAGGGGAGAGGTGAGGAGCGGCAGACCTAGATGTGCAGAGCTTCCTGGCAGCGAGAGCGGGAGGGCTGTACAGCTGGGTGGACAGCGAGAGGAGTCCTGACTGCAATCACAAGCCAGAGCTTGCCAACACGGTGCTGGGTGTGATCTGCGCCCCCCTCCTACAGTCACTCACTACACATGAAGAATCTGTCTTGTATCTTCTTGTATCTCAGAAAACACCTATAAAAGCCAGGAGCTGTTGGGTCATGCCTGTAATCCTAACTACTCAGGAGGCTGAGATCTGAGGATCAGGATTCAATACCAGCCTGGGCAGGAAAGTCTGTGAGTCTTATCTCCAATTAACTATCAAAAAATCAGAAGTGGAGCTGTGGCTCAAGTGGAAGAGTACCAGCCTTAAGCCCCAAGTTCAAGCCCCAGTCATTACCCCCCCACCCCCCCACACCATGAAAAGCCTGCCAGTCCCCCAGCTGCAGACTGCATTGGGAGACACAGGAAGGTGGAGAAAGGACACTGGTGGCTGTGGCTGTGGCTGTGGCTAGAATGCAGAGGGAAAGACACGGGTGAGATGGGTCGGAAGGAATGTCATGGGAGGCCTTCCTAGTGCACTGTACTGAAGGCCTCACCCCTGGGTGACATGGAGCCACTAAAGGCCTCATACCAGGGAGGCACATTCAGAGACCACTTTGGGTCCAGCGCAATTGTACACTGGTAGTGACGGAGCAGAGTAGGTTCCAGAACAGCAGAGCTGATGCTGTGCTGTGGGCTACACACTGGGCATGCAGAAATGAGTAAGCAGCAAGCCAGCCTTCCTGCCCCCCACCCCCGTGACCTTCTACTATTATCCTTGCTACACTCTGTCCATATTTCTTTTTAAATTACCAACAAGAGAAGACATGAAATTTCCATTTGAGGAACACTTCATGAATATCTGCTATGAGCGTGGTGCCAGGAGCACCACAGGAAGAAAGAGTCCTTTCCGCCTTTCAACCCGCAGTCTGCTCCCAGGAAACCTTCCTAGGTCTCCCCCTCATATAACTAAGCCCCAAACTTGCCTGCTTCAGAAGCAGCACCTACTAAGTGCAGGGGCCTACAGCAGAGGTAACATAGACTTGCTGCTCCCAGTTTTTGTGTGGAACCCTAACAGGCGCCCTCATGTCGGGGGATGCCACTCAGCTCCAGAGAATGGGCCCACTGAACCAGTGGTCCCCTGTAGTCACCAAACACAGCTCAGGACATGAGGAGAGGCGGTCATCACCTTGCCCCCAGGGCCGGCCTTCAGCCATCCCCCGGCTCTCCAGCCCGCCTGTGCTCCCACCTATGCCTTCCGCCGCCTTCCATACCACCTGCCCTGCTGCCCTCAGAACAGCTGTGGGCTTAATTACCAAAATAACATTTTAATAGTCTCATAACTGAACTCCCTTCAAAACATGCCAGCAGAAGAGGTGGGAAGAATTCTTGTCAGCACCTCTCCCTGCCCGATTTGGTAATCAAAGGTGTTTAAGCTGCGGAAGACCCAGCCGGCCCACGGAGCCTCTTCTACCCTGCCACATGGGCACGGCTTCCTCACACAGACCCACGTCCATGACCTGCTGCACACAGGAGACTCATTGTGGGTCTTGCCGCTCCTAGCTTATGGAAGGAGAGAGACCAGTAGTCACTCAGCAAAGCAGATATGCTAAGAGAACTTAGGTGATTCATCGACGATCATCAGGAGGTTTTTATTGGCTTTAATACATATTTTGTATTAAAAATGTTGTCACAAGCATTAACTCTGGCTCCTCCTTTGCCTGTTATTTCATGTCATCATTCAAGAGGGAGGCCTAGCTGGTATTTAGTTCCTCTAGCAAGCCCCGTGTAAAACTAGCATCTCAAATCACAGTATGCTCTACCACTCACACGACCCCTGCCCTCTCCGGGTTCCTGAACCTCACTACCATCTTATTTACCCTGTGCTCACTCCGCCTGGGCTGTGGCTCTGTTCACAGCCTATGCTGTGTGCTCTTACATCAGTTCCTTGGTCAGAGCCCAACAAGGAAGGCCAGGCTGGTTCTGTGCTGCTAGTGTTTCCAGGGCAAGGTGGGTCCCCACAGCAAATGGGCAGCAGGTGAGCTGGGATGGTCGAGAGCATCACACCCACCTGGGTTGCCCTGGGAGAGGGGCTTCTAGGCCATCCAGTCTCAAACTTCAGAACAACCAGTCTTTTTTTTATTTTGGCCAGTCCTGGGCCTTGGACTCAGGGCCTGAGCACTGTCCCTGGCTTCCTTTTGCTCAAGGCTAGCACTCTGCCACTTGAGCCACAGCGCCACTTCTGGCCGTTTTCTGTATATGTGGTGCTGGGGAATCGAACCCAGGGCCTCATGTATACGAGGCAGGCTCTCTTGCCACTAGGCCATATCCCCAGCCCCCACAACCAGTCTTTTTTAAAATGCATGTTCTGGTTCAGCAGGACTGGGTGCATCTGGGACTCTTTATTTCTAGCACATTCTTCAGTCACTGGGCCATGCCTTGAGAAGCAAGGCTCTAGGGAGTAAGGTCCTGAGAGAGCTCAGGCCAGGCTCAGGGATATTAGATCTGAGACCAAGTTCGGGTTGAAAACACATGACCTTCAAGCTCAGCTGCGGGCAATGGCCTGGGCCTCTTGTCACCTGTGAGGTAGCGCCCCAGCCACAGGAGGGAGGCGGGCAAGAGGCACTAAAGAAGCCAGTATCCTCCCTTGTCCTGCACATCTGGATTCCAGAACAGAATGCGGTTAGAGCAGGCACATACTAGGTGCCAGGATGGCTCTGCAGGAGCACAAGACAGGCATGGATGTGGACTGCCATGGGAGGCAGCTCATGGGCTCAGATGGGCTCCTGGGGGGTAGGACAGAACATTGGCAATGCAAAGGCTGGGTACACTGGGCCTGATGGCCACCCTGAGCCCTGGGACAAGCACCTGAATACCAAAGAAGACCATAGTGCCCTCTGGACATGAACTCGAGACAGGCATAGGCATTCAGTGGCTCACCAGGTATGGCCTATGGCAGCTCCTATGGCAGCCCTTTGCAAACTGGCCATCACCCATTAGGCCTGCTGGAGAGCTCCAGAGACTAAACACTCTGCTGGCCACATACATGGCCTGCCCTGGGAGACTCGAAAGCTATGAGTTCAAACCTTGCTCCTGCCCTTCTGGGCTGTGTGACCTTAAGCAAGCTAGTTTCCTTTCTCTAAGCCAAAACTGTTACCAGCAAAATGAACTTAACAGTACTTGACATGATTCACAGAGCAGGCATACATGTACACCCATATGTGTGTCTGTAAACATATATCCTTTATACAATTGGCCCTTGGTATAACCAAAAGAATGGCTCCAATGATGCTCAAGTCCTCAGTAGAAAATGGTGTTGAATTTGCATAGAATCTACATGTATACTTGTGTACCCTTTAAATCACCTCTAGACTACTTCTAATACCAAATAAAAATTAAATTCTATGTGAATAATTGTTACATTACATCACATAGGCAATAAGGACAAGTTGAGTTAGATACAGTTTTTAAATATTTTCAAAGTACCTATGCAGTGCCCATAGATAACGGAAGGAGGATTATGTATTTTATTAAAGGACCTTATTTTAAATGTAGTTTAATATTCAACCAAGCAAGTGTTTACTGACTAATCATTTGCTAAGGCTTGAACACTGGGGCAGGAATGATCAAAAACTTCTGCTTTTAGCCAGGCACTGGTGGCTCACACCTACAAGTCAAGAGGCTGAGATCTGAAATTTGCTCTTCAAAGCCAGCCTGGGCAGGAAAGTCCAGGAGACTCTTATCTCCAATTAACCACTAGAAAACTGGAAGTGGTGCTGTGGCTTAAAGTGGTAGAGCACTAGCCTCGAGCAAAAGAGGTCAGGGATAGTGCCTAGGCTCTGAATTCAAGCCCCATGGCCAACAACAACAAAACAACTCCGCTCTCAAAGGATCCAGCATGTAGCTGGCAGCCAGGGAGAGGCCTGGTAGGCAAGCAGCCAGAACACCCTCTTGGTGGAGGGGGAAAGAGGGAACTCCCCAAGAATAGGGAAGTTTGAAGAAAAGAAAGAAGTCCAAGCTGGTGCCAGTGGCTCACACCTGTAATCCTAGCTATTCAGAAGTTTGAGATCCGAGGATTTTGGTTTGAAGCCAATTCAGGGAGAAAAGTCTGTGAGACTCTTGTCTCTAATCAACCACCAAAACTCCAGAAGTAGAGCAGTGGCTCAAGTGGTAGAACCCCAGCCTTGCGTGAGAAAAGCTAAGGGCCAGTGCCTATGTCCTGAGTTCAAGTCCCAGTACTGGCACAAAGAGAGCAAGTGAGCAAGCACAAGATAGAGAGACAGAGGTACAGCAATGATAGCACCAAACCTGCCTGCCTACACACACACACACACACACACACACACACACACACACACACACACACTGCCACTCTGCTAACATGGTCTGAGCACTCTGCTTTTGTGGCTCCCTTAATTTTCACAAGCACTGTAGAGGTAGGAAAGGTCTAATTATTACCACCATTTTACTGTCTGCCCATAGCCGCCAGGTTAGCAGGGAGCAGCCCTGAGGTTTCTGCCCAGGCACAGGCCCTAGCTGCAGGAATGTGGAGGAAAAGAGGCATTCCTCTGAGCAGTGACCAGAATAAAGGCAGTGTGATGGGAGATGGGAGAGGCAGGGTGGCCCAGCCACTGACAAAGGGACAGCAGAAAAGTGACTTGGGGCTGGCAGCCCAGGCAGCCCTCTCCTCCAAGCTCAGGAAGACAATACTCCCTGGACCCCAGTGGCTTCCCAATGGCTTCCCAAGAAGACCTCTCCTAGAAGTAGATCCCACTCTCTGTCTTTCTGAGGCACACTATCTCCAATCCTTGCTTGCTAGTACCGGGCTTTGTGTCCCTCACCCAAAATGTAGCCCATCCTGCGAGGCAGGGTATGGAATTTCCCACTTGTGGCTTCCTAGCATTGTTCAGATTTGGTGTGTGGGGATGAAGGATGCTCCCCACCTGTAACAAAGGTACACTCAACTTCCAGCCACCCTGAACCAGGGCCACACAGCAGTGGTAGCCAATGCCTATTTGACCTGGGAACCTGGCTGGCACAGGCAGCGGGGGGAGGGGAACTGAACTCCAAACCCAGCCTCCTAGCTTGGAGCGGCTTTGTCCTAGGCCTTTAAGCCATGTAAATGGCTTTAATCCCAGCAAACACCACCCTACCTCTGCAATAGACAGGGCAGAAGAGAGAGAGAGAGAGAGAGAGAGAGAGAGAGAGAGAGAGAGAGAGAGAGAGAGAGAGAGAGAGAGTGTGTGTGTGTGTGCGCGCTGGTACTGAGGCTTGAACTCAGGGCCCAGGCACTGTCCCTGAGTATTTTCTGCTCAACACTGAAGCACTACCACTTGAGCCACAGCTCCACTTTTGGCTTTTTGGGTGGTTAACTGGAGATGCAGATCACAGATTTTTCTTTCTTGAGCTGGCTTCGATCCTTAGTCCTCAGATCTCAGCCTCCTGAGTAGCCAGGATAACAGGCATGAGCCACCTGCACATAGCAAGAGTCTGAATCTATCTGGAGATGGCCCCCTGTTCAAGACCCCTTCAGTCACAAGCTCCCTCTCTTTCCCACCTGGACCATTACCACCAGACCTCAGTTGCCCTGCCCCTGGGTGTGAGCTGGGGAAGGACTTCCTCCTTCCAGTTGCCAAGGGCCATCTTCATTTCCTTCACCTTCTCACAACTGCACTTTCCAGAACAAGATATTAAGGGAAGAGAAAGCGAGGGCTTTCAGGGTTTTGTAGCCTTCGCTCCAGGGAAAAACAGACACTCATCCCTGTCTGAAATTGCTTCACTCGGTGAGCCTGTGGGCCATGGGAGCCCTCCCGCCACAGCTGAGCAGAAAATAGAGTTTGTTTCTCTGTTTCCCAGCCCCCTTGCCTCTGGCCCTCGCCTCCTCTCCCTCCTCCTCTCTGCCTGCTGCACAGCTGGGGGGCTGCAGCCTCATGGCTCTGAGCTGCTGCCCAGTACCAAGGCGCAGGGCAGAGCTCCCACAGCACGCAGCCCTGTGAGGGAGACAAGAAATGAGGAAGCCCTTATGCCTCTTCCTGCCCCCCCCCAAGCCCCTTGCCACAGAGCCACAAAGCCTTTGGATGGCCCCCGATGGAGGCAGACCTAGGACCTTTTGTTCCCAGAAACATCCAGGTTTCCAGGTCATTCTCTGGCCTGGCTGGGAGTACAGCATGCTGCTCCTGGCTTGAATAAAACGCTCTAGTGTTAAAATATTCATCTGGTTGGTCAGGACCAAGGGTGGAGTGTGTTTCTGAGAAACAAAGGCATTGTTTCCCCCCACTTCCTCCGCTCCTGGCTCACCTGAGAGGCTCACCGTCCACCTTGAACTTTTTCTTAGATTCCTCAGTGGTTGCCCAAGATGCCGAGCGTGGGAGAGACACAGATGGATGGACTCAACTAGTCGTTGCCTCTCCAAGGGGAAAGTGGAGGAATATTAGATATTTTCTTGGAAGTTAATTCAACTCAAAGCTGGGTACTGGGAATATGCGGTCCAAGCAATTAATCCCTCCCCCCACCCACTGCCGTCCCCCCCCCAGCCTGTGCTGAAAGCTTGCCCTCCTCCCAGGGGGCCAGGTGCACAAGGGCCCATGGCCTAGGGACCCACCCGAGAGGTCCCTCCTGGGCCAAACTGGACCAGACTGGGGCCCGCAGGATGAGTTAATTACCCATCATGTTGCCCCCTTTCCCTCTGCTCCCCAGTCCCCAGCACGCAACCTGTCAAGCGTCCACCCTGAGGACTGGGAAAATCAGCTACCTACTGGCCCTGGTCTTTAACTAAAGGCTTCAGCTAAATTATACCGCAGACCTTGGGGAGCTGGGGAGTGGTGGCTGGAGGAAGGGCTGATGGTGGAGTGGGGGGAAGGGAAGGGGAGGGCAGGGCCTGTCAAGCGTGCTTGTATTCCCCTCTAAGAGGAGCTGGGGAAACTGAGGCTCAAGACCAGGTAATACAATGCATGGAACCCCTGCCCCATCCTTCCTCTGGGACTGCCATGAACATTGTCAAACAGCCTAAGAGAAGAAGACAGATGCCACGAGGCAGTCCTGGGGAGAAGGACCCTCCCGCCATAGTTGCTCACAGGTAGGGCTGACAAGGGCAGTTAGTTGTAGGACCCCAGGGGCGGATCCACTCAGGCAGGCACATTCTCTGCCCTGAACCTATCTGCCTTCCAAGGTGTAGCTCGACCATCACTCCTAAGTCAGGATGGCAACAGTGGGTACCTCTGGGACTCTCAACTTTCAAACTTGCTCCCCCATGACAGTGCACCATCCAGGCCCCAGAGCAACCCATGTAACACACCTCAAATAGGAGTGTGTCGCTCACAGTTTAAAGGTTTTCAATTTCTAGGAACCGGTGGCTCACACTTGCAATCCTAGCTATTGGGGGGCTGAGAGCTGAGGACAGAGGTTGGAAGCCAGCCAGGGCAGAAAACTCCTAGACAACTCCAATTGGCCAGAAAAAGGTCAGAAGTGGAGATGTGGCTCAAGTAGGAGAGCATCAGCCTTGAATGGATAAAGCCAAGTCAGAGTGTGAGGTTCGGAATTCAAGCCCCAGTACCAGCACAAAAGGAAAAAGGAAAGGAAAGGAAAAAAGCTTTGCAACAGTTTACTCCTGCAGAGAATAAAAGCCCATGGGCTTCTGGACATGGCAAGCCCTGGTATTGCCCTTCCTCTACTGACCTCTTACATCCTCAGGACAACCATCTTACCAGGCACCACACTCCGGCCCCTCAACGCCCACTCTACACACCTTGTTACTCCATCTTCCCTTTGATGTCAGCTTCACTGACACCCTCCACAATCGGCACTCAAAATGTCTCCAACTGTATTTACATATCTGCTTGTTTGCCTTTCAGCCACAGCCCTCCCATCTATCCCATTTACTACAACAAAGTGGAAAAACGGATTGCATCATTCCCCAGAGTCCAGCCAAGTGCCGGGAACAGAGCAGGGTCTCAGTAACTATTAGTTGAATGAATTCAAGAGCCACTGGCTGCTGCCAGTTAGCTCAAAGTAGAACTTCCCCACTGTCAAAGGAGAACACTGGGCTCCAGGCACTCGAGACGGGTAGAAGAAAAACATATTCTTCCAACCTGCAATGAATATCAACCTTCCCTGCTCCTTCTTAATTCCTGATCACATTTGGATTCAGATATTTAAGAAGCCAGAGAAGCAAATGTTATTCAATGCCCCAGAAAGCCCTTGAGATCCAGAACTCGAAGGTGGAAAAGTTTCACTTTCATAAAGCCTAATAAAATCTTACTTCCATCGCACAGGCGGCAGAGGACACGCTCACACCGGTGCTTTGAGCCCGAGAGTGTGTGAAAACGAACACTGTGACCAGAATACAGGAGTCCGCCAGACCTGGCGCAAGGACTGCCTGGGGGCTTGGCCCAGCCCAACCCACACAAGGAGGATGGGCCCTGAGTTCCACAAGCTGAGCAGATTTATGCCGGAGCCGTGATATTTATAACAATAAATGATTCACGAGATGGCTGCCGTCCAGTGTAGGTCTCCCTGAGCACAGAGGACAAGAAAATAAATAAATAAACACTCCTGCCCCGCCCATGCAGGCTTCCCCCCAGCACTCGAATGTAATCAGAAGAACATTAAACATTCCTAAAATCTCCTCTCTTTTCCATGGCTGATTAAGCAGTTGGGAGCGGAGTTTACAGTGAGAAAGCAAACAATTACGCAGTATCCGAGGTAAACATTACCTTAGTAATGGAAGCGGAGATGCACAGCCTCCATGTCAGTAGGGATTATCATTATAATACTTAAAATAACATTTATAACACTTACTGAAATTACTCCAATGAAGTCTGCAGAGACACCGAAATGAAATCAGCTCAATGTGTTTTTATAAGAATACCGAAATCTCTGTCCCTTGGTGGGAAGTTATAAGCATTAACACTTTTTGCTGGGCTGCCATTAGCTGGTAAAATTTGAATACTGTTTCTTAGGTGAGCTCTAATCTTCTTTGAATCCTCCCAACACATTTTATCTGTAAAAAATTGTAGTTAAAAATTTAGTTTGATGGAATGATATTTAAGTGCTTTCCTCATCTAACTCCCTGAAAGTGCCCCAGAGAGTCTCCCTGTAATTTGTTCAAACGAAATAATATTTTCGTTTCCCTGTTTCTCTTTGTTGTCTTGGGTGATGAAAAGTAACATTTCTTTTCTTTCAATCCTATTAAGCGAGGCTCACAGAACGCCAGCCACTCAATCCAAATGCGATCTGGCAGACAGGCCGCGCGGCTTAAAAAACGGGCCCTGCCAACCCCGCTTGCTGTCAGGAGTCGACATGTCACCAGGCTGCAGTTTCTAGTAGCATTTTCTGAGCCATAACCAGGGCTATCAGCGAGCTGAGTAGGCTTTTCCTTCTCTCTAGCTCTCCCCTTTCTCTCCTGTTTTCTACCTGATACGCTGAGATCCTTAGCTCCGAAATTACAGGGTCTCAAGTCTGCTTACTTCCCTGCAACTCACAAGCTCATATGTACCCCAGGGCCTGCCTGGTCCTGCACTAGAGCTGGGGTGCAGGAACTGGTCTTATCTCTAGAGCACGGAGACTCCACTCCCTTCCTTCATCAAACAGTCCCCCTTGTTCCTCTTCTCATCTCAAAGGGCTTCCTTCCTTATCAGTCATCAACCAAAGACATTCCACCTTCCAAACTCCTACTCGTTCCTCAAAACCTCTGATCAGATGCCACCACCATCTCTCTGAGGCCCTCTCCAGTGTCTGATGGCATCCACATTCTGGCTATAGTACTTCACAAATGGTTTTATCCAAGCCAGGGACATGTGATTAGATTATGATGCCAGCCAGTCATTAAAATACTATACCCAAAGCTGGGTGCTGGTGGCTCACACCTGTAATCCTAGCTACTCAGGAGGCTGAGATCTGAAGTTACCCCCAAGCAGGAAAGTCTGAGAGACTATTATCTCCAATTAGCCAACAAAAAGGCTTGAAGTGGGGCTGTGGCTCAAGTGGTAAAGCAACAGCATTGAGCAAAAAAAGCCCAGGCTCTGAGCTTAGGTTCCCAGACACATTCTCCTTCCTCCCTCCCTCCCTCCCTCCCTCCCTCCCTCCCTCCCTCCCTCCCTCCCTCCCTCCCTCCCTCCCTCCCTCCCTCCCTCCCTCTCTGTGTCTTTGTCTCTGTCTGTCTGTCTGTCTCTCTCTCTCTCTCTCTCTCTCTCACACACACACACACACATGCACAAACTATGCACAATCTCTGTTAGGTTTAAATGGAGCCACATCCAATGGGTAGATAGATGATTGTGTGCAGTGCTAAAAAGGGACAAAAGCAAGATGCAAGAGAAATTGATCTTATTTGAATAATGCATGTATACGTGCATAGGAAATTCCTGGAGGCACACAAACATCAATAAGAATGGTCGGAGTATAAATGGGGGGAGAGAATGTCAAGAGGGGGTTAGAGAAGGGAGATTTATGGCCTTCTCTGCTATTTAAATCTGTTTCTCCATAAACATGCATTACTTTTTTGGTGGAAAAAAAGCCATCTGTACCAATAGGAAGCACTTCCTAGTGCCATTTTGAATTACTACATTTCATTCACTAGAATGAATAGCATCATGGGACAGACCACCATCACCAAGTTAGCTTCAGCACAAATGGCCTTAGTATAGCCTTTTCCAAAGGCCCCTCTCTATGTGGACCTCATGGCAGCACCTCATCTCTGAGTTCATGAGGTGCACGAAATTCTCTTAGTGTCCCACTCAAGACTGGGCTCTTTCTTCCTCTTTCTGCTTCTGGTTGGATGGTAAATAGAGGGAAAGGTCAGCCTGGAAGACTAACACTGAATACTCAGAGGCTGTCCTCTGGCTGGGACGGGGTGTCAAACATGACAAAGGGGCACCCACAGCCCCTCATCTCACTAGCTTGGTGGTCACAGTTGTGTTTTTGAGGCAGTTTGGCCAACTGCACATGGTAGGTTTTTTATTGTCAATATGCTTTGGCCCTTGGAGGAAGGAATGGTGAACCAGGGTGCTGGCAGGATAATGACCTTTGGGGCATTAGGAAAGCATCTCTTGATGACTTTAATTATACCACGAGTGGATGAGAGGCCACAGGGCACCGACATTGCTGGGCTGTGGTAAATGTCAGTGCAGCCAAACATTACACCTATCCATTTTATCCTGATGACAAACCTTTCTTTACAAATATATTCACAAAAGTACAGATACATGTACATGTATTTCATCTGTCTACACACACACACACACACACACACACACACACACACACACACAATCGTCATGTTCATTGTCATCATCTCCACCATTATCATCTTCCTTAAGTCTTCCTGCCCATGGTGCAGACACTAAGGTGCACTAGGGCGGACACTGCTCCCTGTGACACAATCTACCTTCTTGTGACAGCACCAATGAGCAACCAATGACATTTTATTGATCATTTGAATAATACAAATGTCCTCAAACCAACAACTCTGGAAATATCACCAATTTATCCAGAAACTGAAGCTCAAATGACTGCTGCTACATGAAATTCTCTTAAGCATTGGGCTGGTACAGGGCAGGAGAAAAGGAAGAGCCTGAGATGCTGCAGAAGGTGTTAGCCACAGACCAGTACTTGTAAGGTCTAGCACAAGGCTAGGAGGACCTCTGATGTAGGCAGGTATTGTCTTCCAACTTGAAATGTTCTTTTCTGAAACACATACCCTACAAAGGTTAGGGGGACTCTCTCGTGATACCCCATGAATGCAGGTATTTGACTATAAGTGTGGAAGAGGCCTCAGCGAGGATCACTTCCAGTAACATGGCAGTTCCCCAGCAGCCCTGTGCCCCTCATAACTAACTGTGAATGGACAGACAAGCTCCCAGTCGTCTTTCATGGATAAAGTCAGTATGGTGGTAGTCTGCCACCTATCCGAGGAGTCCTTTCCTTTGCCCTGCCTAGATTTCTCAAGCCTCCTGCAGGCTGGTGTTTGGTTTGGAGGAGCTTTCCCAACAGCGCACATTGGACCTTCCAGAGACCACTGAGAGCAGGCGGAGGGATTACTGCATTCCTAGGCTAGAGCCTAGAACAGCCATAATAAAGCAGCCCAGAGTGGCCAGGGGTCCTGAACAGCAAGTTAAAGTGTGAGATGGCCTGCCAGCCACTGTGGCTTCTCCTGTACCCTGTTCCTAGCATCCTCATATGGCCTCTTCACTGAGTAGCTCCTTCTCTGTCCCTCAATTCCTTGGGTTTCTCCTGGAGACCAAATCTGATCTTCTTATAGTCAGATTGGATCAAGTGAAGCCCGCCACAAGTCACATCCTGACCATTAGTCTTCAGAGGCCCTGTCTCCCAACAGTCACATTCTAGGATGCCACAGAGGAATCTACGGGAGACGCATTCGCCCACTAACAGAATGTTGTTTTTGTTTTTTGCATTATAAAGGTCTTTCAGTACCCTGGCAGTGTTGGCCCAGGGCTCCCCCTTTCCCACCCATCACTCCCTTCCTCACCTGGGGGTCCCCATGTCTTTCTTCAGGCAGAGAAACCAGAGGCTCACAAAACCCAAGTGACAATGTCATTGACTACTATTCCCCACCCTACTTTTCTAAATCAGCTTTGGCTGTGGCAAAGGGGCTTGGAGGAAACCTGCTCCAGTCCTCACCTCCCAAAACACCCTTAGGGACACTCAGCTGGGGAAATGGAAAACTCAGGACCAAAGGAATCTAATTATGATTAGAAGCACTTAGCACTCAGCACCCCACAGGTACAGGGTAGAGTGAGAGATCACTCAGCCTTTCAGCACCCAAAGGAATGGCCAAACTTCCCCTCTAGCCTCCAAGTTCTCCCCAGTCCCGAACATGATCAGATTCCCCCACCATCACCCCTGGCCCTCTCCATGGGGCCCACTGTCACACAAGTCTTTGGTGATGATGAGAACATAGAGGTTTTTTTTAGCCCTATGCATTTTGAAAAGTCTGTTCACGTGTGAGACGCAGCTTGCCTATGCCAGAGAGGGCATGCTTTGCAATCTGCATCGGCAAATTTGTTAACTGACTATTGAGTCTAATGTTATACCACTATTCTGCCTCTCGTTAGCAACACAAATTACCAGCAATTAGCCGGCTGACTGTTCAAAGGCAGTTCAATTTCATGTATAAAGAGAACTATATAATGCTTAATGTATCTATCAAATGTAATAGCCCAAACAAAATTAATGATATGAATACAATGAATGCTTATATGGGATAATTACAAGGTGTCCATCATGAGTGAGTGCCGTTGGAGTCAGACACACAATTCAGGCAAACAGTCACCAAAGTTGTGGAGCTGGCCAAAGCTTGGAGGAGACAGAAAAGGCTCTGGGAAGCAGAGCTGGGCTCAGCCCCAGCTGGTGACAGGGTGGGGAAGGCAGACTGTGCAAGTATGTGAAAAATACAAGTTGTACTTTCAAGCTTTGAGTGAAGTGAGACTCTGAGCTCAATTTACTCATCTGAAAGATGGGAACAATTGCTCCTGCTTCCCAAAGAAAGAGCTTCACTGCCCAGGCCTCACCTAGAAGAAGGTGACGATGCTGTGGATGCTATTATTGTCACATAAAAAGGTCCAAGGGGAGGCACCGCAGACCCATACCTCATCCGTGACAGAGGGTGGTGGTGGTACGATACAAATGACACTTTGATGTAATTACCACCTTTAAAAAAAATCTCTGGTAACTAAACATTTTCCTCTGTTCCATATCCCTGGAATGTCAGGGCCATTCCCAGTGTATTACTTGCATATCTATAATTAAATAATTAAGAATTGTTCAAGCCCTTCCAAACACAACAAAAGGCGATGATTATTTCAAACCCACTTTACGAGAAGTCAAGCCCCTATCAGCTCCATTTTTTGCTAATAGTTATGCAAGGCTGCACCGACAGCATTCCCTCTTGCATGCCAGCACACCAATAAATTAAGATATTCCTGGCCGCATCTGCACGAGGGAAATTAGAGCATTACCTGGTCCCTGCCAGTGTGCCAGCTCTGAGCGGCAGGCGCAGCCCACGCTGGGCGACCAGCTGTCTGCGAATGTGGCGTGTGGATCACAGCTCAGAGCCAGGGGATCTCTTAGGAGGTCTGCTCTAATATCAAAACTGCTCCCTTCACGGCACGGTATTCAAACACCTCTTCTTCCTCTGTCTTCCAGGCTCCAAACTGGGAGAATTGGGACCTGGGACCTCCAAGCTGCCCCCAGCTGCCTCTGCGCTGGTAGTTTTTTGGAGGAAGGCCTCTGGGTCCCTAAGCAGTGAGATTCACATTAAGGGCTTTGTTTCCTGGAGCCCTAGCCCCAGTGGCTTTGAAGGAGTGGCCGACCTCGTTCCTGGCTCATGTGACTTCGGGGGACACAGTGTCTTGTGTTTGGATGGAGAATGAGTGGTCCTTGTAGAAACTTAAAAGCCAAAAGGATTCCAAAATGGTCTGCACCGGTGTGAACTCGCTGTCCCAAAAGGAGACAAAGACTTATTTTCCCAGAAATGAGGTCCCACCTGGCAGACTGTGTCTCAGTGTGGCGGGGGGGGGGGGGCACGGGGGAGGAGAGGTGTTCAATATTTACCGCTATTTCACATGATCTTTCATGGTCAATCCCCCTCCCTCCTTGGGGGGCCCTGAGATCCTGACCAGGTCTTGACAGGCAGGCTCTGGAAATGATACCCATGCTTTAGACAGACAAAGCACAGGATGGTAGGGCCAGCAGCCTAGCGGCTGGAGTCTGCAAAGCATGCAGGACACAGTCTTCCTGGCACAAGTGGCTGCAGCATTGCAGCGAGAGAACGGCAGGATGCAGGAGTGGGTTAGAAGCACAGGCCCCAGCAATGGTGTGAGACAGGCAGATGGAGGTGAACCACAGTACTGAGACAAGGAACTTGGCACTGCAGTGCTGGGAAGGGCAGGTGGCTATTGGGGCAAACGACACAGAGGAGACAGCCAGGCCTGAGCCATTGATTGACTGGGAGGTTGTGAGACTTGAACAAAGGACCAGAGTGTCCAGGGAGTGAGTGGTCACCGGTTTGGAGGTCTGGAGGACTATGGGAGTCATCAATTGCAGTCAGCTTAAGTTTCAAAGAAGATCAGTGCTTCCTTTAGTGCCCCTAACATTTGCTATGCTTACCACCTAAGAGTTATTTTTCTCTAATGCCTCTTGTGAACTCCAATTCATACTTCACAGGCCAGCTCAAATGTTCCTTTGCTTTCAAACCTCACCTGTCTACCCCTACCCTCACATAGCAAAGATAGGCCATCACCTCCTACCCTAAATTTCACACCTGCATGCCTATCCCTCCCATTAGATTGGATGCTCCGTTAGGGTGGGGGCTGTTTTATCTTGGCTCAGGTTCCCCACTAAGTCCAAGGCTGGACAGTGTTGACAGACCTAGAAGTCATGAAAGGATATCTATCCCAGCCTGTGGATGCAGAGTTCAAGCCCCCACACCTCTGCCTTGTGACCAGGGGCTGCCTTTAGGAGATTTTGTCTAGGATTAACATCTCAACAAAGGGACCAGTTATCAGGAGGGAGCATTTACACTCCATGCAATGGGGTGAACGCCTTTCACCCTGGGCACTTCTGAGGCTTCTATACAGATTCTTAAAAAATTTTGCAGACATGGAGGCTAAGGCCCGTTCCCAAAGGACACTGCTCCCAGTGGGCCCCCTGGGGCCACACCAAGTGCCAGCTGGATCCTCTCCCCTTCTCGGCATCTGGGTAGGAGCCACCTCAAATTATGATAGGCTCGTCTTGGCTTCACAAGTAGGTTAAACTCCACTCAAACTGGTCACATGAATGCTCAAACACACTGCTTCCCCCCAAACCCCTTGTTTCCCTCCCACTCTCCACGTTCTCTGATGAAAAGTTATGACACTATTTAATCATAAACTGCTTGTACTACGAGATATTTGCTTCTAAGATCTGCCTCCTGAATATGTTGAAAGCTACTAGGGGCCAGAAACAGAGTCTACACTTTCTTAATATCCTCTTTGATCAAGAAGTGAGCAAGGGTGGGAACATGGCTTAGTGGTAGAGTGCCTAGCATGCATGAAGCTCTGTGTTCGATTCCTCAGTACCACATAAACAGAAAACTGGAGAAGTAGTACTGTGGTTTAAGGGGTAGAGTGCTAGCCTTGAGCAAAGAAGCTCAGGGACAGTGCCCAGGCCCGGAGTTCAAGTCCCAGGACTGGCAACAAACAAACAAACAAACAATTGAGCATACTTGATAGATAAGTAAGTCCTGGGAAAGTGCTACCATGCCGCCACCACAGCATCAGTTGCAAACATTGCCAAACAAGTACCTATTTGCTATGTTGGGATGTGTGATTCACTTGCAGAACCTGACCACTCCTGCCAGTGTTCTTTGGAGGCTGCCCTCCAATAGAAATGGAAGAAACTGTTACACACATGGTTTGAAGGCAACCCCAGGAAGATACTGCTTCCAGCAAGTGTGGTTGGACAGATCCATTTTCTGAGGTTCTCCCTGTTAGTCCTCTGATGAGAGCTGGAAGGACCAGAGAGTATCAAGAGGAACAAAACTGAGAGGCACTACCCCACCTCTCAGCAAGTCCAAGGCTATAGCAAAGGGGGAAATCCTATGTCCTATGAAGTGACTGGGCCAAGCTCTCCCAAAGAAGGAAATCCTATGTCCTGTGAGGTGACCGTGCCAATCTCTCCCAAAGGGGGAAATCTTAAGTCCTGTGAGGTGACTGGGCCAAGCTCCCTCATGCAAAAAAAAAAAAAAAAATCAGATAAAGATGTAAGATAAAAGGTGGCGAGCTCTTAAGCCATTCATTTGCTGTTTTCATATTAGTTTATAAACATTATTTCTTTCTCCTTTGCTACTCACTCTACTCTGGGCTAAGAAATCCAGCTCAAGGCCTGATCTGGGTATCACTTTTCAAATGCCCAAATCCCTGTAAAGGTTTAGTGTCTAGCTGTGTGCATTTTGCTCAGTATTAACATGTTCAATGGAGTACTTTGATTTTTTTTTTATCTAGACGCCAGAAGCTGGTGAATATATGCTTCATAGCTTCAGATAAACCTTTTGTTCTTCTGGGGCTGATCAGCTGGTAGAGCAGCGAGAGGGAGAAGGGGAGGGGAATTCACAGGGGCTCAGCGGTTTCAAAAAGTCAAATTACCTCTGAGCCATAGCAAGGCTGATAATTTAAATGAAAAAATATATATACAGGCTGCAGCACACAACACCGTCTCTGTTAGGACTTTTAATGAAGCCCCAGTTGTGATGACACTGAAGCCGGGAACGCTACAGTGGGATAATTACTTGGCTCCCACACAGCTGAGTTCCATAGATGCATTATTAACGGCACATTCCTCGCTATAACGAGAGCAGAGCAGAGGTAGCTCGGCAGACCTTGGCGTCCGCCATTAGCGGCCTGGCGCAAACACAAATGAGTGTTTTCACAAAAGCGTGCAAAGGTTGGTAAATTCCAATGAATCCTATCCTAGGAGGTGGGGACGGGGTGGGGGAGCAAGGGAAGGAGGAGGGCTCTGTGTGTGTGTGTGTGTGTGTGTGTGTGTGTGTGTGTGTGTGTTCCATACAGATGTGACCAGAGATGTCACCTTTCCCGTACAAAGTACTTGGAGTAAGGCAACCTGGGAAATTATGGAGTCAGAACACATTGATTTTCTCGAAGCAGATCTTGGCGGCAGCCCTGATGAAGAATTACAGAGGAAATGCAATAACCTAATTCTCCTCCAACCTGGCCTGCCATGCCTGCAGCTCTGAGCTCACCTGGCTGGGGCCAGGGGGGCAGTAGCTACTGATGCAGGAGACTGCACACCTGGACGCATGTGTGGCACTGTCACACATAGACACACCTCCTTTCCTGGCCCTGCTTCCCTTCCTACTCACACAGGCCACATTTCCAAGATATGTGGGCACATCTTAAAAGTCCAAGGTGTTCTGGGAAGCAGTTACCCACAATACAAGTATTCTTGCTCTCAGCCTATCCCAGTGAGAGCCAAGACCCAGACACCCCCATATCCTCAGAAGGGCTTCAGGGGAGGCAAATCCCGGACGGGGCTCCGGGGCACCAGGATGACTGAGACGAGCTGGCAGAACACAGCTGCCAGTGCCCTGAACTTCCTCTTGGTCTCCTCTAATTCATGGTCCCTGGAAGCGTCTGCTTCAAGGTGACCCTGATTCACGAGTTAGCCCCAGCATTCCCGCCTGCTCACAGAACCAGGGGCCTCCCAGTAATTAACACCCGCACTTGATGAGGTCCAGCTGGCAGACTGAAGTCACGCCAACATCCTCCACACCACAGCCTGGCGAGGCCTTCTCCCTCCCCCACCATCCTGGCCACCCTGTCCCCAGAGAGGAAGGCGCAAAGTCACCCACCCATCCTACATGCTCAGCCCAGGATAGTTTATAACAGGAAATGCTCTAACCGTGATCCTCTAGAATGGAGCATCAAATGGCCATGACAAAAGGTGGGACGGAGATGTGTGCCCTGACTCAGAAAGCTGCCACTGTGTATTGCTGGGGTTGCAGGGGAAGCTACAAAACAATATGGGCACAATAACCCCACTTACACCCAACACAGAGGTACAAAGAGAGGACAAAAGTAGGCACCACTGGCTTTGCAGCTGGAAGTCAGGATGGAAGTGGGAACGGACAGGGAAATGCAGGGTCCTGGGGCATTCTGTGTCACCATAGCATGCCACCAAGATTTTCCCCTGGGAAGACTCAGTCAACTATATGTTTATGGGCATAAGCACACAGCGTTTGCGTTATATGCAAATGATTCATCAATAGATACACCTATCTATAGAAGTTCCCAAATAAATACCAAGCAAGATGCCTCCTAAAACTGTGTTTACATCTCTGTGAAGACACAGCTGGGAAAGAAAAACACCAAATTGTTAGCAGCAGCTTCCTTGGGAGGTGGTTTCTATCTCTTTTTTTCTGTTACCAGCATCCTCTCCTCCCATGAGAAGGAGTTTTTTTAATGTTTCTTAAAAAGTGAAATGGGTAATTTGCTCAAAGTTATAAAGAGCACAATCAGCATAATTATTAATAATAATAGTAATAGTAATAATAACCACACAATCATCACTGATCACTCTCTGCCCAGCAAATCCAATACTAAAAATTAGTTAGGTTATGTTACTACCCCCCAGCCTCCCTTATGCAAGCCCCCCTACAAAAAGCAAGAAGGAATTGGTCAGCAAAGTAGCTTGGAGCCCTGAAAACAAAAAGGTAAAGAAAACAGCTGTCCGTGCCAGTAAAGACATCCCAGTCATCGACGCCAGTCCAGAGCCGGCTGTGTGCAGGGCAGAAAACACCTAGACAAAGGCAACGCCAGGGACGCAGACCCGGCCTGCACCAAGGCACACCTAGCCTGCCTCTGGGCCAAAGCCCACACCTCACAGGGGGCCAACCAGGCAGATTAATCATCTGCCCCTCCCCAAACACCACAAGGAGGAGCAGGAAGGTTGTGTGGGCCTTAAGGAGAAGGAGGGACCCCTGGTGGCAGCTGCTGGCCCCAACAATCCACTGTGACCTCCAGTTCACCCACATCCAGCAGGGAAAAGAAATGTTCTGCATTAGCAGACCTCCCTCTCCCCAGAGGGCAGCCTGTCCCTGGGCAGGCACCCTCCCCTCTGCTTGACTCCCCCCCTCCCCCCCACACACACACCTGCACTGAGCCTGCAGACAGACATTTCCCACAGGGTCTACCCTTCAGGAAGTCTGGCCAGCAGCCCTTTCCCTCTGCAGAGATTTCTGGTGGGGCTGCAGCACCTCCCACAGGTCAGCTCCCAAACTAACGTGGCCTCTTGGCAGAGGCCTCCGTGCCTTGGTCTCTCTTCTCCTGAATAGAGGCTAGGAGGGTTCGCTAGGGCCCCAGCTTTCCATGGGGAATGGGGAACAGGACCCTGTCCTTTGGGTAGAGACAGCTTAGTCCCCTAAACTCAAGGGGGAAAAATACTTCTCACCTCAAGGGACTCCAAGGACTTGCCAGGGGCTCCCAGGATGGTGACCTCTATTTGTGGGATGTTCCTCCTGATTCCGCTGGCCCTACGGGTGCCCATGGGACCCCAGAGCAGGGGAAATGGTGGCCTAGATTACTGGAGATAGGCCAATCCAGTACAGCAAGAAAAGCCTTAAAAACTGCCTCCCCCAGTACACAAGGGCATTTTCTAGGTAAATAGCCAAGAGAAGCTGAATGATGATGGCTCACGCATGTTACTTGGGAGACTGAATTCTGAGGTTCATGGTTCAAAGCCAGCCCAGACAGAAAAGTCCATGAAACTCTTATCACCAATTAGCTACCATTAAAGATTTTTGGCTTTTTTTAACCTGGAAGTGGAGCTGTGGCTCAAGTGGTAGAGCACCCATCTTGAACAAAAATGTTAAGCGATAGGGCTGAGGCCCTAAGTTTAAGCCCCAGTACCACCCCCCTTCCAAAAAAAAAAAAAAACATCAAGAGTAAGTAGCATATTTCTCCCTTGTTGTGTTGGCTATTCTTAGAGTAGCCCAGTTGTTTCTGTCTTCATTAAAAATAGTCCCACCTTTTCCTTTGTTGCTCTGACCCCTTGAACCTCTTGCTGTCTACTCCTTTCAATATGACAGGCTGGGAAGCCCAGGCCTGTCTCATTCAGAAAGAGCCTGAGTCCTTCATACATAAGGGTACCCCTCCCCCCCCCCGCTATAATACGCAGTTACACCCACATGATATAAAAACTAAGACTCAGACCACAGGCACACGGAAGAGGAGGATGCACTCTCAGACACACACACACACACACACACACACACACACGGACAGACATGCACTGAAACTCAGGATAACAAACTCACAGATCCACATTAATGCTGCCAAACAAACACAGAAGTCCATAAATACACTCACAGACAACCACAAGATGGACAAAAAACATCAACTCATCCACAAATCTTACATATGTGAAAGACATATACCAAGTGCACACACTCTGTCACTAGCCAGACCGTGGGGAAACACGTGCCTTTCCAGGAACAGACCCATCTCTAGTCTCACCATCGCCACCAATGCTTTGCGGGGAGGGGACGCTGGTCACTATGGCTCCATGCAGGCTGGCAGAACTCAGCCAGTTCCTTTCAGATCCTTTGCTTTCCTCTTTCTCATTAGGTCCAAACTCTCCCTCGATTTCTGGCCACTTCCAACACCATTCAAGTGATGGGACCTGACAGGCCTCCTAGTTCCAGCCAATGGCTAGAGTGGAGATAGGTGGTCTCTCTTTTTCCTCTTAACTGAGCACTTTACAAAAGAAAGGCTGGCTCAGCAAGTCAGAGTTTCTAAATCTGTCATCCCGGCTCCAGCTGGGCTCCACCTAGGATGAACCCACTACAGGATACTGCCAAGGAGCTACTTCACTGGACACAGACAAAGACTGAGAATCAAGGTCAAATCTTTATAGAATAACCTCTGGCCTGGCCACAGCCTCTGGTCTCGCATGCATCTAAATGTCTACAAGTTCTTATGGCTGTCTTCAAGGCCTCTTCCCCTCAGATGGGCCTGTCCTGTTTCAAGGATGAAGGCATCAACCACTGAAACCCAGCACTGGCAGGAGTCACAGGGAAGACCTCCACTTTAAAAAACAACAAAAAAAAAAAATAGAAAGAAAGAAAGAGAGAAAGAAAGAAAGAACGAATGAACACCTGCAAGCTGGTTGTTCACACCTATAATCCTAGCTGAGACTCAGCTAGATCTCAGGAGGCTGAGATTTGGAGGACTGGAGTTCAAAGCCAGCCTGGGCAGAAAACTCTGCTAATCTCCAATTACCCAGCAAAACAAACAATAACGAAAACAATAGGCTACAGGTGTGGCTCAAGTGGTAGAACAGCAGCTATGAGCAAGCTAGCTGAGCTCACCAAAAATAAGAAGAAGAAAAAAACACAATAATCCAAATGTACATCTAACACAGGCAAACACAATGTAAGTAAGTGTCCAGTCATTCTGTGAGCTAGGGAATTAAAATAGGAACTAGATTCTCAAATCTTCACCAATCCCCTGAAATAGTACCAAACTTTTAGGCAATGCTCACTTCCCTGAAAATAAAAATATCAATTGTCTTTTTAAACCTCTATGGTATTTTGTCAATATTTTTTTATTACAGCAGAGAATGTATAAATATTTTATTATAAACCAAAGGCCTAAAATAAACAGTTTAGTAAATAGTTATTACATTACAAGGAAAAACATCTGTGGAAACCGCTTTCCGTGTAATTATTCTTGCTATTTTACATTAGCACTCAACGTGAATTTCTTTGGCACTAATGTTTCACTTGTTCTAAATCTTCCTCCTTGTTGCTATTATTAAAATCTTAAAAAGGTGCCAAATCTTAAATGAAGAAAAAAAATGATTCACTAGAAATTATTCATATCACAGTGAGCTGCTACTAAACCTGGCAGGGGTGCAGTATTTTCGGTGAAATTAACATAAAATATACAACTGCAAATTATCCAGGAAATAGCTATGTTCTTTACGGCATGCTTTTACACTCAGCAAAAAAAAAAAAAAAAAAATGTTCTCCTTCTTCATCTCACACAAAGCCACAAACAGCTCCATTCCTGCAACTTTTAAAGGGAAAGTAATAGATTTGTCAAAAGAGAGGGAGGCTTTGGAGACGACTAACAAATAGCTCAGGGGTGGATCAGCCTTAGGTAATTACCAGAGACAGCATGGCCCTGGCTGGTCAGTAGACAAGTCAAGAAAAACAGCAGCCTCTCTTCCCTCTTCATTCTAGAGAATGGATTTCCTCTCCAAGGCCTCAGTCCCTTCTCCTAAACACAAGAAAAACTGTAACACCATGTAAAATGCAAATCTTGCTGTAAATATTTTATAAAATTGTTGCATACATCCCAAAAGCTATAGGTCTTAATTGAGAGCAGGCGATTTTTCTAGTCAATATATGGAAATGGAAAATGCTAATTTGTGTTTTTCTACTTATGAAAGACCCTGGAGAACAGCAAGCCACAAATGCACTCACTTTAATATTATAAATATAATTTGGCTTCCTCTTTACCATCCCCACAACCCTGGCTTTTATCTCCCTGAGGCCGCAGGGGGAGAGCTGGAGAATCACTTTCACAGCGTCCGCCCAGGAAGGCGGCCTCGAAGGAAGGACGGGGTGGGGGATGAAGGCACCAGGCTGTGGGCTTCCCCACCCCCACCAGCTTCACCCCCTTGGGACTGGCAGGCAGGGGTGGAACACAGCAGGGACACGTGCCAGAAAGCACTGCCCAGCATGCTGAGCTGTTCACCCAAGGGATGGACGCCAGAGCCCAAAGCTGAGCTTTGGCTGTGTGGCTCCTCTGCCCGGCTGCCTGCTCTGGCTCTGAGCTTCATCTGCCCACCTGAGAGCAATCTTGGGCCTGGGCACATTCTCTGAGGGTCAATCTGGAGCAGCCGGGATGAGCACAAGCAGGTGGCGAGACAACCAAAGCGAGTGTGAAGGCACCACCAGTGTTCCTCAGGAGCCTGACTTCCGGCCCTGCTCTGGCATGATAATGCTGCTTCTCTCTGAAAGCTAGGATTTGAGGGAGAGTTCTACTCATAGCTGTGCCACTGTCCCATAGAGTACAGTCACCCACCACTAGACACATATGCCTATGGAGCAATGCTCAGCATCTAAAACATAGCTTCAGCAGGACACCAGGAACTCCTACTACAATCCAGGCTACACAGGCAGCTGTGATCTAGAGAATCGCTGTTCTAGGCCGGCCTGGGCCTTCAGACCCCATCTCCAATGAACCGGCAAAAAGCCAGGCTACAGGTGTGTCTCAAGTACTGAGTGTCAGCCCTAAGTAAGCAAGCAAGTTAAGTGAACTCAAAGCTCTTGAGTTTGAACCTCAGTATCAACAAAATTAAATAAATAAAACTACAGTACAGATTTTTGAAGATTCAGTAGGAAGAAAAATAAAAAAAACTCTCAATAATAATTGTTAGGTTCATTTATGGCATGGTCATAATATTTTAAGTATACTGGATTTAGGCTTATTCTCTTCTATTTCACCTGCTTCCTTTTTTAATTTTTATTTTTGGACATGGCTAGCAGAAATTTTCCAATTGCCTAGATGGCTTACATGCCCTGCTCTGCTGCCAGCCTGTGGCACTGGCACCCCCACGTGCTGTAGATGCAAAGTCTTGTGAGACACCACTCAGCCTCGCCTCCCGGTTCTAGGGCGAGCCCTGGGACTCCAGGGAGTGCAGGCTGCGGGCCTGCTGTTCTTGCAGAGTGTGTAAGCAGAGTATGTGTTGCTGCTGCCCTCTCATGCCTCACTCAGGCTCTCCTTACTACCAGGTTGAAGCAGGACCCTGCCCTGCCCCCACCCACTCTTCCACCAAAGACAGCATAACTAGACTGTGATAAACCCAACTCTGTTGGCTTCCCCCCACTGCACCTTTTCCTCAGTGCCACAGAAGTATGTGTCCAGGTGAAATCTGATCGGGAAGCCCAAGTCACCACGAGGTTCCTGAGGTTGCCAAGAGCCCTCCGTACTACAATCCCCTTACTTCACACACTCAGAGAGGTCAAGGCACCTGCACAAGGTGACATAGCCAATGAGTCACAGAACCCAAGCTCAACACAGTTTCTAAGACCAAAGAGCCAGGGCTCCTCAACGTCAAGGCTGTTCATAACAACCACAAACCAGGACCAGCCCAGACATCCAGCCAATAGCAAAATGTGTAACCTGAACTCTTCATATAGAGCAATAAAGAAGAAACCCACCGATACACGAGCAGCATAGACGCAGATTAGATGTTGAGCTAACAAATCCAGACCCCCAAACACAGGCTGTGTGTGTGTCCATCCAAATGACCTGCTGATACAGGCAAAGCACAGCGTAGGTAGAAAACTGGGAAAGTGGTTGGTTGCCTTTTGTGGGTACAGCCAGAGGGAAGGGAGGGGAGAGTCTGTGTGTTGATCATTCAGGAAATGCACATGGGCACAACTATGCAGGCCAGCCCTGCGCCCTTGCTGTGTGCCCATGAGTGAGGCCTTGGGTGAAAGATGGCTAAGTGTACAGATCTTGAACTATGGAGGCAGCAAACACCCTTTACTTGGGGCACTGTGCCCCTCCAGGCCACAATGAGCTCATGCCAGGTTAGTAGAACCTGAACTGCTAAACCAAACTCAGATTTTTAGAATCTGGGTCAGACAGACAAAATCCAAGGCAACTTCCCAGCATCCTTGTTCAAGCCAAGAAGTGACATGATAGTCCCCTGCCCCCAACCATGGAGACGAAGCTCAGCAGGGAGCTGTGAGCGCCCCCCCCCTCGCCCCCGCCCTCATGGGGAGCAGGAAAGGAGCTGGTGACGTTTATTACCCGCCAGCAGCGAGATTGACTGCAGGCCTCCTCTGCCCACACCAAGCCATTAGCTGGTAATGGCCCCGAAGGCTCCCTCGGCCACAGACCCAGGCCCGAGCGCGCGGGCTTCAACACCAAAGATACTAATGACTACCACATTGCCGACATAAATCATCCCCGCTCAGAGGGGGCTCAGAAGGGGCCCAGCCGGCCTGGCAGCCTCCAAACTTGACTTGGCAAATCTCCCCTCCGAGATTTTAGAGCTGAGGTTCTCTAGCGACGCGTCACCAGTGAATTTCTCTGAACCAGAGTTTAAAAGGAAGAAAGGAAGGAGGGGAAGATGGACATTAACCCTTGTGGTACTCAAGCAAGAGTCCAAAGTGGGGGGATTTGGAGAGTGAAAGTGTCCTTGTCTGAGGCGTTCTAGGGCATGCAACAGTCAAACGACACACGGACAAGGGCTAAGCATGTATCCAGGGATTTTCCTTCCAGACAAAAGCTTCACTCACAGCGTACTGGGTAGGACCACATGGTGTTCTGATCAAGCCCGTGGCTGGCCCATAGCACCTGAACATCTGCTAGTGTCTGTTCCTCAATTTCCCCATTATAACACCTAGAGAGATCAAGCCTATCCTTTTAGCTACTGTGGAGACAGAGATCAGGAGGAAGAGGATTGGAGGCTGGAAGTTCACAAGATCCCAATCTGAACCAATAAAATCCATGGTGGGTGGTGCTTTTTTATTCTCCCAGCTATCAAGGAAACATAAATAGGGGGATGGTACTCTAGGAGAACCCAGGAATAAATTGGAGACCCTTCTGAAAGAATAACAAGCATAAAGAGCCATGGGTCAAGTAGTAGGGTGCCTATCGAGGAAATGAAAGGCCCAGGGCTCAAACTTGAAAAAGTAAAATAAAATGAGGAGACTATGGGATCCCTCTGGGTGCTGTGAAAATAAAGCACTTAGTACAGGGCCTGTCAGGCACACATTGTGTACATGAATGAAATGTCCAGGGCCACTATCCTGTCAAAACTCAAATGTGTGACAGGAAAAAAACATGGCTGCCATTGCTAAATGCTGAGTCCCCCTCGTCAGACATGGGACCTATGGTAAGTGACTCCCAAGGGGAAATGACCTGCTCGGGCCACACAACACAGGGGGCAGACCCAGTGCAGCGGTCCCCATAGAAGGCATGCGCACATGGCCTCACAAGCCAGCGCTCAGTACACACATGGCAGCTGCAATGGGGATTTATCCCCAGCAAGCAGGCACGGGCAGTCCAGGCTTGCCTCTGGCCTACTGAAGGCAGTACCTAGCATCCCATAGGCAGCTGGAGATGGGCTGCCAGCCTGCTTCCCCGGAGGAGGGAATAGAAGACCCATTCCTCAACACTCTCCAGGCCCCCAGCCTTCCACTCCTCTCTCCCTGGATCTCAGCCTCCTTCTCTGGCAAGTCTGGTGTCCGCACTATAAACCCTGTTGCTGATCTAGGCATCTTGCTCTAGATCTCCCAGCACTGGGCAAAACACAGAGCAGCTATATTATTTCTTGGACCCATTGTACTTCCAAGCCATTGTGCCAACCCAGGCTAGGCTTCCCCAGCTTCCTGTCTCATTCCAGAGATACTGGGTTCTCAACCACAACCCCAGCGGATCCGAAGTGCAGTTTACCCTGCCTCCTCCAGGAAGCCCTCCCTGGTGTCTCCAGAACACCTGATTCTGCTCTCTTGCTTGGCATTCTTGCCAACAGCCAATCCCCTGGGCCACACATGGCTCAGGCACATCCTCCATCCACTGCAGCCCTGAGCAGTAGGTGCCATGAAGCTGCTGCTGGCCTGGCCTCCTTTCCCCAGCATGGAGGACATGTAATGTAAAGGAGAGTGTAAAAAAGATGCTCACAGGATGGGCTATGCAGACTGGCATGGGTCAGGGGTAAGGAGTGGCCACACCGAGTCCAATGGGCACCAGCAGCTGAAGGCAAGTCTGCAGACCAGGGCATGCTCAAGAGGACTCAGACATTTCACATGGGAGCAGGTGTACAGCCAGCAGCCTTATCAAGGATACAGAGCCCAGATAGAAGGCAGGTCTGGCCTACAGTCTGGCACAGACCAAATTCCTTGGCACAGCTGTGTGTTGCCAGCATCCAGGAATTGCTGTATGATTCAAAACCAGGTCAGAGAAAAGTAGCTCCTGTTTCCGGCAGGGTGAGCAGGTCTCCTGAGGTAGGGCGCCTCAAAAGTCTCCACACTGAGCTCTCGAGACAAGTGGGAACCACGCCTCATTCCCTCGGTGGCCCCGCAGCTGCCAAAATTACTGACAAACTGACCTACAAAGCGAGTTTCTATTTTGTGAGCAAACCCCAAAGGTTAACAGCGGAGCCGCCGGCGGGCGAGCAGCACGAGGAACGGATGTGTTCCCAGCAGCACCTGCGAGGCGCCTGGGCACCTCAGCTTCCCGGAGAAATGTGTCGCTACAACCACAAGGAGGAAGGGGAAGATTCTAGAGCCCTGGGGAGAGGACCTGAGTCCATCGCCAAGAGGCCTCTCCATCCCAAATTCTGGATGGCTGCCACTGTCCAGAGTTACCTAAAAGGCATCTGGCTGGGCCACCAAGGAGAACACATGGCAACAGAATCCTGAGGGTTGTACAGTAGACAACCTGCACAACCAGACTCTGTCACTCGGGGTTACAGAGGAGGAGCTCAAGGTTCTTACTACTAAAAGAACCTTGCCTTAACAGAACACTGGTGTTATGGGCTTGTCCACACAGGTGACCTGGACAGTCACATAGGTGGTTCAAGCTTAGGACACTTGCATGTGGTTTAATTAGTTATTGTTACTGCCTTAAAAATTTGTGTGTGTGTGTGTGTGTGTGTGTGTGTGTGTGTGTGTGTGTGTGTATACACACTAGGGCTTAGACTCAGGATCTGGGCACTGCCCCATAGCTTTTTCATCTTCACAGGGCAAGTCCACCTCACTGGGGGAGTGCGCAGTTACTTTCACACAGGTGAAGCCTTCCACCTGAAGCTTCAAGGTGTATAAGCTGTCCTGGAAAATAGCCAAGACCATGGTGAACAGGTGGGTAGGAGGGTACTAAACTTGAGGTTGATTGGCAGGTGTCAGTTTTCAGTCACTACTTGAGAGGAACCACTAGGCTAGGACACAAAGAACAAATGAGCCAATGCTGAAACTTTGCAAAGGGTGTTGTCCAGAAAATAGGAGTGGATTTTCCCCCAAAGGAAGGATTCCTCAGCCAGGAGATGGGTAAGGAGAATGCCAGCGCAATGCTGAGCCTGAGTCCAGTGCATAGGAGCTGGAGGATAGTATACAGGCCAATTGGGGGAACGGGATGGGTGATGATGGCCTTGGCCAGTGCAGTCACTAAAGCTCTCAAACATCCGAGGAACCCAAGCAAAACTACAACTGATGAGATTATACACATCATGCATGCATCATCTATCACTAGTATTCAGTACTTGCTCTGGGGCAGAGAATGTGGGAGACCTGGCAACAAGCACAGTGACAGGCACAGTTCTCTTCCAGGCCCATAGTAGTCAGACCAGTTGAGTCACCCCTAGTGCCAGCTGGGACTAGGTACTTCCCCTTAGGTACTGGGTCTAGGGAGGACCAGAGGGGCTACAGGCAGGGCTCAGGATGGGAACTTGGGCCCATAGAACAGCTAGGATGACCATGAGTATTCTTACAAGCTACAGAGATGCTGGTGCATGTCAGCAAGCTATCAGCTCCACACCTTAGCCATAACGCATGCTGCTCACAGAGCCCAGGGTGGAGGAACAGGCTGTGGACACATTCCAGTGGCTAGCTTACTTATTAGATTGTGTAGAAACAAAGTTTTCCTAGTCAGAAAAGATGCACAGCACACACAGGCCACCTGGACCAATGCAGTGCCTAGGGTAGAGGTCCTTCAGAGAGCAGATTGCCCACGGGTGCTGTCCACGGGTGCTGCCCACAGGTGACTGCCTGGAAGGGAAACTGGAACCTCTAAATGATAATCCTTTTCATCTTGGCAAATCAGACTTGAAAGGCACATGCTGAGATTGTCCAAGCCCTTCACACAGGCAACAAGAAGTTTATTTGATTGATTTTTTAAAGGACATCCTTCTTTTGACTCACACCTGTAATCTTAGCTACTCAGGAGGCTGAGATCTAGTGGATTGAGGTTCAAGGCCTTGATGTGGCTCACAGCTATAATCTTATTCTTAAAGGATTGAAGTGCAAAGGCAGCTGGAACAGACAAGTCTGTGAGACTACATCTCCGAAGTAACCAGCTAAAAGCCAGGCCAGAGATGTGACTCAAGTGGTAGAGTGTCAGTGGAGCAAGCAAGCAAGCAAGCAAGCAAGTGTGAGGCCTCGAGTTCAAACCTCAGTACACCTCAAAAATAGGGGGTAGGAGGTTGCTGACAGTGACAGGAACACTTGGTAGCTCAGCAGGGTAAAAGGACACAGACTTCACAGATGCAGGAAGATAAAATGGGCTGATATGCACTGGAACTTTGGAATCCTTTAGGAATTTAATTATCAGAGGAAACTTAGACTTTTCTTAAAGCTTTACCATGTATATTAACTAATGCTTGATAGAATCTGATCCTAACATCAATGCTGGGGACAGCACATTGAAGTCAGAGCAGCTTCTGAAAGCCAGGCGTGCGCCTGCTCCTCACTGGCACTGCCACCAGCTCCCTAAACTTCAAGAGAGCAGTCACAGAAGGCACTTCCCAGAAAGAAGGGGTTGGGAGCAGGGAGGCTGTAGCCCTGCAAAAGGAAAAATAACTCTGCTTCTTAATAAGTCCATAATGAATTCACACATTCAACGGTTACGTCCAGAAATGTGTTCATGTTGATGCTTCAAAAACAATCTGTCATGCTTTCATTCGCCTCGAGGTCTCAGAATCATCCCCAAGAATTCCAATGTCACCACGGCTTCTGGAGATCTCATGGGAGCACCCAGCTGGGTGAAGCGGAGTTTTACCATAACCTTTGAAGACCACCAAACCTGTGACATTCCCACCACGGCTTCCAGCATTAGCAACATGGACTGGAGATTGCTCTTCCAAAAAATGAGCAGTCTCAGAGAACATGAGACAACAATATTTTATTTACAAAATAAGCAATCATGTAATATAAATAAATAACAGATAAAGCCCCCCCCAATCCGACAAGAAATGGGATACCTATTCAAAAAGTTGCATGAATTACAAAACAAAATAAACTCAAAAAATATTTACCAGACATATCATAGTCAGAGTTCTGAAAATAAAGAACAGGAAATGTCTTGAAAGCAGCTGTAGAAAAGTGGTATTAACCTACAGCAGGGAAAAATAATCAGGTGACAACGGATTTCTCAAAAAGAAACTATGGGGTCAGAGGGAAATGACACAACATTTTCCAACAGCTGGAGGAAAAGAGTTGTCAATCCAGAATTCTCTATCTAGTGAAAAAAATCCAGAATTCTTTATCTAGTGAAAAAAATCCCAAGAGTAAGAGAAAAAGTAGTTTCAGATAAAGGAAAAACAAGAGAACGTGTCATCACCAGACTTATCATAAAGGAATTACTAAAGAAAGTTCTTCAGGCATAAAAGAAGGAAACTTGGACCATTTTTAAGGAGGGAAGACCACAGTAATCAGAAATAACATAGTGGATGTAGTTGATTTCCCTTCTCTTCTTGAATTTCTAAATTATATTTAGTGATTGAAGCAAAATATTTTAACACTGATGTAGCTCTAACTACACATAGAAGGACGAATTAAGGCAACTGTAACACAAATGGAAAGGCAAAGGTTTCTGCACTTCGCTTGAACTGGCGAAATGAAGACACTGGCCAACCAGGCGTGGTGTCCAAAATGTCTGTAATAACTCTAGCAATTGGGAGACAGAAAGCTGAAGGACTGGAGTTCAAAGCCAACCTGGGAAAAAAGTTCACAAGACTTCATCTCAACCAATAACTGGGCACAGTGTCACATGCCTGTCCACACAGAGAAGCACACAACTACACAGAGAAGCACAAATAGAAGAACTGTAGTCAAAGCTGAGCGTAAAGTGAGACCCTTTCCTAAAAATAACGATGGCAAAAAGGGTGGAGGAAATGCCTCAAGTGATAGAGTACTTGCTTAGCAAGCCTAAGACTCTGAGTTCACACTTCAGTGCCTCTACAAATGACAGCGTTGGCCAGCGGATTCTGCCTAATGTTATAGCTATATAGTGTAATACCTACATTAGCCTTTAAAAACAAAAACTGCACAAAGAAATAAATAATTACCAATAAATCAAGATGAAATACTTTTTAAGAAATTCACTGAAACAAAAAAAAGAACACTAGAAAACACAATATAAATGATAACGTTTATATCATCAATTGCACTAAATGTAAGTGCACTAATGAAAAAGAGACTCCATGGGGGACCTAGCATGTCTGTAAGCTGTCAGAGAAACTTTGAACACAACATCATCAAGTGGAAAACAAAGGATGGAAAGCACTAACCTAAAAAACACATAAGGGCCATACAATTAGACAAAGTAGGCCTCAGAACAAAAAAGCCACTAGCAGAAACAGAGCAGGACATTGTATGAGGAGGAGGAAGTCAATCTGACAAGAAAGTCTTTAAAAATGGACCCACCCAACAAGACCACTGCAACCAAAGGGAGAGAGGGGGAAAAAAAAAAAAACATTTGAGAACATCTACCAGGAATTGGTAGAACAAGGCAGAATATTGGGAAAGATACAAAAGAACTCAGCACTATTGATTCTTATGATCTAACAGACATTCATAGAACACTGCACCCAGCAACAAGGGAACACACATGCTGGTCAAGTGCTTAGAGAACAAGATGAACATCAGATGTCAACACATTTGAAGGAACTGCGTTTCCCCCAATCACAATGGAATCAAACTAGAAACTCATAATGGAAAGATAATACAAAAACAAACTCTTGAAAAGCAAACAAGATACTTCAAGGTAATCATGGCCAAAATAGAAAACTCAAGGGACTTTTAAAAAACACATTGAACTGAACGAAAATAAAACTACATATTAAAGTTTGTGAGACATAGCTCTATCAGTGGGAAGAGAAGTTTGCTTTTGTTTTTTTCTTTTTTTATGTTTTGCTTTTTGCTGGTCCTGGGGCTTGAACTCTAGGCCTACCCTAAGCCTCTTGGTGCTCAAAGCTACCAATCTACCACTTGAGCCACTTCCAGCTTTTTCCGAGTAGTTTATTGGAGATAAGAGTCTTATGGACTTTTCTGCCTGGGCTGGCTTCAAACTGTGATCCTCAGATCTCAGCCTCCTCCTCAGTAGCTAGGATTACAGTTGTGAGCCACCAGTACCCAGATGGAAGAGAAGTTTTGTAACATTAAGTACTGAGAAAAGTGTCATATTATGGGGCTTCTTTCTTAAAGAGCTAGATAAAGATAAACAAAATAAATATAAATCAAGAAGAGGAGGGAAATAATAAAGATCAAGAGTCATGAAAGTGAAAGCAGGAAACAAATTGAAACAAACAGTGGGGGTATTTTTTGGAAACAGTCAATAAAATTGACAGAATAAAGAAAAATCAGAAAGTTCCAGTATCAGGAATGAAAGCGAAGATATCACTATAGACCCTGTGGGTACAAAGGATAATAAGGGAATGATATTATAAACAAAACTACATACATAAATTTGACAAATTAGATGAAACTGCCCCCCCCCGACTTGCCAAAATACTAACATACTAAAACTCACACTAAATCTGAAATGATCTAAGAAGTTCTATAACTAATTAAGAAATTACTCACAATTTAAAACTTCCTGAAAGGACGTCTCCAGAGCCAACTGCATCACCAATTCAGTAAACATTTAAAGAAGAATCAAGCTAGGCACCAGTGGCTCACACCTGTAATCCTAGCTATTCAGAAGGCTGAGATCTGAGCACTGTGGGTCAAAGGGGGGCGGGGGGGGGGGGGCGGGGAGGAAGCTGTGGCTCAAGAGCTAGAGCACTGGCCTTGAGCAGAAATGCTCAGGGACAGTGCCCAGGCCCTTAGTTAAAGCCCCAGGAGCAGTGCGCGTCCGTGCATGCACACACACACACACACACACACACACACACACACACACACACACACATAAATGAAGGGAAAGTGTAAAGAGCATGTCTTGGTTCATTTTTCAAAGCTAGTATCACCCAATGTAAAACCACACAAAGACAGAACAAAAATAATACAGTACTTCTAACCATTATTCTTCATAAACACAGACACAGAAATCCCTCACAAACTCTTTGCAAATAGAATTCAGCTATCAATAAAAAAAAGTTATCGCTGGGCACCAGTGGCTCCTGTAATCCTAGCTATTCAGCAGGCTGAGATCTGAGGATCATGGTTCAAAGTCAGGCTGGGCAGGAAAGTCCATGACTCTTATCTCCAATTAACCACCAGAAAACCAAAAGTGGTACTGTGCCTCAAGTGACAGATTGCTAGCCCTGAGGTGAAGAGCTCAGGGACAGCACCCAGGCCCAGAGCTCAAGCCCCATGACTGACCAAAAAAAAAAAAAAAAAAAAGGAATTATACATGGTGACCAAGCATGGCATATAACAAGGACATAAAACTTGTCCACTATTTGAAAATTGATCAATACAATCTACCATATTAACAAACAAATGAAAAAAATCACATGATCATAGCAATAGGTACAATAAAAAAGAATTGAGAAAACAACACCAATTTATAATTTTTTTTTTTTTTTTTTGGCCAGTCCTGGGCCTTGGACTCAAGGCCTGAGCACTGTCCCTGGCTTCTTCCCGCTCAAGGCTAGCACTCTGCCACTTGAGCCACAGCGCCACTTCTGGCCGTTTTCTGTATATGTGGTGCTGGGGAATCGAACCTCGTGTATCCGAGGCAGGCACTCTTGCCACTAGGCTATATCCCCAGCCCCAATTTATAATTTTTTAAACATTCTTACATAAATAAAAGTAGAGGCTACACATGTTTGTTCATGCCTGTAATCTCAACTACACAAGAAATATAGAAAGATCACAGTTCAAGGCCAGCACATACAAAAAAGGAAAATCCTATCTCAAAAGAAAAAAAAAAGTTTTAAGCCAGGATGGTAATGGAGTCCTGCAATTTCAGCTATGTGGAGACATAGTCTGAGGCCAGTTCAAACAAAAACCACAAGATCTTATCTGAAAAAATAACTAAAATACAAAGGGCTGAGGATGTAGACTAAATGATAGAGCACTTCCCTGGCAAGTATATGGCTCTAAGTTCAAAATACCAGTACTACCAAGATGATAGATGATAGGTAGGTAGGTAGGTAGATAGATAGATAGATAGATAGATAGATAGATAGATAGATAGATAGATAGAAAGAAATGGGAACACAGAGGAAGTTCCTCCATTTGATAAACAATATCTGCAAGACACTGATATCACAAATAATTAACTTAATGGTAAAAATCTTAAAATCTCCTCCCTAAGATCACAAATAGCATGCTTCTCTTATGCCGCATAGTACTAAAAGTTCTAGCCAAAGCAGTAACATAAGAAAAGAAAAGGCTTCTACCTGAGGAAGGACCTATGAAACTGCTTATTTACAGATGACACAATTGCCTATGTAGAAAACCCCATAGAAGCAATCAATCAATCAATCAATAACATGCAGCCAAATGAGTTAAGCAAAATCCAAGCATTCAAAAATGAACATCACCCAAGTACGGTGGCGCACACCTATCATTCAGCCCCCATGAAGCTGAGGCAAGAGGATAATGAGTTAGAGGACAGCCTGATCCACATAACAAATCCTTATCACCAAAAAAGAAACCAGTATTTTTTATTTTTATTTTTTGGCCAGTCCTGGGGCTTGAACTCAGGGCCCGAGCACTGTCCCTGGCTTCCTTTTGCTTGAGGCTAGCAGCACTCTACTACTTGAGCCACAGCGCCACTTCTGGCAGAAACCAGTATTTTTATACACTAGCAGTGAGTGACAAATAATTGAACAAGAAATGTAAAATATAATACTGTTTACAATTAAATATTTAGACAAATCTATCAAAACTATTGGTATAGTATACTGAAAAACAAAAATAATTAGAGAAAATCAAATATTTAACTAAATGGAGAAATAAACCATGTCTGTGGATTAGAAGTCTCAAAATAGTAAAGGCATCAATTCTTTCCAGATAGATATACTTATTTTATACAATTGGTATAAAAATTACAGGGAAATTGTCATATAGACAAGATTATCTTAATAATAATCTCTTAATAATTCTCCTAATATGATCTCCCTTATAGAAGCCAAAGGAATTGGGGAATTGAGAATAATTTTGAAAGAGCACCATCAAAACAGAAGGAAAAGCATAATATCAATCAACTGATGCATTGAATGGTAAGTCTTTTGTGTAACTACTTAAAGATAATAAAAACATAATTTTAAAAAAGACAGGAGGAATCATTCTGTCCAACTTCAAGATTTATTCTACATCTTACTCTACAAGAATAAAGATTTATTCTACAGGAATAAAACTCATTCATCATATGATCTAGAAATAGATCAACAAAATGCAACGACTTATTTTGACAAAGGTACAAATATAGGGAGCCAGTGCTGGTGGCCCAGGCCTGTAAGCCTAGCTACTTGGGAAACTGAGAACAAGAGGATTATGGCTCAAGTTTGCAAAATGTACAGTTGCAGGCAGTGGCACGAGCCTGCCATTCCACGCCTCGTGAGACAAAACCTGAGAGAATCATGATGCCCGATTAGACTGGTATAAAAAAAAATCAAATTTTATCTTCGCTACAGGAAGCGGGACACAGTGGCTCTCTGACATTGATCCCAGAGAAGATAGGAAGCCTAAAAGCAGGCAGATCATGGCTCAGGCACATATACCCAGGGAAAGAAGGAAGATCTTATCCTTAAAATAACCAGCAAAAAATAGGGCTGGAGGCACGGCTCAATGGCAGAACACCAGCTTAGCAAATGTGAAGCCTTGAGTTCCAATTCCTAGTCCTGCCCCCAGAAAAGATCAGTGAAGGTATCAAAGTCTTTCAATAAATGATACAGGATCAGTTAGATATCCACAGACATGTTTATTCTCTCCCCCCCACCCACCCCACACGTACACTCAGCAATCCACACCAAAAATCAAACCAACACACAGCCCTGGACCTACAGTCTCATATCTTACATAATAATTATCTCAAAATGGATCATGGACTAAAATAGGAAATATAAAACTATTACACTTTTAGGAGGAAAAAATAAAAGAGAAAATTCCATGGGATCTGAGCTAAGCAAAGAGTTCTTACCTTTGGCAGTAAAGATATGATCTATAAAAGGAATATTTAATAATTTGGAGTTATAAAAAGTTTTAAGCTTTTGCTTTGTTTAAGATCCTGTTAAGATGAAATGACAAGCTACAGGCTAGGGAAAAAAGTATTTGCAAATCACATGTCAAGAATATGTAAAGAACACTCAAAACTCAATGTGAAAGAAGCAAATAATCCAATTAGAAAAAGGACACAAGACAGAAAGAAGCATTCCATCAAAGGATAAACAGATGGAAATAAGCCAGGAAAAGATGTTTCCTCATCATTAGGCATCTGAGAAATGGAAATTCAAACTACAATGAGCTAGCACTGCTCGCCTATCAGAGTGGTGAAAAACAAAGCAAATGCTGGTGAGGACACGAGGACTGACCTCCACTACATGCAGAAACCAGAGCTCTGGAAAACAGTTTGTCAGTTTCTTAAAATGTCAAATATGCAAGGAGTACAGGCTCAACTATTGCACTCTTGGGCATTTAAACTGAAGACAATGAAAACTTATGCACAACCATTTATGGACCTTTCTTGAAATGAACAACTCTAGAAATGGAGAACAGATGAGTGGTTTCCAAGGTTAAGGAGGCAGCGAAGTGGGCAGGAAATGGTTTCACTATAGAAGAGCAATTTGAGAAGTCTCCTATCAGTGAGAATATCCTGAAACTTGACTGAATTGGTGTTGCTACCCTGATTAGGATACTGGGCCCTACTTTTGCAAAACATTACCATTCAGGGAAACTGAGTAAACCACACAGGAGCTTTCTCTGTGAAGCACCATGTGCTTATACAATTAAATAAAAACAAAGTTCATTTTTCTTTAAGCTAAAAGTCTTAAATGACTGTGCAGAGCAGGAAAGAAGGGGTGAGGGAGGTACACATAGTCCTTTGCAAACCGACTGGCTTGAAGCACAGGGACTGGGGAGAGGGTGTAAATCTCAGATAACAATAAATTTTAGTTGTGTCCCACCCAGTATTGTAGACATAGAGTTGATCCTTGGTCTCCCTCCACAGAGGACTGGCTCCATGTGGAAAGCCAAATTTTTGCAGATGCCTACACCCCTTATGAAAATTAGCACAGTGCCTCACTTCCCTTGCCCCAGGATGACGAGCTGGGGAGCACCAGGCAGGGCACCTGTGAGAGAGACCAACTCTTGTAGAAAGCCAGCCACTTCCTTCCTCCTGGGCCCCTAGAACTCATGGGGCTGGGGGACAGGGCAGGGGTTCAGGCTGCTACTATTGGGTTCGCATGGCAGAGAAGACTATACCAGGGGCCAGCACAGGTCCCAGGGCCTTTGATGCGTTCCATCTGTCAGTGCTTGTGCATCTCAGGCAGGCCTGTCTGATCTCTGACTGGCCTGTCCCACTTTCTCAGGCTAGGATTTCTGTCTCCTTGCTTCCCATCCTCCACTCAGAGAGCACCACTTAGAGAGAGGCCTCCCTAGGAAGCTCTGCTGCAGGCACCCATGGAGTGGCAGGCCTGACTCATGATGCTCCTCCCAGAGCCCAGCAGTAGGATTTTAATCTAATCACGTTCCAGACCTCACAGGTTTCCATTAGTGGAAAAGCCAGCCACAGAGGCTGCTCCCATCTTTAAGACAGGCAAGCAAGACAAAGTCAGGAAAACGACACACCATCCACTATTTAAAAGTCGAAACAGTTGAGCATAGTGGTGCCTGTCTGCAATCCCTGCCCTTGAGATGCAAAGGCAAGAGCATCACCAAGTTCAAGATCAGCCTGGGCTACAAAAGCAAGACTCTGCCTCAAAACAAACAGGAAGACGTAAAACTCAGGGGCCCCAAGTGCTGCACCCACACTGGGTGAGATGAGAAAACCCCCGATTCAAGGACCCTAATCCACTTTAGCCAGTTCTTTCACTGGTGAGGGATGTTGGATGCCTTCGACATTTGGTGAGGAAGAAGGGGGAGGGAAAGTATTAGATGCAGCTGTGGGATGAGGAGATTTGTATCACCTATGAAAGTTAGATGGATGTTTGGAGCCCCATGTGCTCTAGGCCAGGAGACAAGAACCCCTTTTCCCTTCCCTTTCATGTTACTTTCTGGTTAGATCACAGGGCACGGGACCCTCCCTGGTGTGGGAGACCATGACCTCCTCTCCAAACATCTGCCTTAGACCAGCCATTCCTCTCCCTGCAAGCACTACAGGTCTGCCAAGCAGTCTGGGGCATCTTCTGGGATGACAGACTGAGAAAGGAGAGCAGACTTTCCTGTCTACCTCCCCCTCCCTCTGTCTCACATGCTCTGTGTGTGTGTGTGTGTGTGTGTGTGTGTGTGTGTATGTGTGTGTCTATTCCTGACAGCCTCTCTCTGTCTCTGTCTCTCTCTGTGTCCTTCCCATGTTCCTCCAACGAGCAGTGCAGTAAGAGGGCTGGGAGAGGGGCACATGAGGGCAAGCCTCTAAATAAATGGCCACTTCTCCCCAGTTCTTGGCTTACCACAGCAAAGCTCAGTTCTGAGAGGCACCCAGGGACAGGGGACAACTGTGTAACTGAGAAAAGGCCTCCTGGGTGCCCAATGCCCTCGGGAACAACCCGGCTCTGCCTGGCTACCAGAGTCCACACCATTGTCCAAGGATGTTCAGAGCCAAGGGTCCTGCTGTGATGCCCCAAGGAAAACGTCCCTTCCCAGCCCTGCCCTCCTCAGGGAACAGGTGAGGCACACAGCAAGGATGCCCAGGAGCCCAGAGACTGAGTCACCACCACCATCACCACCTCCAGGTCTAAGGACCAATTACCACAGCCCTCATCCAGTCACCCCTTATTCAGCATTCCCATCTCAAAGCACCTCAAGGACATACATCCCACAGATCCCAAGTACCCCAGGGTTCCAGGCGCAGGCCCTGATTTTGGGGGGTGGGGGGAGCACTGGTTGGGCAGCAAGCCCCACAGGTACATGTTCAACATCTGCATGAAGACCCACAACCTTCCCTTCCCACCACGGGGCAAGCTGCCACTGCCCAGGCCTCCCACAAACCTCCTGGCTCTGGAGAGCTGATTTCCCAGGGGTTTGGGGCTTGGGGTAGGGGTAAGGGTAGGGAAGGGGCAGTGGGTGGAGCCTGGTCATCTCAGAAGGAGGCCACAGCCCTGACCTGCTCACTGCCTCTGGGTTTCTGTGGGGGAGGGGAGGTGGAAGGATATTTCAAAGGCTGGGGGAGGCCCAGGGAAGAGACCTCAGTCCCTGGGGGAGGAGGGATTTCAAGGCGATCACATTGCTCAAAAGGTTTCCGAAGACCCTTGCCTTTCTAGCAGATCCAAATCGCTCCCTCCCCAAAATGAGGGGTGCCAGGGAATGTTTCCAAGGAGATGGGGCCCTGCATCCTCCCAGCTCCCAGGATCAGGGCTGCACACTGGCCACTCGACAAAAAGACCAGTTTATAGGCGCAGGGGAAGGTCTCCGGCAGCCCGGATCCCCAGGAGACCAGCTTGAGACCCTCCTCCAAATGCCCCAAGTTTACGATCTGAACAGGACCACATCCACCCGACTGTCCTTGTGGTGCTGAGAAGGGGAGCCAGGGCCAGGGCCAGCCGGCCACTCTGTGCGCCTCCATTTACCCAGAGAAGCTGTCTACAGGGACACTGGGCCCAGCAGATTTACTGGGCCTGCAGAGCTCAATGCAAGCCAGGCTCCTGCATGGCCTGTGCATCAACACAGTACCAACCTCAGGTCTGTGCACCTCCCTCCTCTCCATCCTCTGCCAGGCTCTTTCCTTCTGGATCAGACCAGGCAAGCCCCACTTCTCTCCCAACATTTTCCTCCCACATCACTGCAGATTAATTCTCCTCCAGTATTCAGCACAGCCCAACCCTGCTCCAAAACCTTCACTAGCTCCCTAGTGCCCCCGTTCCAGGCTGTATACCCAGAAGCATCCAGGAACCAGGCTGGGGACACAAATGAGCCAGGAGCCCTGTGTCACACAGCTGAGCTGGGGGGTGGGAAGGTGGGGGGGGGGGGAGCCTGGGAATGCTGGCCTGGTCCCCAGGGAGCAGCCACTTCAGGCTGTCATTGCTGTGAACTGTCTTGTGAGAATGGAGAATCCTGGCCTAAAGGGTGAAGTTCACCCCCAAACCCCTTCCTTTGGCAACCCAGACCCTTGGTGGCCCAGCCCCAAACCCAGTCTCTATGCCCAGGATATTTCCCCATGTGTGGCCCCCATCATTGGGACAGGCCCTATAGCTCCTGTCACTCACCTCTGCTACTGCCTGTGATCTTCTCAGAACCTCTGCTCCCCACCACCTTAACACAGTGTGAGACCTCCCCTCCTGTGCCTAGTCCTCTTCTCTCTTTTTGTGTCACACATGAGGCTTGAACTCTGGGCTGGGCACTGTTTCTGAGCTTTATGTGTTCAAGGCTAACATTACCACTTGAGCCACAGCCCCACTTCAGCATTTTGTGGTTAGTTGAAGATAAAAGTCTCATAGACTTTTCTGCCTGGGCTGGCTTCAAACCACAATTCTCAGATCTCAGCCTCCTGGCCCTCTTCTGACAGGAACAGCCCTGCCATAGAGAAAACCCTTTTTCATCCTTCAATATCCAGGCCCTTTTGATGGACCTACCCGTTCTGGGAGCATCTGCTTCCAAGCTTAGCTGGATGCCCATCACCCTCCCTCTTGCTCCACACTGCCCTTCCCAGGACCATGCTGTCCTTCCCCCAGGGCCTCTCCTATCACAAGCACTGTTTTCAGAGCCTGCCTCTACTACTTGCTGGCTGGACAACTTGGGTAGTCACCAAGCCCTGTAAGAGGGGACTAGCAATGACATAATGTGCCTGGCATGTCACAGGGCTGGGTGAGTGACACCTTTAGCATCCTTGTCTGAACTCTGATGGGTGCTAGGGGACCTTGGAGAGCAGGGACCATATATATCCTCCTCACCCTGGGCCACAGCAGCCCTCCGCAGTCATCTACTTGCCCTAGTGATGGTCTCAGATAGCCTGGAGTGAGGGACACAGGAGGGTGAGTGGCACCACCCAGAAATCCTGCCAAATGTCCTGCGGCAGCCATGGGTAAGGAGCACTAGCCAGCAAGCAGACAGGAAGCCCAGCCCTTAGATCAACACAAAGGCCCAACGCCTTTCACATTCTGTAACTCCATTTTAGAGCCTCCCCTTTGCCTTCTGCCTGAGGACACACAGCTTCCAGGCTGAGCACAAAGGAAAGGTGGAAAATAGAAGGGAGGGGGGAGCACCTTTGAAATCACTGCGGTCCAATTAGCTGGCTCTCGCCCTTCATGCTTACAAACAGGAGCGCATATCACCACCTGCTACAAAAGCAAACATTTGGAGATATCTTCATCTTCACCTTCCTGACACTCCCAAGAAAGGGTTCTCAGCAGCCGGTGACTGACAGAGTAGCTTTCCTTCTTATACTTCAGCAGGGGGCTTTCAGACAGAAGAAATTAAAAAGCCACCAATCTCCCTGTCAGGCCAGGCTCCCAGGGTCCTACCGCCCCCTCCTAGGCTCATCTTCTCCCCTCGCCACCAGGTGAGCCCACCACACACACACACACACACACACACACACATACACATGCACGCGCGCGCGCACACACATACACACACGCACGCACGCAAACATGCCACGGTCCAGCACCTGAAGAGGATCAGCCAAGTAGCGACACTAGGTCCCAGCCACACTGAAGGGGGCAGCACTGCAGCTGAGTGGAGAGCAGAGGACTTGCACTCATTTTGCAAGCATTTTCACTTAATGAGTGGGCTTTCAATCGCTCCTTTAATGTGGACTGGAGATGCACAACACTGGGGGGAGGCACTTAGAGAATTTGTCCGTACCTACTCAAAGTGAACTTCGCAGAGCCTAGGCCTGAGCAATTCCACTGTTCTCTGTATTTCCACTAGATATGTAACATTCACCTACCTATTCCTCCACAGAAGACTGCATATTATGTTTGGCAACAGATATGTTGAGAATGTTTGAAGTAGTTTCAAAATGGGCCCACAGAGTCAAACAGATAAATGATGGCTACTCCCACAATGGAATACTATACACCAATAAGAAGGAATAAACTCCACCTACAAGTGGTGCTAGGTGCCAGACACCACTAAATAAAACCTATGCGATTCCATTCATATAAAGCACAAATCAGGCGGAATCAACCTGGGCATCAGGATTGGATGGCACTTTGTTGGAAGGGGAGGGTGCAGAGGAGACCAAGGAAATCAGGGTGCTGAGAAGCAGCACCTTCTTTGTATGGCTGCTAGTTATGCCAGTATGCCCAGAAGGTGAGACTCACCATGCTGTACATGTTCATGCAGCTCCTCAATTAATACCACGAGAACCTTTGCCAGACAGTTCTCTGAGAGAATAGCTGTTGCAAACACAACAGTGAAAAGATGCAGGAAGAAAAGTGGAGGTAAGTGGGCACTATTATCTCATGCCTGTAATCCTAGCTACTAGGCTGACATCTGAGGATCATGGTTCAAAGACAGCCCCAGTAGGAAAGTCTGTGCCATTCATCTCCAATTAACCACCAGAAAACCAGAAGTGGTGCTGTGGCTCAAAGTGGTAGAGGTTAGCTTTTAGAGAAAAAAATAAAATAAAAGCTCACGGACAGCGCCCAGGCCCCAAGTTCAAGCCCCATGACCAACAAAAAGAAAGAAAGAAAAGTAGAGGTGAAATATTTCAGGGTACTCCACCAGCTACTAAACCTCACTGCTCAGACATAGGATCCAAGCTGTACCACATACAAGAATTCCAGACGTTCTCTAAGGCCCCAAGTGCCAAATACAGCTACCACACCACACTCCTCAGGCCACCCTGTCCTTTAAGCCCCTCAGTCTAGTCCCACCCCAGAATGCCTTGCTTCTAGCCAGGCAATCCCCACATGCACCTGCCAAGATGGGTACAAATTCACAACCTCCCCAGGTACCTGGGCCTGAATTTGTGAGTGATGTGGGCTTTTGAAATCCCCTTCTAGAAAAACTGCATTTTCCAAATCCAAATCCACTTGAAGAAGAATAGGAAAAAGGATGGGAATAACTTTGTAAGTGTTCTGTTTTGACAATGTGCCTGAGGAATTCACCACACAGAGTGGGAAATACGAGCGGTTAAGCCTATTCAATGTCATGACATACAAAATTGAAGCATAATTGCCCCTGAGTGCTTGGCAACTGAAAAGCACTTCGTTTTAGAAATGGAGGGAAATTCATGCCGGGAAATGGAGGCGATTGTCAAAAGTTTGATTGTAATGTGAGTGAGGCTTCGACAAGAAGGCTCGGTGGAGAAAGCTCTCCACCCTGCCATCCGGACTCTCATTGGAAATGTCTCAGAAACAGCAATGGTGACTGTCCTCTGTCCTAAAAGCCAGGAAATGACGATGATTAGACGTGCACATTTCAAAGTGTGATAAGGGGGCCCCAGCGTGGCAGAGTGGGGCGCAGGGAAATGAGCTCTTACCAATCATATGGTTGGCAACATGGATTTGAATCTCTCTCTCATTCTCGAAGGTCATCTGGCACTTGATGCACTGGTATGTCTTTTTCTGTTTGGAAACCAAAAAGAAAAGAGAGAGTTGAGAGGCAGGCAAAAGCAGAAGTCAAAAGTTTCTCAACAGCCTAGCTCAAGACTTGCCAGAATGCCATCTCTAAGCTATTCTCTTCTCAATTCCCTGTCAATCAAACTTCACAGTCTGGGGAAGGAACACAGATTGTGTTCTATAGGACTCACTCTCTTGTCATAACTCAAGGTCAACCTTGTTAGGACAAGTAAAGCCAGCTGCCCATCCATCTACTCATATATCCAACCCTTTACCAATTTACCTATCTTCCATCTACTCACTCATCCATCTATGCATCCACCTCCCCATCTCCTTACCTATCCCCTGCTTATCCATATGTCCATCTCAATACACATCCATCATCTTTCCATCTGCCCACTCACCCAGAGACCTACCTACACACCAGTACACTCATCAGCCTACCTATCTACCACCCATCTGCCATCCACTCACTTTTCTACCCACTCAGTAACCTCCTCAACCACTGACACCCCCCCCCAACCAGATGTGCTGAGCAGGGACACTGCTCTTGACAACTCTGGCACTCAGAGTGGCTGAGGAGGTGATTCCCAGCTGCTTCCACACAGAAGGACTACATCTGGCTGCCTTTGGAGATGGGGCTAGGAGCAGAGGTGTCAAAACTTTTTGAAGACTTGTAAAGAGTGGGCTTTCTTCTTAAAACTAAACCTGAGGAGTTGTGAAGCCTGATGCCTGGAGGCAGAGTTGGTGTGTCCTGTCTAGAAGAAAGATTGTGGTATTCTTTTCCTCCTGAAGGATAAGGGGCAGTGTTGGAACACAACATTTCCAAGGTGTCCAAAGAAAACTTTGGCTCCTCGGAGGAGGGAGTAGGACTAGTGATTCCTGGGCAAGGGCCCAGGTCCAACTCTAAACCATCCAACATAACAAGTCACCAGAAAGCTAGGCAGTCTTGGGTCCCACCAGAGCCCTACCCCCACCCACAGTTCCCTGAGTCCCTGCTGTTTCGTCCCCTTGGACACCCTCTCCTGTCCAATCTTTTGAGAAGTCTCTTCCTTCCACCTCCAGGTGAGTTCAGTCCCTCCCTCACTGGCTCACCTCAGCTCACACTAAGCACCTGGGTACTGGATGCACCTCTGTGCTGTGGTTGATTGACTTGTCTCCTCCCACACTGTGCCCTGAGCAGCCAGACAGGACAGGAAGGCTTGGTGTCACCCTTGGAGACACAGCCAGCAAAACCCAAAATACAAGAAGGATCTGTTGAGTATGTGACCAACTTTTCAGAATAATGCATTGCTCAGGCTGATGAAACAGGGAGAACTACACAACTTGAAATATTCTGGGTTTCCACAACCTCAGCATAGGGCCTAGCAACAGTAAGGACTGCCTAAGCCGCAATCAACTTTGGTTATTTGTTTTGTTCTGTATTTATTTAACTTAATTTGTTTGTTTGTCTTCTGTGTTGGTACTGGGGCTTAAACGCAGAAGAGCCTTAGGTTCTCACTTGCTGTTTCGATCAGGGCGGGTACTCTACAACTTGAGCTATTCCTCTACTTCAGGCTTCTTGCTAGTTAATTAGAGACAAGACCCTCTCAGATTTGTCTTGCCCAGCCAGGCTGGCTTAGAAATGTGATCCTCAGATCTCAGCCTCCTGCGCAACTAGGATTACAGATGTGAGCCACCAGTGCTTGACATTTGTTGTTTCTGAGACAGGGTCTTACTATATAGTCCAGGCTAGCCTGGGACTCATTATCCTCCTTTCTCAGCTCCCGAGTGCTAGGATTACAGGAGCATATCACTCCTACCCAGCTCAACTTTATTACTGGTGTCAAGAAAATTCTTATTGAGCTAATGAATGACTGGAAGCACAAGTGCTGGGAACTTTAGGTTCCAGCGGCAGGTTCCTGCTTGGGCTCCACAGTCCCCAGGTGGAGGCCTTTTCCCATGTTTCAGGAGAACCAAGGGATTCCCATTACAGGCCACGACACTGAAACAGAAACTGGAAAGAAAAGGCCCCAGGAGGACAGGGGGAGGCAGAGGGGGTGCCACAGAGGCAGGGCTGAGGAGGCACACCTCCCAACCATAGGGAGATGTTCAGGACATAAGATGACTGTGAGGATTCATATCTTCTGAGGGGACACAGCTCCATGGGACCCGTCAGGGCTCCATTCTGCGCTCATCCTTACAGAGAGGAGCCACCTTGAGTTTCTGTACTGTGAGAATCATTCATTCTTCCTCCCAGGTGTCTCACCCTCCCTGCCTGCAGGTAAAAGAGCCCAGCCAGCTCCACTTCAGGAAAGTCCAGGAAAGCCTGCTGGACAGGCTCCCCAGCCTTGCAGCTTGCAGAAGACCATTTCCCCTCCAAGGACCTGTGGGGCAGAAGCCGCAGAGGTCATGGCCATGGCTGATTGGGATGAGAGTAACCAACAGCCTAAGATCAAAGCATTTAGTTGATCCCCTTGGAGTAGGTGGATGTTGTGGTCTTGCTGTGCTGGCAAAAGAAGTCACCACAGGCTGGGGCAATGGTAGCTCATGCCTGTAATCCTAGCTACTCAGGAGGCTGAGAGCCAAGGATGGCGGTTCAAAGCCAGCCAGGGCAGGGAAAGTCTGTGAGACTCTTTTCTCCAATTAACCACAAAAAGCTGGAAGTAGAACTGGAGTTCAAATAGTAGAGAGCTAGCCTTGAGCACAAAAGCTCAAGGACAGTGCCCAGGCCCTGAGTTCAATCACCAGGAGCAGCAAAAAAAAAAAAAAAAGTCACCAAGGACTCAGGTAGGAAGAGAGGCTCCCCTAAACACCCTTGTACCATATGCCAGAAACAGTGCAGACAGATAATGGCACCCTTCCTGGTAGGGAAACAGATCCCAGGGCATTCCCAAGGGAAGGGCCCAAGGAGCTATTGACAACACATACATATTTGCATACTTGAACGTGCATACACATGGATATATACACGACCTGCCAGCACATATAGTTGCGTTCACATGCTCAACCTCAGCCAACTCATCCTACCATGCAGAACTCTCACAGAGAGAGCCACAACTCCTGCATATACTCCCTCTTCTTGTGGCCTAGGACCCTCACATGCAACAGGTGTAAGGTAAAACAGGACCAGAGATGTGGAAACATCCTCATGGATCCATGGGGAGCACAGGGTGACCAATCCAGACTTGTTGCCAGAGACACACACACCTTCAACTCTCACTGGAACCCTGACACCCAACCCCTCGAGGCCCAGGAACCTCTGACATCTGTGAACAAACTACTCAATACACAGGATGCATAAACACACATTAGTATGCAGGTGCACATGCACACACATACACACATACTCAGACTCACTAGCATGGACACCTCCAAACTTAGCCCCACCCCCACCCCATCTACAGGGTCTTTATGCCCCAGAGATGTCCTCTTCCCTCAGAGCTTCAGCTCCACCAGGAAATGTAATTCCAGAAAGATGGAGCCTGGCATTCAAAGTGCTTCTTCTATCAGAAGGCCCATCCCTGGGACCATGAGCACCAAAGCTAAAGTCTGAGGCCTGTAGCCAGGGCTGCCTCTTCCCATAGCCCAGCAGCCCCAGAACAGAAAGAACCCCCCAGAGAACAACTGAGGAGGGACAGGGAAGACCAGCCCCTTAGGGGAGGGAGAGAGAGAAGGGGAGGACCAGAGGTACTGAGTTTCCATGGCTACAGTCTAAGCCAATATGAATGGCGCACCTACTGTGTGTAGGCAACTTTCCCACATTGAAGAGGTAGAGAAAGTGGAGCTCTAATCGGCCTGGACACCCTGTGCTGGCAAAAGGAAGGGCAGAGGCCCAATGCTCAGCAGGACCCCTCTGGAACTTGCTATCTGAGCTGCATCCCTGGACAGTTCTAAGTGACAGAAAGCTAGTGTGACCTGGACATAGGCCAGCCCTTCAGCCTAGAAACCCCTTCACTTGGCTATAAAATGGGGTACAGTACTCACTCAGCCCCACTCCCAGAGATAGGCCAGCCTTTCAGCCTAGAAACCCCTTCACTTGGCTATAAAGTAGGGTATAACACTCAGCTCCCTCCCCCAACAAAGGCCAGCCTTACAGCCTAAAAACCCCTTCACTTGGCTATAAAATGGGGTACAACACTCACTCAGCTCCCCCAACCCCCCGCAACATAGGCCAGCCCTTCAGCCTAGAAACCCCTTCACTTGGCTATAAATGGGGTACAACACTCAGCTCCCCCTTCAGCACTAAAAGCCTAGAAACCCCTTTACTTGGCTATAAACACTCGCCCCCCCCCCCCCGCAGCACTGAAAGCACCCCAAGGTTCTGGAGGACCTGGGGGTAGGCAAGGTTGTTATTATCCATAGATGGGGGAGGTGGAAGCCTCCACGCTTCATGTTCCAGCAGATAGCATCCTTGGCCCCACAGGAACCCAGTCCTCTGAGAGCTAGTTGCTATGGATACACTCCCGAGGGTCCCAGCCTGCCAGCCCCCAAGCCCCTGTGCAGCCCCCAGAGTCTGCTCTTACAAGATCAAGTCCTGGGGGAGAGGAGGAGGGGGAACAGACAGCTGGGCCCCTACCCCCAGGCGTGCCCAGGCAGGGGGGCAAAGCCCCAGGGGTGCTGCCTGGGCTGGGGAGGTATCTGGGCTTTGTCTGGCTCCTGTCTACAACGGGCCCATCTGCCTGGGTTGAGGGGCAGGCACAGAGGTGATTTCCAGCTAAGCTTCCCCAGCACAAAGCCTGGGGCACTGAGAGGAAGGCTGGGGGGCGGGGAGAAGGGGCACAAGGTTTCAATCCCTGCACTGCCCACACAACTGTGGTCCTTGGGTTCTTGGATAGCCAGCCTCACCTTTCTCAGCCTCTATTCTCTTTTCCTTTTCCTTTTTGTTTGTGCTTTGTGCTGGTACTAGGGTTTGAGCTCAGGACCTACGTACTGCCTCTGAGCTTTTTCATTCAAGGCTTGTGCTTTATCACTTGAGCCATTTTAGGAGTGGCTAACTGGAGAGAGGAGTCTCGTGGACTTTCCTTCCTGGGCTGGCTGCTTATTGCAATCCTCAGATCTCAGGCTCCTTAATAGCTAGGATTACAGCCATGAGCCACAGCACCCAGTTCTCTGTTTCCTCCTTGCCAGCAGTGGTACAGAAATGCTCTAGAAGTCAGTGTCCTGGAGAGTGCCCCTCACGTGGCAGGGACTTCCACTGCGTGGTACTGGGTACTGTTTACAGGGCACAGGGGGAGGGCAGCTCTACCAGCCCAGGCTTTGGAGACCAGGCCATCAGGTCTTGCCCACCAGCACCAGAGTGGACAATGGAAAAGGACTGGTCCAGGCTGGGTGCACAGGGAAGTTAGCAGGCACCCGGGCTAGCCATACTGCCTCTATTACCTGCCCACCACCCTTTTGCAAGAAGGGAAGCTGAATTTCCTGCTGCTACAACAGCCCCCATACTGGCTGGGGAGAGAGTGCAGTCTGTGGCACCAGACGTGACATGCCTGGGTTCAAATCCCACCTTTGCCTTTTGACGGCCAAGGCTAGGGGCAAATGTCTTTATTGTTCTATGCCTCAGAGACCTCCATAAAAATGAGTGCTGCTGCTGACACAGTGGCTCAGGCCTGAAATATTAGCAACTCAGGAGGTTGAGACTGAGGCTCAAAGCCAGCCCAGACAGGAAAGGGTGTGAGATTCTTATCTCCAATTCACCACCAAAAAGCCAGAAATGGAGCTGTGGTTAAATGGTAGAGCATTAACCTTGGGCAAAGAAGCTCAGAGACAGCATGCAGGCCCCAAGTTCAAGCCCCAGGACTAGCACCAAACAAATAAACAAATAAGTACCTAAGGAGATAGTATTTGATCCTTATGGGAAAGATAAAGGGCTATAGGCCAGCTCTTTCTTCTCACCTTTCATCCTCAGAGCAAATGGCAGAGGGCAACATGGGAAAGGGCCACATCTCATGACTGAGGGAGATAGGCACTGACCTGGGGCCAGGCCAAAACCAAGATGGTCCTGGTGCCACCCAGGGGACATTAGCTCTGGAGACGGATGGAATACTCTATCTACTGTTACTACCATTGCTAATTACCACCACTAATATCTTCTGGCTTTACAGGGGAGGACAGAGGCCTAGAAAGGCCACATGACTGCTGGGTTCTAGAGAAGATATTCCGCCAAACTGTCTGACTCTGGGACCCAAACACTGCCTAAGACTACCTGGTCACTGAGCTGAGGTCAAATGAATACAGCAGGTAACAATGACCAGGACCTCTGACCATGTTCTGCTCTCCCTGTTCAGAGGACCAGCTTAGCTGATTAGCTCTGAGAGGGGAAGGTGTCAGGACCCCTAAAATGAGCACCCCACCAGATAGGCACCTTATGAGAAGCCTCACGCCCTGGCCAGACTCATTGTTATGTCCTCATTCACACATTCCTCTCCCTACATGGACCCCAGCCGCCCATCTGGACATCAGGGGTCCGGCCAGGGAGCCTGTAGCATCCTGTCTTTAGCAAATTCTCCCTCAGCTTGCTCTGTTTCCCTCCTCTCACACAATCTCCCTTGCTCTTGCACAATCCCAGAGTCTCAGGCCCTGGTCTGGATCTCAAGGTCAAACACCCCCAGCAAACCCCTGTTTCAAAGGCCGCTGTGGTGGGTGGCTCTTCCTCAAGCCTATCTTCCTACCAATGGCACCAGCAGCTGCCCTCCAGGGCAAGGAGCCCCTGAGATGTGTGTGGCACCTCCTCTGCCTGCAGACACACACAGGGGGCCCTGGGGTTATGCTGTCTGATATCCAAATGCTGTGCACCTTTTGTCTCTGCGCCTGAGGCCTGGATCGACCCTCTAGTAGCCCACATTTCCTCCACCTCATTGTAAGCCACTTTTTTGGAGGATGGGGGGTTTGCTAGTCCTTGAGCTTGAACTCAGGGCCTGGGTACTATTCCTGAGCTTCTTTTGCTCAAGGCTAGCACTCTTCTACTTGAGCTATAGCTTTACTTCTGGCTTTTTTGGTGGCCAGTTGTAGTCTTCCCTGCCTCAGCTAGTTTCCAACCTCGATCCTAGGATCTCAGCCTCCTGAATTAGTTAGGATTACAGGCGTGAGCCACTAGTGCCTCACTTGGAAGCTACTTTTCATGGGCTTATAGCACTGCCTGGTCCTTAGGCCCTCAAAGTGGGGTATGTGCCTGGTTTTCTTTGGCTTCTATGCACTTCCAAATATAATGGGTGTTCCAGAAAATTTCATGAATGAATCAATTACTGATATGAAAATATGACCATAGTAAAAGCAATATAAACCATCCCTACAGCTACACCACAATGATGCTCTTGATGAAGTAACAGAAGAGAATGACATTAGCTGGTGACTTACAGCAAGCAGAACTGAGCCCCAGATGAGGGCCCGATTCCGCGACCCAAGTGTACATGGTGTTTATAGTTATGACTTGTCAAAACAATCCTGGATCAAAAGCACAGAGATGTGAAGTGAGTTGCCCAAGGAAACTAGGTAAGCAGGTACATCTGTCCACCCCCAGATCGTTCACAAAGATGTCAGCCACCATTGACAGCACCTCCCTGTTCACTGGCCATGGTGCTAGGCATTGCCCACATTACTGGCTCCTGGAAACAGTTCTAGGACATCGAAATTGGAGCAGAGGAGCATTTGACAAATGAGGCCAAGAAAGGTAAGTAATCTGTGTATGACACACAACCAAACTGGGATTCAGACTGGAAGCACGTACTATAGAGTGGCGTGCATAGCCACAACAGGCACTGTTGCTTCTCTGGGCTACAGCCAGGAACATGGCAGGCAGTATGCTACTCAGGGGTACAGTTTCTGTGGGGACCAGTGACTCCTCAAAGAACAAAAGGCAGGAGCAAGTTGAGTGCACTTACCCGGGGCACTGGCGATGTTTGGGCGCCTTTCCGGGGCCCGCTGGTCTCTGGCGTGAGGTCACGGTGGTCCACCTGCATGTGGCTCTCCAGGTCCTCGGCACTCTCAAACTTGACGCTGCACTCGGGGCAGCGGAGGCCAACACAGGGCCGTTCGGTGGGTTCTGGAGGGGCCAGGCCACCCACCTGTCCATTGGCACTGCGGGCCATGCAGCCGGCACACAGGCCGTAGGGGAGCCCGTTGACATCCAGCTTGACAAGGTCCTGCTTGCTTCGGAACTCCTTGAGACACAGGGCGCACTTGTAGAGCTTTTGTAGCCCTTGCCCGTTGGGAGAGGATGCGGCTGAGCTGCCTGCCAGCTTCTGCATGTGGAAGGTGCCGTGGATCTTGAGCTCTAGCGTAGAGGTGACCGTCTGCATGCAGACCACACAGCGGAAGCCGGTGAGTGAGTTGCGCAGATCGGGGTGCATCTGGCAGTGCTCGATAAACTCCTCTTCACTCTGCAGGGGCATCTTGCAGATGCGACAGGTGCCTGTGTCCAGGCTCTTGCTGTGGGTCACCTTGTGCTCGGTGAGCGTCAGCAGCGAGGGGAAACGTTCACCACAGATGGGACACATGTAGTGCTTGGCCGGGCCCCGGTGTGTTTGCAGGTGCTCCCGGAGCCCATTCTCTGAGAAGAAAGTCCTCGAGCAAACGTTGCACTTGTGGCTCCCCTTGATGAACTCAGCCTTCTTGCGTGAACCGTCGTCCTCACCGGGTCGGATGTTGTGATCCCGAAGCCGATGGTTCTGCAGCAGGACCTCCATGGTGTAGGCTGCCCCACAGATATCACAGCCATACATGGGTTCCGACGCATCCACATCATCCTCACTTGCTTCGTGGCTGTTGGGCGCCTCGGGGTTCTTCAGCAGCATGCCCTGCAAATCAGCGGGCTCAGCTTTCTTGGTGGTCGCAGGGGGCACCCCATTGGCCGTGCCGTTCTCAGTGGCAGCATCAAATACACAGTGCTTCTCCCGCAGGTGCTTCTCTAGCAGGATGATGGCGTGGAAGGCCTTGCTGCAGAACTTGCAGTTGTACTTCTTGCTGTGGGTCGTGATGTGGCATTGGAGCTCCACCTCGGTACTGAAGGTCTCCCCGCAGAAGATGCACTTGTGGGCCTTGGCCGGGTTGCCCAGATGGCTGTGTTTGACATGCACCTGCAGGTCGGCCTCCTTGCGGAAGTCCCAGTTGCAGGCCGTACAGCGGTACATCTTCTTCTCGTTGCTGTGCTTCACGGCCAGGTGCACTTGGATGGACACCTTGGAGTCAAACACTTCCTGACACAGGGTGCAGTGGTACAGCACAAAAGTGTGCATGTCCAGCAGGTGCTTCTGCAGGTCGTCCACTGAGGAGAACTGCTTGTCACAGCTCTCGCACACATAGTGGGTCGACGTGGTCATGTAGTGCACCGTGAGGTGCTGCAGAAGGGACTCCTGCGAGTCAAAGTCCTCTTTGCACTGGGGGCAGGCCTGCTTCCGCAGCAGCAGCTCCAGGTGTAGCTTCAGGTGGGTCTGGAAGCTCTCGAAGTTGGAGAACTTGAGGTCACACTGATTACAGGGGTACTCGCCGTTGGAGATGGAGTTAGCGCTCCCCGAGAGCCGCTGTCGCTTTGGAGAAGACACCTCAACATCAGACGAGACAGGGCTCTGCTCTGCCTTGGACTTCTTGCTGTGTGCCAACGGAATGTTCTTGTGGTTCTCCTTGATGTGTTTGGTAAGCTTCAAGATGGAGCCGAAGATGGGAGAGTTGGTACAGTAAGGGCAGGAATAGACCTCCATGAACGACTGCGTGGGCTGCACTACTGGTGACTCCAGCTTGGCACTGCCTACACTGCAGTGAGCCTGCTGGATGTGCTCAGTGAGGGAGGACTCGGTGAGGAAGCCCATGGAGCACTGGTTGCAGAAGAAGGCGTTATTGCCATCAGGTGGGTTGGCATTGGGGCCGCAGTGGGAGACACGGATATGCTCCTGCAGGCTGTTGATGTCCGCAAACATCTCAGGGCAGTAGTTGCAATGGAAGGCGGAGATGTTGCCAAATTGCATCACCGGGTAAGTGTGGCTCTTGTGCAGCTTTCGGACATGCTCGTTGAGGTTGTAGAGGGTGGGCATGGAGTCTAGGCAGATCTGACATGTGTGACTCTGCTGGGGCTTATCTGCGTGGATGGTCTTCAGGTGGATCTCCAGCACAGCCAGGCTGGTAAAGTCCCTCTTAGAACAATAGGGGCAGCTGTAGACTACCTTGGACCAGCCCTGCCCCTCATCCCGCATCTTCTTCTGCCCCCGAAGCGGCTTCAAGGTGGAGTCCGGGGTGGAGCCACGCTCCACGGAGGCGCTGGAGTCGGGTGTGGCACTGCTCATGGAGGCCACACTGCCCAGGACAGGGTCAGGGCTGGCGCTGTGGTTGCTGGAGTCTGGCTGCCGGTGGCTGTCAAGGTGGCAGTAGACACCCTCCACCGAGGAGAATTGCTCAGGACACATGGGGCACTTGTGCTTCTGGTTGGCGTGGGCTTGGTGGATGTGGGCGAGCAGCGTGTTCTCATCCACGAAGACCTCAGGGCAGTGGATGCACTGCAGGTCTGCCTTCTCGGAGAGCTGCGGGTGCCGCGTGAGCACGTGCTTCTCCAGTTCCTCTGTCTGGCTGAAGGTGTCCTCGCAGTAGTCACACATGAAATCGTCCTTCTTGGCGTCTTTCTCAGATTTGGCCAGATGTTCCTTGTTCTTCTTGTGGGCCTGCATGTGGCTCTGCAGCGAGCTGGTGGATGAGAAGCCGCGCTTGCACACACTGCACTTAAAGGGTTTGCTGGAGCTGTGGGTCTTCAGGTGGATCTTGAGGTGGTCGCTGCGGGAGAATGCCGCCTCGCACTCGTGACAGTGGTACTTCTTGTCACCAGTGTGCAGCTTGATGTGCCGGTCGCGGCTCCTCTTGTGCTTGAAGAGGCGGCTGCAATAGGTGCACTTGAACGGCAGCTTGTCGCTGTGGATCTGCTCGTGCCTCTTCAAGTAGCTCAGACGGATGAAGGACTTGTCGCAGAACTGGCAAGGGTACGGCAGGCCCGTGCCCCCTTCCTCCTCGCCGAGGCCAAGGTCACAACCATCTCCAATCATCTGCGTGGGTGACGCAACATCCTTGCTGGAGGGAGACGAGGCCACCCAGGAGAGCTGCGGGTCGTCATCACCATCTGCAGGGGGAAGGCAGAGAAGAGATTAGAGGCAATTCCCAAGGCCGCGGGGAAAACAAGGACAGAGCCAGCTTCTCCACAGCTCTCAGGCTGAAGCTGTGCAGCTGGCCAACGGCTGCAGGGGAGGGGGAGAGGCAGGGGCGGAAGCAAGTGGACAGGCGGGCCTTCCCATCTGCAGAGGACGCGGCAGAGGGGCAGCAGGATAGGAAGGGGAAATGTCTCTTTTTTTCTGCAGCAACACCTGCCTGGGCCTGGCTGGGTGTGGTAATCTCACCGGAGGTGAAGCTCTTGGCCACCTCCCTGATTAGGGGTGATGGAGGAGAATCTGCCAGACACAGGAAATGACCTCACAGACTGTCGGTCCCACAGGCCAAAAGGAAGACAAGTCCCATCGCTTGATCAGCACCTGGGAGTTGACTCCTTTCCCACCGTGCATCCTGTAGGGAACCCTACTGGTCCTTAGGGACACAGACAAAATTAGCAAGAAACATACATGCCCTATGCTATAGCAGAAACACTACGCTTCTTATGGCTGGGGGCTGAGGAGGCAGGGAACTGCTGTTTCGGGGAACAGACACGACAAGGCTCCTGACATTGAACTCTAGGGCTGGATGGAAGTGAACCAGGGCATTTGAGAAAGACCCGAGGGTGCCTGGAGCAAAGCATTCCCAGGGGATCAGCCCCTTTGTTTCTACCTGTGGATGCCCCGGTCCACCCAGGAAGCCAGAGATGGTCTAAGGGTGACTGTAATGAGAGGGTCCTCTCCTCCAGGCTCAGAGCTGGCTGGGCTCACTCCATGTAAGAGACTGTCCTGTGTCCTGCACTCCCAGGGGACAGGAGGGACTTCCCTGGCCATCCAGCCTGGAAAGAACACTCAGCAAACCTAAGAGCTAGTTCTCCTGAGAAAACAAAGGCACACAACTCAGGACGCAGCAAATAATGGCAGTGAAGTTCCGGAGCAGCAGTGGGGGTCTGACAGAGTCAGCCCGACAGAGCAGGAGCCAGTTCTGAGGCTCAAGTTTCTCATCGGGTGGATTTAAAACTTAATAATGAATGAAGAGTCCGCAGGCTGCTGCGGGCAGGGGAGAGACAAACAAAAGCTCAGATTCGGCTGTGCTGACCTTGTCTTGGAACCCTGACGCCCCACCCGCCTCTCCAGCCCCCAGCCAGCCTGGTTCAGGCCTCAGAAAAGCCAAACCATCTCAAAGAAAGAGCCAGGATCTGCAGGAAGGGAAGAGACAAGCACTATCTACCCAGCACAGACAAGTGCATGCTTGTGCGCTCTCTCTCTCTTTCACACACACACACACAGGCACACACATACACAGGTCCTCACCAACACACACCTTATACATCACTTACATAACCTACACTTACATTTTCACTCTATCACACTCACACATGTATATCCATGCACACGCACATTATCACTCACAAATGTTTAAACTTGCACACACATGTACATACTCACCTCAGACACGTACACTAACTCCAACACACAGAACTTGGGTTCCCATGCAATGCTCTCTCCAGCCACTCCTACTATCCCAGGATAGCCCCAAGAAGAGGAAGTGAGGGCTGATGGGAGATTCCAGGGGGTTCCTCATAGCTGGCACCCAGCAGGTCCTAGGCCACTCCCCAGCCCCTCTCCCCACCCAGACCCCGTCTCCCACCCCCCCCCACGAAGGTCCATCTGACTCCAATAGGAGGCCTGGGCACAGCTCCTCCTGGATGGATGCTTCTCACCAAAGCTCCAGGCTGTGAGGATCCCAGCAGCTTCTTCACCTCTGAAGCCTGGCACCTCTAGGAAGGCTTCTCAGAGTGAGGGCACCTTGTCCCCTGGGAGCTTCACATTACAGGCCCTTTGGACAGAAGGACTCAGCCCCAGCCGCTGCTAGCTTCTTAGATTAGCCTCAGCGGGAGGCGCCCAGCCCCTGCCTGTTAATTCCCAGCTCTTGCCAGCTGGGCTCCACAGGGCACAGACAAAAGGGACCCAAGGGAGGAGATGGCTAGAGCTGGGACACTGAGGGAGCTGCTTGGTCCCCGCCCCCAACCAGGCTCAAATGCCTTTTTTTGCTTTTGTTTTTGTTTTGTCAGTCATGGGGCTTGAACTATGGGCCTGGATGCTGTTCCTGAGCTGCTTTTGCTCAAGGCTAACACTCTACCACTTGAGCCACAGAGTCATTTCTGGCTTTATCTGTGATTAGTTGGAAATAAGAGTCCCAAAGACTTTCCTGCCTGAGCTGGCTTTGAATGGCGATCCTCAGATCTCAGCCGCCTGAATAGCTAGGATTATAGGCATGATCCACCAGCACCCAACTGACCTTTTATTCTGATGCCTTAGCTCAATTTCCTCAAGCTACCCTTGAGCACTCCTATGCATCCAGGATCCCAGTAAGCACAGTCTTACCAACACTGAAAAGCTTGTCCCACTATACGGATAAGGAAATCAAAGCCTCATGTAACAACCCAAACCAATAAAATAATAACAGCTACAGGAATGAACACCAGGGCTACCTATTTTCAAAGCCCTTAACCATAACATGGGTCTTTCTCAGGTAACAAAACAATTACATAGGTAAGAAGGGAGAGGAGGCCCCCAGGTTTAACACCCCGCTCCCCCAACAGTCTGGTCTGCTCTCCTTTGAGTCCTCCTTTATAAAAGACTGGAGTCATTCAGGGTCTGCATTTCAGTGGGGGCACACAGACAACTGATGAGTGGGTCCAGGTGAAACCAAGAAGACACCTGTGCTGAGGACAAGCTTGAACAGGTTCTGCTGCTGGGTTCACTTGCTCCCCAATCCTTCATGCCACCTAAGGACCTGAGGGCAGTTATCTGTACCTTCCACACTCCCTGTTCCTGTAGCACCCCACCCATGCTACAATTACATGTCAGAAAAGGCAACTGTTGTGGGAATGCATAGGAAAAATGACTGTGAAAGCCCCTGTTGGGCCAGAAGTTGGTGGATCATGCCTATAATGCTAACTACTCAGGAGGCTAAGATCAGAGGATTGAGGTTTGAAGCCAGTCTGGGAAGATAAATCCAAGAGACTCTTATCTCCAATTAACCAGCAAAAAGCCAGAAGTAGAGGTATGATTCCAGTGGTAGAGCACCAGCCTTGAACGAAAAAGCCAAGTAAGAGTGCAAGGCCCTGAGTTCAAACCATAGTAACAGCACCAGAAAAAAGGAAGGAAGGAAGGAAGGAAGGAAGGAAGGAAGGAAGGAAGGAAGGAAGAAAGAAAGGAAGGAAGGAAGGAAGGAAGGAAGGAAGGAAGGAAGGAAGGAAGGAAGGAAGGAAAAGCCACTACTGGTCCATTCACATCCGTGTCCAGGACAGGCATAGCCATGGATGCAGAAAGCAGAGTAGCTGCCTCAGGCTGGAGGTGGAAGCAGGAACCCACTACAAACAAGCCAGCAGGGTCATTCTGAGAAACTGGAAAGGATCTCAACCAAGGCTGTGCAGGATCGCAGAGCCCAGCGCACTTAACTAAAGAGGCACACGCTACTGTGCATTTAAAGTAAGTGAATTTTATGGTGTGCAAATTATACTTCAATAAAGCTGTTAAACAAAAGCACTATTTTGCCAATAATAACAATTAGTACTAATTAGTACCACTAGTGCTAATTTTAGCAGCTACATTTATCGAGCATGTCCCCATGCCAGCCCTGGGCTAAATATGTCTATTATCACAATGAATTGCTTCGAATCCTCACAACAGCCCTGTCTGGTTGTCTCCAAGAGTACCCCATTTTTGAGAAGGGGAAGCTGAGGCTTTTCCTTAGGGAGGTGGAGAACATACTCCCCAGATACAGGCGGTGTCTAAGCAGCCTTGGGCCAGACTGCATCTCCCTGCATGCACCCCAATCCTGACATCAGGCCTTCTCCCACAGGACTTGGAAAGGGGAAACCCAAGCTTCATTGTGGGGCTGACTGGTAGGCTTTATTTTTCTGCAAACAAGTTTCAAAATTAAAGCAGAGCACATTATGCTGGGAGCAACAAACAGAGCAACTGCTGGGGTTATAATCATCTGAATTGAAATGAAAATAAGGCTGCCGAACATGAAAAGGCCCAATCAGCAGAAATGGTCATGTTGACATATGATGTCCCAAACCCAGCCTGCCCCATTAAAGCCTTTGATTCAAAGAGCACTCTGCTTTGGCAGCTGCCCTCCTATCCCTCCAGTGCATTTGTTGTACTGGGGCACTGCGGAAGGTCTCGAGGAGGAAGCTAGAGAGGTGGCAGGGGCCAGACCTCAGAATCCACAAGCCATCAGCAGAGGAAGGGGCCCATTCCTACTGGCATATGGATCTCCTTTTTTGTGGACTGTTGCGGACACCATAAACATACAAATCCCGATACACACAACCCTCTAGAACATGTACAAAGATAAAAAGAAAGGCTGTAGGAAGGGAATGTAAGACACCTCCCCCACACACACACATGCACACCTTCCCCCCCCCCCCCCCCCGCCTTGTGCCAGAACTGTGGCTTGAATTCAGGGCCTGGGTGCTGTACCTGAGCTTTTTTGCTCAGGGCTGGTTTTCTACCATTTGAGCTACAGCTCCACCTCTGGCTTTTTGGTGGCTAATTGGAAATGAGTCTCACAGATTTCCCTGCCTGGGCTGGCTTTGAACAGTGATGCTCAGTTCTCAGCCTACTTAAGTAGCTAGAATCACAGGTATAAGCCACCAGCACCCGGTATGAAGGTATCTTTCCATGAGAACAAGGCTAGTCCACACCAACAGCTACCTTTTTAGGTTTAAGCAAATACTTATTTGGGTTTCCTGTATTCCAGGTATTCTTCCTAGGAGTTTATAGGCATTAACTCATCCTATCTTCTCAATAGTCCAGTGAGGTGGGCACTGTTGTTATCATGTGCATTGACAGAAGGGAAAACAGGGCACAGAGAGGCTAAGAAGCCCACCCCATGCCATCCAGGTGGCAGGCAATACAGCCAGGATAAAAAACATTTAATCCTATTTGGAGGGTGTTTTGGCCCACAGAACTGCAGTGACTCCTTCCTTTGGGGGCTGTTGCCCCAAAGAATCAAGTGGGAAAGACAGGGACAAACGCCAGGCTCTCAGCTTCCCCTCCTTCCAGAATAAGTGTAAGCAAAGAAACACAACAAAACAGGTTTAAAAAATAGCTTTCAAGATGGAGATTAAAGTCATTTTTAAATGACTAATCCTGCAAAGCGGCCTGGCAGGAAATGAGTTCTAGGAAGTTTCTGCTGTCTGCTTTTGGAAAAAGAACCTAAATGAGCAAAAAAGGAGAAATCTTGCTTTAAAAAAAAAAAACCCTATTGAGAAGAAAGAACATGAGCTGGGATTCACAACACGTCAGTGCCAGAAAGAGCAGAGTAGAGTGGATCCCAGGCTCACGTGGTCACGAGAGATGGCCACTACATGCAGTTCCTCAGAGCACATGCAGCACACGGAGATGGTCCGGAGAAGAAGCATACCAGCAGGCTTCCTGTCCTTGAGGATTGAAAAGAGCCGAGGCCCAGGCCATGCCTAGCCTCCAGGACGTCTTTGTAACTACCCAGATGGCAATCCGGATAGCTGGAGTCCTCAAGATAGCCTTTCATTCATCTGAAAGGAGCTTCGGACACCACAAACCCCAACTCCCCTAGGACAGCTACCAGCTGAAGCCCAGACCTCCTGAAGGGTCCAGCGCTCCCAGGACAGAACCGGGTCCTTGTGAATTAAAAATGACCATCAGCCTCCAGACGAGACATGTCCTCTCCAAGTACCTTCTGACCTCACCTGTCTACTGTCACATGAGAGTTAGAATTAGCGGCCAAATATGGAGGCTCCAAAGTCCCTTTCAGGTGAATAAAAGGCCACTTTGAGCAGCGTTGTTACCATTCAGCGTACTATCAGAATTGTCATAGAAAGGCCTTCACCAAAAGAGAGGGGGGGGGCTGGGAATATGGCCAAGTGGCAAGAGTGCTTGCCTCGTATACATGAAGCCCTGGGTTTGATTCACCAGCACCACGTATATAGAAAATGGCCAGAAGTGGCACTGTGGCCAAGTGATAGAGTGCTAACCTTGAGCAAAAAGAAGCCAGGGACAGTGCTCAGGCCAAGGCCAGGACTGGCAAAAAAAAAAAAGAAAAGAAAAGAAAAGGGGGAAGGGGGAAGGAAGGAAGGAAGGAAGGAAGGAAGGAAGGAAGGAAGGAAGGAAGGAAGGAAGGAAGGAAGGAAGGAAGGAAGGAAGGAAGGAAGGAAGGAAGGAAGGAAGGAAAGAAGGAAGGAAGGAAAGAAGGAAAGAAGAAAAGAAGGAAAGAAAGGCAGAAAATGGCTCTCTCCAGGACAAAGCTCTGTAATGTTCTGGGTAGAGGCTTCATTCTCGCCTATCTATACCTCAGGGATCCCTAAGGCTTTTCCTAAAACTTAGACAATTGAGACTCCAGACTCAGGAAACATCTATTCTAATCCTACATGACGCAAGAGGCTAAGACTCAGAGAGAGAAAGTAACTTATAAGGACAGTAAATTGTCAGAAGCTGATATTGTGTTCACAAGATACAAATCTGAGCTGGGAATGTGGCTTAGTGGTAGAGTGCTTTCCTAGCATGCAGGAAGCCCTGGGTTTGATTCCTTAGTACCACATAAACAGAAAAGGCTAGAAATGGTGCTGCCACATAAACAGAAAAAGCTACAAATGGTGCTGTGGCTCAAGTGGTACAGTGCTAGCCTTGAGCAAAAGCTCAGAGACAGTGCCCAGGCCCTGAGTTCTAGCCCCTGGATTGGCAAAATAAAACAAACAAACAAAAAATACATATCAAGAGCAAATCTGAGAGCTGAAATCAATTGGTGATGTCGACTCTGAGTGGTGACATGTGAGAATGGAAGTGTCCTAGGGCACCAAGCAACTAGAGGAAAGAGCCTTCTGCCAGTCAGTGCTGGAGCACTGGCCATTAATGATTCCTCTTACCGGAAGTGGCCCTGTAGAGTGCTAGCCTTAAGCAAAGAGAAGCCAGGAACAGTGCTCAGGCCCTGAGTTCAAGCCCCAGGACTGGCAAAAAAAAAAAAAAAAAAAAAAGATTCTCACAGAAGGGCACTGCCCAACCTCTCTGAGGACCTGACACGACCCAGAACTGTGCTGAGGTGTGGAGAGGGGTCAGCTTGACCCCCAGCAAATAGACACAAAGTACCTTCAGAACAGTGATCTCCAGGGTCAGGGTGACCAAGGAAGATATGAGCATGCTTCGGGGCACACACAGATTGGACTTCCCAATGGAAGCAGCCAGGAAAAAAAAAAAAACAAGAGACTTTCCAGACACAGAAGTCACATCCCTGCGGCTCAGAGGACATCTTGCCCTCAGACATCCTCCAGCCATCAAATCTAGAGGCCTATTGTAGAGAGTTGGGGTTCCTGGTTCTTAAAGGTAGCCTTGCTACTAGGGGGCCTTGGGAAGGTCTGTCACTTTCTGAGCCACTGCCCCTATGACATGAGTGGACAGGGCAAATTCTGAGGCCCTTTTCTGGAGCTACTTCCAGCTACTTCCAACACATAACTATGCAAGCTCCCCCAAAAGGTTCCAAGCCCCCTACCTGGAAAACCCCAGAGCACAGTTGGACATGGATCCTGTAGGAGAAAGACCCAAGCCAGCCAGGTCTGAGCTCCCAGATTTAATGGGGCTATTCTCACTGGCTCACTATCCACCAGGAACTCCAGAGGCCAAAATCCACCCTCAAACTAGGGTCTAGAGACACCAGGTAGTACCAGAGCTGGCCATCCACCAGGGATACACACCAACTCATTACATTCCCTGCACAGAAAACAGCAGTGCACGGGGTGGGGGGTGGGGAGGCAAGGAAACACAGATCACTGTTCATCTTACTTCACTTAATGGGGAAAATGAGACAACACTGTGTGTAGCAGGCAGAGGCAGAACTAAACTCATAATAACTACAGTGGTCACTGGCTAGGGCACATTTTTGAGTGCTAAGCCTTTTGCCAGCCCTTTCTCAACTAAGTCTCACAATATCCCTACAAGATTGGTAATAGGAACATACACACATACTCCACAAACACACACACACACACACACACACACACACACACACCACACGCACACTTTATATACAAATTGAGGGTCTAATAAGGAAAGCAACTATATGTGTGCACACGCACTCATGTACCAGTGTAGATACTGGGGCTTGAACTCAGGGCCTGGGTGCTGTCCCTGAGTTTTTTGCTCAAGGCTTGTGCTCTATCACTTGAGCCATAGCTCCACTTCCAGCTTTTCCGAGACAAAAGTCTCATGGACTTTTCTGCCATACTGGCTTCAAACTTTGATCCCTGAACAGCTAAGATTACAGGTCTAAGCCACTGGTGCCTGGCTACAATGTTTCATAATGCTGAGCATTGAACACAGGGCTTCATGCATACTAAGCAGATGTCCCTTCCCACTTACTAATCCCTAGACTTTACTGCTTACCCAGACCAAGTACTGGTTCAGAGTCTGGACCCACTACAGCAACTACCCTCTCTTCCTGCCAACCACAATGGGCTTGAGCCAGATGGTGATTCCAAGCTTTCCCACCTAACTGCCATTGAGGCAGAGTCACTGGTGGGTGACAGACTAGCCAGGCACTGATGAATGCAGATGGCCTCTTTGCCTGACTAGATGGAGGCGAGATCGGGCTGCTTAAACAGCCTGCATAAAACCAAACTTGGGGGCTATGGTAGGCAGAATAATAATCTCCCCAAAGACATCCCCATCTGAACTCCTAAAACTTACAGACATCTTATATTTCAAGATGAAATGGAATTCTAATTGCTAATCAGCTGACCTTAAAACAGACTGTCTTAAAAGGAGGAGCAAGGGGTAAACAAATGCAGCAATAGTACTCACTGGACACTGATTGAAAATGAACTACACAACTTGTGGATATAGGATGGCAAGAAAAAACTGAGGGAGAACGAGGGAATGAATGACAGTATCCAAAAAAGAAATGCACTCTTTACCTGATTTATGAAACTGTAACCCCTCTGTACATCACCTTTATAATAACAACTATTTTTTTTCAAATTTTTATTATCAAACTGAATAACAACTATTTTTTAATAAAAATCTTTATGGGAAATGGAAATAAGATCTCTAGTGAACTTTTTCTTTATGAATGGTAGAAATTGTAGTATTAATTGGTATTTGTCAAATTCTTCTAACTGGGCCATCTAGTACATCTTATGCCAGGTAGTTTATAAGATTTATTTATGGGGAGGGATGATAAGACAGTAATAGTGAGGATGAATTTAATCAAAGTACATTATGTACATGTGTGGAAATACAACAAAACAATTAGTATACACTCGCCAGTGACTCACTCCCATAATTCTACCTACTCGAAAGACTGAGATCTGCGGATTACAGTTCAAAGCCAGGCCAGGCAGGAAAACCTATGAAATTAATCTCCAATTAACCACCAAAAAGCCAGATATGGAGCATCTATGGTTCAATGGTAGAGCACTAGCCTTGAGCACAAAAGCTCATGGGCAACACCCAGGCCCTGAGTTCAAGCCCCAGGAATGGCACCAAAAAATATAAACAAAAACAAAACCACACTGTTTTGCATAAACTGGGCGTGTCCCCTGTCTTTTTACAAGGGCTCATCAATGCAGAAAAGGGAAGCAGAAGAGGAGTCAGGGCAACACACTGTGATAAAGACCCAGTGGGCAACTGCCAGGCTTGAAGACAAAAGGGGAGAACACAAATCACAAAGCCAAGAACATGGAAAAAGGAAAGAAATGTCTCCCCCTTTAAAGCCCCAGAACGGAACACAGCCCTGTCAACACTCCAGCTGTAACCCAGTGGTATCTCTGTCAGACTTTGTTGTTAAAGTTCCACAATACATAGTGGATTGTTACAGGGACAATAGAAAAACAAGTATTGGTACTGGGAAGTAGGGCACTACCGAACAAATGCCTAGCAGTGTAAAACAACTCTGGAGCTAAGCAGAACTCAAAGGCTGGAAGAACTTTGAGGAAGATGGAAAAGAAAATTAAACTCTGGACAGCCTTGAGCAGAGTGATAGAAATATAGATTACTTAGGTAGTGAAGACTCAGAAGGAGACAGAGAAAATCTATGTCGCCCTAGAAAATCCTACAGGCCAACACAGACAGACTGTGAAGGGAAGTGTAGATGTGTCAAAGGTTTCTTGGTGAAGGGTTGCCAGGAAACTACTACTGAAAATGGAAGGAAAGGTCTATCAGATACACAGTGGCAGAAAGCCAGGGGGAACCATGTCCCATCCCATATGGAAAACAGAACTTAAATGAATAAACTTGGATAGTTAGCTATATAAGCACAATCTTGAAGATGTGGCCTGGTTTTTATTGGTCTTGACAGTAAAATAAAAATAAATAAATAAAAAGGAAAGGAAAAAGATAGATTGAAAGAGGAACTCTTCAACAGAAAGGCACTACTGAGAATTAATTATTTTATAAATTCTCAAATTGCGAGATCATAATGAAGGGTCTGACTTTCAAGAAAGCATGTTCTGGAGATAAAATTGAGGGTGTGACATCTTGCCCATGTCTCAAAAAAAAAAAAATCTAAAGGTCAAAGTACTGAGTCACACAAAGGCCTGGAAAGACATGAAGGTTGAGATTCACAGATCTCGTAGACCAAACCACAGCATCTGGGAAATGTGAAGGCATTGCCCTCGAGCTATCTCAGCAGAACCCAAAGATAGAGACAGGAATATCCAGAAGGTCTCTGGAGGAGCCAGTCCTCTAATGGAGCAGTTCCCCATGATGTATATAGGAGACCCACAAAGCTCCTGAGATTTTTACAACAGCAGACACTCTTCCAGGTTAGCCCAAAAAGAACAGAGAGTTGAAAGAAATCTACCAGACTCCCCAAATCGTACAAAACTACTCAGCAGTAAGCATGTGCTACCTTTCATGAACAGAAAAAAAAATGAGTTAAGAGAATAGAAACTCAAACTCTGAGGGTGGAACCGTGAGCTACATCAGGTGAGACCCTGTCCTGGATGAGGTGCAGATTCTAGCAGTGCACAAGCATAGGCAAGTGTGTCTTCCCATTAACTCTTAAGAGAGAATCAGATGAAATCTCTAAGGGCTTTTGTAACTGTGATTGATTAATGATGTTTGCCCCTGGCACAGAATGAAGACTGTCAAGTATCCCAGTTCTCCACTACTCCTACTCTGGTTTTTTCATTTGAGATCTGTTTGTTGAGTCTGTTCTATATCTTGGCCCTCTGAGTGGTTTCTATGTCGGTATCTACCCAACGTCTTTGATTCATTACTACTTAAGTTCGCATTTAATTTAACATTTATACTAAGCTCAAATTTTTGCTATTATGAAATAGCTTTGGAAGATTTGGGGGCGGGGGGGAGATAATCTCTTTAATAGTAGTAGGCAGAAGTGCATCTAAAGAATACAAGTTCCTAAAGGGACAGAAGAGGGTGTGATGTGGATAAAAGCCCTGAATTTGGCAAAGAAAAAGGACCAGGAAGCCAGAGGTTCTTTCCTAGGAGGTGGGCCTAGCAGACCCATTTGAAATCTTGAATTACAATTGTATTATTAGTAAAAATAACCACAGCTTAGATTTACCCATCCCCTGCCAGGGATCTCAGGGTCCTTAGGGATGTAAGTTCATCACTGTCCCCAAACAGCCACAAGGCCTAAAGCAGGGACCATGAAGCTTTAGGGAAAAGTCATGAAGGAAAGACCTACAGACAGGGCAGAAGGGGTCAGCACCCCAAAGCTGGAAGCAGGGAGAAAGCACTCTTACCCCAGAAGGATGTAGAAGCCCATCTCCTGCCTGATCTCCTAGGTACAGTTGGCACCAACAGAATGAAAACCTAAAAACCTGAGTCAGGTGTGCCCAGCCTTTGGCAGGGGGGTGGGGGTGGGGGTTGCTGGTCACTGGAATCCCATGAGACAACAAATAACTGCCATTGAGGCCCTTAATCAATCTTCCAAGAGCCAAAGCAACAGCTTAAGCTCAAAGACACAAAGCCAATTGCAAGGAGACATCTGGGAGACACCACAGCCACAGGCCTGCTCAGGATGTGCATGGGCTGTCACTTATCAGCTGTGTGACCACAGATGAGCTCCCCCACTGAGACACCTCACAAAGTAGTCCATGTGAGTGCTACAAAGCACTGACAAAGGTTGGCTAGAGAAAATCAGTGAGGTTCTGGAACAAATTCCATCATCTAAGTAGCATTGAAAATCCTACATAGCACTTCACACCCATGATCTCACTTGATATTCGGGGTAAGTCTGCCTGGCTGTGGTGAATTTGTGTTCACTGTTATCCCACATTACAAGCATACTGGCTGCCACACACTCAGATGTCCCAGGATGACACCTAGCTTCCCCTCCAGCTAATGATTTTTTGGTGGTGGTGGTCATCATCGTGGGGCTTGAACTCAGGGCCTGGGCACTGTCTGTGAGCTCTCTTGCTCAAGGCTACTGCTCTGCCGCTTGAGCCATAGCTCCAGTTTTGGTTTTCTGATGGTTAATTGGATATAAGAGTCTTCTGCCCAGGCTGTCTTTGAACCACAATCCTCAGACCTCAGCTTCCTGAGTACCTAGGATTATAGGTATAAGCCACCAGCATCTGGCTGTGACTGTTCGTTCATGCTCAAATAAGCCAGGTTTACACACTAAGCTGTATGGTCACTGGCAGATGAAGACACAGAACAGCACCGTTAGGTCCTACCCTAACAGCATCTAGCAGATGGGAGAGAGAAAAGCTGGCCTAGCACTCAGCCTAGGAACCTGAGCCACACAGACGGGAACAATAGTGACCTAAGCAGTGGGTCAAGGATCTCAAGGCTGTCTTGGCATTGGTCAATCTAGGAGCCAACCAGTTATCAAGGACTTGGTAAAAATCCCAACATTTGCAAATCAAGAACTCTGAGTCCTTTTCTGTTGTCATTTTAAAAATAAAAACAAAAACTCCACATCCACTCTTGGTCTTCCTTTTCTTTTCCTTCTTTTTTTCTGTTTTTTCCCATTTTCTATTGTGATACTGGTGATTAAACTTAGGGAATCTACTTGAGTCCCTAGCCTTTGAGTTTATTTTTCGCGGAAGGTCTTGTGCTAACTTTGCAATTCTTCACTTTCGGAGCAGCTGGGACCACAGGCATGAGCCACTGTGTCTGGCTCACTCCTGGCTTCCAGAACAAAGATGGCGGAGCTGAGCCATGGCTCCTCTTATGGATGAGGGACACTGGCTCTCCAGCATGCCCAGGCCCATGGGACCAATCCTAGCGATCTCAGGCCATGAGGGCATCTGTGCTCTACTATGCTAAAAGGCCAGTGGCTGGGTTTAAAACCCCCAGATTCATGCTTTCACCAACCTTTTGCCATGTGTTTGAGCTAGATCAAGTTAATGCCCCTCCCTCAGATTCACAGAGGAAAAATGGGACAAAAATCATCTCAACTACAGAGTTGCTCTACAAATGAAGTGATTGTTCATAAAGTGTTCCATGTGATAATGTTCTGAAATGTGTAAAACTATCCCCAATACCATAAGGTGGTTAGTCACAGAGAGAAGATGGAAGAGGAGGGAAAGAGAGGGAGGGGAGGGGCAAGAGTTATGGCTTGAATGGATCACCAGTCACTCTGGCAATGGCTGATTTTCATGACAAAGGAAACTCTACCTGCATCAATACCCAAAGAGCCTTGACAACCTCAGGACATCAGAGGTCACAGCAGCCTTTGAGATCGCTGAGCCCAACCCAATCATGACAGAAAAAGCAGAGTCGCAGCTGCCACACTATGGCTTAGACTTGGGTCTCTGTTGTATGGTGGATGGATGGGGCTAACCTCAGCCCCACAAGCACTATGTCCAGCACTGTAGGGCACTGTCCCCACGGGCTATCAGACTCTTAGGACATAGAGCCCTGTCTTTCCCCTTGAAGCCTCTGACCTCAAAGAACACACAGCCTCCTGGATGTTACATATCCCTTAAGCAAATTTACTTAGCACTGATATTATGAATGCAATTGCGCTGGAGTTTTATTGCAGAAACTAAACAGACTATGAGACAGAAAAAAAAAATCAGCAGTTATCAACTCACTTGAGAGCTGGCTGTGATCAAACTTGCTAAAGAGGAGCATTATGATCAACTCCTGCCAGAAAGGAAGACCCTCCCACAATATGCCCCTGAGAGAGCTCCCCAAAGGTTGGGTGCTTTAAGCTGAGGAGCCTCGGAAGCTGCCCCCAGCAGCCCCAATGCTTGGCTTGCTCCTTACAAGGAGTTGTCCTCTCCATCAGCTTCAAGAATCGCGCTGGTACCAAAGGCGGGTGCAAAGGGTGCTCTGCTCCACTGGAGAGCAAGCAAAATGCTTTGGGGCTAAATCACTGTTTTTCTTCACTCCCTTTGGAGATCACCAGAGCCTATGCTCGGCCGTGTTCGTGGACCCAGGACTGGAAACAGCTGTGCTCTAATTACATGTAAAGTGTACGGAAACATCCCTTTTATCACAGACTGGAAATCTGTTAGCATCTGTCTCTCCTTTGTTTCTTCCACAAGATACAAGCTTGTTTCTACATTTTTCTCACCTGTAGCGGTGATTAAAATTCATTATAAATGAAAGGAGTGAGCAGAGAAGCAAGTTCCTCTGTGTACCGTTCTAAACTCAAATTAGAAACAGCTGTTTGCTAATTCATGCAGCGATGTTTTGTCGTGCTCTGTGAATCAATAATAACTCACCCTATTGCTGCAGAAATTTTTGGGAATCCATATATTTAACGCCGTGCTGGATTCTCCAGGCAGGACTGTGGCGATGGAAGCTCAGATCGGCTCAGGCAGGCAGGCGGGAGAGGGCCCACGCTTGGTGCTCTGGGGACATCTCATCACCCCTCAGAGAACCCCAAAGGCAGAGCTGACCAGCATTTCTCCCCAATAGAAAGAACCCTTGAAACAGTCTCACCTTCTTCCCTCTACCCAGAACACAGAAAAGGAAAAAAGGAGAGAAGCTTCAATTCTGATTAAACACAAACCACACACATCCTCCAGCCGCCGGAGGGAACAGCAAAATTAAAAGTCTAATTGGTACCCGGAACAATTTAAAACTATTAAGTATAGGTGAAGCTTTTCTGTGAGAAAATAAGCCTCTGATTGGGATTAGGCGTTTGGATAGCATTCTCCCTGCTGTTAAGTATCTGAACTGCCCGAGTTGTTGCTGCTCTCCAGAAGTCCGTGGGAAGTGTCTGGGCATGCCCTGTGCCTGCTGCAGAACTGTGGCGGACATGCGGAGCTGAGGCTGTGTGAGGAGCAGAGGGTCCTCTTCTGGAACCTCTGGGGAGCAAGGTGAGCAGCACCTCTGGGCTGCCACCTGGAGCTCTATGCTAGCTCTGTCTTGGCTAACATGGACAGCCTTCAAGACACTGCCTTCAAGAAGCACTCTCAGACTGCCTCTGCCACCATCAGCCCCCCTCCCTAACCACAGGACACTGCCTACTTACATTTGAAGGTTTAGGCTGCTCTTGTGTCCCACGTACCTTTTTAGGTCCAGGACTCAGTTACTCAAGTGCCCCTTGTGGCTGACACAGTGCCAGGCTTTACATTTAAGTCTGCACTGCCATCCAAGGCACTGCTGATCACTGTCACTATTCCCTTGTCCCCAGCTCAGACATCTGAGATTCCGAAGACAAGACCGTTAACTAGAATGATTTCATGTTTCTCCAGAAATCTATCAAAACTACTGGCTATCATCAGATGGGCACTGGGCACGCTCTGCCCCATTGTCCACACACTGAGCCCCATTCAGGCCATTGTGCTCAACAAACATGCTCTCTAGCCGTGCTCTGGTAACTCATGCTTGTATTCTCAGATCTCAGGAGTCTGAGATCTGAGGACTGCAGTTCAAAGCCAGCATGAAACTCTTATTTCCAGTTAACCACCAGAAACCTGGACGTAGTAGAGCACTAGCCTTGAGCAAAAGAGCTCAGAGACAGTGTCCAGGCCATGAGTTCAAGCCCCACAAGTGATTTTTTAAAAAAGAAAGATGTACTCTACCTAGTCATCATCACCCACTCAAACTTGGCTGGCTACTTGGAGCCCACCTCCTAAGCATCCCAAGGGCAGTGCCCTGTGCATGCCTGGTGGGAGGCAGGCTCTGTCTCCTCACTTCCCTGGGGCTCATCTAGGTCTTTAGGAGATGACTGTCCAATGTATCCGGGGGTCTTCAGGGTCCAAGTCCAGGTGGGCTCATGTCTCTGTGGCATTGGAGAAAGCTTCTCCTGAAGAAAGCCAGAAGGCTCCAGATAGATCTAATCCTGGAGAGGACCAGGTGAGGACAAAAAAGACACCATCTTGGAAGGTAGGAAGGAAGTCCTTGAATTGGGCTTTGAAGATATAGTAGGCTCTCCATGGGTGATATTCCCCCAAACATGGGGTGCCTAGTATGACTAGAACCCACAGTGAGTTTTAGGGGGTAATTGGAAGGGTCTCGATGACACTGATGCTGAGAAAGTGTCCTCTCCCTTTTCAATCTTGGGATGAGGCAAAGGGCAAGGTCTCTTGCTGGTGTTGTCTCTAATGTCTGCCTGACAGTTCAAGGAAAGAGCAGGTCCCAGGATCAGCTCTCTGTGACACAGAGTCAGAGCTCAGTGAGTCTGAATGCCGTTTCCTGGACTCAGAGACCTTCCCGCATCCTATGGGTTCCCTTCCTTAAATGATGGTCTGGAAACCCTATTGAGGCAATAAATTGGAACCACTCAGTCCTCACATCTTTGTTTCCTGTCATTTAGGAGTCACCATCCTTTGTTGTCCAATGTATAATGCCTTGAATACCAGTGTTTGTGGGTGCATAAAACAAGTAATCTGCTTTTTTTTAACTTCTCTAATTGTGTCAGATCATAATGTTAATGCATCTTCTTTAGGTTAGACAAAAAGTTACTTGCTCCCTTTTTTGTTTGTCTTGTTTGTTTGTTTATTTGTGGTTTGTTTGGTTGGTTGGCTTTATGCTGGTCCTGGGGCTAGGACTTGGCCTGGGCACTGTCCTTGAGCTTTTTTGCTCCAGGCTAGCACTCTACCACTTGAGCGACAGCACCACTTCCAGCATTTTGGTGGTTAATTTGAGATAAGAATCTCACAGACTTTTCTGCCCAGGCTGGCTTTGAGCCATGATGCTTAGATCTCAGCCTCCTCAGTAACGAGGATTACAGGCTTGAGCTACTAGCTCCTAGCTTTTCCTTGTTCTTATTTTATGTAAACTGTCTAAGAAGTAGAAGAGTGACTTCCAGAACATTCCCAGAATGATTCCTGAACATTACTGCCTGTAGTGACAGAAATGTGGGGTTTACTTTGGTTTTTCTTTTTGCTTACTTTAAAAGTGTCTGTTCACTTAGAGCAAACAATACTAGCTTTCCATTTGCAAAATGAAGTAAATGTATTCTAGGTGACTCGGAGCATGGGTGACCCTCAAATGTTGCCAAAGGCCAGGCAGAGGTGCACCCATGATCAGAGACAGAGGACAATCCACACAGAAAGGAGGCCTCTGGAAAAAGGGTAGGCTGGAGCAAAGTTAGGAGAGAAAATGGTGCAACAAGCAATCAGTACATCAGACTCAGGAGAGGAATGTGGAGAGCTGACTCCCCAAATACCAAGCACAGGGGCCCAAAATGCTGCTCTGCGGGACCCAGGAGCCCCATTCCACCCTTGGCCCACAGTGTTTGAGCAACTAACCAATCCTAGTGGCCCTGATAGGATGTGAACTCCCAGCCCTCTGCCCTCTCTGGATCTCCTCTAACTCCAGTTCTGACCAATGAATGAATCACTAACCTATGAGCAGACCCCATCTCCAGGAAACTTGGCTCCATCACCCTGAAGTCTTGAGGATCTGAACTGGCAACATCAGTGCCCACAGATGAAGACCAATATAATTAGTATACCACACCCCTTCTGGGCACAGAGGAGGGATGTACCATCCTTGGTGAGTCCACCCCAGCTGGGTTTTCCTCTCATCCTGGAATGAATCATCTTGACTTCTGTCTTTTAGGGAGCATGAGGAATCTAGAGACATGTTTTTTTTGTGTTTTTTTTGTTTTGTTTTGTTTTGTTTTTGCCAGTCCTGGGGCTTGGACTCAGAGCCTGAGCACTGTCCCTGGCTTCTTTTTGCTCAAGGCTAGCACTCTGCCACTTGAGCCACAGCGCCACTTCTGGCCATTTTCTGTATATGTGGTGTTGGGGAATTGAACCCAGGGCCTCATGTATATGAGGCAAGCACTCTTGCCACTAGGCCATATCCCCAGCCCTCTAGAGACATGTTTGGATGCCAGAATGATGAGGAAGGAAAGGGCAGAAGCTAGAAAAGTGAGCATAGTATATAGTCAGTCAGTTTGTCTGTCTGTCACTCAGAGGCTGAACCTTCTCTGCCAGTTTCTCCTCCCTCAAACCTGCCTGGCTCTCTTCAATTTGCAGCACTTAGACAATGTAGCCCTGTGACACATGGGTGTGTGACCCCAGTGGGATTTTTGCTCACCTAGCCAGGACATACTTCCAACTCACATGGTCCCACCTCCCTTGCTGTTCCCAACCCCTAAGGTTAACTGGGGACTTGATGAGAGTTTTCTGTCTTTAAACCCTGTGCCCTATCCACATGGCAGACTCTTCCCACATCAGACCTTGTAAGTAGGACCTGACTGGGGGGAGGAGGGGCGGGTGTCAATTTCTCAGGCCAGCCCCTCTCCACAATGCCTGTAGCTGAAGGGTTCCCAAGGCTCTACAAGGCAAAAAGCCCAAGTCAGAACCTAGGTCATCACATACTCTGTCCCCTCCCTGGTGTGGCTCTGCAGGACAGTGACAGTCATGTTCCTGCCCTTTAGAGAGCCAGACCCCAGGCCCTAGGAGAGGAGAATGGATCAGAATGCCCCTAGGAGCCCAGCCCAGCTCATCCAGGGAGCACTTATACAAGAAGGTGCCTGGAACTGCAGAACAGGGGGACACCTGTCCTACGAGCCTGCTGCCACACAGGGCCCCACCTTAGCAGATCTCCAACCCGAAGCCTTGGCCCAAATCCCCAGAGACCTTGATGCAGGTCTCTAAGCTCAGGGCAGGTACCTGGGGGAGGTCATGGGCAGGGCACTGGGGTGGAGCCTGCTCCAAGTTCAGGTCTCTGCAGCTCAATGCTTGCAACAGAGGTGGGGCAAGTGAGAGCTCTCAAATACCACCGTTGACTCCCACTGCCCCCTCCAGGTATAGCTGGCCCTAGAAGAATACAGCACAGCCCAAGGAACACCCCAGGCCTCTCACCCAGCTGGACCAGAAGCTCCATCACCTTTGTTAAAACAACAACAACAACAACATTGGGCTTGGGACTCACCTGCCACTTCCATAGAACACAGAAATTTTGTGACTTCCTTACTGGAGATGTGAGTGAAAGAAATGTTCAATACAAACTAAGGATGAGCAAGCAGATGGACCACCAAATCTGAATTATGCAGGCTGGCTCTGTGGTAGCACACTTGTCCAGCATGCACCAGACCCTGGGATCTATCACTAGCCCAGGGAGAAATAACTGGAATATAATTTTCACAAAACCCACTGTCAGAGAAAGCCATTTGGTACCTCTGACCTAGAAATCTGAGCTTTGAGATGGCATTGAAGAATTCATATATTCCATTTTGTAACATGTTATATATAACATCACATCATATATAGCACATACTGTATATGTATGAATAGGCATAATAAAGAGCTCACAGTATATGCTGAAATTGTTTTTGGAATTTGGTCCATTTCACCATACTATTCTTTTTTTTTTTTTTTTTTTTTTTTTTTTGGCCAGTCCTGGGCCTTGGACTCAGGGCCTGAGCACTGTTCCTGGCTTCTTTTTGCTCAGGGCTAGCACTCTACCACTTGAGCCACAGCACCACTTCTGGCCATTTTCTGTATATGGGTGCTGGGGAAAGAACCCAGGGCTTCATGTGTTGGAGGCAAGCACTCTTGCCACTAGGCCATATCCCCAGCCCTTCACCATACTATTCTATGTGTATGTACATATATGCACACTTGCATACCAGTGCACACACCCCTGCTAGGACTTGAACTCGGGGCCAAGGCACTTTACCCCCACTTCTGACTTTTGGTGGTTAATTAGAGATAAGAGTTTCATGGACTTTCTGCCTGGGCTAGCTTTGAACCTCAATCCTCAGATCTCAGCCCCCTGTGTAGCTAAGCCACTGTAAGCCACTGGCACCCGGCCATATACTATCTTATTTTAATATTCACAATAGTCTGACAAGCTGTTATTACCAGCCCCGTTTCACAGATGAGAAAAGAGAAATTTGTGGGGATTGCTATACATGTTTAGAGTTGTATAGGTCAGCAATAGCCCACCTCAGATCTGCTCTTATGCTCTATGGGGTGTGTGGGAGTACTCCAGGCCTCTGGGGAGGAGACTGAGAGGCACCAGCCCAAGCTAAATGGCCAGACAGGAGTCTATGTTCTGTTCTCAGCCCAGATAGAAGGGAGGATGCTCAGAGCTGCAGGATGAGACGTCCCGTGCAGGGTACACACATCCTCAGACCTCAAGTCACAGATTTGCTCCTTGAAAGCTTCATCCAGCACCATCAGAGGCTGTCTGAATTCTCCTCCAGCACCTGGGAGGAGGAGGGCCTCCCCAAAGCACTCAGTCTCAGCACCAGCAATGCATCTTCCCCATCCACGCCTGTCAGCAACTCCAAGAGACAGCTACCAGCGTGTGCTGTTTCACACAGGATGATACTTAGGAGTGCAGAAGCCACAGGCATGCATCCCAGCTGCTGGTGCCCGTGACTTACAACTAGAGTGAATAGCCTGCATGTGCTTTCTGTCTCTTTAAGACTGGGCCCAAAGCTGGGCACTGGTGGCTCAAGCCTGTAATTCTAGCTACTCAGGAGGCTGAGATCTGAAGCTAGAATCAAAGATAGCTGGGGCAGGAAAATTCATGAGACTCTTATCTACAATTAACACCCCCCCCACCTCCCGCAAAAAAAAAAAAAAAGCCCTAAGTAGAGCCATGGCTCTCAAGTGGTAGAGTACTACCCTGTCTCAAGCTCACACACAAAGGGCCTAGAGCACAAGCCTGAGGCAATGCTGGGATGGGGCTCCGGAGTAAGCTCTATAGCCCCAGGCCATCATCCTCTGCCCCAGCCCAGACCTTCATACATGCATCTGGAGAGTGAGGCAGCTTGCAGGATGTTAGCCTGTGCACTGAGACTCAACTTTCCTCTTTAAATTGCCAAAAGGGTGGCAGTGCTACTCCTGAGCAGAACCACAAAGAACAATAGTGTGGAATCATGGCTAATGCAGAGCTACTAAAAACAAATGTGTGAGCAGCCCAACATGTGGGCTGTTCCTTTCTAGAAGTAGCCTGGGAACCCCCAGAAAGCTCTTCTCTGGCTCGGCTGTTGATTTGTTCCCCCTTCCTCTCCAGGCTGTGTGACCGGGCCAGTGGCAAATCGTATATGTCCTCTGTGACAGACTACTGTGTTCATAGCACCACACCTGGCTGAAAACAGGAGAAGACTGAGGCTAGACTCTGCAGGAAGAAGAGGTCCTCAGAGGGAAGGAAGAGGGCCCTAGCATGCCAGGTACATGTTGGTGCTAGCATACCAGGAAGAGCGGGAGGGGAGCTCTGGGGTCCCCAGGTAGGTGGGTAGGTGGGGGTGCCAGCACACAGCCATGTGTGGGTCCCACTCACCCTTTGTTCTCAGCCAAATCTATGACTCAGCAGAGAAAATTTCCATTTTCTCTGGATTTTCATGTGTCCGCCTCCAGAAAAAAAAATTGATCTCATGGGCTTTGCTGCTGAGGCTGAAGGCCGCCCGGACCCAGACAACAATAGAAAGGAAGTAAAAGCAGTTTGCCGTGGCTGGGGAGCTACAGGGCACAGCCTTGCCCAGGCACGTTGCATGGTGCTGGGCTGGGCGGTAGGTCAGTGTCCAGGTGGGGGTCACAGGAGCTGAGCTCTGATATCAACGCTGTGGCAGTACCCCCAGTGCCTTCCCCGGGTTGCCAGCCCTTCCCACAATTTCCAGCCTGGCCCCTGCTGTCCTGGCCCACTGCCTTCTCATCCTGAACCACCATCACCTCCTTCCTCTACAGCCGGGACCCCGCTTCATAATGTGCTGTGTCCCCTGAGCGCCTCCCTACACCAAGCTTTTCAAAATCAATACACGTTGCTGATTTAAATAGTCTCGTTATCACTCTTAAATGTTTTACCTGCTTTACTGCATTGAAACTACTCATAATCCATTTGCTAGCTGTTTACTCATTTTACAGATGAGGAAACTGAGGTTGAGGAAGGGTTAGTTACGGTGGAAGAGCCAGGCAATTGCATAAGACTTAAAAGTTTATTATCAGAAGTTCAAATCATCCCTTGGGGAGTAATACCCACCCAGCTATCCATCATCTGTATTGGGAAACAGAGCTCTTCAGCTTTGAAAGCCTAGAAGAGCCCAGAAGACCCAGCCACCAAACTCATCAGAGGCATGGAATCTCAGTATTGCTGGATTTATGGAACCATTCCTGAGAGTGCATGCACATGCAAGCGTGTGCGTGCACATGTGCACACACACAGTGCAGAAGAGAAAACTGAGGGAGACACCATAGCTGGAACATGCACACAATGCCTGGGGGTTTCACATGACCAGTGTGTGAGTTCTGACATCTCCTCACAGGTGGCCTTGGGAGAGGAAGAAGTGCCCCAGCCCAGTTCAGGTAAGCACATCTTTGAGGAGGAGGTGGGGGTGCAGCGCCCTCAGTGTGCCTCTCGGCCCGGCTAGCAGTGAGCATAGCACAGACCTCCTGTGGGCCAGGTGGAGCTCTGAGTGTGTAGTGCCGTCAGCTGCTGTCAGTCTGCTCCCCACTGTACCTCACTGTGCTCTCCCTGTACCACACTGCAGCCACAGCACTACCTAGATCTCCCTGTCCTCGTGGTACTCGGGGCTTGGAACTGCTTGCAGATAGCTTGGATAAACTTTGAGTTTTCTGATCCCTGGGAGCCACCCCCCTTGGGTGGGGTGCCTGTACCAACTAACTTGGCTTGAATGAATGAATGAATGAATGAGTGTGTCACAGCCTCCAGAAAGCACTTGGTAACTACAATGTGAACAGATAGGCTGGGGGGGGGGGGGAGGAGTGGAGGAATTAAATGCTGAAATTTAAGGAAGGCACTAGGAGAGAGAGATGGAAGGGGGGACATTGTCCAGAAAGAAAAGTACTCATTACCTGACTTAAGTAACTGTAACCCCTCTGTACATCACCTTCATAATAATAAAAAAATGTTTTTAAAAAAGTAACTATGCTACGAATAAACATTGAACCAGAGTATGAATGACTAGATGAATAAATGAGTGTATCCTATCCTCTAGAAAGCACGTGGTAACTACAATGTATATAGATGAGCCGGTAGGTGAGAGGGTCAGTGCAGAGATTCAACACTGAAGTCAAGACTTCATCTAAAGAAGGCATATAATAATGATGGAATGAATGATAACTGACCCAGGTGAATGAATGAATGAATGAAGCTAACCACAAGGAAGAAGCAGAAAGCCACTCCAATGAGCTCATATAAAGTGGGGGCTATGAGATAGATGCTGTAGAGTTAATGACCTTAACAACTCTCCTAACTGCCTGGGCTCAAAGGGGCTGCCCCCAACAGAGCCCATCCAGGCTGAGTGCCTGGGGCCACCACACATGGTAGAATGCAATTAGTCCCAGTCCTCAGAGTGACCACATTTGTCATTTTTTATTTGCAAAACCTTCTTGGAGCCAGGGAGTCCGGGTATGCACAGGGATGTGGACTCCTAGCTTCAGACAGAAGGAACAGTCTAGCTACCAGGCCCTAGCTAGAATCCCTGGAGAAATGGCATTAAAACAAAGGAGACACCAGGTGGGGAGGGGGTTCCTGTTTGTTCAGACCAGAGCAGAACAAACAATAGATTTAATAAGATAATAAGCTGAGATTCCCTGCTCTAAAAGAGAAAGACTTAGCAATGCAATATAAGTGAAGATGGGATGCAATCTGCATTTATTTTCTGGTAAAACCCTCCAAGTGTGTGGGTCGGTGTGTGCATGTGTATGTGCTTCTACACATATGTAATATGAATCTCTCTCCAGCCAGGGACTTCTGCAACTTACTGACTGAACAGAACCCCCAAATAAGTGGGCCGTTCACAAGGAACACTCATTCAAACAGCCCCAAGTTATATTTTTCTGGGAGGAAGGCCAGCCAAGTTACAGTGCAGTCACTCCCCTGGCCCAGCCAGGGCTGTTATCTTCCTGCCCAAGAGACCAAGGATTCAGCTTGGGACATTCCTGCAGTCACTGATCCCACCAGTCATCTACCCATTCATTCTCAGAGTGCCTACTGGGTATCGGCTAAGCTCCCAGTGCGGGGCTAGCCACACCCATCAGTTCTGCCTCAGAGAGCCTGAGCTCCAAGTCCACTCCACCGGCAGCCAGTTGGCAGCTGGTGACCCAGGGTAGGGTACAGAACCTCTTCAAGCCTCTCCATGGAGAAAAAGGACTGTGACTTCCCATCTGCCTTCTGGAGGTATAGCAGGGATTAAAGCAATGGGTCTGGGTGTAGCACAGTGGCCCCACCTCTGCTCAATGAGAGTGGCATGACACATTGTTTCCAGAGCAGCAGCAGCTACCGCATGGAAGATCCCTGGTTGATGGCAGGACCCGGACTAAGGAACCACACACATGCCCTGCTTCACCACCTCCTTATACCACTCCTGCTAAGGTCATATGGTAGAGAAAGCCAACCCACTACCTTAACACTAAGCCTTAACAGAAAACCTATGCTCAGAAGTTCCCGAAAAGAGAACCAACGCACCCTACCATCACCAGTAGCCGCAGGAGCAGCAGCAGCCCATAAGTCCTGTCTCCATCAAGGCTTGGTTCCTCACAGTGATGGAGACCTCATTCTCCTCTGAACTCTCATGTAAGAAGAAATTATCTCATCATGAATCCTAAGAAAATGACTGCCTTTTAGGAACAGGAATAGCAGGAACTGATTCCAACCATCCTCCAAGAGGAGAGACAATGAGCAAGGCACCTGTAGCGGGTAGCCATTTTTCAAAATGACATTGCAATTTCCATTCATCTATTCCTTCAACAGATAGTAATAAGAGCTCCCTGGGCCAGCCCTGCTGGAGGTTCTGAGAACAAGGAGTGAACACCACCACCACGAAGTCCTTACCCTCAGAGAGCTTACAAGGCAGTGAGAGACCAACTCTTGCTGATGCATGAAGAATTATATAGCAATGTGTAATGAGTAGTGTCAGGAAGACAAGAGGAGCAAGAACTGGGAGAAGAATGGGGTGCCACCTTGGACAAGTGACAGTGTCACTTGAGCAGAAACAGAAGTCAGTAAGGAAGCAAGCCAAGGCAGCATCTGAGGGAGTCCAGATCCTAGATCTGCCTACCTTCCAAGGAGGGGACTCAGAGTGTGCTGTCCTGGCTACATATTCTACTGTGTTCATGTGATATGCAGAGCAAAGGCTCGTGTCCTGCCCTCAGAGATCACAGGCCAAGCTGTGACGCCAAACCCCACAGGGACCCAAGTCCCTCCTCCCTCCTCCCCCGGCATCCACTCACTGTGTGACCTGACGCCGATTTCTCAACCTCTCTGTGCCTTATTGTCAGTAACAGTTCCTCAGGGCTGAACATCCTCCAAGCAAGTGCTGGCAGGGGAAGGAGGGCCTTGGGGTCCTTGGAGTCTGCTGCTCTGGGCGAGACGCACCCATCGCGCCATTCTTATGCCTGTGCCAGCAACGCCACGCAGGAATGGTATTCCTGCCAAAATAGCTATTAACCCAGTAGCCAATAATAACACGTTATCCTATCAATTTGCTTCTGAAACGCTGTGTAATTGCAGAACCCAAGTTTGCCATCTCGGTAGCCTGGTTACGACATAAACAGAAAGGAGCCCACCAGTCCCTTCCTGAAGAGAATGAGAAGCTGGCCAGGAGAAATAGTAGCACTTCATTCCACCAGCCAGAATCCATGGAACCAGCCAGAGCCCGGCCTCCTTGACCTCTTGGCATGCCCCTTGGATCAAAAAGGGCTCCAATGGCTGATGTGTAAAGGCTTTGTGGGGGGCAAGGCCAAGAGGCCTCCCCACTGGCCAAGAACTATGGTAGAAATGGACAGCAGGGAAGGGGCAGGAGGGACAGGGGCCTTGGGAGGACCTGAGAGTCCAGGGGCCCTGAACAAACAAGCACCTTTGAGGTGCCTAACTCAAAAAAGCATTTGGATCACAGACAGACAGACAGACACACACACACACACACACACACACAAAACACACACACACAAAACACACACACACACACACACACAAAAAAAAAACAACGCCAGCCCCATAAGAGACAGAGGAAACAGAAGGCCAGGGAATGGGGGTCAAGTAGGGACGGCCAGAGAGAGGCAAGCATAGCGTCACATCTAGAAAGCAGTGTCCTTCCACGGGTGCCCCATTCCCAGGGCACAAGGCCTGACACCCTGGCCAGCAGTGCCTCGTTAGCAGCCTGTCCCCTCGTTCCTTTCCCCCACATTCCAGGAAAACAGTTTCCTTCCTCCTGGATTTGACACACTACCAGACGTTTTTGTTCCCAAGGAGCCAGGAGCCTGTAATGGGACTCTTGGCGTCCTGTGCAGACACCAGCCTGCTTTATTCATTCTTCCCTCCTCCAGTCCAGCCAACCCCTCCTCGCCTCCCTGGCCCTCCACTTACCTCCCCTCCTGCTCACCAGGGTGCCCAGGGGGCAAGGTGGCTGATACCAAGAGGCCTAGGACCCCAGCCCCTCTCCCCAGCACCCGTAACAGGGCTGACAAGGGCTGGAGAGGCGCTTCCCCCTGGCCCACAGTGACCTCAGCCCCAGGACGCATCTCCACCAGGCCCGCCTCACAGGCCCGCCCGGGAAGGATGGGCTGAGGGTGTGCTGCTCCCGCTGTGGCCTTGGCGGGGAATCCAGCTAGTGGGGAGAGGAAAGGCCACGGGGAAGAAGGGGGAGCAGATGGGGAGGTAGAAGACAGTGAGGGCCAAGGCGCAGGCCAAAGCCAGATGTTGACCCAGTTGAGGCCCCAAGCCCCAGGGGTACCTGGGAAATTCTGCCTCCCCCTGCTGGCTCTGGAGCTTGGGGCCGGCACAGAGCCAGTGCCTGTCCCAGAGGTTGGAGCTAAAAGAAGGACCACAAAAGGGATCTCAGTGGCAGTCTGTCTGCCAGCACAGGGTGGAGACAGGCCCTCAGAGGCCCCTGGGTGGGGTGGGTGGGGTGCTGTCTAGCCTTCCACAAATGGAAACCAGGCCTTGAAAGCTGGCGGGCCTCTGCTTAGCTCCGAGGGAAGCTCCAGTGCTCTATTCTCTGCTCTGTTTGCAGAAGCCATCCCAAGCCAGAGTGGAAGGTGGGGTTCAAAATAAAAGCAGGGAGGGATCCAGGCAGTGACGCAGGGCTGGGCAGCTTCTGGCTGCAGCCACCCCTATCCCTCCTTCTGTGGCTGGCACGTTATACTCCCAGGGCTCACTGGTCCCTAAGTGCCATTAAAAAAAACAACAACTCATAGCTGGCATTGGTGGCTCATGCCTGTAATCCTTAGCTAATCAGGAGGCTGAGATCTGAGAATCGCAATTCAAATACAGCCAGGGCCAGAAAGTTTGTGAGACTCTTATCTCTAATTAACCACAAGGAACCCAGAAGTGGAGCTGTGGCTTAAAGTGGTACAGCACTAGTCTTGAGCAAAAGAGCTCAGGGACAGTGCCTAGGTCCTAAATTCAAGCCCAAAGGTGGGGGGAGCGGGGGTAAAAGGAAACACCAACTCAGTGTATGATTTTCTTCCTTTGTCTCCTTCTATGTGGCTGTCAGGTCCCAGCATCAATGGAACTGGGGTCAGGTCAGCAAGACAGATACAAGCTCCTCACTCCCAGGATTTGGAGTTGACATCCATACCCCATTCCAAGAAGGCAAAACTGGGTCTCACCTCCCATCACAGGATATAAGCCTGCCTGGGACACATGACCACAGCCCACAATTCAAAATGGGTGAATCAGGTCCTGACCCACAGAGAATGATATGCAGGAGGGTTCTTTAAAGGCAGATGTCATCCCACCTGCCTGTCATTCATTGACCTGTCAGTGGAGGTGTGTGACCTTCTTACAAGCCCCTGAGTGCTGGGGGCGGGGGATGAACTCTACAGAAAGCTCCTGCTCTGCAGAACTCCCAGGCCAACAAGGCTGATAGACATTAGATATGTTGGGGAATCTGCTATAACTGGGGATACCCATAGTGCTGTGGTACTCCCAGGAGGCTTCCTGGGAAAAGCAACCTCTCTGTAGATCAACAGGGTGAATTAACCCAGGCAAAGGAGACAGCAAGAGACAGAAATCATTCGGGACTGTGGACAAGCACTGGAGCAGACCTGGTAGGCAGCTTTCCAGTAAGCCTGATCTGGTTCTACACACTCAGCCACAGTGGGTGGCCCAACCCTGCAGGCCCCAGCTCACAGAAATGGGGGCTCCTCCTCAGCCCCTCTGGAGGCCAATCCCACAGAGTCAGAGTCAGGCCCCCTTTCCCAGCCAAAGTTCTTGTTAAAAAATATTCTCAGATGTTTATTTTTAAGGGGGGGATGGGAAGAGAGAAGGGAGACCTGAAGGTCTTTCCTTTCAGGGAGAAAAATTAATAAATAAATAGAGCCTCAAGAAAAGGGCATGGAAAGGTCTGTGCATCTGTAACCACTGAACAAATTAAAATTAGCTCATTTAATCAGCTCCTAATGGCCTGGCTGTCCCGAGTGGGCCCCTGAACACAGCAAACTTCACAGCAGAAACGCGTAGGCCAATGTCAGTTTACCCTACAACAAAGAGATTTTCTAAACAGTGTGATCAAAACGTAGAGATGGCCATGGAGAGCTGGGGAGACACAGCACAGCCCCCTGGATCCTGGGCGGCCCCCAACTTCCCAGATTTGTCTCTTTGAACAGAATTGTTCTTTTGCCGTTTATTCTAATTATCTAAACATGTGTGTAACTAGATTCTACAAAAAGTATTTCAACCAGCAGAGGAGGAAATTCGAATTACCACCATACGTTCCTGAGGCCTTTCATCCCTTCCCAAGCGTTGGGCACAAGCCTCTGCACACACAGACACATGACCACCAACACACTATACACACTATGCTACATTCGCATGCACACACACAGAGAGTCCCAAGGAACCCACGGTTATACACCCGCATGCACACACGCACCACATACACAATTACATGCAGCACAAACAATTTCACATGCACACACTACTTTCAGGTCCTCTGTTACTGCCTAACAGCTGGAGGCACAAGAGGCCCAGCCCACAAGACCCCCAGGGAGAGCCACTATGAGCACATCTGAGGCCCAGGCTGGTAGCAAGGACTCTTATTTCCCTAGAGTCATTTCTCTACACAACTTGCCACCTGGGCTAAGTCATTAGGGCAACTGAAGAGGAGGAACAAAAAGCCAGGGGAGGGGCTAGAGACCAAGGAAAAGAAGAAGCAGGATGAGGGAACCAGGGTGCTGGGTAAGCACGAATCAGCAGCTGCCCAAGGCCCAGCGGAGAGGCAGGAGAGACATTTCTATCCCACTGCCTCCTCCAAGCCAGCTGCCCTGCAGCCACCTGCTTAGGCCCAGAGAAAACACACCTGTGCCGGACCCATAGCAAACACACCTGCGAGTCTGCAGTTGGGCAGGCCAGGCTGAAGCCCCAGCTCCCTTCTGTAAGCTGTCCCCATCACACCTCAATGAGCATAGTGCAACTGGTGCTGGTGGTACATGCTAAAATCCTAGCTACTCAGTGGAATGAGATATGAGGACTCCAGTTCAAAGCCAGCCCAGACAGGAAAGACCCCCCCCAAGATTCTATTCCCCATCAACCACCAAAGAGCTGGAAGTTCAAGTGGGCTCAAATGGGAGAGGTCCAGCCTTGAGCAGAAAAGCTAAGGGACAGAGCCCAGACCTTCAGTTTAAATACACACACACACACACACACACACACACACACAAGAGTGGAGAGTGGGGGTAAAGCATATGGACTTGGGTTTGAATCTTGGCTCACATTCTTCGTGGCCTGAGAAAGTGACTATCTCTCTCTGAGCCACAAACTTCAACTGTAAAATGAAGATGGTCACAGCAGTGCTTCCACCCTGACACAGAACTGAAGGTGAGGACCAAAGGGGTGGTTAGCTCCAAGCCTGGCCTCCCTGCTCCCTTTCCAACTAAGGAAAGCACACAAAAAAATGGGGTGGGAAGCAAAAACCTCTGCAAGGGCTTGCCTAAGGACCTAGGGACCTACTCCTCGGGGAGTAGGATGGGGCCACCTTCCTCTTTAACAGCCCCAGTGGGATCCTCACCCATGGACTCTCTGAACTGGAGACAAAGCCAACTGTCAAAGCACTCAGAGCCCAGAGCCTGGCCAAATGGAACTGGGTTGGGGCCTGGGAGAGGGGCGGGGGTTGCATCTGGAAACCCCCAGAAGATCCCTAAACTTCATTCTCTTAACAACAGGATTCAGAAGAGAGCCACAAGAAATAAAACAGCTGCTATTATCACCCAACCTTGAACCCCATACAACAGCTTGGCCAGGCTGGCTAATCAAGCACTACTCAGGCTGTGTGGCTCTACCCTAGTCTTCCTCCTGCTAAGCCTCAGTTTCCATACATTTGCCTGTTCCCTTCACAGGACCACAGTGAGATTAATGGTCATGAAAGTGCTTTCTATACTGTAAAGTGCCTGTGCCAGATGCAGGATTATTGGGCACCGCTAGGATAGGAAGCAGAGACACCTAGAGCAAGTAATCCTGCCTGCTCTTCCTCAAATGAGACAGTGGCCCCACGGGGCGAAGAGGAGGAACAGCAGCTGATTCTCCCAACGTTGGAGTCAGTTGGCACTGTGCTGAACAGTCAACCTAAACCAAAGATGCCGGCACTCAACACAGCACCCACACCCAGAACCTCAGACAGCCTGACACTGTGACATCCATCTGTGCAAGCACCCACAGACTGCAGCCAAAAGTGCATGGCTCCTTTCGAAACAGGCGCGCTACACCTGTTTGTGGTCCTGCCCAGGCCATTGGCCCCTGAGGTATCAGACCCCCTCATGGCCAAAACTACATAAAATTCACAGGGCCGCAATCTGCTCACACCACAGACAAGAGTGGCTGCCCTGCCTGCCTAACATGGTCACTCTGGTGTGAATCAGGGCAGACAAGGAGTCCAAAGCTTGCCTCCTGTGCCATCTCCAGCAAAAGGCTTCCCTCTCTGAGACTCAGTTTCCCCATAGGCTCCAGCTCTCCCCACACAAAAGCTTTGTGCTCCGAGGGAAACAGCAGACCACCTCATTCTGAGCCAACACAGGCCATATGATGAATCTGGAGCAGGGATTTGCTTAATTGCTGGTTTTTACAACCCAAACATGGAGATGAAGTACTGCCTAACTGACAACACCAGCTTGAGGCTAGATGGCTCAAGGATCTTTTTTTCATGTGTGGGGCTCTTAAAGAGGAGCTGTTTGGAGAACAGAATTGTGCCCAGAGCACAGAAGCAGACACTGCCCAGATGAGAGCATTCATCTGGCGGAGCAAACATTCCAAAGATGACTTATTTGGGAGTTAACATAGATTCATGAATAAAAGGTGGTTCACCCTCAATTTTCCTAATTGCCTTCTCTCACAAATACATGGGCTCCAAGCCCCACGAGCGCATCACAAGGCAGTTTGAAAGCACAAGGATTCTGGTGACTAGGAAGGCCCAGCGTCCCCAGCACAAGCCCAATGGTGCCTTGAGGCAGCAGGACTGGGCCATATGGAAAGGAGTCCTCTGGTCCTGGCCTCCCAAACTGGCCAAGGGCTATGCTGGGGCTTTACCCTTCCTTAAGGTCCCAAACACCAAGCCAATGACCATAGCACACCCACTTCCCTCCAAAGAGGAATGGCGTGCGTGTGTGTGTGTGTGTGTGTGTGTGTGTGTGTTACACTTGACTAAAGGGCTCTACTCTATGTAGCTAAGAGAGATAAGAAAGAAGTAAAAGGCAGAAAATTTGGGCAATCTGGTTCCATTGGTCAGGTCACATGACAGTGTCATCTACAACCTACTAAGCATTTATTCTATAGGGGGCTGCACACACTTCATATCTGCCAGCCTTCAGCCTTCACCCCAAATTCTTGCAGTCCATCTATATGTGCCAGGATTCAGTTTTTCTCAGGTTTGAGAAAGCCAATACAATGCATTTTTTGGTATATCTGGGGTACCCCAAAGGAGATCTGCATGTTGGTTTTTTTCTGCAACATCAAGTATTCAACAAAAGGAACAATAATAAACCTTGTATAAATAACTTCAAATCAGCTCATCAAGTTTCATTGTTAAATGAGTTACATGTGTACACACATGTGCATACCCATTTCTAGGTTTCAGGCTTTCTAGAATTCACAACTGTTAATAAAGGGTACAGATGATCCTATGGGCTAGGTACTGATTACTATTCCTTCTTTCCAGAGAAGAAAAGTAAGGCTCAGAGAAGGTAAGACCTCCATAGTCACTGAAGAGAATCATAACCAAGGCCAGGCATAGTGTCCAACATTTATAATACCAGCTAATTAGGACTTGGAGATTAGGAGGAGGGTAATTCCATGTCAGCCTAGGGAAAAAGTAAATGAAACCTCATCTCAACCAATAAACTAAGTGTGGTGATATACACTTATGATCCTATGTAGAAGTCCTGCTTGGGACAATATCAGTCTGTGGCCAGTCCCAGGCAAAAAGCATAAGACCCTCTCTGAAAGCTAACATAAAGCAAAGGTGATTGAAGTGGGGACTCAAGTGGCAGAGCACCTGCCTGGCAAGTCCAAAGTCTTGAGTAAAGCCCCATACTGGGAGGGAGGGAGGGAGGGAGGGAGGGAGGGAGGGAGGGAGGGAGGGAGGGAGGAAGAGAGAGAGAGAGAGCGCAAGCTAGGTACTGGTGATTCATGCCTATAATCCTAGCTACTCAGGAGGCTGAGATCTAAGGATCATGGTTCAAAGCCAGCCCAGGCAGGAAAGTCCGTGAAAGAAAACCAGAAGTGGAGCTGTGGCTCAAAGCGGTACAGTGTTAGCCTTGAGCACTAAAGCACAAGGGCACTGCCCAGGCCCTAAGTTCAAGCCCCATGACAGAAAGGGAAAAGGAAAGGGAAAGGGAAAGGGGAAAGGGAAGGGAAGGGGAAAAGGGAAAGGGAAGGGAGAGGAGAAGGGGGAGGGAAAGGGAAAGGGAAAGGGAAAGGGAAAGGAGGAAGGGAAGGGGAAGGGAAAGGGAAAGGGATGGGGAAGGGTAAGGGGAAGGGGAAGGGAAAGGGAAAGGGGAAAGGAGAGGGGGAGAGGGAGGGAGACAGAGTTAACAATTCACAGATTGCTGCATGGCAGAGAGGGGCCAAGTGGAACAACAAAGAATGTCCCACTCTGGGACAGTGTAGGAGCCAGCACCACCAGGAGGCGCCCCACCTGGAAGCCACCCATGCCCTGGTAACCATTCCCCCACATCTGCCAGGGCCCATGCTCACCACCCCGCACTGGTAGCAAGGTAATTACTCCCCACCTGACATATATCAGTTTACCTACAACAAATATGCTAACCGCATCCCCAGCCCAACAGAAACAGACTGCAGCAAAATCCCACTTGGCAAAGGCTGCGGCTTCTCCCAGGCTTCCAGACAGAAGGGGCAGAGATCTCATCTCTTCTAAAGGATGCTGGCACCCCACAGCCCCTCAGCCACCCCGACCTCATCTCCAACTCCTCCTTCATTGGCATTTGTTTTAGAATTGCAGGAAGGGATTCCTACCTAGGCAAAATCCTGATGCTCATTGACAAGTAACTACATGGTCATTTAGCAGCACTAAGGCACATCCACCATGTCAGGCACTGGTGACTCATGCAGACCATCCTAGCTACTCAGGAGTCTGAGTTCCAAGGATTAAGGTTCAAAGCCAGAACAAGCAGGGAAGACTGTGAAACCCTTATCTCCAATTGACCATCAAAAAGTCCCAAAGTGGAGGTATAGCTCAAGTGGTAGAGTGCCAGCCTTGGACGAAAAAGCAAAGGGACAGCACCCAGGCTCTGAGTTCAAGCCCCAGTTCTGGCGCACACACACACCAGAATGGGAAGCAGCACTGTCCAGGCCCACCCTAACCAAAGCTGTCCTGACTTAGACGTGAGAAACATAAGGTAAACTCCTATGATGAGCAAAACCTCAGTCACTGCTCCTGGGTCTCTCAGAACTGGTTTCTAATTAAAAATTAAAGCAGGCTTTTCTTCAAAAAGGCAATTAGATTGGAAGACTAAACGGAGGGGCCAAACCACATGTGTGTAAACACATAGGCACACAGGTACACACCTGGATGTATTTATACACATAACTATATGAACACGGGACATTTATGTGCACCTATATATGAACATAGGACACACATGTCCCTACACATTGATACACATGTGCGAACACATGGGAAGATATGTATAGACTTGCATGCTTTTTGCATGTTTGCAAGCACTTATGTGACAATATGGGTACATAATGCTTACCCGCATGCATATGTATATGCACACATACATCTAAGCACAGAACACATGTGCACATGCCTGTACATACATCTCTGCATGTAGAGGGAGGCTCGACTGAAGTCCTAGCATGAATAATTGTATCCATTTGGAATTTAGCTGTGTGCTGAGCAAAAAGAGAAGTTAGTATTAAACCGTGGCTGAGGTTCCTGTTCTTTCCCTCTGTGAGCAGGAGTCCAAGAAAGCGAGTGGGAAGAGAACTCAGCGGTCCTTCCATCAGCTCAGGCCTCCCCAGTGCCTAGGAATCTGCTGTGGGTGCAGAGGACCATGTGGCTTGGTGGACAGCAGCAGTGTGTGTCATTAGAGAATCACAAGATGGCTAAGTGGACGGACTGCATCCCACTTCACCTGCTCATAGTGGGTGGAAGTTGCTGGTGAAGAACAGGGAGCGCCTGAGAGGTGGCAGCATTCTGCCCTCTGACATAGACAGGAGGGAACAAGGCTGGACTGAGGGGGCCTAGAGGTGAAATGGAATGAAGGGAAAGTAGAGGCTAACAGACCCATGGGGAAACCCCTCTTCTGGAGGTGCTCAAGGGTGGATCTTAGCAACAGCTGATGCTCGAAGGCCTTGGAACTGCCAAGAAGACAGGAGGAGTGACACAGGGATGGTTTCCTTCAGTAAATCCCCAACCTGTGCACCCCAGTGGCTGCTCTGTCACAGAAAGGGACTGAGCTCCAGCACTTCAGCCACTCCAGGATTGTCTCCTGCTGGAGCAATGGCTAGCATCGGGACTGTCTGCACCCCCCACCCCCTGCAACCCCAGCCCACTGTCCCCCAGCCCATCAGCCAGGACCTGCACATCGACACACAGACTGCAGGCCTCTGCTGCGCAGCCACCGCCCCGCCTCCTCCAGCTGCCTTTGCGCCGGCTGCCACCGCTGCTCATTTCCAGGCAAATGTTCTAGTTAATTAAAACACACCCAAGTGCTCACACGCACATAAAGCCAAGCTGCAAAATCTGCTCTACCAAACAGCAGCTTTTCTCCTCCAGCCTGGGATGGATGGGGGCCAGGGAAGGTTCCAAAACTGATGTCACGGGCACCCCAGCTTTGCTCTTACCACCCAGACTGCACACGTACCTACAGGCAAATGCACACGCACATGTCTGTCAGGCACCTCCACACCTGTGCCTGTGTGTACCTCAAGCCATATGCAGTGTACAGGTGCATGTGTATCCTGGATACAGCCACAACCACACAAGCTCCACACACAAACGTGTACGTACAACATGCATGCACACATGCTTACACATGTGTGGGCACATACTCCATGGTACTTCCTCCTCCAGGAAACACCCATGAATAAGGGGAAGACTTCCTGGCCTGCCACTTGGAGAATCCACACCCCTAGACCTGGAGTGGGCAAGAGAGGTCTGTGGTAACCTTGCACAACGTGGAAGTGGGCACTTTGTGGTGTATCCTGTTCTAAGAAGGAAGTGGAGAGGGCTCTGGCAGGCTAGCCTTCCTAAGACAGGCACGGAGCTTCACACAGGCAGGAGCTTCCAGGCAAAACACGCCAGTAAGGGGCAGCAATGCTTTCCTGGCAAGCATGTTCCCACACACTGGAGGCCCACCTCTGTAGGAGCGATGAGCAACAGCTTTCTTGCCCTCATAATGACAGGACCAAGCCAGGATCAGCAGCATATGCCTATAATCTGAGCTTCTGAGGCGGCCAAGATCTGAGAATCACAGTTACATGCCAGCCCAGGAAGGAAAGTCCAGGAAACTCTAATATCCCATTAACCAACAAAAAGCCATGGCTCCACTAGAGCAAAACATCTAAGAAACAGGCACCCAGGCCCACAGAAGCCCAAGTACTGGCACAAAACAAAACAGCTAGAGCATTGGAGGCTCATACCTGTAATCCTAGCTACTCAGGAGGCAGGGAGTGAGGTCTGAAGCCAGCCCCAGGGTAGACAAGTCTAGGAGACTCTTATCTCTAATTAACTACCAGAAAACAGGAAATGGAGCTGTAACTCAAAGTGGTGGAGTGCTAGCCTGGAGCTGAAAAAGCTCAAAGACAGAACTCAGGCCCTGAGTTCAAGCCCTATAAGAGACAGAAAAAAAAAAAAAAAAAAGAGCTGGAAGTGTAGGTATGTCTCCATTGACAGAGTGCCAACCTTGACTGAAAAAGCTAAGCGACAGTGCATAAGCCCTGAGCTCAAGCCTCTGAGATCAGGCTGAACACACACACACACACACACACACACACACACTTTTTTTTTTTTTAATAAAAAGATCGGCCCACTTAAGAGTTTCAGACAGGGTATGGCGAGGATTTCTGTTTGAGGACACAAGGCCAGCTGTGCTGGACGCCTCAAACCACGTCACAAGGGGAGCTGACCTTTTAACTAATGCCCCAGGGCTGGTCCAGCTCGATGCAAGGAGCAGAAGGCCTGGGGAGGGGTATTGGTAGGAGTGCAGCTGGCAGCTGAGGTCACAGCCAGCCACTCACAAGGTGGGACCAGTGGTGTGGGCATAATAACCTGGAGCTGGGGCAAAATGCAATTTGTGGCTCCACTTGGATCTGCTTCATTTTGCATATAATACTAGATACTGTATTAAAAATGAAATAAGCCAGGCACTAGAGTCTCACACCTGTCATCCTACCTACTCAGGAGGCTGAGATCAGAGGATTGCTGTTTGAAGCCAGAAGAGGCAAGAAAGTCCATGAAACTCTTATCTCCAATTAACCAGCAAAAAGACAGAAGTGGAGATGTGGCTCAAGTGGTAAGTGCACCAACCTTTAGCAAAAAAGCCAAGTGAGAGTGTGAGACCTGAGTTCAAGCCCCAGTACCAACACTACCACCACCCTGCAAAAAAAAAAAAAGAAAGTAGCATTTATTTCCCCCCACTGGATTTCCATGTTTTTTTTTTTTTCAAATGACTACCAAGCTTTTGAGACAAACATACTGCACCTGGTTGCTGTAGTCAAGATATTCTGAGGTATCACTCATGACTTGGGGTGCCATACAACTGCCACCAAAGCTACATGCCATGAATTGAGGTCATGGGGAGCCCCTGAATGCTGTATTGGAGATAGTTGGAATGGGGAGGAAGTGGCCAGCCTGGAGGGGAAGGTGACAGTGACAAGAGAGCAGGTGGCTAGCTTTAGAGGACCAGAAAGAATTGAAAAATATAAAATCTGAGGTTGTAACTGGCCTCCTCACCTGTCCAATTCGGTGTTCCTCATCTGTATGCTCCCTCTCCTCACCCTAATATCGATGCTCACAGAATCCATACACCTGCTTGCTCACTTGCTCACTTTCTCCACTTTCCCAACAGCTCAAGCCACCAGTTTGGCTGTATAAAGCCAAACATGAAGGTATGGCTCAAGTAGTAGAGTGCTACCCTTGAACACAAAGGCCAAGTGAAAGAACAAGGCATGAGTTCAAACCCAGGTTCTGGCACACACACACACACATACACACACACACACACGTGCACACATACACAACAGCCTAGAGAGCTAGTGGTCCATAGGACATCCAGCAGATGTGGTGTGGATATCACTGGGCTATCCAACACGACTTTTGGTGTCTCATGGAAACCCGAGGATTTAGCTATGGGGCTCTGAGTGCTCATCTCTCTTATTTATTAAATAAATGAGTGAATGAATGAAAGAACCCCATGAAGAGAATTTGACCTGAGACAAGAAAACTAACAGACCCCACACATAATGTCCAGCAGTGCCGTTGAGGGCTGGCTCAAAAAGCCTGGTGAGACGGGGCTCACTGGATATCTTTGGGCCTCAGTCTCCTCAGAAGCACATGGATCATGTGCCATCAGCCATCTGGAAACTCTTGGGGGCTGTAAGTGCCTGTGAAGATCAGGGCCAGTGGAATGAGAGCTGTCTGAGAAATTTGAGGCCCTCCCGTCCACCCTTGGCAGGAGAACAAATGGCTCACCTAAATCTGGAGTTGAGCCTCAGCTGAACAAAGTAGAAAAAGATGCATGAGGAAACCCCAAGTTGCAATGTGAAGCTAGAAGTGAAGGGTGGATTTAAGGGGAAATGGCCAAACAGCAAAGGTGCTGTGATCCTGAGCCATGGGAGTAGCATGGACTCCAACGTGGAGAAAAGACATTCTACAAACATCCAGACTGAGCTGCTCCTAGATTTGAATGGAAAATGAGACATGGGTTCCCTTTTGGCAGCTGGTCTCCCCTTCTGGCCAAGAGAGCTTTGGTCTCTAAGAAAGGGGAGAAAACTTCTGGGGTTTTAACACTGTCCAGTTCACATTAGTGGCTGGCTTCATAGAGCCAGCAGGGCAGATGTACAGACCTTGTGCTACAAGTGCAATCAGAGAGGCTGAACAGCAGGGTATGTGCAGCTCAGGAGACCTCAGATCAGATCGTTTTCCACAGTGTGATGACTACTGAGCCCAGTCTGCCAGGCAGCTCACAGCCTCAGCCAGCATTCCCAGTGTCCGCCCATGCTTCTGTGCAAGGGACCGGAACTTCCCAACCTCCGTCTATGCTGTGTCTTCCGACTTTCATATGCTATGATTTGCAAATACTACAATTCTAACACCTCTCCTCCTCCAAATGCCATCCTCCACCTCTGCAGGCCTCTATATCCCTCCCTCCCTCCTTTATACCTCCCTGCTTCTCCCCTAAGTTCTGCCTGTTCCCCTTGTCACTGCTGCTGTCCTCTCACAAGCCAGTCATGACTGAGCTCCTACCCCTTTGACCTCCACAGCTTGGGCTCCACATCTGGCCTGCTCTTCTGTTCAGCCTCCCTCCTCCTGCCCTTTTCCCTCCTCCCAGCCCCTCTCTACCACAGGAGAGGGGAGCCAGAATGCATTTGCTCCAGGCTTGGTGGGGCTCACTGGGCCTCCCAAGTCCCACTCCACCTGCTCAGAAAAGGAGGCTAAGGACAGGCCAGCCCTGGGGGCGAGCCATGGGCTGACAGCTCCGCCATCCCTCCAGCCGTATGCTCTGAGCCAGGGGCTGGAGCCAGGCTGAGCCTGCCAGCTCCCTTCCCCTCCCTCAGCAGCAACTGTCCTGGTCTGGGGTCCCAGGAGGCACACTGCATCTGGCCAGAACAGAACCTCTGACAGATGGGACATGGCCTGAAGCACAGCAGGAGGGCCTGGGAGGCAGAAGACGAGGTGGGAGGCTTGCGGGGTGCCAAGCCCACAGAAGCAGGAGGAGGAAGGCAGGCTTCCCAGGCTCGAAACATCATTGCCACTCACTCACTGCATAAGCTTGAGCAAATAATCAAATTGTCTTGAGCCTCAGTTTCTGAGTCTGTCAAGTGGGAATGGGGGACATGATGCCCACCTCATGGGCAATGGTGAAAGGGGGCTGCGTGCCATCCCAGACTCACTGTGGTTGGCTATTTCATTACCATGATGACGATTGTGTCTGAGTCCTATGCTGGCAGCTCTGAATGGGTGTCTGCCCCAAATAGCCTCAAGCTCCGCCCCACTGGGCATTCAAGAAAATACCCCAGGAAGAAGGGGATTGTGCTCTGGGCCACAGAGCTGGTCCTCATGTCTGTCTAAATCATCACCAATTCCCATCGGTGGACAGGGAGCAATAGTGCTTGGGGTCTGCCACCAACTACGCTATGTGACCTTTCACCCAACAAGTACTTGCTTGGGTCTTCTGTGTACCACCAACAGAGCACTCAGTGGGGATCAAGGCCAACATGTCAACTTGAAGAGTTCACCCCTCATATGGGGATAGATACTGGTTAAAAATAAAAACCCACAGCATGCTACTATACAATCACTGCTGGGGTTAAAGCTATAAAGAATTCAAGTGGCTACATCCTTATACCCCATCCTGAAAATATTTCTTCTCCTTCTCCTCCTCCTCCTCCTCCTCCTCGTCGTCCTCCTCCTCCTTCTTCTCCTTTCTTCTTTCTTCTTTCTCCTCCTCTTCTTTCCCCTTCTCCCTCTCCTTGTTCTCCTCCTCTCCATCCTAAGAATATTCCTCCTCCTCCTCCCCCCTCCTCCTCCTGCTCCTCCTCCTCCTCCCCCTTCTCCCTCTCCCAGTCCCCCTCCTTGTCCTCCTCCTCCTCCTTGCCCCCTCCCCCTCCTCCTCTTCCTTGTCGTGTGTGTACGTGTGTGTGTGTGTGTATGTGTGTGTTAGTACTGAAGCTTGAACTGTGTGTGTATGTGTACATGTGTGTTAGTACTGAAGCTTGAACTCAGGACCTGAACACTTTATCACTCAAGGCTAGCATAGCTCCACTTCTGGCTTTTTGCTGGTTAACTGGAGATGAGTAAGTATGACTTTCCTGCCTGGCTGGCCTTGAACTGTGGTCCTCAGATCTCTGCATCTTGAGTAGTTAGAATTACAAGTATGAGCCATCAGCAACTGCCTCTGAGGACATTCTTATATTCAGTACTACCCCACACAGGGACTCTCTGTATAACTTACTCTTGCTTCGATGCCCACTCCTACCCCAAGCGTCTGGGATTGCAGGTGTGTAACACCACACCTGGCTTTGAAAATGTTTTTCACTTTAATGAGAGTACATACATTCTTATGCTTAAGGATGTTTTGTTGTTGTTGTTGTTTTCTTGAGTTGTGGGAATTGAACTCGGGCTTGAGCACTATCCCTAAGCACTTTTGCTCTTCTGCACACTACCACTTTGAAACACAGCTCCACTTCCGGTTTTCTGGTGGTTAATTGGAGGTGAGAGTCTCATGAACTATCCCGCCCAGTCTGGCTTTGAACCATGATCCTCACATCTCATCTTCCTGAGTAGCTAGGATTAGGCATGAGTCACCAGTACCCAGCTAAAACTACAACAATTTATCAGGCATATTTAGAGCTCCAAATTGCCCTGGGGAAAATTAAAGAAACACTTAAAAATTATCATGTAGTTAATCAGCACAAATGCTCGGCAGAGAGAAGCAATAGGGCAGGGATAAGAAGACCCCAGACTGCGGGCCAGAAACCATATGTGAGCTGGTACCTTGCCTCCCCACCTCCTACTCAGATCTAGCTGAGTCTATCTTTGGGATGGAATGAGGAAAAGAGAAACCAAGCCTGCAAAGGAGCTCAGCTCTGGTGGTGAGGATTCCCATGGCCTCAGGCTACCCTGCACAGTGACAAATCAGTGTGAATCCTCAGAAAGGGAGGGCGCCACATCTCTCTCCTACCTCAAGGCTGCCTTCGGTGCACATGGGTGGGTGACTATGACACATGATGTTTCCAAACTATGGTGGATGGCATGAGCCTCAGTGGTCCACTCCCCCAGACTGTAAGACAGCTGAAAATCCCTAGTGTCTAGTGCACTGAGCACTCTTCAGGCATCTGTGACCATGCTGGTGGAAACAAGCCTGAATTGCCATCATAGAAACTGGAGCACACAGTGCATTGCACAGTGCTTGGCAATGACTGAGAAATGGGAAGTAGAGCACAAGCAGCCATGTACAGTGCACGGTGCTTGGTAATAGATGACTGCATGACTTATTGCCTATGTATTTGCTATCTTCTGCTTCACCATTCTTTCAGAGTGCATTCCTATCTTATCAAAATAGTTTTCTGTAAGACCGTCTATATGTGGCCACAACAGCCCATATAGATTGTGCTCATTTCTTGATTGTAACAAGAGGCCACATAAAGGGACTGGCCCAGGCCATCCGGGCTTGAGGAAGTACACCCATGGTGGTCACCAGGAGAGGAATGGCCTAGCTGTGTTTCTCAGAGTGTACTTGTCGCTAGCGTCATGACCTTTGTATTGTCATTCTCCCCCATGGACTAGGAGCTCTACAGGGAATCTCCAGGTCTACCTTACTTATTATTCTATGCCTGGAATTCTATGTAGTATGTGCTCAATGAGTATCTACAGAAGAAGTCAGTGCCTAAAAATCCTGGCACTTGAGACTGACTGCCGTAGATCACCTCTATAACCCCAGACATCAAGGAGGTAACAATTAGGAGTGTTGTGGTTCAAGGCCAGCCCAGGCAGAGAGTTAGTAAGACCCCCATTCCAATGAATAGCTGAGCACAGAAGCAACACCTGTAGCCCTTAGTTATTCCAGAGGCATAGTAAAAGGAATGTAGGTCAGAGGCTGGCCCTAGACACAAAACACTCTCTGAAAATATGCGAGAGCGTAAGGGGTTGGGAACATAGCTCTAGCGGTAGATCCTCTGCCTAGCAAAGGCCAGGGCAGTGAGTTCAAACTCTAGTATAAATCATCCTGGGAGCCAGCCACCATGCTGCCTCTACAGAGACCACAGAATCCTGGCTGAGGTCCTAGACCTTCCTGCTTGCCCACCATTCTTGCTTTTTTTTTTTTTTGCCAGTCCTGGGCCTTGGACTCAGTGCCTGAGCACTGTCCCTGGCTTCTTTTTGCTCAAGGCTAGCACTCTGCCACTTGAGCCACAGCGCCACTTCTGGCCATTTTCTATATATGTGGTGCTGGGGAATCGAACCCAGGCTTTGGACTCAGGGCCTGAGCACTGTCCCTGGCTTCTCTTTGCTCAAGGCTAGCACTCTGCCACTTGAGCCACAGCGCCACATCTGGCCATTTTCTATATATGTGGTGCTGGGAAATTGAACCCAGGGCTTCATGTATGTGAGGCAAGCACTCTTGCCACTAGGCCATATTCCCAGCCCCATTCTTGCTTTTTTTGTTGGTTGCTGGGCTTAAACTCAGGGCCTGGCCACTGTCCCTGAGCTCTTTTGTTCAAGGCTAATGTTCTACCGCCTTGAGCCACAGCTCCACTTCCAGCTTTTTGGTGGTTCATTGGAGGTGAGAATGTCCTGACTTTCCTGCCCAAGCTGGCTCTGAACCAGGATCTTCAGATCTCAACCTCCTGAGTGGCTAGAATTACAGGCATGAGTCACCATCCATCATTCTTGAGCAGCCCTGAGGCTCCAATCACCTCCCTTCCAGCAACACCCAGATTTTCCTATCTGGAAGCCTTTTAACCACTTGTCCCTCCGCGGAAAGATTTCCTTCTCTTGCCGAGAGATTTCTGACACAGCCCCAAGATCCAGCTTCCTCTGGAAAGCTACAAGCCTCCTGCAAGGCAGCCAGGCAGAACAACAGGTAGTCTGAATTTACCAAGCCAGTGGCCCCGGCTTCTTAACCTCCCTTGTGCAACCCCTGGACTAGCCTGGAACATCCATGCCCTGGCTCTGGACTACAGGTTTCCCCTCTAAGCACAGGGTATTTAATACTGGGTGGAGACAAGGTACCTTCATAACGGGTAAGCAAACATTCCCTGCCTAGGACAGGGTCCCCACTCCCAACGCCCGTACCTGGCTGAGCATCCCAGTGTCCCTCAGCCACTGCCTTGGTGGTGCATATAACAAGCCATAGTTTATTAACATTCACTAATAAAGCATGCCCAGGCCTCTCACAATGCCAAGAGAAGCCAGACGCAAGCAGGCGGAGCCCTCCGTTCTGTGCTCTTCCAGCACATTTTCCCCATCCGGGAACAATTAGGAAAAACTCCCTCCAGGTTCTATTTAGAAGTGGGGGAAGGGGGAAGTTTCCTCTAGTAATTTCCATTCAGTTGCACAGGACTGCCTGGCCCCACTCCCCCCAGGCCCAGCCCCACAGGGCGAGCAAGCACCTCTCTCCAACACACAGGTGGAAATGAAGCCCGGCCTCTGCCCGGCTCTGATTATGCTCGCGTTTAAAAATAAGATGTGAAAAGATGCATTATGTAAGACCTATAACACTCTCCTGCCCACCTCCGACTCCGGAATCAAAGATCAACATTTCTGCCATCAAAAGAGAATGAAAGAAAGGCAAGGACAATGAAAATAGCCGCCCAACATGAGCCAGATCAAAGGCGTGGACACAGAAAATGAGGAGCCAGGGGGGTCTTTAATTACTGCCTGCATCCTCCGAGTCATGTGGCGCGAGGGGAGAAGAAAAGTTTTGAAGGCCACCAGGTTCTGTCCTGCTGCGGCTCCTGTTTCCACCGCCAGCACCAGTTCCCGACAAACTCATGCCTTTCATTTCCCTCCCTTTTTTCCCTCCTTTTTTTCTGCCCCCCACATGCCTGACAGGACTCCCAGACTCCCCAGTGCTTGCCATCCACAACAGACAGAGCTCAGAGGGGCCCAGAGCAGGACTGTAGCGCCCTTGGAAAGCTGGCAGTCTGGGTGGGCCCCTGGCCAGCCTCCCTCCAGAAGCCAGCCAGGGATGGGGAGGAACCCAGGGACCCACCACGGGGGCCCACACTGCTGAACCACGCTGACATTTTCTTTTTCTTTCTTTCTTTCTTTCTTTTTTTTTTTTGCAAGTCTCCGTGGTTGAGAGGGGGGAAAAAAAACTCTTCAAATTCACATTGGGCAGGGCTCCGTGGGGCAGCAGATCAAACCTGAGAACTGGCTGTTTGAGCTCAGCGGCAGAAAAAAGGATTGCCCAGGGACTGAGCTTAAGTAGAAGCTGGATTAAACTTCAAACGCAGGCTCCTCCTTTTTCCACACAGCAGACAGTCATAGCTAAGATTGCAATGCTGACTCTAAAAACGCATTACAAATAACTTACTCTGGGCCTAGACTCAGGTCTTTTGTATCAAGAGGAGGAGCCAAGGAGATCATCGCAACAGAACAGACGAATGGGTGCCCATCCTCTTGCTCCCTTGCTCCACATACTCTATAGTTTGTGGAGGTTTGGTCCAAAGAGGCCAATGAGACCCCCCTCCCTCGACACAAAAACTCTACCTCCCTCAGTCATGGAACCCAGGTATATTTATAAACTAAGCAATGCCGAGCCAGTGTGATCACAGCATCACAATAGTAGCCCATTTAAAATGTCTAATGGTGTAAATAATTAAAGCAGTAACATGCTTCCTTTTATTTTCCTTTTGGCAGTAGCAGAGTTTGAACTCAGGGCCTGGCAAGTGCCTAGCTTGCTGGTTTGGCTGACACTACCAACATGAGCCATACTGCCAGCCTACCTTTTTGCTGGTAAATTAGAGATGGAGTCTGTGACCTTTTCTGCCCAGGTTGGCTTCAAACTGTGATCCTTCAGATCTCCACCTCCTGAATAACTAGGATTATAGGTACAAACCACTACCACAACTGGCTCAAGCACTAACACTCTTGTACCCCGACACACACACACACACACACACACACACACACACATATCATGGAGTGCAGCTGTGTCATTCACATGACAAATGAGCGACTCCTTCAGAAAGAAAACCTCAGATAGTCACAGTGCCACAAGTGGTGTGGTGGTGGGAAGCAGAAGACTTGGTACTGGTGGCCTGGAGGCCCAATTCCCAATGAGGAGGCTTCCTAGCTGAGTTCCCACAGCAGTTGCATCAGGCAACCCAAGAGCATGTGGCTGAGGAACCCTGGCACAGAGGCTTTAGAAGTTTGTGTGTAAGTCTGGGTAATGCTATGCTTCAAGCATGTGTTGAAGAGGCAACAAGGAGCAGGGGCTCTACCCACAAGTAGACCAAAGCCCTCATTACTAAAGTGGGCTCCAGATAGGAGAATGGGTTCGTCTCTCTCTTTTCCTCTCCTATTCATGTGGTTTGTGCCTTGTGCCTTGTGATGTCTGCCATACTGACAGGACAGAGCAAGAAGGCCCTTGGCTGATGTGAGGCCTCTGTCTTAGCCTTCTCAACTTGCCCTATAAAGCCAAATAAACTACTGTTAATAAACTGCCCCATCTCAAGTGTGCTGATGCACAAGTTAAGATGGACTCAGACAGGAAGATTTGCTCTCATCTATGTCTTTGTTTCTATTTATTTGTCACTGTGATCACATAGAATGTTAGCCTGAGACAGTGTTGTTCAGTTAAAAAAAAAACTCTCAAAAAATAACCGGTGACAGTTCTGGTGCCACAAGGCACCACAGCACGAACCACCTCATCCTGCTCCACCAGCCATCCCCCTGAAAATCCCCTCCCCATTTCCCTGTCCTTCCTGGGGCCTCCTATTCAGGCCATGGGGACCAGAACCCCCAAGTGTGCCCAGTGGTCCTCACCATCGCACTCATCATCTCACCAAAGCCCCCATCACCTCCTAAAATGGCTTCCACAGTCAGTTTTGCAGACTTACAAACTGATTAATTGCTAAAGATCACAAACTTGAGGTGGCAAAAGAATTTGAACACAGGACTGCTAAGATGCAAATCACCCATTTTCAATTCATAGACTAATACCATCTCCTAAAGACTCTTCAGGGCTTCCACACCTATCAATAATAATCATAAATTCCTTTGGGGGAAGGTACATGCAGATCAGAAGGATTCTAGAAGAGGCAACAATGCAGCTCTGTCAGGACCTGCCCTTGAGTTATCAGTGCGCGGCAGGCAGTACCCACTGGAATCCTCTGGCCTCCCAGTGGAGTGAACCAGGAGCAGCGGCAGAGGCACAACCAGTGAGCACAGAGTGAATGGAGACCAAGAGAGAAATGGAGACCCCGAAATCAGGAGATGCAGGCCCCAGGTGCAGCACAGCAGGCAGGAGGAGGAAGCTGCAAGCAAACTTAATGAACCCATCTCACCAGACCCAAGCCCCAGGGCACACACAGGGCAACCTCCCCAGCAGCCAGTGTGGCAGCCCAAGGCACGGGCTCTGATCAGGGTCATCGATTACTTCCTTCTCAGAAGCCGTTCACAGCTCTTTCCTCTAGGCTACGGGTCATCAGGAGGCAGACTCAACTTGGGAAAGGTTTACCCTGGCTGGAGCAGAAGCCCTGCAGAGCCCAAATAAGGCTCAGGACAGATTCAGAGACCGAGTATCTGCAAAGATCCAAGAAAACTTTACAATCTATCAGAAAAGTTCTTTTATGTGACATTGCTAACTTGTGGATAGAAAATCAGCCACCTTTGAGAGGATGCTTGAGTTTGTACCACCATTCCCTCTGTTGGTACAGAACTTGGTGGCCAAGAACTAGAGCTCTGAGATCGAAGATGTATGGCTTTCCCTTTAGGTCCTGCCATGTTCCTAGATGAGCACACTAGTGAACATCCCTGAGCCTTAGGTTCTTCATAGGTTAAGATACAAGATCTTAGCCAGATGCTAGTGCCCCACATCGGTAATCCTGGCTACTTAGGAGGCTACGATCTGAGGATCAAAAGCTGAGATTCACGTAGGCAGAAAAGTCTGTGCGACTCTTCTCTCCAATTACTCACTAAAAAGCTGGACATGGAAATGTGGCTCAAGTGGCAGCACAACGGCCTGGAGTAAAATAGGCAAGGGAGAGAGCACTGAAGTCCTGAGTTCAAATCACAAAGAAAACATATATTCTCCAAAGAATGTCGCTAGGAGACATCAATGGAGGACCGATGGCTTGCTGCAGGGGCTCAGCAGCTCACTCCCACATGACATGCTCCAAAGCGTTATAAGAAGGGATTGCCCCACCATGCTCAAGATTCCCAGGCGATTGGGAGGCCTGGGGTTGATGACTTCATTGTTTATCAAACCAGACGTGCCAATAAAACACTAAATAAACAAAAAGGCTTTGACAGGTCCACACTGTAAGCCTGCCCTGCTCTTGGTCCTCACTAGCCAGCCTGGCCTAGAGCACACAGAGGTTGAAGCACCAGCATGCCTGTATAAGCAAATGGTTCGATGAGAACAAGGACTATCATCACACATTTGCATAAAGGACAACTTACTTCATGGCATAAATAACCATACCTGAGAGATGAAACAGAAAAGATAAAGATTAGATGCATGAGAAAAGGTCAGAGGAGAGGCCAGCACAGGTCATGCCAATACAGACACAGAGAAATGCTTAGTATGCGCCTGGTGCTGAGGGCCCAGAATGGCTGCCCCCAGCCCATTTCCTATGCAGAGCACATCACAGGTGAGCTCCCCTTCTTGTGGGCCAGGAGAGGAAGCACACAGGCTTCCTCCCTTCCCATCTCCTCTCCAGGTGACTCCAGCATGCGTCCCGGTTCACAGGGACAAGGGGTCTGCCTCAGGAAACAAACCAGACAAATCAGAGTGGAACACACTAAGCACCTCCACACACAGGTTCTGCCCCAGGCTAGCAGGAGGTGGGGATAGGATCTGGTCAGCTGGACGCTGTGGCTCTCACCAAGGACCCACACCTGAACCCAGGCTGACCCCTGGGGCAGACGCCAGAGAGGCCCTGCAGACAACTCATCCATCTTGCTGGCAGCACAGAAGCCAAGGGGGCCAGCCACACAGAAGGCAGGCCCGAGAAAGGGAAGGGGGAGGGGAGGAAGGGGACACTGAATTCCTGGGGTGGACAATGCTTTGAGGATGAGCTGACATCTGTCTCCGAGAACACGCAGAGAAAATGCCACTTTCAGGTCTGTGAATGTACAAAACTCTTCCCAAAATGAGAAACTCAAGAGTCAGTGGGGATTCTTTGTCCATCTCCACAAAAGCAGAGATTGTCCCCTATAGCTGGGCCTCCAGCTTTGCCTAGTCTGTGCCTGGCACACAGTAGGTACTTAATAAATATTTCTTAAACAAATGAGTGAAAAATAATCATGGAATCCCTCTGTGAGCTCCACAAAAGCAACGCCTGTGATTTATTCACTTTCTGAGTGCGTAAGAGTTCATGAATAAATAAGTGAATGAAAACAATAATAGTTAATATTTAAGTGCTTACCCTGAGCCAAACACTGCTCTGAGCACTTTACACGAATTAACGCATTTAATTCTCACAACAACCCTATGTGGTATACAATATTGTTAGTTCCACTGCACAGATGAGGAGACCGGAGCACAGAAAGCAAGGTCACTTGCCTGGCATCATGCAAATCACACCATACACCAGAAGCATAACTGGGCATAACTGGGGTCAGAACCCAGTTATGGTTGCGCTCAGGCCTGTCTGTGTGAAGATAAAGTCCAAAGGCTGTGTATGGATGACCGTAGTGGAATGGGATATATTTCTGCCCAGCATATGTCCAGCATCCACCCTGCCCCCCTGCCCCCCACCCCCATAGTGATTGCTTCACTAATAGACACAGGACTGAACTAAGCCAGTCAGTGTGACTCCCGAGAGCACATTACGCTACGGGAAGAAAATACTCCACCTGGGCACGGATATGAGCTTACAGCCAGGTACCCAGGATACTATTGTTATTATTGCAATTATTATCATTGATTGGAAAGGCTGGATGGCCATATAAAGAAGAAAGATCCAACACCCAGACTCCCCAGGGTGCCAGATTCCAAAACTCTGACTCCAGAGTTGTCAAGGTGGCTTTCTACCTCCTATTGCTTTGGGAGAAGGAGGCCCAATCCGGCCTGGACTGGCTGGCCTCTCCCCAGGCTCCTTTGAAGTGCCCAGCATGGGGTGGGCTGGAAGGAAACCAGGGCCACAAGGCTGGCTGTGGCCCCACCTACCGGCCCCCACCCCCTCATTGTACAGCCTGACTGGGCCTTTGTTGCTGGAGCCCAGGCAAGGGACAACGAGGGACCTAGCTTCATTATGTGCCTGACCTCAGGCAAGCCTCCTCCCACCCGGGGTGGAAGGTTAATGTGGCTGCCCGCCATGCAGGCCTGGGCCTCCTGGAGCCCTCCTCCAAGGGACAAAGGACCAGCCCCTTTTTGCCTCTCCAAGGCCGAGAAACAGCTGCTGGCCTAGAGAGCCCTTTCAGGAGGGGAGCTGAGGGGTCTGGAAGCCGCCATAAGGGCTTTGAAGGTTCAGAAGTCACAGGGGGGCTCTTTTCCTAAGGCTCCTCCTCCCACCACATTGAGAAGACAAAGCTCCAGGGGAACCACCCAAAGATTGGTGCAGGAATGCAGGCAGTCTGGGGGCAGGAAGCCAGCCCACACTTTTCCTTTGCCCTTCCACAATTCTCCCTGCTTGGGGCTAGTTTCAGCCCCAAGGTGAGAGGCAATCAAGAGTCATATCAAATCAGCCCCTTTCTTACTGGATTCCTCAGTCATCTGGCTTCTGGGTAGACAACTAATGTTATCCATCCAAGATATTGCTGGGGTCAGCTCTAAGAAGGAGGGAGAGCCAGAGTATAGGTGGGAAGGGGACATGCATGATTTCTTAAAGTCCTACTGAATCATGCCATCACCTTCTAATAGGTTTCCCTTCCAAATGCTAATTACCTACCAAGCAGAATCTAGGAGCAGATGTCACACATATCACATAGAAATCATCTAGAAGGCTAGGCCCCATTGCTTCCTTTATACAATTGCAACTTATTTAGGACCTGGGCCTGGCATGTTCAATGGACACACAGGTTTACTGAGCACTGATTTTAATGGAAAAGACCACAAGGAAGATTTCTGGAGTGTTTCATTTGCTCAAGATCATATGGCCAGCACTGCTTGGGGCCCAATGGAACGGCTTAGGAAGCAGCCGGCAGTGGCTGAGCCGTGGAGCCAGTATGCATGTGCCAGAGTTGTACGGTCACTCGTGTTTTGAACAAGTGTGTGTCAGCAGTGTCATAAGAAAAAGGCCGTCTGAACGTTCACCTATGGGGGCAGGCAGGAGGCTGGAGCTCTTGGTCACAAGGGACAAAAGGTAGAGGGGGCACAGATGACGCAAACAGGCACCTGTACACCCTAATAACTGGCCATCCTGTTATGCCGTCTCCCCCTGCAGCATCCATCGTTCAGGGGCATGCATATGAGCACGCCCCCACTGCATATGTCCGCCGTGCCCTGCCTCCACATTGTCCTGCTGGCCCGGAGACACAGAGCCCGCACTCTTAGGAAGACATCAATTTTCTTCCTTCCTTTCCACTGCAAGATCAGTGGAGCTCCCAGGGTGACACATCCTTAACTTTCCAGTGCGGGTTTTCTTTTCCAACTTGTTTGTTTATAATGTTTTGTTTTTTTTTTAATGAATCTTTAATTGTGTCTTTTCTTGGCCACATGCATCTCTCTGTCTTCCCCCAACCCCAAAGCAAGAAGGGTACGTGCTGATTATCTGAGTGTGCAGACTGCTCAGGGGGCATCCTGGGCTTGAGGAGTGCCAGGGGGTTAGAAATTGAGGGTGTGTATTGGGGGGGTGGAGATTAATTGCCAAGAAAACACAAGGCTGTGCTGTGACTTTGATTCCATCAATTACGATTATCTCTCTCCACAGGTCTGCCAACCATCCCCCCCAACCTGGCCCCGCTTAACTTTCTTTGCCAGTCGGGATACCCCCGTCAGATTTCTGGCGCTGCCATGCTACCCGCCTGGGCTCCTTCTGGGCTCTTATCAGCCTCCCCCAGTCAGCCTGGCCGATGCAGCTGTTCCAGGCCCCCAGCCCCTCACTTTATCTGCTCATGCAGACCTCGGCCTGGCAAGCAGCAGGCCCGGCGCCTGCTCCACATTCCCCAGGAAGCCGGCTGGGAACACAGCCTCCCTGCTCCCAGGCCCTTCGAGAGTTCATTACCAGCCAGGGTCCCCCCCAGCCGTCAGCCAAGGTGCAGGCCATGCCGCCCAGCCTGGCCGCCAGAGCCGCCTGCATCATTAAAACTCCAACCTTCTGAAGAGAAGAAAGAACAAAACCACAAATTTAGATTAATAAAGCATTTGTTGATTCTACAGCAATTTAGCAGGCCTCTAAGAAACCCACCAGAGACCCGCGGAGCTCCAGTAATTTTCTGTTATATTATCTTTCTTGTAAAATACTTCCCCAGACAGAGTCCCCAAAGGGGCTCAAATATCACTGTGACTAACCAAAATCAATGTGCACTCACCTATTGACATTCTTACATAGTTTTTGGATTTAGTATCCAGCCGAAAACACAATCAACTCCTCTGCCAAGGAGCCGACAGGCACTTAGCTAGCCAGCTATTAGCGTTACAAAGGAAAAAATGCTGGCACCCAGGGGAGCGGGGCGAGGCGCGCTGACGTCAGGGGGTAATTGGGTGTCTGAGAGAAATTGCCAGCGGCTGGCCGGCTCCCCCGGGGGGCTGCACAAAGCTGAGCTGTAACTCTAATAAAGGAAAGGAAATTCTAGAAAAGGGGGCTTTTGCTACAAAGAAGTCCAGGCAGACACCAAAAATAGCCCACTGGAAATAAATAAATAAATGCAGCCAAAACATATAGATCTAAAAAATAAAATAAATCACTCCTCTGAGGAAGCCTTCTGGCTTCCCCTCCGGACATCTGGGGGTGTGGGGTGGCTGAAGGGCTCCACCCCCGGGCCCCAGCTTCTCTGGAACCCAGTTGATCTCAATGCAATGGGAGGAGGGTTTGCAATCTAGTTTGGCAAATAGGATGGGTTTTTTGGAACATCTAAGTTTGTAATCGCCTCTTTCCCAAAGGTAATGCCTTCTTTATTCCTAGACTCACCAGGAGAAAGGATTTCCATTGTTTGATTTTTAGTTGTTTTTTATGGTGTTGTGGTGTTGTGTGTTATATGTTCATGGGGGGGGGGGGACTCTTGGAATGCCACTTTTGTTTAATGAGAACTTAAGAGGTTCTGGCTACATGACTTGGGTCTGGTTTAGAAAAAGTCTGTGTTCTTGGAAAGTGGGTTAATTTTTCATTTTGGACTGCTGGCCCAGTAGAAGAATCTGGAAAGGGTTCTCCACCTCCTCAAATGAAGTCTCAAAGTCTCTAAGGAGGAGGACAGGAAATGGGGACCTGCAACACCCCCCTCCTTCCCAGCAGTTCCTGGGACCTGGCCCAGGGCAATGGGGATACTGGCCACCCTGGGACCTCAAATCATCCAGAGATGATTTGAGACAGAGAGAGGTCTCTGGGAAATCCATGCCTTCTTGGCCAAGGGAAAGAGAATGGCTTAGAGAAGGATGGCTAGATGGGATTCCCAGCACCAAGAACAATCATTGCTTTGAAAGAAAAGGAAAAATAATCTCAACATATTTTTCCTTTCTGTTTTGTATTGAAGAAGAACAAAGTGGGCATGATGGGGCATACCTATAATCCCAGCTACTCAGAAGATAAAGGTAGGGCAATCTCCAATTTGAGACAAACCTGGGTAAAATTAGTGAGACCCATATCAAATCAAACAAACAAAAGAGCTGGAAGTATAGCTCAAGTGATGGACCACTTCATGAGCAAGACCCTGAGTTCAATCCCCAGCATCTTAAAATTAATGAGTGAATGAATGAAAATGCAGAATATACTCCAACTAACTTGGTCAGAATGATGCGTTTGGCTAAAAATGCCCAATCAACACAATCAGGGCTGTAGGCCTTGGTCTCCAGATCCCTGCTTGAGCCCATGGGGCCTAGTAAGAGGTAAAAATAAATGCACTGGACCTACTCAGAAACCCCCTCCTCACTCCAGAAACCTGGCTTTGGGTGGGAGAACAATCTCTCTCCAGGCACAATGTCCAGCATTGACACCAAGGAGGAAAATCCAGCTGGAAAAAAAAAAAAGATGAGGATCCTACAATTCCCAACCCAGGGGAAGCAGGCAGAGCTCAGGAACTCGGCCGCCAGAACCCTGGCACCAAATCACAGGCCTGAATCAATGATGCAAGTGCTTAATTAATCAGCCTGCTCGGAGTGGGTGCAGAGGATCTCTGTGAGTATCTGACCCAACCAGCTCCTGGTGGGCAAGCCCCCCTCCTCAGGCCCCCTCTGCAGGGCCCGCGGGACCACAGATGGTTGAACACCGTCTGGGAGTTTCACGGAGGTTGGGGGGGGGGGGGGGATGTGAGTTCCTGAGTCCCCTGTGTGATCCAGTCACTCTGGCAGAAAGAAGGAAGGAGGCAGGAGGGAGGGAGAGCACACAGGGAGGGGGCAGGAGGAGGGTCTTATCAGCCACTTAGAATTTCTTGGCCTTGGCGGCTTCGTAAGCTCTTGCAACGTTATTTTCTTGTCCCAGTCAATGAGACCATAATAGAAAGAAAGAGCAAGAGACCTTTTTTCAGCAAGCCACTGAGTGCCAGATTTAGAAAGGAAAAAGGCAGCTGAAATTAACCCCAAGGCTTAACGTGTTTAAGTCTTGCAACTTAAAAAAACAAAACAAAAACAAAAAACAGTACCAAAAGTGAGTGTACAGATCACAGAGATGTGAGACAAGTCATATAACGGGGGGGGGGGGGGGGGCGGGGGGGGCTGCAGGAGCCAATGTGTATGCTGGGGGACAGGGAGGCACACCTTCTGTCCGTTCAAGACTTCAGCAGCAAAAAATAAAGAAAGTCGCATGTAGCCTTGATATTTTCTATTCTCAAGTCCTCGATGCAGCCAGGGTTTGAAACTAGTTCCCCAGGGTGATTGGACCGGCTCCAAGGCTGATTTTCTCATCTTTAATACACAGAGGGGATGGGAAAGGGAGGGGAAGGGGGTGAAGGGGGGACAAGGGAGGGGAGCACACAGGCCAATATCTCAGAGAGACCCCAAATGGTTAATGATAATGAGCCAGGAGTACTCGCCAGGAGTTTAACAGCTCGAAGGAAAAGGGGAGACCCCAGGAGAGGGGCCCCGGCCAGAGGTGTTTTCAATTACCAAAAAAGAAAAATAATTTATTTTTAAACAATACCCTTCGACACTGGGTGTTTAAAGAGAACATACTCTGGCCCCTAAAATATCAAAGTGAGATTTAAAAATAGAAAAGTCATTTCCCCCCTTCCCCGTTGCAGATTTTACTGTAGCCTTCTAGAAGGCAGATTAAATGAAGGAAGCTCAAACACACTCAATTTTGTCCTTTAGCAAATTCTTCTCTTTCACTCTTGCATGAAGAAAAAAAATCTCCCCACAGAGTTTTTCTCTTCTTCCTGGTGTGGATCTGGGCCCCCGCAGTGCCCTGTGTAATTTCCAGTTCCTCAGAATTCAGGTATTAATAAAGACCCCATGGGGACTTCCAACAATATAACCCTACATTTTGAGGCATTATGAAAGGAAACCCCCAGGGGTCTGTGGCTCAAATTTCTGAAATGTAGGCATTGTAAAAGGCACCCCAGGGGATGCCCGCAATAGAAATCTGCTGAATTCAAAGCATTTTGGAAGTCCTGGTGGGAGTCATTACTCCCACTGGAAGCTTTTTACAAAACATGTGTTGCTGACATGTTGACAGATTGCTCAGTGAAGTGTTTAGGTGCATGCACAAGGCGGGCCTTTGGAGACGCTCGGCGCTGCCAGCGAGTCTCCGAACGCTGGAACCGGTACCATCCATATTTCATAACAGGGGAGGTTGCGGCAGCCGGGGACAGGAGAAGTGTTCTCCAAACCCACAGCCAGCCTCGCACCCCTCCGCCGAGGCGCCTTTCGAATGGGCCGGCCCAGTCCTCGCCTTGGAAGCTGGTCTGTGCAGCACAGCTGTGACGGCCCTTGTATCACTGCCAAGGGCTTTACTGAAGGAATCTTGAGGCGACCTCACTGATCACTGCAAGGCGGCCCAAGATCAAACTGAGGAGGGGGCTGCAAGGACCCTCACCTCCACTCTTCCCCCCCCCCTACATGGTAGGGAGGGGGTTTGAACTCAAGCTCCCTGGTCTTGACAGCATGAAGCTGAGGAAAGTGATCTGTGGCTTTAATAAGGCAGGGGGACTCGGAGGAATTAGCTGCCTAGGTGGGGGCAGGAGATGGATGGAGATGTATCCGGGGCTTGGTGGGCCATGGGCCAGGCGGGGGCCTGGGGGAGGTCACCCCACCCACAGCCCCACTCACTCCTAAGAGTTTTTTGGTCATGGGCATGCATGTGTGTGCTGGGGAGTAGATGCCACGCAAGCCTGCTTGTGCATGCTCTCTCGCTCTCTCTCTCTCTTTCTCTCTCTCTGGCAAGATACTGCACCATATGCTCCTGTTCATAAAAATTTAAAGGTAAAAGCAGATGTAATTTGACAAATGTGTACATGTGTTGATAGGAATACATGTGTGCATGCATGCACACATGCGCGCGCATGCACACAAACACACCTCCCCCCCCCCCCCCCCGAATGCTGGACCTTCCCCTCTTGGCTCTGCTCTTATCCCTCCCAGCAAGTCCACCAGATGAGAGGCAACCTGCTCAAAACACGTCATGGCTGCTGGAACACACAAAGACCTCTCCTCTAGAAATTTCTTTCTTCTCTTTTTTACTTCATTCTCTTTGAACTGTACTACCTATTATGATGTCAGCTTGGGAGTTTTCCTTTGTCGAATTTTTTGGGGGGTATATGAAGAAGTAAAATATTTCATTTCCGATTATCATTGTCAGGCGCAACAGTATTTAGGATCAAGGGGTGATGATGGGGGTCAGGGATTAGATGCAAACAACCTAGCCTGGCCTCACTGATACCCACCTCCTGGTGGGCAGTTCACTGTGGGGGTGGGGTGGGGGTGGCCTGGTTTGGCCTTATCTGAAACACCCACTCCTCTGGTGGCCTTTCTTGTCTTCTTCTGCTTTTCAGAAGAAAATTGCATTTCAATGGACAAATGGCCTTTCCCTGCAAAGGGTGCAAGGTACCATTCCCCAAGGGGTTCTTGTGGATTTCCTGGACCCAGATCCTCCCAGGAAGTGCCTGGCAGGGGAGCCCCCAGGGGAGAGGAGAGAGGGGAAGGCACCTTGGGGGAGGCCTAGATGAATTGGGCCCTGTAGACTTCATGAATTCTTGCCTACTAGAAACCCTGAGTGAGAAGCCAAGGAAACTTCTAGAACTGGCAGACTCTCAGGCTGCCTCAACTCTCCAGACAAGCAAGGATTTGTATCTGTATCCTCTGTATCTGTATGCTCAGCACAGAACACATCCTCAGTAATGGATGGCTCACATGCCTGGCCAGGCATGAAGCCTCCAGTGGACCCCACAGTACCCACCCTTCCACCTCAAGGCACAAAGGACACAGCTCCCCTTCAGAACTGAGTCCTGAAGGTGGATGCAGGCAGCTGAAACCCGGCCCCTGGGTGCACTGGAGAGCTGCCCTAGCTCCAGCCTCTAGCCACACCATGCCCAGAGAGGGCCACAGGACAGAGGATGTCCTCTGGGACATCACAACACCATGGAAAGTTCTCGATAAGTACACCACATTTGTAGCACAAGATCTTTTTCCTAGGAAGACCAGAATCTTCTGCTCCTGTCTGAAGGGATGAACAACGTATCCAATTTGTCTAGGACTTTCTCCATCTCATACCTGAACATATTAAATTCCAAAAAGCCCCTCAGTCAGTCCTAGACAAACTTGGGCACTTGATCACTCTGCCCTCTCCTCCTGTCCATGGAAGAAAAGTCCATGATGGAGCCTGATGCGTGCAGTGCTTGGGGAAATGAAGTTCCAGTGGGTCCTGAGGGAGCACCAAGTATGGTATCTTATCACACAGGACAAAATTGCACTCCCATGTCATGCTGTGCACAGCACAAACACACCACAGCACAAACACACCGGGCTCCCAAAAGGCCCTCACACTTAGCTGCTAGAGCCCGAGGCAGGCATGAAAACTCAAGTACACTGGGACCTCCAGGCCTGAGGAGTTCATCCAGCTCACTCCCTTCCCTGAGAGGTGCTAAGCTTCCCAGTGGCTTCCCTATCCACCCACTTTACTACACCCTTCATTCTTTTCATTGTGTGAGCTTTTGAACATGATTTTTATTCTGTTTTGTTTTGTTTATTTGTTTTTGCATCAGCACTAGGGCTTGAACTCAGGGCTTGGGTGCCATCCTTTAGCTTATTCACTCAAAGCTCTACTACTTGAGCCACAGTTTCATTCCTGACTTTTTTATTGCCAGTCTTGGGGCTTGAACTCATGGCCTGTGCACTGTCCCTGGCTTCTTTTTGTTCAAGGCTAGCACTCTACCACTTGAGCCACAGCGCCACTTCCAGTGTTTTCTGTGTATGTGGTGCTGAGCAATCGAACCCAGGGATTCATGCGTGCTGGGCAAGCACTCTACCACTAGGACACATTCCCAGCCCCTCCACTTTTTGATGGCTAATTGGAGATTTGAGCCTCATAGACTTTCCGGCCCAGGCTGGCTTCAACCATGATTCTCAGATCTCCGTCTCCCAAGTAGCAAGGATAACAAACATAAGCCACCATACCTTGGCCAGATTTACCTTTTAAAGATTTAATCAGAGCAGAGTGGGCTCTGGGGCCTCTTTTCTGGGAGAAAGTAGATATTTGGATTGGGAGACGACAAAGGCCTTCAATAGAGGCTTGGCTCTGGTACCTAAAGAAAAAGAGGGATGCAGGAGGGTGTAGTGACTACACACACACACACACACACACACACACACACATGCGCGTGCGCACACAGATGCATGTCCCATGACTCTGATGCTCAGATGCTAGGCCCAGCTCAGTGATGACTCAAGCCCCTGTTGGAGGCCCTCCCACAGTCACGGCATGACATGGAATGCTGACCCCTAGATGAGGGGCGTGTCCTGCCTCTCTCAGGCGGACTGTAATACTTACCTGAGCACAACCTGAAGTGGCTGCAACTCTACTAGAGAGGGTCAAAGGAGGCTTCGGGACAATACTGAACTGTACACACAGGTTTACAATCTATAGGAAATGAAACAAAGCAGAACAAGGCTCGGGATGCTGAAGGCCACAATGGTTGTTCTGGACCCATGGGTGGTGGCTGCATTTTCTTTTTGTCTTTTGGCACCTCTTTACTTCATAGGTCATCAGCAGTGAATTTATATAGGAAGCATAAGACAAGAGAAATGTATTTGGGAAAAGAAGGGAGTGTCCAAGTGCTCCTGGGAGCCCGGAAGAGGGAGCTGGACGGCCAGCAGGCTATCTGCTGGAGATCAGGGAGAGCTTGGGAAAACACAGAAACCTGGCATTGGGGGAGAGAAGTGGGGCTCCAGGCAGGAGGTGGCATGAGGAGGGTCACAAGTCAAAGGCAACAGAGAGGGAAACATTGGGGAGGCAGACTCATAAATATGGACAACATTACCATAAAAGGCTACTCAAGAAGAAATGCAAGTTTTGGTCTCCAGAGCATTAGAAGCTGGTGTCCCCCTCAGCCCTCTTAATGGTCCCCATTCTCCACCTCCCCAGAGCAGGTTTCCATCCAGCAAGCTGATGGAGCAAACGGGATGAAGCTGCCAAGCGCTCACCTCCAAACCAGCCATTGCCCCAGGCAGCTGCCATGAGCCCCTCTGGTCCTGACTCACAGCTGGGCTCACATGCCTCTCAGGGGCCACTGGTTGAGGGCTTTTCTCTCAAGAGAAAACCCAGCCCACCCCACCTGGAGGCTGGCTTCCAGCCAGTGATAATGTCGGAAGGAAATTAAAACAAATGACCCTGTCACATTTTTTGTAATCATCCATTCATAAAAAAAATTTCAGGAGCAAGATGGAAGAAAAATAGGTCACTTCAAGTGACAGAAATCTAAACATCACCCCAAAGGTCTCAGACTTCTTCTTGACTGACCCAAAAAGGGAAGAGGAATCTAGAAAATTGAACCAGGTGGAGCCATGGCTCCAGGAGCCTCTGCCTTACATCCTGCCAACTCTGAAAGAAAAAATCCTATCAATGAACCCCCAGGATTATGCAGAGACCCATCCACCCTCTCCACAGCAGCAGCAGAGACCTTTCTCATTAGGCTGCCCTTTGCCTGGTTCCTACCAGCAGTGCCCCATTCCTCTTAGGATAAAATTCCACTCCTCCCCCTGACCTATGGTATGTTGGGACCTCAGGACATAATGATAAAGAACACAAGCCTACCTTCCAGCTGCTCAGCCCAGAAAGGACAGACATGGGTTAAAAATCCAAGTTGTCTTCAGTCATCTCATGAGAAGACAGAACCTGTGAGTGCTGGGGAAGGAACTAAGAGTTGAAATCCAGCATGCACCATGGTGGATGGGGCCACTTGGGTTCCACTGAGTGTGGTAGAGATAAAATCACACTTTCCTGGAAGCAGTGGGTTAAAGAGGTTGTCTCCATAGCAGGGTTCTAGTAGCTCACACCTATCATCTTCAGTACTTGGAAGACAGAGAACAGGAGGATCATGGTTCAGGAACAGCCTTGGCAAACATGCAAGAACCCTCCTTCTCAACCCCTAGCTGGGCAAGGTAATGCACAACTGTCATCCTAGCTACAGGGAGGCTGAAATCAGGAGATTCATGGTTCAAGGATGGACTTCAGGCAGAAAAGTCCACATGGCTTCATCTCAATGGAAGAAGCAATGTGTTGGCATGCACTGAGCAAGGAAGAAGTAACAGGAGAATCAAAGCCCTGGCAAATGTATGGGCAGACAGAGGAAACCCTGGGGCTGGGAATGTGGCTTAGTGGTAGAGGGCTTGCCTAGCATGCATGAAGCCCTGGGTTCGATTCCTCAGTAACACATGCACAGAAAAAGTTGGAAGTGGCGCTGTGGCTGAAGTGGTAGAATGCTAGCCTTGAGAAAAAGAAGCTCAAGGACAGTGCCCAGGTCCTGAGTTCAAGCCACTGGACTGACAAAAGAAAAAAAGGAAACCCTGTCACAACAAACAACCAGAGGGGAAGGTGGGAAAAAAAGATGGAGACATGGCTCCAAAGTTGAAGGTACAGCTTATATGGAGATATGGTACCTAGCAAGAGCAAAACCCTGAATTCAAACCCAACACCACCAAAAAAAGAAATGCACTCCTGTGCTTCCCTCTTCATTCAGTACATACCCACCAAGCACCTGCTCACATCAGCACAATGTCAGCAATGGCCAGCCAGAGACCAGACCATAATCCTTCTGTGAGAAAAGCTGTCTTTTCATCAAAGTGTGTGGCTTAAAAGTTCCTGGTTTTAGCCCGGTGGCTTGGCTCTTGTTAAGGAAAAGAGGAACAGCTTTGGAATAAGGAGGGATCTTTTAAAATGTAAGATTTTGTCTTCAACTGGTTTCTTTTCAAGATGGACTAAAAATACACTTCAGATTGTTCAAGAAGTAGCAGAGGATGCAGGTATATTTTGAGATTGCTGTTAATGTAATTTCAAAATAATCTTATGTAAATACACTTTACCCTGTTCAAACTAGCTAATCAGAAGCAGATTGTGAACCTGAGCTCAACCAATCTGAGCAAAGGGGTGGGGCCTGCTTTGTTAGGGATAAATAGCAGGGCAGCTTATCTGCTGTGTGTGCTTTCTTGGCACCCTTTGGCAGAAATAGATTTTGCATTGCTGAGACAATTCTTTATATTTTTGTCTATCATGGTGGTTTCAATGGTTCTTGAAGAGCGTATTTATAATACTTCACAAGACCACATCTAGCTCAATGGCTTTCAAGCAGGCACAAGACTGCCCTCAGGGGCAGTTGTTTTCAGGGTCATGATTTGAATGTTTGTGTCCTTCAAAGTTATAAATGGAAGCCAGGCCCTGGTGGCTAACATCTGTAATCCTAGCTACTTAAGAGGCTGAGATTGGGGATCATGATTTAAAACCAGCTCAGGCAAGAAAGTTCACAAGACTCTTATTTCCAATTAACCACCAGAAAACCCAGAAGTGGAGCTGTGGCTCAAAGTGGTAGAGCCTTGAGCAAAAGAGCTCAGGGACAGCACCCAAGCTCTGAGTTCCTTAGGACTAGCACACACAAAAAAATTGCCCGCTATGAAAAATGGACCGTTCTGCCAGAATCTGCCAGGGCAACAAATTTCTGTTGCTTCTTAAACATGACCCCATCTCAGGCATTTTACTATAGAAGCCAGGATGAAGACAGCAACTCTGATTAGCATGGTTGTTCCTGGTGCCTCAAGGACAAGGTCAAGGCCACCGACTGTCCACCAACATCAGTACCTCTGAGTGAAGACTTAACCTATTCCAGTTGCCACATGCAGTCGGCAACTAGCACCAATAACCATCTGAGAACAAACCAATAGGACTTCAGTGAACTTGAAGCACCAAGCAGAACAACCTACAGACTAGAAAAATGAATGCCAGGTTCATCTATCCTTGGTCCTAGAAGCTCCAATTCCCTCTCAAGCCCTGCCAGACCCTCCAGACTCCACAGTTTGCTTTTGGCTCTTAGAGTCCTTGCTACTTGAAGTGTGGACCACAAACCCACAGTACAGTGCAGCCCTGGGGGCTGAGGAGACATTCAGAACCTCAGGGAGGCCAGGCCTGCATTTTTACAAGATTCCAAGTTAGCCACGGGCACTAAAGACATCTGAGAATCACTGCAGGAAGCCATATAGCGGGTCAAGGAGGGAATCTTCTCCCTCCCTCCTCTGTCCCACGGCCCCTGCTTCCAGTGAGAGGTGGAAGAGCACCTCTGTGGAGAGTAACCAAGGGTCCCGGGAGAGGGGCTCTGTTCTCACTGGTAGGCAAACAAGAGAGAAGAAGAGCCCATCAAGTGTCAGCCTTAAGAAAGCCAGCTGGAAATGTTCCCATGTAAGTCAAGAGTGATATGTGTCAGCACTATGGCACTATTTTTGTTATCCCTGTTCATCTTGTCAGCCTCGTACCCAGAATGAGTAAAACTGAAAGATGAAATAGCTTTCTCAGAGCCATGCCAACACCCATGCCCCACCAACAAGCTGAACTTTTTTATTTTGGGGGGAGGGGGGGTGCATGTACTGGTACTAGGGCTTGAACTCAAAGCTGGTGTTCTGGCAGTGGAAGTGCGGTACCATACCTCCACTTTCAGCTTTTTTGCTGGTTAACTAGAGATGAAAGTTTCATGGAATTTTCCTGGGTGGGTTGGCTTCCAACCATGATCCTCTGATCTCAGCCTCCTGAGAAGGTAGGATTATCGGTATGAGCCACTGGAGCCCAGCTCAAGCTGTGTTTGCAATGGTGCAGAGCTCAGCTCTGAGTCTTATTATAATAAGCTCCTCCGTCCCCCAGGCCAGATGCCCCTACAAAGGCAGGTTCTGGTTTCTTTTGGATCTGACAGAAAGTAAGGATCAGGGTAGCGAGGTGGGATGGAAAAGAAAGAGGCTGGACAGGTGGAAGAGATGCTATGGAAGAGGTAGGATGGAAGGATGGAATGGGCTAGGGAGAGGAAGGGAAGGGCTGGCACAGATAAGAACAGTGCAGGAAATGACAGGACGAGGGACAGGACAGGATGGGATCCCCAGTGTAAGTGGGAAGAAGTTGGATGGGACAGAATAGGAGCAATGGAAGGGAAGGAAATGGAGTGGAGCAAAAGCTGCCCTTCTCCACAACCACAGGGGAAAGCAGATGATTGGAAACAACCTAAATGCCACAATATAGGACCGGTTGCATAAACCACGGTGTACCATGCTATGCAAAGCCACGCCACAGTTACTGAAGAGGGAGCTCTGAATACCAGTGTGGAAAGCTCTCCGCTACACCATGCGGAGTTTAAAAAAAAAAAAAAAAGCGAGCTGCGGCATGACAGATCCAATATGGTATCATTTATTTTTTAATCAAAAATCAATATGACATTGTTTCTATGGATACACACGCCCCATGTTTCATCAGGCGTCAGGAACACGGATTGTAAAACACACCATTATTTTGTGTAGGACTACAGATGAAAAACACAAGAGAGTGTGAACTAGGCCGCGACAAGCTACAGGCCAGAGGAAGATGCGCCTGACTTCGGCGATGCTACAGCGTGTCTCCAGGGCTGGGGAACACACTTGGCATTGTGGAAAATCCAAGTAGAGGCCTGGCCCAATCAGTGATGGCAATTAACCAGGGGGCAGGGTGGGGCAAACCCTTACCTGAAACCTTTGAAAGGTATGTTTCACTGTGATATTTGTTACCCTCTTATTTATTTACTGTTGTCACTGAGTGATCTCATCTGCCCTGACTGAAAGGTGAATTCTAAAGCGGTCAGAAGTCACACAGTAGCCAGGCCACTGCACCAAGGGTGAGTGCAGAGGACAGCGTGATGGGAAGGGGGGCCTTGAACACCCACGGGGACCTTGGCATTGGAAAAACAAAATGGAAGAACTGGACTTGGGGAAACGATTCACCCCCTACTCACCACCTATTAGCAGCACTACTCAAGTGGTTCATTATAGGCCACCCCACGTCCCCCAAAAAACAGCTCGTTCATCTCCCATGGCTGCTCTTTGCAAAAGCCATGTGAGAGTCCTAATGCCATCCTGAATGCCCTCTGGGGACCGCCTCTGACTCAGGCTTCTAAGTGAGCCTCAATATCCAGTTCTGCATGTGGGGACAGCTGAGGCTCGGCCTGCAGCAGCACACCACCTTGTCCTGTACACACATAAAAATAGCTTCAGTGCTCAAAGCGCAGATTCCCCTCTCTTGTCCTCTGGGGGTCTGGGAGCAGCTCAGTGAATGGAAACCACGTGCTACAGTGTACATAATGAACAAAGGCTGGGGAGAGCATCCCCGACCTTCTACCTCCCATAGACTCCTCCACTGCCACTGGCCCCAAGAGAATCCCGAGGGGGTGGGGGTGACACAGTGTGCCTCCATGGTCACAGTGTGCCCCAATCCCCACAGTGTGCCCCCTACCTCACAGCATGCCCCCATCCCCACAGTGTGCCTCCACCCCCACAGAGTGCCTCCACCCCCACAGTGTGCCCCCATCCCCACAGTGTGCCCCCATCCCACAGCGTGCAATCATCCCCACAGTGTGCCCCCATCCCCACAGTGTGCCTCCACCCCACAGTGTGCCTCCACCCCACAGTGTGCCCCCATCCCCACAGTGTGCCCCAATCCCACAGCGTGCGATCATCCCCACAGTGTGCCCCCACCCCCAGTGTGCCTCATCCCCACAGTGTGCCCCCACCCCCAGTGTGCCCCCATCCCCACAGTGCCCCCATCCCCACAGTGTGCCTCCACCCCCACAGTGTGCCTCCACCCCACAGTGTGCCCCCATCCCACAGCGTGCGATCATCCCCACAGTGTGCCCCCATCCCCAGTGTGCCTCATCCCCACAGTGTGCCATCATCCCCACAGTGTGCCATCATCCCCACAGTGTGCCATCATCCCCACAGTGTGCCACCATCCCCACAGTGTGCCATCATCCCCACAGTGTGCCCCCATCCCCACAGTGTGCCCCCACCCCCACAGTGTGCCATCATCCCCACAGTGTGCCATCATCCCCACAGTGTGCCCCCATCCCCACAGTGTGCCATCATCCCCACAGTGTGCCCCCATCCCCACAGTGTGCCCCCATCCCACAGCGTGCAATCATCCCCACAGTGTGCCCCCACCCCCACAGTGTGCCCCCATCCCCACAGTGTGCCCCCATCCCCACAGTGTGCCATCATCCCCACAGTGTGCCCCCATCCCCACAGTGTGCCACCATCCCCACAGTGTGCCCCCATCCCCACAGTGTGCCTCATCCCATAGTGTGCCTCATCCCCACAGAGTGCCTCCACCCCACAGTGTGCCTCCATCCCCACAGTGTGCCTCATCCCATAGTGTGCCCCCATCCCCACTGTGTGCCTCCACGCATACAGTGTGCCCCCATCCCCACAGTGTGCCCCCATCCCATAGTGTGCCCCCTACCTCACAGCATGCCCCCATCCCCACAGTGTGCCTCCATCCCCACAGTGTGCCTCATCCCATAGTGTGCCTCCACCCCACAGTGTGCCCCCATCTCAGTGTGCCCCCGTCCCCACAGTGTGCCTCCACCCCACAGTGTGCCCCCATCCCCACAGTGTGCCCCAATCCCCACAGTGTGCCCCCTACCTCACAGCATGCCCCCATCCCCACAGTGTGCCTCCACCCCCACAGAGTGCCTCCACCCCCACAGTGTGCCCCCATCCCCACAGTGTGCCCCCATCCCACAGCGTGCAATCATCCCCACAGTGTGCCCCCATCCCCACAGTGTGCCTCCACCCCACAGTGTGCCTCCACCCCACAGTGTGCCCCCATCCCCACAGTGTGCCCCAATCCCACAGCGTGCGATCATCCCCACAGTGTGCCCCCACCCCCAGTGTGCCTCATCCCCACAGTGTGCCCCCACCCCCAGTGTGCCCCCATCCCCACAGTGCCCCCATCCCCACAGTGTGCCTCCACCCCCACAGTGTGCCTCCACCCCACAGTGTGCCCCCATCCCACAGCGTGCGATCATCCCCACAGTGTGCCCCCATCCCCAGTGTGCCTCATCCCCACAGTGTGCCATCATCCCCACAGTGTGCCATCATCCCCACAGTGTGCCATCATCCCCACAGTGTGCCACCATCCCCACAGTGTGCCATCATCCCCACAGTGTGCCCCCATCCCCACAGTGTGCCCCCACCCCCACAGTGTGCCATCATCCCCACAGTGTGCCATCATCCCCACAGTGTGCCCCCATCCCCACAGTGTGCCATCATCCCCACAGTGTGCCCCCATCCCCACAGTGTGCCCCCATCCCACAGCGTGCAATCATCCCCACAGTGTGCCCCCACCCCCACAGTGTGCCCCCATCCCCACAGTGTGCCCCCATCCCCACAGTGTGCCATCATCCCCACAGTGTGCCCCCATCCCCACAGTGTGCCACCATCCCCACAGTGTGCCCCCATCCCCACAGTGTGCCTCATCCCATAGTGTGCCTCATCCCCACAGAGTGCCTCCACCCCACAGTGTGCCTCCATCCCCACAGTGTGCCTCATCCCATAGTGTGCCCCCATCCCCACTGTGTGCCTCCACGCATACAGTGTGCCCCCATCCCCACAGTGTGCCCCCATCCCATAGTGTGCCCCCTACCTCACAGCATGCCCCCATCCCCACAGTGTGCCTCCATCCCCACAGTGTGCCTCATCCCATAGTGTGCCTCCACCCCACAGTGTGCCCCCATCTCAGTGTGCCCCCGTCCCCACAGTGTGCCTCCACCCCACAGTGTGCCCCATCCCATAGTGTGCCTCCACCCCACAGTGTGCCCCCATCCCCACAGTGTGCCCCCATCCCACAGTGTGCCCCCATCCCCACAGTGTGCCTCCACCCCACAGCGTGCCCCCATCCCCACAGCATGCCCCCATCCCACAGCGTGCCCCCATCTCAGTGTGCCCCCATCCCCACAGTGTGCCCCCATCCCCACAGCATGCCCCCATCCCACAGTGTGCCCCCATCTCACAGTGTGCCCCCATCCCCACAGTGTCCCCATCCCCACAGTGTGCCCCCATCCCCACAGTGTGCCTCATCTCCACAGTGTGCCTCCATCCCCACAGTGTGCTCCCATCCATACAGTGTTCTCCCACCCCCTGGTTTTGCCCCCACCCCCACGGTGTGCTTCCAACCATACAGTGTGCTCCCAATCCCCACCGCGTTTCTCCATGGCCACTTTCTCCACTGCTCTAGCAGGCAATGGCCTCAACTGAAAGACAATGTTTCTACAGCTCTGTTTGTGCAAAGAACATCTGCCCAGAGCTAAAGGTTGCAATGTGGTTTCTGGAGTCTGTGCCCCTAACAGCACAGACCAAATCACGCATGCTTCACCTGTCCTGTGACAAGCAAGCACCAAAGGCCAATGGTCACAGCTTAACCCTTCCCCAGACAAATCTGAGCAAGTGCTCCTGGCAGGGTCCTGGCACCTCTAGGGGGAGAAGGAAGAGTCAGATCACTTATCTCTGGTCCCTCTAGATACTGCCCCGTCCAGGCCCACCAGGGTCCCTAGTCCTCAAGCTTCCCAAGGACGTGAACAGACCCACTTGGCACTGGGCAGGCCACTTTGAACACATCATCCAACAGGTATCTTCTGAGACCTGCTGTACCAGGCCTTCTATAGGGTCGGTGACAGACCAAGGCATGATAAGGACAAAGTGGGCCACTGTAGTGCAAAGGTCCTGTGGTAGGCATGAGCATGACCTATTAGAAGGGAGGGGAGAGCCAGCGGTAGGGCCAAGTCAGTGGGATGGATTCAGTCCAGGGAGAAGGGTCCAGTCGGGACTGAGCTACCCTGAGAACAGCTGGGAGTAGTGTCTGGAAGAGGGGCTGAAGTGGCCGAGGCAGGTACTATGTCACTCGTGGTCCCAGCCATCTGCCCACCCACACCCCAGTCCTCCCTTCCCCTCCCAAGGTCAGACCTCATCACTCCTATCCCTTGCCAAGAACTAACATGCTCAGCCACCCCCCACTTCCTTACCTGGGGTGGCAGGATGACAGGTACTTCTGTATGCTGTCCAGTGGCCACCCAGGCTGTCCTCTCAAATGGCCCCCAGAGCCATGATGTCATTTCCAAAGGCAGCCGAGTTCTAGCCAGTCAGATCCAACTGGAGCCATTTAACTCGAGGCTCAGCACATTCTAATCCCCATGTCTCTCTGAGCGGGCACTGGAGTGCTGGATCTCACCTTCAGCCCAGCTCCAGGGACCCTTCCCCACCTCTGGGGCCCTTTCCCCACCTCTTGTTCTTCTCCAGTCTTCCCTGCCAGGGAGGTAGAATGGCACCGCAGGGCCCCCTGCTGACTGCCTGCCGTGAACCACATGCCCCAGCTGGCGGGAGATAAATTCGGCCCGTTTCTCATTTTGTTTAGGGATGTTCTTTGTTTTACTGTGTTCAGGTGCCTTCTCACAGCTGCCAGTCACTAGATCAGGCTTTGGGGGACTCTTAGGATGCAGCAGGGCCCAGGCCTAGGCCCCTTCCTTGCTCCTCCCTGCACCCCAATGCCCTCCAGTGTGCGGGTCTCAGGCTGGCCGAACCCTCACCAACCAGGAAGGGCTGTGGTACAGGGTAGAATGTCCTCATGGCTCCTGGGAGGAGCACTGGAACGTGAAGCTTGGGGGTCTCAGCCCTGGCACACAGCTTCGGATCACAGCTGACACCAGGAAGCTCCTCCCAATGCTTCCTCAGGGGCAACAGCCATGCCACGAACCCCTGGCGCCTCATGTGAATCCAGGCTTGGCATTGCTGGGGATCAGATCCAGAGAACACACGGAGCCAGGGCTCTACCGCCGAGCCTCAGGCCCAGTGCCCAGCCCCACTCTTACCTTACCCACCCCAGGCCATACTGCCTGCCTTGGGGTCTTTTTTTTTTGAGGGGGGGGGTCAGTCATGGGGCTTGAACTCAAAGCCTGGGCACTGTCCCTGACCTCTTTTGCTCCAGGCTAGCTCTCTACCGCTTTGAGCCACAGCTCCACTTTTGGCTTTTGAGTGGTTAATTGGAATTAAGAGTTTCACTGGGACTTTTCTGGCCAGACTGGCTTCAAAGAGCAATCTTCAGATCTCAGCCTTCTGAGTAGCAAGGATTACAGGTGTGAGCCACCAGCACCGGGTCCTTACTGGGCTCTAGGCACAATGGCCCTAATTCTTGCCCTCTTGGCTCTGCTATGCCAGCAGAACACCCTAGCCATTCCTGGTTTTCTATAAGAAGTATCTCTGACCTGGCCAGGCCAGTGACAGTTGAGGAAGATGGTATAAAAAGACTGGCTCCAGCAACCATTATGGAGCCTCACAACTGAGAATTTGTGTACATTGCCCTACTTGATTTAAACAACATAGGGTTTGATTTTCTTACACTGGTCATCTAGTGATCCTTACTCCCAACTTTCAAGCCTGACTCCAAAACAGCCCCTCAGATGCCCTGAACTGCTCCTCCTCACATGGTCTCCCTTCGTCCCTCTAGCAGATGGTATGGCCTTTTGACTACACCAGGTCTTCCAGGAGTGTGCTGGAGAAGACAGCATCCGGCCGAGGTGGGAGCGTTCCATAAAGCCCCACACAAGCACCCACCTAGCCAGCAGAGATGGCCAGTCCCCTGTCCCCCACCTTCCTTGGTGGTGACAGTAGGTCAGCCCCACCCTGTGCAACTACAGACAAGTCCAGCGTAACTGTGTGCCTGGTCAGGGCATTTGTTATTCTTGGAAAAATAGTAGAAGTTAAGGTTGGAATGGACAGTGCCTCCTGGCAATTCTCAGGTTGGCTGATATTGGCAGAAGGAAAGCAAAAGGACCGGTCACCCATACCTGACCACCTGGCCTTGGGTGGCTCTCACTCCTGCCTGGCTGACTGCCCCAGATCCTCTCCTGGCTACCACATCTCCAACTCTGCACCCAGATGCTGCTCAGATTCCCTGACCCACCTTGTCTGTCTCCTGTGGCACAGCAGCAATCTGGGGTAAGTCCAAATTCTAGTTACAAGTCAACTCTGGCCATCAGAAAGAGGCTGCTCCATCCATCCATTGTCACTAATGAACTGGGAGGGGGTCGCTAGGGGTGCGGGGACCTCTGTGCCAATGCCTATGCAGACATGCCATTGTGGAGACAGACTTGGGGTAAATGACCTCAGAGGCCCAGGAGGCCCAGGCTAGGAGCCAGTGCTACTTCTGAGAGTCTCAGTTCTGTAAGCCAGTGGTCCCTCCACCCCCTGTTCTGTTCATCGGTGGAAATCAGGTCCCTATGCAGGACCTACTATGTGCAGGGTCCTCACAACTTCATTTTCCATCTAGGTTAAGCATTCCTTCTTGACAGAAACAAGCGAGTACATGCTCACACTTCTGCTCACATACATACACACACATACACACACACACACACACACACACACACACACACACACACACACACACACACACACACACACCCCATGTGATATCACTACTTACCCTCTGGAAAACCTCCAAACTAAAATGCATTACATGGTCCTTCCATGACCTCATTAGGAACTCACGTGGGCTGGCCTGGCCTTAGGTCTCCAGGTCCTGCTTGGCATCTAGCCCAGATCCAACAACAGGAGGCCCTTGGGAGCTCTGGAGAAGCCCAACCCTACACACACACACACACACACACACACACACACACACACACACACACACACACACACACACCCCACCCCCAAGTGCCATCTCCAGCCCCTCTACTCACTGGGGCTCATCCCAGGGGCTGTTTGGAGAAGCACACTAAAAGTTGAGCGTTTCATCAGATACCACTCTGCCCACCTTGAACCATGGAACATCTCTAGAAGCTCAGCAATGCAGAAAATGGTCAAAGCAGTCTGAAGGAAAAGCATCCTAGCCAGGGAGGAAAGAAGTAAAATCTCCACTTGTGCCAGTCCTCAGAACCTTCCCAACCTGCACACATATGCAGATTTTCTCACTGTCTCTGGCCTTCCATATTGGCAGATGTGTAATCCAACATTGACAAGACACACAGGCCATGGAGAGGATGCTCTGTAGACCTAAGGTGAACTAAACAGTCACGGGAGCACACATTGCCATTAAACACCTAGGACAGCTGGCCGAGCCCAGATTAGACCTGCCTCCCCAGCAGCCTGCCAGCTTCCTAAGCATCTACAAGTGGAGAATCCAGGCGCGGAGGGCAGGCAGAGCAGTAAAGATGCCTACACTCCCCAAGCCAGACACGCACAGAGCAACCAGTACCCAGTGCTATCCACACACTAGCAGGCTGATCCACAAAGCCAGACTCTTGCAGGAAATGGGTGATGAGTGATCTCTCTGTACCCAGAAACACCTGTCAGAGAAGCTACAGGATGCATCTTAGAACTCTTGACACCTCATCCTACAGTCTGCATCCTACTACCCACAAATCCTCAGTGCTAATGCCCACATCATACAGCTCTTCCAGGCATCCCCCCATCCCTCCCCAGTCACACGCCAGAGACACACTATGTGCAGGCATAGTATGCAGAATGTTTATCTGAACATTTATCGAGATGATCTTGTAGCCCAAGGCACTTTTTCCATGGCATTTCCACTTCATTTCAATAGCAGATACCTCTGTGTCTTGTGAGCAGGCTCAAACTTGCTTGGAAACAAGATCAGTAAGGTTGGGGCAAGACTGTGTACCTACTATGTGTTCTGCCCACAGGCAAAGGCTATCTACAGACAAAGAAGAAAAAAAAAAAAACTAAACATCACAAAACACATGCAGTCATATACCCTTACCTGTGAGATAGGTTGGCTAACTTTTTTGATCTTTGCCAATCTGGTAGGTTAAAAATGGTATTTCCCTGTGGTTTAAACTTACAGTTTTCTTATTATAAATGGAGCTCTGAATCTTTTTAAATGTTTTAAGATCCCACTAGTATTTCTTTTTCTGCTTCCATTTCTGTCCTTTGCACATGGGAGGTATTCAAAATATCTAACCACTCATGTGGTACCAGCCAATCAGAGAGGGCATTGGCCTTGGGCAGGGCGGATGTCCCAAGTGGGCTTGGCCCAGCCTCCACTCAGCCTTTGCCCTGTTTTTCTGCTGATTTATTGGCCATTTTCTTAAGGTTTACAGGATCTCCTTACACATTAATGAAAGTATCTCTTAAGTTTTTGGCTTGATTTATTGCAATACAAAAAAATTTTTTTTAATGTACTTGGATGTTCCATTCTCCTGTTTTATGGCTTCTGGGTTTAAGGTTATATTTAGAGAGGCCTTCCTCGTTTTTGATCCTATTAAATACATATCAGTTGTAGGGCTTGAACTCGGGGCCTGAGTGCTACTAAGTGCTATTCTTGAGCTCATCTTGCTCTATCACTTTGAACTACAGCTCTACTTCCGCTTTTCTACTGGTTAATTGAAGATAAGAGTCTCACAGACATTCCTGCCTGGGCTGGCTTTGAAGCATGATCCTCAGATCTCAGCCTCCTGAGTAGGATTATAGCTGGGTGCCATCAACACCTGGAAAAAGTAATATTTTTTTAAAAATATACCTCCTATGTTTTCCTTTAACATTTTTAAGTTTGTGTTTTTTTTTCTGTTTAGATTTCTGGTCCTTTGGGGATTTATTTTGGCATTGAGAATAAGAGAGAGATCCAATTTTCTTTTTAGGGGAAAGATCTCCCTTCTTCATACTAACCCTAAATCGTGAGACCCCCGATCGGCCCTCCACTGTGGAGTGAGGACATCCTTCCCATGCCAGTTTCCAGCAGTATTTGGGTCCTTTTCTGGGTTCTTCACCCCTTAGGGCTGTTGCGTGCCACTTGGAACCCTCTGGCTCCAGGATCTGATTACCATACACTCTCATTTCTACCAACAGCCCACCCACCCCACCCCATCCACAGTCACATCTTTTTCACAATATTCTTTCCTCTCACACATGCCCACTGCTTAAGCACGTTAGGGCAGCTTGTCCACGTTGGCATACCGCCTGCTTCTGGCTAACCCCAGCTGATCTCCTCACCAAAGCCCACAGTCTGCCTCTTCTCCATTGTCCTATGAGTCCTAGCAGCGGTTTTGTTTGACCTCTCTAAACACGTGCATGTTCTCATTGGGCGTCACCTGGTTTCTGTAGATCTTGGGGCCAACATCATCAGGATGGCTGCTTGCTCCTTTCCAACCATTTACACACAGGAAAGCTCTTCCTGTATGGATTGCCTGTGCTCACACCCTCAGGCCTTGGGCAGGGCATAGTATCCTCTAGTGGCATGTGTCCTGGTGTGAGGAACAGGCCTTTCCTGGCTCCTGTGTGCTTGGGGTACAGTGCCCAGCAAAGGGCGCTGCTCTGTCCAAATGGAATCAGGAACACAAAAGGGGCCTGCATTGGCACACAAAAGCAAGCTCCAGCCAATGGGCAGAGAAGAGCTAGGCTGGCAAGGGTGCCAGCCTCCCTCCGGCCCCAACCCTGTAATTGTAGTCCACAGGTCCCTCTGGCCACAGCTGAATAAACCAAAGTGTAATTAGCTTTCCACTTAGCCTTTTATGCTGCAGCCTCTCTCCTTCTCAGAGACAGAGGGGCTACCTTCTTTCCCAGCACTTCTCAGTCCCTGTCCTTAGGCTGGGCAGAAAATTATCCCTGGACAACACATATTTTGCTGTTGCCTTTTTTTTTTGGTCAGTTGTTGGGCTTGAACTTACAGCCTGGGTGCTATACCTGAGCTCTTTTGGTCAAGGCTAGTGCTCTACCACTTTGAGCCACAGCTCTACTTCTAGTTTTTGAGTGGTAAATTGGAGATAAGCATCTCATGGGCACTTTTCTGCCTGGGCTGGCCTCAAACTGTGATCCTCAGATCGCAGCCTCTTGAGTAGGTAGGATTACAGGTGTGAGCCACCAGCTCCATTTGCTGTTGTCATTAGAAAAAAAAAAAAATCCTCCTTACCTCTTTTTTGTTGTTTATGTGTTGTTTTATATGGGTTTTGGCTGTAATGGATTATTTTGTTGATATTTGTGTTTGTTTGGCTTTTGAACTCAGTGTCTTAAAATATACCCCCATTGGCCATGTGGCTCACATCTCTAATCCTAGCTACCCAGAAGGCTAAGGTCTGAGAATCGGGATTCAAAGACAGTTCAGGCAGGAAAGCCTATAAGACTCATCTCCAATTAACCACCAAAAAAGCCAGAGGAGAATTTTGGCTCAAGTGTTAGAGTACTAACTAGCCTTGAGCAAAAAATTTCAGGGACAGTGCCCAGGCAGTGAGTTCAAGCCCCAAGCCCAGCATGAACATGCTCATGCGTGCAGCGTTGCCATCCCTTTGTTGCCTTATTTTTCAGATAGAGATTCATGCTTTTGTTCAGGCTGATCCTCAGAGGAAGATAGCCTTTATTCTGCCTCCTGCATAGATAGGATTACAGGTACAGATCATCACACCTGACTTGTTCTTTGAGACAGGGAGGGTATCACTAGCTTTTTGGGGTTGGAGGGGCCTCAAACTACAATCCTCCTATCTCTGCCTCCAAGTAGCTAAGATTACAGGCATAGGCCACTGTGGCTGAACCACCTCACATGATTTTTAAGCCTTCAAGAGAAGGAAGTTCGGAGTTTGGTTTAGAATTGCACACAGCCTCCAACCTGTGTTCTTGTTCTGACTTTGAGTGTCTCGATTTTAATCACCCAATGTGTAAATGGGAATGAGTGGTCTCATCAAAAATGTACTAAACACTGAAAGTAACAGGAAACAAAGCAGATGAGGCTCCTGTCAAGTTCAGAGGTGGGAGGAGGATGGAAGATAAGCACATCCAATCACAGGCAGAAACTGATGAGGGGCGTGGCCATGTGGGGGGGGCTGAAGAAAGAGCCCTATGTACCCCCCAGGCTTCCTGCCAGGACAGCAGCCCACACCAGAGAGGGGCAGAGTAGAAACCTGCCACAGGTCCAACCTGGACACCAGACTGTCAGCAAGAAGTCTCCTGCTGCCCCACTTCACACAGAAAGTCACCAAACTGAGTCAAAGACCAGGGAGCAGGGGCAGAAGTGAAAAAACCAATGATCGGCTCCACACCAGCCCTGAAGGCCACTGCGATTCCTCAGAGTAAGCATCTGCAGCCCAGAGCTAGAGCCTTGTCCATCTTTCTACAGAGACCCTGTCTGTCTCTCCTTCCTCTAACAAATAATCAAATGTATCAGCTGTCTCTCAGCAAAGGGGCCCAGGATCTACAGAAGCCATCAGGGCTCAGCCTGGGGACCTGGACAGGCACAGTGTATATATAGCCTTTCTGACACACTTCCCAACCTCCCCCCTTTGAACATTGATATTTGAAAGGAGGACTCCCCACCCAAAAAAAAAACCCAAAAAACAAAAATGGCCATGCAGAAAAGCATGAAACAAGGAAAAGTTTATTCAGAAAATGTTAAGACAAAGAACCCTCTGGCAACCCACTCTAAACAAACTTCATTCAAGACAGAGGACAATGTAGAATACAAAGTGCTGTGTGCTCCTAACCCCAAGCATACGAACATTTGTCATAGTGAGAGCTGGGGCTGGAGAGAAGCAAGGGAACATCAGTTGTTGGGGATGTGAGAAGGAATGGGAAGATGGGAATTTTGCTTGTTTCATCACGTCATAAAAAGGCAACGCTTCACACCTTTAAGACTGGTTCTCCTAGGATACAAGGGATAGAAGACAGAGAGACTGAGATAGAAGCAGGACTCAATGGACTAAGTTCATTCTTTCTTTCTGCTCATCTATATATCTTCCTTCCTTTTTCTTTGAACTGAGGACCTTGTCTAGCAAAAGCTGTACCACTTTAGCCACACCCCCAACCACCCCCTTCCCCCTTTTAAAAAATTTTGTTTCTTTTCTGATAGGGACTCAATTTTTGGCCCTGGCAAGGCCTTGGATCTATGTCTTCCATGTAGCTGGGAACACAGACATGCTGCACCATGCCTCACTGATTGTTTGAGACAGGGGTCTCTCAATTTGCATAAGCTAGTCTTGAACTGAAATATTCCTAATCTCTACCTCACCAGGAGCTGGAACTACAGATGTGAGCCTCTACACCTGAGCAAGCTCCAGGTTTTCAACAACAGGTAAGGCCTAATATAATGAAATATATGTATATTTGGTCCCCAACCTTCAGGAACAGAAGAGAAGCTAAAGGTTACATTGATTACCAACAGCCAGTTATCTAATTGATCATTCTTATATAATGAGGGCTGCATTACACCCAAAAGTCTTAGAAAACGTCAGGGAGGGGATACACGCAAACTGGCAGGGAAGCTGTGCCCCACCCCCTTTCCTTTCTGCTAATCCTGGGGCTTGAACTCCGGGCCTGGGCACTGTCCCTGGCTTCTTTTCACACAAGGCTGGCACTCTACCACGTGAGTCACAGTGCCACTTGTGGCTTTTTCTATATATGTGGTGCTGAGGAATTGAACCCAGAGCTTCATGCATGCCAGGCAAGCACTCTATCACTAGGCCACATTCCCAGCCCCTGAGTCCCTCCTCTTAAACTTTACCCTATGCATCCTTGTCACCCCCATTCTGAGATACCCCCTCGAATACGCTGATACAAATAAAGGGTGGCTCTGAGTTCTCTGAGCTAATCAAGGAAGTCTCTTAGTCACACAGAGAGGTGGGAAGCCAGTTGACAGCCCATCTGTCAGAAGCCTGGGTGACAAGTTGAAGCTCAGAGGGAGGCAATCCTGCCTCCCCTTAACCCAGAGGGTCTCCAGATAGACAGCAGTGGAGCTGACCTGGGTGGCTTCCCCGCGGAGCTGACTGGGTACAGTGAGGAGCAAATGTGGAGCCCCAGCACTTGGTGCCAGCTGCTGGTGAGAGAAAGTAAAACACTTGGGTTTTGCCCCATACTTTCTCACAGACTGACTCTGAAATGAGATACCCTTGTCCATGGCAGCTCTGCTGGGCTGTCCAGGCTCCACATAGCTAGGTCCTCTGTGGGATGTCTTGGTTGGGCCCCTGAGAGGCCACTTGTCCTCCTGGGTAGGCTGGCCTTGACAGCACTAATGCTCACCTGAAGCCTTCCCCTACAGCATCTATTAAGTAGCAGGGGTGCAAATGGCCAGTGTTGAGTGTCCAGAAAGCCCTGGCCTGGCCTGCTACTGCATTCTTACATTGCTCTGATATAAAGGCAGAAGCTAATCTTCACATGTCAAATAGACAGATAGAAACTATATCTCTGTATATACTATAGAGCTATCCAACTGTAGTCTTAATGAGGACATAAGAAACAAGCCAGGTACAGTGGCTCACGCCTATAATCCTATTTTCTTGAAGGTAGAGATTGGAGGACCAGAGTTCAGGGCCAGCCTGAGCAAAAAGAAGTTCATGAAACTCAATATCAAATAATGGCTAGGCAAGTTGGTCCTGGATATGGGAAAGTACAATGGCTGGGTGCAGGGCTGTATACCTATCACCCCAGGACACATAGGGAAGTACAAGTACAGGGATTGCAACCCAAGCAGGACTGGGCATATAGCAAAACTTTACCTCAAAAATAACCCATGCTAAGCTGGACACTGGGCTCGCACCTGTAATCCTAACTACCCAGAAGGCTGAGATCTGAGGATTGCAATTCAAAGCCAACCCAGGCATGAAACTCCATGAAACTCTGTGGTTCAAAGTGGTAGAGTGCCAGCCTTGAGCTTAAAAGCTCAAGAGCAGTGTCCAAGCCCTGAGTTCAAGTTCCATGACTGACAAAAAAAAAAAAATCCATGCTAGCCAGGCACAAGTGGCTCACGCCTATAAACCCAGCTATTAAGGAGGCTGAGATCTGAAGAACAACGTTTGAAGCAGCCTGGACAGGAAAATCCCTGAGACTCTTTTTTTAATTTCTTTTTGCCAGTCCTGGGGCTTCTACTCAGGGCCTGTGCACTGTCCCTGACTTCTTTTTACTCAAGGCTAGCACTCTATCACTTGAGCCACAGCACCACTTCTGGCTTTTTCTGTTTATGTGGAGCTGAGGAGTCGAACCCAGGGCTTCATGTATGCTGGGCAAGCACTCTAGCGCTAAGCCACATTCCCACCCCCGGATTCTTATGGTGAATTAACCACCAAAAAGCTGGAAATGAAGTTGTGGCTCAAGTGGTAGAGGACCAGCCTTGAGCAAAAAGCTAAGGAACAGTGATTGCCTAGGCCCTGAGGTTCAAGCCCCAGTAACCAACACAAAAACAATCATCATTGTAATAGTAATAACCCATGCAAAGAGGGACTGGAGGCATGGCTCACTTGGTAGAGTGCCTGCCTAGCAAGCACTAGGTCCTGAGTTCAGTACCCAGAACCACACTATATTTACACTTAAGTAAATATATGCATAAAACATATATGTAGATAGGTATTATGTATAGATATTATATATTAAATAGTGGTATATAGTATATGGTTTATATTATATATAATATGTGCTCTCTCTCTCTACATATATATGTGAAACAGATCATTTAAGGTGATCAGTTCAGACTGGCTGGGGCATCAGAGCACCAACTCCTAAAGCCCCAAACGTACCAGATACACTGTCCCACAGACCCCGGGAAACCCAGCTGGGAAACCCAGGCATGGTGGAAGGCGTCCTTGGTGCAGAAATACGTGGAGTCCAGCACTGTGGTCCATCTCAGTCATCTGAGAACCTAAGTCCCAAAGGAAGTAACTCCTGTGTCTCACTGTGTCAAGGAAATTCAGCCTGGGTCACACCTCTGGCTGGGCGGTAATGAATTTCTCAGGGATACTGTAAGGTAAGGTGGCTTCTCATACTCTTTCCAGGAATGTCTGACTCCCTTCCAATGCTCCAGGGTTTGGGGATATTCCTTGCTCCCATGTCCCCATGGAGGTCGTTAGTGTGGCTCTGTTAGGAAGTGAGCAAGACCACCAGTGAACACCCCCAGCATCAATAAGGAAGGGTGGGGACCCTGCAAACAGGTGATGTGGCACTCAGCCAAAGTCAGAACTGCTGAAGAGTCGACACAATTAGCCACACCACTGCTTGTTTCTGGCAGACTGCACACAGTCCTCATCTCCCAGTTCATCCCCACTAGAGATGCAAGTGCTCTGGAGAGTGGTGGAGGGAACTCAGTCAGCCTGCCCCCAGGCATCAGGGAAGTGAAGCTTTGGTAGAAGTGGGCGTGGGGTCCTGCCTCAGAGCTCAGAGACCAGCCAAGGGCTGGGCCAACACAAAGGCCTTGCTACTATCCCATTTAAAATACAAAAAGAGGGTCTTCTGATTGGAATGTGAGTTTCAGTGGATAAAAGTATTCTCTTGTAGTTAAAATTCCATCTCAATTCTTAGCTAGATCAAGAAATAGCCAGGCCCCATGGCTCACGCCTGTAATACTAGCTACTCAGGAGGCTGAGATCTAAGGATCACAGTTCAAAGCCAGCATGGGCAGGAAAGTTTGTGAGACTCTTATCTCCAATTAACTACCAGAAAACCAGAAATAGCACTATGGCTCAAGTGGTTGAGTGTGAGCCTTGAACTGAAGAGCTCAGGGACAGTGCCCAGGCCCAGAGTTCAAGCGCCACAACCAACAGAAAAAAGAAAGAAACACATACGTATTTTTCCTCAAACAGGATCAAGAGTCAATAGCTTAGGGTCCTGATGTTATCCTAGATTCACCACCACATAGCTCTGTGACAGTGGTAGAAGGGTTGACTTTCACTCGTGGTGAAAGCCCCATAGGTCCCTTCGCAGCTCCACCTTAGAATCACAAATCAGTCTCTGCCTGTGCCTCTGGCTGAAATATCACAAATCTCAAAAATGACTAGGGTTTGGATTTCTTTTTTTTTTTTTTTTTGGCCAATCCTGAAGCTTGGACTCAGGGCCTAAGCACTGACCTTGGCTTCTTTTTGCTTAAGACTAGCACTCTACCTCTCCAGCCACAACACCACTTCCAGCTTTTTCTGTTTATGTGGTGCTGAGGAATTGAACCTAGGCCATATTCCCAGCCCCTAGGGTTTGGATTTCTGAGCACCAAAATGATCCAATGTTTTTCATTTTGGTTTTGTTTTATTTTGTTTTGGAACCTGTTGAGAATAGGGACTTGGTAAAAGGTGAGACAAAGGGTAAAAGATGAACCAATGTAATAGCAATACTTACAAGACAATATGCTGTAAACCAACTGTACAACTTGGTGGGGGGGGTGGGAATGGGGAGAAGGGAAAGTGGGAGAAAAATGAGGGAGGAGGTAACAAGTTTGACAAGAAATGGCCTCATTGCCTTACATATGTAACCATAACCCCTGCATACATTACCTTGACAAAAAAAAAATTTTTTTTTTAATTTTTTAAAAGAATAAGGACTTAGTAGAGTCAGGGCTATGCAGGTACTGCTGCCACTAGAGGGCAAGCTATAGAAGTTCCCCAGTACTCAGCTTCAAATCTTCAAGGTGGCATGAGGAGTAGAGTTAAGCAAGGGCTTTGAGTGTCAGTCTACCTACAAGGGGCCAGTTTCCCCCAGGTGACAGGTCTCTTGCAGAACCCTAGATTTTAAGCCTTCTCCCCAAAACCAGCATCTATCAGGTGTCATCCAGGAGCCACAGAGGAAGAAGTTATCTCAGGGTGGTTGGATAAGGAACACAAATTGCTTTGCAGATCTCCAAGCCAAAAATCATGCAAACCCCTGTAGCAAGACTCTCATACCCTAAGAAACACACACATGTGCACATGTGTGCGCATGCATACACACACGCGCGCGCGCGAACACACACACACGGAAATCTGAAGCTGGTCAAACAGTGGCCCTGCACTCCTTCGAGGCACTACAGTCTGGCCTAACACTTCTCCTTTGAGAGGAAATGGGGTCCCCATAGGTATAACCTGTCCCTGGCCTTTTAAATTCTCTCTCTAACCACAAGTGCCTCACGGCCCCTTCATACAGTTTTCCACACTTAAGCTGTTTAACTTTGAACTAACAACCTCTTAATTGCTGGCTTTCCAGAAGGCCTTCTAGAATTGTGGGGTGAAATGCTCCCACTTAAGGTTCATGTACTATAGAGTATGATTAGGCAGGAACAGAGATAGCGCGCCTCCACCTAATTCCTGCCTGCCGGAAAGCTGTTGCTTTTATTTTTAATTTTATTTAAAAGGCGATACAGGGTACCCAAGATACCACAATAAAATGACATTAACTGTAAAATTACATTATTAATTCTTTAATCTCACTTGAGGCTTCAAGCTGTTGCTATGTCCAATTATCCGTGTAACCACCTGTCAGAATCCCCGTGCTGTTTAGCATTACCTCCAGGACAGCGGTGGGCCCGGTGGTCCGTCAGGTCTGCCAGAGACTCGAAGTCCTGCTGACAGTGATCGCAGGTGTAAATTGACTCATCCTCCATGTCTTCATCGTCCTCATTTCTCTCCTCTTGACTAGTCACGCTGTTCCTGTCTTCTAGCGCACGGCTGGTTTTCCGATCACACTCAGGCTCTCCTTCTAGGCCTCCTGCCAACAGGAAGAATACAGTCCATGTCAGCTGACGGGGTCTTGGGAAAGGGTTTTAAAAGAATCACCCGGCATTTATTAAGATACATTTAATTACTCTACCTCCCGGGGTCCATTATTCTTGACACCTCTCAGTGTATTAATATATAGGGGTTTTTTTGTAGCATGTGGTGCCATAATTCTCAACTAGATTCTTTTAATTCATAGTGCAAATTTCTAGGGGGATTTCTTGTCATCTTCCCTCTGTGCATGGCTGCTGGGGGTCATGACACCTCAGAGAGAAGAAAATGCTTTAACATTTGTCTCCTGAAACCCCAACTCTGCAACATACTCTCTGGAGCCCAAGTCGGCTGCTCCTAATACCCCTCGCTGTGTAGCAATCCTCAAAGCCTTGCAGTTGAGAGCCAGAGGGGCTCTTAGCTCCATTGGCCCTCCACAGAACTATCCTGTCCAATATGGTAATGCAAAGATATTCTGATTCTGGGATAGCAGAAGTGCATATGTTTGAAGCACCTTGAAGAATCAAACCACAAGCTTAAATGCATCTAGGCCCTAATGGGTGACTTAGGAGCTGGCCCAGAGGATGAGGACCAGCCTTGTAATGACTGAAGAGGTTTCTTTAAAATATAATACCTATTCTGTGCACTGGGCACAGGAGTAGCCAATCTGCAGATTACAGCATTTTAATGATGCCTTGCATGTGTGGGGTGCTGTGTGCTTCTTCAAAGCAATAGTTATAGTCCAATTTCATAGTCCTGTGCATTCAGCCCATAGCAAAATGGGGCCTGAGAGTGTGCGGTCCAGCCCCCCGCAAAGACGGGCAGCTCTGTGATTCCCATCCCACACTGGGAGCACCCCTCAGATGATGGGCCCCAACATTCTTTGGTCTTGTCTTATTTATATCTCTGTACAACTTAGGAAAGGATCATGGCCTCAGTTTTAGAGATTCATTTCTATAACACACCAAGAACTTGTAAACCAAAGTGTAAAACCAGCATGGTAAATACACTATCCAGAATCTATCAGTAATTCCACTAAATGTCAATGGATTAAAACTTGCAGGGACCTGGAATTCTCTCTTCTTCATCCTGGAAATCAAATCCACCAGCTAAAAGAAACTCTAAATCAAACAAAGATATCTCTATTGTACATAAATATAATTAGGCAAGTGTGTACATGTAGGCAAAAGTGCATGCACTCATGTGTATGCTTGCCTGTCTTGTGCTTTGGTAACATCGCAGTTACAGATAAAGGTTCAGCACAAAACCTTTAAACCCCTAAGGGACCAGTCACCAAAACAAAAAGAGAGACACTTGAAGCTACGAATGCATTCAATGCGAGGTAGAAAGCACAATCCTATAAATATTTCAATTTAGAAACAGATAATGTTATAAGGGCTCCATTTCTCCTGTCCGCACAGAACGCACACTTCCAAGCATCTGACATCAAGAACCTGGGAACACAAATCAGCTCATCGGAGAGCCAGCTGCTGCCTTCCGTGGCGGGAATGGTGCCTGACACGCGGCGGAGGCAGTAAAAATCAATGCTTCCATTTGTGTCCCATCAAAACATCTCTCTTCTTACCAATTAGGGGATGTACAATTTTTAGGTTCTTTTATTATCAGAATAAGCCAACTCCTGGCAATACAGAAATCCCATTAAAAGCCAGGCAGCATATTTATCTCAGAATATCTGATCTGCTGTGGTGGCAGTAATCACAAGAAATAAAAGGTAAAGAAACGAGGAATATCATTTGGAGGTTTCAATATTATAAGTCATCACACAGCCATGGTTACACAGTCAAGCGCCTATCTCTGAAATTCCTGGTTTACTGTTTTTTCCTTTAGTAATAAAAAAAAATGTTCTGCAGAGGATAAAAAAAAAGCAATAATTCTAGTTTTATCTACAACACTGACTCTCCAGATAATAAGTTGCATTCCATAGTATGCTTCCACTACTTTACTTAACACACAATTTAATAGATATATTTAAATTATCTGCTAGTTACTCTTTTTTTGGCCATATTTACTTAGCAGCGCTTTCTATAATAGCTCATCTAATCCACAACTGAAACTACACACATTACACTGCATTTGATCTCTTGAAATCCAGTACATCCTGTTGACTCAGGAGTAGATAAATCCGATTGTCAACTTTCCAGTTTTTATATGGCAAAACCTCATAAAGTCATCCAAGAGTATAAATCTGTTTTAAGGAACTGTCACCTCCCCTACAACCTGCTACTAAAGGGAAAGCATGGTGGCAGTGCAGAAAGGGACTGCAAAGAGAGAAGGGCTAAGGGGCAGAGGTGGGGGGGAAGCTCAGGGCCTCATCTTCTAGGCTCCCAGGGAGTGGCAAGCCCAGACAACCAGACCCTCAGAAAGGCAAAACTACTGATGGAAGATGTTTTGTGAAAGGGACTTCCCAGAAGGCCCGTACCCATAGCCCCTTTCCTGACTAGGAGAACTAGAAGCCCCAAGCACCTGCACACCCAGCAGTATTACAACTTCACCCTAAGGAAAAGGAATGAAAGGTGTTACTTTTCTATCTGCAAGTAAGGAAAGTGAGGCTCTGCAGGGTCATCCAAAACTATGCAAGGAATAGATCCTATACATTCTTCTGGTAATTATGCACTCCTCCCCGCTCCCCCTCCCCTTTTTTGCTGCCAGTACTGGGGCTTTAATTCAGAGGCATTGTCCATTAGCCTTTTTGCTCAGGCTGATGTCTACCACTTGATACAGCTCCATTTCCAGTTTTTGGCGGTTAATAGGAGATAAGAGTTTTATGGACTTTCCTGCCCAGGGTGGCTTTGAACCTCCATTCTCAGATCTCAGCCTCCTGAGTAGCTAGGATTACATGTACTTTTACCTCCAGGATCTCAGTTCTCTGAAGCTACAGGCCAAGGAAGCAGAAATTCTGGGGTCAGGGAGCAAGCCATCTCCCAGAACTCTCTAGGGTCTCCTCTTTCCCACTAAGCTCACAGGGACCAAGGGACTAGACTGTCCCTATTCTTCTGACCCAGCCCACCTAATCGGATGACTCTGCCTGTCCCACACACCTATCCTTTCCTTGGTCCCTGCCAAGGTTGGACATAAGCAAGTACATAAGCGTCTCCCATCCCAAGTGCTACCTTGTATTTCCAACTTGTATTTCCAAGACCTTGTGGCTTACCCCACAGCTGACGCACTGGCCCCTAGACCACTCAGTGGGCCTGATGTCAGCCTGCTTGCTTGGGTGTGCTGTATGCCTCTGGGACTGTCTAGAACTTCCTGAAGACAGGCCGGCTAGCTCCTCAGTCCCACCCTTTCTTCAGTCTTACCCCTCCCCAGCTCTCCAGGGCACTGTGCAGCAGCTGGAAATCCAGAAAAGCCTCCACTGGACTTTGAATCAGGGGCTTCTCCTTCATAACTTCAAGGATGGAACAGGAAGCCAAACTGGTTGAGATAATGCTGGCCTCCCCATCCAAAGCTTTCCTACCTCCCCAACCTCAAGCTCCACTCCAGACAATTCACGTGGCTGTTTTCCAATTAGCACACATTCACATCCCTTTGCCCAGGCTTCACCAGAAGCAGCCAGCATCCATAACACTTGTTGTATGTCTGGCACCTTTGCTTACTCTCTCAGGAATAGCCCCACCTGTCCTGATCTTCAGTGAGCCCTGGACTCCCCCTTGGAGAAGAGACTCCTAACTTCCCTCCACAAATCACCTCTGGGCTGACAGCCTTAGTGACATTTTAGACCAGTAGAACATAATGGGAATAATATTCAAGGTTTCTTTCTTTTTCTTATTTTCTTTTCTTCCCCCCGCCCCCATCATCTTTCTATCCTTTTTCCCCAGTACTAGGGTTTGAATTCAAGGGCTTGTACCTTGTTCAGCTTGCTTGTTTACAGCTGGCACTCTACCATTGAGACACACCTCCAGCCTGGCATTTTGCTGGTTAATTGGAGCTGGCATCTTACAGAGTTTTCTAACTGGGCTGGCTTCAAACTGTGATCCTCAGATGACATCCTTCTGAGTAACTAGGATTACAGAAGTGAGCCACCAACCCCCATGTTCTGATGTTCAAGGTTCCCGAGGCTAGGTTGGAAGAGGGCTTTCAAGCTTTTCCCTGGGTCTCCTGATCTCCTGAGACACTCCCACCCAAAACTCAGCTTCCAGCCTATGAGAAACACATGACTTATAGAGAGAACACAGACTGATGCTCCCAGCCCAGCTCCCAGACTCCAGCACCAACTGCTGGCCTAGGAGGCCACCATCTTGGGTATCCAAGCCCAGTTTTCAAATGACTTAAGCCCCAACCACCATATGGCTGCCCACTATACAAGAAACGACAAGAGAAAAAGGCAGCCTAGCTTGGTTGAGAAATTGGTGTTCCTTTAAGCCACTGTGTCTGGAATTGGCTGGTTACACAGCAGTGGCCAGCTGGAACACCCTGCACCAGACGGCAAGCTCCACAAAGGGGGTGGGGGGGGCTGGAGAGTGGGGGTGGGGCTATGTCTGCTTTTGCTCAGCAATGACCCCCAACCCTGGTGCAGAGAGACACACAGTGAGGCCTCATTCATGCTGGATGAGTAGCAAAAGAAGCCAGTCTCCATGTCCATGGGGCAGGGGCAGAGTCAAGCAGATGTTCCAACACTGTTTATTGTTACATGGCAGGTATCTGGTTGGACCAGGTACCAAAAGTCAAATACTAGTCATTTCAAAGCTTCAGCCTAGTATATAATGGGGCTGCTTTGTCTGGACAGCTCTTCCTGACTTCATAACACCACACCCTGTGTAATCTACACCCCTGAGCCAGAGGTATGGGCTCAGAAGACTTACCATAAGCAAATCTTCCACCCACAATGCTTTTCATTAGAAAGCCATTCCAGAGCCAGCCATCACACACATTCCTTCACTTCTCCCTTCACTCAGCCCACAATGTGTGTGCCAGACGTAACACACACATTTGATACAACATAAGGGTGCTTCTCTTAGTGGCTTCAAAGACCAGCATAGAAAGTACACTCAACAAATGTGAGCTGGGCACTGGTGGCTCACACCTGTAATCCTAGCTATGCAGAAGGCTGAAACCTGAGGATCTCAGGAAAGTCCTTGAGACTCTTATCTCCAAATAACTACCAAAAAAAGCCAGAAGTGGAGCTTTGGATCAGGTGGTAGAGCACTATCCTTGAGCATCAAAGCACAGGGACAATGCCCAGACCCTGCGTTCAAATCCCAGGACTAAAACAAAAGAAAAAGCCAGAAGTAGAAGTGTGTCTCAAGTGGTAGCCTTGAGCAAAAAAGCTAAGAGAGAGCACAAAGCCCCTGAGTTCAAGTTTCAGTACTGGCACACACACACACACACACACACACACACACACACACACACACACACACACAAAATGTGAGGTGGACAAATGAGTGTGCAGGTAAGTATGTGATTGTCAAAGCAAAGGAATAAGCAGTAAGGAAGCACAGCATGGCATCAGGTGGTCAAGGTGCTGGGTTCTGGGAATAACTCTAAACCCCTGGCCTGCCTCTGCTGTGGAAGACCTGGAACTGCTAATACCTACTGTGCCAGAAAGAGCAGCAGTGGGTCAAGGTGAGCCTGACCAAATGGATGGCCCTGATAGGATGTGTGTCTACCTAAGCACCACATGCTGGTAGAAACAGAAGCCTTGAGGTCTTATGCAGCTGACAAGAGATGAAAGCAGGGAAAGTGAAAGAGGAAAGATGTGAGGAAGGGAAAACCAGTGCAGAGGTAGACCAGATATCCTAACTCTCACCCCTTCTCCCAATCAGACCCAGACAGGAGAGTATGTGATCCACCTCAGTAGAAGGCAGAACTGCCTGGGGGGGGGGGGGGGCTGCCACCCCAGGCATATCCAGAGGCTGACCTGGAAACATTGGTGTGTGGAGCCCAGTGAGGCTGGTAGAACAAAACCACTGTAATAAACGTTAAATAACACTAAGTAACAGCCCATACAAGCAGCTAGCAGACAGATTCACAGTTCAGATTCTGTCAGACAACAGAAAAAACAGAGAAGAATCATAGACCTTGGAGCCAGATTGTCAGGATTCAAGTCAACAGTCTACCATTTAGTACCTGAAGACCCCAGACAAGTCATTTTCTCTCTCTGAGACTCCCTTAACAAAGTTAGATTGCTTTAATAAAGGAATAAACATGGCTCTTAATAAGCCATGTGAAATGGTAGTTCATGGTATCTCCCAAGTGCTGCTGTTGTCCAAACCCAACACAGGTGAAATTTAAGTTGGCATAAGAGTTAGAGAGGTCATACCACATGAAGTACCTTACGGGAGGCCTTGCGCATTCCTCTAGGTGGAGAAGTGGGAATGTCAGGGCACGTGCCCCTTTGGAAGGTACAAATCTATGCACGCAGACCCCCAAAATATAACCTACTGCTAGTCACTGGTAGCTCACGCCTGTAATCTTAGCTACTCAAGAAGCTGAGACCTGAGGATTGAGGTTCAAAGCCAGACTGGACAGGGAAATCTTTGAGACTTTTATTTCCACTAAATCACAAAAAAAAAAAAGTCGGACATGTAGCTGTGGCTCAAGTTGTGTGTTGGGGGCGGGGGGAGGTATATGTGTAGCCAAGAGAGGAAAGAGCTACTGTTCAAATCCACCTGCTTCCTGGCCAACCCCAACTAGACACCCTACTTGTTCATCCATCACTGGCCCCAAATGTGACAGCAGCCATTCTTATCTTCAGGTTTAAAATGTTTGCAGTGTAGGGTAACACTTAGCATTCAGCCTAAGAGTGCCACTGACAACAGAGCTGTGAGCAAATATTTTAACACATAATTTGCTGACCAAGTTTGCTTCTTAAACAGGGCAACGACTTGCAGGTGGCTGTGTGAGGGTCCCCATTGTCCAGTCAGTATCGGTAGCTGCATGGATGGAACTTCGAGGCAGGCCAGCCCCTGCCCTGGCTGAGTGAGATGTGGCACCGCACCGCCCTCTCCACTGCCCGCAGCCGACGGGAAATGACTAGACCTTGCTGAGAACGCCACTTCACTTGTCAGGCATGCTAGAACTGAGGCCAAAAGTGATGAGCAGCACGATGACCACACCTTCTGGTTGATTCTCCTGCTAGGTGACCTGTGGTCAAATGGGCTCCAGTAGGCAAGACAGCCACTGAAATTCAGCAAAGGAGAAGATCGAATCTCAGATACCCCCTTCCTTATCAGTATACAAATAAATGGAAAAGGGTGCGGGGAGCGGGGTCGGCGCTGCAAAAGTTCACACAAGACAGTAGCTCTGCACAGCTCCTGCAGGAAGTGGCCTATGATAAAATAACACACTGCCCAGCACATCAGCTTCTCACTAGGGTTCAAACTCAGGACCTTGAGCTTTCACTTGCTTTTGGCTCATGACTGGCACTTGTCACTTGAGCCACACCTTTATTTCCAGGTTTTTGCTTCCTAATTAGGGATATAGAGTTTCTCAAATTTGGCTGTCTAGGATGCCTAGGAGCCAAACTCCTCAGATCTCAGCCTGCCGAGTAGCTAGGAATACAGGCATGAGCCATCAGTACCCAGCTTCATCTACTTTTAATTTAAAAAGGAAATCCTTATTTTTATTTAAAATACCTAGATTTTTAAAAGTTAAGTCTAAGTTTTAAGAAATATAGTCAATCATCAGGCTCTGTTGTGTGCTGTGGACAGTGCCCGGCCAGGGCCCCCGCTGAGTGCATATCCCATGGGGAGGCCAACTGGTTAGTGGTGAGGTTGTCCTTGGAGACTCAAACCCAAGGTTCATGTCCGTTGCGCAGGAGGCTCCATTGGCTCACCTTGAACAGGAGGACATTACCGGGGGCGGGGGGGGGGGGGGGAATGGGCAATGCTCATATTATGTGAGCTCCCCTCACTGCACAGCCACCTTCCAGGTGACCCCTCTGCCGGTCTCTCACCCAGGCCATCATCAACAATACGCTTCCCCAAAACCACAACCAAGCTACTCAGCACACTTCAGTAACTACCCACTGTTACAGGTGCTGCAGATGCACCCCTTACCCCTGCAAACCTGACATTCTGTCATCGCACCTCGCTTCTGATGGGTGCTCCCTAACTACAGGACTGAAGCACTCTACCCAGCCCGGGTTGTTCACATACAGAGCTTAGATCACAAGGGCAAAGGAAGCTGCTCCACCCAACAGCACACATGCTCAAGAGTAAGGGATGAGTGAAAAGCAAACAGGACAGGTGGGAGGGAGGGAAGGAAGAGAAGGGAGGAGAGGGACAGAAAGGAAGAAAGAAAAAGCAATCAAAGTGCCCTCGCCAAAACAGAAAAAAAAAAATGTTTTTCCAGTGAGTAGTTAACAGTGCCGCTCCTCCAAGCCCTACAATCTTAATAAAACTGATCTCACCACGTGCAGTAATGAAGAACAGTCAGACAAAGCCACCCTGGAACCATGAAAATTGTATGCTGCTCCTTGTTCATGACCTCCTGAGGCAGTGACCATTCTGCCCTCTCCATGCTGTCAGGTGTCGTCTCTGAGAAGGGGGAGATGGAGAGGCAGGCAGAGGCAGGCAGGGAAGGGGGTCAGCCAGGGCCCCATGGGGAACTCGATAAATCCAGCTAATTTGTGGCCAGCACCAGGGCCTGATGCTCCTAATTGCTCCCAGCCCTGGTGCACAAACTCAAGGTAAGAATGCTGGGGTGAAAATCAACCCCTTGTTGTGCTTACAGAAGGAAGAACCCATAGGAAAAAGAAAAGAAGGGTACAGAGGTCTGCAACTTTAAAACCAGAGGCCAGGCTGCATGCAAACAGAGCCTCAAGAAGCAGCCACAGCGTGGGTGTCACAAGTGCCAGGCACCATGGAGCCTCTGGTCTCAGCTGGCTCCATCTGTGAATGGAGTGGACCTTAGGGGTCTGTGACTCTGCCAGAAGCAGGCCTGGGGCAGAGCTCAGGCTTCACCTGAGTCCACCTTCACCAAGGAAGAATTGCTTCTGCCCATCTCCTGCACGGGGCTCCCCATAGCACGCTTGGCAGACAGAGTTCTGACATGAAACCAGAAAGAGTGCAGTGAAAGTTCACTTGACCAACTTCTCCCCCAGTCTTCACCTCCCTGGGGTCAGGTCCCTAGATAAGCTCTGAATACTCGACAAACACAACCCTTCCCCTGCTGGTTACAATCTGTGTCTCCCTCCTTCAGCCCTCAAGCACTCCAGCAGAGAGTCTGGCATACTGTAGGTGCTCAACGATGACTTCTCTGGAGCCAATGAGTGAGCCAAGCAGTCTGGAGGGGCCCATACCAATCTTGACATTTAAGACCCAGTTCCAGGTTATAGCTCTGTGATCCACAACTAACCTGGCATGCCCAAAGCCTTGGGTCCATCCCTAGCAAAAGGAGGGAGGGAGGGAGAGGAAGGAGAAAGAAAGGAGATCTAGCAAGGGTCTATAATCCTGTGGAAGGATGAAACAACAGAACGATCCAGAAACAGACCTCTGGTCCTGCCACTGCCTTGGGATCCACGGGTCCTTGGTACCTGGGTTTCTGTAGCCCAGGCTCCCAGGCCTCTGCTACCACCAGAGGCCAGTTGCTTCCCCACCAATGATCCTCTTACCCTGGGTTTTCTCTCCAGTCCGCACAGGGCCCTGAGAGGTAAGTGGTCCCTTCTCCTCCAGCCGCAGTGCAGAGGCTGTGTGAAGCCTTTAAAAATTAACCAGTTGCTGGGCATGGAGACAGCCCAGTGCATCGCTGTGTCCCAGGGAATTCCAAAGTGCCGCCTGGGGACCGCGAGAAGGTTGGAGGGAGAGTTTTCACCATGTTGTTGCTGCTAAGGGAAAAGCCAAATGGCAGCACACTTGGCTTCCAAAAATTCCAGCTCCCATCAAACTCCAGTCCAGGCTCCCCCTGGGGGGAGAGTGGTGGCCCCAGCCCACCTCTTGCCAGCAGTGGGCTTCTTCATGGGACCGTGGGGTCTCCCCATTGCTTAACCTCATCCACTCGCTAAGGTCTGCTGGCTTTCTGCTGATTTCCTCTGGTGCCCAAGAGAGTGTTTAGAGTCCCATAAGTGAGCTGTAAGGCATTCGGGGGCGTCCCCTGGAACCCGGATTCCTCAGGCAGCCGACAGAGCAGACAGAACAAAGCCTGCTCTATACAGCCCTCACCACAGAGCCAGCTTCCCGACAGATGCCCCTTCGCAGAGCTGGAGCTGCCTGGGACCTGGTCATCAGCCCATAGAGCAGGGTCTGCTTGGTGGCCCGGGACACAAAGATCCTTATTCCTACATAAAGAGGAGCAAACACTCAGAAGGATTAGCCACACAGGCCAAAGGTCAAGTAGGCAATGCAGGAGAAGCTTCCAGACTCACCCCAGAGGCCTGGCTGCCTCCCTGTGCTGGCCAATATCGGAGTGATCTATATGCATATGCACACCCCACACCCCCCCTCACCCCACCCCAGGCTCATCCTCAAACCATCACTTAACTCGGATTTCAAACTGCTCGCGATGTTCTTTAGTCAACATGAAGTAGAAACCTTTTATTAAATGCTGCTAATTTTTTATTGATCACACTGTGAATCATTTCATTTTCCATTACCGCAAATGTCTCCTATCAGGCCTCCGCGATGACTCCTCTTTATTCAGTCTTGAGCAAATTGTCACTTTTAATCAGTTTTCAGTTGCAGTATGGCTCAAAAACTAGAAGGCAGTCTCTCGGTATCATTATTGCTTTTGTTTAAAAAAAAAGTTTCCATAAAGGAAAGGTTATTATACTCCGAATAAATATACATGAATCAAATTCAAATGAAATTCCTCCCTGGCTCTAACCAATTTTAGCATTAGCTCTTATAATTTTTTGAGGTTTATTTTCATGGAAAGACTGTTCATAATTATTGCTCGTGCCCTCCCAAAACACTTATGTTACTAAAGTGTGAAATGTCTTCTAACACAAAGACAGATCTCTGGGAAGTAATTACAGAAATGCATTCAGGGGCAATAATTCTATATTAGCTGTCAGCAGCAGACATCCTCTGAAAGGCACTTGTTACGAAGGAATTATTTGTGTTGCCGTTGACGGCGTGGCAGGCAGGCCCAAACCGAAAGGCTGTGTCGACCCGGAAAGGCGGGCTCCCTCATCAAGGGTCAAATTAAGTTTAAATCATTACCTTGAAGCCCGGCAAACTCGTACCTGGCTGTCTATTGTGAAGACGTTTTTGAGACGCACTCGAGCGCAACGTGGTCTTCCCTTTCGCAGCGTGGTGCAATTACCGTGAGTCTCAAAAGGACTCTGCCAGGAGCTTGTCACAATAGGGAGAAAGGAGGTGGCAGGGTGTCTATTAAATGCTAACTTGTGTCACCAAACAGAATTCTCAAGAATTATAAATTGCTGAGATGCCTCACAGCTGACCCTCTCACGTTAAGAAGAGCCAGGATATTATCAGGAAAGTACAAGAATTTGTATCAAAGGCGAGAGAGGAGACTCTCTGGGGAAGCGAAGGGAGGGGAGCTAGGGGGATGGGGGCCCAATGGACTAGCTCCAGCTCCGCAGTCCATAGGAAGTCTGGGGAGCAATTGGAGCAGAGAAAGACCCCAAAGTGAGATCAGGCAGAGGAAGGTGTAAGAAGGGGGTAAAGAGATGCTCGGGGAGTTTTGTCCCTAGCTCCTGCCATGACTATGGCCTCCACCCATCCATTTCAACTTTCTGAGCCTCATTTTCCCCATCTGTTAAAAAAAAAATCCTACTTCACTAGGCACTGGTGGCTCACACTTGTAATCCCAGCTACTCAGGAGGATTAAGGTTCAAAACCAGCCCAGGCAGGGCAGTCTGTGAAACTCCCATCTCCAATTAACCAGCAAAAAAGCCATAAGTAGCCAGGCACTGGTAGTGGCTCATGTCTGTAATCCTATCCTAGCGACTAAGGCTAAGACATGAAGATTTGAAGCCAGCACCATTTGAAGCCAGCCCAGGCAGAAGAGTCTGTGAGACTCTAATCTCCAATAAATTACTCAGCAAAAGCCGGAAGTGGCACTGTGGTTCAAGTGGTAGAGCACTAGCCTTGAACAAATGAAGCTTAAGAACAGCACCCAGACCCCGAGTTCAAGTCCCAATATCAGCACCACTATCCCCAAAACAAAATCCTACTTCAAAAGGTCATGTTGAAGGTATTAGATGAGCAAGGTACAAGGTGTACTTTGCTGAAGAATGGCAAGACCAATTCCAGATGCACGATGGGAGCCACCTGACCGTAAGGTTGCTGGACGAAAAAGGGAGATGAAAGGCAGAGCATCTTCCTGGGCTCAGAGGGACTCTGTGCACCATCAGGCTTCAGTTTCCCCAACTCTAAAATGAATAAGCATCCAACTCATTACCTGAGCCATCCTTGTGAATTGAAGTGAAGCACAAAGCCAGGCTTCTTCTAGTTTGCACACACTGTTGTTTCCCAAGACAAGAGGCCAAAGTTTCTTCCTGCTAGCAGTGGGGCCTATAGTCTGGCCACTGACTCTGATATTTCACAGGGCCTGCCCTACAAATCCCCCTCTGTAAGCTTACAAGGAACCAGTGAGATAACCCTGGGACCTCAAGAAAAGAGAACACCTAAAATAAAGCCAAAAGTGAGAGAACAGAACTGATGGGTGAGGAGGAAGAGGTCTGAGCAATGCCCTCTGACCCAGTCATTCCAAATTGTGGCTCAGATGCTAGAAATTCATTATAAAATTCAAATGTTGAATTCTCTGTGAGACTAGCCACTGCCAAATTATCTGTAGTAGCCAAAAAAAAAGAACACATTTCCATTAGTAGTAGATCAATAGATAAATTGTGGTGCATTTATGCATTTACAGAGTAGACCCCACATAGCAATTAAAATTACAATTAAATTGCAATTAAAATTAACAGGACTACATGTAACAATGTGGATTTAGCTTCCCAATACAATCTAAGAGAGGAAAGTGAGCTGTTAAAGATAAGCCACATATATGAACACAGACGTAAACCATGTTTGTAGTAACATACAGCAACATTTACATTGTTTTAGAACTTGTATATCAATGTGTTTAGTTATACTTTGTACATATTTCAAAAAGAAAGATACACACAAAAATGAGAAAAACCAAACTGCTGGGAAGGGAACGTGTAGCAAGCATGTGAAGCTCTGCTGGGTGATTAAATGGTGCATTCCTTAAGCTAAAGAATTCATTCTACATTGGTATTCATTTTATCTGAAATAGTTCACTTAAATAAACAGCAGAAGCTGAGACTATGATGTGGAGAAAGCTTTAGAGAAAGGGGCCAATCTGAACCACAGCCTTCTCAGAACCTAAGACCCAAAACAGTGTCCCCAGTACATTAACGGTGGTACATTAATGGGGCTGGCAGCCCTGTCTGCTGATTCTCCCTCAGCCCAGCACGGTGTGATAGACAGGAAAGGATAGAGAATTGTGGGGAGTGTCTCACTTGAAGAATGCAACAGCATTAAAATAATTGATTCTACCAAAGCAGTGTGGTATCGGCATGTGGAGAGCAGCTGGCCCTGAGAAGGTGCACTGAAACTCTTTGTTAAGTGAATGAACAAGTGTAGGCTATCTCGATTCCAGGACCCTGCCCAGGACCCTCTTGCTGGACCACATAGACCATTTGTAAAGGAACGGTGTTCGTTCTCAAGTAGGGGAGAAAAAAAATTGACACTCAGACTCGGACTTCTCACCAATTTTCTGTCCCTTCTGTGAGCAGGTCGTGATTGTGAGTCCCAGCTGGGTCTGGAAAGTACCTTTGGGGAGATGAGAATGGAAACCATGTAACTTAAGAAGGAGCCAGGTTCTGCCTAAAATGCATCCTGACCCCCTTCCATGGTCACACATCATATGGAAAAGATTACTCCAACCCACGCCAGAGGAGGACATCTGAAGGCTGGCAGGCCAAAACCAGCCATCACTAAGAAACCAAACTGGGTGACACAGTCACTTGCTACAGGCAAGATGCAACCGGAGTCAGAGTTCAAAACAGAGTCTGCAAATCTTTCCAATGAAGCCCCAGCAAGGAGCAAGGAGAGGAAGGTGAGGAGGCAGCTGGGCAGATTCGTATTGAGACCACCTTCCCTAAGAAGTATAAACTATTACAGATGTGGGAACTCAGGCCCTAAAGTAAAGTACGTCAGAGCAGGGCTTCTAACCTCCAGACCACCCATTTGTGCAGTTAGCAATAGGTAAACAGGAAAGTCTACATCACAGCTGTGTGACGATGCCTGGAACTTGCCACATGAAGAACTCAGTTTCTAGAATCCAGGGACCACCAGCCCATTGTCACAGCCCCAACCAGAAGAGCATCTGCCCAAGGAGGAGGCCTGACTGACACAGGAGGAGGCCTCAGCTACACCTGGTGCAGGGACCTCTACCACTGGGGGATAACACAGCACAGAGATGCCAGGCTGGAAGCTCAGCCCACTCTCAACGAACTGCCACCCATCCTGCCCTTGGCCCTGACATGAGGCGTCCATTGGGCCTGTTCATGGTCTCATCTGGTTTTCTCTCCAGAACTATTTCTTTCCCATAAAATAAAGCTTTCCTGTTATTTCTGATTACAAAGATAACTGTGGCTGATGTCAAAGATACAAGCCAGACACAAAAGTATAAAGAAAATAGTACAAATCACCTGAAATCTCACCAGCCAGAGGCTTAGGTTGTGACTACTTTGATGAACAAGATCTCGAGCATCCCCCTTCTACATCGACAAACACGCACTGCAATCAGAACACGAGAATGGGTTGCTGGCCACACGCTGACCTGTCACCTCTTTTCACTTTGTTCCTCTCAACCCTGTTCTATGGCCATCTCTTCCAGGGGTGGGTGTTAGAGGCCATCTATAAAGCTTGTCTGCGGGGGAATCACAGAAGCCCGGGACGCCTAGGGAAACATGAGCAGGCCTGGAAATGAACAGGGCTAGGAATTTATCTCCAGACAGACTTTCTTGCTCTGCAAATGCTCACCCTGGAAATGTCTGGCCGAGTGGGCCCCCTGTGTCAGTATCCCCTGTAGAAACAGCCTGCTAATGTCACCAGTGGCTGCCATCTCTATCCACCCTCCCGGCTACCACACTCCATTCCATCCATGCAGAGGACAAAGGGCCATGTGATACAGTGCTGGCAGCTGACCTTGAAAAAGAAGCTGTCAGTCAGTATGTGCAAGTGGCCCCAAGCCCAGACCTGTGTGTCACTCACATGTGTGCAAGATGCACAAGGGTGTACCCTCACCAATCAGGTTCCAGTCCCAAGTGAGTCACGATGGGGACAGAGCCTCCACCTCTCACCCAATGATCCCAGGGGAAGTTTAGGAAATTCCCACCCCAAGAACCGGCTGGTGGGCAGCTTCCTCTCTCCTCTTTAACCTGTACCAAAACAGTAAAGAGAGTCCTCTCACCCCCACTCCTGGCACAAAATCGGGATGCTTCCTGAGCTTAGTCACTATGGGCCAATCACAGAAGTCCTTACCACCTCCAGGGATTCCCAAGGGAGTGCAGGTGGGGGAAGTGGGAAGCGTGTTTCTGGGAAGTGAACTCCAGTGTGAATCAAAGAAAACGCGGGAAGGAGAGCCTGGTGAGGCCCCATCAGCCTGCTAGAAGAGATGCAGGAGCATTCAGGACACATCCACAAGCTCACAGAACCTTTATTGAGATCCTACAATGTGCTGGGGACTGTCCTTAGATAGCAAACATGGAGCCCACTGTTCCTCTTCCAGAGCTTTCCCCCTGGTGGGGAAGGACAGCAGATACAAACTGAAACAAAGTCATGCCTGCAAGTGAGGAGCACGTGGAATGAAAAGAAAGAGGCCCTGCATGGCAGAGGCCTGTGAGGGGCAGCTACATAGAAGCTAAGTGGGCTCCTCTGGGCCTCACTGGTGAGGCAGTGGGAGCCACGCTGCAGATGGGAAAGAAGCAGAGCACAGAGATGCTGAGGGAATGGGAAGTCTTCTATCCCAGGAATGGCTGGGAGGTCCAAGCAGCTACAGTCTACAGCCAGAGTCCAGAGAGCAAGTCTTGCTAGCAGAGTGAAGCGCAGGGAGGGTCCAGGACTTAAACAATGTGATCCTGAATCTGAGACGGCCTGTGAATGTCTCCTCCCCTCCAGGTCCTTGTACTGCAGTTAGATTGCAGGTGATCATGTGCAAATTAATGGCTGTTGAATAGTTTCTGTGCTAAGCTGGGAACGAATCGTTCAGGCCTATAATCCTACCCACTCAGGAGGTGAAGATCTGAGGATCAAAATTTCAACAAGTCTATTATACTTTTATTGCCAATTTACCAGGAAAAAAAAAAAAGGCAGAGTGTAGTTGTGGCTCAAATGGTGGAGCACTCCAGCCTGTTGGGCCTTCTAGCCCCAGGAATGGCTTTGCTCAGAGCCTGGGGAGGTACCTCAGGTCCCCCGCTGACCACTGCAGCACCATGGGAGGACTTCGGACAACCTTCATTCCCAAGTCTCTCACTCTCTGGAAGGGGAGACAGCAAGATCGCCTATACCTACTGAGGCGCAGTGGGTGGGAGGGGCTCTAGGAAGCTGTGGGACTCATTCAGAGCCCAAGGGGCTAAGTGAGAAACAACTTGCTGACAGAGAGCCTCGGCTTGACTTCAGGCAAGATGGTGGTAAGATTCGGGGAGGCGGGGGGGGGGGGGGGGGCGGACTAGGATCATTAGTTAACCGTCCTGCACTTGTTTCTTACCTTTTTTTGAATTTTTTAAAAATGTATTTATTGTCAAAGTGATGTGCAGAGGTTTCACAGTTCCATATATAAGGCAGTGAGTACATTTTCTTATCCAACTTGTTACCTCCTCCATCATTTTTCTCCCACTGCCTCCTTCCCCATTTCCCTACCCCCAGGAGCTGTACAGTTGGTTTATAGCATATAGTTTTGTAAGCATTGCTGTGGCATTGGTTTGTCTTTTAACCTTTGTCTTTCCATTTTGATGTTCCCCTTCCCTTCCCTAGTTCCAATAAAGGTATATACAATACCTAGGGTACCAAAATCAGTTACAGTGACATCAGTGGTCAAGCTACGGGGAAGAAAGAAAAGGGCATCTTTTTTTTTTTTTGGTACCAGTTCTTGGGACTTGAACCCAGGCCCTGGGAGCTGTACCTAAGCTTTTGTGCTCAAGGCTGGTACTTTACTCTTTGAGACACAGCTTGACTTGTAGCTTTTTGGTAGTTAATTAGAGATAAGAGTCTCACAGACTTTCCTGCCCAGGCTAGCTTCAAATATGATCCTCAGATCTCAACCACCTGAGTAACTAGCATTATAGGCATGAACCACCACCAGCACCCAGCCTGTTTCTTGTTCTCCAGTAGAGGGCTCTAATGGTGCAGGAGGCCTCTGCTCATCCCTCGTGTGTCCCAGTCCACTCAAGGATTCATGGCTTTGGACCTACTATGTGCTGGGCAGTAAGTCTCCTTCCCTGACACAGCACTGGACAGACCGTAAAAGAAGCCAGGAAGCAGAAAGTCTCAGGTGGGATGAACACAGGCAGAGTGCCAAAGAAGGTGACTGGATGGAGGATGGGAGGCAAGGAGGTAACTTTACCCTGGGGGCCAACAAAGGCTTCTCTGGGGAGAGGATATTTTTGTGAACACTTGAATGATACAAAGAAGCCAGGCATAAATGAGGGAACAAAAGGTAGCCAAGGTGTAAGGCACAGTTCATGCAAAGGCCCTGAAGTTAGAGCAAGCTGAGAGGACACAGGGAACTGACAAGTCAACAGGCAGTGTCGGGATGGAGCTAGAGCAGATGAGGCTGACAAAAAGTGGTGAGAAGTTTGAGTTTAATGATGTGTCCTTATCCTGGCAGAGCAGTGGCTCCCACACAGTATCTCCTAGTTCCTAGAGCATTGGTCATTTTATTGTGTTGTCTCATCACACACACTCTTGCATGCACATGCGTGAGCACACACACACACACACACACACACACACACACACACACACACACACCAATAAAAGCTCCAGGAAGGCAGGAAATCTCCATCTTGGGTCATTGGCTAACCCCTAATACCAGCTGGGGATGATGGTGCGTGCCTATAATCCTGGCACTTGCGGGGCTGAGACAGGAGCACAGTGAATTACATGTCAGTCTTGGCAAAAATAGTTATCAAAACCCTATCTTAAAAAACAAGCTGGATATAGTGATTCATCTGTAATAACAGCTATGTGGGAAGCACAGGTAGAAAGATCATACAGTGTAGGCTGGGTATGTAGCCTAGCGGTAGAGTGCTTGTCTAGCATGCATGAAGCCCTGGGTTCAATTCCTCAGCCTCACATATACAAGAAAAAACCAACAAGTGGCACTGTGGCTCAAGTGGTAGAGTGCTAGCCTTGAGCAAAAAGAAGCCAGGGACAGTGCAAAAAGAAGCCAGGGACAATGCTGCTGCAGGATCGCGACCAGAGCGTCTGAGTAATAGCTCTTCAAGTCTACAATTAAAAATGGCCTCTAACAAGACTACATTGCAAAAAATGGGAAAGAAACAGAATGGAAAGAGTAAAAAAGTTGAAGAAGCAGAGCCTGAAGAATTAGTTGTAGAAAAAGTACTGGACCGATGTGTAGTGACTGGGAAGGTAGAATATTTCCTGAAGTGGAAGGGATTTACAGCTGCTGATAATACTTGGGAACCTGAAGAAAATTTAGATTGTCCAGAATTAATTGAAGCATTTTTTAATTCTCAAAAAGCTGGTAAAGGATGGTATAAAAAGAAAATCTTTATCGGACAGTGAATCTGATGACAGCAAATCAAAGAAGAAAAGAGATGCTGCTGACAAACCAAGGGGGTTTGCTAGGGGTCTGGATCCTGAACGAATAATTGGTGCCACAGACAGCAGTGGAGAATTGATGTTTCTTATGAAATGGAAAGATTCAGATGAAGCTGACTTGGTGCTGGCAAAAGAGGCGAATATGAAGTGTCCTCAGATTGTGATTGCTTTCTATGAAGAGAGACTAACTTGGCATTCTTGTCCAGAAGATGAAGCTCAATAATTGTTTGCATTGCTTTTTATATATGTTTATACATATATATAAAATCCGAGTCTTGGTTTTTGAATTAATGGTGTGAAACAATAACTACATTCTAATGAAAATCAAGTATGACATGTTGGTTTTGAAAGTAGTATTGGGGGAGTTGAGGTTTTTCTTTTTTCCTCAATAGCACTGTTTACTTTGAACAAATATAATAAAGGCTTTCTGTAATTGCTTTATCAGAAAAAAAATGTTTAATACCATGGTATATTTCCTCTGCATTCAGAAACAGATTGTGGCTTTTTTTTTAATATTAGGCAATTTTGGGGGGTCATTACTTAATCAGAACAACTTGTCTTTAACTGCTATGTTGAAGGATCATCCTGAATTCTCTTTTTTGTGTTTGTGTGTGTGTGTAAACAAAATACTTACATAGGTAGTTTTTTTGTTTTGGAGATTTTGCTTGTTTAGAGGTGTTAGGCATCAGACCCACAGTCTTGCATATGTAGGTAAATGATGTATCACTTAGTTACATCCCTGGCCCTTGTTTTAGTTTTTTGTTGATTTTTGAGACAGGGTCTCTAGGCAGCTCAGGTTCACCTTGAACTTCCTAGGTAGCCAGGCTAGCTAGCCTCAAACTTTAGGTCCTCCTGCATCTACCATAGATAAGCAAATGCAATAGCTTTGCAAAACTTCTTGAAAGGTAAAAATTTAAGCTAATAACAACTTCCCTCACCCAGATGAGAAAAGACAAATCTTGATTTCCTTTCACTAAAATTTTCTGTAGTGAGCATTCCTTTATAGAATATTGGGTCATGGGCTATCTAACACTCAGCTCATGGAAATGTAAAATCAGCTGGTTAGAGATGTGACTATTTAGGACCTACTGGCCTAAATGAATGGACAGAATTTTATAATTATTGACCTGCATGCTTTTTCTTTACCCCAACTCATTCCTTACATGTAGGCTCAATTGTTTTCAGTATTGGGTTACTGGTTCCACAAAAGCCAGAGAAACAACTTTGTAGTAATCAGAATGTTACCCAACTGTATATTGTTTACTTTATTGTAAATAATGGTGAACAGTGGTCAATAAGTAGTTTTATATTCCTTAAAAAAAAAAAGAAGAAGAAGAAGCCAGGGACAGTGCTCAGGCCCTGAGTTCATGCCCCAGGATAGAGGAGGGGGTTGGGGGGGAGAAGGGAGAGAAGGAGGAGGAAGGGGTGGGGGAAGGAAGGAGGGGGAGGAGGAAGAGGAGGAGGAGGAGAAGGAGGGGGAGGGGGAGGGGGAGGGGAGGAGGAGGAGGAGGAGGAGGAGGAGGAGGAGGAGGAGGAGGAGGAGGAGGAGTTGGAGGAGGAGGAGGAGGAGGAGGAGGAGGAGGAAATCACAATCTAAAGCCAGACCTGAGCAAAAAGCAAGCTTTATATGAAAAATAAATTAAAAAGATGGAGAAAGATGAGGGAGGAGGTAACAAGTTTGATAAGAAAGGTACTCACTGCCTTACATATGAAACTGTAACTCCACTTGGACAGTAAATTAACTAATTTTTTTAAAAGATAAAAGAGTTAGAGGTGTGGCTCAATTAAAGAGACAGAAAAGAGGGGGGAAGGAACTGAAGGGAGGGAGAGGAGGAGGAGGAAGGGAATGGAAAGAGTACTCCTAATGTATACTAATGGCTAGCACAGTGCCTAGACCAGAGGCAGTCAGTCGAATCTGCTGAATGAAGGGCCTCAATGTGCACTCACTGAACACAATCATCGGGGCTGTCACTGGGGTCTAGGCTAGAAGATGAGGCTCCCTGCCCCGGCAGCACCCAAGTGGTGCTTGGAAGGACGCATGCTGGGGGGATGACCCTGGGCTTCCAGGTTCTTCTTCCAGAGCTACCAGATCTGCCCTTGTCCGGTGCACAGCACTGAGGGCAGCCAACTCTGGCCACAGCTGCTGGATAGACAAGGACAGACAGCGCCTAGCAGTCCGGACAGACATGTGCACGGAGCACCAGCAGCCGCCTTGATTTCTGGCTCACTAGAGATTTATTAGGATCACAAAGCAAGCCTCTTACATGGCTTAATGAGGAGTCGGAGCTATTATGGGGGGTTGGGGACAAGATGGAGCAGAAAGAAAAAACTTTTTTTTTTGCCAACATTGTGCCTGGAGTACCAGGCGGATGGACTTAAATCCTCCCTCAAAGGCCCCCCTGGGCAGGGTGCTTCCTGCACACAATTGTAATTTGGCCTGCAGGCTTCAACTTCCTTTGTGGTAACTAATTTCTGACTTGCTTTTCGGCTATTTATTTCTAGAACAATGTGCTCACTGCAATGGTCCTCCACGCTCCATCTTCAGTGGGGACAAAGAGGGAGGACGTGAAAAGCCATCTAAAAGAGATGGCAGAAGTGGCCAAACCCAGTCCCCCATGATCCAGTCTCATCTGCAGCTCTCCAAAGCCAGATGCTAGAGGCAGCATCAGAAGAGGTCTTGGAGCCCCAAGATGTCTGGGCAGGCAGACAGATGACCTGATGGGAAAGGAGGAAGGTCCAGCCCCCAGATGGGGCTCTTCCTCCACACAGTAATTAACTGCACCTCCCAGACCCTGCCTGCCTCGGGCCCTCTTCCTCTGTAATCTTTTTCTAATTTTCCAGGCCAGCTTCCGGCTTCCTCAAGTCACCTTAATTGGAAACTCTTGAGTTCACGTGGAAAGTTTCTTTCCCCTCTCAGAGGGCACCTACAGAGGGTGGGGAGCCTGCTCTCCAAAACCATTCTTACTAGACTTGGCTAATAATGACCCTCTTTTGCTAATGAAAAAAATACACACATGCACACACCATAGCTGCTGTAATTAAGCCAGTGACAAGTTGAGTTGGAGGAAAATTAGATTTATTTACATGCTGCTCAGTTGCTGATGAAGCACTCACTATCCAGGAGCCTCCTAATTAACCCTTGTTTAGAGGGTGTGCTCTTCCATGCTCCCCTCTGTATATGGGAGTTGGTTTAAAAATAATACTAATAATTAGCCATTCTTAGAGTTGAGATCTCCTCTCTATCTCAATTCTTGGAGCTATGTAGCCAGATGCTGGTGGCAACCAAAACCCCAGAATGCTTTCAGTTCTGGGCTTCAGTGGCCCCAATGTATCAGCCAACAAGTAGTGCCTATATTAGGCACTCCGTGGTGAGAAGTGTGGCTGGCTGTGCCAAGATGGAGGGGGAAGAAACAGGGAGCAACTGACAGTTACAAATGTGGTATTTAAGCACAACTGGGAGAGAGCTCAAAGGTAACTGTAAAGTTTCAATGTCCAGGATTGTCAGAACAGACCTGCTAGCTGTGTTGACAGTCTCCTCTAGCCAGGTATGTCACATGACTGGGAGAGTGAGCCCCAGGAAGTCTGGGCTGTAATCATACAGGTTTGGGGCTTGCTTTTCAAATCTTGATGGTCACCTACATTGGCCCAGGCCACCCAACACTGGGTACCACCACACCTTGGGTTTAAGAGGACATGAACACATGACACACTCCCAGCCTAATGACGGCTTTGCTTCCGAAAGGGGCAACATTTCATTACATACACAAGGACACAACACCACCTCCCAGTTTCAGCAATATTGGAGTAGGACCAAGTATACAGTTCAAGTTAAGGCAACATGGTAGTCAAGGGTTTGAAGGACATCCTTATAGGACAGTCCCCACCAGAGAGGAAGAAATGGGCCACTTCCCTTGCATTCCATGAGTAGCTAGACTGTCACAGATGAGCACCAGATGACATCGTCTTCCCAGACATAAGGCTCAAGGGTCCCTGCCCTTTCCTTAAGCTTGAACCTAGTGAAGCTTCAAGCTGCCCGTGATCTCAGAGAGGACCTGGCTCAGTCCAAGATGGTGCCTGGAAAGGACTCCTCCAGCATCCCTCTGTAAGTCTGCCCTGAGCCAGAAGGGGTGGAGATAGGAACCCAGGGGCCACCTTCCACGGCCAGCTGCAGGTGTAAGGTAAGGCAGGAACAGTACCCATGTTGCCTTGGAATTTTTATGAGATCTGAAAACAGGCTTATGGCGGACTGGAAGTGTGAGGCACAGACATGAGACACCATCATGCTCAGAGCTAGGTAGGTCTGTGTGGCTGCACAAGCAGGGATAGGAAACACCCAGGCCATAGGCAGCATAAGGTCCTGGAAATCATTTGGGATACGACAGGGCAGACCCATATGCTTCTCATCAGCTGCCTACTCTGTCTTGCCAATATTGAGAATACTGTATGGCCTATAAATGATGAGAAATACCCAAATGGCCAGGGCCATGGTCAAAGACAGCCTCCCCACTCGCCATAGCACAGCTCCAGCCCCAGAGAGACTGGGGAGGATTGTCATTCCATGTCACCCACACAGGCTGCTGCCACATAAGCAGAGGCTCTGCTTTGCTTCCAAGTCACTTGCCCTGATGTCCAGTGGGCATCGTCTCTTTCCCATTAGACCAAATGGAACACTTTTGTCTCTTCTACGCCAAAGTCAAAAGGGCAAAATTTCAGGAAATGTATTTTAAATAAGTGAGGCCAAGACTTCCCACCTTGTCTGTCTTGTGTTTCAGTATGTGGCTAAGGATTCTGTAGGTTCAATGCTCCCACCTACTTGAATCCATTGTTGGCTTTGGGCTCTTGTATATCCTTTCTTTCCTCCCCCCTTTCTGTTGTACTAGGGCTTGAACTCAGGGCCTGGCACTCTTACTTGTTTTTTTTGCTCAAGGCCGGTGCTCTACCACTTGAGCCATATCTCTACTTCTAGCTTTTCTGCTGGCTCATGGAATATAAGAATCTCACAGACTTTCTTGCCCAGGCTGGCTTTGTTTACAGTCCTCAGATCTCAGGCTCCAGAATAACCAGGATTCCAAGCATGAGCCACCAGTGCCAGCCAGACCTTGTATATTCTGAACCTCTAGCAGAAGACTCCTTGATGAGTTCATTCATTTAGCTCACTGCTGTCATGTTCCCTGAGCACATCAGCTCTGAGAAGCAAGGTGTGTGAGACAAGGCCCCTCACACCCAGTGAGACCATCGCTCTGTGCTCATCTGCATGAAGCCAGTAGCAAAACAGGAGGAGTGAAGCTGGGAGAATATGGCCTAGTGGCAGGAGTGCTTGCCTTATATACATGAAGCCCTGGGTTCAATTCCCCAGCACCACATATATAGAAAATGGCCAGAAGTGGCGCTGTGGCTCAAGTGGCAGAGTGCTAGCCTTGAGCAACAAGAAGCCAGAGACAGTGCTCAGGCCCTGACTTGAAGGCCCAGGACTGGCAAAAAAAAAAAAAAAAAAAAAAAAAAAAAAAAAAAAAAACCAGCCCTGCACACTGGCTCATGTGCCAAAGCTCAACATAGTTTAATGGCCATGCCCTCTCCACACAACTCACCTGTCTGCAACTACTAGAATTCAATACACCACTACAAGTTACGAACGCTAATGGGAAGCCAGACATGTGACAGCTTCCAACTCCCCCTTGGGTAGAGTGGTAAGGAGCTTGATTCAGCAGGAAATACCCCAACTCCCATCAGTTTCTACTAAGGAGAACTTGGGATATCCATGATCACACACAGCTGGGACAATAAAGGGGACCTGGTACAAATCATGAGTCAAAGGCAGAGATGAGCAGATTCCTCTCCCTGTTCTCCATAGGCTGCTCCCTCCCTCTGCTGACCACCAGCTCCTCCCCTCCACACCATAGGGCCACCCTACCTAACCTTGGGGCTGTGGTCTCTCTTCACCCCTTGGCTTGTCCTGCCTTTCATCCATCTCTGAATAGGCATTTGCTGTGAGTAGGTATTTCCTGAGCCACCTTCACCTGCCTAAGGAGAAGAGAGGCTACCCAGGGTCTTACCAGCTGAAGCATCTGAGTAAAGATTGGTTTTACAATTTGCATAATAACCATCCTTACAAAAAAATATCACTCCCTCATACTCCTTAAAGGCTGCACCAAGTCTAATTTACAGTAGCAAGAGGCAAGGTGGGAATGACCAGTCCTATATCCAGGACATGTACTGAGGCTCATGGGTGGTCAGTGAATTCACTGGACAGGGATCAGACCAGGACAAAGGGACAGGAATCCTGCCACTCACACAGAACAACTTCTCTGACATCAAAACCAGGACCACAAAGTGGTAGAACACTAGCCTTGAGCACAAAAGCTTAGGGACAATGCCCAGGCCTTGACTGAGTTCAAGCCCCACAACCGACAAAAAAAAAAATTAAAAAATTAAAATAAATAAATACAGGACATCACCCAGGTCCTGTGTTCAATCCCCTCCCCATTACAGCATAAAAAGGAGGATCTCACTTTCCAGGCATCACTGAGGGTCTGAAGCTGAAGGCAGAAAGCCTCCTATCCACATGCTGGTACCCCCATGGGAACTGCCTACGTGGTCGTCTTTCTCTCAGCATTGGCCAAAGGACTGGCCAGGTCACGGCAGCCAGCCCAGGACTTAAGTCTTAGAAGACACTATGCGAATAACAATTCAAGGGGAAATGAACCCAGCAAAAGAGCCCAGGAACACAAATTTTAAGCCAGCTAAGGTTTCACCTACATGTGCACATAGGTCACGGGCAGAGTGCTTTTGCACCACCAGGGTGCACAGCCCCAAGCAGTCCCTTCTGGCCTGTCACAGACATTGGCCTGCCCATTCCAAATGTCACCGAAGTGGACATAGTAGAACATTCTGCACTGAGCCAGCTTCTCTCCCTACACCTCAAATCTGTGAGTTTCGTCCAATATCTAAGTGTGGCAGTGACCATCTTGATCGCTGTGTCCTGCTTGGCTTTCTCTTTGTTTTTTTGGTGTGTTTTTTTTTTAGTCTTGGTTTGGTTTTTATTTTTTGTCAGTACTGGGGTTTGCTCTCAGGGCCTTGAATTACTGGGCAGGGAGTTCACCACTTGAGCCACCACCATATCTTCCATGCATTAGGTAGGATCTCACATTTTTTGCCAAGGCTAGCCTGAACGGCGATCCTTCTACCTGTCCCTCCTACAGTACTGGGATGACAGATGCGCACCATTACACTCAGCTGCTGATTGAGATGGAGTCTCAAGAACTTTTTTGCTTAGGCTGGTCTCTAAGCACTACCCTCCAAATTACTGTCTCTTCAGTAGTGGTAGGTCACCTTATGCCATTTCCTTTGTGCCACTTGCCTGACGGTTGGTAGGAGATAAACAAGTTTCTAGGACCAGATCTGACATTCAAGTTCCTTCTCTCCTCCAGTGGCCACTTGTACAGAAAGATGCTTCACTGAGGCGGCCAGTAGCTCAAGGGGCTGCAGGGAGACAAGGAACGCTGGCCCTGTGCCCATCCGCCCCCATGGCTGAAGTATGACCTCTGGAGACAGGTGTTCTCTCAGGCCAGAAGGATGCCAGCCGTGTGGAAACTTTGAGGTCTGTGCTCTGGCAGAAGATGCCCTCCACACCTTTCCCCCTCGGGTCTAGCTTGGAGAGCTTGGCAGGTCTGCTGACTGGTCCCCTCTATTCAGGCCTAGACTCTGGATGGCCATACTGCCAGCACAACAGCTTTAAAACAAGGATCCCAAGAGACAAGTAACGGCTAAAAAGCAGGATGCTCGCTAGTCCTTAAAATGGGTAGCAAACTAGAGTCCACCAAAAGAAAAGGGGAGGAGAAAGCATAGGTCATTCATACAATTTGGAATATTAGTCAGTCTTGAAAATGTAGGAAATACTGAGGCTACATCACCAATGACCTCTGGGGACATTGTGCTAAGGGAAATAAGCCAGACTCCGGAAGAAAAACAATGGAGAGTCTACAGAGGACAGAGAGTGGTCAGAGCCACAGAGACAGAAGGGAGAACACAGTCGCAGGGCTCAGTGTCAAATGGGAGGGCTTCTGATGGGAGAATGGAAAGGATTCACATAGGGTGCTGACCGTGAATGTACAATGGTACCAAATGCCACTCCACTGTACTCATGACCCAGGAGGCAGTAATGTGTTACATAGACTGCACCCCCATTGTAAGTAGGGAAAAACCAAAAGGCCAAGAAGTTAGAGCAAGCAGGGAGGCAGATACAAGAAAAATGCCAGCAGAATTCATGGTATGAATATTGCAATTCAAGGCAAGTATTAAATATAGCCATATTATTAAACAAGACCCCAAGGATTCATATCCTGATGTGTCAAAGTGAGGAGAAGGCACAGGATTGCAGCCTTAAAACAAGAAAGGAACATTAGTGAAAGCCTCTCTCCCAGCCACACTCTTTGCCTGAGCAGGGAATCTCATGACCTTCAGAGTAAGTCCCCAGTTCTGAGCGACTCCATGTCCTTTGGTTTCTCGTAATGAGGTTCTGCACCTGGAGGAGCCAGGAAATTCAGATCACCACAGGCAGTGCCTGAACCTGGGTTGGCAGGGGAAGCTTCCAACCTCTAACCAAGGCTGGTCTGAAACTGCCTCCCTCACTCCTTGGAACAGGCCAGCAACATCAGTCTCCACCCTTCCTCATCAGTGCTATGGCTCAAGGACCCTGAGCCCATTCCACAGAGGAGCAAACAGTCATGAGATGAGGGTAATGTAAGATCCTAAGGAGGAAAAGCTGGATTCCAGGATGATGGCCCAGCAGACTGGCCAGTCCAGTCAACCACAAGGCCACGGTGTCCTGCCACAGCACTTGAGCAACCCAGGGACACCATAGCAGAGGAGCAGGCCTGAAAAACCAGAGTTTAGAGTCCTTTCAGTCTCACACTTGATGCTGGAGCAGGTACACAGATAGTAAGCCATGCCTTAGGCACAACCTAAGTGGTTTGAGTTTTTAGAGCATTGATTAGCCACAGCCCCAGAAGGAAAGCAGAACAAACTTCATTATTGTCCATTATGAGGTGAAAGACACTGCAGGAATGATCAGAGAAGTATGTGGACAGCCAAAACTCACACAGCCCCTTTCCATCCAGTCAGGCCTAGCAACCAACCAGGCTTCAGCCCCAAATCCAGAGAGAGGCAGATCCTACCGCATCCACCAGGCCCAGGCCCTGGGACACACCAAGAACACAGATGAAATCCCCAAAGTCCACACAGCCTTCCTGCCGGGCCAGCCTGTGCCTTCCTGCCAACTGCTAACCCTATGCCTGGCCCTTCGTTTTTTACTGCTAATTAATTTGGATGGAGATGTCTTGAAAACTAGGCTTACGTCGGGTCATCCCCACTGTCTGTGAACCAATTTCATGACAACCAACGGAAACCGTGTCACCAAAATGAGAAATCCCCTCCTTTTCAGACCCGTGCCCTTGAAGGCATCTTATTAGAAAAGACCATTTCTTAATTAACATTTTTGATCTTTAATCCATTACACATCCCTCTAATCCTGTTCAGAGGTGCGGCTGGCCCATTTCCACTGTCTGGCCCGGGGCGGCGCAGGCTGGAGATTCCTGCGTGGGGGGCCGGCTCACAGCTGGACGGGGCCTCCTTTAGTCCAGCCGCAGGAACTGTTCCAGGGCGGGGCCAGGAACAAATGGGGGCTCAGCACAGACACCCCCAGATGGGTGGCTGCAGATAAGAGTTCACTTCATTAACCCCTGAGCCCCAGCTCTTCTCAGTTCAGGATGGCTTCCTGCAAAGGCCCTTCTAGCAGTCCCCATTCCTGCTAAGTGGAAGGATGGCCAGGCCCAAAGCTCCAGCAACTCAGCCGCATTTGCACTAAGAGCTGGAGCGTCAGCCCAGTACTGGAGCTCACATCTATAATCCTAGTTACTCTGGAGGCTCTACCTCTCCCTTTCTCTAAAGGGAGGCTCAAAATGCAAGGCAGCCAGGACATAAAAGCTTGAGACCCCCCCTCTCATTCAGTAAAACACTGGGTGCAGAGGTTCATGCCGGTCATTCCAGTTACATGTGAAGCATAAAAAGGAGGATCATGGTTCAGACTAGCCAAAACAAAAAGCAAGCCCTATTAAAAATAAATACATGAAACGAGGAAAGCCAAAGGGTTTAAAGTGTGGTTCCAGTGGTAGAGCACTTGCCTAGCTACCTGGTAAAAGCAAGGCTCTGAGTTCAAAAACATCAGTACTGCAAGAGACAGACGACAGACAGACAGACGGGGAGGGTAAGGGAAGGGAGGGGAGAAGGAAAGAGAGGAGGGAGGCCACTTTTCCTCCAACTCCAGTCTATCCTGGCCCAGAGCTCCCATGTGACTGCTCTCTCTGCCTAAGCTCGTCCAGCTAGTGCCTCCATCCCAATTGTAGGTCCCATGACCTGTATGAGCATAGATACTCTGTGTCCCGCCTCCTCACCAGCAGGTTCTGCAGAACCACCTCTAGAAAAGGATTCCAGCCTGAGCCTTCTGAAACCAGGGACCCTGTCCCTATTACCTCTCCCCTGGGAAGGTGCTGGTTCACTCTCTTCCCACACATAGCTGAATGGGGCATCTCAGAAAGATCCACCATGCCACAGCCCAGCCACATGGACCCACAAACAACCACTGCATCTGCTCCTGCGTGCCAGCCCACATACTCCTCACCCCTGGTGGAACACAGGCAGTCCCACTCATACAAAAGGGAGGTAGAGCCCACCATGCTGCAGCTCCCAGCCCTGAAGGAGGGATGGCCACCGTTTCCCACTCACAGCACCCTGGCCTTACCACTTCTCCCTCTTCTCCCCTCCCTGACCTTGCCTCTGCCCTCTCTCACCTCTTCCTATCTCTCCTACCTCACCCCAGCTCTCACCTCTCCAGCTCTGCCCCCTCGTACAGTGGGGGATGCCCAGAAAGTTACTCCTGCCTCTCTGTTTGGCTCTAAGCCTCCTTCTCCCAGAGACCAAAGGCCATCCAACCCTTGCTACCTGGTCCTCTGCTGGGCCATGTCAGTATCCCCCCATTTGCAATTCCCACATTGCCTCCATGCGCCAGGAGCTTCACGCAAGAGGATCTATTGGTCCTGTAGCCCCTGGAGCCTCAGAGCACATGGTGGCATGGAGGGCATTGGTTAATAAAGAATAAGTCAATGGGGATGGTGCCAAAGGTGACCCACACTTGAAGCCCTCACGCGCCATCTAGGAGAGAAGATCTGCAACAGCATGAGGGTCTAACAGCAGTGCAAAGGTGATTAGACATGAAGTAGAACTCCCGGTGACAAATATCCAGGAAAACTGCCTGTGTTTTAATAAAGGCTAAGTTTGAGCCTTGTGCTGGACCACCAGGAAGTAGAGAAGGGAAACTTATGAAGATCTAAGAAGAAGGACAGGCGAGCATGTGGCATCCAAACTCTGAAGGGCAGGATGGGGTGAGAGGGAGGGACCTCAGGGAAAGGACACCTCCCAGAAGACACATGCAGAGCTTCACAGAGGGCAGGAATGGTAATGGGCTTAAAGACAGGGCAGGTAAGAGGGGGAGGGGGTATTGCAAGAAGCCCAAGGGACAGAAGAAAAAGGGAGACTTAGGGTAAAGGGATTCCCAAGAGAGACTACTTCTAGGCCCTGTGAAATCCCTGGCCTGTCTTGATGCCCCCAGCCAATGGCACCAATAAGACCTTCCAGTGGCACCACCCTGCCCCTGGACACCACCAAGGCTGACAATGCTCCTGAATGTAGCCAGCCTGAGAGCTGGGCCTGAGCAAGGGCTCTGAGTTCCCAGGCTGTTTAGGACTTTCCTTGTTCCCATGTCACCAGCTCCAGACCCTGCCTGAGCTGAGGCCATCAAGCCCAAGCTGAGGTCCACCGTCCTCACAGCAGTGGGAGGCCAACGTGCGCAGCCACAGGGGCACCAAGTGGGTGGAAGAGCAGAAGCCCATCTGACACCAATAGACTCCCATAGGGATGTTCTTCCAGGGTCAGGAAGGCCTCTCCAGGCCAGGAACCATGTCTGAGGCTGAATAGTGGTGCTCAAATGAGACTCAGCACAGCACTGTTGATGGAGACTATGTGCCTACCACAACTCCGCTGGAGGGCCAGGCCCCACAGACAGCAAAGCTGACAGAGGTACGGTGCACAGAGACTCAGTATAAGGAAGCAATGGGTACAGTTCTGGAGGCCAGGAAGTTCCACCACCCGCCTCACCATTCGGAGGCCCAGGAATGGCACAGGTGTCTGCCAGAAATTCTAAGCCAAAGCTCCAGAGGACCAAAGGAGCCAATGAGGTAAGTTAAGGATTAAGTTAAAAGGCCAGCAAAACAGGGTGGTGTTTTCAAGGCCAGAAAATGGTCAGCCCATCTCAAACAGCAAAAGCAAGTTCTGACCTCTGTTCTTTGTCCCTTGAGCTCTGCACAGAGGAAAGCTTGCACAGGGCTCCTTTACCGGAAGAGGTCCCCATATGTGCTCAGGTACACTTCTTTACCCACCTGCCAATCCAAATGCAAGTCTCTTCCCAAACACCCTCACAAGCACACCCAGTCACCTGGGCATCCCTGAGCCTAGTCATGTGGACACATAAGACCCATCATCACATTACCTGTTACATGCCAGTCCTCAAACCCTCACAAACCTCAGACACAGGACCATCCTCAGTATCTCAGGTTGGGGGAAAGGGGGAAGTCTCTGCTTGTCTTGAAAGTCAATATTAGGGGCTAGGAATATGGCCTAGTGGTAAAGTGCTTGCCTCACCATACGTGAAGCCCTGGGTTCAATTCCTCAGCACCACATATATAGAAAAAGCCAGGAGTGGTGCTGTGGCTCAAGTGGTAAAGTGCTAGCCTTGAGCAAAAAAGAAGCCAGAGACAGTGCTCAGGCTCAAGTTCAAGCCCCAGGACTGGCAAAAAAAAAAAAAAGTCAATATTATTCCTCAACATTGTGTGTGTATATGTGTGTGTGTGTGTGTGTGTGTTTGCACCTGCATGTGTGTGTGTGTGCATGTGCATTCTTGAACTCAGGGCTTGGATGCTGCCTGAGCTTTTTCATTCAAGGTTGATGCTCTACTACTTGAGCCACAACTCCACTTCCAGCTTCTTTTGTTGGGGGGGGGGGGGGGAGATAGTCTTAATTGGAGATAAGAGTCTCACAGACTTTCTAGCCTGGGCTGGTTTTGAGCCTCGATCCTCAGATCTCAGCCTCCTGAGTAGCTAGGATTACAGGCTTGAGCCACCGACGTCCATCTCCAAATCTTCTTTCATCTGCCTCAAGACAAGTGCTATGATATGGGACACACATGGAGACAATGTATGATTTAAATATGCAGAGCCTTGGCCACCTGCGCCTGCGCCGAGGGAGCTCTTGGCTGACCACCTGAGGTCTAGCAGCTTCTCACCCCCACCCAGTTTACTCAGGAAGCCCCCAGGGCTGGGGCCCTTTCAAGGTGCTAGTTCTCTTGCCTACCTACATTGAGAGAAGCTAAGAGCAATGATGACCTGTGAGCATGTACACACTGCTGTCAGCTTGCGAAGGGGTGTGGCTTGTTCTATAACACCCGCTGTGTACCATCAGGCAAGACCCCTGATCTCTCTGAGCCTCAATCTCTACATGCAGAAAAGAACAACAATGCCACTTGTGGTCTACTATAAGGGTTCTATGGGTAACATCTACAGTAGTGCCTACTTGAGGGAGGAAAGGCACAGAGTGCCCCTGGGTCCCAGGGACAGAGCTGAATTTGAATCCTGACTACTAGCTACCCCAGGCCTTTCTCTACAGGAGCTCACTGCAAATGCCAGCACAACATACAAACACATGCGCAGAGTCACATGGACGCAGAGCTGTCAGCACCCAGGGTGCATGGATGGGGCCTGCCAACCATGGCTTTCCCTGTGGGGGTCCTGACAGCCCCCTTGGGGTCCCCAGGGTCCATGTAGACATCAGGACTATGGCTGCAGTCCCAGGCTGGCTGCCTCTCTTTCCTTTCCCCTCTCCATTTGAGGAAAGCATTTCCTCCCTTCCTACCCAGATGGAAAGTCCCACCCAGGGCGCCACCCCAGGCCAGCTCACCATGGAAACCCCCAGAGTACACTCAACTGTGGAAGTGACCACTGGGAGGGCTCCTGGGCCAGCCCACTCCCTGCCCTCCAGGAGGGGGCTCCAGATGGACTCCAGCTCCCAGCACAGAGCAGCATTCATCTCAGACCAAACATATGCACAGTGTATCTACAGGTGTGTGTGTGCCCGCATTTAGCCTGTGTCTACAAAACACGGTAAGGTGGGAAGACTGAATTAAAAGTACCAGCCCTGAGTCTTCTGTATGCTTTAAACCTTAGTTTCTCTAACTGCTTCCTCTACAGCCTCTGGAGGCTATAATCTATTCACATAAGTTGAGAAATAACATAAGTTGGTAAAAACTGACCAGGGGTGGCATGGTGCCTATGGCCCATACTTGTAATCCTAACTATTCAGAAGACTGAGAGCCAAAGGATCATGGTTCAAGACTACTCTGGTTAGAAAAGTCTACCAGAAGGCTGGGAGTGTGGCTTACTGGTAGAGTGCTGGTCAAGCATGCATGAAGCCTTGGGTTCAATTCCTCAGTACCACATAAACAGAAAAGGCCAGAAGTAGTGTTGTGGTTCTAGTGATAGCTGGAGTGCTAGCCTTGAGCAAAAAAACCATCTCAGGAACAAGTGCCCAGACCCTGAGTTCAAAACTCCAGGACTCCATCTTCAAAACAACTAGCAAAAAGCCAGGGTAGAAATATGGCTCAAGTGATAGAGTGCAAGCCTAGCAAGCAAGTTGAGAGAGTGTGAGGCCCCGAGTTCAAATCCAAGTACCAGTAAAAAAAAAAAGGGGGGGGGAGGGGGACTGGAGGACAGGGTGATTTTTAAAAAGAAGGGAGCATTGCCTATCTGTACCAACACAGCCAAAACACAGTCAGGCAGGGAGTGAGGAAAGCACCTTTGAGCTGTTCAGCTCTAAGCATAAGGATGCAAATAACTTCTCAAACTTCAGGAATTAGGGATGCAGGTAGGCCTCAAAACACGGGGCTGACACAAAACATGGACTAAAGTATGGTTTATTCAGGGGAGGATTTAATAGTGTCATGCCTTCCAACAACTAGCTTATTACAGTTTAACAAAATGCATAACAGGAAGCTGAAACATGCTGTCATGTTGTCGGGGGAAAAGGGGGGTCAATGGAAAGGAGGACAGACAAATGGAGAGGGGAAGGGTGGGAGAATACAGTCATCATAGTCAATATACATATATGAAAATGGAGCCAGGTCACTTGAGGGGATGAGCGATGGGGGAGGGGTGATAGAAGAGGTGACATTGACTCAAGATGCAATGTACTCACAAACTGACATGTTGGATTGAAGCCCCTCTGTACAACTACTTAAGAGATAATTTTAAAAATAAAATAAAATAATCCAAGGGGCCAGAGTGAGAACAGAGCTGTCCCCAAGACTCAGAGCCCCCACTGGGACACACCTTAAAAAGCCACTAAAGTGCAGTAACTGGTCCTCAAGACAGTTGTCTGAGCAGCTGCCCCCCAGCCTAGCAATCCAGGCTGCAGTGGGCTCCCTCCAAGCCATGCGACATGGAACGTATTGGCTGGGGTGTACACTTAGACCCATGAGCATGTTCCCAGGGTCAATTTAAGAATGATCTCTCTAGGAAAGATGCTTCTATATCATCTGCCAAATTGTAACTGAGATGTGGCTACTGTTTGTTCAATGATTAATGAAGATCAATGCAATAAATTCCTCAGCATTCAGGGCTTGAAGGGGCGGAGGTTGCTCCCCATCCCAAGGGCTTAAATCCAACAGGCCACCACATTCTGTTCCACTTCTCCTTGGGTCTAGGCAGAAAGGACGCCCAACAGGCTACTGGCCCTTACCTTGGGTTTCCAGTAAGATTCTGTAATGTCAGCTGCCCCAGGATTCATAAGCTACCTCCTATTCTCTCACTAATCACCAGGCTTAGCATTTATTGGGTGCCTGCTATGTGCCAGGAACAAAGACCTAGAGGTCAGGGAGCCCACTATCCCGGTGGCTTTATGCATCTCAACCCCCTAACAACAACGTGCAATCAACACACATTGAGTCCAGGATAGAAACAAAAATCTGCTAACTTCAAATCCCACGCTCTTAGCAGGGGTTGACAAACCTAAGCCTAACCTTGACCTCAGCTGGAACTGGAACTCTAGCATCAAATCTAAACATGCCTCTAGGCCTGACCCAAATTAATGAGCAGCCATTGAAGTGCTCCCTGCCTGGCCCTGTCTTCCCCTGCAGGCCAGCACCTGGCCACAAAGGCTGGGCCAGTAGAGGAGACAATGCAGAAGCTTAGTAATGGCAGGGACTGGCTCAGCCGAAGGGAACTCGAAGAGTCTGAAACAGGAAAATGAGCAGGAACAGAGGGTCGAATTGCCCAGCAAACCAGAGGGAGTTGGGCTGGGCTGGCTGAGACCACACAGGCCCAGAGCAGGAGAGCACCATGCTGAGCCCCCTCTCAGCAGTTGCTCTGGCCCACAGAGGGCCAGCCCAGCAGGCGGTAAGCCGATGCCCTGCCCTGCTTCCTGCCATTCCAGGCTGGCCAGGAACCCTGCAGCCAGCACAGGAAACAACAGGGGCCCCCAGAGACCGCCCAGGCAGGCCCAGCGCCCAGGCGGCCTGGGGAGGGAAGGAGGCCATTGTCAGCCTTTGTTTCGGCTTCCTCAGCACGGCTGGAGCTCTAAGAGGCCCTGGGTACTCTTGAGACTTCCCCAACCCGCAGCTGTCCAGCCTTCCCCAACCCCAACTCTGGGGACAGGCCCACCAGGCTCCTGAGCTCTTAAAGTGGCAGGTGCAGGATCAAAAACAGTCATGTCCAAGTTAGGAGTGGGAGGGTGTGTGAGGGCCAAGGCAAGACTGACAGACAGACAGGAGCTGCTGTAAAGTCCTCACTGGGTCAGCCCATCACTAGGTAGAATACCTGGGGTGACTCTTTAGGAGGAAAGTATATGTAGTCCTGGAGGCTACAACAAAGAAACAGAAGAAAGAGCCAGACAGACATCCTGAGCACCCACCAGGGCCATCCTGGGCCTTCAGGAGACCATCTCAGAAGATGCTTTTGTTGCTAGTCTGCAAGCCTGCAGTGGATAAGGGCACTGGCATGTGTGCATGTCTCTGCAGCTCTGTGCACACAAGTACTGTATACATGGAAGAGAACAAGCTTATAAATGCATGTGGGGGATACATGCATGTATGTGCATGCACGTGTGTGCAGGCTTGTGCATATGTGTGTTGTGAAGGACTGTGTGACTGTGCATGTTGTAAGGATTATGTGCATATGTGTATATGGTGTGTGCCAGTCACACTGTGCCACACATAATGGTGTGGTCAGTGTATGAAGAAGTGTGTCAGTAGTGAACAACACAGGCCAGCCACCTGACTCCTACACCTGTGTCTGCCCCTGCCTCTGCCCATGCCTGCCTCCGCTCCTGTGTCTGTCCCATATGCTTACAGGGTTTGCAGGGCCTTTATCCCTGATAAGCAGAGGAGCACAAGGAAAACACATCATACTTACCAGATCCTGCATCACTGTGATGTGCTAAGACTACAAGTGTGGCCAGCAGGCCAGCAGCCATCAGTTAAAGCAATCAACCATGACAAAGGAAAAAAAAATCATCAATGTGGGCACAAGAATGAATTCTTTGAGCCAGACAGAATTAGTTAGCCAGATTCAGTCTAACCACACATAGCATATAAGAGTACACGTGTGTGCATGCACACACCTGTCGACTGAGATGGCAGTGGCCTAACCCCAGCCAGTAGCAGGACACAGGCTGACTCCACAGTGACCCACACCAACCAGGGCTGGGAAGCACAGCACATCTGCCTGAGAAGCTAAAGTCAGCTGGGCAGTACAGAGTGGTTAGGCCAACCTTGGCCATTTCCTTCTAGGTACTGGCCCAGATCTGCACAGCCCAGTGCTCAGCCCCACCTAAAAAAGGGGCCTCACCATGAAAGCCTCAGGGTCTCCACCTTTTAGAACACACTCTGAAGTCCCCCACTGAGGCCAGAGCAAGGCTGAGCCTGATGACTTGGTTCCAGCCCAGGGGCAAAGGGGAGACTCCCTGCCACTCTGGCCATACCCAGAGGCCTCCCCTGTCACCACAGGGAGAAAGACACAGGGCGCGCTGATAAGAGGAAAGAGCCCTTGCACAGCTCCAGGCTCAGAGCGAGGCTCCCATCAAGGCTTTCCTAGAGTGTTTACAGCAAGAACAAAAAGGTAGAGAGGCTGGGTGGGGCGCTCAGGGCTGGGGACAGACAGCATGGACTTCCCTCACTACTCCTCACAGTGGCCCGATGAAGTTGGACTACTATCCCATTTTAATGAGGAAGTAGAAGCACAGAGAGGTTGAACAACTTTTTCCAGACAACACAGCTAATAGCTGTCTAGACCTTAAACCCAGGTTGCTCTCAACCAAGTGAACAAAAACCTGGCCCCAAACTGCCCAAAGGGGTGGGGTGAAGTTGTATACCCTGGAAAACATTTGCCAGGTTTTTGCCAATTGCCACACCATGCATAGCTCTGTGAAAGATGGTCAGGGCCCCTAAGGAGAGCGGAAAGTGGGTACATAGAGAGGAAGGGCATGGCCGTCGAAGGTCAGCAAGGGCAGGGTCAGGCGGCACAACGGAAGGCACAGAAATTCCTACAGGCTTATCCTGGAAAGCTTCCTGGAGGAGGTGTGGTTTGGGTTGGCTTCAAAGGATGAAAAGGAGCTCCACTTGCAGAGGCCCGACCAGAGAAAAGACCAGAAGAGCAGATAGGAATCTGCAGACCAGTACCATCATCCCTACCCCAAAGCTTCCAGACCCTTTCAGGCCTGCCAAGCTGCAGCCTGTATTCTGACAAGATGGCTGGGTTTATATGCATGTGCAAATTTGAACAGAGCTGACATATACTGCCACAGAATGCCTAGGAAGCACAAGCTCAGGCAACTAGGGAAAACACGATGAGCAACAACACCAAATGTGTAGTAAAGAATGAGATCATCGTCACTTCATATAGAATGATGTCATCATCACTGCCTGCCCCATACCCAAAGGTGGCTGTGGTTTATGGCCAGGCTTCAAGTTAGGGGGGAACTGTAGATGTTAGTGTCCTCTAGGAAGTCCTCGGGGCCCTAGAGAAGGACCAACAGCACAAGGGAGACTTCTTCCTATCGTGGAGGGGCTCATCCAGGCTCTGGAGAAAGCAGGGCCAGCCCCCCACTTCTCATCCATGCTCTGACATCCCCCTGAGAAGCCCAGCAGTCCCATGGGGTGGGGAGAGGGGGTTCCAACATTCTGGGTTTTGTGAGAACCCCAAGGCCAAAGCCTGGGCTCAGCAGCAGAGCCCCTACTGAGCACCACGCTGAGGAGAGGAGACAAATGACTCAAGATCCCAAGTCTATCGGGAGAGCGGAAGGCAGAAGACAAACCCACACCGTGGCGCTGAGGCCACCAGCTGCGGTGGAGGTATGGGAAGAAAGAAGGCTCACTCCCTGTGCCCGGGGACTGCTGGCACACGTCACAGGCTTGCACGAGCTCTGCATGCATGCACGCATGCGCAGCAGACACATCAAAAAGGAAGCAATGCAGAGTGCAGCTCAACAGGAGACCAAGGCCGACAGGAGCCAGAGGAAAGGGCGGACAGGAAGTGCCATATCCTCTTCAGAAAGCTGCTCCAAGGGCACCCTGGGGCACAACAGACAGCACCTCTAGGAGAGGGGTATGTAGAAGCACAAGGCCTCCAGGGATCCAAGTCAGGCCTGCCACTACCTGGGACACACACACACACACACACACACACACACACACACACGTGCCTGCATCCGTGAGCACACATGGCACAGATGCCCTACCTCGTGGGCTGTTCACCATGGTAACAGAGTGGCCACCTCTCAGCTCCAGTCACCACCTGAAGGTTTCTGAGGCCCCTTGTGCTGAGAGGGAAGCAGGTTTAACAAAGGCACAGCCCAGGCCGGCCTGGCTGGGGGGCCGCCCAGCCGGCGCATGCCTGCCACGCTCCCCCGGTGAGCGCGGGCCACCGCGTCTTCCTACCCAGCCTGCCTGGCTCCACTTAGCTCAACTCCCCACAGACTCCCCAGCAGAGCTAATGAGAAACTCCCCAGCTGGCCCCATATAAAAATGCATTTCATAAGTCTTTTAAAATGCTGGGAAATTCGACATGTATTTAGTGAGACTCTTGCACTCCTTTAAAATGCCACACACACACCCCGACCCTCAGGAAGGTAAGGGTTAGGGGTCGAAGAACAAAAGATGGACAGCACAGCACAGCTAAGCCAGCCTGGAACATCGGGGTGTCTGGAATGATCCCCCAAGGGCATAGCAAGGAGACTCTGGGCTGGTTGTGGCAATGGGAAAGAATGCCCTTCCTGAGAAACTCAGGGCAGGAGGGTCATGCAAGGAGGGTCACTCATGAACAATACTGGGGATAGGATAGGGAAAGGAGAGGGGACAGCTTCTCCATCCTTGATTTGAAGTTTGAAAGGAAAAGTTCAGTGCTAGAATGGCTCAGATAATCTGCAAAGGAAACGGGACCACCAGCCTGGTCAAAACTAAGGGCAGCCCAGATGTCCCCTCAGGAGGGGGGCTTGGAGGACACAGCCAGAAAACAATGAGCTCAGGCCACTCGGGTCTACTATAGAGGCCACTGTCAGCCACGCTGGCCATCATGGGGTAGAGGCCTGTGTGGGCATGGGGCAAGAAAGGGTCCAGGAGAGAGGAGAACGACAAGCGTGCAGGGGCCCAAGCTGTGGGTGGAGTTCCTATGAAGCTGCTGAAATAATAAACACGTGCTTTGATGAAACCCAAGTGACTGGAAGCCAGCGTGCTGCTGGACCACAGGAGCAGCCTCCACACCCTGCCACAGAGGCCCAGCCTTCCGGACTTTTCCAGACAAAACTCAAGAGGTGAAGGATAGCGGGGGGGGGGGGGGGGGGGGGGAGGAGGAATGTGTCCTATTGATCACCAGAGGTGTTCCGACTCATCTCCCTACCCCTCACTCAGAACTGGGTTAAAGGAAAACTGTGCTTCCATACTGCCCCCTCCCAGCCCCCCAAAAACCACACCCACTCAATACTCAGGTATGAGACAAGAGCAAAGAGGGTGGATGACAGCCTGGGCCAGGATGGCAAATGTGTGCAAATCTTCCAACATGTGCTTCTCTCCTTCTAGGTAGCAACACAGAAGGCTGGCTGGAGTCAGACCGCCCCATCTGACCTAGAAGTGACTTGGGTCCAGAGCTGACCCCTCTCCCAAGTCTCAGGTCCCCTAGGATGAATTATCACAGGCACATTTGCCATCTACAGTTGAGACACCAAATTCATGCAGGAGCTGTCTGGGTTCAAATCTCTGCTCTGCCACTTCCTGGCTATGTGGCCTAGAAGTAGCCAGAATGGGTGTGGTGGATCCACCAAGATGTGAGGCCTGTCACATGTCAGAAAGGCCTAGAACTCATCCTATCACAGTGCCACAACTCCAAGTAACTACTAGTAGTAAGTGTTTCAGTCCATCAGTGTGACTAACATCATGCCAGAAACAGACTCTAGTAGCTTGCCCAGGCATCAGTGAGAACATCAATGCTGGACATCTCCAGTTGGCCCCCAGCCCCCACTTGCTTCCAAAGCAGCCATGCTGGGAGAACCTACCCATGGGTGGGTTCCAGCTGACTATCCCAGAACCTGGACAGAGAGCAAATCCCAATGAGACTTTGACTGGGATAGGGTACTTAGCTGACTTGGGTGCACAGTGTTCCATGCAGAACTAGCTCTATGCACGGGTACACAAAGAGCTGCATACACAGAAGAGTTCTGTGCACATGTACACATAGAGTTCCATGCATGGGCACATGTAGAGCACAAGTACATACATGAGCTCAGTAGAACTCCGGGCATGGGTACACATAGAGCTCTGTGTACAGGAACACACAGAGCTCCATGCAGGGGCACACGTAAAGTTCTGTGCACAGATATACACAGAGCTCCATGCACGGGTACACATAGAGTTCTGTGCACAGGTACACATAGATCTCCAGGCAGGGACACACGTAGACTTCTGTGCACAGATATACACAGAGCTTCGTGCACAAGTACAGGAAGAGCTCTGTGCACGGGTACACATAGACCTACATATACAATAGAGCTCCATGCATGGGTATAAGTAGAGCTCCACGAGTTCTGTATCACATGTCATTCCTAACACCTGCAAAAGTCTCTGGGAGAGTGGAAAGAACACTACAGGAAGACAGCTCCAGGATCTAGGATGGGCAGGAAAGCAGCGCAGGGCCTCTGAAGGCCTGGAACGGAGAGCCCTAGTGACAGTTCCTCAGCGAGGCCCTTCTCACCAGCCCTCCACATCTGGGACTTGGCCAAATGCAGCAGGTGGAAGAACTATCTATCTTCAGCCTTAACAATGTTTTGTAGAAATATAATTGGCCAAGTGAGATGCCTTCACAGCCACCAAGAAGGCCAGAAAGCTGTGAAGAAATGGGAACCCTTGCACGTGGCTGCAGGGATGTTAGCTGGTGCAGCCACTGTGGAAGACAGCTTAATGGTTCTTCAAGAAACTAAGCACAGGCTGGGAATATGGCCTAGTGGCAAGAGTGCTTGCCTTATATACATGAAGCCCTGGATTCAATTCCCAAGCACCACATATATAGAAAACAGCCAGCAGTGGTACTGTGGCTCAAGTGGCAGAGTGCTAGCTTTGAACAAAAAGAAGCCAGGGACAGTGCTCAGGCCCTGAGTCCACGCCCCAGGACTGGCAACAAAAATAAACAAAAAAAAACAAAAAAAGAAAAGAAACTAAGCACAAAATTATCATATGTCCTGGGGCAAATAAACCCCCCAAAGGATGCTAGAGAACTGAAAACAGGGGTTCCAACCAAAACGTGACATAAATGCTTATGGTTGAACTGTTCACAATGGCCAAAAGATGAAATCACCCCAAATATCATCAGCAGATCAATTTATCAATAAAATGTCCTCTGTCCATAACATAGAATATTATTCAACCATAAAAAAATGGAAGACAGAATCATAATACAACATGAATCCTGAAAATATTAGGCTAAACGAACGGAGTCAGTTAGGACTATGTCAATTGTAGGAAATGTCTAAAATAGGCATATCTAAAAGTCTATGAACTTACTAAGATCCACTTTAAATGTAAGTTTCATGATATGTGGACTATCTTGACAATGCTGTTTCAGGGAGTGTGGGGTTTTTTTCCAATCTAATAATTTCACATGAAAATCCTACTTTCTGGCTTCTCTTTTCAAAACAGAAGATCTGGCAATTATAGGCCCAGGTAGCAGAAACAGTGGGCACTGAGAAAGAGGCCCCCTCTAAAGGAGCCACATCACCATCACGTACATATTCACCTGTGGCTTCAAGCTGCCTGGCGGGAGCCTCCAGACTTATGAGCCTATGGGCTTTTCCATTTGCAAAGGGTTTCCACATGTCTAATCAGTTAGAGCCCTACGGCCAGCAAGGCAGAGGGGAGGCGGGATTAGGGCTCCAGAACCTCTAGAAACCTCATCTGAAAGGCCCTTTGTGCTGGGCAGAAAAGTCATTCCCAAACATCAAATGCTCAAAGGTAAGCATGTCTCAAAGTGGGTACAGAAATTCTCCAGCTTAAATTGTTTCCTAAGATACTTAGCACACTCTACACACCAACACACCTGCATTTATGGGTAAGAAAAGGCAAGATCCAATAGGAAATGGCTGGTTTTAAACCTCACACTGGCTGAGCACCAATGGTTCATGGCTATAATCCTAGCTACTCAGGAGGCTAAAATCTGAGGATCACAGTTTGAAGCCAGCCCAGGCAGGAAAGTCTGTGAAAGTCTTATCTCCAGTTAACCATCAAAAAGCCAGAAGTAGAGCTGCAGCTAAAGTGGTAAAGCACTAACTAGCCTTGAGGGAAAAGGCTATAGGACAGCACCTGGGCCCTGAGTGCAAGCCCCAATACTGGCACACGTGGGTATACATGCACAAACACACAAATCCATGTTGCCAAGCACCCCCATGCCAGATTCTGGCCACAGGGCTCTTCCCCTAGGCTGTGCCATCAGCAACCCCACATTTGACAGCCAAGAAGCAAGAGCAGGCCAGCCCCTCAAACCCCCATGGCCCCTCTCTGGGCCAGAGAATATTGCCAAGAGCTGAATATTGTGCTCCTTCCCTGCCAGGCAAGGCTAGCTCTCCATCACTGTCAAAGCCCAGCTCAAGGGCACAAGTGAAGCAGGCCAGGCTGTTCCTGGAGGTAGCACCACGAGGTCCCTGCTGGCAGGGAAGGCTTGGGGGAGGTCAAGGGTTACACAGAAGCCCCCCACTCTCTGCTGCTTTATTGGGGCTCTCCATCACATTCCAGAGCCAGGGTCAGGAGTGCACAGGCAAGGGCTGAGGGCAAAGCTTGTGCTTAGAGCCAGCAAGCCGTACATAGAGGGCCCACACCTCACAGCCCTCCACGTTTGCTATAACATGTGAACAGAACCTGCCAGTGTCCTAGGGCTACAGAAACCATTCCATCAGGGACAGTTCCAAAGTACCTGTGACGTGGCCTCCTATGTCTGCTCAGCTCTCCACCTTAGGGGCCTGGGGAGGCAGAGATAATACCGGCTCTGGCTGCCAAGACCTGGTTCCCGTGCCACTGCCCAATAGAAAGTCCAGGACCAAAGCAGCTTTGGCAGGGACTTCCATCCTGACCTTCACCTTGACCTCCACCAGATGGCTGCCCCAAACCCACTCTCGGGGAGATGAAGGGGCTGCTGCAGGCAAGAGCACCCACTTCCCAGAGCTGTCCCGAAGCTAAGCCAGAGCTTTGATGCAAGCCCATCACCTGCATGTTGGCCTCCCTCCCACACCAACTCCATCCTGCCCCCCCCCCGGATTAGCACCATTGCACAGGCCCTTCCGGGGGGTGGGGGGAGGGGGACAACAGCCTGACAGCCCAAGTCCAACAGACTAGGAAGGGAAATTATCACACTTGGACAGCACAGGAACATCCAAAACAGTCCCAAGACAACAAACACCATGGGCTGGCTCTGGGTGACTGCTAGGGTTTTGCCCTCCCTATCCCCAGAGCTGGGCAGAGGAGCACATGCTAACTGGCACCATGGAGAGCCAGGGCTGTGAAGGCTCCCAAGGAACACAGGGCTTAGGAACATATTTGTGCGTGCATGTGCACGTGCGCATGTGCATGTGTGTATATGTGTGTGTGTTGGGAGGAGATACTTGGTTAAAAATTCAAATTGCACTGTTCCTGACCCACCAGTGAAGCCTAGAGGCTGACATCTACTGCAGAACCCCAGAGAGGCACATGGCAGGGCCTCCCCCTCTGGTGTCACTGCCTCCTGTAGATCAGGAAAGGCCTCGCCACTAGCCTGGGCTCAATTCAGCACATCTACCAGCAGACCACCTAGCTACCATGCATGCATGCCATGCAGCTGTTCCCACCCCCCCCCAACCCATCCCCTCCTGCAGCACCAGGACAGCAGCCAAGAGGAGCCACCCTCTGAGAAGCTTCTAGATGAGGGCTGGGAGCACAGTGGGCTCCTCTCCAGGGAATGGTGCAAGCCTGTGCAGTGCACCCAGTATACCAGTGCACTGCACACCTGTTAGGAGGTTCCTGACATGGAGCATTCCAATCTCAGCATTTCTGCTACCAGAGGGCTACCCTTCCCCAACCAGGGATCAGGATGGAAACTGAGGGATGAGGGGGCTGCACCATCCCTCCCCATCTCCCCTAAGCCACCTCATCTGCCAGGTTCTGGCCCTATGGCCCATCCTAACCCTGCTTTTGCCCCCTAAAATGGAAGCACCTCATCTTCCTGGCTTCAGACAAGGCCCATCCTTGGAAATTAATCGCCATAGCCCAGGGAGCCAGCAGACAGCAATACCCAAGCCTGGGTCATCCAGGACCCATAAGGGCTCCACAAAAGCGGCAGCCCCTCTACTCTGCTTCTTCTGTCCAATCTACACCATGTTTCCCCAGACCTCAGCTGGTTTTTGCTGAGTGTTAAGAATTACAAATGATACTAAAAAAACTTTCTGGTTAACTCAGTTGTTTCATGTAAATGAATCTGACGCATCATTGTAAGTCATAAATGTCTACAAAAATCACCAAGCAGAGGTATAACTGTGGAAGCAGTGATGCCCACATCAGAGGCCACCACAGATCTCTTCCAGCTTCACAGTTTCCACAATAAAAGAGGAGATTTGACTTAAAGGACTATCTCAGTGCAGTGCCCGATGAATCCAGAGACAACTGGTCTGGATCCTGAGACAGGCCTGGAACAAGGCAGAAAAGCAGAGTAAGGAAATGTAGCCTGGCACCTGCTGGGGCAATAAATGCCATGAGGGGGTGACTGTGTGACCCCACCCACTCCAGAGCTCCCAAGGACCCCAAAGTCATTTCCAACCTCCAACCCCACAGTTGGCTCCAAGTTGCAAAACTTTACCATTAGAAAAAAGTCAACCAACCATCTCTTTATCCAGCTGAGTTTCCCAAAGAGAAAGAACTGAGGTAAAAAATTCAAGTCCCCCAACTGTCAGTCACCTGTCACCTCACAATGTCCACCACATATCTCACAAGACTAAGCTTCGCCTTTTGGAAGTATGAACTCAAGCTGCCACTGGGGAAGGCAAAGCCGCCATCTGAACTGGGCCCCTGAGAAGTAAGTAACTGCAGCCCTAGGGAGAATGAGGCCACACCAGTCTCTGTATGTAAGAGATTTTATTGACCATATGGAACTGATATGAAATCGTGTTGCCTGGGGTAGCCTGGACTACACACAGGAATGTGACAGGAGTATCATTTCCACAACCAGCTGGGTGGCTTTCTGAGTTCCTGGGCCAGCCCTCCAGCAACTCTTCAACAGTCCTATTGTCCCCACCCCCACCCCCAATTTACCTGCTGCAGTCACCGAGGAATCCCAGGCCAGGGAGAAGTCTGAGGCCTCCCCTTCTTCAACTGAAAGACAAAACAGAAACGGGCCTGTGAGTTTAAAATCCAAACACAGGGCAGGGAAAACAGCATAGATGGGGGCCTTAATATTAATTTCCATGACCAGGGAGGGGGGTAAAGCCTACAAAGAGGGCTTAGTTGGTTTCATGCATATGTAAAATAATCAGAATAAAACATGAATGGTAAATAAGTGCTGTGTCATTTACTATTTTTTCCCCATCCTTGTGCCCCTGGCAGACATTACTAATCAATCACAGCACTGTCTCCAACCAGACATCACATCAGAGTATTCCTCTGTTCATTGCTACAACCCATTAGTATCTAAAGCTAGTTTCTACTCAAGATTAAGCCATTTGCCATTCCCAGGAATTGAAAGTGAAGATTCAGATCACTCCCTGGTCTCACAGGCATCTTCCTTCTACCCAGTTCGCAGGCCATGACTAGCACACTAAGGCCGTCTATTTCCAGCAAGGAACCAGAGGTTGATGGATGTGCTGGGCACTAGTTCATATGCTGACAGACCTGCCGACTGACCTGAGGACACATTAAGATTGGCTCTCCCATAGTCAGCACATCATGGCTGATGACTCCTCCACTCTACCCTAGGCCATGAGGAATGGGGCTGTGCAGGGTTGGGGTTCCCTTTTACCCCGTGCTTGGCCCAAGGAAGCTTTGTGTGGAAAAGCACAACACAACCTAACGACACTCTTGTCTTGGAATCTGTCCCAGTCTGGGGCATGTAATAATATTAAAGCTGTTATGGACTTTGTAAATGGAACTTTGTTTATGCCAAAAATGTGCACATGTGGTGATTTTTCAGATTTAATGGGCTCTGTGGCTCTCCACACGTGCAGGCTAAAGTGACCATGAACCACCCAGTTCTCTGCACCTGGATGCGATGACCTGGATACACTTTGAGCTGGCACTCTGCTCAGTGCTCTCAAGTACTCCTAGCTTTCAGAGGAGAGGTGGCAGGAGACTCACAGTAAGAGACCTCCTATAAACCAGGGTGCAAAGGACCCTGTTTGCAACCCTAGCCAGCTCAGGATGATAGGGAGCCAGTGTTCTGTGCAGCCCACCAGTGAGTGGACCAAGTGGGCAGCGGTCAGCATCCAACTCGTAACACCACACAGAGCCTAGGTTCAAAGCCAAGCCTCTTACTGGTCTTACTTATAGGTATAAGGTCTTAGTGACCTTGAGCAAATTTTGTAACCCCTGGGCTTCTGTCTTCCCATCTCAGAAATGGAGACAATGTGGTATGTAAGCCAAGAGCTGTGAGAGGGTCAAATGTGACAATGTCTACACAGCACATACACTGTGCCCAACCAAGACACCTGGACAACTACCCTGTTTGTTTGTTTATTTGTTTGTTTGTTTTGCTAGTCTTGGGGCTTAAACTCAGGCTTAAGCTTTTTTGTGCTCAAGGCTAGCACTCCACCACTTGAGCCACACTTGCTACTTCTGGGTTTATTTTGTTGTTGTTGTTGTTTTGAGTACTTTTTTTGGAAATAAGAATCTCACAGGCTTTCTTGCCCAGGCTTGCTTTGAACTATGATCCTCAGATCTCAGCTTCCTGAGCAGCTAGTATTACAGGCATGAGCCACCAGCATTCAGCTCTGCCTTGTCTATTGTCAGGCTGTTGGCGGTCAAATGCTAACCCAAATGCCCAAATGGGTTTGTGATATGACTACAGCACTCCTGACCTTGGTCCCCACCTTGCTTATCAACCACCCAGAACCTCACAGAATACATTTTTTTTTTTTTTTTTTGGCCAGTCCTGGGCCTTGGACTCAGGGCCTGAGCACTGTCCCTGGCTTCTTCCCGCTCAAGGCTAGCACTCCGCCACTTGAGCCACAGCGCCGCTTCTGGCCGTTTTCTGTATATGTGGTGCTGGGGAATCGAACCTAGGGCCTCGTGTATCCGAGGCAGGCACGCTTGCCACTAGGCTATATCCCCAGCCCACAGAATACATTTTTGAACCCCTATGTGCACAAGAGAGAAGAAGCAGACCAAGGAATGCTGGAAGAGCAGTTTCCCTTTCCCTAGCTTGCATGGCATCATGAGCAAGGATCTCAGATTCAAGACTGTGCAATGCTGAGATGATTTGGGCAAGGACCAGTGCTATTACTTTACTTAGCTAGTTATAGCTGGGGTGGCTTTTCAACTATGTGGCTCTCAAACTATGAATCAAGACCTCATGTCAGACAAAGCTGGTATTATCCACTAAGACAATTCCACACAGAAAGCCCCTGGAACTTGGGTAAAAAACACTTGAAGTGAACAAAGGCAAGCCAGGCATGAAAGGAATACTTGTTACAGATGCACTGCCACACCTAGAGATCAATGTCCTCCCCATTTGAACTTACACACACATACACACACACATGCTCTAGGAGTGCTGCCATCGTTTGCACACTTTCAACAAGGTCAACATGGTTGTCTGTGCCCTGCCAGTCACAGGTGCCAGGCCATGTTCCCTCTGACCTCTCTGTGCCCCCACACTTGGCCCCACTCAAGGCTGTTTAGCTGAGCCTGGCCTCTCAAGTCACAGAACTTAAGGGTGTCCCCCAAGGCACTGTGCCCTTCCCTTGTGAAGATGTGATCTCATGCATACTAGAAGTACTGTGAAAACACCCATCCTCTTGGGAGCAGAAGGCAAATCAAGGATGTGATCGGAGGGCCAAGGCCTCTAGATGAGCTGCACCCCAAATGCCAAGAGTGAAGAGATATATTCCCCTGCTTCCACGAGGTGCTGCTGTCCAGATGGGGTCCTTCACAATGACATGGCCAACAAGAGCACAGGAAGGCCCAACCACGGCTGGAGAAGGGTGCTTGGCCTGCTGGGGTACTGAGCAAACCTGACAACAGACACCCTCTGGAGACCAGAGTTATGAACCTCAAGATCCCAAAAATATCATTCTCCTGCAGTCACAGTGACTGAAGACTGAGCATCATGGGAACAGAGCCTGGCACTGGGCTAGCCTGGAAGGGGTGGGAGCTATCTGGAGACCTTCCTAGATTCCAGCTCCACCTCTTTTGGAAACCTGGCACCATTAAGATCAATGCATGCCCCACACACACACAACTGCCCAACCTCAAGGGGAGGCATAGCCACTCGTAGTTGCACAGCACCTATAAGGATGGCAGATGTACAGAGCCAGCTACAGGACTGGTAGCATGAACAAGGGGACCTGGTGTGACAAGAGGCTATGACAAGAGGCTACTGTCCAGGGTGAGTGCATTCACACCACATGCTGCAGAGCAGATAGGCACACGAGGCTGCCACAGGAAGTACGCACAGAGAAGGCAAGGCCATGCACAATCCCCAAGACACTGTGAGTATATAGACAGGGGTATACAGCAGAAGCCAAGTCAACAGGATGCTCATAAGGCTCCCACCCAGAGCCATCATAGTGCAAGACCCCCTTGTGGAAGTAAGAGGGGCCCCGAGGCTCCTAATGTCCTGCATTATTCTGTGACATTTGCACCATTCTTTTTTCTTTTTTTAGGTACCAATTTTTTTTTATTTGAAGGAATGGTACAAATTAAAAGAACTTAGGGTGTTTTGGTACAATATAGAAAGGTACTGGTAACCCCAGCATGCATGCACTGCCTTGGTAACCAGCAGTCACTGTGGCTTTGGGGAAATCAGTCTAAGGCTTAGCTGTTATTGTCACTGTCTCCTAGAGTGTGCTTGTCAAAGAGATACTCAGCCATCCCAGATTTAGGGGCTCCCATCTTGTGCAAGTTGGTGATGTGGTCACCCAATTCCTTGATGGATTTCACCTGCTCCTTCAGGTTAATGAGCCTCAATGAAGTCACACAAATGAGGGTCATTTTTGTCAGTGGCCAGTTTGTGTAGTTCCAGTAGTGACTAACTCACACTTTTTCCAAGGGCAATGTACACGCCATTGCATTCAGCCCCCTTTCCCAGTCATTGCGGTCTGGTTTCTTGATATCCTGCAGGAAGATGGGGCCACCTCACTGGTTCTGCAGCTTCATCAGTTTCTCTGCATGTTCCCTTTCCTCATGAGATTGGTAAAGAAAATATTTGGCAAACTTCTTCAAAGGCACATCACCTTGGTCAAAGTAGTAAGACTTGGACAGGTAGCCAGTTGATCTGGCAGTTGATGGCGGCCTCGGAGCAGTCGGCCAGGATGGGGATTGAGCTCCGGGTTCCATTCAAGCACTGTTGAAGCAGGAAACCAGGGCAACTCTAGGGGAGGAATGTCTCACCGTGTTCTTTTTCTACCCCCAATATCTTCCATCCTACCTCTTCTCTCATCGGTCTCAAGAGGGTCTCAAACTTTTCTCACTTCTGGCCCCACTAACAAGCTCCTTGTGAAGTCAAGTGCCTGTCCTCTGTCCAAGAACACAAGCTTGCCTATCACACTCATGTGAGCACAAGAGCTCATGGGAGCTGGGCACGGGAGGTTCACACCTGTACTCCTGGTGATTCAGAAGGCTGAGATCTGAAGATCATGGTCAACACCAACCCAGGCAGGAAGGTCCTTGAGACTCTTATCTCCAATTAACCACCAGAAAACCACAAGTAGAATTGTGGCTCAAAGAGGCAGTGCACTAGCCTTGAGCACAAAAGCTCAGGGACAGTGCCCAGGCCTTGATTTCAAGCCCCACAAACCGCAAAAAATAAATAAATAAATAAATAAATTTAAAAATAAAAGCTTGTGGCAAGTCGGAAGGTTGGGCCTGCCCAAGGTCACACGTTCCTTGCAGCAGCTGTATGGGCTCCCTCCTCCCCAGGTCTGCAGCCTCCAGATTCTGCCTCCAGGGTAAGCTTACATCACAGCGCCCTCCTCAGCCCTCCATCACCAGACGACACCAGGCATGCTTCCCACTGTTCTCACTGCCTGCTCAGTGCCTAGCTCAGTGTCAACACGTCAACAGAACATTTGTAACCATCTGAATGCAAATACGACCTGGGTAGACAGCCTAGAGAACCTGCCAGGGGGCCACACATATTCCTGAGCTATTTTTGTTTGTTTTTGCTCAAGGCTGGTGCTCTACCACTTAAACCATGCCTCTACTTCTGGCTTTTTGGTAGTTAACTGGAAACAATAGTCCCATGGACTTTCCTTCCCAGGCTAGCTTCAAACCAGACAGGTGTGACCCACCAATGCCTAGCTTTAACAGGCTGTTTTAACAAACAAAGCATCCCACTGCCCCTCTACAACATCACTGCCTCCATGGTAATGCTGACCCCTGGAAAAACAGAAAGCATGCTCCACTTGGCTCTGCGCGCAGCCTGCAACTGACCTAGCCTTGAGTGTGAGCCTCTGATGTCTGGTGGTCAGGTGGGCACTAAACAGAAACCCCTGGCCATGCAATGTCAGTATAGAGTAGATAGTACTGAAAGAGAGGATGGGCATCTGCCTGGTGACGTGGCAGCCCTGGGAGGGCCCACTGTCCAGGGGAACTTATTACTTGAATTCTGCCTAACAAGGCTGGATGATAGCAGGGATGAGGTGAAGGGAGCACTCAGCCATCCTGAAATATGGTCCCCAAGGCAAGAAGCCTAATCACTGATATGCATGTTTGTAGCCCCTAAATAAAAGCTGCAAAAGAAAGACCTCCGCCAGGGACTGGCTCATGCCTGTAATCCTTAGCTAATTGGGAAGCTGAAATCTGAGGATCACGGTTCAAAGCCAGCCAGGGCAGGAAAGTCTGCCACCAGAAATGGAGCTGTGGCTCAAAGAATGCTAGCTTTAAGCAAAAAAAGAGATCTGGGACAACACTCAGGTTCTTAATTCAAACCCCATGATCAAGATAGGAAAGAAGGAAGGAAGGAAGGAAGGAAGGAAGGAAGGAAGGAAGGAAGGAAGGAAGGAAGGAAGGAAGGAAGGAAGGAAGGAAGGAAGGAAAGAAGGGAGGGAGGGAGGGAGGGAGGGGGAGGGAGGGATAGGAAGGGAGGGAGAGAGAGAAGGGAAAGAAGGAAGACAAGAGGGAGGGAGGGAGGAAAGGAGGGAGGGAGGGAGGGAGGCAAGAAAGCAAGCCCTCCAAGGATGACCTCGAGTGCAGCCTGTCAGTCAGGTGGTGCGGTTGGTGTCTTATGGGGTCTCAATGCCATGTGTGACTAGAATCCTTAATAACAGAAAGGAGGGGGCAAAGGAGGCCAGGCACGGGGAGGCCTTAGAGGGCATCTGCAGCAATTCAAAGGCCAGCTCTGACTATCAGTGATGGCTCCGAGTGTTTCAGCTCTGGAGTCTCCATTTGTGGGTGGCTGACTGAGCCATGGAGTGTGTGAGTCATGACAAACCATGCCTTCCCAGCTCAATAGCAGGTGATTGCATGGCTCCTCCTCTGGGTTGCAGAGGACAGCTTGCACCTGTGTGTCAGGTTTTTGATAGGTTTTGTCACATCATCCTCCCCACCCCCCGCAAACATCCAGGGCAGACCCAAGGTCTATATGCTGAGCTCTGGACTTCAGCAGCTAATGGCACATAGCAATGTGTTAGATGGGCAGCTGTTTCAGCCAATGCCAATACACCTAGCCAAGAACAGTTCCCTCACCCCAAGGGCTCCCAACACCTCAAAGACATCAGAGCATCTTTGGCAGATGGAGCTATGGAGGCAAAGAGAATGGGAAGAGGGCTTGAGCTAGGTAGGGGCTGGGAAGAAGGTCCTGATCCCAGCAGCTGGATCTGGAGAGGGCTTGGAGCAGCTGGTAACACTGTCAGTTGTGTGGGGCCTGGCAGAAGGCTCAGGAGACAAGCCTTAAGTCAGTGTCAGGAGATGACCAGGAAAGGCTGGCTGATCCGTGGCTGGGGCAAGGTTCTGGCAGAGGCAGCGGGGTTCTGTACCCACCTCCAAGCTCCAAATCTTATATCAGTCATTAAGGATCCAGAAGGCCAAGGATGCAAACTGTAAACATACATATAGGTGGCAAAATAAGCCATAGTTTTTATCCAAAAAGGCCCAGGAAAATGCTCTCCCTGCCCACCAAAAAAGGGGTTGCAAACCACTAGACACTTTTTTTTTTTTTTTCAGTTTTCTCCACTAGTTCCAATCTGGCAGTGTTTCCAAGATCTCAGGGACCTCCTTGTGCTAAGCTGACCCCAAAACCAACCCATGCTTACAGGGGACTTGGGCACCCAGAGGTCTTTGTCCCAGTGGAGGTGATGAACCAGACAGGGGTCATGTGACTGCCTCCATTCAGCACATCCTCCAAGAAGCCTCTCACCCCAGCAGAGAGCCACTCCAGGCCCATCACACGGCATAAGCCAGGGAACCACTGCTTCCTGCCAGCACTCAAGGAATAAAGGAACACAGGCAGGGCTGGGGTACGGAAAGAGGGAGAGACAGACAGACAGAGAAGAGATAAAGCAGGAAGGAGGCATGAATGCGGCAGCACACGTTAGACCCTGTATAAATGACCAAGCAAAGGTGGTAAGAAGCTGAAACACACTCAGCGTCCAGCAAGCAGTGTGTGCTGCTGCAGAGCTGTGCATGCCCGGGAAAAGGGTTGTACATTTCTTTGCACAAAAACATGACTGCTCTTTTGTCTGATTTGCACAAAGGTATTAGAGAGCACAGCCCAGCCTATGACCATCTCTGGCACTATGTATCTAGAAAGAATGACCATTGCCAGGTACAAACAAGCCCAAGCACTAGCATACATTTTCTAGGTCCTTCTAGGAAGGGAGGGAGCTGCATAGCAAAGTGAAGGACCTGAACTACCCAAGTGTGGCTGAGCTGCACACTAGGCCAGGCCAGAGCCAATTCACAAACCCTGCACTTACTCCCATGTTTGTCCTGACCTTTTGCTAAAAGGAGAATGAGCTCAAGAGTGAAATGATGCATGATGACATCATGCATCTGCAAAGCAGTGGTGCCTCGTGCCTATCATCCTAGCTACTCAGGAGACTGAGGTCTCTCTCTCCCCTTCTCCCTCTTCCCCTCTGTCTCCCTCTCCCTCTCCCTCATCCTCTCCCTCTCCGTCCACCAATACACATGTCCTGTTTTCCTGTTTTCATCCACAGGTACAGGCCTAGGACAGGCTGAGATACTCCCTGTATACAGCCTGTCTCGTTCTTTTTTAATTTTTTTTTTTACTTTGGTCGGTTCTGGGGCTTAAACTCAGGGCCTGGATGCTGTTCCTCAGCTCTTCTACACAAGGCTAGTGCTCTGCCACTTTGAACCACAGCACCAGTTCCAGCTTTCTTTGGAGATGTTAATCTCACAGAGTTTCCTGCCTAGGCTGGCTTTGAACTACCATCCTCAGATCTCAGCCTCCTGAACAGCTAGGATTACAGGCGTGAGCCACCAGCTCCAGGCCCTGTCTCATTCTTAAGTCTCTATCCACACCTCCAGCACGAAGGCCCTCACCTTGAGAAGGCAGGGACTACTAGTTAAAGAAACCCGTTCCTCATCCATCCTTCTGGTGACCTCGTGCTTTCATAAAGTCAGTTTACAAAAACTAAAATGTCTTAAAAGACAGTATATCACAGCACTGGAGAGAAAACCTGCATAGATTCAAGGAGAGACAAGCAGTAGGACTCCAAGCTGGGTCACTCCTCACAACATTTGGGGACATTTCTGACTCTACTTGACTTTCCCTCTCCACTGCCTTTTGAGGCAGCACCTAAGGCAACTTCACAAACCATCTCCAGGCATCCCAAAGAAGGGCTGGAGGGTTGGGCCTGGCTGGGCTGTTGGAGCCTCTTTCTCTGCACACTTTGCTATGTACAAAACTGGGAGGATGGAAGGCATGTGTTACAGTCCAAGAATTCCAGAAGCTACCCAACAAACCCAGCCAGCCAATCACATCCACCAGCGAAGTTTCAAAAGAAAAGCCACACATGCAGGTCTCAGGAGGGGCTGGGACAGGTGTGCCACTACAGTTCAAGCAAGATATCTCAGGGGCCCAGGTCAGAGGTGCCAAGGCCACTCCCAGGTGTGCCACGACTGGCCAAGACACCTCAGGCAGCACATAACAGTCTTCCATGTTCAGTGACTGTATGCACGTGCATTCTGCTGAATGTGAACTGGAAACCTTCGGGAAAAAATACACATCCCATCCCAAACACTCACAGACCTTTTCCAGTGTTCCCTAAACAACACAGCATAGCTAGGCACTGGTGGCTCAAGCCTCTTATCCTAGCTTCTCAGGAGGCTGAGATCTGAGGATCACAGCTAAAAGTTAGCCCCATCAAGAAAGTCTGTCAGGGGCTGGGGATATAGCCTAGTGGCAAGAGTGCCTGCCTCGGATACACGAGGCCCTAGGTTCGATTCCCCAGCACCACATATACAGAAAACGGCCAGAAGCGGCGCTGTGGCTCAAGTGGCAGAGTGCTAGCCTTGAGCGGGAAGAAGCCAGGGACAGTGCTCAGGCCCTGAGTCCAAGGCCCACGACTGGCCAAAAAAAAAAAAAAAAAAAAAAAAGAAAGTCTGTCAGACTCTTTTAACCATCATCTTCAGTTAACCACCAGAAAAACAGAGGTAGAGCTGTGACTCAAAGTAGTAGAGTGCTGGCCTTGAGCAAAAAAGTGAAATCCCTGAGTTCAAGCCCCACGACTGACCAAAACAAAAAGACAAAGAAGAAAAAACACCCAGCATCACTACTTATACGTGTTTACATTGTGTTAGGCCCATGCCTGTAATCCCAGCATTCAGGAGGCAAAGGCAGGAGAATCTTGAGTTGTAGGACAGCCTTGGCTATATCACAAGACCCAATGTCAAAATAACAAAATCAATAAATAAGAGGATGCTTATAAATTATGATAAACAAATCCCATATCATTTCTTATAAGGGACTAACACCTCCTAGGGTTTTTTTTAAAGACGTGAGGGGTCCCTGGGACTGATCCCCCATCAGAATCTGAGGGATGGCATATTTGACCCACTGTGACCTTCAGTTTCCTCCGTGAGGAGGATCGGCATGGTGCCAGCATTTCAGGCCTGCAGGGAGACTCAGTGAGAAGTTATTCCTAGAGTACTGGGTTGAAGACAGCCCTGTAAGCCTGTGGCTCACATTACTGGGGTGACTCCAACATCACCTTGTGCCCCAGGTCCTGGCTGGCAGCTGGAGTTTCACTCTGCCCAGGAAGACAGGAGAGCTAAGCTCTGAGCATCGAGGTAGGGTTTCCCAGAATGACTCACCATGACTCACACCCCACACCCTCCCTGCAGAAGGCCCAGCTTGAGCCCCAGGTCCTTTGACCTCACAGCCTGGTGGTCGCCACCACGATGCAGGAAAGAACCTTCAGGAGCCTTCAGGAGTACACAGCCAAGGAACTCATCTCCCTCCGACCCCCGACTATTACCCCTCAGCACCCTGTGAACACATCCAAGGAAAGGGGGATTAGAAGGTACCTACAGGAAGAGCAGAACTGACACCCAGCCAAACTGTATCTAGAGCAACTTGACAGAAATGTGATTCTTCTCTGCACAATTCCCTAACCGCCCCCTCCAAAAAAAATGTTGGTAATGTACAAAAAGAAGACCATGAATATTAAACTTTTTGTATTTCTGTAAGTACTGGTAAGTGGGTCTCTTCACTACTCCGGGCAGTGGGTTAAAATCCACTGGTCCTGATCCATGCAATGTTACGTCCTTCCAAGCACCAGAAGACAACACATACATATGCACACAACCTGCATACACACTGGGGCCATGTGACTAACACCAGCAGGAAAAGCCAACCTCTGTAAAACCGCTGTGATGCCCGCTGCCCTTCAGCCTCCCACCAAGGGACCCCAGAGCCCCACCCCTCTTATGAGGAGGAGATGGAGCCCAAGAAGCCACACATCAGGTCATGACACCCAGGAGCAGCACAGCTCAGCTCACAGGCAAAAAAGATGAAGAAAGGAAGGAGGCGGGCTCTTCCCTCACATCCCTCATCCCCTACTCTGGCCCAGTCCGACCCAGCTATGGAGCAGGAAAAGGAAAGGAAACAAAATGTGTCCACATGAGTGAAAACAGGATCAGGAACTGGCAAGAAGCAGAGACAACATGGTAAAGGCCAAGTGTCAATAAGAAATGATGTCTTCCTTCTTATGCTGATCCTCACAGCTTGTAGGAGGGGGAGCCAGGCCCAACACCCTGTGGTCTCACACCGTGCCTGCCCTTGTGCACTGGGCCCACATAATGAGTGGACAGACACCAGCACAGCTGTGAGCCCCTCCTGACACACACACAGCACACACACCTTACCCTAGCATCATCAGTGCCCCTTACAGAGGGGGGGAACAGAGACCCAAAGAAAAGAAATAGCTCACAAGGGCCTGGACAAACAGCCTACCATCAAGGTGTCCAAGTTTCCAGGCACTAAGACTCCTCAACAAGGGTCATACTTCCAAATGAGAGCGGAATGGGCTGAGTGCTCAGGTGAGCTGGCATCACGTGGGTCAGGGGCTCCATGCACATGGATGGGGCAAAGCAGCCCTTCTTGGAAGGCAGACCCTGGCCAGCAAGAGCAGCTTCACCTGCAGTCCTCACCCCACACAAACCTGGGGTGGGACCCAGGTAGCTGTTTCTCCACCAGGTAACTTTGTTGTATCCTAGAAGTTGAGAACCACTGGCCTCAACAACCCTATGATAAATACTGATATTAACCCTGTTCTCCAGATGAGAAAAACTAAGGCCAGGCAATTTTCCAAAGGTCACTGTGTCAGATGACACAACACCAGGACTGGAATCCTTAACCCCTTTAAAGCCTTTTACCTCTTACAAAAAAAGCTTTGGTCCCAGACCACGCAGGCTCAGTCCACCCAAGGCTAGTTTCTAACTCAACCATATTCTCCCACTGCGACTGCCCCTGAAAGCCAAGTTTACAGAAGGGTCTTCTCAATCTTTCTGGGCTGGCAGGAGCTCCAGGGAGGAGAAAATCTTATCCTTTAGGGTCTCCTCCAAATATACAAACTATGTGAAGTGACATAAGCCAGGTGAGACAATGGTGTGTGGGTAAATGTTTAATACATGGTTCTCAAAAAGGGGTGAAGGCAGACTGGCTTTTAGCAGCTGCCAATGCCTATAATGTAAACACTCCCAGTACAGCTATGATCAAATAACCAACTATGACCTGCTGAGCATGAAGCTGGGGAAGATACCACAATCTGTGCACCCTTGGATGAGGAACAGGGCTGTGGAGGGGGATGGAACCAGTAAGGACCCCACAGGCATCTGACTTGTCTGCCATTCCAGCAACCCCCATCCCGCCCTCCATTCCCTGCCCAGTCACGATGTCAGACAGAATTCACTCCAAGGTGCCTCCAACAACTAGCATCTCTTCGTATAGAAAGCTCCTGACAGGACTGGGAATATGACCTAATGGTAGAGTGCTTGCCTTGTATACATAAAGCCCTGGGTTCGATTCTTCATCACCACATATATAGAAAAAGCCAGAAGTGGTGCTGTGGCTCAAGTGGTAGAGTGCTAGCCTTGAGCAAAAAGAAGCCAGGGACAGTGCTCAGGCCCTGAGTTCAAAAATGTCCAAAACTAAGGATCACAAGTAAGCCTCAAGGAAGAAACTAGAATGCCATTCCCCATGTATAAATAGTTATCGCCTTCCAGAACATTGTAACACTACATATAACAGAAAAACACACACTGCTCTGTAACCTACTTTCATGTTTTATTCAGATATCTAGAGTAGCTGCCTCTGCCTGTCAGAATCCTAGGCCAATACCATATGTACTGATGGCGTTCTGAATGAATCCACAAGAGCCAGGAGGCCCCCAGACTAAGTTAACCAATCCCTAATTAATGGATGTCCAGGCTACTTCCTTCCAGCTGTTCCCTGCAGTCTAAGGATCCGCACAGTGTGCCCAGACACACCCCAAACCACAAACCTGTTCCCAGAGGTACGTATTCTAGAACAAGAAGTTGGCTCCTGTTGAGGCTCTTGAGATACACTACCAGTGTGCATTTGGTCCTTTACTCCTTCCATAAGCACTGACATTCTAGAACTCTCAGCGAGGCCCAGTGAAAGACATGAGAAAAGACCCTTGGACTTTGACCATTCAACTACTGGAGTACAAACTCATGCTTGTGCCTACAGATTTCAATGGTACAAAGGTGGGGACCCACTTCACAGATGGGAAAAATATAACCTAAATGAATGTGTTTAAGTGGCCATATCACTCAAGAAATCTGTGGCATTGCCCAGACTTGAACGGGGGGCTAGCTACATCTCTCCAAAGCGCATACACTGGCCTGTGCACCACTGGCCTCACTCAGCCAATACAGGACCATCACTGAGCAGTGGAGCTTTCCAGATGCTGTGCTCATTTTAGCAAAGCAGAAACTGGCTGGGAAGGCAGGGGGTGAGATGATCTCTCCTTTCCAAACCCCCAGAGACCACCTTTCAGAGGTCAGTCTTGGGCATGGCAGCCTGTCCATCACAAACACTCTCTCTTGCTTGCTGTCACATTGAGCAATGACTCTACCTCTTTGAGCCCTATCTATAAAGTGAGGCTGAGTGCCAGTCACTCATGCCTATAATCCCAGCTATTCAGAAGGCTGAGTTCTGAGGATCATAGTTCAAAGTCGACTCAGGCAGGAAAGTCTGATCTCAAAAAGCCCAAAGTGGAGCTATGGCTCAAGTGGTAAAAGTGCCAGTTTTGAGTGAAGAAGATGAGAGACAGCATCCTGGCCCTGAGTTCAAAATCTCAATACCTGCTCAGGGGCATGCATGCACACACACAGGTGCACACAGACTTCTACATCTATAAAGTAATAAAATTCCTATTCATTTTAAAGACAAATCACCCAGGCAAAGGGCTCGGCTTAGTGCCTGGCAGAGAGTGGGCATGGCTAAATAGGATTACTGTCTGTGTGGCCCAGAAAATCCACTTAGGGTTGGGCTGTTTCTGAGGAGCTGCTGTGGGCCCTGACCCAGACCCCAGGCCCCAGGTTGCCTCCTATATCACCCCTCCTCGCAAGCTCAATCTCCTTGTGCCAATGTTTCATTTAATGCAGTCATATCTGCATGGTCTCAAAACATGGGCATGTCAATGTGATTTACAACAGGGGCTGGCTCCACAGCCCAGCTCCGTGATGGTGCTGCGTTCTGACCCAAAGGAAGACACCCACACCCAGGCATGGAGGGACCATGCTGAGAGGCCACCCAAAGGCCGAGCAGAGGTAGCCAACCACGTGCCAGGAGAGGTGGGTATGGAGCATGTTCAGGTACATCTGCAGGTTTCAGGGGAGAGGGGCCAGCTGTGCTCAGATGTGCAAGTTGTTTGGGGCAGAAAGGAAGATGAGAGAGACCAGAATCCTTCTCTTTCTTTTTTTCTACTTTCGTTTGAAGAAAAGCACCATAAAATAGAAACTAATATGTTTTTATAAGCCCTTAACAACTTATCCACTATGCTAACATACTGTAAATAAATGTCAGAGCCTTGTTATACATGTGGTTTATTTTAAAACTCAGCAAAGAAACTGAGTCTCTTATTGGAAACTGATGTGTGTGTGTGTGTGTGTGTGTGTGTGTGTGTGTGTGTGTGCACCCATGGGAAGAGTGGTACCATGTGCATGAGCATGCAAGTTTTCACCTGGCAGATCCAGAGGCTCACAGTTAGAAAGGAAAGTTTATGAGAATCCATCTCTAGCTAAATGGCAAAAAGCTAAGTTAGACGCATGATTCATGGGGCAGAGCACCAGTTATGAGCAAAAAAGCTGAGCAAGTATGAAATCCCAAACCCTAATACTGCCCAAAAAACAAAACAGAACATTACACAACATAGTCTCATTCTTGGCTGAGCACTGGTGGCTCATGTCTGCAATCCTGGCTACTCAAGAAGGTAGACATGAAGATCCAGGTTCAAAGCCAGCTAAAGCAGACATATCCAAGATACTCTTATCTCCAATTAACCAGGAAAAAAGCCTGAAATGGAACTGTGACTCAAGTGGTAAGTCCCCAGCCTTGAGCAGAACAAGCCAACATGAGGTTCTGACTTCAAGCCCTAGTACTGGCTCATGTGTGGGCATGCTCAAACCTGTACACACACACACACACACACACACACACACACACACACACACACACACACACACACTCCTATTTTGACTGAGGGACATGCAAGTGTACAGCAGGTTAGGGTGCTGTACCTTGTCATCACTGCCTTCTGTAGGAGCAGCCCAACACCTCCCCAGGAATGAGCCACAGGGGCCATTTCCAAGCACACTAGAACTCCACATGGATACCCCCTCCCCCCGCCAGGACAGCAGCAGAAACTGGACGGCTTGGAGAGTGCACACTTCTAACATGTCCCCAGTGGGAGGAGGGGCACTGCATAGGCACAGGTGCATCCTACAGCTCAGCCCCACTGACCACCCATGGTGCTTAGCATGCCAACAGGGAGGCTTCTGGGGCCCTCCAGATCCACATGTGTGGTGGGACTGATGGGGAAGACAGAAGAAAAAGAGTTTAAGTAAAACTGAAACTGGCATCTGTTCCTGCTAGGGCAAGCCTCTCCTGCCCAACATTTCTAAGACTAAACCTTCCCCACATAGGATGACCACCAACTGTGGGGCTGTACAGGTCAGCCTTGGCACACCCTCCCAAGCAGTGACTGTCCTGCATCCCGACCCCAGGCCGGCAGAGATCTTCTGAAGGCCTACAACACATGAAATCACTTGCTTGAGGTGCCAGCAACAGATCTTAGAACCAATACAGACATCAGGCCAGGTATGGTAGTGCATACCTGTAATTCTAGCTATACAGAAGGCATAGATAGAATGATCAGGGTCTGAAGCAAAAGCAAAAGACCCAAACAAAAGAAAAAGAAAGGGTGCTAGACATGTGGCTCAAGTGGTAGAGTGCCTGCTTAGCAAGCACAAGGCCCTGAGTTTCAACTCCAGTACCACAAGTGTGTGTGTGTGTGTGTGTGTGTGTGTGTGTGTTCTTGATAGGTAATAGGCAGGTACCCACCCTCACTAGCACAGGCTGTGCTTCCAGCACCAGGTAGAGCCAGGAATACCAGACCTCAGGCTCAAAAGAAGCCAGGCGGGCTGGGGATATGGCCTAGTGGCAAGAGTGCTTGCCTCGTATACATGAAGCCCTGGGTTCGATTCCCCAGCACCACACATACAGAAAATGGCCAGAAGTGGCACTGTGGCTCAAGTGGCAGAGTACTAGCCTTGAGCAAAAAGAAGCCAGGGACAGTGCTCAGGCCCTGAGTCCAAGGCCCCAGGATTGGAAAATTATATATATATGTATGTAATTTTTTTTTTTTAAGAAGCCATGCACCTAGCCACCCAGGGGTCGAGATCTAAGGATCAAGGTTTGAGGCCAGCTCAGGAGGCTGAGATGTGAGAATCGTGGTTCAACACAAACCCCAGACAGGAAAGTTCATGAAACTCTTATTTCCAATTAACCTCCAAAAAGCCAGAAGCAGAACTGTGGCGCAAGTGGTAGAATGACAGCCTTGAGCAAAAAAGCTAAGGGACAGTGCCCAGTTCCTGAATTCAAGACATAGTATTAGCACCAAAAAAATGAATAAAGTAAGTTAGCTCGGAAGAAGTCCAGACAAAGGCCAGGCCTTGGAAAGGGCCCTGCACAAGGAGTGGAGCTGAAGCCAAGCTACCTAGAGCCTTCACAGGCCCCAAGGCAGCCTCGGGCCCTGAAAGAGCACGTCCCTGGGTAGGAGGTACCATGGGTCCCTCCTCTCACCAGCCACATCTGTCTCACCACACGCCCCTAAAGGCCCAGCACTTGCCAGATGTGGGCTGCCTATAGGGACTGAGTTCATTTTCTCCTGTACTGGGATAATACTTGGCTGTGTTTATTTAACTTTCTGCCTTGGATGGTGGAGAGATGGGCCAGGAAAATCAGCTTGGCTCCCTTCGATCAAAACACTGCAGCCCACACACATCATGCGAGGACACCCACACAGAAGTTCCCCCTCTGCCATCCAAAGAGACACATCTGGTCCACTGCTGGAAGGGGCCAGCTCTGGGGGGCCCACGCGGGAAGGGGGCCTCAGTGCTCCAAGGCAGTAAGGGTAGGGCTAGCACCAATGCTTTGTGCACACTCCCCAACATATAGCTGGGATTCTTAGGCAGATCTCAGCCAGTCCCTGCCCACCCTCACCCCCTGCCCCATGCCAGGGCCCTGAGAAGTTTCAGGTGGCACGCTATAGGGCAACCAAAATTCCCACCCAGGTTCCCCCTTACCACAGAACCCCCCCAGAAGGTGAGAAGGAGCACAGGGGAAGAGGAGTGTGGTGAGAAAGATTCCTGCCACAGTCAGCAGACATGGTTTCCTGCTCCTCCCTGCATAGCACATGCTAGGCTCCAGAAGGGGAGGCAGGACCTGGAGCAGGGTTTACACAACCACACTCCCTGCTCTTGGCATTCTTGGTATGATGTTCCAGCTCCATGGCTCCTGAGGCATGCTCCTGAAGTTAGGAACAAAGACCCAGGGCTTTGGGGCTGAAGCATCCCCCAGGAGCATCCAACAGAGAGTGGAGAGGGCATTCTGTACTACCACAAACATGTGACCCAACCAGGGTGACGGGCCCAACTTTTCACCCTGTACCTCTCATCTTCCCCATAGCACCCTTCATGGGTGGGGACACCACATGCCCAAGCTTAGTCCCGAGCCACCCCCTGCAAATGGCAACCTGCCTCCTGTAGAACAGTTTGGAAAGGGAAACGTCCTCGTGGCTCCCATGCAGGACAGGACAAGGACAGAGCACAGAGCTTGGCCCAGGGACTCTGGGCATGCCCACTCTCTGGGCAGTTAGGCTTTATTCTCCATGCTCATCCATGCTTCTGCACAAAGCTTATAGAGCATGTTTGGCCATAAGCTCTGAAATCAGTGGTGAATGGTAGAGAAGATGGAGCTGGACATCGGGCAGAGCTCAGCTTCCAGTTCCCACTCCAGCACTAATGACTGGGGCTTCAGTCTTTCATCAAGGCCAATGGTGTCAAGCCAGCACTGGCTAATGGGGGCTGTAAGGAGGTGACAGTTCAGGAGCTGGGACCCAGAGCTTGGCACTTGAAGTACAGTAATTGCTGGAGAAGTGGTGCAACAAGACCAACCAGATAAGGTCCCTCAACAAACATCAGTGGCTCGCACTTATAATCCTAGCTGAGGCTGAGATCTGAGGACTGCAGTTCAAACCTGCCCCGAGAGGAAAGTCTTATTTCCAAATAACCAGCAAAAAGCCAGATATGGAGCTGTGGCTCAAGTAGTAGAACACCAGACTTGAGTGAAAAAGCTAAGGGTCAGCCTGCAGGCTTTGAGTTCAAGCATTACCATCACAAACAAAACAAGAAAACAATATCTGCACGTGTGCAAGAAGGAGCCCGCTGTGTACCACACCCGCTCCCACCCTGAGCACAGTACCTGATTCTCCAGGGTTCTGGGTCACATGCCAGCCCTGGCTCCTTCTGGGGGTGGGAGTGTGCAGGTAGGCAGTCCAGCCCATACCACAGAGCCACACCTTCCACAGTCCCAGGGGATCCCCATGCAGTTATCACCTCCCCAGGTTAGTGTCACTGCTGTCTGGACTCCAAGTGGGGGCTGGGAGGGTACAGAAGAATCCAGTGCAGCCAGACACTAGCTGAGCAAGGAAAGGCTGGCATGAGTACCCGAGGCCTCAGAGCACCCCATGAGATGGAAGTCATCCTATAGCCCAGCCTGGCCCTTGCCAGGGACTAGTCATGCCTCAGCCACTAGGCCCAATGAGCACCAAGAAGACCTGAGGGTCCCTGTGCCAGTTGCTCCTGCCAGGAGCTACCTATCCCAAGGACAGATGCCAGCTTATCTGCCCAGGCCAAGTATTCTGGCTCCTACCAGAAGGACCCATCCCTGACAGGGCCAGCAGTCCCCTCCCCACAAAGCCTGACATCCCTTTCTTCTCTGGGGCAGCAGGAACAGAAACCCCAGAAGCCCAGTGAAGACAGGAGGCAGGCGTGACGCCTCTGGGCAGGCCTCTGGCATGCACACCTTCTGACACAGGACTAGGCAGGAATGTCAACCCAGAGCCTCAAACTCGGGGTATATATATGTAAAATGGGGACATAGCAGTTCAATCTTGTTACTGTCAGAGCAGCTGGACATAAGTGCTGCCGAACATAAGCTAGGCCTGAGACAAATCATGAAAGAGAAGCAGGGTGATTCCAGAGTCCAGGCACCAAGCTAAGCCCTTTCTAAACCATATCTCATTTAATCCTCACTGCCATACATCCCCATCTTAATAACAAACAATGGACCCATTCAAGTGCAGTGGCTTATGTCTGTAATCCAGCAAAAAGGAGACCCCATCTGAAAAATAACTAAAGGGGAAAAGGGGGTGGGTCTGGAGGTACACCTCAAGTAACAGAGTTCCTCTCTACAAAGCACAAGGCCCTGAGTTCAAACCCAGCGCCACCAAACCAGTGCGCAAGGTCAAGCTACTGGCTAGGAAAAGGCAGCACATTTGGCCTAGACTGCACTGACAGGAGCCTGCTGCTACAACTGTGCCTTGGTCCTCCTGTTCCAAGCCATTAGAGCACCCTCCCTTCTTTATCCTCATTCCAGAGCCCAGCCTGCTCCTCTTCCACTCTCCTCAGTCCCAGTTCAGGGCTATCTCCCAATGCAGCACCCACCATCTAGTGGCGAACATGAACTCATCCAGAGCCCTCTACGTTTTGGTTTTTGTTTTGTTTTGTTTGGGCTGGAATTTTGTTTTTGTTTGTTTAGGGGTGGTTTTTCTTTTCTTGGTACTGAGGTTTGAATTCAGGCCTCATATTTGCTCAGCTTGTGCTATATCACTTGAGCCACGCTTCCAGTCTAGTGTTTTGCAAGTTAATTAGAGATGGAGTCTTGATAACTTTTCTGCACAGGCTGGCCTTGGGCCATGATCCACCAGACCTCAGCCTCTAGAGTAGCTAGAATTATAGAACTGACACTACCAGCTTCTCTTATTGTTTTTAAATCCTGGAGATTGTAACAACATGCCCACCCAAAAGAAACTCTAATTACCCTGCAATGAGCCACAAGAAGAAGCATGGAGAGCGGGGGGTCAGCTTCCATATGCTCATATTTTCCCTTTGTTTGGTTTTGCTTTCTTTTGGGGGAGGGGAGTGTCAATCCTGGGTCTTGAACTCGGGGCTCAGGCATTGTCTCTGAGCTTTTTTGTTCAAGGCTGGCACTCTACCACTTAAGCCACTGCTCTACTTCCAGCTTTTTGCTGGTTAATTGGAGAGAAGGGTCTCACAGACTTCCCTGCCAGGGATGGATTCAAGCTACAATCCTCAGATCTCAGTCTCCCGAGTAGCTAGGATTGCAAACGTGAGCCACGATGCCCTGTATCCCGTTTTCTCTTTTTAACACGAGTGGGCCTCATAGTCTTGTGGCCCTGGTGTACACAGGGCAGTGTTGGAAAGGCCAGCTCCAAGATCACAGTCCACAGGGAGGGGGCCGAGGAGATGAGGTGCAGGGTAACTGGGGGACTGCAGCAATGTCTTACAAGGGAAGTGGAAAAGCAGATGCTGCCAGCCTAGTGGGGCAGGCTCAGGGACCCAGAGCTGTCAACAGACATCTGAAAGGCTGTCATGGGAAGAGGGACTGAGCTTGCCGTGTGGCCCTAGGGGGTCAAGTCAGGACCAGCCAGTATAAGTCATGGCAGAAGGGTTTCAGGAGCATAAAGGGCGGGTGGGAGGGGATGAGACTTCCAGCATCGGAGGGGCCAGAGGGCAGAGCAGAGAGACAAGGTCACTCCAGGCTAGGACGGGAGAGGGGCTGGCTCCAGAAGTGGGTGAGGGCAATCAGGGAGGGGAGAAGGCGGGATGTGAAACACTCAGCCTAGCCCAGCCTGCCCACAGCTGCCACCCAGTGTATGCAGCAGAGGTTGAGCAGGCTTCTCCAGGGAGCAGCAGGAAGACATTCTGTGGACTCGTGCTGCACCAGCAGACCCGAATGACTTAGCCTGTTCAGAGACACACAGGGACCTTGCATCTAAAGAGAACCCACAGCGCAAGCAAGCGAGGTTGCCAAAGCAGAGAGGAGCACTGGGGGCTGGGGGAGCAGCTACGCACACCCACTGACCAGGGCAGAATGGGTTAAGCCTGACTTGGCGCTCTGCTTGGCTCCAGGACTGCAGCTGGCCTCTTAGCCCTCCAGGAGGCTCCATCAGCTGCCCAGGCTCCACCTGCCCCACCCACCTCAGCCACCCAGCCTGAAACCCCAGACCTGCAAACAAGGCAGCTGTCCAGAGGCTGGCCAGCCTGTTCCCCAAGGCCTGCTGGGAGCCCTTTTGTCATGTGGGATGAGTGCCACAGGGACAAGAGATCGCTGTCCAGTACACACAATCATGGCAAGGTGTGCTTTTTTGGGAAACCCTGATAGGGAGTTTTTAGCCAACCTGACTTCACAAATGAGGAACCCCATGCTCAGAGAGGTTCAGACACTCAACCAGGGGCACAGAGCCATTCAGTGGCCTAGCTGGAATTCAAACCCAGGTCAATCCAACAGTAAAAGTTCACATCAAGTTTCCTGGGCCAGACAGCACTGACTCCCACGCGCTAAGGATCCTCTCCAGGTTACAGGTACCTGCCACCTGCCTAAAAGGAGAGGGGGCAGAAAGATGGGTACTGATACAAACAGTATACGCCAAGCTAGCAGCTGTCCAACCATTTACCTCGGTTTCTCTACTAGTTCTATGGTGGTATGTCTGGCTGGCATGGTGACTTATGGATGCAAATGAGGTGACCAAGACTGAGGGCAGCAACAGCAGAAACCAAGATACCCACAGCTTCAGGGGCAACTTCAGGCTTATTCTGTCATCCTCCCGCCTGGATGTGTCCTGCCATCAAAAGCCTTGGACAGCTGCCTTGTTCGCAGGTCTGGGGTTCCGGGCTGGGTGGCTGAAGCAGATGGGGCAGGTGGGGCCTGGGCAGCTGATAGAGCCTCTTGGAGGGCTAAGAGGCCAGCTATAGTCCTGGAGCCAAGTAGAGCGCCAAGTCAGGCTTAACCTAGGGGCTGGGGTCATTTGTGTAGACATACTCAGAATTACTTAAGAATTGGACACCAGAAATAAGATGTGGCTGGGACCTTGGAGATGGCAAACAGGCAACTAGATCCTTCCAAGATGGTAGGACAATCCACTAGGATGGCAGTGGTGGTCCTGCTGGTGTACTACCCTCCAGGTTTCCCCTGAGCAGGTGTTCTGATAACAACATCTGCCCCAAACCACCTGGTACCTATTAAACCTTGAGTTATTGTCAATCAGAAGTCTCTCCCTCTTCCCGCCACCAACCCCACTCAACACACACATCTCCCCAGACTTCTTTTCTCTAGCCAAGCAGTGCAGGAGACAACCAACCATGGTAGGGGCTCCCATCAGGCCATCAGGGGCCATGCCCTGAGCACAATATCCACTCCTTTATTATTGTCAGTCAGGAGGCTTGAACTCAGGGTCCAGGCACTGTTTCTGAGCTCTTTTGCTCAAGGCTAGGGTTCTACCTCTTTGAGCCACAGAGCCACTTCCGGTTTTCTGGTGGTTAATTGGAAATAAGAGTTTCACAGACTTCCCTGCCCAGGCTGACACAATCCTCAGAACTCAGCCTCCAGAGTAGGCAGGAGTACAGCACGAGCCACCAGCACCCCAGCTTCCTTTAATTTTTTTTTAGTGTTATTATAAAGGTTATGTACACAGGGGTTACAGTTACGTAATTCAGGTAATGAATACATTTCTTTTTGGACAATGTCACTCCTTCCTTCACTCTCTCCCAGTTTTTTCCTCCTATCCCCAGCTACAAGTTTTATAGTTCATTTTGAATATAGTGTCCAGTGAGTACCACTCTTGCATTTTGTTCACCATTGGTCCCTCCATTTCTGTGCCTCACCTTATCCTCTCAAAGATAAATGAACAAACAAAAAGAAAGCAAAGCCAGGCACCAGCAGCTCACACCTGTAATCCTAATTACTCAGGAGGCTTCAGTCTGAGGATCCTGTGATTCTAGACAGGACAGGAAAGACAGTGAGACTCTTATCTCCAATAGAAAAGACTGAAAGTGGTGTGTGGCTCAAGTGGTAGAGCACTAGCCTTGAGCAAAAGGAGCCGAGGGACAGCACCTAAGCCTAGATAGAGTCCAAGCCCTAGGATCAGCAAAAGAAGAAGAAAACAAAAACAGCAACAAACAAAAAAGTCTCATTCCTCAGGGCTGGGAATATGGCCTAGTGGTAGAGTACTTGCCTTACATACATGAAGCCCTGGGTTCAATTCCTCAGCACCACATACATAGAAAAAGCTAGAGTGGCACTGTGGCTCAAGTGGAACAGCTAGCCTTGAGCAAAAAGAAGCCAGGGACAGTGTTCAGGCCCTGAGTTCAAGGCCCAGGACTGGCAAAAAAAAAAAAAAAATCTCATTCCATTTCCTGGAGTTCATTTTGATATTTTGTGTGATCAGATGTACATAGGCATTATGACATTCTATTCCTCTCCTAAGAGTATCTTCCTTTGGTCTCACTGTGTGTGAATGCCTAGTCCTGCATAATTTATCATGTCCCAGTGTATTTTAGATCTAGTTTCCAT